>NW_027361672.1:18005000-19375000 GCF_039654945.1 Dendrobates tinctorius
ATAGTAGTAGATCAGCTCACTAATTAGTTGGACATAGTAGAAGTGGAATACCCAGAAGTCACGCACGGATCCAGTCAGTGCAGCTGCACATGTACAAAATGAATGGAAAGGTGGTCCAGTGAAAGTAGAAAGTAGAGGCTTTTTTTCAAAAGTAAAACTTTATTCAAGTGCAAAAAACTGCAAATTTATGGAAAGTGTAGTCTAAAATACCGTTAACAGGACGTACGCTTTCGACAAGCTGCCTTACCCATGGTCTGTGTAGGTCCTGTTAACAATATGTTATACTACATTGCCTATATATCTGGAGTTTTTGCACTTGAATAAATGCTACGTTTTACTTTTGAAAGAAAGCCTTTACTCTGGCATAATCGCCTTTTCGTTAATTTTGTACTTCTTATTCTCTGGTGCTGTGCAGATGTCTGTTTTTTTCTCAGACAGAGTGGTTCAATGAAAAAAATTTGGTGACATGCCCAATTTTGATCTGAGTGTGGATCAAAATCAGCTATACAAGTCAATGGGTCCGTGGAAAACATCGGACAGTCCTTGGATGACATCAGAGCGTAGTCCAATTTTCACGGACTGATATAATGGAGAATGTGGAGAAGCGATTTTTCCCTCTACCTCCTTGAAAAGCTGATCCCACTCTGATCATACGCTGATCATACTCTGATCAGCATATTTTGACTGTTTTTCTTGTTTGGTTGCAAATCATATAGCAGGAACTGCGGTTCTGCTCTGTCATATTGGTGACTGGGAAAAAAAATAAGCACTTGCTTCTAATATTAAGTCATGTAACAATCGCAACAGGAAACAATTAAATCTCCCTGCTAGTCAAATCTAATGAATAGTATTAAAGATGAGCGGATCAGGCAAAATTCGGATCTCCAGTTTGCACAGATTCTACATGGAAATTCACTTCACAAAGAGGTTATTCTCCACAAATGTAATATCCCTTATTATGCACTGGATTTACAAAATAAGAAAAAAAAACCTTAGTCACTTTACCGCTC
Organism: Dendrobates tinctorius; assembly: GCF_039654945.1. Taxonomy (NCBI): domain Eukaryota; kingdom Metazoa; phylum Chordata; class Amphibia; order Anura; family Dendrobatidae; genus Dendrobates; species Dendrobates tinctorius. The sequence continues at coordinate 18,006,011 of NW_027361672.1, forward strand.
ACCTCTCCAGATACGAGAGCTGCTCCGTGGTCACTGTCCAGTTCTCCAAGAATTAAATGCATTGCATCTTCCACCAGGTGTTTAATCAAGGCCAGGACTTCCTTGAGCAGACCCTAGAGTAAACAACACATGTGCAGTGGCCACCAGTTACTGCTCATGGCTAGAAGCCTCAGCCCAGAGTAAGCACTGGGTGAAGATGAGGTGCCAATTAGTCACCGAGGACTGGACAGCAGGTGTTATGAAAATATATATGTATATGTATTTCATCTAGATCTCATTTGCCTGCTATATGCTATATGCTATGTGCTTATATACTCATATATCGATCTAGCAGACATGGGAAATGAGGAAGTAAGGCCAGATGTGCCAGTCAATATCAGAACATTGCTGACACTGCAGGACAATGGGCCGTAAATTATATTGCTAGAATCATTTTTTTGGTAAACTCTCCCATATATATATATGTATTTAAACTGACCAATTAGATAAGAAGTTCAGCCTTTATGTTAATGAGTAACCACTCCTTTCTGTATGAACTGATAAAACCAAGTATAATCAATAAACTTCCAGAGTTCTGCTGGAAAGGATTGCTGCTAACTAGGCTTGGCGTCTTTCTTTCCTTGAGTGCTCAATAAGATTCTGTCTAATTAGGACAGGCCGCAGCACACACAGGGATATATCTATCCATATATCCATATATAGGACCACCCCCTGACTTCCTTTCTCCTCAGTCCCCTGGTTAGGTTTTCCTCACAGTGCACCAATTGTCACAGTCTCCTCGTCACTTGAGCTAACCCTGGGGACTGGAATCTTCTGGAACCCTCCTGTCAAATTTATAGCTTTCCCGGTTCCCTGTAAGGCTACTTTCACACATCAGGTTTTCGGCGTCAGGCGCGATCCGGCGTCGTGCCGGAACGCCGGATCCGGCAAATGTTTTGTAAAACCGGATGTGACGGATCCGGTTTTCTGCCGGATCCTTCTTTTTCTTGACAGACAAAACCGGATCCGTCTCATCCGGTTCATCCGTTTTTCTATCCGTTTTTCGACGGATTACGCCGGATCCGGTTTTTAAAATTGACCCTTGTGGCCTTCCGAACGGGATTGGCTACTGGAAAACTATATATAGCATGTTCCTACAGCCTTTCTTTGACAGGTTGTAGAGGAGAAAGTGCAGGTTGGAGAGAAGAGCAAGTTACTGGCGAAGATGGATGTTGTCATTGGAAATATTTTGAAGAATTTGGCGGATTTTATAGCGGAGGCGAATCGTTTGAGGGTGATTGTTCTGGAGAAGGAGAGAGCGAGACAGCAGCGCATCAGGCATCGTAGACAACGTTTGTGGATCCACCCCATCACAGCCAAGAGAATGACGCGTGGGGTCTATTCTACACTCTGCATGGACCTTCGACGAAACCCGGATAAATTTTTTGGATATGTTAGGATGAAAATGGAGAATTTTGATTACTTGGTGGAGCGCATTGCACACCTCATAAGAAAAGCGGACACCTAATTGCCGCTTCTCTGTTTCACCCGCAGAGCGTCTGATGGCGACTTTAAGGTAAGCCACATTTATTGGATGTGATCGCATCAGAGCACACTTTCACTGCAATCTTGTTGGTGGTAGTTTGTATCTCCAAGTGTTATAGCTCAGTTTTGGTATGTAATGCTGTGATTTAAAACTAATTTATTGTTTTTTAATTCCCCACAGATTTCTTGCAACTGGAGAATCCCTTTCGTCACTGCATTTCCAGTACAGACTCGGGATTTCCACCATATCTGGAATTGTGAAGTACACATGCCGTGCACTGTGGGACTCCTTAGCTGAAGAGTTTTTACCAGAGCCCACAACAGAGAGGTGGATTGAAATTGCTGACAAGTTTCAACAGATATGTCAGTTTCCCAACTGCTTGGGCGCTGTGGACGGGAAACATATCCGCATTGTAAAGCCAGCTGGATCGGGATCGGAATATTTCAATTACAAGAAATATTTTTCAATTGTCCTCATGGCCATCGCTGACGCGGAATACAAATTTATTGCGGTTGATATTGGGGCCTATGGCCGCTCCAATGACTCTCAAGTTTTCAAACTGTCTGCCATGGGGCGTAAACTGTATGGAAACACCTTCCAGTTCCCACCACCTAGACCACTGCCGCAAACATCTGGTCCACCTATGCCATTTGTCTGTGTAGGGGGTGAAGCCTTCCAGCTGTCAGAACACCTTTTGAAACCGTACTCTAGCAGAGGATTGACAAGACCAAAACGCATTTTTAATTACCGCCTCACAAGAGCAAGAAGAATGGTTGAATGTACCTTTGGTATTCTGACAGCCAAATGGCGGGTCCTATTGACTGCGATCAACCTCAAGACAGAAACTGTGGACGAGGTGATCAAAGCGTGCGTGGTACTCCACAATTTTGTTATCTGCAAGGAACCCATTTCCATTGAGGACACCTCTGAAGAAACCACCTTGCAAGATTACCATGACATTACCACTAGAAGTTCTGTGACGGTTTCAGTAATGAGGGACAATTTTGCACTATACTTTATGTCACCTCAAGGCAGAGTACACTGGCAGGATGACAGAGTGTGAAAGATTTGTGCCCCAAACTTGTGTACCTTCTGTACCAACAGTATATACCTTTGCCAACCAAAGTTGGCTATCTTGTCATGGTCTCTATTTTTAGCTTTAGGCCACAGGTGTGTACCTGGTTGTGTTTTATGCAAAGTATTTCTCCTTTTAACAAAAGTTGTGTACATTGTTAGGAAATCACCAACAATAAACACAACTTTTTAGGTGAAATACTTTGCTTCAAACACAACCAGGAACACAACTGTGGCAAAAAGCTAAAATTTACCCACAGTTATATACCTAGTTTTGAATACCATTTCACCTTTTAAATACCCTGTATTTAACCTTTTTCGCCGCAGAAAGAAATGACAGACAACCAGTGTAAAATAATTTAACTTTTATTGAAAAATGTTTTTTTTAGTAAACTTTTTTAAAATTTTAATAAACTTGTTTAATAAAGCTTTGAAACCATAAAACTGGTCATTTTTATTTAAATACACACATTATAAATCTGTGTAGTGTGTGGTGGAAATACTGCTGGAGGGGCTGCGGGACACTTCGACACTGGGAGTGTGGAGAGAGGACTGGGATCGTGGTGGGGAAGGAACAGTTAGAGGTGAAGGTGTGGAAAAAACTACAGAGTGGGTGGACATGTGGGAAGCAGAAGAGGTGGTGGGTGGTGGAGTGGAGGGTTGGGCAGGGACTGTAGGAGCAGATGATGTTGATGGCAAGTTGTATGGTGAAGGAGTTTGGTACGGGGCAGGTTGCTGGAAGTGGGGAGATGTCTGGTACGGGGCAGGTTGCTGGAAGTGGGGAGATGTCTGGTACGGGGCAGGTTGCTGGAAGTTGGGAGATGTCTGGTACGGGGCAGGTTGCTGGAAGTGGGGAGATGTCTGGTACTGGGGAGGTTGCTGGTACTGGGGAGTTTGCAGGTACTGGGGAGGTTGCTGGTACTGGGGAGGTTGCTGGTACTGGGGAGGTTGCTGGTACTGGGGAGGTTGCTGGTGCTGGGGAGGTTGCTGGTGCTGGGGAGGTTGCTGGTGCTGGGGAGGTGGATGGTGCTGGGGAGGTGGATGGTGCTGGGGAGGTGGATGGTGCTGGGGAGGTGGATGGTATGTAATAGGAGGGGGAGGATGGAAAGTGGCTGGAGGGGGTGTAGATGTAATAGGAGGGGGAGGATGGAAAGTGGCTGGAGGGGGTGCAGGTGGAGGAACTACTGTGGTGGGAGGAGGAGGTTGGGAGGTAACTTGCTGGAGAGCAGCGTGGCATGAATGCATTACATGCATCTGCTGGGCAGGAGAGAGCGTTTCCATGCGCTCCACAACAGACCTGAAAAAGGTGTGGTTTGGCGAAGATCTTGCTTCTGAATGCATGGTTTGCAGAAGTGTCTTCACCTCCAGAATGCTGGAGTTGATCTGCTGATAGCCTGCGGAGATTTGCTCTGACAAGACTTTTAGACAGTTCTGGAAAGATGCATTCAGATGCAAGAACTCTGGCGCATAAGTCTTTTCCTGACCCCTCTGCCGCTGCCGCCCAGTACCCGCAGGTGTACTAGAGGTGGCAGGGGCAGAAGGGTGGGGTAAAGGGAAAGCGATCTCCTCACCAGCAGCTTCATGTAATGTAGGCGGCCACGATGCTCCTGTGCTGGTGGATGGGACAGATGGGTCGAATGTGTGGGAAGGCTGGGAAGGTGCAGATGTATCGGGGCGGACGAAGTGTCCCTCGGTGCCGGTCTCCTCAGGGATCGCCTCAGAAGGGTCCAATCGTGCAGGCTCCCGAGTGCTGCTCACCGTGCTGTGGAATAAAAAGAAAAAAAAACAATTAAAATAGTGACATGGTATGGCCCTGGCTGAAAAAAAAAAGTTACATCTAAACATTTTTTTGTCACATGTGGTGTGTAATATTTACCTTCTGGTGAGCATTGTCTCCCGGATGAACGACAGGGCTCGTGCGTACTTGTACTTGCTCCTGCGTCCTCCAGATCCACTCGGGGCCCGCATCTCTTTATTGAACTCCTTCTTGAAACGATCCCTCACAGACCGCCACCGCTTCACAATTCTCTCCCCTGAAACGAGAAAGGACAAAGTGGTTAGTATACAACATCAGTGTTTCCCAAACTCCAGTCCTCATGGTCCCCAGGGGTCATGTTTTCAGGATTTCCAAAGTAAATAGAAATCCTGAACATATGATCCGTGGGGACCATGAGGACTGGAGTTCGGGAAACACTGGTTTAAATCAAGCAACCGGTACTGTATATACTTATGCTCTTTAATCTGGGCCCGAGCTTCGAGGTCCTCCCAGCGGTCAACAAGGAGCGAACAGATTTCCTCCCAGAGTCGTCGGGTAACGATCAGGTCAGCGTGGCGGAGGTCAGCCATATTCCAGAGCGGCTCCCTTTCTCTGACGAGATCGATGAGGCGGTCCACATCAATCCCTCCATCCTCACCGTCAGAGTCGGGAGCACGCTGTGAAGGCTGTTAAAGAAAAAGACAAAAATAACATAATTAGCCTCCACAAAAGAAATGAAATAAAAAGTGCAAAAAAAACAAAGCAAAAATATTTATACTTACACGCTGGTGACCGCCGCGTTGCTGTCGCCGACGACCCTGGGAGGCACTGCGAGGACCTCTTGGCCAAGCACCAGATTGGGAAGACTAGAGAAGAAAACAAAAAATGTTATGTCTTTGGATGTAGGCATTTGTTTGCTGTGTGTGGTCTGCAGAACATTGTTTTCTATGTGTTGTGTGTAGTGTGATGTTGTGTTTCTGCGTTTGATGCAAAAAACTTACCAATTGTGAGCCCACTCCAAGTGTCTGTCCACCCCTTCCTTCTTCTTCTGGGAGCTCCTCTTCATCTTGTGATTCCTGTTTTGAAATAAAAGGCAATGAATACACATATATTACAGAGATGATGGATTTTGGAAATAAAAACTTACCGTCAAATGCTGACGATGCGAGGGAGGGCTCCCAGAAGATGTGCTGTCTTCCTCATGGCCAGACTCCATGGCTGTGGGTGGTGTTTCTGCTGCTGCCATTGCTGCTGCTGCTGCTGCATCTATTGGGCGGCTGTTGAATAAAGAGAAACAAAGGGCCAATGAATATCTTGATATTCCATAGCCCTAGTTTGGAGGAATGGGGGATTTGATAATTACCGTCTCTCATCTGCTGCTGGACTCCCCTCCCGTTGTTCAGCATGCTGCTCCATTTGGGGTGGTGCTGATGGTGCTGCTGTTGCAGATGTCTGCTGCCTTCTCCTGCTCCTGGTTCTTGGCTTGGGTGGCATGTTGGGTGTGGCTGAGGGTCCCATTGTCTTGCTTTTATATATGTCCTGTGGGCAGAGCTACTGAGCATGCTCAGACCAAAGAAACCGGATCCGGCCGCCGGATCCGGCTGTCGCCGGATCCGGCGCATTGCCGCGCTCATAGGTAGAGTTGAGCGAAACGGGTCGAAAAAATTCAAAAGTCGCCAACTTTTGGCAAAGTCGGGTTTCATGAAACGAAACCCGACCCTAGGATGAGGTCGGCCACGAGGTCGGCGACTTACGCGCCAAAGTCGCGTTTCAAAAGTTTGTTTTGCGCTCTTTTTCAGCCAATCAGGATCCACGGACACTGTGGGCAACGTGATGACCTAGGCACGGGTCACCACCATCTTTCAGAAGGGCATGCAAGTGATTGGCTTGCTTTGGTGGGCGTCACAGGGGGTATAAAAGGGCGTGCACGCCGACCGCCATCTTACTTCTGCCGATCTTAGTATAGGGAGAGGTTGCTGCTGATTCTGTAGGGAGAGCGTTAGGCAGGGAAGAAGACAAAAAAACTGCTTCTGCTGCTAGCGATTTGGCCTGCACAACACACAAGTCACTGTGTGTGCAGTGCAAGGGGAGGCTATATTGTGGTATATCAGTGGTGTTGGTTGTTGGGCTGCCTTCTAAGGCTTCCTGACACGCTGGCATTGCTGTTTACCCACTGCTCCGCAAACTGCTTTTTTAAAAGCAATCCAATCTCCCTTATCCTCTCGTCACTTTGGTCACAGGCAGCTGTGCCATCGAGCGTGTCACATAGCGCTCAGATATCAGTGGGCCTCACACAATCTACAAGTGTCCAGTGTCCAAAAGTGTACGCAGAGAATCAAAATCTCCATTATCCTCTCGTCACTTTGGTCACAGGCAGCTGTGCCATCGAGCGTGTCACATAGCGCTCAGATATCAGTGGGCCTCACACAATCCACAAGTGTCCAGTGTCCAAAAGTGTACGCAGAGATTCAAAATCTCCATTATCCTCTCGTCACTTTGGTCACAGGCAGCTGTGCCATCGAGCGTGTCACATAGCGCTCAGATATCAGTGGGCCTCACACAATCCACAAGTGTCCAGTGTCCAAAAGTGTACGCAGAGATTCAAAATCTCCATTATCCTCTCGTCACTTTGGTCACAGGCAGCTGTGCCATCGAGCGTGTCACATAGCGCTCAGATATCAGTGGGCCTCACACAATCCACAAGTGTCCAGTGTCCAAAAGTGTACGCAGAGATTCAAAATCTCCATTATCCTCTCGTCACTTTGGTCACAGGCAGCTGTGCCATCGAGCGTGTCACATAGCGCTCAGATATCAGTGGGCCTCACACAATCTACAAGTGTCCAGTGTCCAAAAGTGTCCGCAGAGAATCAAAATCTCCATTATCCTCTCGTCACTTTGGTCACAGGCAGCTGTGCCATCGAGCGTGTCACATAGCGCTCAGATTTCAGTGGGCCTCACACAATCCACAAGTGTCCAGTGTCCAAAAGTGTACGCAGAGATTCAAAATCTCCATTATCCTCTCGTCACTTTGGTCACAGGCAGCTGTGCCATCGAGCGTGTCACATAGCGCTCAGATATCAGTGGGCCTCACACAATCTACAAGTGTCCAGTGTCCAAAAGTGTACGCAGAGAATCAAAATCTCCATTATCCTCTCGTCACTTTGGTCACAGGCAGCTGTGCCATCGAGCCTGTCACATAGCGCTCAGATATCAGTGGGCCTCACACAATCCAAAAGTGTCCACTGTCCACAAGTGTGTGCAGAAATTCTAAATCTCCCCTGTCCTATAGACACATTTTACCTTGTTTTACATTACTATATAGTTTGTTGGATTTTGTCTACATTTCTACCAAAAATGAGGAAGGCTGGTGGAAGAGGCCGTGGAATTGGGCGGGGGTTGGCAGCTGGTAATGATGGTGTTGGTGGTGGATCTGATGGTAGTGGCATGAGCAAAATAGGACCGAATGCAGGAGGTGCTGACCCTGCGTCATCGTCTGGCTACATAAGGCCTCGAACGCTTAGTTTTCTAGGAGTTGGCAAACCGCTTTTAAAGGCAGAGCATCAGGAAAAAGTTTTGTCTTACATTGCTGACTCAGCCTCCAGCTCTATCACCTCCTCTTCTTCAGTTGTAAAAAGTAAAAGCACTGAGTCGTCATTGGAGGCTCATGTTCATGAACCACACCTTTCCTTGTGTCCTTCACCCCAACCAAGATTGAAGGATGACGCAGGCCATACTACTGATTACTCCATGGAGCTGTTTTCACATACCATGCCTGGATTATCAAGTCAAATGGTGAATTACCCAGGCCAAGATGAATCTGACATGGAGTGCACTGATGCACAGCCGCTGATGGATGATTCTGCTGGTACATTCACTCAGAGCACTACATTGTCCTCGCAGTGTACAGAGCCAGATTTTGACCCTGATGAGACTCAGGTGCCCCTTCCCGCACACTATACCACCATACACGGTGACACAGAGAAAGGTGCACATGACATAGAAGAGGAGGTGATGGATGACCCAGTTGTTGACCCAGATTGGCATCCATTGGGGGAAGAGGGTGCTGCTTCCAATAGCTCAGATGAGGAGCATCCACAGCAGACATCGACATCGCAACAGTTGTTATCTGGCAGGCCCGGAGCACTCCAAAGACAGGTTCCAAACATCAAAAGAGTAACTGGACAGCTTGTCCAGAGGGTCAAAAGATCACAGCGTGCTAGGCCGCAAAATGTCTGCCAAAGTACGAAGAGTGCAGTGTGGCACTTTTTTGAACAAAATCCTCATGATCAGGCCAAGGTTATCTGTAAGAAGTGCGCAAAGACCTTTAGCCGAGGGAAAAATCTGAAAAATTTGAATACCAGTTGCATGCTTAGACATTTAACCAGCATGCACTTGCAAGCGTGGAAACAACACCAAACCTCAAGTGCCACATGTGCAACTGATCACAACGAAGGTAGTCAGCAACGCTACATTGTTTCCCCCACTGTAAGCCCACCGGTTAGCACAGCAGCAAATGTTGAGGTGTCGTTGCAAGGCCACAGCAGTCAGGGAATCCCACTGTTATATCAACGAAAGACTGATTCTAGGCCATCAGAAAGAACACCAACTCCATCACCATCATCAACCCTCTCTCAGTCCGCCCTGTCCACCGCTACTTCCACCATATGCAGCTCTCAAGTCCAGCTCACCCTCCCAGACACTATGAGTAGGTCAAGAAAGTACTCAGTCTCTCATCCGCGTACACTGGGTTTGAACGCCCACATTGCCAAACTAATCTCGTTTGAGATGATGCCCTTTCGGTTGGTGGAAAGCACAGCTTTCCACGAACTCATGGCCTATGCAGTACCACGCTATGACCTACCCAGTCGCCACTTCTTCTCTCGCAAAGCCATCCCAGCCCTCCACCATCATGTGAAAGACCGCATTGTCCATGCACTCAAGCAGTCAGTGAGCGGAAAGGTGCACCTCACAACTGATGCATGGTCCAGTCGGCATGGCCAGGGCCGTTACGTGTCCATCACTGCGCACTGGGTTAATGTGGTGGATGCAGGGTCCACAGGGGACAGCGGTGGTGGGACAGTGCTGCCTAGCCCACGGTATAGGAAACAGTTGGCTGTAGGCGTTCCACCCTCCTCCTCCTCCTCCTCCAGAAGCGAAAGCTCGTCCACAGAGCGCAGTCGTACGAGCACTCCATCTGCAGCTGCCACTGTTGCACACGATGTGTCCCCCTATCGAGCAGCTAGTGGAAAGCGACAGCAGGCTGTGTTGCAGATGATGTGTTTGGGCGACAGACACACCGCCGAGGTGCTGGCCGAGTACTTGAAGCGACAAACTGAGTCATGGCTGGGCAGTGTACATCTTGAGGCAGGCAAGGTAGTTAGTGATAACGGCCGTAATTTTGTGGCAGCCATAGCCCTTTCAAAACTCAGCCACATACCTTGCTTGGCTCACACATTGAACCTGGTGGTGCAGTGCTTCCTCAAAAATTATCCGGAGTTAACAGCCCTGCTCCAGAAGGTGCGAAGACTGTGCGCGCACATCCGCCGGTCGCCTGTACACTCCGTTCGTATGCAGAAGCTGCAGCGATTGTTCCACCTTCCCAACCACCGCCTCATTATCGACATTGCAACAAGGTGGAACTCCACCCTGCACATGGTGGAGCGGCTGTGCGAGCAGAGGCAGGCTATAATGCATTTGTGGGAGGATACACGGCCAGGCACTTTGAGAGCAGACATGGAGTTGACAGGCGTGCAGTGGTCGAAGCTGAAAGACCTTTGTAAAGTCCTTCAGTGTTTTGAGGAATGCACACGGCTGGTAAGCGCAGACGACGCCATCCTAAGCATGAGCATCCCACTTATGCGTCTGCTCATGCAAACTTTGACGCACCTTAAGGAGCAGGCGTCTGCAGCCAATGTTGATGAGGAGGAAGAGGAGGAGGGAATCCTTGATGACATTCAGCCATTGTCTGCTCAGGGACCTCTCCTGGACGAGGTGGAGGAAGAAGAGGAGGAGGAGGAGGAGGATGATGGGGATGATTACTTAGGGGAGGAGGATGCATCTCGTGGGGCAAGTGAAAATGTTGGCGTGGCAAGGTCTGGTACAGGGTTTGTGCGTGACTGGAGGGATGTGGATTTGCCAGAAAGTGCTCCTCCACCCAGCACTCGCAGTGCATCATTGACACCGGGAACATTGGCCCACATGTCAGATTATGCCTTGCGGATCCTAAAAAGGGACCCCTGCATTGCCAAAATGATGAACGCTGACGACTACTGGTTGGCCAGCATCCTGGATCCACGCTATAAAGGCAAATTACAAAACATCATGCCACAGGAGAACCTTGACCTAATATTGGCTAATAAACAAGCATCTCTGGTAAATCGGTTGCTTGAGGCATTCCCAACACACAGCAGCGGTGATGGTTCTCACACGAGCCGTACGGGCCGGGGGCAGCTTGGCAGAGGTGTTCGTGGTGCACACAGCAGAAGTGGCGTTGGAGACAGGGGTTTCATGACAATGTTGTGGACTGATTTTTCAAATACCGCTCACACAACTGGTAATACTGCATCGATGGAAAGTGACAGGAGACAGCAGTTGTCAACTATGGTTACAAACTACTTTTCCTCCCATATCGATGTTCTCCCACACAGGTCATTCCCCTTTGACTATTGGGCCGCTAAACTGGACACCTGGCCTGAATTGGCCCAATATGCCTTACAGGAGCTCGCTTGCCCAGCTGCAAGTGTGCTATCGGAAAGAGTCTTCAGTGCAGCTGGATCAATCCTTACAGAAAAAAGGACCCGTCTGTCAACCCAAAATGTGGATGATCTAACCTTCATTAAAATGAACCACGCATGGGTTTCCAAGGATTTTGTCCCACCTTCCCCTGATGACACATAGGGTGACAGAAAAATGGCTTGCTTTGGTCCACCTCTTCCTGGTACTTCACCTATTTCGCCTTTTGCATCAGCTGAATGTCCAACATCAACATATACCACTTTCTAAAACTCCCTAACTGTGCTGCCTCCCCCCCCATGGCCGGGGTCACCACCTACCGCACGACACCGTGCGAGTGCCGTTGCCCTGGACAGGTAGGTAGGCCGACTCTTGGGCGCGGGCACTGGCACAGGGTCCCTCATAGTGCAATCAAGTGTCTCTGACGGTGGTGGTGCACACCCGCCGTCAGACACACCGCTGTACTATGAGGGGCCCAGTGCCAGTACCGACGCCCACGAGTGGGCCCCCCTTGCTTGGGCAGGGCCCCAGCATTTGCAATCTATACCTCTCCCTGCTCCTCCTCTGTGTAATCTGGGCCGTCAAATCCATACTGTGCCTGACACCGTCTGAGCCTGCCTCCTGAGACATATATTTTGAATGTGTACGCTATCCATACATGTTATCCGGGGATACGGTACCCTTTCTAACCTTTGTGCAATGACGTGCAATCCATACTGGGCCTAACACCGTCTGAGCCTGCCTCATGCTGTATAGACATATATTTTGAATGTGTACGCTATCCATACATGTTATCCAGGGATACGGTACCCTTTCTAACCTTTGTGCAATGACGTGCAATCCATACTGGGCCTAACACCGTCTGAGCCTGCCTCATGCTGTATAGACATATATTTTGAATGTGTACGCTATCCATACATGTTATCCGGGGATACGGTACCCTTTCTAACCTTTGTGCAATGACGTGCAATCCATACTGGGCCTAACACCGTCTGAGCCTGCCTCATGCTGTATAGACATATATTTTGAATGTGTACGCTATCCATACATGTTATCCAGGGATACGGTACCCTTTCTAACCTTTGTGCAATGACGTGCAATCCATACTGGGCCTAACACCGTCTGAGCCTGCCTCATGCTGTATAGACATATATTTTGAATGTGTACGCTATCCATACATGTTATCCGGGGATACGGTACCCTTTCTAACCTTTGTGCAATGACGTGCAATCCATACTGGGCCTAACACCGTCTGAGCCTGCCTCATGCTGTATAGACATATATTTTGAATGTGTACGCTATCCATACATGTTATCCAGGGATACGGTACCCTTTCTAACCTTTGTGCAATGACGTGCAATCCATACTGGGCCTAACACCGTCTGAGCCTGCCTCATGCTGTATAGACATATATTTTGAATGTGTACGCTATCCATATATGTTATCCGGGGATAGGGTACCCTTTCTAACCTTTGTGCAATGACGTGCAATCCATACTGGGCCTAACACCGTCTGAGCCTGCCTCATGCTGTATAGACATATATTTTGAATGTGTACGCTATCCATACATGTTATCCGGGGATACGGTACCCTTTCTAACCTTTGTGCAATGACGTGCAATCCATACTGGGCCTAACACCATCTGAGCCTGCCTCATGCTGTATAGACATATATTTTGAATGTGTACGCTATCCATACATGTTATCCGGGGATACGGTACCCTTTCTAACCTTTGTGCAATCACGTGCAATCCATACTGGGCCTAACACCGTCTGAGCCTGCCTCATGCTGTATAGACATATATTTTGAATGTGTACGCTATCCATACATGTTATCCGGGGATATGGTACCCCTTCTAACCTTTGTGCAATGACGTGCAATCCATACTGGGCCTAACACCGTCTGAGCCTGCCTCATGCTGTATAGACATATATTTTGAATGTGTACGCTATCCATACATGTTATCCAGGGATACGGTACCCTTTCTAACCTTTGTGCAATCACGTGCAATCCATACTGGGCGTGAGAACGGCTGGCGAGCTGTTAAGCAAGCTACAGCACCTGTCCAGACAAGTACAGGGATTCCCTAGCGAGGAGACTTATTTGATTGTTTTCAATGTTGGGACAGCAATTTTTGGGGAGCACTATACTCTGGAGAATGATAGATGGGGCCCACCATACACTGGAACATTCCAAAGGTGGACATCAGACACTGGAGCAGCATTTACAGGGCCCATTATACACTAGAGCATTAGAAATGGGGCCCATTATGTTTGGAGCATTATTTGGGCCCATAAGACAGTGGAGCTTCATCCATGGGGACCAACATATACTGTAGCATTATGTGGAGCTCATCATATACTGTTTCAAACATTATATGGGACCAATGATTCTGTATGGAGAAATAGATGGGCCTCGTCATGAGATGTAAAAAGTGAAGTATTTTTCATTGTACTATACCGCTATTTCTCTGCCGTATCGGAGCATGATGAGTTGTGGTATGTGTTAAAGGGGCGCTCTTTCGCCCAGGGCACATGAAAACCTGGAGCCAGCCCTCCCCCCCCACAGTTTGTAGCCAAATAACCCCCATTTTTCAGTGCGTAACTTGTAATATGAAGTTAATTAAGGTTGACAAGCTTAAGAAAGAAGAATTGATGCTTTTGGCATTCAAATGGGCACTGTAGGTGTGTTTCCTGTCCTCCTCTCACTGCCGACTTTTATTCCCCATTGACTTACATTGGGTTTCGTGTTTCGGGACGACCCCGACTTTTCCCTATAATCGGACGATCTTGCTCGACCCGACTTTTGGAAAAGTCGGGTTTCACGAAACGAAACGCGACCCTAAAAAACCAAAAGTCGCTCAACTCTACTCATAGGCTTTCATTGTATGAAAAAGTCGGACACGCCGGATCCGGCGTGTCCGGCTTTTTCGACGGAGACAAAAAACGTTACAGTCTCCGTTTTTTCCAGACGCCGGATCGCGTCACATTGCCGGATCCGGCGAAAATCGGATGAAACGCATGGCCATCCGGCTCGATCCGGCTCTAATGCAAGTCAATGGGGGGGAAACCGGATCCGGCATTGCATTTCGACGGATCCGGTTTTAGTCAAAAGCGCCGGATCGCGCCTGACGCCGAAAACCTGATGTGTGAAAGAGGCCTAACTCTGCCCCCCATGACCAATGGTTTCTTAGCCCTAAGCTGATGTAAAGTCCTATGCTCACACTCCTCCCTGCCCTCTAATGTCAATTCCAGGTACTGCACGTCACCTACACTTTCCTAGCTGTTTTTCTCTTCTATCATAACTGACAACCTGCCTGACAAGTGCAAACCCATTTGAAACCTGAACAGTCAGTCCGTCCATCTGGTCACCTTCCCTACAACTAGACCCCGGAGCATGCACAGTGAACACAGGACAGAGGCCTCAGCCTAGAGAGATCACTGGGTCGGAGATGTGAATAGGTGGAGGCGTAGAGGACAGGTTAACTGCCAAGGAGCATCTTTGGCAGCCAGATAGTAGAGTAGAGAGGTGAGTATATTTTTTCCTTTCTAACATTTTGCCGACCCTCTACAGTTCAGTAAAATAGTGGTGAAGATGGTGTATCACAAAAATGCTTACTCTTCTGAATGTGGATTTTTTTAAAAATTCAAGTTACATTCAATTACACTCAAATAAATGTGCTCATCGCTAATTAGTATGGCCCAATGGATGCAAGATTACAAAAACAAATAACTAGAAATGGCAAAGAGAGGGGCGCGAATGCGCTATTAAGAGTATGATAGAAGGGCTGCAATGGCACCGAACCCTCGAAGGATCTTCAAGAAATTCTGGATAGGATATTTGAGATGCCGACAATTCCACGCTCCTCCAAAATCAGTCAAGGGAACCACAGCGTTCAGAAGAGTTGCATACTAGGGCTATAAAACTACGCATTTCGTGGATGTCCGGTCCACTTCCTAAGGTATATAGCTAGTACTAACCACATGGTATTAATCACATATATAGGATGGGCTGGACATAGAAAAAATAGGTGTCAAACACACCTGGTGCCCCGAACACAGCAGTTATATTTAAAATACAATCATAAATTTGTTGCATATCTGCACAACAGTGATTACAAATGCTATTTGTTGGCATAAAAATTATATATGACATTAATATGTAAGATTTTTCTGCAAATAACGTTAAAAGAAAGGGAAATAAGAAGTCTGCAAATAACTGACACTAGTGTAACTGTAAGGGCTCTTTCAGTTGTTAGTTTTTCACATGTTTTACAGTTATAGCACTTGTACCTATGATAGTCTATGGGGTAGTTCACATGTCCGATTTTTTTTTCTCGGACCAAGTGGGACACTAAAAAGCATGGAGACTTGTTTGATATTGATGTGAGTGTCAGATCAAACTCACCAATGCAAATCTATTCACCTGTGCAAATATCAGAAAGCACTCAGATGCCATCCATGTGTTGTGCATTTTTCGAGGCTTTTTTTTACATCTGAGAAAATCTGATGAAACTTTGAAAAAAAAACTGTGATGGTAAAAACTAACACACTAACCAAACTCTGCACTATGATCAAAAACAGTGAGGAATCTCGGACCATTTTTGGGAAGGAAAAAAAATCACTAGCGAGTGAATGAGCCTTTGTGGTTCTCTTACTAGATAAGCTTTAGATATTCAGGCATGGCTTGTAGAAACATTTGTATCATTCTGGAGGATTTTTCATCTTTTTGATGAAGCATGTTTTTATAATTTGCTTCATTGAAGACATTTTTTTACAACTTTCATTCTCAAAACCAGAGGAGAATAACTGTTTATGTGGTGTAATAAGTATCCAATGCCCCCCGATACAAAATTTGGACCTGGATTCCCCTGGATTTGCTTGTTGGTCAGATGTATTAGCCCTTGCTGCGTTGTAAGTCCTATAAAGACATATGTGTTGTTACCCATAATGTAATCACAATGTCACAACTCTGTTGTTGGCTGTTCCGGGACCAGGGGTTCCTTCCCTGTCCCTAACACTAGTGGTGCCCTAGCTCACCCTGTTCCTTGGATTACTTCTGATAGTGAAGATGACAGGGTAAAGTACCTTGCCTTTGCTCCTGAATCCGCCTTTAGTCTGTACCCTTCCCTCACCCAAGGAAAGGGGAGTAGTAGTGTACTGTTATACAACAACCAGACTAATAAGTTAATATAAACAGGGATAAAGGAAAATAACAATCATACAAATGTACTCACCCAAACAACAGAAGTAAACACTGAGAAGTGGAGGATTGGGTAAAACCAAAGGATAAGGAGGGGAATTAGCACACAGTCAAAACCTAGCAAAAGTCTCAGATAAATCCACCAAACTCCTTCTCAAACATCAACAACAACAAACCACCATCTCCTAACCATGCAGCATGAAGCTAGCTATGCCACTGAGTGATTGTCAGGGCCCAAAACATATAGCAGAGGGAGTGGCCAACTCTGAAAAGCTGAGAGCCGTAATGCAGGAAAGCTTCCAAGAGCTCTCAACTGAGCAGATTATCCCCTGCACTGCTAAAAGAAACCTGTACCAGTTAATATGAAGGTGAAGTGCTTTTAAACAGTGCAGAAGTTGGAGAAATCGGATGCTCCTCTCTGTCATGGTAAACCCGTGACAAATGTCCCTCATTCTTCACTAATGTCACTCATCCTGAGCTCATTTCTAGTATAATCTTCTACATCCTGTACCCTTTGCAGTAATGATGTCAAGCATCCTATGCCCCTCCCAGTAAGAATTTTCCCCATTCTGGGCCTCTTCCAGTAATAAATGTCCAACATCCTTGGCCCCTTCCTGGTGTATTGTCCCCCATCCTAGCCTCTTTCCTGCTACAATGCCCCACATCCTGAACTCCTTCCTGGTATAATGTCTCATATTCTGGGCCCCTTCCAGTAACAATGTCCCTCATCCTGGTGTAATGTCCCAATCCTGTCTCCTTCAAGTAATATACAGTGGTGAAAAAAGTGTTTAGTCAGTCACCAATTGTGCAAGTTCACCCATTTAAAAAGATGAGAGGCCTGTAATTGACATCATAAGTAGACCACAACTATGAGATTCAAAATGAGAAAACAAATCCAGAAAATCACCTTGTCTAATTTGGCAAGATTTATTTGGCAAATTAAGGTGGAAAAAAAGTATTTGGTCACTGAAGAACACGCATGATTTCTGGCTCTCACAGACCTGTATCTTCTTCTTTAAGAGGCTCCTCTGTCCTCCACTCATTACCTGTAGTAATGGCACCTGTTTGAACTTGTCATCAGTATAAAAGACACCTGTCCACAACCTCAAACATAAAAATTAAAAAAAGTTGCATCTCCCTAGTGATTTTCTGAAAAACCCCCCTGACTGAGTACCTTCGTGTCAACAGGATGCCTCACAGTTTAAGGGTTTCACTCCGTCCTACCTTGTTCGGTAGCAAAAATTCACCGCACACTCTAATGAAATAATTTGCAACCAACAGTGAAATTTTATTTTTGACAAACAGATAAGTGCCAAGTTACAAAAATTGGTCCAAAACCCAGTAAAATAGAAACACCCGACGTTTCGACCCTCCCGGGTCTTAATCATGGGGTTTACTAAAAGACAAAAAATAAGCGAATAAAAATCAAGTACATATATACAAGAAAAACATTAAGAACATACAGAAAATAACAATAATTTCAGGGACCACCACGGTCCGTTCTACCAGCACCTCGCTTCTACAGTGACCTTGAGTGCACACCAATACCTACTGTACCTTGTTCAGTGACTCCCCAGAATATTGTCAGAAATTCGAGAAGATATTGAACAAATGTTCATTTGATATTATGACATTGACTGCTGAACACCTACAAGGTTCCATCATGTCAACCAAGGATAAGATTGTTAACATAGAAAGCCAATTTACATCTCCTGGCACTGTTGATGAACTCAATACCCTGAAAGATAAGTTCAAATCTACCACTGATCAACACAGACTTGATACAGAGAACAGGAAGAGTATTAAATTTCAGAGGGATTCTGAAGACTAAAGGGGGTTTTACACATAGCGATATCACTAGCAATATTGCTAAAACATCACTGATTTGGTGACGTAGCAGCGATATCGCTAGCGATATCACTATGTGTGATACTTAACTCCGACCGGCTCCCTCGCTGTCTGTCGTTGATCGCGCGAGATCGCGCAGCTCCATTTCTCATTGGGCACTTCCTGCTGGGCTTCCTGTGGCGCCGACGAGCGACATGTGGAGGCAGGCGGGAGGATGTCAGGATCGCAGCTTCTGAAAGGTAAGTATCATCCGCTGTATCGCTGCTGCATAGCTGTGAGATCTGCCTGTGTGGCAGCTCACTAGCGATCATTTAGCGATGCACCAGCGATCCTGACCAGGTCGTACCGTGGTCGGGATCGCTGGTGCTCCACTAAATGTAAAAGGGCCTTAAGAGAACAATCGGGTCTATCAGTGGCAGAGTAGAACCAACCCTAGGGTGTTTAACCATAGATCTGATTTTCATTCTTCTAACGATCCCTCCACCTCAGGTTCCGAGTCCAACAGACGTGATCCAGAAACCAGGCCAGGACATTTTTTTAGGCCAAAGAAGACGTCGTCCAAGAAGAAGAGGACCCGCAGAGGGCGGCGACAGAAGGGAAGCAGATCTCCCCAGGGTAACATGATCTCAGGTACTCGCCCACTAGTCATTAACATTTCTTCCCGGACTTTGAGCATAACTGTGTACAATTTATTGCAGAAGGGCTTGTCCTACTGTCCCTCTTATAAATTTGATACCTTTGGTATGGATATGGACTTACATAGCTTTTATCAGCGACTTAGACTGTCTGTGCAATTATCATCAATTTCTGAAACTGTACCATCTAATCCTCCTGCCAATATGCCTCTACTTACCATCAATGAACTTGGCTAACGTAGCAAAAGTACTTATAGACCTCCACAGGGTTCTCATGCAGTAGAAACTTTCATCAGTTTCTTTGACAAAGCATTTCAACAATTGAGACATGACATGGAAAATGGTAGGTTACATTACCAATCTAACTTAACCCCACTAGACTTCCAGGCCTTACAAACCCTCCGCCAAGATGATCACATCATCATCAAACCTGCGGAAAAGGGGGAGCCATCATGGTCATGGACAAAGTGGCCTACAGAAAGGTATTACACCAACTAAATGATGATACGGTTTATACTAAACTACGCACTATATACTGTACATGATATGTCTCCTGGGGAGTCATTGATCTTAAAACACAGGATTTCCTTACTAAAAAGGAACCCATTACTCCTGTATTTTATACACTGCCTATAATTCATAAGAACTTGGAGAACCCCAGGGGAGGCCCATAGTGGCCTCCACTGACTTGATCCTTTCACCTTTGACTATTTTTTTTTAGAAAAGATCCTTAAACCCTTGACAAGACAGGTACAATCTTTCCTCCTTGATATGGGAGATTTTCTACAAACCATTCATAATCTAGGTCCAGTACCTGACACCTCTATACTTGTTTCCTTCGATGTGAAGGACCTCTACACTTCGATTCCACATCAGCAAGGTATGGCCTGTGTCCGCCATCTTCTCTCAACATCCAACAAGGATCCTGATGTGATTAAACTCTGCCTAGAGCTTCTCACAATAGTTCTCACTAAAAACTTCTTTATGTATGAGGATAGCTTCTATTTGCAGACAAAGGGGACCGCCATGAGATCGAATTTGGCCCAGCCATATGCAAATAGCAACATGGCGGCATTCGAAGAAGATGTTGTCTATTCCAATCCCCTTTACATATCCCATTGTCTCATTTGGAGATTCATAGATGATATCTTTGCTATCTGGACTGGCACGCTAGACTCCCTCAACCAATTCTTTCTTAAAATTAACTCCTCCTGGCCAGGCTTATCTTTTACAATGACTAATGACAACAACCAGCCTTCTGGACACCTTCGTACTCAAGGATGAACACAGGACAATCAGCACTGATTTATGCACTAATCCGATGGATCGCAACAGTCTCCTCCACTATGATAGTCTCCATCCACTATCCATCCAAAAATACATACCTAGATCACAATTTAGGAGGATTCAGAGAATTGCAACTGATCCAGTCAAAAGCAAACAGAGAATTGAAGAAATGCAAAATAAATTTGAGGAACGAGGTTACCCCCTCACATTATTAGCTGAGATTAAGAAACCTTCTGATAGCCCACGTCGATCTGTTGATAAACAGATCCCTTTAGTACATGCATTCCATCCTTATGCACACATTTTACATCATACAATTAGGAAACACTGGGACCTCCTTAAGACAGCATATCCAAACATTGGGGAATTTCATAATCCCTTTTTGCCATGCTACAAACGCCATCCTAACATCCGAGACTCACTCGTGAGGGCTGACATTGGCACTAGGACACGTATGTCCGCACAGAGATTCCTCCAGAATCCTAAGACTGGCACATAAACTTGCCTGCACTACCATCAGTGCAATAACGTACTGGAAGGTGATGCTTTTTATCACCCTTACTCTGGTAAAAAATACATATCAAAGGATTATTCCATCTGTGATTCATCCTATGTGGTTCACCTCATCAAGTGCCCTTGCGGTCTACTGTACATAGGTGAAACAACACAGCCAATAAAAGATTGTATCTCAAAACATAAATCCACCATCCGCTGTAAAAATATGTTGTTGCCAGTACCATTTCATTTAATCACTATGGGGCACACCATTGCCCAGTTAAAATTCAAGGTAATAGAACACATCTCACCATCTAGGCGAGGGGGTGACCGTATTCAATTACTGAAGAAAAGGGAATCCTATTGGATTCATCCGTTACAAAACTTATCCCCATGGGGACTTAATAGGGAGTACAATTTACATTCCTTTATTTAAGTGCATATCTTAATATTTATGTGCTATTCTCATTATAGACACCTTATAGTGACATCCTGTTCCTATTGTCACTCCATTGTCTTTATTTCTCATTTGATGTTTTATCATATGCATATATGACTATTGTACTAATACCTTTATCTTTTTCTACAGAGCCGCCTCTATTGAGTTCAACTTGCAACCTCTTTGCTTGGCCTACCCCTCTGGACCCTGTGGCTTTACCCCCTGCTCGACTGACTTATAGATTTCCTTATCCATTGCACATCATTTACAACTTCCCATAGACTTTGCTCACACTGAATTAAGGTGGCACTTGGAACGCAAGCTCACAGCTTGGTGGAACGCATAGTGACATCACTTCCTGTGACTCGATTCCTGCACCAGCGATCACACACGTCCCGCCCCTTTCCTACTAAACAGCGTCCTAGAGATGCTCTAGCTCACTCCAACAAGTAGTGGATACCGCGTTGTGAGCCGGACATACCCCCACACTGCACCACCACTGGTAAGACTTGTAAGATTTTTTCGTATATACCCAAGTTAATTATGACTTGGCATTAATAGAGCGCATTACCTCTCTAGGTCAGTCCAAACGCTGTTACATCTGGACTTATAAGGGTGCCTTGAATTATACAAGTGAGCATTATTTTTGACCAACATCTTTTTTCTATTTCCTTGCGCTGTGGTCACTTTCTTCATACATTTACATTAATTTTGTTTATCCCAGACATTATCCACGATCGCACAAGTGGACTCTTGCAATTTCTATTTAACGCACCATAGCCATCTGGTAGGTGCCACACATTAACATTATTTCCCAAGTCCCTATAGTGCCTCACCACACCTAATGTGGTACATTTATCTTTTCAGGGTCAGCACATGGACTGACCACTTAGTGGTACCTCTTGAAGGAATATCTATTAACTAAACGGTATGTTTGCTTATTCCACTTACTTACCCTGTATTGATTTTTACTATTACTGAGATTGTCTACTCATACTTTTAGACCACTCATCATCCACCATACTCAACACCATAAACATTGAGCAGTCGGGTAGGTATTCCCATCCTCATCCTCTCCCTAACCTAATCCACCTCTCTCCCTACTTTTGACACTATACGCTTGTGTTTAATTTTGATGCATGCTTTATTGATTATTGATTTCAACTTGTATTTGATCTCATGCTTTTTCATGAAATTCCCTTGATGATATGTAATATATATAATACACATGTCTGTTGCAGTACTTTCATGAAGGTCCATTCTGGGACCGAATCATTGTGTTTTGGATTGCATTAAATATTTCTCTACAGTTTACTAAGTTGAGTGCCAAGTTTTCTTTATATATTCTTTATACACAACTTCAAACAGTCACTCTCCAAACTTCACTATGGTGAAGACCAAAGAGCTGTCAAAGGACACCGGAACCAAAATTGTAGCCCTGCACCAGGCTGGGAAGACTGAATCTGCAATAGGCAAGCAGCTCGGTGTGATGAAATCAACTGTGGGAGCAATAATAAGAAAATGGAAGACATAAAAGACCACTGATAATCTCCCCCGATCTGGAGCTCCACGCAAGATCTCACCCCATGGGGTCAAAATGATCTCAAGAATAGTGACCAAAAATCCCAGAACCACACGGGGGACCTAGTGAATGACCTGTATAGAGCTGGGACCACCATAAAAAAGGCTACCATCAGTAACACACTAAGCCACCAGGGACTCAGATGCTGCAGTGCCAGGTATGTCCCCCTGCTTAAGCCAGTACATGTCCGGGCCTGTCTGAAGTTTGCTAGAGAGCATTTTGATTATCCAGAAGAGTATTGGGAGAATGTCATATGATCTGATGAAACCAAAGTAGAACTGTTTGGTAGAAACAAAGCTCATCGTGTCTGGAGGAGGCAGAACTCTGAGTTGCATCCAAAGAAACCATACCTACTGTGAAACATGGGGGTGGCAACATCATGCTTTGGGGCTGTTTCTCTGCAAAGGGAAAGGATGACTGATCTGTGTACATGAAAAAATGAATGAGGCCATGTATCAAGAGATTTTGAGTGCAAACCTCCTTCCATCAGCAAGGGCATGGAGGATGAAACATGCATGGGTCTTTCAGCATGATAATGATCCCAAGCACACCGCCAACAAAGGAGTGGCTTCATAAGAATCATATGAAGATCATGGAGTGACCAAGCCAGTCTCCAGATCTCAATCCCATAGAAAACCTTTGGAGAGATTTGAAAGTCCGTATTGACCAGCGACAGTCCCAAAACATCATTGCTCTAGAGGAGATCTGGATGGAGGTATGGGCCAACATACCACCAACAGTGTACGCCAACCTTGTGAAGACTTAAGGAAAACGTTTTGACCTCTTTCATTGCCAATAAAGGATATATAACAAAACATTGAGATGAACTTTTGTTAATGACCAAATACTTATTTTCTACCATAATTTGCAAAATAAATCTTGCCAAAACAGACAAGGTGAATTTCTGGATTTGTTTTCTCATTTTGACTCTCATAGCTGTGGTCTACCTATGAGGTCAATTACATGCCTCTCTCATCTTTTTAAGTGGGAGAACTTGCACAATTGGGGGCTGATTAAATGTTTTTTTTCCCCACAATATGTCCCCCATTCTTGGCCCATTCCTGTAATAAATGTCCCTCATCTTGGGCCCCTTTCAGTAATAATGTCCCACATACTGGTATAATTTTTACATCCTGGCCCCTTCCTGTATTATATGTTTCTCTTCCAGGGCTTCTTCCAGTAATATATGTCCCCCACCATGGGCCCCTTCAAGTAATAACGTATATATTATGATTCCTGGTATAACGTCTCAGCTCCTAGGCCCATGTAAGAAATAGAGATTCTTTACACCTTCCCCCATTCTCCTGACACACTCAGCATCATCCTCTAAAGCTGGCGCAGAAGCCAGCATCAGACTTTGATGTGCCTGCTATGGGCATTGCTGCCGTGCCGACATCAGCTGCAGGCCTTTGATTGGCCAGCGACATGTATTGCAGTACAAGGAACTGGCTGTTCTCTGCGCCGCAATACAGTTCAGCTGAATGTTAGTCCTCAAACACACATCCCACTGAAATAGGCACTGATGTCAGTAGAACCCTCTCCCACATGGGCCTGGTTGGAAATATGGCTTCCGCCATTGAATTCTGTAGTATAAACCCATCATAGCCATTAAATTAATAATGATAAACAATTTCCTTTCGCCACCCAAAATAATATCCATTAAGTTCTAAGCTCACCACATCACTTTAACAAGAGTAAAGCCACAGCATTCATAGCCACTGGTTTTGGGCTCTACAGATCAGGAGGTCAAACGAAATACAAGAATTTTGCACCTTTTTATAGGAGACAGCAAGTTGGTATATCATTGTAATCTAGTACTACCATGTGGGTTCTCCTTATTGCACTATTATCCATACCTTTACAGTAGTTGCTGCTTATGCTGCTGTGCCAGTTTCTTGACATTAGGTGGTAAAGGCCCAATTCATGTTGGTATAGGGAACCTATCACATTATAGCTACTCCCCTCATCTCAATGTAACTTATTGCTGTTTCAGGCAATATTTAATTGAATCCTCCTATTACAAATATTTGTTACATAGTGATGAAAGTTTCTCAAAAATGGCGAAAGGATTTTGTCTAATGTGGGTTTTTGCCATGTAGACTGGAGAAGACTTAAACCTGGGAGCTGAAAATAGTTTAAGTACTACCATACCCTTAATTCCCTAAAAAATGTAAAAATCCCTCTTTCAACCTATCCCAGTGGACTGCATGGTGATTCAGTAGAGATGATATGCTTTACTTGTGTTTGTGTAGTTTGTCCTTGGGTACTTTGGTTTACCCTAATGCTCAGATATTTATTAATAGGTTTAGTGGCTGTCTATTATTTTGCCCATAGTGTGTATCTGAGATAGGGAAATTACGTTGTGAGCCCCATTGGTGACAATTGTGTACATATATTCCCTTAAAAACTTTTATTGATAGTTTGAATAAAAAACACCAATTCCCGTGTAATCCACAAAGACAAAAAGCCCTAATCAAGGACTACAATAACCTATCTGGACACCTTCCTAGCCGTGGAGGTTGGCACCCTAGAAGAAATCGATTGTTTGGCGCCCCCACTCGGACGTCGTCTGTCCCTATCTCCCCTAACTCACCCTGGATGCAAAGGTGAGAAAACAATCAATGAAAGGAATGAGATGAAGGAAGGGGAAAAAAAGGTCATATGTAGAATGAATATTGATGGGCAAGAAACATATTATATCATATTAGGAGTGACCCTAAAAAAGGTACTAATCTCAAAAAGAGACCAACAATAAACCACATACAGCAATGTTATTGCACCCTAAATACAGGTGCTGATAAAGCAAAATATGGATATAAAATCCAAAAATACATCACAATGCGGTTCCTAAACAATAGAAAAAGTCAAAACACATGGCCCACATATATAATGCTCATATGAGATAACATATGGATATAATTTATCCCAAAAATGAAAAAAGCATGTATGGCCATGCAGTTACTTATCAGAGAGAGTAGAAAATTGCCTTGACGCATTTCCCCATTGTTGCGGTTCCTCAGGAGGCCTATAACTTTAGTACCATCGATGCTGGATATGTTTTATGATGCCCCGGATACCATGATGAAAAAGGCATAGGGGCGGTCTCAAAAAAGGAGGTTATATAGCCCTCATAGTAAACAATCTATCAGCACGCCCAATCAGCATGTCTCACACTAAGCAGTCACAGGAAGTAAAACCGCTTACTTACCTCACCAATCAGACATCGCTTAAGAGGTAAAACGATCCCTCTGCATTCCATCCATAGTCAGCATGTGTGTCAGCCCAACTGCGCATATGTGGAGATGTCATATTCCTCCTAAACAGAGCGCCAGCTTCAAACTGTGCAAGACGCAGGGGCCGCATAGATCCATAGTCGGCGTGCATGTAGGCCCAACTGCGCATGTGTGGAAATGTCATATTCCTCCTAAACAAAGCGCCAGCTTCAAACTGCACAAGCGCAGGGGCCGCAAGGTCAGAAATTCATCGGATCAACAGCGCATGTCCAAAATGAATGCCAGTGATATTACTCATGAAAAAAGAGGCCCACAATGCGTACCCAGAAATAATATATTACATAATTGAAGGAAAAAAGAAACTACAAAACCGCGCTAGGGCAGAACCCTTTGAAGATATATCATTATACCCAAAATGTTTATACAGAAAAAATAGAAAAAATCTATTCTTGAGCCCAGGGATTTTTCCTTTTTCTTTTTCAGAGAATCTGGATAAATATGCTAAGCCTCAAAAACAAAGAGGTAGAAGTAAGCTTAAATCAGAAAAAAGATGTAAATACCAAAATTGAGTACATATTGATAATATTCCTCATAATAGAGCTAGTGTGCCAATAGTAACACACTACTTATAATAGACTAGCTAAGTCTTTTCAAAACTACCCAAACCATTGAAAAAGCAAAGATGTTCACCCACCCTAACTCTGAGCTCTCTAATTGTCTTCCCAACATAATCAAGCGGGCATGTGCATGTTGCTTTGTAAACCATCCCAGAAGATCTGCAATTCCCAAAATCTCTAATATAATAGACCTTAGCATCCACTGAACTACAGAATGTTTTTGACTGGAACATAAGTTCACATCTAGAACAATTACCACACCTAAAAAAACCCTGCGGTCTGCGATCCAACCAAGTACCCTCCTTTTTTGGCCTCTGATAAAAACTATGGACCAAATGGTCCTCAAGAGATCTACCTCTTCTGTAGGTAATACTAGGCATGGGAGCAATAAAGTCTTTTAAATCAGGATCAGCTAAGAGAATACCCCAATGCTTTTTAAAAATTTGATATACTCTCTCAGCCTGACTGTCATAGGTACCTATCATCCTAGTTATATCCTTATCATCCCTTTTGTCCCTAGTTCCCAAAAGGGACGATCTGTCAACAGATAGAGCTTCCTTATAAGATCTCCTCAGAACATATTCTGGATAGCCTCTCGCTTTAAACCTACAATACAGATCGTCAGCTCATATAACAAAGAATGACACATATCTAGGTAATTTTTGTGGTCCATTATAACCAAATTTCCACCCTTATCTGAGGATTTTATTATGATTTCCTTACTCCTTTCAAGTGCATAAAGGGAATCCCTTTCGCCCTGAGAAAGATTTCCCACACCTTTATTGTAATCATTCTTAATTTTGCACAAATCCATTTCCACCATTTTCATAAAGATATCAACAAAACTTATGGGCCATGTGTTTTGACTTTTTCTATTGTTTAGGAACCGCATTATGATGTATTTTTGGATTTTATATCCATATTTTGCTTTATCAGCACCTGTATTTAGGGTGCAATAACATTGCTGTATGTGGTTTATTGTTGGTCTCTTTTTGAGATTAGTACCTTTTTTAGGGTCACTCCTAATATGATATAATATGTTTCTTGCCCATCAATATTCATTCTACATATGACCTTTTTTTCCCCTTCCTTCATCTCATTCCTTTCATTGATTGTTTTCTCACCTTTGCATCCAGGGTGAGTTAGGGGAGATAGGAACAGACAACGTCCGAGTGGGGGCGCCAAACAATCGATTTCTTCTAGGGTGCCAACCTCCACGGCTAGGAAGGTGTCCAGATAGGTTATTGTAGTCCTTGATTAGGGCTTTTTGTCTTTGTGGATTACACGGGAATTGGTGTTTTTTATTCATACTATCAATAAAAGTTTTTAAGGGAATATATGTACACAAATGAATATGGATTTATTCCTTTCCTCATTCAAGAAGTTTGTTAACCATTGGTGACAATGACTGTCGTGAGTGATTCCATACGGTGCTGCTGACTATTCTCGTAGTATGGAAACAATGGGAACTATTTGCTCCTGTGCTTATACAATTTCAAAGGTTTGCATCAAACCTGCAGGAAAATGTCTAAGTTATTTACATTAATTGTAGCATGATCAGTTGTAATTGTAATGCTTCTAGTGTAGTGATTCCATATTGCAAGATAATTGCAATAAATTTTAGAATATGTTCACATTGCATCTTTTTCTGCCATCTTCTGAATGGGGCTGCTAAAAAATTGGCGTAAAAAACACTGACAATATGATCAAAAGAATGGGCCTATTCATTTTTATGGGAAAACGTACTGTTCATGCGTCCAAGCTTTTGGAAAATCATTCAAAGTCTTCAGGCTCTCTAAGATGCCAGGCATATTATAGAAGAGAAATGTCCATTCTTTTGGTGTTTTCCGCTAAAAAGAAGCTAAATACTATAGAAAGGCTAAAGAGAAGTCTGGAAGATGCTTGGGCATCTTGAGTGTTTTCTTAGTGTTAGCTGCATAAAATGCTAGCTTTTTCTTCATTATTCAATGCATCTAAAGAAATGTTTGGAAATGCTGAAATGGATGCTCAAGGTTTACAAAACATCTTCTGCATGAAAATAGACATTTTAGACTGTTGGAAAAAGATGCAGTGTGAACATACCCCAATATGGTAAAACGTGCTACAAACTTAAGTTATTTCTAGGTAATGTGTTAATAAAAAATAAATCATTGAAAAAAAAGACCATTGATGCGACATTATTAGCAGAAGGTGGAGTACACAGACATAAAATAATAGAAAGCAGATCGTATGTCACAATTCATGTGCATATTAATCCTTCACAATCATGGCTAACACAAAGTCTTGGCTCTCATGAATAGGGCCAAATGTCCATGACCCTAAAATCATATAAATAGTTTCTGGTAATCAGTGAGACATAGATTGGAAGCTTAGAACAATTAATCATTTTGCTGAAAACATATTTTTCACAATTAGTTGAAATTGAATAGTTGGATTTTCCACTAGAACTCTGTGCAGAGTATTATTTAATAGGATTAATGCACTAATCTTTGCAGACTTACGTAGGATGTCTGCAGTGTGATTTTAATTCCATATATTTGTGGAATCATTTTTGTAATATATTATCATCCATTTTTAGAATTAATACATCTGTATTTGACTTCCTTATCAGTAGTCTGCAACATATAGGATAGCACTAGATTTATATAAACTAATATAAATTGCATCCATAATTTCATAAAAGGCCTTTTGGGGGCATTTTAACATTTAGATACATTTGTAATTTGCTGATTTCCCCTGTAACTAGTATGGGAATGTTAGCCACAGCTACAGGGAAAATTCTGCCTATTGTATACACTATGGAGCTGATCTGCCTCTACATACATTCATCAGTTTTTTACTTTCCTGATCGCATGATTGATAGGACAGGAGGAGAAAGCACTATAAGTACATTCTAAACCATACACATAGCACTTGTTCATTGCCGTGTATACAGCAATTTAAGAAGTCAGAGGTGGTAATAAACCATAGTTCATAGTTTCATAGTTCTAAGGTTAAAAGTAGACACAAGTCAATTGAGTTCATCCTATAACCTAATCTGCTTCAGATGCTAATTTCCCCATATTAGGGGAAAAATTTCTTTCCGACTCCACATACAGCAATCAGATTAGTTCTCTGGACTAACATCTCACTACAGAGACTAATATCCATTGGGCTCGCACTCATCTGCGTAAATTAAATCGTTCCGATGTTGTTCCTGAAAAGTAGGATGAGTGTCATATGAGTACAATATGATTTTTCTCGGTAGCATCTGAATGACATTCATATGCAATCTGTATGCAATGCATTTTTAAAATTATCTTTCACATACAGTAATTCTCTGTCATTTCAAGCTACTTTCTAAGTAAAACAATCTTATATGCAGTAACAGATAGATATTAGTGTAAACAGTGCATTGCATGTGTAGATGTAGCTTTATGTACTTGTTTTTAACTAATAAGTAAATTTAAAAAAATGGCGTGGTGTCCCCTTATTTTTAATAACCAGCTGAGGGAAAGCAGGGATAGTATTATTATTCTTGGAAGGGGCCAATATCCATTGCAATTCCCAACCTATTAATATCAGCTCTCAGCTGTCTGCTTAGCCTTTATTAGTTATTAACCCCATCACATTAGACATACCCAGTACTTCATGTTTGGGAAGTGCTCCCGAACTATGACGTAGTAGGGATGTCATTGCGATTTTGCATTCACAGGAGCTGTGCACCCACAATCACTGCTGGGTATTCAGCTGATATCACAGCTGACACCTGGGTCTCCCTGCCAGGAGCCAAGCCCACATAAATCCTGGCAGTTTAGCTACCTAAATGCTATAATCAATATTGATTACATTTAGAAGGCAAGCAGATGGAGGGGGCTCCCTCTTCCCTCTGATCAGCACCCTCACGATGTCATCACATGAGCCCGATCGTTGCCATGGTGCTCTGATGTAGTCATGGCACCAGGTCACCAGGCCATGGGTCTTAGGGGCTTGTGCCAGTGCAGCACTGACAGTTATAAACAATTGCCTTGCTCCTGCATTGCAATGGTTTATAACAACAGTCAAGCTGCAACAGTGAAAGTCCCATAGAAGGGGTAAATAAAAAAGAATGCTTAAAACATTGTAAAAATATCTTTTTAAAAAATGAAAAAATAATGAAAAAAATTACCGTATTTTTCGGCCCATAAGACGCACTTTTTCCCAAAAAATTTTTTGGGGAAAGTGGGGGGTACGTCTTATGGTCACAATATACTCACTTGCGACCATAGCTGGTGGCTGGGGCGGGTGCCGCGGGGCTCTGTGGTGTGGTGGTTGCGGTGGGCTGTGCTCCGGTGCAGGGGCAGCGGCTCTCTATGCTCCGTAGGGGGCTCCGCTGGCATTTCCTCAAAGCCCGGAGGTCCCTGCACATCCGTTGCTGCCATGTTGCGGTGGCCTCCGGGTAAATGGATGCTGGGAAGGTGGCCGCTGGTCTGGGGACGGTGCATGCTCAGGTTCAGATCTCATCCCGAGATCTCGGGACGAGATCTCGTTGCTGAGATTTGAATCTCGCCTCCCTTCTGTGATGCGCCTGGGGTTCAAGGTTCTCACCATACATCTAGATAAGTTCCCTGAGGAGTCTAGTTTCCAAAGTGGTCTCCCTTGTGGAGGTTTCCACTGTTTAGGCACATCAGGGGCTCTCCAAACGCAACATGGTTTCACCTAATTATTCCAGCAAACTTTACATTCAAAAGGTCAAATGGCAATCCTTTCCTTCTGAGCTCTGCTATGTGCCCAAACAGTTGCTTTCCCCCACATAATGGGTATCAGCATGCTCAGGATAAATATCACAAAAATTTTTGCCATCCATTTTCTCATTTTCTTGTGAAAATATCAAAATTGAGTCTAAATAAAAATTTTGTGAAAAAAAGGTAAATGTTCAATTTTTCCTTCCATGTTCCAATATTTCCTGTGAAGAACCTGAAGGGTAAATACACTTCTTGAATGTGGTTTTGGGCATCTTGAGGGGTGCAGTTTTTAGTATGGTGTAACTTTTTGGTATTTTCTGTCATATGGACCCCTTAAAGTTACTGCAAATGTAATGTGGTGCCTAAAAAAATTTTTTGTAAATTTTGTCGTGACTTCCTAACAAAAAAAATATGTTTCAAAGACTGTACTGATGTAATGTAGACATGTGGGAAATGTTATTTATTAACTATGTTGTGTGACATCTCTGGACATAAAACTAAATTGTTCATGAAATTTCCTTTTTTTTCACAAACTCAAGTCATATAGAAAATGTTTTACCAATATCATGAAGTACAATATGTCACAAAAAGACATTCTCAAAATCGGTGGGATCCGTTTAACCTTTCCAGGGTTATTACCTCATAAAGTGATACTGGTCAGAATTGTAAAATTTGGCCTGGTCATGAAAGTGAAAACACACTCAGGGGTGAAAGGGTTAAAAAAGAGTGATCACCCAAAAAATTAAATGAGGTCCCCCTGTTTATTTTGTAACCAGCAAAGACTAAGCAGACAGCTGTGGTTGATATTAATAGGCTAGTAGAGAGCTATGGATCTTGGCCAATTCCAAGACTAACAAGACCAGCCCTCAGGGGCCCAAAACACAGAGCATTTATTAGATGCACCAATTCTGGCACTTTAGCTCAGCTCTTCCCAATTGCCCTGGTGCTTTGGTAATCGGAGTAATGGTTTTGGGGTTGATGTCAGC
Organism: Dendrobates tinctorius; assembly: GCF_039654945.1. Taxonomy (NCBI): domain Eukaryota; kingdom Metazoa; phylum Chordata; class Amphibia; order Anura; family Dendrobatidae; genus Dendrobates; species Dendrobates tinctorius. The sequence goes on from NW_027361672.1 coordinate 18,038,125, forward strand.
TTTGTAATGAAGGAAGGCAGGGAAACCGACCCAGAAATAAAACAAAATATTTTATTGCTTGAAAATTAAAACAACATTAAAACTGAACCCTCAGAGCTTGACATGTTTCAAGTGTATAACAACACTCATAAGCTATATGAGATGGAAGAGAAACGTCAGAATGTATAACCAATCTCACACACTGATGAGATTAATTAATCTTATTGAAAAAGAAACATCAGCTGCTTTTAGTCCAAGAAAGAGTTGATGCAGAAAATACAGTCAAAGACCACGGAAAACAAATTCATAATATGCCATAGGATAATGCATGAAAAACAGTGGCTAAATAATCGAGCTGAGTAGTTGGCAAACATATTTCATAGAAGGGAAATTTTAATAAATAAAGAGATCATTTTTGTAGTTCATTCCTTCAGGGTATTTGGTGTCTAGTTGCAGGATCCAGAAGGCTTCTCGTAAAGCCAACTGTTTCTGCCAATCACCCCCATAGACATGACAATCTGCTCTGGTCTTCGGTACTTGACCAGCATAGTCTGGGTCCCAGGCCTAGTAGTACATGTTACTCACTAATGACTCTACAGTTGCTTGGCGACTCCCTAGGGGAGAGGAGGTCTTTTATATAAGATGCCTCCCAGCTATTGGTTGGAAACCATCTTGCCGGTGCCCTAGATTATAATGTCTTTCAGCTACAGGCTGAGTGAATTTAGTATATGTGCATGCTGCCCTTTTAAAAGTATTGCAGCACACACACAAGAAGTGGCAGGAAACTGGATCAGGCCAGGGGCTGTGCCGAGGGATGGGGCAGTGAGTAAGCTGGTGTCCTGCAGAAGGAGACACCATGCAGGGGTGCCAGATATAGCAGTACACTGCAATTTATTTTCTCAGTCCAAGCTGAGAAAAAAAATCACAAATGAACACTGAATCATTCGATAATATTAGTGCCATGACTCCATTTTCGGGTGTCCCGGGACCAGGGGCTCCTTCCCTGTCCCTAACACAAAAGGTGCCCTAGCTCACCCTGTTCCCCAAATTACTCATGATGGTGAAGACACCAGGGCCACGTACCTTGCCTTAGCTCATGAATCCACACTCAGTCTGTATCCTTCTCCCACCCCTTTAACAGAGATAAAGGAAAATATCAATCATTCAAATATGCTCACACAAACAGAGGTAAGCACCAGGTAGTGGAGAATGGGGTAATACCAAAGTAGAAGAAGGAAGGGAATTAACACAAAACCAAAACTTAGCAATAGTCTCAGATAAATCAAAACGCTTTCTCAAACAACAAACCATCATCTTCTAACCATGCAACATGAAACGAGCTTTGGCAATGAGTACTTGACAGGGCCCAGAATATATAGGAGAAGGGAGTGGCCAACAGTGAACAGCTGAGAGACTTAATGCAGGAAAGCTTCCAGGAACTATCAACTGAGCAGATTATCCCCTGCACTGCTAAAAGAAATTGGCACAATTTAATATCAAGGTGAAGTGCTTCTAAACAGTGCAGGAGTAGGAAAAATCAGACACTGCGGTCTTCTGGCTCTTCTCTGTTGTGGTAAATCCGTGACAATTAGTCAGAGTGTAATTCAAATTTTTTTACCGAATTGCAGTCATTTGATTTATTTGCAGAATACTATATTTTTGAAGAAAAGTTATCCAAGTCTTTCTTGAACATTTTTAGTGAATTAATCATTACAACATCGTAATCATAGTCTCATTGCTTGTACTGTACAATTAAAGATCACCGTCTAAGATTTTGAGTAAAACAATTGCAGGCCTTGGTGTAAAAAAATCAGTAAAAAAGATTTCTGTTCTATTATATATTTGTAAATTGCAATAAGATTGCCCCTAAGCCTTCATTTTTTTCCAAACTGAATAACCCCAAGTTTGATAACCTTTTTTAGTACTGTAGCCTACCTATTCTTTTAAAGGGAATCTGTTAGCAGGTTTTTGCCCTCTAATCTAAGAGCAGCATAAAGTAGGAGCCCAGAGCCTAATTCAAGTGACATGTCACTCACGAGGCTGTACTGTAGTTTCAATATTTTATCAGCAGGAGATTATCATTAGGAAACACCAGCTAATCTTTGTAACCCCTTCATTAGGAATGATTGGCAGCATGCTGACAACCCACAGTGTTCACAGGAGGCTGCTAATCAGTGTTGTGGGTGGGGTTGTAATGGGCTCAACATTCTGGCCACTGCTACATCTTCAGCAGAGAAAACAGGTATCCTTCCAAAACTGTACCCAGCAGTCCAGTAAGTTATGCATTGCTGGAATCAGGCTCTCTGCTCCTACATTATGCAGTTCTTAGATTATATAGCAAAACATGAGAACAGATTCCTTTTAATAAACGTGTTCACTCTTTTCTGCACCCCCTCTAGTTCAGCTATATCCTTACACAACGAAGCCAAAAATTTTGCATAGTTATTAAAGGGAATCTGTCACCCTTTTTTTTGACTATCAGCTGCCAGCATTGACATCAGGGGCTGATCTACAGCATTCTGTAATGCTGTAGATAAGCCCCCAATGTATCCTGAAAGAGAAGAAAAACACTTTAGATTATACTCACCGGAGGGGGCGGTCTTGTTTCGATTGATGTCGTCGTCTGGTCCGACGCCTCCCATCTTCATATGATGCCGTCCTCTTCTTCCCTTCCTGTAGTGGCTCCAGTGTAGGATAAACAGCAGATACGAAGGATGCAGTGACGAGATGCGAGACTGAATTAAACTTTGGAAACTTTGGCTATAGAACTTTTATGAATTTAAGCCGCTAGGGCTATACTAAGCAGCCAAAAATTAATAACAGCTATTGTCCTCGCAGGGACTGTGCACAAACAAAAACTTTAAAAGTGAACACGACTAATCCGGCAAGGGCCGGTTACTATAGGGCCACAATATGGCCGACTACGGGTCCTTATTTTTTATAGTGTCACTTATCGTCCTGACGTCCCTCAGCGTCACTGATGAGGCTGTATTGGCATCGCAGCCACTGGGCCCAGCTGCTGAGGATCGGTCATAGTCTTCGGGCGCCCAGCGCCCAGGAGAAGATGGGGCACAACATGCCCTGAGGAAGTCCTTTGATGAGGTGACCCCCTGTAGAAACAGCGGGGTTCTGATCGTAAGCGAGTTCAATGAGACTCCAGTCTCCAAGCAGGGTTGTGCCACAGTTCCCAGGAGTGGCGGTTGGCAGGCCACATGCACGGCCAGGCCTAGGCGAAGGAGTAGGCCACAACTGCCGACTGCAAAGGGGTGACGTCCACTGCGGCTAAAGATGAAGAGGCTGCAGCTGTAGGCTGAAGTGGGGCGGCAGCAGGCAGGCGGCAGCCGCGGGCTGAAGTGGAGCGGCAGCAGCTGCCAGGGGCGTCGGACCAGGCGCGACAGGCTGAAGCACAGCGGTAACAGCTGCGGACCAACGTGGGCAGGAAGAGACTCCGGATCGGAGTGAAGCGACAGTCTCTTGTTGGTAGGTTCGGCACCCACTCTCTGCAGGCCGCAGTAAGTCTCTCCTCTGCCGATGGTCTCCTTTCTCATCACTGTCTGTCACTCTGGCTCTCTCAGACTCCCACAGTCTCTTGCCTCCTGTCTGCCGTTCCGCCACCTGAATCCCCTGCGCGCTCCCTGTCCCTTTTATACTTGCCCCTCCCCTTGCTGTCCTGTCACTCTCAGCAGTCCACTCTCCTCCTTTGCTCCCCGGGTACTGTTTCCTTAGGAACCAATATGGTGGTCCCCTTGGTTCCGGCCCGGACACTCTGTGGGGGTCCTCCTTCCTACACCGGTGCAGGCACACTGCTCTGCCCTGTTACAGTGCGCAGGCGTCGGGAGAGATCTAGTTCCTGCGCACTGCAGTATTCTGCTCTGCCCTCAACAGGGCAGAGCAGTGCGCCTGCGCCGAAGCCACTACAGGAAGGGAAGAAGAGGACGGCTTCTTATGAAGATGGGAGGCATCGAACTGGACCGCAACACCCATCGGACCGGACCTCCCCCTCCGGTGAGTATAATCAAACATGTTTTTCTTCTCTTTCAGGCTACATCGAGGGCTTATCTACAGCATTACAGAATGCTGTAGATAGGCCCCTCATGTTGTTGCCGGCAGATAATAGTCAAAAAAAAGGGTGACAGATTCTCTTTAAGTGTGGTCGAACTTGTGAGCTATAGAGACAAAATTATGTTCTAGTCATGAGCATTTATGTCTCTTTTAATGCATATGAATAAGCCTCCTTACTAGTGTTGAGCATTCCGATACCGCAAGTATCGGGTATCGGCCGATACTTGCTGTATCGGAATTCCGATACCGACTTCCGATATTTTTTCAATATCGGAAGTCGGCATCGGAATCGGAAGTTCAAAGTTGATTGACAGCCTGACGTCATCATGATGCGCGGTGTGTGCGCATCATGATGCGCCGTCATTTCGGGCCTTCCGGGGGTCTCTGCCGGCCTGCCCGGGGTCTGTACCGGCCTGCCGGGGGGCTGTGCCGGCCTGCCGGTGGTCTGTGCACCCTGTGGGGGTCTGTACCGGCCTGCCGGGGGGCTGTGCCGGCCTGCCGGTGGTCTGTGCACCCTGTGGGGGTCTGTACCGGCCTGCCGGGGGGCTGTGCCGGCCTGCCGGGGGGCTGTGCTGATGTCCGGGGGTCTGTGCAAGCATCGTCCGATGGGACTACAAGTCCCATCTGGCGATGCCTGCTACCATGACAGTGATTGACACATTAGCCAATGATGGGACAGTAGTAGTCCCATCATCCGGCTAATGTGTTAAATGTTAAAAAAAAAAAAAAAAAAAAATACTACATACATACTACATACATACTACATGCATGCTACATACATACTACATGCTACATACATACTACATACATACTACATACATACATACTACATAACACATATATACTACATACATACTACATGCATACTACATGCATGCTACATACATACTACATGCTACATACATACTACATACATACTACATACATACTACATACATGCTACATACATGCTACATACATGCTACATGCTACATACATACTACATATATACTACATGCATGCTACATACATACTACATGCTACATACATACTACATATATACTACATACATACTACATACATGCTACATACTACATACATACTACATATATACTACATGCATGCTACATACATGCTACATACATACTGCATGCTACATACATACTACATACATACTACATACATACTACATGCATGCTACATACATACTGCATGCTACATGCATGCTACATACATACTACATACATACTACATGCTACATACATACCACATATATACTACATACAATACATTCATACAATACATACATAGACATACAGTACATATAACATAAATTTCCCACGCAGCAATGGCATAAAGTGAGACTAGGGACTTTTTTTTTTTTAAGTGGCGGAGGAATACAGTGCGGAAGGATACCTACCTTCCGTCATTGGATTCCTGCAGCCCGTAGAGAACGGCAGCAACAGCTGATGCTGCAGTTCTCTACCCAAGATCGTCGTGGGACACACTCGTGGACTGCTTCGGATCGTGGGTGAGTATTTTTGTGGTTTGTTATGTTAATATTTATTCCGTAAAAGACAATGGCTTCGGGGAACAATGTGACAAGTATTGGTAAGTATGTTACTCTATGTTATATGTACTGTATGTCTATGTATGTATTGTATGAATGTATTGTATGTAGTATGTATGTAGTATATATGTGGTATGTATGTAGCATGTAGTATGTATGTAGTATGTATGTAGCATGCATGTAGTATGTATGTAGCATGCATGTAGCATGCAGTATGTATGTAGCATGCATGTAGTATATATGTAGTATGTTTGTAGCATGTAGTATGTATGTAGTATATATGTGGTATGTATGTAGCATGTAGTATGTATGTAGCATGCATGTAGTATATATGTAGTATGTATGTAGCATGTAGTATGTATGTAGTATGTATGTGGTATGTATGTAGCATGTAGCATGCATGTAGTATGTATGTAGTATATATGTGGTATGTATGTAGCATGTAGTATGTATGTAGCATGCAGTATGTATGTAGCATGCATGTAGTATATATGTAGTATGTATGTAGCATATATGTAGTATGTATGTAGCATATAGTATATATGTAGTATGCATGTTGCATGCATGTAGTATATATGTAGTATGTATGTTGCATGTAGTATATATGTAGTATGTATGTTGCATGTAGTATATATGTAGTATGTATGTTGCATGTAGTATATATGTAGTATGTAGTATGCATGTAGCATGTATGTAGCATGTAATTTTTTTTTTTTTTTTTTACATTCAACACATTAGCCGGATGATGGGACTACTACTGTCCCATCATTGGCTAATGTGTCAATCACTGTCATGGTAGCAGGCATCGCCCGATGGGACTTGTAGTCCCATCGGACGATGCCTGCACAGACCCCCGAAGCCTGCACAGCCCCCCGGCAGGCCGGCACAGCCCCCCGGCAGGCCGGCACAGCCCACCGGAGCCTGCACAGCCCCCCGGCAGGCCGGCACAGACCACCGGAGCCTGCACAGCCCCCCGGCAGGCCGGCACAGCCCCCCGGCAGGCCGGCACAGCCCACCGGAGCCTGCACAGCCCCCCCGGCAGGCCTGCACAGACCACCGGAGCCTGCACAGACCCCCTGGCAGGCCGGCACAGCCCCCCGAAAGGCCCGTACAGACCCCAGAGAGGCTGTACAAGGGAATAACAGGATTTTTCTTATTCCGATACCGGAAGTCCCATAGACTTGAATGGGACTTCCGGTATCGGAATCGGCGATACCGATACTTTTTTTTAAGATCGGCCGATCCATTCCGATCCGATACTTTGAAGTATCGGACGGTATCGCTCAACTCTACTCCTTACCTTGACAAGCCAGAGCTGGTATGTCACTCTCCACAAGGAGAAACTTTACCCCATAGACCTCAGTCCAGAGCCTCTCACCTAGCCAAATCAGATCTCATACTTTGCACTGACGAGGGCCAATAGCCTGAAATGCCGTGTCTGTAAATTGAGATTCTGATTTGGCTTTTATCCTGTCATATTACAAGACTCATTAAAGGGTTGATTGTGACTTGTAGGATCGCTACTACCAATAGGTGGCGCTGTAGAGTAAAAGTCCTCTTTCTCTCTGAAGAGGCAATTTGCATATTAATGCATCCCATGATTTTATTTGCCTTGACAGCAGATACCTGGCACTGGTGGATGAAGCTGAGTGTGCTGTCCACCCAAGACTTTTTCAGTGATAGTTTTTCTCAGTGTTTTACCATTTTGTACATGATTGCACATTTTATTTCCTTAGCCCAAGAGCATGACCTTACATTTATGTACACTAGACTTCAAATGCCATTTCTCAACCCTGGGCCTCCAGTACTTTCTGTTACATTTCAGTGATATGTAAGACTCCAAAAAAGTGTTTAAAAATGTGTCTGTGTTGAATTAGTCGTCCATATAGTATTTAGTGCTTTCTGTGACATTTTTGTGGTATATGAGACCAAAAAAGCTTTGAAATTTTTTTCTGCATTCAGCTAGTTATCCATATAGTTTTAGGTGCTTTCTATTAAATTTCGGTGGCATATAAAACTTAAAAAAAAGTGTTTTTTTTTAGTATTCAATTACTCATCCATAGAGTATTATGTGCTCTGGGGTACATTTCAGTGGTATATAACTCTCCCAAAAAGTGTTCAAAATTCATAGAGTATTACGTGTTTTCTGTTAAAAAAAGCATTAAAAAATGTTTTGGATTTAATTAGTAATCCACACAGTGTAACATACGTAGTGGGCGACAACACGACAACGAATGCAGACTCCAGCAAGACTCCCAAGTCACGACTGTAGGAATATTGGAGCCAGACCAAGCTGGCATGACTGCAGAAATGGCAGTAGCCTATTGTCCATAACCGTCTGCTTTCCCAGAATCACCAAGACCTGAACCCAGGCCGCAGCCTTCACTGCTTGGGTTCTTGTGGACTGCAGATGTGAAAGTCAGGATCCAGCAACTAGCGAGCGGACTGAGAGGACTGCAGGACCTAGGCTGGGTGGAAGAGAGAAGGAGGTGAACCAGGACCAGGGAGAAATGCTAGCAGAACCGCTAGCCGCAAGGTATCGACAGCTGGCATCCCTGGGCTAAGTCGTTACGTATGACAGACATCGGAGATAGGGGCCCACAGAAGAGCCTGGGACCCATCATCGCATCTCATTCAACCAGCAAGCAATAGAGATGGGACACTTGCCTCAAAGACTGCAAGACCTGGTGGCCAGAACCAAGGTCATGCTCCTCAAAGTGAAGGGTCAACAGCACTGGGATGCAGTGCGTGTGACCTGAAAAGGAAGGGAGTAGGATAAACCCTTCTTGCCCTTCTTGAAGAATGAACAAGCCTGGGAGAGGTCCCACAAGGTGGCTTGAAATGAGGCAATCTCCCCTGCGAGATCATACTGTCTTTCAGGTTCCCTACCTCCAATGTGGGAGCAGGAAGTGGAGCAGGTGACACAGTGGTCTGTTGTCCATTTCTACATGTCGGGGGCTCTGGCACTGCCCAAAACCAGGTCACTTGCAGCCCAGGCACCTGGTTTACGGGCTCTAGTAAGCAGTTGGAGGCAGCCCCCTGCCTCCTGAGAAAGGATAAGAAGCGGACACCTGAAGAAGATTACTGTATAACCCTCCTTATAATTTTTACCTGGCTTTTCATTTTCTGCAAAGCGTTTATTAGTATTGGAGTACATCAACTACACTTTCAAAATATTTAAATTAAAAATTTTTTTCTGGATTTAATTAGCTATCCATACAGTTTGACGTGGTTATTGATACATTATTGTGCTATGAAAAACTCAAAAAAATCATTACATTTTTTGTCTCGATTCAATATAGTTTAACATGCTTGAAAACTGAACATTGTCATACATGTTGTTAAAATTCGTTTGTGTGAAATTTCATTGGTTAGAAATCAAAACCAAAAACTATCCTGCTACAGGTGTACAAATTTGAGGCGGAAAGGTCTTCTAAAATGGTGTTATACCAGAAGGCCATGGTGGAAAGTATGTTGAAAAAAGTTCCCATTAGACAACGCTAGTGGCAGGAAACAATCTTCCTTGCCCAACCAAGGAGGAGAGATCAGGGAGACACACATCAGGTACAGCAGAGGCAGGGTTACATTGTCAAAGGCAATTTTATGACACCCTCGCAGCATCCATGCCCCGATTACTGGGTATTTTTGACAAGGAGGGAAACATTTTTAAAGATGGTCAAGGAACAACTGGCCGACAAATCCAGTGTACTCCCTAATTCCTCTATGACCTTCAGCTAATGGGTCTAAAAGCTGGACACCTGGCATGAGCTGTCCCTCTATGCCTTCGAGGTGTTGTGCTGCCCTGCTGCTAGTGTCTGGTATGAGCAGGTTTTTGGTGCCACTAGGGGTTCTTAACAGACACGTGCTTTCGCTTGTTAGCAGAAAGAGCTGACAGGCTCATTCTGATAACAATGAACAAAGCCTTGATTAGATCCAACTAGTACACACCACCAGATGACAGCAGCACATAAAGTGCTTTTAATGTTCAAAATTTGAATGCAGCCCACCAGTTGTTGCCTTCTAGGGTCCAATGATGACTGGATGACCCTACTTTTAATATTTCCTGGGCTTTGCACTTTGTTTAAAGCCTTTATCAGAATAAAAGAACCACAACTACACTTTTTAGGCACGCAAATTGGTGCTTTCAGGGGTGTGTGGATGACTCTGTTTGTAATTATTGGCAGGCTTTGCACTGCGTTCAGAGCTTTTATGGGTATAGGAGTATCACAACTATACTTTGTTCACAATATTTGAATGAGGTGCTACAGTTGGTGCCTTTGTAAAAAGTTGGCACGGGGTGGTTGTCATGGCCAAGTTTACTAAGACATAGTCAGTGAGCACCCCGGCCCCTTGCACACAACCAGGCAAGTGAAGTCCTAGTCCTGTGGTACAGTCAGTTACCTCCATCATACCTGTACCCAGTTGCTGGGAATAAGTTGGAGGAAAACACCACAGTCACAGTTCTGTTCCAACATGAAAAAACTTTACTGTATATAATACAATGCTTCCTGCTCTGTTCCTGAAATTTTGTGAGCAGGCCCAGCATCATCAGCTCCTATCCGGGTTTGGGAACCACAGTAGTCCTTCTGGGGATGGTCCCCCAACAGTAGGGTCCATCTACACTGCCCGGCTGTCTTTGGCAGCTAGTGTATACACTGACATAGAGTATATAACACATTACACATCACAAGAATAAAACAGCAACAAACACCAGGATGCCCCATGGAATGTTCAGGAGAGAGTAGGTTTGTGAGGTTCCAGCCACCTCCTTACACTCCTACCTCCTAGAATATGGTCATCCCCCACCATATCAGCACCTGTAAACCTCAGACATCATATATAAAACATTAATATACCTATGCTGGATGAGGCAGCATGGGTTGGGGGCATTGGGGAGCCAAAGGAGGTGAGATGGTAGGAATTGTTGCAGCCGTCTGGTCGGGCTCCGGTCCCCTACTCACCGCTGCTGCATCCGGTGACGATCTTCGAGCACGGCCGCAGGAGCCGGGAACCACAGTCGTAATGACTCCTCTCAGGACAGCCTACAGGGTCTTCCACGCTTTTTCCAGTTCTGGTTCAGGCTACGCCAGTCCCGCAATCTCATCCTCCACAGCCCGCCTTTCTAGCCGTCGGAAAGGCTGCCACTCCAACCACTCTTCTGTCCACCAGGCTTCCAATCGCAGGCCCATCTCCACCCGGGCCTTAGATTGTTGCCAGTCCTGGTGCCCAATTCATGTCAGAAGGACATGCTCCACCTCTGCATACTGTCCAGCAATGGAGTCTCCTCCCTCGACAAACTGTCTTGCTTTCCTGGGCTCCACCCATTCGTGGGCAGAGTCACATTCCATTGTTTCACCCGTTTCTCCAGATTCTGCTGTAGGGGTGGGATATTCTTCGTTGCCCGCATCCATTTCGGCCGTGCATTAGTCACAGTGGGATGCAGACTCCTCCCTTTTGGTGCCAGCTTCTTCACACAATGCCCATGAAGGATGGCACTGCCCTCCTTTCATGCCACTGATTGTCTCCTTCTCGACAGTTCCTGGTGCCATCTTGGGCCACAATTCAATCACCAATCTACATGTTCCAGGAATCTTTTCCACTAGTCCTGTAGCTGTAGGGCTTCTGGATTCGATCCTGCCAACTATGCCAATTGTAGCAAGGTGGCACAGGGTGGTAGTCATGGCTGAGTATACTAAGACACAAATAGTGAGCACCCCAGCCCCTTTCACACAAACAGACAAGTGAAGTCCTAGTCCTGGTACGGTCAGCTACCTCCATCATCTTGTATTCCAGCCGCTGGGAATGAGCTCGCAGGAAAACACCACAGCCACAGTTCTGTTCCAACGGGAAAAAAAACTTTACTGTATATAATAGAATGCTTCCTGCTCTGTCCCTGCATTCGGGTTTGGGAGCCACAATAGTCCTTCTGGGGACAGTCCCCCACTAGGGCCCATCCACACTGCTTGGCAGTCCTTGGCAGCTAGTGTCCCCCCTGGACCGGGTTACCCTCTGCTCCTGGCAGTGAAGCACGTCCTGCCTTGGGCAAGCCTGCCCAGGCTCTGCTCCATGGGCAGGAAATTCCTTCCTCTCAGGTTGCTGGATTCTTATTAACCCCCTCTATCCCTGAGCTAACTTTATATACTGACATTGAGTATATAACATATTACACATCACAAGAATAAAATAGCAATAAACACTAGGGTGCCCCATGGAATGTTCAGAAGAGAGTAGGTTCGTGAGGTTCCCCACAAAATGTGCGTCGGGGTGAGTGGATGCCAGGAGCACCTACCTTCATTGGTAAACATTTTCTTACTTACCTGTCTGGTTGTATTGATTTTTGGCTTAGTGAACTGATGGGAATTTGAATTTTTTCCTTCCTAGTTAGGATTTTACTGTGTTACCATACACTTAAGTCTTATTTGTTAGCCACTGATCTCTTCACAGGCCTGTTACCTGTTATTGGGGCACCACTTTTTATACTATAGATTATGGAATTGTATATTGCATAGTTAGGCACTACAAGGTATTCATGCACTGGTATACTTTTTAGATTGCTTTATGTCTCTTTATACTATTATAGAGTAGCTCATTTGAGCATTGGTATATTATTTTTTTATACCTGCATATGAATACTTGTTGTAACACTACTAGATATGCCTTTCATTATGCTATATTTATAATATCCTTGTCCATCTCCTATTGTGGTTTCTCCTTTGTACTATGTTTTGTATTTTTGTGTGCTCCCCTATACTGCATTTTTCTTTTTTAACTGCCTGTATTTTAACTTGATTATGAAATAAATTTAGTTTTTATAATATTTGGGATCTCATCATTGTCCTACATTATATAGTGGTATATTGGAATTTTTGGATGATATTATGTGAAGTGCCCTTTGCATTATATTTTTTGGACACTTGTTGATCACCTTCAAGGGTGTATAGATGACCCTGTTTGTAATTTTTGTAAGGATTTGTACTTGGTGCATAGCCTTTATGAGTCTAGAAGTACCACTACCTTATAATTTAAACAGAATGTGTATGAGGCCCTCCTTTATGTCTCATACATCGTGTATGTGAGTCCCTAGAAGTCCCTAATTTTTTGCACTTCTTTCTTCCTTCATAAATTAAACTGAAAATTTACTATTTAACAAAAAAATCAATTTTGGTTTACTTAAAGGGAACCTGTCAACAGGATTGTGCTGAGTAACCTACAGACACTGTCAGATAGGCGCCATTATACTGATTATAATGATACCATGGTTGATGAAATGCGTCTTGTGTTTGCTACTTAATTGTTATTTGTAATTTTCAGCTGAGATGAGCGAATTTGTTCGGATTCATTCCAAATATGATAGGAATCGAACACAGCCAAATGTCATTAGAGTCAATGGGAGAAGAAATTACGGAATATGTTCGGAACCGATCATAACACATAAATTCGGCACGAATATTGCTAGAATATGGCTCAAATATGTCAAAATCAGATTCGGGGCCAAAATCCGCACAAACTCGCTCATCTCTAGCTTTGAGTTAATGATATGCTCGTGCTTTGGGGCGGGCCTGTGGGGGGAGGTCTTCATGCGGTTCTCTAATTAGTTATTGATGTGTAGGGCTTCACTTATCCTTCAGTGACCTGCCCCCTAGTTTGCATAATGAATATCATATTTATCTTGGAGGAAAAAAGCCCTTCTGCAGACAGGCACCAAGTGTGGCATCTGCGCTGCAACTTGATTGCAAATGTACTGTGTGTATAATTAATTTGTTTGCTGTACTCCTGATATTTAAAAAAAAATCCATTTGAAAATGGCACCAGCTGCGCCTGCGTATAAGCAGCTATCGATGATCTGATAGCTGCTACTTCGCAGGTGCCAGAGGAGCCATCTTGCTAGAAAGAAAAAAAAAAATCCTCCTCCAAGATGTCACCGGCGGCACCTGCGCAGTAGCAGCTATCGGCTATACAGTGTGTGTAGAAGGAACAGACACCTGTATACACAAAGAACATATATACAGGCACATACATACAAACACATGTGTTATGATTAGGTCACCGAGGAGGATAGCCGAGGAATAAGCTAGACAACCAGAAAACCAGGAAGGTTGGTAACTTAGCGGATTACCTACAATGCCCTAGATGCATCGGCGCAGCAAAAGAGTTAACTACTGTAAGCCTAAAGCAAGAAAGGGGAAAGCTAAACTGCCCCGGAGTAGGACCCCAAAGGAATAGATAGCCCCCAAACACATATTGCCAGTGAAACAAGATGAGGCACAAACACAGGCAGAAAATAGAGTGAATGGGGCCCAAACTGTCTAGATAGAACAGGACAGGAAATATACTGTCTGCAATCATGCAAAAAACCCTAAGAAAAATCCAACATGTCTGATATGCAAAAATACTGAGGCCACATGACCTCTCCCCCACTAGATCAGCATTCTGGTGTGAACTGGAAGCAAAACAAAAGATACTGATATAACACGGGATTAGCAATACTGAACAGACTGACATAAGATGTGGCATATGGAACGGGGTCCAGCACGGGTCCCAGCAGGGAACAATGCTGAACCCACACAGTAAAGCAGAAAGCAGGGAAAGGCAAAAACTGGATCAAATGCAAAAAGATTCCAGGAGAAAACAAAATCACCAGCAACAGCTGAGGGAAGCTTGCTCACTTAAATCTTCCCAGTCTGTAACACCTGACCTCCATTCATCCTCTTCAGGTGATTAACTTCTGTCAACCCGACCAGCTCCACTACCTGCAGCAACCACCAGAGGGAGTCCAAACTCAGAAGTCAGGTCAAGAGTGATCACAACAACAACAGTACCCCCCTTGGGGAGGGGTCACCGAACCCTCATCTAAGCCACCAGGTGGAGCAGGATGGGCCCGGTGGAAAGCGCAAACCAATCTCTCGGCATGAATGTCAGAAGCAAACAGCCAAGAATTATCCTCCTGACCATAATGTTTCCACTTGACCAAGTACTGGAGTCTCTGTCTAGCCAGATGAGAATCCAAGACCTTCTCTACCTCATACTCCAGATTACCCTTAACCAATACAGGATCAGAGGGCGTAGCCATGGAAACTCCTGGCTCCACAAACCTTTTCAACAAAGATTTATGAAAAACGTGAATCTTAAACATTCATGGAAGAGCCAAACGGAAAGAAATGGGATTAAGAATTTCCAAAATCTTATAAGGTCCAATGAACCTTGGCTTGAACTTTGGAGACGCAACTCTCATAGGAATATTTTTTGAGGACAACCAAACCATGTCACCCACTTTAAACCTGGAACCAATGGTCCTATGCCGGTTGGCAAACCGCTGGGCCTTCTCCTGAGAGTGAGACAACTTATCCACTACTTGATCCCAAATCTGCTGCATTCTCTCTACCACGGAATCCAAACCTTTTGCTACTCATAATATGATTGCAATTATATTTCTGTATGTGACAAAAACATCTTGACAAACACACATAAAAACCAGAGGCCAGCAGATCATGTGAAAATATAATATTTGTGTCATTCTCAAAACTTTTGGCCATGACTGTATGTAGTATGCATGTATGTATGTTGTATGAATGTAGTATATATGAAGTATGTATCTAGTATGTATGTATGTTGTGTGAATGTAGTATATATGTAGTATTTATGCAGTATGTAGTATGCATGTATGTATGTTGTATGAATGTAGTATATATGAAGTATGTATGTAGTATGTATGTATGTTGTATGAATGTAGTATATATGTAGTACGTACTATGTATGTATGTATGTTGTATGAATGTTGTATATATGTAGTATGTATGTAGTATGTATGTTGTATGTATGTTGTATGAATGTTGTATATATGTAGTATGTATGTAGTATGTATGTTGTATGTATGTTGTATGAATGTTTCATATATGTAGTATGTATGTAGTATGTGTATATATATATATATATATATATATATATATATATTTTTTACATTCAACACATTAGCCGGATGATGGGACTACTACTGTCCCATCATTGGCTAATGTGTCAATCACTGTCATTGCAGCAGGAATAGCCCGATGGGACTTGCAGTCCCATCGAACGATGGCTGCACACACACACAACCCCCGGCAGTCCCGCACAGACCCCCGGCAGTCCGCACAGACCCCCGGCAGCCGGCACAGACCCCCGGCAGGCCCGTACAGACCCCCGGCAGGCCCGTACAGACCCCCGGCAGTGCGCACAGACCCCTGGCAAGCCCGTACAGACCCCCAGCAGGCCCACACAGACCCCCGGCGGGCCCGCACAGTCCCCCGGCAGCCGGCACAGACCCCCGGCAGGCCCGTACAGACCCCCGGCAGTCCGCACAGACCCCCGGCAGCCGGCACAGACCCCCGGCAGGCCCGTACAGACCACCGGCAGGCCCGTACAGACCCCCAGCAGTCCACACAGGCCCCCGGCAGCCGGCACATACCCCCGGCAGGCCGATACAGACCCCCGGCAGGCCCGCACAGACCCCCGGCAGGCCCGCATAGACCCCCGGCAGGGACGCACAGACCGCGCATCATGATGCACACAGACCGCGCATCATGATGACATCATTTCAGCAGCCAATCACAGCCACAACAGTGGCTCACTGCATTATGGGAACTTCCGATTCCAGTATCCGATATTGTAAAAATATCGGTACTCGGTATCGGAATTCCGATACAGCGAATATTGGCCGATACCCGATATTTGCAGTATCGGAATGCTGAATACTATTCATGAAAGATTGGAAGATGGAAGGGGTATTAGTGAATCCAAAAGGCATAACTAGGTACTCAAAATGTCCCTCAGGAGTATTAAACGCCGTCTTCCATTCATCACCGTGCTTGATGCGAATAAGATTATACGCCCCCTAAGGTCAAGCTTGGTAAACCAACTAGCACCTTTAACTCTGGAAAATAAATCAGAAATCAGGGGTAATGGATACTGATATTTAACAGTGATTTTATTAAGGAGACGATGGTCAATACATGGCCTTAATGAGCCATCTTTCTTGGCGACAAAAATAAACAGCACCTAAAGGTGAAGAGGACGGCCTGATATCACTCTTCTCCAATGATTCCTTGATATAAGATCGCATAGCATCATGTTCAGGTATAGATAAGTTGAAAAGCCGACCCTTGGGAAATTTACAACCATGCACTAACTCAATTGCGCAATCATAACTCCTATGAGGAGGCAAAGGCGTGGACTTACTCTCACTAAATACATCAGAAAAATCAGCCAAATAGTCAGGAACATCATGAGACTGGGGAGAGGTAGCGAAAACAGGAGTATCACTAAGAACACATTGACAACCCCAACTAACCACAGACACAGATTTCCAATCCAAAACAGGATTATGAGTCTGCAACCAAGGAAAACCCAGTACAATAATGTCATGTAAATTATGCAACACCAAAAATGTATAATTCTCTTGGTGGTCCGGGGCTACCCACATTATCACCTGAGTCCAAAACAGGGTTTATTCTCCGCCAAAGGGGTAGCATCAATACCCCTTACAGGAATAGGAGTCAGCGAAAGTACCATGGGAAAACCACAACGTTTGGCAAAGTCAAAATCCATCAGGTTCAGGGCTGCTCCTGAATCAACAAAAGCTTTAGCAGAAAATGAAGATAAGGAGCAGATCAAGGAAACCACCAAAAGGAATTTAAGATGTACACTGCCCACAGCAAATGAGTGCTTTTTCAAAACGTTTTTCCTGCTTAGGACAGAAAGAAATAGTATGAGAGGCGTCCCCACAAAAGAAGCATAACTTATTATGCCTTCAAAACTCTTGACGTTGCGCCCTAGAAAAAACCCTATCACATTGCATGGGCTCAGAAGTTTGTTCGAAAGGCAGCACCGCCTCTCGCATAGTTTTACGTTCATGTAAACGTCGATCAATTTGAATGGCTAATGACATCGAGTCGTTAAGACCAGAGGGGACAGGAAATCCCACCATAACATCTTTTACGCTTTCTGCCAGATCTTTCTGAAAAATAGCTGCTAGGGCGTCATCGTTCCATTTAGTAAGGACCGCCCACTTTCGGAATTTTTGACAATATAACTCTGCGGCTTCCTGACCCTGGTTCAATGCCAATAAAGTTTTCTCAGCTTGATCAATAACATTAGGTTCATCATACAACAACCCCAGAGTGTGAAAAAAGGCATCCACATTAGCCAGAATAGGATCCCCAGGTGTCAGAGAAAAAACCCAGTCTTAAGGGCCGCTGCACAACAGGGAGATGACAATTTTAACCTGCAGCACGGAGTTCCCCGAGGAATTAGGTTTCAAGGGAAAAAACAGTTTACAATTATTCTTAAAGTTCAAAAATTTAGACCGATCCCCAGAAAATACATCAGGAATTGTGACTTTTGATTCTACAGCAGACGATTGAGCGAGATAGGCAGAAATTCCCCAAACTTCAGCAGTGAGCTGCTCAACACGATCGGACAATTGCTTAGTCTCCATTAAAGAAAAAATCCTCCTATGGCTCCCAGAGA
This sequence comes from Dendrobates tinctorius, assembly GCF_039654945.1. Classification (NCBI taxonomy): domain Eukaryota; kingdom Metazoa; phylum Chordata; class Amphibia; order Anura; family Dendrobatidae; genus Dendrobates; species Dendrobates tinctorius. The sequence continues at coordinate 18,056,216 of NW_027361672.1, forward strand.
AAAAGAGGAAAAAAAATATAAAAAATTCTGACACTTTTTTTTTTTTACAATTTTTCACTTCTTTAGAGTAACTTAGAATCTACAGTTTAGGCTGGTGATTCTGTTATGATTAGGTCACCGAGGAGGATAGCCGGGAAATAAGCTAGGCAACCAGAAAACCAGAAAGGTTGGTAACTTAGCAGATTGCAGACCCCTAAACCTAACAACACAACTAGAATTAGCCGTGGGATGTACCTACGATGTCCTAGACGCCTTGGCACAGCCAAAGAGTTAACTAAGCCTAAAGCAAGAAAGGGGAAAGCTAAACTGCCCCAGAGTAGAACGCCAAAGGAATAGATAGCCCCCAAACATATATTGTCGGTGAGACAAGATGAGGCACAGACACAGGCAGAAAATAGAGTGAGCAAATGATGGGGCCCAAACTGTCTAGATAGAATAGGACAGGAAAGATACTGTCTGCAATCATGCAAAAAACCTTAAATAAAATCCAACACGTCTGATATGCAAAAATATTCGGCCACGCGACCTCTCCCCCACTAGATCAGCATTGTGGTGTGAACTGGAAGCAAAACAAAAGATACTGATATAACAGGGGATTAGCAATACTGAACAGACTGACACGGGTCCCAGCAGGGAACAATGCTGAACCCACACAGCAAAGCAGAAAGCAGGGAAAGGCAAAAACTGGATCAAATGCTAAAAGATTCCAGCAAACAAATAACTTATCTGAACGATGCAGGACCAAGCAGGAGGCATGCGGACTTCAAAATGCACAGGAAGAAAACCAAATCACCAGCAACAACTGAGGGAAGCTTGCTCACTTAAATCTTCCCAGTCTGTAACACATGACCTCCACTCATCCTCTTCAGGTGATTGACTTCTGTCAACCCGTCCAGCTCCACTACCCGCAGCAACCACCAGAGGGAGCCCAAACTCAGAAGTCAGGTCAAGAGTGTTCACAACATACATGCATCAACATAAACTTACTGTACATACACATACAGATACTTGCATGCAAAGGCACATATATACAGATTCATGTATGTACATACATAAGGAAACATGCCACACATACAGTGGGGGAAGTAAGTATTTGATCACTTACTGAGTTTGTAAATTTGCCCACTGACAAAGACACGAACAGTCTATAATTTTAAGAGTAGGTTAATTTTAACATTGAGAAAATATCAAAACTAAAATCCAGAAAATCACATTGTGTAAATTATATAAATTTATTTGCATTTTGCAGTGAGAAATACGTATTTGATCCACTACCAACCATTAAGATTTCTGGCTCCTACAGACCAGTTAGATGCTCCTAATTCAACTTATCACCTGCATCAAAGACAGCTGTCTTACATAGTCACCTTTATAAAAGACTCCAGCCCACAGACTCAATTAATCAGTCAGACTGTAACCTCTACAACATGGGCAAGACCAAAGAACTTTATAAGGATGTCAGGGACAAGATCAAGATAATAGACCTACACAGAGCTGGAATGGGCTACAAAACCATGCATAAGGTGCTGGGTGAGAAGAAGCCAACTACTGGTGCAATAGTAAGAAAATGGAAGAAATGCAAAACGACTGTCAAATGTCAATCAACATCGATCAAAATCGATCTTTTTATATATTTTTTTAGATTCTCTATTTCCATATGCTTATGTATGCTAATATATTATTTTGATATACTAACCCAATTGGGGTGTGATGTTGATCCTATTTGATGAAAACACACCCCTTTGACGTGCTAGCAATCTCCAGTCTATAAAGACATTCTCCTTTTAAATTTTTTTTATAAATGCATATTTTACCAGATGAAGGCTGTTGCGGGCTGAAACGCGTTGTTTGTTCTTAGCAAAGGGCCCTAATTAATTTGATATTGAGCAAAATATCTCAACTTTAACCATCCTTGTCCTCCGGGAGCGCTGAAAAGGGAAATCTTCTATTTACTACTACATTCACATGCAGACCTTGCACCAAGTCTGGCATAGTTACAGCAATCGTGCTGCAGACTGGAGGGTTACAAAGAGCTGATCCACCACACGGATCATTTGAGCGAATATACAAGACATCCAAAGGGCGAGTGCAAAAATCATAATCTGTTGCGGCGGATGAAAACATACACCTACACTTAGACTCTGCGTTCCTTGTCTCCCCATTTATTTTCCCCAATATTCCTGTGAAATACAGAGACATGCATTCACACGCACTGTAAGGAGACTAATGGCTTCATAGTCGATAGGAGGTATGTGTCACAGAGATGGCTGCTTTCTGTGATATAACCCGGAGTATTTTCTCTAGTGCACAGAAGCACTAAGAGGTTCGTTTAGTGCACCTGGGACTGGGTTGTGGGTAGCTATGAGAGATGGGTGGGTCTGGCTACCCACATACTTCACATCTGGGTTTGGTTAACAGCCTATATAATCGAGGCTGTCATTTGGCACATGGTCTTTGTGCTGGGAGGGAGCAGGCCTCCTGTGTGTTTGGCTCCTGACCGAGCCTGAATACTGAACACTACCTAGTCTGTGTACCCACAGGCCTGGCAGAGCAGAGCCCTGCTATGGACATTAGTATTTTCTTTGCCTGATCTAACGGCTGCTTGTTTTCTGTTTTTGCTCCTGGGGTTCAAAATATGAGCCTTTCTCAAGTGTTTGAGCAGAAGCATCTCTTACAGAGGTATAAAAGAAAAATTCACTTTTTCACCTATCTATCTATCTATCTATCTATCTATCTATCTATCTATCTATCTATCTATCTGTCTGTCTGTCTATTTGTCTGCCTGTCTTTTAATCTATTTTTCTTTAGCCATAAATTTTAAACTACCACTTTATTAGCATTCATGCCATTCACACACAGCGACTTGTTTGCTCCTCACTGTAAGCTACAAAGCCCTGTAAGAAGTTTATCACACAAGGGAGATTCAAAGAGTAGATTTTTTTCTGATGGATTTGCTTGGAATCTGACAAAAAAAAACTCAGTTTTCCCCCATACGAAATCAAAGTTGTACAAAAGTGCAGTAGTCCCACATACAGTACATCTCTATTAGTTACCTATCAAGGTTTGAATAACATAGGATCAGAATATGACCATTTATATGGGCCGTAACACTTTGGAAAAAATATTATAATGTGCAAATATGAAATATTCAAGATGTAAAAAGAGGTTACTCCACAGAAAAATACTCAGTAAAGAAAAGTAAGGTAAACTTGATATCCCACAATAGTTAAAAAGATATTTCCTGAAAATAATTAAAATACTTATATAAATTTACAAACAGAAAGTACCACTATAACATCTAGCCACTGACTTATGCAGGGCAGTGTTCTAGTTTTGCTTCTCCGTATCATTTAAATACTGATAATTTTGTTCGTGGCCACTTCAATAGGGAGCAGGGGACATATAATGTTCCCTTTTCAATAGGTGCAAAGTGAGTTATTGTCACAAAGCAGATACAGAAAGAAAAAAAAGGCATGTGAAAAGAGAATCCAGCCTAATCTTTGTAATAAGGGTTTGTGAGGGTAGTAACATGGTCACCTGAATTATGCATGTCTATTGTGTTCGAATATCATAAATCGATGCTTGAATACTCTCCAAATCATTTTCAGTTCATGAACATTTATATACAGAGCTCTTGAGCACTGCAAAGACAATTAGTCATATTTGTATGCCGGAATTAATTGAGAGTGAGATGCGGGAGGCAGAAAGGGAGAACAAAGAATGCTTTTTGTCAGTTCTTCCAACTGACAGGGATAATTAGATATATGAAATTGAAATTCCTCAGCAGGGGGTTTCTGTTGACAATGAATTTTCTTTTGATTCCATTATGTTATTCTTTTATGCTGTCATCTGTGGCAATTTGTTATTCAGCTTGAAGCTTAAAAAAAGCAAAGCATTCTGCTTTTATGAGTGGATGATGTCAGTTTGTACACTGCTGGGAAATAGATATTAAATGTATCTTTAAAGTGAAAAAAAAATTAGTTAAAGTGACAGTCCTATGTTTACAAGGACAAGACTGTTCGCAAAGGGCTAGATAACTTTTTACAATCAGGGCAAATATAAAATAACCAAAAATGTATTAAGAATACACATATTAAGATGTTATTTTCCTTTTTGCAATAATATGGCCATTTCTTTGTACTATAAAAACTTGTAAGCATTTAAGGAAACTTTTTTTTCTCTTCATGTTAATTTAAAGTGAAGACAAAAAAAATATAATTCATGCCGGCTTGTCTTATCCCCTTCCTATCACATGTAATTAACCTTTTTACTTTTTTTTTTCTACCCTTCAAAACACTGTACAATACACTGTAACTTAGATATTCCAGTACATTGTGAAATTAATGAATAATTCCCTCTTAGTACAGCCACTAGGTGGTCTTTGAGTACAAACATAGTGGTTATGGTTAGGGATGAGCAGACCCATGGAAGCTCGGGTTCTGGTACCCTACTGAATTTTAGTCCAAAGTCCGATTCGGGTGCAAGAATTTAGCCGAACTTGAACATGAACCAGGACCCATTGAAATCTATGAGGACCCAAACTTTAGACCTGCAAAATTATTTCTCTCTCTGCCTGTTTTTCTCTCCTCCTTGTTTTCCCTTGGAACTCTGATCATTAAAACGGACTTCTGGGAGAAGTCCGTGTTTGGAGTCCAGTATCGGACATTGTTATGAACCCTTGAACTTTAAAGTTTGGGTTTGGTCATCTCTAGTTATGGGTCTTTTATTAGACTCCTGGCTATCACTGCAACTTCATCAGCTATCCTTTGTGCTAGGTTAATTTCTCTCTCTTACCTCTCTTACCTGGAATTTGTCACTTAAAGGAACTTGTAATCTACCCAAATGCCTTGATCGGCAGCTTTCTCTGCAACGCATCTGCATTGAGCTGTTAATCAAAGTACTATAATATGCCTACAGTTGCCTCTCAAAATGCGATGACTGGAGTTGTTCTGAGTACGCCTCTATAACTGAAAGTCATCAGTTTCTGGGAGGAATAATGTTTTCTCCTGGTAACCATGTTTTCAGAAAGGCAGCCTGACAGCATTGTAATGCTATTAACCTGCATATTAACCCTTCATCTGTGGATTAATAACATTTAGGGACCCTTTAAAAGCAAGTGTTACCAATTGACAGCAGCATCTAAGGAACTGAATAGCAGAAATTAATGTATGACACAAACGACACCCGCTATGTATGGAGTGGGCTAAACTCCTGAGACTACTTTAAACACTTACATTTAACATTTCATGAACATGCACAGTGCTCTTGAAACATTTGAACACACCTGTTCACGCAACAGTTTTCTCTGTTCTTATTGTAATATGTTCATTGTAGATTCAAACTGAAAGCAGCAAAATGATGAAGGAACACATGTGGAAACTAGGAGTAAAGAAACAAATGTAAAACATACCAAAAAAAGTGTTAAATGTTCCTCAAAAGTACCTTTCTTTCACTCTCATGACGGCTTTACACAACATAGGAATTCTCAAAAGCAGTTTCACCAGGTAGTCACCTAGTATGCCTTTCCTATATTCTTGAAGGAGTTCCCAAAGGTGCTGAGAAGTTGTGAGCTGCTTTGCCATCACTCTGCGGTCTAACTCATCCTAAACATTAATCTCAATTTGGTTGAGGTCAGGCGATTGTGGAAGCAAAGTCATCTGATGTAGCACCCCATCCCTCAGCTTCCAATAAAAATGATTATCTCATTGAGTGCAAACAAGATAAGATGGTATGTTGTCATAAAATGCTGTGATAGCCATGTTGGGTAAGTGAATATTCAATTTAGAATAAATAACCAACCATTTCACCAGAAAAGCACCGCTACAACATGACACCATCCTCTCCATGCATCACGGTGGGCACCACAGATGCAAAAATGATCTGCTCCTCACAAAGACATGGTGATCTGTATAAAAAAAAGCTAAAATTTGTACTCTTTGTTTCCAGTCTTTCTTGTTTGTGGTTCTCATTAGTGGCTTTTTGCAGCAGTTTGAACATAAAGTCATTCTCACAATCTTCTCTGGACAGTTGATGTTGAGATTTTCCTTATACTACTGAGATGTTTGTGCATCATTTATGATTTCTGTAATCTGAGGTGCTGTTAATTTGCAATTTCTGAGACTAGTAACTTTGATAAGATTATCATTGGCAGCAAGGTTCATTTTTGGTCTTTCTTTCTCTGGAAAGTCCTCATGAGGGCCAGGATCATTATAAAGATTGATCGTTTTATGAGCTGCACTTGAGGATACCTTAAAGGTTCTAGTAATTTTCTGAATTGACTGATCTTCATGTGTTAAAGTAATTATGTACTGTCATTCATATTTACTTAGTTCAGTGGTTTTTTGGCATTTTCTAGCATAGAACTATTTTTTGTGTATGGCTCATTACTTTAAGGAAATGTGTACCAACACTGCCTCTGCAGAATATAACTGCTGGTCACAAGTACTTTCTGAAGACCAGTAATTCCTCACATGAATGCTTGACCAGGCATACCTATTCATTGGAAGCTATTCCAAGTGAAAACCTGATGAAGTCACTTGAGAGAATGCCAAGGGTTCCTTAAGCTGTCATCAGAGTAAAAGGAACCTAAGATGTAACACATATTCTGGTTTGATTCACATAATACTTGTTTCCATATGAGACCACTCATGGTGTTTCTGGGTTCAGTCTCAATCTACAATGTACACTTTCCAATAAGTACAAGGAAAGCCAAGGCATAAATAAATGCGTCCAAATGTTTGGTACTGTTCAGGTACACTACATTTATTAAGTTAAAAGAGAAAATATATAAATGATTTAGCTCATCATGCTTATGCTACATTCCACTTTACCTGATTGCAACTTGCAACCTTGGATTCAGGATTTTACTTTACTTGTAGAAATAGCAATGAGGGATTTACTAATACCCTCATTTGAAGTGTATTAATAATTAGAAAAGGCTGTTATTAAAGGGAATCTATCAGCAGGATTTCACTCTCAAATTATTTATTTAATACTTAATATTTAAGCAAGTGTAGTCTTTCAAACATAAGTCTAGCAATACATTTACCTAGACAGTCCTTTTCTCCGTTAATGAGAAATCAGAATTTGAATTGTTATGCAAATTGCTGTGGTAGACCTGCAGCTTCTGTTACTCCAGCTGTATTCTGAGCCCAGTGCCTCCTCAAATTGCTTGAGTGACAGGCCTCTATGCTTTGTGACTTTAGGCTAAGGAGCATCAAAAATGAGGACATGGCATTGGGCGGGGAAAGAGCTGGTGTGACGGAGGCTTCTGATCTGCTATAGCCATTTGCAAATGAATTCAAGCACTGATTTCTCTGTAACAGAGGAACAAGCTGACCATGTGAGTGTATTACTGGACTTGTCTTTGAGTGCACTAAGTGCACATAAATATAGTTTTGGGGGTAAAATCCTACTGACATATTCCCTTTATGGTTCTGTTGCTGTAGTATATCTCAGATCACTCCATTCAGTCACACTGACTATACAATTACAGCTGTTCCCTATATATCACTTTAATATTTGTATTTGCATTCAAAGTCTGAGACTAGCACTCCCATTTTCAAACTGTTTCTGCACTCAAATAGTACAACACAATGGATTAGGCCTTTTTCTATCCCTAGCTGGAATGAGCTGTCATTTCTGATCTTCTATCCCTATCCTTTACAAGCATAAAATAGCGGTCCTTGGCCAGACCTCATCTTTTATATCTTAAAAAGGAGAAAACGGAGTAACGGATACAAAATATATGCAAAAGTATAAATTTTATTAGTACTCACATCAAGTGCTGACAAGTATACAAGTTGACTAAAATAGGGGGGATAAGCCCCAATGATACAACAATCAGGACAGACAAGGACAGGGTAAATAAAATGATACCAGTGCTCGAAATCTACATGGCACAACGTTCAGTCAGCCCATGGGCATTGCACATAACAGACATGTGTCTAATGGTAAAAGATAGTCAAATATGATATACATATATATCATATATGTATCTTTTATATGTGCTGTCATAACCCCCCTGATTGGCTGTGTAATATCATGTGATGTGATAGGTGATAGATGCACTGCATTATGGAGTAGCCCACACTGACATCATTAGCCCTGTGTCTTAGTTATCTGCAGTGTGTGTGAAATGGCAGCGGGCATTTTTAAAGCAATCCTTGATTCACAGAGTTGGTGGAGACCTGCAAATTTCAGGAAATTTATATAAAAGTCAATCTTCCACCGATGGATCTGCCTACCGCTACTTATCTATATTTCTAGACCTTAAGTGGATTTGCCTACCAAAATCAATGATGGCAATCAATTAGCATGTACCAGGACTCTCTAATAAGATGAACTAAATAGCATTCCCTTAATAAAGCAATATAATTTGAGTTGTAGTGATAAATTCGAATGTGGTATGTCGCTCAAATTTAGACAGAAAATTCATTTTGCATTGAAGTCATTCTCCTGGAAAAGCAAATCACAAAAAAATCAGGAGAATCCAATTTTTTTTTGCAATATACAATTCAAATTCAATTTGCTTTGAATAGTGCCACTCATCTTTATTGAATTGTGGTCATGTGATTAAGACCCTTTACACATGACCAGATTTACTACGTTAGTAAGCTTTCAACAACAACATCTCTACCCTGTCAGAGACATTCTCAAATCCAGACTTGATATGTAAGTCTATTCAGTGTGGATGCTTGCATGCATTTGGCTAGATTTAGGCTAAATAGTCCATTCCTCAAAGATATCAACTAGCCCTGATGAAGCCTAGTGTGAAACACCCTCTTAGTGATTTTCTCTGAGTGAGCTGTTGTTTTATACCAACATGGTATTATCTATGATTCTGGTTTAATTTTATTGCTCTGCCCCTCTGCCATCTCTCCAATATTCATTTTATGGGTTATAAATCCCTTGTACAGTGGTGATCAGTACCTGGACCATCACAGATCAGTGACTGCCAGCACAGTTTGTACGGCATAGTCATTTTCCATCAAGAGTCACTGGGTAAGTCTTTCTCTTCTTTAGAGTGTAACCTCTTATGATCAGTGGGGTTTTCTCTAGTAGAGTGTCAGCTCTTATGATCAGCAGGGGTCTCTCTCTTTCTCACTTCTGAAGACTGTAAGCTCTTATGGTCAGTGGAGTCTTCTCTCCTGTAGAGTGTCAGCTCTAGTGATGAGCAATTATATTCATTACTCGAGATTTCCCGAGCATGTTCAGGTGATCTCCGAGTATTTGGATGTGCTCAGAGATTTAGTTTCTGTCGCTGTAGCTGCAGGACTTGCGGCTGCTGGACAGCCTGAATACATGTGGGGGGTTTGCCTGTTTGTTAGGAAATCCCCACATGTATTCTAGCAGCCGCAAATCATGCAGCTTCGGTGACATAAACTAAATCTCTGAGCACATCCAAATACTTGGAGAGTAACGAGTATACTCGCTCATCACTAGTAAGCTCTTATAATCAGCAGGGTACTCTCTGTTACCTATAAAGGGTAATCTTTTCTGGTCAACAAAAGTCACTAATTTGCAATTATAAGTAATAGCAAGCTTTCAAATATTGAAATCTGAAAATTTATTTCAGTGCAATTCAAATTTTTGGGGGAACTTCAACCAAGTAGGCAAATTTACATTTCAAAAGATTCACTCATCTCTAACCTTCAATTTACTTTTCACCTAGTTTTTTTTTGCCAATTTTGAATATTGTGATTATATTGTAGTTTGTCTTCTGTATATTGCAATGCATCTTGTAAGTTTGATACATTAAGTTGCAAGTGTTTTGTATAGGCTTACCTATTAGAGTATTTTTCTGTATCTAGCATTATATGTACACTAGCTAATGAACCCGTTCTACGCCCGGGTGGCGAGCATTTTTATTGGTATATGGTCTCCTTCCTGGTATGTGCTGCTTCCATCCTGCGCCCTAATCTTGTCATGTGCTGCTACCATCTTCCTCCTCCATCCTGTCATGTGCAGCCCCCATCCTGCGCCCTCATCCTGTTTTGTGCACCTCCATCTTGTCATGTGCTACTCTCTTCCTGTGCCCTCATCCTGCCATGTGCTCCCATCCTGCGCCCCAATATTGTCATGTGCTCCCATCCTGCACCCCAATCCTGTCATGTGGTGATCCCATCCTGTTCCCCTATCCTGTCATGTGCTGCTCCCATCCTGCACCCCCATTCTGGTAGGTGCTGCGCCCATCCTCGTATGTGCTACTCCAATTCTGCACCCCTATCCTGTCATGTGGTGCTCTCATCCTGCGCCCCCATCCTGTCACGTTGTGCTCTCATCCTGCACCCCCATCCAGTCATCCTGTCATGTGCTGCAAAGATATATGTTTCAATTTTTATTTTTTATCTGTATTCAGTAAAAAGTGGTTGGATTGCTTGGCTGACGTATTTTCTATATATCTTCATTAAAAAGTCACTGGATTGCTGCGCTGATGTATTTTTTATATTTATTCAGTACAAAGTGGCTGGATTGCTCCGCTGACGTACTGTATCTATAAAAATGGTGCTGGAAAGCACGGACTGCCCAGGCACCGATTCCGGCACCACAACCCGCCCTCTCCTGACATCACAGCCTTATTTCAATAATTTCTGCCCACCAACAAAATGGCACCTGAAGTGCGCTATACGCTTGCACCATTTGCGACGGAGGATTCATGACCCCAAGGCAATACCAGATAGGTAAGTTGTTGTGCCGGAGATCGCGGTATGCGTAATCGCGGTATGAGTTCAGTGCTTACGCATACCGCAATCTCCTGGGCCACAATCCTCATCCCAAGATGTGTAACTCTGTGGGGTCAAGACTGCACAGGCGCATCGTGCTTGGGAAGTCTATAAAGGCTTTGGACAGAGTGACGCTCCTAGGATTACATTATAGATACAGCTGGGTTGGTGAACTTCCGGCCTGTGATGTCATTACATTCAACCCACCAGTAGATTCCAATGGTCTGAAGTTCTAAGGCTGACAGCTCCAGCCCGTTAATTTTCCTTTAGAGTGTGTGCTTGCAGCATATTTGGTAATGAATGCTGCTGTGCACACAGTGCTGCACTACCTCGTGATGCATGCAAGTACCAGCGTTAGGACATCTTTTGTAAGTCAAGTTAGGGTGCTCTGTGAGCTGATGTATGGGACATATACAGCAGTCATGGTATCCCCTAAGTGATGTGTGCGTCAATCACAGTGTCTCTCATGTGATATATGCAGCACTTGCACTGTCTCCAATGTGTGATGTATGCAGAAGTCAAACTGCATCGGTACTTCTAAAGCTCAAAATGTTTTAAGGACAGTCTAAAATAAGAAAGGTTTGGCACGGTTTCTGCCAAGATTTCTTTTTTTCTTTTGAGACTGGATTATCAATTGCCAAACTAAATGAAATTTTCCCATAATGTACTGTATTTAAGCTAAAATTAGCAGGCAGTGAAAGTTTTTTGGCACCTTCACAACATGCACCGTACATGTCTGAAGTGGATGTACACAGCAAGCTCAGTAAGAGCCCACCCCAAACCTGGAAGGTAATGGTTGCATTTTACAGACAGGACCTGCCTCTAACAAGCATGTGTGGAGCAAAGCTCCGCCTACAATTGTCATCCTGTTAAATGCTGCTGTCAAACTCTGACAGTCGCATTTAACAGGTGCTGGCATAAAGGCGCGACATTCCAAGCGCCAATCATATCATCCGTGAAGTGATCGTAAGTTGCCGATAGGTTGCGGGGACAGCTGGAGGTCTGATGAAGATTCCCATGTTTGTTTTTCCAGCCCTATTTTGAAACCTTGCTTGTGGCCAGGCTTCAAAGGAGACCATGATTTATGCTGTATGCGTAGCACAAGCAATCAGACAATTGTAGCTTCAAGTCCCCTAAGGGGACTATTAAAACAGTGAAAAGTAAAAAAAAGCTTTAAAAACTATGAACAATAAAACATAAAAGTTTAAATTACCCCTCTTTTCCCCCATTAAAAAAAATATTGGAAAAAAATATACATATACAGTATAAGGTATTGCCGCCGTTCAGAAAAGTCTGATCTATTAAGATATAAAAATAATTAACCTGATCGGTAAACACCTTAAATGAAAAAAATAAAGAAGGTCAAAATTCAACTGAAAAAAAAAACATTACAGGTAGCGGAAAATGTAACTGTACTGCTGAGCAGAATCATATTGCAAGGTCATATTTAACAAAAAATTTACACCTGTAAAACAATTCTCAAAAAACAGAAATGCCTATTTTTCACAACTAGTGTTGAGCGATACCTTCCGATATCGTGAAATATCGGATCGGATTGGATCGGAGCGATACCCAAAAAGTATCGGATATCGCCGATTCCGATACCGGAAACCAATGCAAGTCAATGGGACAGAAATATCGGAATTAAAATAAACCCTTTCTTTCCTTGTAGATTAATTCTACATAAAGAAAAACAACTAAGAATAATGTAGAATGTATTGGGGGAGGTGGAGGAGACATTAAAGGCATAGAGGTTTAGCCCAATCAAATGGAATAGCAGGAATACATTTTTTTTTAAGACGTTCAGAGTTACAAAGATATTGACTATGTTAACCTTTTTTATATTTTGTCAGATATGTATATTTCACTACTTCCATGCTCTTGACCTTCTTTTTTACTTCTCCCACACTTTCTCTTTCATGATCCTCAGCAGCAGCAGCAGCAGCATCTTTTTCATCAACTTCTTCTTCACCTTATTCATCTTCTTCACCTTCATTCTTTTTTTTTACATTCTTCATATTCTTCTTATTCAACTATTCTTCTTCTTCATATTCTACTTCTTCATCTTCTTCTTCCTATTCTTCTTCTTCAACATATTCTTATTTGTGACAGGCATTCCTGTAGTTGTTATCTATAAAAGTTTGAAGATTACACCAGCCATTCTGCCTGTCACAAAAGATTTACAACAGGATTTGTCCGTGTTCAGTTTGGCCTGCAGCAGCAGGCATTTTCCAGGGGCACCACGAGGAGGAACGGACTCACCCCCATACACTGCTTATTCTTCTTCTGCTTATAATTTGGATAATATCTTTTGCTCTGATTTTTAGTCTTATGCTTAATGTTCTTCTGCTTTTTGTTCTTCTGCTTCTTGGTCTTCTGTCTCTTGTTGTTCTGTATCTTGGTGGTTGTCTTCATGTTCTTTGTCCTCTTGGTCATCTTCTTCAGGGTCATCTTTTTGGTCTTCTTTGGGGTGGTCTTCAAGGTCGTCGTCAGGGAGATCCAGAGTGATTACCAAAAACCATTTCAAAAAGTTTGAACTTGGAAATGTAGCAGAAGGTACAAGAAGGCTGAGGAACTGCCGAGAACCAGCTGACGGTATTGGAACCCGGATGGGTAGCAGAAGGAACAAGAGCCAATGGAACTACCGAGGACCAGCTTATGGTACTGGAACCCGTTTACTAAGCAGGAGGTACCTGTGCTAGAAAGCACTACCAAGGACCAGCAGACGTTGCTGGAACTCGGATACCGAGAAGGAGGCACCTATGCCAAAAGCACTGCCGTGAACCAGCTGACGGTGCTGGAACCCGGATGGGTAGCAGAAGGTACCCATGAAAAACAAAGTTGCAAGGCCGCGAGCTGGCCGCAGTTACCGAAACACACTGTCCTACAGGGGGTGCTTGTCCTATTGGCACTACAGAACCAGTCTTTATTGCCAGAACCCACAGCCCACATAGGAAGCACCTAAACTGCAGGCACCATAGAGTTGGCTAACCCGACCGCAACACGACAGGACAATGTATTGGTGCCAAAGTGACATTGACACTTCCCTGAAACAGCTGATGGTGCTGGAACCTGGAGGGGCAGCAGAAGGAACAAGAGCCAATGGCACTACCGAGGACCATCTGACGGTACTGGAACCTGGTGACTAAGCAGGAGGTACCTGTGCTAGAAAGCACTACCAAGGACAAGCAGACGTTGCTGGAACTCGGATACCGAGATGGAGGCACCTAAGCCAAAGGCACTGCCGAGAACCAGCTGACGGTGCTGGAACCTGGAGGGGCAGTAGAAGGAGCAAGAGGCAATGGAACTACCGAGGACCAGCTGACATTACTGGAACCAGGCTACTAAGCAGGAGGTACCTGTGCTAGAAAGCACTACCAAGGACGAGCAGACGTTGCTGGAACTCGGATACCGAGATGGAGGCACCTAAGCCAAAGGCACTGCCGAGAAGCAGCTGACGGTGCTGCAACCCAGAGGGGCAGCAGAAGGAACAAGTGGAAATGGAACTACCGAGGACCAGCTGACGGTGCTGGAACCCGGATGGGTAGCAGAAGCTACAACAGCCAATGGCACTACTGAGGACCAGCTGATGGTACTGGAACCCGGTGACTAAGCAGGAGGTACCTGTGCTAGAAAGCACTACCAAGGACCAGCAGACATTGCTGGAGCTCGGATACTGAGATGGAGGCACCTAAGTCAAAGGCACTGCTGAGAACCAACTGACGATGCTGGAACCCAGAAGGGCAGCAGAAGGAACCAGAGGCAATGGAACTACGAGGACCAGCTGACGGTGCTGGAACCCAGATGGGTAGCAGAAGATACAAGAGCCAAGGGCACTACTGAGGACTAGAGTTGAGCGACTTTTGCTTTTTTAGGGTCGCGTTTCGTTTCGTGAAACCCGACTTTTCCAAAAGTCGGGTCGAGCAAGATCGTCCGATTATAGGGAAAAGTCGGGGTCGTCCCGAAACACGGAACCCAATGTAAGTCAATGGGGAATAAAAGTCGGCAGTGAGAGGAGGACAGGAAACACACCTACAGTGCCCATTTGAATGCCAAAAGCATCAATTCTTCTTACTTAAGCTTGTCAACCTTAATTAACTTCATAATACAAGTTACGCACTGAAAAATGGGGGTTATTTGGCTAAATTTGTGGGGGGGAGGGCTGGCTGCAGGTTTTCATGTGCCCTGGGCGAAAGAGTGCCCCTTTAATACATACCACAACTCATCATGCTCCGATACGGCAGAGAAATAGCGGTATAGTACAATGAAAAATACCTCACTTTTTACATCTCATGACGAGGCCCATCTATTTCTCCATACAAAATCATTGGTCCCATATAATGTTTGAAACAGTATATGATGAGCTCCACATAATGCTACAGTATATGTTGGTCCCCATGGATGAAGCTCCACTGTCTTATGGGCCCAAATAATGCTCCAAACATAATGGGCCCCATTTCTAATGCTCTAGTGTATAATGGGCCCTGTAAATGCTGCTCCAGTGTCTGATGTCCACCTTTGGAATGTTCCAGTGTATGGTGGGCCCCATCTATCATTCTCCAGAGTATAGTGCTCCCCAAAAATTGCTGTCCCAACATAGAAAACAATCAAATAAGTCTCCTCGCTAGGGAATCCCTGTACTTGTCTGGACAGGTGCTGTAGCTTGCTTAACAGCTCGCCAGCCGTTCTCACGCCCAGTATGGATTGCACGTGATTGCACAAAGGTTAGAAAGGGTACCGTATCCCTGGATAACATGTATGGATAGCGTACACATTCAAAATATATGTCTATACAGCATGAGGCAGGCTCAGACGGTGTTAGGCCCAGTATGGATTGCACGTCATTGCACAAAGGTTAGAAAGGGTACCGTATCCCCGGATAACATGTATGGATAGCATACACATTCAAAATATATGTCTATACAGCATGAGGCAGGCTCAGACGGTGTTAGGCCCAGTATGGATTGCACGTCATTGCACAAAGGTTAGAAGGGGTACCGTATCCCCGGATAACATGTATGGATAGCGTACACATTCAAAATATATGTCTATACAGCATGAGGCAGGTTCAGACGGTGTTAGGCCCAGTATGGATTGCACGTCATTGCACAAAGGTTAGAAAGGGTACCGTATCCCTGGATAACATGTATGGATAGCGTACACATTCAAAATATATGTCTATACAGCATGAGGCAGGCTCAGACGGTGTTAGGCCCAGTATGGATTGCACGTCATTGCACAAAGGTTAGAAGGGGTACCATATCCCCGGATAACATGTATGGATAGCGTACACATTCAAAATATATGTCTATACAGCATGAGGCAGGCTCAGACGGTGTTAGGCCCAGTATGGATTGCACGTCATTGCACAAAGGTTAGAAGGGGTACCGTATCCCCGGATAACATGTATGGATAGCGTACACATTCAAAATATATGTCTATACAGCATGAGGCAGGCTCAGACGGTGTTAGGCCCAGTTTGGATTGCACGTCATTGCACAAAGGTTAGAAGGGGTACCGTATCCCCGGATAACATGTATGGATAGCGTACACATTCAAAATATATGTCTATACAGCATGAGGTAGGCTCAGACGGTGTTAGGCCCAGTATGGATTGCACGTCATTGCACAAAGGTTAGAAAGGGTACCGTATCCCCGGATAACATGTATGGATAGCGTACACATTCAAAATATATGTCTATACAGCATGAGGCAGGCTCAGACGGTGTTAGGCCCAGTATGGATTGCACGTCATTGCACAAAGGTTAGAAAGGGTACCGTATCCCTGGATAACATGTATGGATAGCGTACACATTCAAAATATATGTCTATACAGCATGAGGCAGGCTCAGACGGTGTTAGGCCCAGTATGGATTGCACGTCATTGCACAAAGGTTAGAAGGGGTACCGTATCCCCGGATAACATGTATGGATAGCGTACACATTCAAAATATATGTCTATACAGCATGAGGCAGGCTCAGACGGTGTTAGGCCCAGTATGGATTGCACGTCATTGCACAAAGGTTAGAAGGGGTACCGTATCCCCAGATAACATGTATGGATAGCGTACACATTCAAAATATATGTCTATACAGCATGAGGCAGGCTCAGACGGTGTTAGGCCCAGTATGGATTGCACGTCATTGCACAAAGGTTAGAAAGGGTACCGTATCCCCGGATAACATGTATGGATAGCGTACACATTCAAAATATATGTCTATACAGCATGAGGCAGGCTCAGACGGTGTTAGGCCCAGTATGGATTGCACGTCATTGCACAAAGGTTAGAAAGGGTACCGTATCCCTGGATAACATGTATGGATAGCGTACACATTCAAAATATATGTCTATACAGCATGAGGCAGGCTCAGACGGTGTTAGGCCCAGTATGGATTGCACGTCATTGCACAAAGTTAGAAGGGGTACCGTATCCCCGGATAACATGTATGGATAGCGTACACATTCAAAATATATGTCTATACAGCATGAGGCAGGCTCAGACGGTGTTAGGCCTAGTATGGATTGCACGTCATTGCACAAAGGTTAGAAAGGGTACCGTATCCCTGGATAACATGTATGAATAGCGTACACATTCAAAATATATGTCTATACAGCATGAGGCAGGCTCAGACGGTGTTATGCCCAGTATGGATTGCACGTCATTGCACAAAGGTTAGAAGGGGTACCGTATCCCCGGATAACATGTATGGATAGCGTACACATTCAAAATATATGTCTATACATCAGGAGGCAGGCTCAGACGGTGTCAGGCACAGTATGGATTTGACGGCCCAGATTACACAGCGGAGGAGCAGGGAGAGGTAAAGATTGCAAATGCTGGGGCCCTGGCCAAGCAAGGGGGGCACACTCGTGGGCGTCGGTACTGGCACTGGGCCCCTCATAGTACAGCGGTGTGTCTGACGGCGGGTGTGCACCACCACCGTCAGAGACACTTGATTGCACTATGAGGGACCCTGTGCCAGTGCCCGCGCCCAAGAGTCGGCCTACCCACCTGTCCAGGGCAACGGCACTCGCACGGTGTCGTGCGCTAGGTGGTAACCCCGGCCATGGGGGGGGAGGCAGCACAGTTAGGGAGTTTTAGAAAGTGGCATATGTTGATGTTGGACATTCAACTGATGCAAAAGGCGAAATAGGTGAAGTACCAGGAAGAGGTGGACCAAAGCAAGCCATTTTTCTGTCACCCTATGTGTCATCAGGGGAAGGTGGGACAAAATCCTTGGAAACCCATGCGTGGTTCATTTTAATGAAGGTTAGATCATCCACATTTTGGGTTGACAGGCGGGTCCTTTTTTCTGTCAGAATTGATCCAGCTGCACTGAAGACTCTTTCCGATAGCACACTTGCAGCTGGGCAAGCGAGCTCCTGTAAGGCATATTGGGCCAATTCAGGCCAGGTGTCCAGTTTAGCGGCCCAATAGTCAAAGGGGAATGACCTGTGTGGGAGAACATCGATATGGGAGGAAAAGTAGTTTGTAACCATAGTTGACAACTGCTGTCTCCTGTCACTTTCCATCGATGCAGTATTACCAGTTGTGTGAGCGGTATTTGAAAAATCAGTCCACAACATTGTCATGAAACCCCTGTCTCCAACGCCACTTCTGCTGTGTGCACCACGAACACCTCTGCCAAGCTGCCCCCGGCCCGTACGGCTCGTGTGAGAACCATCACCGCTGCTGTGTGCTGGGAATGCCTCAAGCAACCGATTTACCAGAGTTGCTTGTTTATTAGCCAATATTAGGTCAAGGTTCTCCTGTGGCATGATGTTTTGTAATTTGCCTTTATAGCGTGGATCCAGGATGCTGGCCAACCAGTAGTCGTCATCGTTCATCATTTTGGCAATGCGGGGGTCCCTTTTTAGGATCCGCAAGGCATAATCTGACATGTGGGCCAATGTTCCCGGTGTCAATGATGCACTGCGAGTGCTGGGTGGAGGAGCACTTTCTGGCAAATCCACATCCCTCCAGTCACGCACAAACCCTGTACCAGACCTTGCCACGCCAACATTTTCACTTGCCCCACGAGATGCATCCTCCTCCCCTAAGTAATCATCCCCATCATCCTCCTCCTCCTCCTCCTCTTCTTCCTCCACCTCGTCCAGGAGAGGTCCCTGAGCAGACAATGGCTGAATGTCATCAAGGATTCCCTCCTCCTCTTCCTCCTCATCAACATTGGCTGCAGACGCCTGCTCCTTAAGGTGCGTCAAAGTTTGCATGAGCAGACGCATAAGTGGGATGCTCATGCTTAGGATGGCGTCGTCTGCGCTTACCAGCCGTGTGCATTCCTCAAAACACTGAAGGACTTTACAAAGGTCTTTCAGCTTCGACCACTGCACGCCTGTCAACTCCATGTCTGCTCTCAAAGTGCCTGGCCGTGTATCCTCCCACAAATGCATTATGGCCTGCCTCTGCTCGCACAGCCGCTCCACCATGTGCAGGGTGGAGTTCCACCTTGTTGCAATGTCAATAATGAGGCGGTGGTTGGGAAGGTGGAGCAATCGCTGCAGCTTCTGCATACGAACGGAGTGTACAGGCGACCGGCGGATGTGCGCGCACAGTCTTCGCACCTTCTGGAGCAGGGCTGTTAACTCCGGATAATTTTTGAGGACGCACTGCACCACCAGGTTCAAGGTGTGAGCCAAGCAAGGTATGTGGCTGAGTTTTGAAAGGGCTATGGCTGCCACAAAATTACGGCCGTTATCACTAACTACCTTGCCTGCCTCAAGATGTACACTGCCCAGCCATGACTCAGTTTGTCGCTTCAAGTACTCGGCCAGCACCTCGGCGGTGTGTCTGTCGCCCAAACACATCATCTGCAACACAGCCTGCTGACGCTTTCCACTAGCTGCTCGATAGGGGGACACATCGTGTGCAACAGTGGCAGCTGCAGATGGAGTGCTCGTACGACTGCGCTCTGTGGACGAGCTGTCGCTTCTGGAGGAGGAGGAGGAGGGTCGAACGCCTACAGCCAACTGTTTCCTAGACCGTGGGCTAGGCAGCACTGTCCCACCACCGCTGTCCCCTGTGGACCCTGCATCCACCACATTAACCCAGTGCGCAGTGATGGACACGTAACGGCCCTGGCCATGCCGACTGGACCATGCATCAGTTGTGAGGTGCACCTTTCCGCTCACTGACTGCTTGAGTGCATGGACAATGCGGTCTTTCACATGATGGTGGAGGGCTGGGATGGCTTTGCGAGAGAAGAAGTGGCGACTGGGTAGGTCATAGCATGGTACTGCATAGGCCATGAGTTCGCGGAAAGCTGTGCTTTCCACCAACCGAAAGGGCATCATCTCAAACGAGATTAGTTTGGCAATGTGGGCGTTCAAACCCAGTGTACGCGGATGAGAGACTGAGTACTTTCTTGACCTACTCATAGTGTCTGGGAGGGTGAGCTGGACTTGAGAGCTGCATATGGTGGAAGTAGCGGTGGACATGGCGGACTGAGAAAGGGTTGATGATGGTGATGGAGTTGGTGTTCTTTCTGATGGCCTAGAATCAGTCTTTCGTTGATATAACAGTGGGATTCCCTGACTGCTGTGGCCTTGCAACGACACCTCAACATTTGCTGCTGTGCTAACCGGTGGGCTTACAGTGGGGGAAACAATGTAGCGTTGCTGACTACCTTCGTTGTGATCAGTTGCACATGTGGCACTTGAGGTTTGGTGTTGTGTCCACGCTTGCAAGTGCATGCTGGTTAAATGTCTAAGCATGCAACTGGTATTCAAATTTTTCAGATTTTTCCCTCGGCTAAAGGTCTTTGCGCACTTCTTACAGATAACCTTGGCCTGATCATGAGGATTTTGTTCAAAAAACTGCCACACTGCACTCTTCCTACTTTGGCAGACATTTTGTGGCCTAGCACGCTGTGATCTTTTGACCCTCTGGACAAGCTGTCCAGCAACTCTTTTGATGTTTGGAACCTGTCTTTGGAGTGCTCCGGGCCTGCCAGATAACAGCTGTTGCGATGTCGATGTCTGCTGTGGATGCTCCTCATCTGAGCTATTGGAAGCAGCACCCTCTTCCCCCAATGGATGCCAATCTGGGTCAACAACTGGGTCATCCATCACCTCCTCTTCTATGTCATGTGCACCTTTCTCTGTGTCACCGTGTATGGTGGTATAGTTTGCGGGAAGGGGCACCTGAGTCTCATCAGGGTCAAAATCTGGCTCTGTACACTGCGAGGACAATGTAGTGCTCTGAGTGAATGTACCAGCAGAATCATCCATCAGCGGCTGTGCATCAGTGCACTCCATGTCAGATTCATCTTGGCCTGGGTAATTCACCATTTGACTTGATAATCCAGGCATGGTATGTGAAAACAGCTCCATGGAGTAATCAGTAGTATGGCCTGCGTCATCCTTCAATCTTGGTTGGGGTGAAGGACACAAGGAAAGGTGTGGTTCATGAACATGAGCCTCCAATGACGACTCAGTGCTTTTACTTTTTACAACTGAAGAAGAGGAGGCGATAGAGCTGGAGGCTGAGTCAGCAATGTAAGACAAAACTTTTTCCTGATGCTCTGCCTTTAAAAGTGGTTTGCCAACTCCTAGAAAACTAAGCGTTCGAGGCCTTATGTAGACAGACAATGACGCAGGGTCAGCACCCCTCCTGCATTTGGTCCTATTTTGCTCTTGCCACTACCATCAGATCCACCACCAACACCATCATTACCAGCTGCCAACCCCCGCCCAATTCCACGGCCTCTTCCACCAGCCTTCTTCATTTTTGGTAGAAATGTAGACAAAATCCAACAAACTATATAGTAATGTAAAACACGGTACAAGGTGTCTATAGGACAGGGGAGTTTTAGAATTTCTGCACACACTTGTGGACAGTGGACACTTGTGGATTGTGTGCGGCCCACTGATATCTGAGCGCTATGTGACACGCTCGATGGCACAGCTGCCTGTGACCAAAGTGACGAGAGGATAATGGAGATTTTGAATCTCTGCGCACACTTGTGGACAGTGGACACTTGTGGATTGTGTGCGGCCCACTGATATCTGAGCGCTATGTGACACGCTCGATGGCACAGCTGCCTGTGACCAAAGTGACGAGAGGATAATGGAGATTTTGAATCTCTGCGTACACTTGTGGACAGTGGACACTTGTGGATTGTGTGCGGCCCACTGATATCTGAGCGCTATGTGACACGCTCGATGGCACAGCTGCCTGTGACCAAAGTGACGAGAGGATAATGGAGATTTTGAATCTCTGCGTACACTTTTGGACACTGGACACTTGTGGATTGTGTGCGGCCCACTGATATCTGAGCGCTATGTGACACGCTCGATGGCACAGCTGCCTGTGACCAAAGTGACGAGAGGATAATGGAGATTTTGAATCTCTGCGCACACTTGTGGACAGTGGACACTTGTGGATTGTGTGCGGCCCACTGATATCTGAGCGCTATGTGACACGCTCGATGGCACAGCTGCCTGTGACCAAAGTGACGAGAGGATAATGGAGATTTTGAATCTCTGCGTACACTTGTGGACAGTGGACACTTGTGGATTGTGTGCGGCCCACTGATATCTGAGCGCTATGTGACACGCTCGATGGCACAGCTGCCTGTGACCAAAGTGACGAGAGGATAATGGAGATTTTGAATCTCTGCGTACACTTTTGGACACTGGACACTTGTGGATTGTGTGCGGCCCACTGATATCTGAGCGCTATGTGACACGCTCGATGGCACAGCTGCCTGTGACCAAAGTGACGAGAGGATAATGGAGATTTTGAATCTCTGCGTACACTTTTGGACACTGGACACTTGTGGATTGTGTGCGGCCCACTGATATCTGAGCGCTATGTGACACGCTCGATGGCACAGCTGCCTGTGACCAAAGTGACGAGAGGATAATGGAGATTTTGAATCTCTGCGTACACTTGTGGACAGTGGACACTTGTGGATTGTGTGCGGCCCACTGATATCTGAGCGCTATGTGACACGCTCGATGGCACAGCTGCCTGTGACCAAAGTGACGAGAGGATAATGGAGATTTTGAATCTCTGCGTACACTTTTGGACACTGGACACTTGTGGATTGTGTGCGGCCCACTGATATCTGAGCGCTATGTGACACGCTCGATGGCACAGCTGCCTGTGACCAAAGTGACGAGAGGATAATGGAGATTTTGAATCTCTGCGTACACTTTTGGACACTGGACACTTGTGGATTGTGTGCGGCCCACTGATATCTGAGCGCTATGTGACACGCTCGATGGCACAGCTGCCTGTGACCAAAGTGACGAGAGGATAATGGAGATTTTGAATCTCTGCGTACACTTTTGGACACTGGACACTTGTGGATTGTGTGCGGCCCACTGATATCTGAGCGCTATGTGACACGCTCGATGGCACAGCTGCCTGTGACCAAAGTGACGGGAGGATAATGGAGATTTTGAATCTCTGCGTACACTTGTGGACAGTGGACACTTGTGGATTGTGTGCGGCCCACTGATATCTGAGCGCTATGTGACACGCTCGATGGCACAGCTGCCTGTGACCAAAGTGACGAGAGGATAATGGAGATTTTGAATCTCTGCGTACACTTTTGGACACTGGACACTTGTGGATTGTGTGCGGCCCACTGATATCTGAGCGCTATGTGACACGCTCGATGGCACAGCTGCCTGTGACCAAAGTGACGAGAGGATAATGGAGATTTTGAATCTCTGCGCACACTTGTGGACAGTGGACACTTGTGGATTGTGTGCGGCCCACTGATATCTGAGCGCTATGTGACACGCTCGATGGCACAGCTGCCTGTGACCAAAGTGACGAGAGGATAATGGAGATTTTGAATCTCTGCGTACACTTGTGGACAGTGGACACTTGTGGATTGTGTGCGGCCCACTGATATCTGAGCGCTATGTGACACGCTCGATGGCACAGCTGCCTGTGACCAAAGTGACGAGAGGATAATGGAGATTTTGAATCTCTGCGTACACTTTTGGACACTGGACACTTGTGGATTGTGTGCGGCCCACTGATATCTGAGCGCTATGTGACACGCTCGATGGCACAGCTGCCTGTGACCAAAGTGACGAGAGGATAATGGAGATTTTGAATCTCTGCGTACACTTTTGGACACTGGACACTTGTGGATTGTGTGCGGCCCACTGATATCTGAGCGCTATGTGACACGCTCGATGGCACAGCTGCCTGTGACCAAAGTGACGAGAGGATAATGGAGATTTTGAATCTCTGCGTACACTTGTGGACAGTGGACACTTGTGGATTGTGTGCGGCCCACTGATATCTGAGCGCTATGTGACACGCTCGATGGCACAGCTGCCTGTGACCAAAGTGACGAGAGGATAATGGAGATTTTGAATCTCTGCGTACACTTTTGGACACTGGACACTTGTGGATTGTGTGCGGCCCACTGATATCTGAGCGCTATGTGACACGCTCGATGGCACAGCTGCCTGTGACCAAAGTGACGAGAGGATAATGGAGATTTTGAATCTCTGCGTACACTTTTGGACACTGGACACTTGTGGATTGTGTGCGGCCCACTGATATCTGAGCGCTATGTGACACGCTCGATGGCACAGCTGCCTGTGACCAAAGTGACGAGAGGATAATGGAGATTTTGAATCTCTGCGTACACTTTTGGACACTGGACACTTGTGGATTGTGTGCGGCCCACTGATATCTGAGCGCTATGTGACACGCTCGATGGCACAGCTGCCTGTGACCAAAGTGACGGGAGGATAATGGAGATTTTGAATCTCTGCGTACACTTGTGGACAGTGGACACTTGTGGATTGTGTGCGGCCCACTGATATCTGAGCGCTATGTGACACGCTCGATGGCACAGCTGCCTGTGACCAAAGTGACGAGAGGATAATGGAGATTTTGAATCTCTGCGTACACTTTTGGACACTGGACACTTGTGGATTGTGTGCGGCCCACTGATATCTGAGCGCTATGTGACACGCTCGATGGCACAGCTGCCTGTGACCAAAGTGACGAGAGGATAATGGAGATTTTGAATCTCTGCGTACACTTGTGGACAGTGGACACTTGTGGATTGTGTGCGGCCCACTGATATCTGAGCGCTATGTGACACGCTCGATGGCACAGCTGCCTGTGACCAAATTGACGAGAGGATAATGGAGATTTTGAATCTCTGCGTACACTTTTGGACACTGGACACTTGTGGATTGTGTGCGGCCCACTGATATCTGAGCGCTATGTGACACGCTCGATGGCACAGCTGCCTGTGACCAAAGTGACGAGAGGATAATGGAGATTTTGAATCTCTGCGTACACTTTTGGACACTGGACACTTGTGGATTGTGTGCGGCCCACTGATATCTGAGCGCTATGTGACACGCTCGATGGCACAGCTGCCTGTGACCAAAGTGACGAGAGGATAATGGAGATTTTGAATCTCTGCGTACACTTTTGGATTGTGTGCGGCCCACTGATATCTGAGCGCTATGTGACACGCTCGATGGCACAGCTGCCTGTGACCAAAGTGACGAGAGGATAATGGAGATTTTGAATCTCTGCGTACACTTTTGGACACTGGACACTTGTGGATTGTGTGCGGCCCACTGATATCTGAGCGCTATGTGACACGCTCGATGGCACAGCTGCCTGTGACCAAAGTGACGAGAGGATAATGGAGATTTTGAATCTCTGCGTACACTTTTGGACACTGGACACTTGTGGATTGTGTGCGGCCCACTGATATCTGAGCGCTATGTGACACGCTCGATGGCACAGCTGCCTGTGACCAAAGTGACGAGAGGATAATGGAGATTTTGAATCTCTGCGTACACTTTTGGACACTGGACACTTGTGGATTGTGTGCGGCCCACTGATATCTGAGCGCTATGTGACACGCTCGATGGCACAGCTGCCTGTGACCAAAGTGACGAGAGGATAATGGAGATTTTGAATCTCTGCGTACACTTTTGGACACTGGACACTTGTGGATTGTGTGCGGCCCACTGATATCTGAGCGCTATGTGACACGCTCGATGGCACAGCTGCCTGTGACCAAAGTGACGAGAGGATAATGGAGATTTTGAATCTCTGCGTACACTTTTGGACACTGGACACTTGAGGATTGTGTGCGGCCCACTGATATCTGAGCGCTATGTGACACGCTCGATGGCACAGCTGCCTGTGACCAAAGTGACGAGAGGATAATGGAGATTTTGAATCTCTGCGTACACTTTTGGACACTGGACACTTGTGGATTGTGTGCGGCCCACTGATATCTGAGCGCTATGTGACACGCTCGATGGCACAGCTGCCTGTGACCAAAGTGACGAGAGGATAATGGAGATTTTGAATCTCTGCGTACACTTTTGGACACTGGACACTTGTGGATTGTGTGAGGCCCACTGATATCTGAGCGCTATGTGACACGCTCGATGGCACAGCTGCCTGTGACCAAAGTGACGAGAGGATAATGGAGATTTTGAATCTCTGCGTACACTTTTGGACACTGGACACTTGTGGATTGTGTGCGGCCCACTGATATCTGAGCGCTATGTGACACGCTCGATGGCACAGCTGCCTGTGACCAAAGTGACGAGAGGATAATGGAGATTTTGAATCTCTGCGTACACTTTTGGACACTGGACACTTGTGGATTGTGTGAGGCCCACTGATATCTGAGCGCTATGTGACACGCTCGATGGCACAGCTGCCTGTGACCAAAGTGACGAGAGGATAATGGAGATTTTGAATCTCTGCGTACACTTTTGGACACTGGACACTTGTGGATTGTGTTCGGCCCACTGATATCTGAGCGCTATGTGACACGCTCGATGGCACAGCTGCCTGTGACCAAAGTGACGAGAGGATAATGGAGATTTTGAATCCCTGCGTACACTTTTGGACACTGGACACTTGTGGATTGTGTGCGGCCCACTGATATCTGAGCGCTATGTGACACGCTCGATGGCACAGCTGCCTGTGACCAAAGTGACGAGAGGATAATGGAGATTTTGAATCTCTGCGTACACTTTTGGACACTGGACACTTGTGGATTGTGTGAGGCCCACTGATATCTGAGCGCTATGTGACACGCTCGATGGCACAGCTGCCTGTGACCAAAGTGACGAGAGGATAATGGAGATTTTGAATCTCTGCGTACACTTTTGGACACTGGACACTTGTGGATTGTGTTCGGCCCACTGATATCTGAGCGCTATGTGACACGCTCGATGGCACAGCTGCCTGTGACCAAAGTGACGAGAGGATAATGGAGATTTTGAATCCCTGCGTACACTTTTGGACACTGGACACTTGTGGATTGTGTGCGGCCCACTGATATCTGAGCGCTATGTGACACGCTCGATGGCACAGCTGCCTGTGACCAAAGTGACGAGAGGATAATGGAGATTTTGAATCTCTGCGTACACTTTTGGACACTGGACACTTGTGGATTGTGTGCGGCCCACTGATATCTGAGCGCTATGTGACACGCTCGATGGCACAGCTGCCTGTGACCAAAGTGACGAGAGGATAATGGAGATTTTGAATCTCTGCGCACACTTGTGGACAGTGGACACTTGTGGATTGTGTGCGGCCCACTGATATCTGAGCGCTATGTGACACGCTCGATGGCACAGCTGCCTGTGACCAAAGTGACGAGAGGATAATGGAGATTTTGAATCTCTGCGTACACTTGTGGACAGTGGACACTTGTGGATTGTGTGCGGCCCACTGATATCTGAGCGCTATGTGACACGCTCGATGGCACAGCTGCCTGTGACCAAAGTGACGAGAGGATAATGGAGATTTTGAATCTCTGCGTACACTTTTGGACACTGGACACTTGTGGATTGTGTGCGGCCCACTGATATCTGAGCGCTATGTGACACGCTCGATGGCACAGCTGCCTGTGACCAAAGTGACGAGAGGATAATGGAGATTTTGAATCTCTGCGTACACTTTTGGACACTGGACACTTGTGGATTGTGTGCGGCCCACTGATATCTGAGCGCTATGTGACACGCTCGATGGCACAGCTGCCTGTGACCAAAGTGACGAGAGGATAATGGAGATTTTGAATCTCTGCGTACACTTGTGGACAGTGGACACTTGTGGATTGTGTGCGGCCCACTGATATCTGAGCGCTATGTGACACGCTCGATGGCACAGCTGCCTGTGACCAAAGTGACGAGAGGATAATGGAGATTTTGAATCTCTGCGTACACTTTTGGACACTGGACACTTGTGGATTGTGTGCGGCCCACTGATATCTGAGCGCTATGTGACACGCTCGATGGCACAGCTGCCTGTGACCAAAGTGACGAGAGGATAATGGAGATTTTGAATCTCTGCGTACACTTTTGGACACTGGACACTTGTGGATTGTGTGCGGCCCACTGATATCTGAGCGCTATGTGACACGCTCGATGGCACAGCTGCCTGTGACCAAAGTGACGAGAGGATAATGGAGATTTTGAATCTCTGCGTACACTTTTGGACACTGGACACTTGTGGATTGTGTGCGGCCCACTGATATCTGAGCGCTATGTGACACGCTCGATGGCACAGCTGCCTGTGACCAAAGTGACGGGAGGATAATGGAGATTTTGAATCTCTGCGTACACTTGTGGACAGTGGACACTTGTGGATTGTGTGCGGCCCACTGATATCTGAGCGCTATGTGACACGCTCGATGGCACAGCTGCCTGTGACCAAAGTGACGAGAGGATAATGGAGATTTTGAATCTCTGCGTACACTTTTGGACACTGGACACTTGTGGATTGTGTGCGGCCCACTGATATCTGAGCGCTATGTGACACGCTCGATGGCACAGCTGCCTGTGACCAAAGTGACGAGAGGATAATGGAGATTTTGAATCTCTGCGTACACTTGTGGACAGTGGACACTTGTGGATTGTGTGCGGCCCACTGATATCTGAGCGCTATGTGACACGCTCGATGGCACAGCTGCCTGTGACCAAATTGACGAGAGGATAATGGAGATTTTGAATCTCTGCGTACACTTTTGGACACTGGACACTTGTGGATTGTGTGCGGCCCACTGATATCTGAGCGCTATGTGACACGCTCGATGGCACAGCTGCCTGTGACCAAAGTGACGAGAGGATAATGGAGATTTTGAATCTCTGCGTACACTTTTGGACACTGGACACTTGTGGATTGTGTGCGGCCCACTGATATCTGAGCGCTATGTGACACGCTCGATGGCACAGCTGCCTGTGACCAAAGTGACGAGAGGATAATGGAGATTTTGAATCTCTGCGTACACTTTTGGATTGTGTGCGGCCCACTGATATCTGAGCGCTATGTGACACGCTCGATGGCACAGCTGCCTGTGACCAAAGTGACGAGAGGATAATGGAGATTTTGAATCTCTGCGTACACTTTTGGACACTGGACACTTGTGGATTGTGTGCGGCCCACTGATATCTGAGCGCTATGTGACACGCTCGATGGCACAGCTGCCTGTGACCAAAGTGACGAGAGGATAATGGAGATTTTGAATCTCTGCGTACACTTTTGGACACTGGACACTTGTGGATTGTGTGCGGCCCACTGATATCTGAGCGCTATGTGACACGCTCGATGGCACAGCTGCCTGTGACCAAAGTGACGAGAGGATAATGGAGATTTTGAATCTCTGCGTACACTTTTGGACACTGGACACTTGTGGATTGTGTGCGGCCCACTGATATCTGAGCGCTATGTGACACGCTCGATGGCACAGCTGCCTGTGACCAAAGTGACGAGAGGATAATGGAGATTTTGAATCTCTGCGTACACTTTTGGACACTGGACACTTGTGGATTGTGTGCGGCCCACTGATATCTGAGCGCTATGTGACACGCTCGATGGCACAGCTGCCTGTGACCAAAGTGACGAGAGGATAATGGAGATTTTGAATCTCTGCGTACACTTTTGGACACTGGACACTTGAGGATTGTGTGCGGCCCACTGATATCTGAGCGCTATGTGACACGCTCGATGGCACAGCTGCCTGTGACCAAAGTGACGAGAGGATAATGGAGATTTTGAATCTCTGCGTACACTTTTGGACACTGGACACTTGTGGATTGTGTGCGGCCCACTGATATCTGAGCGCTATGTGACACGCTCGATGGCACAGCTGCCTGTGACCAAAGTGACGAGAGGATAATGGAGATTTTGAATCTCTGCGTACACTTTTGGACACTGGACACTTGTGGATTGTGTGAGGCCCACTGATATCTGAGCGCTATGTGACACGCTCGATGGCACAGCTGCCTGTGACCAAAGTGACGAGAGGATAATGGAGATTTTGAATCTCTGCGTACACTTTTGGACACTGGACACTTGTGGATTGTGTTCGGCCCACTGATATCTGAGCGCTATGTGACACGCTCGATGGCACAGCTGCCTGTGACCAAAGTGACGAGAGGATAATGGAGATTTTGAATCCCTGCGTACACTTTTGGACACTGGACACTTGTGGATTGTGTGCGGCCCACTGATATCTGAGCGCTATGTGACACGCTCGATGGCACAGCTGCCTGTGACCAAAGTGACGAGAGGATAATGGAGATTTTGAATCTCTGCGTACACTTTTGGACACTGGACACTTGTGGATTGTGTGCGGCCCACTGATATCTGAGCGCTATGTGACACGCTCGATGGCACAGCTGCCTGTGACCAAAGTGACGAGAGGATAATGGAGATTTTGAATCTCTGCGTACACTTTTGGACACTGGACACTTGTGGATTGTGTGCGGCCCACTGATATCTGAGCGCTATGTGACACGCTCGATGGCACAGCTGCCTGTGACCAAAGTGACGAGAGGATAAGGGAGATTGGATTGCTTTTAAAAAAGCAGTTTGCGGAGCAGTGGGTAAACAGCAATGCCAGCGTGTCAGGAAGCCTTAGAAGGCAGCCCAACAACCAACACCACTGATATTCCACAATATAGCCTCCCCTTGCACTGCACACACAGTGACTTGTGTGTTGTGCAGGCCAAATCGCTAGCAGCAGAAGCAGTTTTTTTGTCTTCTTCCCTGCCTAACGCTCTCCCTACAGAATCAGCAGCAACCTCTCCCTATACTAAGATCGGCAGAAGTAAGATGGCGGTCGGCGTGCACGCCCTTTTATACCCCCTGTGACGCCCACCAAAGCAAGCCAATCACTTGCATGCCCTTCTGAAAGATGGTGGTGACCCGTGCCTATGTCATCACGTTGCCCACAGTGTCCGTGGATCCTGATTGGCTGAAAAAGAGCGCAAAACAAACTTTTGAAACGCGACTTTGGCGCGTAAGTCGCCGACCTCGTGGCCGACCTCATCCTAGGGTCGGGTTTCGTTTCATGAAACCCGACTTTGCCAAAAGTCGGCGACTTTTGAATTTTTTCGACCCGTTTCGCTCAACTCTACTGAGGACCAGTTGACGGTACTGGAACCCGGTGAATAAGCAAGAGGTACCTGTGCTACAAAGCACTACCAAGGACCAGCAGACGTTGCTGGAACTCGGATACCGAGATGGAGGCACCTAAGCCAAAGGCACTGCCGAGAACCAGCTGACGGTGCTGGAACCCAGAGGGGCAGCAGAAGGAACAAGAGCCAATGGCACTACCGAGGACCAGCTGACGGTACTGGAACCCGGTGACTAAGCAGGAGGTACCTGTGCTAGAAAGCACTTCCAAGGACCAGCAGACGTTGCTGGAACTCGGATACCGAGACGGAGGCACCTAAGCCTAAGGCCCTGCCGAGAACCAGCTGACGGTGCTGGAACCCAGAGGGGCAGCAGAAGGAACAAGAGGCTATGGAACTACCGAGGACCAGCTGATGATGCTGGAACCCGGATGGGTAGCAGAAGCTACAAGAGCCAAGGGCACTACCGAGGACAAGCTGAGGGTACTGGAACCTGGTTGCTAAGCAGGAGGTACCTGTGCTAGAAAGCACTACCAAGGACCAGCAGACGTTGCTGGAACTCGGACACTGAGATGGAGGCACCTAAGCCAAAGGCACTGCCGAGAACCAGCTGACGGTGCTGGAACCCAGAGGGGCAGCAGAAGGAACAAGAGGCAATGGAACTACCGAGGACCAGCTGATGGTGCTGGAACCCTGAGGGGCAGCAGAAGGAACAAGAGCCAATGGCACTACCGAGGACCAGCTGACGGTACTGGAACCTGGTGACTAAGCAGGAGGTTCCTGTGCTAGAAAGCACTTCCAAGGACCAGCAGACCTTGCTGGAACTCGGATACCGAGACAGAGGCACCTAAGCCAAAGGCCCTGCCGAGAACCAGCTGACGGTGCTGGAACCCAGAGGGGCAGCAGAAGGAACAAGAGGCTATGGAACTACCGAGGACCAGCTGATGATGCTGGAACCCAGATGGGTAGCAGAAGCTACAAGAGCCAAGGGCACTACCGAGGATCAGCTGACGGTACTGGAACCTGGTTACTAAGCAGGAGGTACCTTTGTTAGAAAGCACTACCAAGGACCAGCAGACGTTGCTGGAACTCGGATACCGAGATGGAGGCACCTAAGCCAAAGGCACTTCCGAGAACAAGCTGACGGTGCTGGAACCCGGAGGGGCAGCAGAAGGAACAAGAGGCAATGGAACTACCGAGGACCAGCTGACGGTGCTGGAACCCGGATGGGTAGCAGAAGCTACAAGAGCCAATGGCACTACCGAGGACCAGTTGACGGTACTGGAACTTGGTGACTAAGCAGGAGGTACCTGTGCTAGAAAGCACTACCAAGGACCAGCAGACGTTGCTGGAACTCGGATACCGAGATGGAGGCACCTAAGCCAAAGGCACTGCCGAGAACCAGCTGACAGTGCTGGAACCCGGAGCGGCAGCAGAAGGAAAAAGAGGCTATGGAACTACCGAGGACCAGCTGACGGTGCTGGAACCCGGATGGGTAGCAGAAGCTACAAGAGCCAATGGCACTACCGAGGACCAGCTGATGGTACTGGAACCTGGTGACTAAGCAGGAGGTACCTGTGCTAGAAAGCACTTCCAAGGACCAGCAGACGTTGCTGGAACTCAGATACCGAGACGGAGGCACCTAAGCCAAAGGCCCTGCCGAGAACCAGCTGACGGTGCTGGAACCCAGAGGGGCAGCAGAAGGAACAAGAGGCTATGGAACTACCGAGGACCAGCTGATGATGCTGGAACCCGGATGGGTAGCAGAAGCTACAAGAGCCAAGGGCACTACCGAGGACAAGCTGAGGGTACTGGAACCTGGTTACTAAGCAGGAGGTACCTTTGTTAGAAAGCACTACCAAGGACCAGCAGACGTTGCTGGAACTCGGACACTGAGATGGAGGCACCTAAGCCAAAGGCACTGCCGAGAACCTGCTGACAGTGCTGGAACCCGGAGGGGCAGCAGAAGGAAAAAGAGGCTATGGAACTACCGAGGACCAGCTGACGGTGCTGGAACCCGGATGGGTAGCAGAAGCTACAAGAGCCAATGGCACTACCGAGGACCAGCTGACGGTACTGGAACTTGGTGACTAAGCAGGAGGTACCTGTGCTAGAAAGCACTACCAAGGACCAGCAGACATTGCTGGAACTCGGATACCGAGATGGAGGCACCTAAGCCAAAGGTGCTGCCGAGAACCAGCTGACGGTGCTGGAACCCAGAGGGGCAGCAGAAGGAACAAGAGGCAATGGAACTACCGAGGACCAGCTGACGGTACTGGAACCCGGTGACTAAGCAGGAGGTACCTGTGCTAGAAAGCACTACCAAGGACCAGCAGACGTTGCTGGAACTCGGATACCGATATGGAGGCACCTAAGCCAAATGCACTGCCGAGAACCAGCTGACGGTGCTGGAAACTGGATGGGTAGCAGAAGGTACCCATGAAAAACAAAGTTGCAAGGCCGCGAGACGGCCGCAGTTGCCGAAACCCACAGTCCTACAGGGGGTGCTTGTCCTATTGGCACTACGGAACCAGCCTTTATTGCCAGAACCCACAGCCCACATAGGAAGCACCTAAACTGCAGGCACCATAGAGTCGGCTAACCCAACCGCAACACGACAGGACAACATATTGGTGACAAAGTTATGTTGACACCTTCCGGAAACAGCTGGCGTGCTGGAACCAGGCTGGCCAGGAAGGACTACCTGTGCCAAAGACACTTCTGAGCAGCAACTGGCGGTGTTGGAGCCCAGGGATTACAGTTCAAGCAGAGTGGAGGAAGAGTCCTAATTGCAGCAAGTTTAAAATTTTTAGTTGTGTGAGTGTGGACAGAACAGGAGACATTGCCGTACACACAGCTGGTGATCAGCTGACATTACTGAACCCCAATAACACTGGAGCATATGTTGACTGTGCAGACGGCAGTTCTGAGCAGCAACTGGTGGGGTTGGTGCCCAGGATCAATCATGGTGTAGGCTGAGACCTACTTGGAGCAAGTTTAAAATCTCATGTAGTTTGAATGTGGACAGAGCAGGAGACATTGCCGGACACACAGCAGTGGAGCAGCTGGCGTTACTGAACCCCACTTACACAGGAGCTAGTGTTTTTCTCTGTGCAGACGGCACTTCTGAGCAACAACTGGCGGTGTTGGAGCCCAGGGTCAATCAAGGAGTGGGCTGAGGCCTAATTGGAGCAAGTTTAATATCTGATGCGGGGTGAATGTGGAGGGAGCAGGAGATATTGCCGTACACACAGCAGGGGAGCAGCTGGCGTTACAGAACCCCACTAACACAGGAGCTAGTGTTTTTCTCTGTGCAGACGGCACTTCCGAGCAACAATTGGCGGTGTTGGAGCCCAGGGTCAATCATGGAGTAGGCTGAGGTCTACTTGGAGCAAGTTTAATATCTGATGTAGTTTGAATGTGGAGGGAGCAGGAGACATTGGCGTACACACAGCAGGGGAGCAGCTGACGTTACTGAACCCCACTAACACAGGAGCTAGTGTTTTTCTCTGTGCAGACGGCACTTCTGAGCAACAACTGGTGGTGTTGGAGCCCAGGGTCAATCATGGAGTAGACTGAGGCCTAATTGGAGCAAGTTTAATATCTGATGTAGTTTGAATGTGGAGGGAGCAGGAAACATTGCCGTACACACAGCAGGGGAGCAGCTGGCGTTACTGAACCGCACTAACACAGGAGCTAGTGTTTTTTTCTGTGCAGACGGCACTTCTGAGCAGCAACTGGTCATGTTAGAGCCCAGGGATTACAGTTCAGGTGGTAGAAACATGAACACAACAGGAGACCTGGATACTGTTGCCAACCAATTATTTAATCTGGAAGAGGACTGGCAAATTCAGGCGAGATCCAGGCCTTGTTCATTTTCAGAAAAGTAAGCCGGTCAACGTTATCGAAGGATAGTCGCATGCGACGGTCTGTTAGTGCACCACCCGCGGCACTAAAGACGCGTTCCGATAATACACTAGCAGCAGGGCAAGCCAGCACCTCCAATGCATACTGGCTAAGCTCTGGCCAGGTATCCAGCTTAGAGACCCAAAACTTGAAGGGGGAAGAGCTGTCTGGGAGTACATTGAGAGGGCAAGACATGTAGCCTGTCACCATCTGACGGAAACGTTGCCTCCTGCTGACTGGAGCCGTCTGTGATGGTGTAGACATTTGTGGCGGACACACAAAACTTTGCCACATTTTGGCCATACTGGTCTTGCCTTGTGCTGAGGCGCTGCTTCTGCTCCCTCTTTGTGCAGAGCTTCCTCCACTGCCTCGACGCACAGAGCTGCTTTGTAAAGCACTAGCAGCACTGCTCTCTGGTGGAATGGAGAACATGATGTAATGCACCAGTGTGTCTTGGTACTCCCGCATTTTACACTCCCGGTTCAATGGTGTTATGAGGCTTTGTAAGTTGTCCCGGTAGCGAGGATCTAGGAGGGTGTAGACCCAATATTCAGCCGTGTTGAGAATGTGGGCGATGCGGTGGTCGTTTCTCAGGCACTGCAGCATGAAATCAACCATGTACTGCAGACTCCCAACTGCCCAAGAAACGCTGTCCCCTGCTTGGGGTGTCATC
Organism: Dendrobates tinctorius; assembly: GCF_039654945.1. NCBI lineage: Eukaryota > Metazoa > Chordata > Amphibia > Anura > Dendrobatidae > Dendrobates > Dendrobates tinctorius. The sequence continues at coordinate 18,091,926 of NW_027361672.1, forward strand.
TCTGCCTGCTCTGCATCACCCCACCCTCGCTCTACATACTGACTACTAGAGCATTGTGTACCTCCCTCCTCTGGAGAGATGTCTTCCTCCTCCATTGACTCCTCCTCATCCTCCTCACAAAGTGTCCCCTGCCTAGGCCTTTGTGAGGAACCACGTTGTGCAGACTGTCCAGAAGCAGATGGCATTTGTGACTCCTCATCCTCCACCTCTTCCAAAACCACCTCCCTTAGTGTTTGCAGTGTTTTTTGAAGCAGGCAGATAAGGGGGACAGTCATGTTGACTAGTGCATCATCTGCACTCGCCATCCGCGTGGAATCATCGAAGGCACGCAAAACGTGGCAGATGTCCTTCATAGAGGCCCACTCAGTGGTGGTGAAGTGTGACCGGCGCGCAGTGCGACTTGTTTGCGCCTGATGCAGCTGGTACTCCATTACTGCTGCCTGCTGCTCACATAACCGCTCCAACATATGTAACATTGAATTCCACCTGGTGGGTAGGTCAAATATGATGCGATGTTCCGGAAGGCGGAATCTGCGCTGCAGAGCTGCAATGCGCGATTTTGCCATGCTGGAATGCCGCAAGTGAGCGCACTCTATGCGGACCTTGTGCAGTAGTGCATCAAGATCCGGATAGTCCCTCAGAATGCTCTGCATGACTAAGTTGAGCACATGTGCCAGACATAGGCCCTGAGCTGCCACCAGATTTCGGCCATTGTCACACACTCCCAAGCCTGGCTGGAGATTCGCTGGCACACACCACACGTCGCTTTTCTGCTTGATGGCATTCCAGAGCTCCTGCACTGTGTGACTTCGATTCCCCAAAGAAATTAATTTCAGTGCGGCCTGTTGACGTTTGGCCACGGCTGTGCTCATATCGGTCGTAACAGGTAAGCGTTCACGGGTCCATGTGGAGGTAGACCGTGACGGCTCCTGCAGCACTGATTCTGAGGAACTGGAGTATGAGGAGGAGTCAATGTGTACAGACTGGATTCCTGCAATCCTTGGCGTTGGCACAACACGTACAGTGCCACTCTCAAGATCTGTACCCGGCTCCACAACATTGACCCAATGGGTAGTGAGGGAAAGGTATCATCCCTGTCCATGGTTACTGGTCCACGCATCAGTGGTCAGGTGGACCTTGCTACTGACGACGTTTAGTAGCGCATGTTTAATTTTTCCCTTCACATGCTTTTGCAGGGCAGGGACAGCTTTCCTGCTGAAATAAAAGTGGCTGGGCATGGTGTATTGTGGGACAGCCAATGCCATGAAGTTACGGAAGGTGTCAGTCTCCACCAGCCTGAATTAGAGCATTTCAAGGGCCAGTAGTTTTGTAATGCCAGCATTCAGAGCCTGTGCTCGGGGATGGTTTGCCGAGTATGGCCGCCTTTTCTCCCATGCCTGTGCTACTGATGGCTGTAGAGTGGCCTGGGAGTGTGAGGATGACAGGGAACGTGGTGCTGTGGGTGGAATGTCACTGGGTCTCTGGACAACAGTGCCAGAGGTTCTTCCATGGCGATCCTGTGAGGATGCCGAACCAGCTGTGTGTGAGCTGGAGGAAGAGGCTACAACACGAGCTGAAGAGGTGGTAGGTGGTGCTGTAGGTTGGCCTACGTCTTCAGTGTGTCTTTGCAATTCCACCACGTGCTTGGTCCGCACATGTTTCCACATATTTGTGGTATTGAGGTTGCTGACACTTTTCCCTCTTTTGACTTTCTGATTACACAGCTTGCATTTGACAAAGCAAATGTCATCTGCAACTGTGTCAAAAAGGGACCACGCACTGCAAGTCCTGGGAGCGCCCGTTTTGGGTTTTGGAAGAGGAATTCTCCTAATGGGTGCCGAAGTGGAGGCTACAGGCAACCAAGTCTGCCCCCTCCCTCTCCCTCCTGTTTTGGCCGTTCGGGGAATCTCTTCCTCAGAGCTGCTCCCACCACCATCCTGTTCCTCACACCATGATGGGTCAAGGACCTCATCATCTACACTCCCCTCTTCAAACACCTGCTTCTCCTGGGTAGTCTTGCCAGCACAGTATGCACCAGAAAGTGGCACCTGAGTCTCATCATCTGATGCGTACTGAGGTGTGCTGACCATATGCACTGGCCCACCTGCCTCTTCAGATTCAGAGGGACAAAGCAGTTGCGCATCACTGCATACTCCCTCTTCTTCACATTCTAGAATGCTGCTTGGCTGACCCCCTGTTTCCAAGCCAAGAGATTCAGAGAACAGAAGTAGAGATGGCTCCTGTCCAGGGCTCTCTGACTGCCCGGGCAATTTGGCAGGTGGTGAAGAGACAGATGGTTGCTCTTCAGTGCTCTGGCCCTGAGAGGATGTGGAAGTAATTGAAGTCGATGCGTTAGCTGCCATCCATCCGACAACGGCTTCAATTTGTTTGTCCCGCAGCAGTGGGGTACGGCGAGGTCCTACAAAGCTGCGCATAAAGGACTGTTCCCTGGTAAAACTGGGGGATGCTGAGTCACTGGTGCCCGCAGCAGGCACAGAATCCCCACGTCCTCTCCCTGCTGAAACTCCACGCCCACGACCACGTGCCTTACTCCCTGCCTTCTTCATCTTGGTAGACTGATAAAGATAGGCAGAAAAGTACAAAGGGGGGGCTTAGTGTGCTTATTCCGGAACAGCTGCTAACAGGTATAAGAAACACTAATTTTATAAAGTGTGTGTACTACACTTTAATATGAGCTAATGTGGCCTACACAACTGTCAAGTGGAGTGTTTGGCGAACTTTATTTACGCGGTTTTTTTTCAAAAAAACAAAAAGGATGTGACCAAAGATGTGAAAGCGATAGTATCACAAACTTTTTGGAGCTATTACAATGCAGGAAGGTAACCTAGAATGCAATAGATGAGGCTCCAAAAAATAGGCTAATACTAATTTGGCTGGGGCTGCAGGGCACAAGCCAAAAAAAGGCTCCTCTATCTACTCCTATATAGTGTTTGCAACCAATCTAGCTGGATGCAGATGGAAGCACACTAATAGGAGAAATTCAAGAAATATAAGCAGCACTACAGCAAAAAAGAACAATGTATGAGGCAGTGACGCACGCTGAGCGGACTACAACCAGAGGTGGCTGCAGAACACACTACAGCGTGAGCTGCACTCACACACAGAGACTTCACAGTTAGCCATGAACAGTGCAGAGAACTGTGCACTAGCACTGAAAGGCTGCAGAAAGGCTCCACTGTCTACTCCTATATAGTGTTTGCAACCAATGTAGATGGATACGGATGGATGCACACTAATAGGAGAATTAATGAAAAATGAGCAGCAATAAAATAAAAATAAATATGTATGAGGCAGTGATGCACGCTGAGCGGCCTACAACCAGAGGTGGCTGCAGGACACACTACAGCGTGAGCTGCACTCACACAGACCTTGCAGACAGCTGTGAACAGTGCTGCAAGGCAAAAGAAAGCTTCTCACAGAGGTTGCTAAACTAGCCTGGGTAAAGCACAATCTAGCAAATCGATATTTTTAACTGTCCCTCAGAGTCACAAGAGCAGCGTCCTGTCCCTAACTGAATTCACAGCAGAGTGAGCCCAAAATGGCGGCGGCGACTTTTATAGTGCATCATGACATCATTTCAGCAGCCAATCACAGCCATGCCATTAGTTAACATGCCTACATGCCTAACAGGATGTGCCCACAATTCTTAGGATTCCTCATTGGCTGAATCAAATCAAACTGGCTCATACTGTAGCATTATGGGAACTTACGATTCCGGTATTCGGTATGCAAAAAGTATCGGAACTCAGTATCGGAACTCCGATACCGCGAATATCGGCCGATACCCGATATTTGCGGTATCGGAATGCTTAACACTATTCACAACACAATTTCTCCCCACTTGGAATTTTTTCATATACTAGCCTCCCATTTCATACTAACATACACACTGTTAAATAAAAATATTAAACTGAACTGCTAAAGGAGATTTTTTTGAAAAATGTCATATGCTTTTTTAGTTATGATTTTTACTTAAAAAATCTTAGCTGTCAACATGATATCCTCTTTAGTTCAATTGAAAAATAAGAGCAGTATGTAACCATGACCATTTTCCTGATTTTAATAATAAGTATATATGCTTTAGTGACTTTTATTACTTCTTTTTCCTATGTAGAAGACAGTAACAATTCACCTTTTTAGTCATTGTACAATTTGTTATCCATCAGTTTAAGATGGTGGCAGTATAATTACAGATAAGACATCTACTAATAGCATGTAAATATTAGTATTTAATTAAATAAATCAGAGCTCCACAAATCTTTCTGAACATGTGATCTAATGCTGGAATGGTGACGATTGCCTGATTATGTTACGGGGCATTTTAAACTAATTACTACTACTGTTTATACAACCTAATTTTGCTAGGAAAATGTAGCAAATTAACTCATAATGTCAAGGTTAAGATCCCCCAATATGGTTTGTTTTAGTTTAATTGTTACAAATTGAATTCATTACAATTGTCACTAATGCTACAAGACACAGAAACTGCTTCCTTGTCAGAGTCTTTAAGCAAAAACTCTTTTGTTCTTCTATATAATCAGCCAAGGAAAAATATTTAAAGCAGCAGGGAATTAGAAGACACAATTCTTATTTTCAAATAGGAAACATCTAGAACTTCTCGTGAAGCAATATGCTTAATGGGAAATAAGACATTTGTGAACTCATACACATTTGTGCTTACCTAAAGCATACCTTGTAATTAAAGGAAAGCTGTGTATAAATTGCTGATAGCTAAATAATTTTTATCTTCCAGATATGCCACATAAGTCTTCCCTAAACTCTGTAATTTGTTTAATTAATATTTATTATTTATTTATAGAGTGTCAACATATTTTACAGCACTATACAAGAATTATTATCACTCTGAACCTAATTTAAATTCCAAATGAATCTTTTTGTCATGATACAGTCCAGAGTTTGTTTTCTGCTGTCTTCTCTTTGGACTGGTCATGCGGGAGTTAATCCTCTCTGTCTCATTCTGGAGCTGGCTGGGCTATTTCAGTCCTCTGCAGCCTGCGGACCAGCGTCAGCTATACTGCAAGCTTCCAAGCTAGTGCCTCTCACCTGTATACCTTTAGTGTTCCTACTGCCCCCGATTACCTGGACTTGTGTATGACTCGGCTTGATCTCTGGACTGTGCTTCTGGTTTTTCCATTTCTGATACCACGTTTTCTGACTCGCTTTTGACCCTCTGGCTTGTACCCTGACAACGGCTTATGTCTTATGTTTCTGATACCATGTTCCTGGTAGGTCCTGACTTCTCGCTCGTCCCTGACTAGGCATTTGCTTTCTCCCTTGAATACTTCTGCTCCTGACAGTTGCTGACTTTGGCTAGTCTGACCACTCTTTCGTTACCTGTGACACCTGTGCTGTTGCTCTATGTTACTATACTGTGTGTGTGCAACCTCTCTTCCCTCACCAGCATTCCCTGGTGGAGGTTGCACTATACTGCACTGCAGCATGCTTTACTCTTTGGGAAGAAAATTGTAGTACCTAGTGGAAATCCACGCAAGCATATCAACAGAAGTTTTCTTTTGTTTTTGCTTTATTTAGAAGGTTGCCTAATAGTTTAGCACTTGTCTTATGCAATAAGTGTTTTTAGCAAACCATGTCTAAGGTTTTGGATTATTAATTGATGCATAACTCCAACAGAAGGCTGTGACCTATACCACATAGTAGCATAATGCACCCTTCTATATTGTAAAGGAGATATGCCAAAGCATTTTAACCTAATCAATACCAAAAGAACTAGCTTTTTTTAGACCTTCATGTAGTTTATATACAATAGAAGTTATGGTAAATACTCTCTTGAGGCACTAGATAAATCAATGAAGCTCATGAACATAGTTGCCTTAAATTGCCAGAATGACAGTAAACTTAAATATTTGTTAACAAAAGTTTAACTAAATTCAATATCAGTTGTGGTTGTGGTATAATTTAAAGCTAAAACAATAAAAAAGAGACAAAATGCTAAGTGTTGATAAATCAAAAATTGAAATATTTGGCAATAAGAAAAATATTTTTAAGGGACTGGAGAGAAGCACAATAATGAGTGTCTACAGGTAACAGTAAAGCATGGTGGAGGTTCCTTGCAAGTATGGGGCTGCATTGCAGTTGAAGTTCGAAATTTGGTCTAGAAAAATAGTGTCTCCAATGCTCTAATGCACCCACTATTTTGATGAGAGAAAATAGTTTACATGTGTTACCTTGTAGTCAGAGTGCAAGTAGTAAATGCAACTTGGGAAAGCTGTTGTGCTTGTGTACTATTGTGTTGCCCAGTGCAGGTGTCTCGGCCTGCTAAAAAGGCAACTGTCAACAACATAAAATGTGACGCGGATGTGGAGACATCTATGGTGTGCACTTAGCTCATTGTTGGCCTATTGCGCTTGGTGAGCGGATGAGTCAGTGGGGAGCAGAGACACCCTTTTCATTCTTATCCACTGCAAATGTGTCATGAGTGAGTGGTGTTTGTGACTAGAGATGAGTGAATCCAAAATATAAAGTTTGGGGTTCTTAACAGACACTGTTTGGTATTAAACTCTGAACATGGACTTTTAAAAGGATGTTCCGGTTCGGATGCCCAAAAAAGTTTGTTGAAAGTCTATAATGTAGCCAATCAACAATCTTTTAGGCTGTGGGCACTTCCTGAGCCATAACAGCCATGCCAAGTATTGGCCAGCACACCATGTGACCCACCCTGCATAAATGCCAGATTATGCGTGCCAATGCCATTCTGCTCTGATTAATATAGAGAAAAGATGCAGCTGGAGTGAGGGAAAGGATTAGACAGTGCACTTTGCAAAAAAGCCTCTTTGTGTACTCTGCATGTATCTCAGTGGTAGTTACTGTGTGTATTTTATACCCATATCTGAAGGAGTACTGTGCCTTTAAACCTTTGTGTGTATTCTGCCCCCCTTCCTGCAGGAGTATTGTGCCTTTAAGTCTCTGTGTGTACTCTGCTCCCTTGACTGTGGGAGTACTGTGCCTTTAAGCATCTGTATGTATGTATGCTGAAACCCCGTCTGTGATAGTACGGTGCCAAAAATCCTCTGTGTATACTCTGCAACCCCATTTGTGGAAGTACTGTGCATTTAAGCCTTTGTGTACTCTGCAACCTCACCTGTGGAAGTACTGTGCCAAAATGCCTGTGTGTACTCTGCAACCCCTCCTGTGGAAATACTGTGCATTTAAGCCTTTGTGTACTCTGCAACCCTGCCTGTGGTAGTACTGTGCCAAAAAGCATCTGTATGCACTCTGCAATCCTGCCTGTGAGAGTACTGTGTATTTAAGCCTGTGTTTATACTCTGCACCTTCTCTTATAGGAGTGCTGTGCCTTTAAGCCTTTGTGTGTACTCTACAACCCTGCTTGTGGGAGTACTGTGCCAAAAAGTCTCTGTGTGTACTTTGCATCCATGCCTATGGGACTACTGTTCCAAAAAGCCTTTGTGTACTCTGCAACTGTGTCTGTACGAGTAGTGTGTCTAAAAAATAATTCTATTATGCAGCCGTCTTCTTCCCATTTGTGAGCTAAAAATATAAATCTACTCTACTGCTGTGCCTATAGGAGTAGTGTGCTGAAAAATAGTTCTACTCTCCATCCATCTTTTTGTAAGTAGTGTATCTAAAAAATAATTCTGAGAAGTAGACATCTCTTTACCATGTGTGGGCCAACTGAAAATAATTTTACTCTACCACTGTGTCTATACGAATGATGTGCAAAAAAATTATAATCTGCAGCCATTTTTTGTGAGTAGTGTGTCTAAAAAATAATTCTATGATGCTGCCATCTCTTTCACATTTGTAGGCCAAAAAAATAATTTTACTCTACCGCTGCGTCTATATGAGTAGTGTCCCAAAAATGTATTTTATTCTACAGCTGTGTCTATACAAGTAGTGTATCTAAAAGGTAATTCTTCTCTGCAGCCATATTTTTGTGAGTAGTGTGTTTAAAAAATAATTATAAATAATTATACTCTACCACTGTATCTGTGCAATTTCTGTCTGGGCCTAAAATAATAACTGTGCCTTTAAGCCTCTCTGTGAAATCTGCAACCCTGACTCTGGGAGTATTGTGCAAAAAAGCCTCTGTGTGTACTGTGAGTCAAAAAATTTTTTTACAGATACTAGGCACCCCTATGGGCTCGAGATTTTCTCCATTTCTCGCTATTTTGTATATGGCATGGTGGAAGGAATTATATATTTTCACTGAGACTAATTTTTTCTATGATGCCATTTATTGGTTCGGAAGATATGTGGATGATTTATTGTTTGTGTGGCAGGGTGAGTCTTCGGACGTGGAAGGATTCTTTGTCTACCTTAATTCCAATGATTTCATTTAAAAAGTTTACTGATAATGGTACCCCTATTTGGATGTTTATTTATTAACCCTGTCACACAACGTGTAACCACTTCTCTTTACAGAAAAGATCTCTCAAGAAATACAATATTGTTGTTTTTCCATCCTTATCGCACACTATACGAGCTATTCTGTATGACGAATTTAATCGTGCCAGACAAAATTGCTCGGATAGGGATTTGTTGCTATATGAGAGCCATAATATAAAAAAAAGTTTGAAGGACAGAGGTTATAAAAATAATGACATTCAATATGCTTTTAAAAAAGTATTGAATAAAGCAAGATCCATTGTTTCTTGTAATGCGACATCTTGTAGTCCATTACAGAATACTCATTTTTTGGTCACTTTTTCTACACCATACACTTCTCAGTTTAATGAAATGAAATCTATTATTAAAAAATACCTGTTATTAACCAGGATGATGCATTGCGGGAGATTATTAACCAAGGATGCAGATATTTAGGCCGAAGGGGCGTCACGCTGGGTAATTCTTTATCTCATAGCCTCATCAAACAACCGCACCATGCTAGAACGGGATTCCATAGATGTGCAGATGTAATGTCTGTGTGCATGCATTGGCTAAAACTAAGTTTTTTCAGTTAGGTTCTGACATATCTCAGGAAATCACTTCTTTTATTAATTATTACACAGTTTGTTGAATATTGCATCTGCGTTCAGAAATATATTGGATGCACAACTGGCAAGTAAAAAAAAAAAGAATAGCAGAACATCTCTCTAATATTAACAATAAAAATGCCTAATATTCGGGGGGGCCTCCAAACAATTTGTTAATATCCATAAATGGGATATTTCTCATTTTTCCTTCTTTGGATTGGAGAGGGTTAATAACTCCATCCAAGGAGGTGATAGAGGAAAATTAGTCACCATGAGGGAGGCCTTTTGGATTTTAAAATTGGATACAAAATACCTCAAAGGCAAGAATTTCAGAAATTATCTATTTTATATATATTAACATGTATTTCCTTCTTTTTTTTTGCACCAGTTCAGAGTGATACACTCCTGTGTATACTAATGCAATTATGTGCTGTTCATGTTTGATTGGTCTGTTTTCCTTATATATTGTCATAAGTGTTACCATTTCTGTATTCTATGACTAAGGGCGCTAGTATCGTGCCAGAAGCACGTCAGGTGTTTTATTCTTTTAACCATGACTTCACGTGCCAAATAAAGTTTTTTTTATAATTTATTTTTTGGGTTAGTGTGCCGGATTATATCCCTTTTCCCCATCTTACTGTGCCAAAAAGCCTCTGCGTGTCTTGTGCCAAAAAGCCTCTGTGTACACTGAATCCACGTCTGTACGAGTAGTGTGCCTCAAAAATCATTATTCTCTGCAGCAGTGTTTGTACAAGTTGCGGGCCTAAAAAATAGTTATACATTGACCCGAGTTTGTAGGAGTATTGTGCGGAAAAACACATTTTTCTTCTCTGCAACAGTGTCAATGGGAATCATGTGCCAAAAAACCTGTGTGTACTCTGCACGCATCTCTGTGGGAGTACTTTGAAAAAGCCTCTGTGGGTGTACTCTGAAAAACACCCTTCTTCTTTATCTTAATTTGGATAGGCCCCAAAACATTGTGAATGGAAAATAGAGCAAACTAACTGCAATACAGGATTTAGTATCACTGTGCAGTGTCATTTTATTGGTGACTGCAATACTATACTGACATGTGAACAATGTCACTGAAGACTTTTAGATGAAAATATATGTATGCAATGTACAGGGTTGCCAATTGTCCATAAATTTATGAACAGTCCATAAAATCCTGTTACTTTTCCGTAACATCTGTATGACCACCAGAAAAAGGCACCATCCGTGATCTTTTAAAATTTTGCCGAAGCGGTCACTCTTCTGTTTGTACTGCACATGTCAGTGTTTTTCATGCATGCGCATGCGCAGTACAAACAGAAGATTGACCAGAGTGCACTGTATAACTTACTGCAGAGCACGGGATTCCTGGATACACCCCCGGATTCTCAGCATTCAGGCACAGGCAGGATGACTGGTCTGATAAGTATTGCTGATGTTCTCAGCCAATCCTGTCTCCTGCCTCCTCACTCGCTTTGACTGCTGCCTGGAACAACCTCCGAGCAGTCAGTACATCTGACAACTCTGCTTCCTTCTAAGCAGTTCTGACAAATGAACTGCCTGACTGAAGGTTGCATGAACTTTCACGTAAATTCCCCCTGACCCACTGTAGCTACCTGAATCCCTTGTATTGAGGGGCATGTATTGAAATGCCGAGGGCATGTACAGATCACAGCTGATATAACCACAGCAGTCGATGTCCATGCACATTCTTCTATGGCCTGGATCTGCCATATTTGTGGTGTGTAAGTGTCATGCTCTGACACTTATACATCAACAAATAAAAATGTCTGCCCCAGTAATTGACCAAAAATGTTTAAAAAAACACAGTAAATTTTATGTTGTTTGAAAAATAAATGTTTATTTAATTATTAACCCCTTTCCTACATTAGATGTACTATTGCATCCATGTGACGTGGGACCTAAGTCCCAAGGATGGAATAGTACGTCATAGCGATCAGGGGCGCCCCCCGTGGGGAGCGTCGCTGATCGCGACCGGGTGTCAGCTGATTATCACAGCTGACACCCGGCACTATGTGTCAGGGGCAGTCACGCACAGCCCCTGGCATGTTAACCCCTGGCACACTGTGATCAAACATGATTGCAGTGTACCGGGTGCATAGGAGAGAAGCGCGCAGGGAGGGGGCTCCTTCTGTGCTTCCCTGAGACCCCCGGAGCAGCGCGATGTGCAGCGCTGCTCTGGGGGCCTCCTTCCCTTCAGGTCCCCGGATCCAATATGGCGGCGGGGACCTTCGGGGGCCTGCATGGAACTGGCTTCCTCACTGCCTGTAGAGCGCAGGCATGAGGAAACCTATGCAGCTCCTGTGTCAGATCGCTGATCTGTCACAGCGATCTGTGATGTGACAGATTGGCAATCTGTCACATGACAGTGATGTCCCTCCTGCGACAATGTAATAAAGTTAAAAAAAAGTGTAAAAATAATTTTAAAAAAATCGCTAAATAAAATTAAAAAAAAATTCCCTAATAAATTCATTTTTTGAAAATATAATAAAAAACAATAAAAGTACACATATTTGGTATCACCGCATCCGTAACGATCTGCCCAATAAAACTGTCTCACTAGTTAACCCCTTTATTGAACCCCTTAAAAAATAAAAATAAAAAACGAAGCAAAAAATAATGCTTTATCATCATACCGCTGAACAAAAAGTGCAAAAACGCGCGATCAAAAAGACGGATGTAAATAACCTTGGTGCCACTGAAAACGTCATCTTGTCCCGCAGAAAGCGAGCCACCACACAGCATCATCAGCGAAAAAATAAAAAAAGGTATAGCTTGCAGAATAAAGCAATGCAAAAATAATTATTTTTTATATAAAATTGTTTTCATTGCATAAAAGCGCCAAAACATAAAAAAATGACAAAAATGAGGTATCGCTGTAACCGTACTGACCCGAAGAATTAAACCGCCTTATCAATTTTACCACATGCGGAACGGTGTAAACGCACCCCCAAAAGAAATTCATGAAATGCTGGTTTTTGTTCATTCTGCATCCCAAAATTCGGAATAAAAAGCGATCAAAAAATGTCACGTGCCCGAAAATGGTACCAATAAAAATGTCAACTTGTCCCACAAAAAATAAGACCTCACATAACTTGGTGGGTCAAAATATGGAAAAATTATAGCTCTCAAAATGTGGTGATGCAAAAACTATTTTTACAATAAATAGTGTCTTTTAGACTGTGTGCCCACGTAGCGTTTTTTAAGCGTTTCTGCAGCACTTTTAGACAAGCGTTTCTGCTGCAGAAACGCTTAAGAAAAGCATCCAATTGATTTTTAATGAAAAACGAACATGTTGTGCCAATGGTGTGTTTTTAACCGCTGCGGAAACGCTTAGCGATTAAAATCGCAGCATGTTCATTAATTTTGCAGAATTGCATGCGATTCCACATACCGTCAATTATATTGGCAAAAACGCTTAGGAAAACGCATGCAAAAATGCTTGACAAACACTTACAAAAGCGCATCAAAAAACGCATGCGTTTTCCCGGGAGCAGGGTGTGTGATTCTGCTCAGGTTTATTCTGCATGAGAATCGCTATGTGGGCACATAGCCTTAGCGTGCGACAGCTGCCAGATATAAAAACCCGCCATAAATAGTAAATCAAACCCCCTTTATCACTTCCTTAGTTAGGGAAAAATAATAAAATAAAAAAATGTATTTATTTCCATTTTCCCATTAGGGTTAGGGTTAGGGTTAAGACTAGGGTTATTGTAAGGGCTACGGTTAGGGCTAGGGTTAAGGCTAGGGTTATTGTTAGGGCTAGGGTTAGGGCTAGGGTTATGGCTGAGATTAGGGTTAGGGGTGTGTTGTGGTTAGGGTTGGAGTTAGAATTCGGGGGTTTCCACTGTTTCGGCACATCGGGGGCTTTCCAAACGCGACATGGCGTCCGATCTCAATTCCAGCCAAAAAAGTCAAATCGCGCTGCTTCCCTTCCGAGCTCTGCCATGCGCCCAAATAGTGGTTTACCCCCACATATGGGGTATCAGCATACTCAGGACAAATTTCACATTAACTTTTGGGGTCCTGTAACCCTTGGGAAAATAAAAATTGGGGGTGAAAAGATCATTTTTGAGGAAAAAATATGATTTTTTAATTGTACAGCTGTATATTATAAACTTCTGTGAAGCCCATGGGGGTTCAAAGTGCTCACCACATATCTATATAAGTTCCTTGGGGGGTCTAGTTTCCAAAATGGGATCACTTGTGGGGGGGTTTCCACTGTTTAGGCACATCAGGAGCTCTCCAAACGTGGCGTGGCATCCGATCTGAATTCCATACAATTTTGCAGTGAAAAAGTCAAACGGCGCTCCTTCCCTTCCGAGCTCTGCCATGCGCCCAAACAGTGGTTCCCCCCACATATCAGGTATCAGAGTACTCAGGACAAATTGCACAATAACTTTTCCACTCTAATTTTTCCTGTTACCCTTGGTAAAATAAAAAGATTGGACCTTAAGTAATTTTTTGTGAAAAAAAGTTAAATGTTCATTTTTTTTAAACATTCAAAAAATTTCTGTGATGCACCTGAAGGGTTAATAAACTTAATAAACTTCTTGAATCTGGTTTTCAGCACCTTGAGGGGTGCAGTTTTTAGAATGGTGTCACTTTTGGGTATTTTCTGTCATATAGACCCCTCAAAGTGACTTCAAATGTGATGTGGTCCCTAAAAATAAAATGGTGTTGTAAAAATTTTGAAATCGCTGGTCAACTTTTAACACTTATAACTTCCTAACAAAAAAAATTTTGGTTCCCAAATTGTGCTGATGTAAAGTAAACATGTGGGGAATGTTACCTATTAAGTTTTTTGAATGCCATATCTCTGATTTAAGAGCACAAAAATTCAAAGTTGGAAAATTGTGAAATTTTCAAAATTTTTGTTTTTTCCACAAATAAACGCAAGTTATATGAATGAAATTTTGCCACTACCATGAAGTACAATATGTCACAAGAAAATAGAGTCAGAATCACTGGGATCCATGGAAGCATCCAGAGTTATTACCTCATAAAGGGACATTGGTCAGAATTGTAAAAATTGGCCCGGGCATTAACATGCAAACCACCCTTGCGAGTAAAGGGGTTAATATAAAAATGTTCCTCATGATACATTCCCTCGCTAGGTCACATGAATGTGTGTTTCTATAACTACCATTATTTCTATTAAACAGGTTATCTCATGACAACCTTCCTCGCTTGCCCGCTTTTGGTGTTTAGCTGTAAATCAATCAGTGGGAAGTTCTATCACCACTGAGATAACCAGCTGACTGTAACGAGTGGGGTACGCTGCCCTGGCAGGTATTTCACTAGATTGGACACTAGACTGAAAAAGACCATACCTTGGAATTATATGACTTCAGATTTCAGGAAGCAACTATATCCCCAGTGTTTTCGCGCCTTACACTGAACAGTTATGATTCATTGCTTGCTAACTCTGCCGTTCAATCTGTATAAAGGGCAGTTTCACATGTCCACATATTTCCCATACCTGAAAACATGGTACCGGAGATATCCGTGTGTCTGTGTGGCACACGTATGCTGCCCGTGTGCTGCATCAGTACCACATGGATGGCAGCAGGGGGAGTAGCTCTACAGTAAGCGCTGTTCTCCTGCATGTGGTGCTGAACACAGCTGTCATTCTCCCTGCTCTGCTGGCTAATAGATGCGCCTTTTCTGGGCCGCTGCGGGCTGCTGTTTTTAGGCTGGCGGGCCCATGTTCATGGCCTCTTACAAGCTTGAGAAAAGCAGCCCTCACCTGTTAGTTTTGCCAGGTTGGATAAAAATATAAGGGGGTCCCCACATCTTTAATTTTTATTCATTCTTCCCTGCTCGCCCTGTTGCCGGCAGAGCAGGGAGAATGACAGCCACATTCAGCACCACATGCAGGGGAACAGTGCTTACAGTAGCCACTTCTTCCCCGGTGGCCATCCATGCTCACAGTGTACACTGTACACTGATCTCTGTGTGCATGTATGTTGCACGTTTTGCGGCCCATGTGTCCGGGTCAAAAGGGACACATCTACGTGTTTTGCACATGGACACACGGTCCGTGAAATCAACCTGACATCTGCATAGACCCATTCAGTTGAATGGGTCTACTTGTGTCAGTGTCTCCGGTACGTGAGAAAACTGTCACTACACGTACTGGAGCCACTGACGTGTGAAAGAGGCCTAAGGTTGGAGTTTTGTCTGGTTTCTTTGATATCAGACATATATAGAATTTTCCCTTAGCTGACATTTTGTCATTTACTCTATAATTTGTCCCATTAGATGTCCTGTTCCTAAATAACTGGAAACAGATTGAGGGAAAACAAGCAGGTGGGAAGATGAACTTAAATGATTGGCCACACCGTGAAGCACCAAGCACCTGTACTTGGTTTGAACAGTCATTCTGTGCTGACAGAATCTGAGATTTGGGTGAGAATGTTCCTTTCATTTTTGAGCTGTGAAAGGAGATGGACACAATGCTCTCTAATATCTAGAGGTATTTTACTACACCGCTGTTTCAGAATGTAATGCTGTTTTCTATTGAGGCAAGATTACTGATTAAAGTTACCCTTTAATTATCCTGTATATATTTGTAGACCCTAATATTTAGGCGCTTATTTCACCTCTCAAACTTTGCTTGGGATATAAGTGCAAGCGTACTTAAAAAGAACTGATGTTTTGATATTGTCAGAGGATCCATAGACATGCTAGTGCTATGCAAATTATGAAAAATAGAAACTGAAAATATTTTGATTTATCAGTATCAAGTATGAGTGCCTCACACAGAAATACATGCACTTCAATGAGGTTATAAAAATTTGTCATAGGAATGTTCTGTCTCCCCGAATGTATCATAGGTCCGTAATTACAAAGTGAGCTGCCAGCAGTGTATCTTGATGAATTGTGTGCTAAAGTGCATTTAAGTTTGGCAGAACATTCTCCAGACGAGCATTCATAACCTCATTGATGACAGAAAAGGTATAAGTGCTAGTATTTTTGTGCATGTAGAGCTCATACTTGGTCGATTTTTTCATCATTTTCATATCATTAAAGGGAACCAGTCACCAGTTTTGGCCAATATAAGTTATGGCCATCACCTTTCAGGGCTGATATACAGTATTCTATAATGCTATATATCTGCCCCCAACAGACCTGTAAGAGAAGAAAATAACTTTTATTATACTTACCTCCAGGGCTGTCCGGTCCAAGGAGTGTCGCTCTTCTTGGTCCTGCGCCTCCATACTTCGTGTGATGCCGTTCTCCTACTTGATTTGTGTGGATGATGCATCCCTGCGTCATGCACACAGTTTCCTCAGCATCGTCCTCCTGCACAGGCGTACTTCTCTGCCCTGTTGAGGGAAAAGCAAAGTACTGCAGTGCGCAGGAATCGGGGCTCTTTGACCTTTCCTGGCACCTACACACTGCAATAAGGCAGAGAAGTGCATCTGCACAGGAGCGCGATGCTGAGGAGACTGTGTGGATGACGCAGAGACGCGCCATCCACACAAAGCAAGCAGGAGGACAGCATCGCATGAAGATGGAAGGCGCCGGACCAAAAAGAGCTACTCCCCTCAGACTGGACCACTCCATTTATTCACACCTTTCCCTTTTCTACCCCCTCCCTATTAGTCCATTTTATGCTTTTTCCTTCCTTAGTACAGTACCTCTTCAGTCCTGCCACTTCTTCGTCCTGGACTACACCCAATCTAATTGATTCCATCAACCTAAGTAATTGTCCCCTCTGACAGTGCACCCAATACCGGCCAAGCCTTAGGCTCCAGACATTACAGGAATGACCATCAGGGAACTCAATATGGCCTCCCACTGCCTCGACCGATGGGCAAATGCTGCCTCTAGCAGCCCACTTCACCTTAACTTGACGTGCATACTGCACTTCTCTAACCACACACAATTAGGAAGTACCCCCATTTTATCAACATTAGTTCACACCCACTGGAATAGTGCTATCATTAACTATTTCCTATCTCATAGGCTAAACATATTGTTCCTATCCTATGTCCTATACTGTTGCTAAGCCATTTACTATATAAACCATACTCATGCTATCTCAAAGCTAATCCTATACTTCTTGCACTATACATTACTCACATTATACATTAACACTTTACATAACTCATATGAAGTACATTACTATAATACAGTACATAAGACGCACATCACTATTAAAAAGCTGCATGACACTATACACATTTCTTATGAATGCTAAGGTAAAATACTAACCAAATGCTGAATGTGTGAACGTGGCCTAATACTTATATACTGTGCTACAAATTCATGTGACCCTAAACAATTGTGAGAATAAAGATTAAATGGTCAGCCCCTTTTACACAATCAACATTTAGGGCTTCTTCTGAATGGAGCTATAACGCAGCCTTGCTTCAAGTAATAATTCTATATTTTAACAGTACAGTTTTATTTACACAAGTATTACAATTTTAACAAAATAATCTTTTGTATATTGAGAAGTTTTGAAAATTTCCAAAAAACTTTGGAAAATCCCATTAAAGGAACACTATAAAAAATTAGCTCAAAATAGATTTGATAGTTCAAATTAATATACTTATCCTATTTACTATTTTTTTATGTACATACGATAATAATACTTGTTTCCTAATTCCTCCGCCATCCTTCTGCTATTACAGTTTCCTTCCTTAGGAAAACTGTTATTTTTAAGCTTTTAATGTGTGACCCGTTCACATATATCATCTTACACGCATTGAATACAACAGTGAAGGACAGACTGTGTGGTCAGTGCTTTCAATATCCCCCCTGCAAGCCATTACATCATTCAGTTACTCTCTAAGAGGATTTTCAGCAGGCTTGGCTTCGTTATTAAAATAGTAATTAATTTTTTCCTCTTCACAAAACCTGAAGACTTTCAAATGGAGGCCTTAGAACCCCGGCACTTTTCTTTTGAAAGTTGTCTTTCCAGGAGCCGTAATCGGCTCGCCAACTTTACAGTACACATGTTCTTCAGTAAATGTGATTAAAAAGCCATACAAAAAAAAAACCTTGCAGAAAATTAATTCAGTTTCCAGAATAAAAAAAAAAAAAAGTGTGATAAAGTTGTGCGATGCTTCGATGACAACACATAATAGAAGTGCAAAGTTCTATCCCCTTTAAGGACAAATGAGCGGCCAAAAAGGTCTGGTAGTTCCCAGAGTAAAAACATCTGCTGCAGCTAATTCACTTTAGCTTTTGATTGTAAAATTCATTAGCCATATCAGGCAGCTGTAGCTTCAAACATGTCGCTGGAAAGAACATTTTTACAGGCTCAAATGCCATTTAATCTGCTACCAAAGAAAATGCATAAAAAGCAATCTAATGAAGTATTATTCTATAAATTCGTTTTTTGTGTGTTGGGGAGGTGACAAATGACTCTTTTTAGCTTTGACAGTTCATGTGGATTAGAATTTGGTTTATTAGAATAATTTAAAGAGTAATCAGAAAAAAATACAAACTACAGTAAGATAATACAACAAAAATTATTACAAAGATTAAAATGAAAAAGAATTATTAAAAAGAATTGATAATACATTTGTAATGGAAATATAAAAATATCTACTTTATTAAAAGTACTCTTGATCAAATTTTTATTATGACTACTCTTTTATTTCTGTTTTATGACAAATTAGATAGTTTTGGGTGTTTCTAAACAATCAAAATGCAGTGTATTAATTTTACCAATTTATACTTAAATTTTTTTGTTCTTTTTATTTTATTGCTTGCAAAAAATGCAGTGGTTTTTATTGCATTTTAAGGCTTGTTCCTATACTCCAATTTGTATGTGTTTTTATGGGACCGTTATTCAGTACAAATAAAACAGTTTTACAGTTGTAGCAAAATGAAGATTTCTAAAATCTCATTAACATGTTGTTTTTTTCCTTGTGTTTGTTTGACCTGTAGTGCGTTTTTCTTAAAAGGCAGGATGTCGATTCTTTCAGTGTTTTTACTGCATTTTTCCCCATTGAAATGAATGTGAGCAGCAAAAAAAGCATAAGAAAACAAGCAGAAAAATCTAAAAAAAAGTTTTAAAACGCATAGTTTAATGCAAAATTGCTGCTGCAGTTTTCTAGTGATTGTATTTTTGCTGTGGAAAAAGCAGCAAAAGCACTGCATGGGCACATACACTTATGGGTATTTTCTTGTGCCTTTTTTTGTTTTCCTATTGAGAAGCCTTTGGGAAAATGCATGAAAAAATACTACTTCTGGAAAAAAATGCTAACGACATAGAAATTATTTGCTAATAGATTTATATCCTAAAAATACATTATTATTCAAAAAAAATAAGGACCAACCGAAAAAGAAGAGAATACCACTCTAATGTAAATTAACATTAATAAAGCATATACAATTTTTGAGTGTTAAATCTCACACTTACAATGGTGTAGTATGTGACATAAAAGGAAAGACTGCTGTCTGATAACCTAAGTTGGCTGCTCAGCTGCACCCTCTGTTACTAATGGTATTAGATAAATAGGGAAGGGAGAAGGGTGGAGGGTGAATTTTTTGGAACTCAAGAACACATATATAATAGATTAAATATTCAAATTATCCGTGTTCTTATCCTTTGTCTTGCCACGAAGGTTGGAACTCTAAGCAATAAATGCAAAATGGCGCCCCCCAATGGCGTCCCTATATCACCCTCATCCAATATTACAGTATGATGTACCTAATAGTGATGAGCGAATGAGCTGGGATAAGGTGTTATCTGAGCATGCTCGGGTGCTAACCAAGTTTTTTCAGCGTGCTCGAAAAATATGTTCGAGTTCCCGCAGCAGTTCAACAGCTGCTACACAGTCATTAATTGCCTGTTTATTAGTCAGTCCTTGCATGCGTTGTGTTTGTAAGTACACGAGCATGCTCAGATACCACCTTATCCAAGAATGTTTGTCTGACACCCCAGAGTCCGGTTGTCACAGTGACATTGCCTCCTTCTAAGAGGTGAAGTCATGCTTGGAGGCAGAAGGGGGACCCCCATGCCAGGTAACATAGATTAAATCACAATTCCGGCTGCAGGTCAGAAAAGGGAGATGCCTTATCAATTCTGATAATCACTAAAAAAACACCTTCCCAGTGAAAAATGGCAAATGCCAAAAATCGAAAAAAGACCTGGTCTAAAGTGCTGCACAGCCCTATACTAAGGCCTAGCTGATACCTTCCTGGCCGAGGAGGTTGGCACCCTAATAGTACGATATTGGCACCCCCACTCAACGAGGCCTATCCCTCGCTTCCCTAGTGATCCCTAGTATCACAGAAGGGAAAACAATTATTAGATAGTGCAGAAATGAAAAAATCAAAGTGCCCTAGGACTAGTGCAGACAAGACACAAATATCAGACTATAACGATTAAAATGCATATTACCATATCATGATATCATGTGACCTAGAGACGGTCAGATACATTGAAAAGATAATAGATGGTCACTTATCATGTCTATGGAGAACCCTCAACGAGTTTCCCCGCCATCATCATCGTGGTATCAGACATGAAGCAGCAATAATAATATCATTCAGAGCTTATATATACCTTCATATACCTCCTGATGAACCGCCAATGGCGGGGAAACGCGTTTGAGGGTTCTCCATAGACATGATAAGTGACCATCTATTATCTATTCAATGTATCTGACCATCTCTATTCCCCCAAGTGGGGTTAGCTGTTTATTATGCCTCTTGAGGGCATGTTAGGTCACATGATATCATGATATGGTAATATGCATTTTTATCGTTATAGTCTGATATTTGTGTCTGGTCTGCACTAGTCCTAGGGCACTTTGATTTTTTCATTTCTGCACTATCTAAGAATTGTTTTCCCCTCTGTGATACTAGGGATCACTAGGGAAGCGAGGGATAGTCCTCGTTGAGTGGGGGGCGCCAATATCGTACTATTAGGGTGCAAACCTCCGCGGCCAGGAAGGTATCAGCTAGGCCTTAGTATAGGGCTGTGCAGCACTTTAGACCAGGTTTTTTTTTCTATTTTTGGCATTTGCCATTTTTCACTGGGAAGGTGTTTTTTAGTGATTATCGGAATAAAATGTGTTTTTAAGGGAATTTGCATGTTCACATATTTACTTTTTCAAATTTCCATGAATTAGTTGATATTTTCTAATCAAATCTGGCCAGCAGAGGGGGTTGGTGAGTCAGCTAGAAGTGAACTGAGGGAATTGTCATGGAAACGAGAGCAGCTGTGATCTGTGAGCAAATGACAAGACAGTTAAACGTGAGGTAAAAAGATCTTTCTGGAAGATCCAGTCAGTTCAAGACAGGGAGTTGATCTGTGAGGAGCTAGTGAGGGGAAGCTGATCTGTGAAGAGGGAAAGGACACGAGCAGAGACAGAGAGGCTCTGGGGAAGCTAAAAACTGCCTATAGCAGACCCCAGAGCGAAGCGCTAATAGAGAGAAAGGGACGCCAGAGTCCTGGGTGGGCAGGGTGTTGTGAGCTCATTTTCGGGTTTGCCTCTGGCTTCTGGTGAGGGTTATGGAGCTGGCTGTGCTGACAGAGGAGTAGTGAGTTCTCTATCTGGACTCCCTCTGTTGGTGAAGGGAGGTAATGAAGCTGATCTAAATGGCAGAGACCGACCACCTGAGGAGGAGGACTGCGATTGGACATCAGGAGTTTCTGATTGGATTTAAGGCAGCCGACTTCCTAGGTTCTTGCTGGTGATTTTTCCTGACTGTGGCTCCTGGTTTCCAGTTTGGTTCCTGCCTTCCTAAAGCTAAATTTTCTCTGCTATTGTTCATATGAGTTTTTGTCTGGTTTTCTTAGTTTTTGTGTTCAGCCAGCCCTAGCTGGGACTGGGCTGAATCTCCATTTTTGTCTCTGATCAGTTGAACTCTTTTGCTCTGTCTTCAGAATATACCTGAGTGCTGATATAGTGATTTGAAGGCTAGCGACTTCAGGGCCTTTTTCTATCAGACGTGTTGGACATTCTTTTTGGCAGGGTTTTTTGCGTGATTGCAGATAGCAGCTTTTCTTTCCTGTCCCTTCTAATTAGCGAGGGCCCCATCGTTTGCTCAGCCTATCTTTCTACTTGTGTCTGTGTTTTCATCTTGCTTCACCGACAATACATGTTGGGGGCTGTCTATTGCTTTGGGGTCTGCACTGGGGCAGATTAGATTTTCCCTTTCTTTCTTTAGGCTTATTTAGTTCTCCGGCCGTGACGAGGCGTCTAGGACCACCGTAGGCAAGCTCCACGGCTACTGCTAGTTGTTGTGGATAGGATCAGGGGTCTGCAATCTGCTAGTTACCAACCTCTCCGGTTTCATGGGCTTAGCTTGCTTTTTGTTTTTTCCTCCTCGGTGACTCATTCATAACACTAGGGGCTGTATGTCCTGCCTCCGAATCTGGAAGTACAGGGGATTGTAAACTCCTGAGCGAGATTGAACACCTGAGGGCACGGCAGCAGATAAGGAGCCCGGGGCTGACGGTGAAAAGGATGGTACCCGTGGAATAGGCTCATGCTGACAGCCGTACAGGTTAGTGAAAACATCACGCAATTGAGGGTCTCAGCTTAGTTACAAACAGCAGAGACCAACACAAAAAGCGCAGAAGGAAGGTACTAAATCCCCACCTGGCAAGATGGATCCCCTGAATGCCTACAGGCGAGCCTGACTCATTCCATCACCTGTATGTGGTACTCCGGATTGCAACCAATTGCAGTAAAAGGTAAAACAACTGCACCTCTCCTTGTCCTTCTCTCATTTCTCTGCACCCCAATATTCACAGTCATCTTAACTATTAATCAAACATCTTTGCCCTGGGACTATTACTCTACCTGTGGAGAGCTATTTTCACCTCAGCTGCGACACACTTACAGTCTCAGGGGAAGAACACCACAGTGCTGGTCACCTCTGACCAGAATACCACAGGTGGCATCACGTATTTAAACATCTATAAACTTTATCTTAATTTTTACCACTTCTAGCAACATCACAAGCAACTTTCCCTCATTTTATTATTTAATGGATGCCCCAGGGCCACGGACTAGGTCACCGCCGCCGTGACACCGTCCCCCACTGAAGTCAACGGGCCCGGTACTGAGTAGCCCAAGGCCCTGCGCCGTGCGCTGCGCACGAGGGGCACTCCATTTGCTCATCACTAGTATTTAACAATAAAGTGAAATAACTCTATGGCAGGAGTCACACTTGCGGGTGTGATGCGAAAAACTCACACGAGTCTCTTGCATCAATACCCGGCACTGCCACCGGCATTCGGACCACAGTGTGCGGCTGAATGTATTTCTATGCAGCTGTACACTCCAGTCCCGAGTGCAGAGGGCAGTGCCAGGTAGAGATGAGCGACTTTGCCTTTTTTCGGGTCGAGTCGGGTTTCATGAAACCCGACTTTTTCAAAAGTCGGGTCGAACAAAATTGACCGATTATCGTGAAAAGTCGAAGGCCGACTGAAACACGAAACCCAATGCAAGTTAATGGGGAAGCAAAGTCGGCAGGGAGTGGAGGACATTAAACACACCTACAGTGCCCATTTGAATGGCTAAAATATCAATTTTTATTACTGAGGCTTGTCAACCTTAATTTACTTCATAATAATAGTTACGCACTGAAAACTGGGGGTTATTTGGCTAAAGTTGTGGAGAGGAAGGGCTGGCTCCAGGTTTTCATGTGCCCTGGGCCAAAGAGCGCCCCTTTAACACATACCACAACTCATGATGCTCCGATATGGTAGAGAAATAACGGTATAGTACAATGAAAAATACTTCACTTTTTACATCTCATGACTGATATCCATTTTAAATTCTCCAATAGCTCCAAAAACGGACAGTATATTACTCCATACAGTATTATGGGCACCGCATAGTGCGCTATACAGAGTAATGAGGCCCATATATTTCTCCATACAGAATCATTGGTCCCATATAATGTTTGAAACAGTATATGATGAGCTTCACATAATGCTACAGTATATGTTGGTCCCCATGGATGAAGCTCCACTGTCTTATGGGCCCAAATAATGCTCCATATATAATGGGCCCCATTTCTAATGTTCCAGTGTATAATGGGCCATGTAAATGCTGCTCCAGTGTCTTATGTCCACCTTTGCAAAGCTCCAGTGTATGGTGGGCCCCATATATCATTCTCCAGAGTATAGTGCTCCCCAAAAATTGCTGTCCCAACATTGAAAACAATTAAATAAGTCTCCTCACTAGGGAATCCCTGTACTAGTCTGGACTCCTCGTCATCCCCATCTTCCATCTCACTGCACTTGGCTGTTTAGGCAGAGGTCATACAGACGTGATGTCATTGCGCTCTCTGATCAGAATATCACTGTCAGGACACGCAGAAGCCGTCATGGCAGTGGAGCAGGGAGAGGTAAGTATTTCAACTTTGCAAGTGCTGTGATCCAGAGCAAGCAGGGGGGCCCACTCATTGGTGACGGCACTGGCACAGGGCCCCTTATAGTACGGCGGTGTGTGGCGGTGTGTCTGACGGCGGGTGGGCACTCCCACCGGAAGAGACACTTTTGCGTACTATGAGGGGCCCTGTGCCAGTGCCATCGCCCGTGAGTAGTGTTGAGCATTCCGATACCGCAAGTATCGGGTATCGGCCGATATCAGCGGTATCGGAATTCCGATACTTAATTCCGATACTTTTTTCATATCGGATTCCGGGATCGGAATCGGAATAGGAAGTTCCCATCATGCTATGAGCCTGCTTGCTTTGATTAAGCCAATGGGAATCCTCCGAAGTGTGGGCACATCCTGTTAGGCATGTAGGCATGTTAACTATTGGCATGGCTGTGATTGGCTGCCGAAATGATGTCATGATGCACTATAAAAGCCACCGCAGCCGCCATTTCTGGTCACTCTGCTGTGAATTCAGTTAGGGACAGGCTGCTGTAGAAGACTGTGAGGGACAGTTAGAAATAGCGATTCTAAAAACAATATTGTGCTTTATCCAGGCTACATAAACCACCACTGTAGCTTGCTTTTCCCTAGCAGCGCTGTTTTCACAGCTGTCTGCAAGGGCTGTGTGAGTGCAGCTCACGCTGTGGAGTGGGTCCTGCAGCCACGTCAGGCTGTAGGCCACCCAGTGTGATCACTGCTGCCTCATACATCTTTTATTTTTTGAGCTGCATTTTTTAAATAATTTCAATCTAGTGTGCTTCCATCCGTATCCATATACGTTGGTTGCAAACACTAGTAGTAGACAGCGGAGCCTTTCTGCAGTCTTTCAGTGCTAGTGTCCACTTTGCTGCACTGTTCACGGCTGTCTGAGAGGTCTCTGACTGTGTGTGAGTGCAGCTCATGCTGAGTAGTGTGTCCTGCAGCTACGTCTGGCTGTAGGACGCTCAGCGTGCGTCACTGCCTCACACATATTTTTATTTGAGTGCAGCTCATTTTTTCTTCTATTAGTGTGCATCCATCCGTCTCCATCTACGGTGGTTGCAAACACTATATAGGAGTACACAGCGGAGCCTTTCTGCAGCCTGTCAGTGCCAGTGCCCACTTAGCTGCACTGTTGACGGCTGTCTGAGAGGTCTCTGACTGTGTGTGAGTGCAGCTCACGCTGAGTAGAGTGTCCTGCAGCTACGTCTGGTTGTAGGACGCTCAACGTGCGTCACTGCCTCACACATATTTGTCTCTGAGTGCAGCTCATTTTTTCTTCTCCTATTAGTGTGCATCCATCCGTATCCATCAACATTGGTTGGTTGCAAACACTATATAGGAGTAGATAGAGGAGCCTTTTTTTCTGGCTTGTGCCCTGCCGGCGCAGCCAGATTAGTATTACCCAATTTTTTTGGAGCCTCATCTTTTGCATTGTAGGTTACCTGCCTGCATTGTAATAGCTCCAAAAAGTTGGTGATACTATCAGTTTCAATTCTTTGTTCTCATACTTTGAGTTTGTTTCAAACAAAGAAACCACATAAAAAGTTCACCAAACACTACATTTTGAACTTGTGTAGGCCACATCAGCTCCTATTAAAGTCTAGTCCACACACACACACTTCATAAAATTAGTGTTTCTTGTACCTGTAACCAGCTGTTCAGGAATAAGCACACTAAGGCCCCCCTTTGTCCTTTTTTGCCTATCTTAAGCAGTCTTGCAAGATGAAGAAGGCAGGGAGTAAGGCGCGGGGGCGTGGGCGTGGGCGTGGAGTTTCAGCAGGGAGAGGACGTGGGGATTCTGCAGGGAGAGGACGTGGGGATTCTACAGGTAGAGGACGTGGGGATTCTGGGCCTGCTGCGGGCACCAGTGGATCAGCATCCCCCAGTTTTAGCAGGCAACAGTCCTTTATGCGCAGCTTTGTAGGACCTCAACGTACCCCACTGCTGCGGGAGGAACAAATTGAAGCCGTTGTCGGATGGATGGCAGCTAACGCATCGACTTCAATTACTTCCGCATCCTCTCAGGGTCAGAGCACCGAAGAGCAACCATCTGTCTCTTCACCACCTGCCAAAGTGCCCAGGCAGTCAGAGAGACATGGACAGGAGCCATCACAATCTCTACTTCTGTTCTCGGAATCTGTTGGCTTGGAAAGAGGGGGCCAGCCAAGCAGCATTCCTGAATGTGAAGAAGAGGGAGTATGCAGTGATGCGCAACTTCTTTGTCCCTCTGAATCTGAAGAGGCGAGTGGGCCAGTGCCTATGGTCAGCACACCTCAGTACGCATCAGATGATGACGAGACTCAGTTGCCACTTTCTGGTGCGTACGGTGCTGGCGAGACAACCCCGGAGAAGCAGCTGTTTGAAGAGGGGAGGGAAGATGATGAGGTCCTTGACCCATCATGGCGTGAGCAACAGGAAGGTGGTGGGAGCAGCTCGGAGGAAGAGATTCCCCTACCGGCCAAAACAGGAGGCAGAGGGAGGGGGAAGACTTGGTTGCCTGTACCCTCCACTTCGGCACCCGTTAGGAGCATTCCTCCTTCCAAAGGCAAACCGGGCGCTCACAAGAGTTGCAGTGCGTGGTCCTTTTTTGACACAGTTGCAGATGACATTTGCTTTGTCAAATGCAAGCTGTGTCATCAGAGAGTCAAAAGAGGGAGAAATGTCAGCAACCTCAATACCACAAATATGTGGAAACATGTGCGCACCAAGCACGAGTTGGAGTTGCATAGACACCCTCAAGACGTAGGCCAACGTACAGCACCACCTACCACCTCTTCAGTTCGTGTTGGGCCCTCTTCCTCCAGCTCACACACTGCTGGTTCGGCTTCCTCACAGGATCGCCAAGGAAGAACCTCTGCCACTGTTGTCCGGAGACCCTGTCAGATTCCACCCATAACAGCACGTTCCCATCCATCACAGCCATCGGTAGCACAGGCATGGGATAAAAGGCGCCCTTACTCGGCAAACCATCCCCGAGCACAGTCTCTGAATGCTGGCATTGCCAAACTTCTGGCAGTTGAAATGCTGTCATTCAGGCTGGTGGACACTGACACCTTCCGGGACTTAATGGCATTGGCAGTCCCCCAATACAACGTGCCCAGCCGCTTTTATTTCAGCAGGCGAGCCGTCCCTGCCCTGCAGAAACATGTTGAGGGCAAAATAAAACATGCGCTACTAAACGCCGTTAGTAGCAAGGTCCACCTGACCACCGATGCGTGGACCAGTAACCATGGACAGGGACGATACCTTTCCCTCACTGCCCACTGGGTCAATGTTGTGGAGCCGGGTACGGATCTGGAGAGTGGCGCTGTACGTGTTCTTCCAACGCCACGGATTGCAGGACTCCAGTCTGTACACATAGACTCCTCCTCCTACTCAAGTTCCTCAGAAACAGCAGAGCAGGAGCCTGTTACGACCGATATGAGCACAGCCGTGGCCAAACGTCAACAGGCTGTACTCAAATTAATTTCTTTGGGGAATCGAAGCCACACAGCGCAGGAGCTCTGGAATGCTATCAAGCTGGAGAGCGATGTGTGGTTTGGGCCAGCGAATCTCCAGCCGGGCTTGGTAGTGTGTGACAATGGCCGAAATCTGGTGGCAGCTCTTGGCCTAGGCAACCTCACACACATCCCATGTCTGGCACATGTTCTTAACTTGGTCGTGCAGAGCTTTCTGAGGGACTATCCGGATCTTGATGCACTGTTGCACAAGGTCCGCATAGAGTGCGCTCACTTGCGACGTTCCAGCACGGCAAGATCGCGCCTCGCTGCTCTGCAGCGACGATTTGGCCTTCCAGAACATCGCATCATATGTGACCTACCCACCCGGTGGAATTCAACGTTACATATGTTGGAGCGGTTGTGTGAGCAGCAGGCAGCAGTCATGGAGTACCAGCTGCATCAGGCGCAAACAAGTCGCACTGTGCGCCGTTCACACTTCAGCACCATTGAGTGGGCCTCTATGAAGGACATCTGCCTCGTTTTGCGTGCCTTCGATGAATCCACGCGGATGGCGAGTGCAGATGATGCACTAGTCAGCATGACTGTCCCCCTTATCTGCCTGCTTCAACAAACACTGCAAGCTCTAAGGGATGAGGTTTCAGAAGAGGTGGAGGATGAGGAGTCCCAAATGCCATCTGCTTCTGGACAGTCTGCGCTACGTGTTTCCTCACAAAGGCCTAGGCAGGGGACACTTTGTGAGGAGGATGAGGAGGAGTCGATGGAGGAGGAAGACATCTCTCCAGAGGAGGGAGGTACACAAACCTCTACTCAGTATGTACAGCGAGGGTGGGGTGATGCAGAGCAGGTCGAGGTCACGCCTCAAACAGGGGACAGCGGTTCTTTGGCAGTTGGGAGTCTGCAGCACATGGTTGATTTCATGCTGCAGTGCCTGAGAAACGACCGCCGCATCGCCCACATTCTCGTCTCGGCTGATTATTGGGTGTACACCCTCCTAGATCCTCGCTACCGGGACAGCGTACAAAGGCTCATACCAACGTTGAACCGGGAGCGTAAAATGCGGGAGTACGAAGAGTCACTGGTGCAGTCCATAATGTTTTCCATTCCACCCGACAGCATTGTTGCAAGTGCTTTACAAAGCAGCTCTGTGCGTCGAGGCAGTGGAGGAAACTCTGCACAAAGAGGGAGCAGAGGCAGTGCCGCAGCACAAGGCAAGACCACTATGGCCCAAATGTGGCAAAGTTTTGTGTGTCCACCACAATTGTCTACACCATCAGCGACGCCTCGAGTCAGCAGGAGGCAACGCTTCCGTCAGATGGTGTCAGACTACATGTCTTGCCCTGTCGCTGTACTCCCAGATGGCTCTTCCCCCTTCAAGTTTTGGGTCTCTAAGCTGGATACATGGCCAGAGCTTAGCCAGTATGCATTGGAGGTGCTGGCTTGCCCTGCTGCCAGTGTATTATCGGAACGTGTCTTTAGTGCCGCAGGTGGTGTACTAACAGACCGTCGCACGCGACTATCTTCCGATAATGTTGACCGGCTGACTTTTCTGAAAATGAACAAGGCCTGGATCTCCAAAGACTTTGCCATTCCTCTTACAGACTAAATTAGTGGTTGGCAACTGTATCCAGGTCTGCTGGTGTGTTCATTTTTCTACCACCTGAACTATAATCCCTGTGCTTCAACACAGCCAGTTGTCGCTCAGATGTGTCGTCTGCACAGAGAAACACACTAGCTCCTGTGTTACTGGGGTTCAGTAATGCCAGCTGATCCCCTGCTGTGTGGACGGCAGAGTCACCAGCTCCATCAACATTCAAACCACTACTGATTTTTAACCGTGCCCAACTTAGGTCTCTGGCTCCACTGTCTCTACTATTTCCCCTGACCTCCAACCCCGCCATCTACATCTCTGAAGTGGCGTCAGCACAATCTACACTTGTTCCTGTGTTCCTGTGGCTCAGTCCCATCAGTTTATCCCCTGATGTGTGTCCGGCAAGGTCTCCTGCTCTGTCCACATTCCCATAACCAGTAGTGGGAATGAGGACAGAGCTGGCGAACTTGCCGGACAAACATCAGGGGATCAACTGATGGGACTGAGCACCAGTAACACAGGAACAAGTGTAGATTGTGCTGACGCCACTTCAGAGATGTAGCTGGCGGGGTTGGAGGCCAGGGTAAATAGTAGAGACAGTGGAGCCAGAGGCCTAAGTGGAGCATGGTTAGAATCAGTAGTAGTCCACAACCTCCATAAAAACCGCTGCCCATTGGCCTCTGCATGCGGCATGCGTAATCCTGGGCACCAACAGCGTCAGTTGGTGTTCAGAAGTGTCGTCTCCACAGAGCCAAACACATTCGTTCAAGTGTTAGTGGGGTTCAGCACTGCCAGCTGTTCCCCTGCTGTGGAGATGGCAAGTCTCCTGCTGCCTTCACCTGCCCAAATCCAGTAGGCCCCAGCCTGCTCCTCGCCTAATCCTGGGCTCCAACAGCGTCAGTTGGTGTTCAGAAGTGTCGTCTCCACAGAGCCAAACACATTCGTTCAAGTGTTAGTGGGGTTCAGCACTGCCAGCTGTTCCCCTGCTGTGGAGATGGCAAGTCTCCTGCTGCATTCACCTGCCAAAATCCAGTAGGCCCCAGCCTGCTCCTCGCCTAATCCTGGGCTCCAACAGCGTCAGTTGGTGTTCAGAAGTGTCGTCTCCACAGAGCCAAACACATTCGTTCAAGTGTTAGTGGGGTTCAGCACTGCCAGCTGTTCCCCTGCTGTGGAGATGGCAAGTCTCCTGCTGCCTTCACCTGCCAAAATCCAGTAGGCCCCAGCCTGCTCCTCGCCTAATCCTGGGCTCCAACAGCGTCAGTTGGTGTTCAGAAGTGTCGTCTCCACAGAACCAAACACATTCGTTCAAGTGTTAGTGGGGTTCAGCACTGCCAGCTGTTCCCCTGCTGTGGAGATGGCAAGTCTCCTGCTGCCTTCACCTGCCAAAATCCAGTAGGCCCCAGCCTGCTCCTCGCCTAATCCTGGGCTCCAACAGCGTCAGTTGGTGTTCAGAAGTGTCGTCTCCACAGAACCAAACACATTCGTTCAAGTGTTAGTGGGGTTCAGCACTGCCAGCTGTTCCCCTGCTGTGGAGATGGCAAGTCTCCTGCTGCCTTCACCTGCCAAAATCCAGTAGGCCCCAGCCTGCTCCTCGCCTAATCCTGGGCTCCAACAGCGTCAGTTGGTGTTCAGAAGTGTCGTCTCCACAGAGCCAAACACATTCGTTCAAGTGTTAGTGGGGTTCAGCACTGCCAGCTGTTCCCCTGCTGTGGAGATGGCAAGTCTCCTGCTGCCTTCACCTGCCAAAATCCAGTAGGCCCCAGCCTGCTCCTCGCCTAATCCTGGGCTCCAACAGCGTCAGTTGGTGTTCAGAAGTGTCGTCTCCACAGAGCCAAACACATTCGTTCAAGTGTTAGTGGGGTTCAGCACTGCCAGCTGTTCCCCTGCTGTGGAGATGGCAGTCTCTCCTGCTGTCTCCGCATTACAAAGACAGTAGGCCTCTGCCTACACCCTCCTATTTCCTGGGCTTCAACACAGCCAGTTGTAGTTCGGAAGTGCCGTCCACACGGAAAGAGATACTTGCTCCCGTGTCTCAGTGGGGTTCAGTAACGTCAGCTGATCCCCTGCTGTGTGGATGGCAGTCTCTCCTGCTGTAAACTCATTCAAAATACAGTAGGCCTCTGCCTACACCCTCCTATTTCCTGGGCTTCAACACAGCCAGTTGTAGTTCGGAAGTGCCGTCCACACGGAAAGAGACACTTGCTCCCGTGTCTCAGTGGGGTTCAGTAACGTCAGCTGATCCCCTGCTGTGTGGATGGCAGTCTCTCCTGCTGTAAACTCATTCAAAATACAGTAGGCCTCTGCCTACACCCTCCTATTTCCTGGGCTTCAACACAGCCAGTTGTAGTTCGGAAGTGCCGTCCACACGGAAAGAGATACTTGCTCCCGTGTCTCAGTGGGGTTCAGTAACGTCAGCTGATCCCCTGCTGTGTGGATGGCAGTCTCTCCTGCTGTCACCTCATTCAAAATTCAGTAGGCCTCTGCCTACACCCTCCTATTTCCTGGGCTTCAACACAGCCAGTTGTAGTTCGGAAGTGCCGTCCACACGGAAAGAGATACTTGCTCCCGTGTCTCAGTGGGGTTCAGTAACGTCAGCTGATCCCCTGCTGTGTGGATGGCAGTCTCTCCTGCTGTCACCTCATTCAAAATTCAGTAGGCCTCTGCCTACACCCTCCTATTTCCTGGGCTTCAACACAGCCAGTTGTAGTTCGGAAGTGCCGTCCACACGGAAAGAGACACTTGCTCCCGTGTCTCAGTGGGGTTCAGTAACGTCAGCTGATCCCCTGCTGTGTGGATGGCAGTCTCTCCTGCTGTCACCTCATTCAAAATTCAGTAGGCCTCTGCCTACACCCTCCTATTTCCTGGGCTTCAACACAGCCAGTTGTAGTTCGGAAGTGCCGTCCACACGGAAAGAGATACTTGCTCCCGTGTCTCAGTGGGGTTCAGTAACGTCAGCTGATCCCCTGCTGTGTGGATGGCAGTCTCTCCTGCTGTAAACTCATTCAAAATACAGTAGGCCTCTGCCTACACCCTCCTATTTCCTGGGCTTCAACACAGCCAGTTGTAGTTCGGAAGTGCCGTCCACACGGAAAGAGACACTTGCTCCCGTGTCTCAGTGGGGTTCAGTAACGTCAGCTGATCCCCTGCTGTGTGGATGGCAAAGTCTCCTGCTGCCTACACAGTCGTACCACTACTGATTTTTAACCGTGCTCCAATTAGGCCTGTGGCTCCACTGTCTCTCGTATTTCCCCTGTCCTCCAACCCTGCCAGTTACAGCTCCGAAGTGGCGTCTGCACAATCCACACTTGTTCCTGTGTTACAGGTGTTCAGTCCGATCAGTTAATCCCCTGATGTGTGTCCGGCAATGTCGCCTGCTCTGTCCACATTCCCATTATCGGAATGTGGACAGAGCAGGCGACATTGCCGGACACACATCAGGGGATTAACTGACCGGACTGAACACCTGTAACACAGGAACAAGTGTGGATTGTGCAGACGCCACTTCGGAGCTGTAACTGGCGGGGTTGGAGGACAGGGGAAATACGAAAATCAGTGAATCCACAGGCCTAAGTGGAGCTTGGTTCAAATTAGTAGTCTACAACCGATCTTAAAATTTCTTCAATGCAGCCTAAGCCTGCTCCGTGCTTGTCCCTGGGCTTCAACACAGCCAGTTGTTGCTCGGAAGTGCCGTCTTCACAGAGTAAAACACTAGCTCCTGTGTTTGTGGGGTTCAGTAACGTCAGCTGTTCCCCTGCTGTTTTGATGGCAATCTGTCCTGCTGCCTCCCAATTGACAGCACATCAGGCCTCAGCCTGCTAAGTGCTTGTCCTGGGCTCCAACATCGCCAGTTGCTGCTCATAACTGACTTTGGCACGGGTACTCCCTCCTGCCCAGCTTGGTTCCAGCCCTGCCTGCTGTTTCCGGGAAGTGTCAATGTCAGTTTGCCACCCCAAGTTGCCATGTCGTGTTGCGGTTGGGTTAGCCGAGGCTAGGGTGCCAGCAGTTTAGGTGCTTCCTATGTGGACTGCGGGTTCTGGTAAGAAAGGTTTGTTCCATAGTGCCAGTAGGACAAGCACCCCCTGTAGGACTGTGTGATTCGGTAACTGCGGCCAGCTTGCGGCATGCCAACTTTGCTTTTCAGGGGTAACTTCTGATACCCCTCCGGGTTCCAGCACCGTCAGCTGGTTCTCATCAGAGCCTTTGGCCTAGGTGCCTCCATCTCGGTATCCGAGTTCCAGCAACGTCTGCTGGTCCTTGGTAGTGCTTTGTAGCACAGGTACCTCCTGCTTAGTAACCGGGTTCCAGCACCGTCAGCTGGTCCTCGGTTGTGCCATTGGCTCTTATTCCTTCTGCTGCCCCTCCGGGTGCCAGCACTGTCAGCTGGTCCTCGCTATTTCCATTTGCTCTTGCAGCTTATGCTACCCCTCCGGGTTCCAGCACCGTCAGCTGGTTCTCGTCAGAGCCTTTGGCCTAGGTGCCTCCATCTCGGTATCCGAGTTCCGGCAACGTCTGCTGGTCCTTGGTAGTGCTTTGTAGCACAGGTACCTCCTGCTTAGTAACCGGGTTCCAGCACCGTCAGCTGGTCCTCGGTTGTGCCATTGGCTCTTATTCCTTCTGCTGCCCCTCCGGGTGCCAGCACTGTCAGCTGGTCCTCGCTATTTCCATTTGCTCTTGCAGCTTATGCTACCCCTCCGGGTTCCAGCACCGTCAGCTGGTTCTCGTCAGAGCGTTTGGCCTAGGTGCCTCCATCTCGGTATCCGAGTTCCGGCAACGTCTGCTGGTCCTTGGTAGTGCTTTGTAGCACAGGTACCTCCTGCTTAGTAACCGGGTTCCAGCACCGTCAGCTGGTCCTCGGTAGTGCCATTGGCTCTT
This sequence comes from Dendrobates tinctorius, assembly GCF_039654945.1. NCBI lineage: Eukaryota > Metazoa > Chordata > Amphibia > Anura > Dendrobatidae > Dendrobates > Dendrobates tinctorius. The sequence continues at coordinate 18,126,205 of NW_027361672.1, forward strand.
GTTCCTTCTGCTGCCCCTCCGGGTGCCAGTACCGTCAGCTGGTTCAAGAGGACAAAGAACAGGAAGACAACCACCAAGATGCAGAACAACAAGAGAGAGAAGACAAAGAAGCATAAAAAAAACAAAGCAGAAGAACATTAAGCATAAGACTAATACTCTGAGCAAATGATATTATCTTATTTATAAGCAGAAGAAGACTAAGCAGTGTATGGGGGTGAGTCCGTTCCTCCTCGTGGTGCCCCTGGAAAAGGCCTGCTTCTGCAGGCCAAACTGAACGCGGACAAATCCTGTTGTAAATCTTTTGTGACAGGCAGAACGGAAGGTGTAAACTTCTAACTTTTCTAGATAACAACTACAGGAATGCCTGACACAAACAAGAATATGATGAAGAAGAATAGGAAGAAGATGAAGAAGCTGAATATGTAGAATAATAATTGTTGAATAAGAAGAATATGAAGAATGTAAGAAAAGGAAGAAGAAGAAGAAGAAGAAGAAGAAGAAGAAGAAGAAGAAGAAGAAGAAGAAGAAGAAGAAGAATGTAAAAAAAGGAAGTAGAAGAAGAAGAAGAAGAATGTAAAAAAAGGAATAAGAAGAAGAATGTAAAAAAAGGAAGTAGAAGAAGAAGAAGAAGAATGTAAAAAAAGGAAGTAGAAGAAGAAGACATACATGTCTGGCAAAATATAAATGAGGCTAACATAGTCAATATCTTTGTAACTCCTAACATCTTTAAAAAAAAAAGTTTAATTCCTGCTATTCCATTTGATTGGGCTAAACCTCTATGGCTTTAATGTCTCCTCCACCTCCCACAATACATTCTACATTATTCTTAGTTGTTTTTCTTCATGTAGAATTAACCTACAAGGAAAGAAAGGTTTTTTTTTAATTCCGATATTTTGGCCCCATTGACTTGCATTGGTTCCCGGTATCGGAATCGGCGATACCGATACTTTTTTTTAAGATCGGCCGATCCATTCCGATCCGATATTTTCAAGTATCGGCTGGTATCGCTCAACTCTACCCGTGAGTATGCCCCCCACCTGCTCAAGGAACCTGCACTTTCATCTGCACCTTCCTCTTTGTCACCTTGTAAGGTGGTATAGTATGCGGGAAGGGGAACCTGAGTTTCCTCAGGGTCAGATTTTGGCTCAGTACACTGCGAGGACAATGTAGTGCTCTGAGTGAATGTACCAGCAGATAAATCTAGCAGTGGCTGTGCATCAGTGTACTCCATGTCAGATTCATCTTGGACTGGGGAATTCACGATTTGACTTGATAACCCAGGCATGGTATGAGAAAAGAGCTCCATGGAGTAATATGTAGTGTGGCCTGCCGCATCCTTCACTTTTGGTAGGGGTGAAAGACACAAGGAAAGGTGTTGTTCCTGACCACAGCCTCCACTGACGACGCAGTGTTTTTATTTTTTGAAACTTCAGAAGAGGAGGCGATAGAGCTGGAGGCTGCGTCAGCAATGTAAGCTAAAACTTGTTCCTGAAGCTCCGGCTTTAAAAGCGGTTTACCTACTCCAGAAAAGGGAGCCTACGAGGCCTTGTGGAGCCAGACAATGACGCCGGCTCACCACCTCCTGCCTTAGGTGCTATTGTGCTTTTGCCACAACCAGCAGAAGCATCACCACCATCAGGACCAGCTGGCAACCCCCGCCCTCTTCCACGGGCTCTTCCGCCATACTTCTTCATTTTTTTTAAAAAGGTACCCAAAATAACAACAGCTATATGGTACTGTAAAATAAGGTAAAGGGTCTATAGAGTCGTGGTGAGAATTTGAATCTCACTGTAGATTGGAGGACGCTGAACTATTGTCTCAGGCCCAGTAGAGATTACACCGCAATGTGACAGGCAGAAATTGGCTGGTGTATGAGAAGGCAGAAGCTGTATAAGGTATTGGTGAGAATTTGAATCTCACTGTAGATTGGAGGACGCTGAACTATTGTCTAAGGCCCAGTAGAGACTACATCACAATGTGACAGGCAGAAATTGGCTGGTGTATGAGAAGGCAGAAGCTGTATATAGTATTGGTGAGAATTTGAATCTCAATGTAGATTGGAGGACGCTGAACTATTGTCTCAGGCCCAGTAGAGATTACACTGCAATGTGACAGGCAGAAATTGGCTGGTATATGAGAAGGCAGAAGCTGTATATAGTATGGGTGAGAATTTGAATCTCACTGTAGATTGGTGGACGCTGAACTATTGTTTCAGGCCCAGTAGAGATTACACCGCAATGTGACAGGCAGAAATTGGCTGGTATACGAGAAGGCAGAAGCTGTATATAGTATTGGTGAGAATCTGAATCTCACTGTAGATTGGTGGACGCTGAACTATTGTCTCAGGCCCAGTAGAGATTACACCGCAATGTGACAGGCAGAAATTGGCTGGTGTATGAGAAGGCAGAAGCTGTATATAGTAATGGTGAGAATTTGAATCTCAATGTAGATTGGAGGACGCTGAACTATTGTCTCAGGCCCAGTAGAGATTACACCACAATGTGAAAGGCAGAAATTGGCTGGTGTATGAGATGGCAGAAGCTGTATATAGAATTGGTGAGAATTTGAATCTCAATGTAGATTGGTGGATGCTGAACTATTGTCTCAGGCCCAGTAGAGATTACACCGCAATGTGACAGGCAGAAATTGGCTGGTGTATAAGAAGGCAGAAGCTGTATAAGGTATTGGTGAGAATTTGAATCTCACTGTAGATTGGAGGACGCTGAACTATTGTCTAAGGCCCAGTAGAGACTACATCACAATGTGACAGGCAGAAATTGGCTGGTGTATGAGAAGGCAGAAGCTGTATATAGTATTGGTGAGAATTTGAATCTCAATGTAGATTGGAGGACGCTGAACTATTGTCTCAGGCCCAGTAGAGATTACACCGCAATGTGACAGGCAGAAATTGGCTGGTGTATGAGAAGGCAGAAGCTGTATATAGTATTGGTGAGTATTTGAATCTCACTGTAGATTGGAGGACGCTGAACTATTGTCTCAGGCCCAGTAGAGATTACACCGCAATGTGACAGGCAGAAATTGGCTGGTGTATGAGAAGGCAGAAGCTGTATATAGTAATGGTGAGAATTTGAATCTCAATGTAGATTGGAGGACGCTGAACTATTGTCTCAGGCCCAGTAGAGATTACACCACAATGTGACAGGCAGAAATTGGCTGGTGTATGAGATGGTAGAAGCTGTATATAGTATTGGTGAGAATTTGAATCTCAGTGTAGATTGGAGGACGCTGAACTATTGTCTCAGGCCCAGTAGAGATTACACCGCAATGTGACAGGCAGAAATTGGCTGGTGCATGAGGAGGCAGAAGCTGTATATAGTATTGGTGAGAATTTGAATCTCACAGTAGATTGGTGGATGCTGAAATATTGTCTCAGGCCCAGTAGAGATTACACGCAATGTGACAGGCAGACATTGGCTGGTGTATGAGAAGGCAGAAGCTGTGTAAAGTATTGGTGAGAAATTGAATCTCACTGTAGATTGGAGGACGCTGAACTATTGTCTCAGGCCCAGTAGAGATTACACCGCAATGTGACAGGCAGAAATTGGCTGGTGTATGAGAAGGCAGAAGCTGTATATAGTATTGGTGAGAATTTGAATCTCACTGTAGATTGGAGAACGCTGAACTATTGTCTCAGGCCCAGTAGAGATTACACCGCAATGTGACAGGCAGAAATTGGCTGGTGTATGAGAAGGCAGAAGTTGTATATAGTATTGGTGAGAATTTGAATCTCACTGTAGATTGGAGGACGCTGAACTATTGTCTCAGGCCCAGTAGAGATTACACCACAATGTGAAAGGCAGAAATTGGCTGGTGTATGAGATGGCAGAAGCTGTATATAGTATTGGTGAGAATTTGAATCTCAATGTAGATTGGAGGACGCTGAACTATTGTCTCAGGCCCAGTAGAGATTACACCGCAACGTGACAGGCAGAAATTGGCTGGTGTATGAGAAGGCAGAAGCTGTATATAGTATTGGTGAGAATTTGAATCTCACTGTAGATTTGTGTACGCTGAACTATTGTCTCAGGCCCAGTACAGATAACACGCAATGTGACAGGCAGACATTGGCTGGTGTATGAGAAGGCAGAAGCTGTATAAAGTATTGGTGAGAAATTGAATCTCACTGTAGATTGGAGGACGCTGAACTATTGTCTCAGGCCCAGTAGAGATTACACCGCAATGTGACAGGCAGAAATTGGCTGGTGTATGAGAAGGCAGAAGCTGTATATAGTATTGGTGAGAATTTGAATCTCACTGTAGATTTGTGTACGCTGAACTATTGTCTCAGGCCCAGTACAGATAACACGCAATGTGACAGGCAGACATTGGCTGGTGTATGAGAAGGCAGAAGCTGTATAAAGTATTGGTGAGAAATTGAATCTCACTGTAGATTGGTGGACGCTGAACTATTGTCTAAGGCCCAGTAGAGACTACATCACAATGTGACAGGCAGAAATTGGCTGGTGTATGAGAAGGCAGAAGCTGTATATAGTATTTGTGAGAAATTGAATCTCACTGTAGATTGGAGGACGCTGAACTATTGTCTCAGGCCCAGTAGAGATTACACCGCAATGTGACAGGCAGAAATTGGCTGGTGTATGAGAAGGCAGAAGCTGTATATAGTATTGGTGAGAATTTGAATCTCACTGTAGATTGGAGGACGCTGAACTATTGTCTCAGGCCCAGTAGAGATTACACCGCAATGTGACAGGCAGAAATTGGCTGGTGTATGAGAAGGCAGAAGCTGTATATAGTAATGGTGAGAATTTGAATCTCAGTGTAGATTGGAGGACGCTGAACTATTGTCTCAGGCCCAGTAGAGATTACACCGCAATGTGACAGGCAGAAATTGGCTGGTGTATGAGAAGGCAGAAGTTGTATATAGTATTGGTGAGAATTTGAATCTCACTGTAGATTGGAGGACGCTGAACTATTGTCTCAGGCCCAGTAGAGATTACACCACAATGTGAAAGGCAGAAATTGGCTGGTGTATGAGATGGCAGAAGCTGTATATAGTATTGGTGAGAATTTGAATCTCAATGTAGATTGGAGGACGCTGAACTATTGTCTCAGGCCCAGTAGAGATTACACCGCAACGTGACAGGCAGAAATTGGCTGGTGTATGAGAAGGCAGAAGCTGTATATAGTATTGGTGAGAATTTGAATCTCACTGTAGATTTGTGTACGCTGAACTATTGTCTCAGGCCCAGTACAGATAACACGCAATGTGACAGGCAGACATTGGCTGGTGTATGAGAAGGCAGAAGCTGTATAAAGTATTGGTGAGAAATTGAATCTCACTGTAGATTGGAGGACGCTGAACTATTGTCTCAGGCCCAGTAGAGATTACACCGCAATGTGACAGGCAGAAATTGGCTGGTGTATGAGAAGGCAGAAGCTGTATATAGTATTGGTGAGAATTTGAATCTCACTGTAGATTGGAGGACGCTGAACTATTGTCTCAGGCCCAGTAGAGATTACACCGCAATGTGACAGGCAGAAATTGGCTGGTGTATGAGAAGGCAGAAGCTGTATATAGTAATGGTGAGAATTTGAATCTCAATGTAGATTGGAGGACGCTGAACTATTGTCTCAGGCCCAGTAGAGATTACACCACAATGTGACAGGCAGAAATTGGCTGGTGTATGAGATGGTAGAAGCTGTATATAGTATTGGTGAGAATTTGAATCTCAGTGTAGATTGGAGGACGCTGAACTATTGTCTCAGGCCCAGTAGAGATTACACCGCAATGTGACAGGCAGAAATTGGCTGGTGCATGAGGAGGCAGAAGCTGTATATAGTATTGGTGAGAATTTGAATCTCACAGTAGATTGGTGGATGCTGAAATATTGTCTCAGGCCCAGTAGAGATTACACGCAATGTGACAGGCAGACATTGGCTGGTGTATGAGAAGGCAGAAGCTGTGTAAAGTATTGGTGAGAAATTGAATCTCACTGTAGATTGGAGAACGCTGAACTATTGTCTCAGGCCCAGTAGAGATTACACCGCAATGTGACAGGCAGATATTGGCTGGTGTATGAGAAGGCAGAAGTTGTATATAGTATTGGTGAGAATTTGAATCTCACTGTAGATTGGAGGACGCTGAACTATTGTCTCAGGCCCAGTAGAGATTACACCACAATGTGAAAGGCAGAAATTGGCTGGTGTATGAGATGGCAGAAGCTGTATATAGTATTGGTGAGAATTTGAATCTCAATGTAGATTGGAGGACGCTGAACTATTGTCTCAGGCCCAGTAGAGATTACACCGCAACGTGACAGGCAGAAATTGGCTGGTGTATGAGAAGGCAGAAGCTGTATATAGTATTGGTGAGAATTTGAATCTCACTGTAGATTTGTGTACGCTGAACTATTGTCTCAGGCCCAGTACAGATAACACGCAATGTGACAGGCAGACATTGGCTGGTGTATGAGAAGGCAGAAGCTGTATAAAGTATTGGTGAGAAATTGAATCTCACTGTAGATTGGAGGACGCTGAACTATTGTCTCAGGCCCAGTAGAGATTACACCGCAATGTGACAGGCAGAAATTGGCTGGTGTATGGGAAGACAGAAGCTGTATAGAGTATTGGTGAGAATTTGAATCTCACTGTAGATTGGAGGACGCTGAACTATTGTCTAAGGCCCAGTAGAGATTACACCACAATGTGACAGGCAGAAATTGGCTGGTGTATGAGAAGGCAGAAGCTGTATATAGTATTGGTGATAATTTGAATCTCACTGTAGATTGGAGGACGCTGAACTATTGTCTCAGGCCCAGTAGAGATTACACCGCAATGTGACAGGCAGAAATTGGCTGGTATATGAGAAGACAGAAGCTGTATAGAGTATTGGTGAGAAATTGAATCTCACTGTAGATTGGAGGACGCTGAACTATTGTCTCAGGCCCAGTAGAGATTACACCGCAATGTGACAGGCAGAAATTGGCTGGTGTATGAGAAGGCAGAAGCTGTTTATAGTATTGGTGAGAATTTGAATCTCACTGTAGATTGGAGGGCGCTGAACTGTTGTCTCAGGCCCAGTAGAGATTACACCGCAATGTGACAGGCAGAAATTGCCTAGTGTATGACTAACTACAAGGTGTATAAAGAATTGGGCAGAATTGGAATCTCCCTATAGTGTAGGTCTGTAAGAACGGACAAACTCCTCGGCTTTTTCTTACAGAGTCACACACAGATAGCTTCAAATTGGCCGCTGAACTATTGTCTCTGGCCCAAGACAGATTACACCGCAATGTGACAGGCAGAAATTGCCTAGTGTATGACTAATTACAAGGTGTATATAGAATTGGGCAGAATTGGAATCTCCCTAGAGTGTAGGTCTGTAAGAACGGACAAACTCCTCTGCTTTTTCTTACAGTCACACACAGATAGCTTCAATATGGCCGCTGAACTAATGTCTCTGACCCAGGACAGATTACACCGCAATGTGACAGGCAGAAATTGCCTAGTGTATGACTAACTACAAGGTGTATATAGAATTGGGCAGAATTCAAATCTCCCTAGAGTGTAGGTCTGTAAGAACGGACAAACTCCTCTGCTTTTCCTTACAGAGTCACACACAGATAGCTTCAATTTGGCCGTGATAACAGCCGGTACACGGTACTGTGTGAGGAGCGTACACCGCTGTACGGTGTGTGAAGAAATGAACGGTCAGTAACTCACCAGGGCAAAACAATAAAATTTGGATTGCTTTGAAAAAAGCAGTTTGCTCAGCAGTGTGAAAACAGCAATGCAGCTATCAGGGAGCATTAAAAGGCAGCCTAATAACCAACAGAGTTGATGCACGAAAATATAGCCTCCCCTTGCACTGCACAGTAACTGGTGTGTTGTACAGGCAAAATCACTAGCAGCAGAAGTAATTTTTGGTATCTTCTTCCCTGCCTAACGCTCTCCCTACAGAATCAGCACCAGCAGCAGCTCTCCCTATTCTGAGATCAGCATAAGTAACATGGCGGTCAGCGTGCACGCCCTTTTATACCCCCTGTGATGCCACACAAAGTAAGCCAATCACTTGCATGCCTTTCACAAACATGGTGGCAGTGGTGGGATTCAAATTTTTAACAACAGGTTCTGTGTTTGTTTGTAGGAAAACCACACCCATTTTAAGACACACCCATTTTAAGACACACCCATTATTAAGACACACCCATTTACAAGCACCTTTTCCTCAAACATATACAAGTAGGGGCGCAGTCAAGGAGCTGTTCCCTATAGGCAGCACAGGTCCACAATAGGCAGCATTGTTCCCTATAGGCAGCACAGGTCCCCAATAGACAGCACAGGTCCACAATAGGCAGCATTGTTCCCCAATAGGCAGGCACAGGTCACCAATAGGCAGGCACAGGTCCCCAATAGGCAGCATTGTTCCCCAATAGGCAGCATTGTCCCCTATAGGCAGCACGGATCCCCAATAGGCAGCACAGGTCCCCAAAAGGCAGCATTGTTCCCTAATAGGCAGCACAGGTCCCCAATAGGCAGCACAGGTCCCCAATACGCAGCACAGGTCCCCAATACACAGCACAGGTCCCTAATAGACAGCACAGGTCCCTATAGGCAGCACAGGTCCCCAATAGGCAGCACAGGTCCCCAAAAGACAGCATTGTCCCCAATAGGCAGGCACAGGTCCCCAATAGGCAGCACAGTGCTGCACAGGTCTCCAATAGGCAGCACAGTGCTGCACAGGTCCCCAATAGGCAGCACAGTGCTGCACAGGTCCCCAATAGGCAGGCACAGGTCCTCTGTCCCTTCTGTCCACCCCAGACTCCTCTGTCCCCTCTGTCCACCCCAAACTCCTCTGTCCCCTCTGTCCACCCCAAACTCCTCTGTCCCCTCTGTACTCTGTCCACCCCAGACTCCTGTGTCCCCTCTGTACTCCTCTGTCCCCTTTGTACTCCTCTGTCCACCCCAGACTCATCTGTTCTCCTCTGTCCACCCCAGACTCCTGTGTCCCCTCTGTACTCCTCTGTCCACCCCAGACTCCTGTGTCCCCTCTGTGCTCATCTGTCCACCCCAGACTCCTCTGTCCCCTCTAGTCCTCTCTGGACTCCTTTCTCTCCCTCAGACTCCTCAGTCCCCTCTGGACTCATCTGACCCCTCTAGTCCTCTGTCCCTTCTGTCCCCTCCGGAATTCTCTCTCTTCCCCCAGACCTCTCTGTCCCCTCCAGACCTCTCTGTCCCCGAGACTCCATTGTCCCCCCCAGACTCAGCGTGTTCTGTCACAACGTGTACCTGAGCGCCTGACCGCGTCCTCACAGCACCACACGCTCTCTGGGCACTTGCTGCAGGATGGGGGTGCGTCTCCTTGGTGATAAACGGTAGCTGTAGTTCCGGGCTCTTGCTTCCTGGGGCTGGGCTGCAGGTGAGCTCTGTGATCCCTGTGGATGTGACACGGCGATCCCCGCACTTGTCTGGCTGCAGCTCCGGCCCCTGTATAGTCCTCAGAAGTTGAACCAGATCGCGGCTCTGAATCTCCCCGGTTCGAGGAACCGGCTGCTTTTTTAAGAACCGGTTCCACCGAACCGGGGAGAACCCGCTGAACCCCACCCCTGCATGGTGGTAACCGCTGCCTATGTTATCACGTTGCCCACAGTGTCCTTTCTTCCTAATTGGCTGAAAAAGGGTGCAAAAGCATCTTTTGAAACGCGACTTTGGCGCGATGGTCGCCGACCTCGTGGCCGACCTCACACTAAGGTCGGGTTTCGTTTCATGAAACCTGACTTTGGCGAAAGTCGGCGACTTTTGAATTTTTTCGACCCGTTTTGCTCAACTCTAGTGCCGGGTATTGATGCCAGAGACTCGCGCAAGTTTATCGCATCACACACGCAAGTGTGACCCCGGCCTATTACAATATATCTTATTAAATCCACCTTATTGAACCCATTAATAACTGATGCAGAAAATACTAGTAATAGCTAAATAAAGGGCAATAAAGATATACCCCATACAGATATGTCTTAATAATGAACATATATAGTCATGTGTCCATTAAAAAGATCCACATCTTCACCCAGAGGTTAATTTATCCCCTTAACAAGCAAACTTATATCAGCGGACACGTGTCATACTTTTTTTGTGATTTATGATGTACACAATAAGGAAAGAGAGACCGTCACAGTTCAGACCACATACCTTAAGTTGTGGTCAGTGGACATTTAGTTGTAGCTGGCCATTGCCATGGCAGACAGGTGCTCAGCCCGAAGGAAGTGTGTCCTAGATGCAGACGGTAAGAGAAAAGAAGGTGGCACTCTGATGCACATTAATTTCTTTTGTGAATTTTATTCCTTGAACACATGAGTAAAACATAAAGACAGGGAGCAAGGTTCCTGCTGGACAACAGACATTTTACCTTCTTGGTCTGGTGCTGTGACCCTCTCGAGTCCTGAGAAACTAAGGGTTTTTGGGTCTGAATCATGAAATTTCTGCATATGTTCAATAAGTTGCATGGCACCTTTACCAGTGATTATGGATCTGCAGTGTTCCTTAAATCATACAAATAATGGCCTAATTATCTTGCCAATATAGAATTTTCTACATGGATAAAAGATCACATAAACAATTAATTCAGTTTTATGTGAGATGAAATTGGTAACAGTGTGAGTAAATGCACCTATCTTAAAAGGATTACTAGTGAGATGTTGCTTGCAAAAAGAGCATCCCCCACATCTATAATTATCTACTAAATTGGATCTTCCTAGCCAGTTCTTGGTAATTGGATTGATGGGATTTTTTACCAAAACGTCATTTAAAATGCTGCTGCATCTGTAAGTGACTAATGGTTGCCGTCCGGCAACCTCTGCTTAACCCTTATCAGATTCAATAACATGACAATTTTTAGTGATAGAAGATCTAATAAAACTGTCCATTGGACCAAGCTTAAAATTAAAGATGAACCCCTTATCCTTTTCTTTACTATTTTTATTCTGGACTGGTCCTTTGCCCAAATGGAATTACCGTTACTTTAGTCAATGCCTCACCTAAAATCTGCTCCGAGTATCCTTTTTTGAGCAGTTTATTTTTGAAACACTCTGCTTGTGCTTCAATTTGAGTTTGTTGATTATTCATTTTCCAGAGAAACTGACTAAATTGTATCGAAATCTTTATATGCCAAGGATGAAAACTTTTGTAATGTAAAAAAGAGTTGGTGGAAGTGGGTTTACTGAAAACCTCTTTTTAAATCGCCATCTGTTACTCGTATTTTCACATCCAGGAAATCCATCTCCGCACCTCCAAAAATAGGTGCAAAATCATAGTCATGTCATTGACACTATTTAAATTGGCCACAAAATCATAGAATAATTGCAGTGGCACCTGGCAGCTGCCTGACACACAAGCCTGACCTCACCACTAGAGGCTTAAGTGAACATCAAGGTACTGTAGCTGCTTAGTTGCGCCCCTCCAGGGTAGGTCTGGTCTGTGGCATAGTGGTGCAAGGGGAGACCAGGACTGTAGTCGTGACCAGAGATACTGACCTTCCCCTACAGAAAACTGTATTCTTCTTCTCAGCGTACCTGCATCTCCAAGTTCAGGTCCCCCGGGCACTTCTCAGGAGATGACGGTCTGTCTTTCAGGCGACCCCCAATAACGGAGACACAGTCCAGGATAACTTGAACATTCTCTTTACTTAATACTTCACATGTTACATCCACAGTTGGCATATCATGGGATTCACTTGTTTCCTTATCTTTCCCTGCTCTGCTGTCTCTTCTGTGCAGCACACGCCTGGACCGGACTGTCTTAGACTGCTCCCAAGTTCCTTCCTGGCCTAACCTCTCCATGATGACAATTCCTTCTGCCTGTTTTGCCCCAGACTTGAAATCATCAGTCACCAGGTTTGGTTGCCTCTGGTAAAGCATCTGGCCTGTCTGTACCGATCTCATCGAAGCTCCAACCTCCTTCATCTCCTCAGTCCAACCAACTCCTGCCCTAAAGGAATCTATCCAGGCGATGAGTCGCCACATCCTTTCTTCCCTGTTCTGGCCCACTGCTATGGTGCACAGTGGCAGTGGATAACATGGACTGCAGCGATTTAACATTACGTGGTTGCCGAGCTGTCTGAGCCTATAGCCCATGTAGACACTTAGGCACTCTGGCCCCATCTAATCTAGCTTCCTAGAAACTCCTGTCTTACCACCTGGCAGCCCCTCCTACACTTAACCCCCTATAACCTTACTATAAACTATACCTACAGTACCCACTAGTATGCCCCCCATCTAGTGGACCACAAAGGAACTACAACTACCCTGTCTATAAGAACCATAGTATTGAAGTGCCCTCCTCTAATGTCCCACTAGGATGCACTTTACATTCCCTAAACTGCACATGAGCATTAGTACACATCATCACATTATATTATATACAACATTACACTAAAGGAAGGCAACATAATATAGTTCTACAAAGAATGGTAACACATGTATTAATGTGGCAGTACCATAAACATGAGCGATAATACATATTATTATATAGCAGTACCACACATTAATCACAGACATTACCAATATCAGCATATGTAAACATCAACAGATGGAAGACAATTAAAGGAAGGGAAGCAAGGAGGTAATTGTATCTCACCCCCTTACAATGGGTTCATGAACCACGTGTATCACCTGCGTGTGTAACAATCACCAATCAAAAAGTCAAAAAGTTTTTTCTAAAATCTTATCTGTACCATTTTTATCTTTCAATTTAATTTCATTGTTTCCCATGATTCCATGTGCAAATGAGAATAAGGATGATCTCTCTATACTCTGACATCCCTTCTGATAAATCATTAACACTCAGATATTGCCGAAGTTACGGTTTCTTCACTAACCCCAAGTGAATGACAAGTCCTAAAATGTAATAATTTCTACTGCATCTACAGGGATTAAGCAAGAGTTAGCAATATGGATAATAAAATATCTAATATACTCACACAAAAAATATTAAAAAATATATATTAAAAATTTGAAAATTCAAAATCACAGTATGCTGTCTCTTACTAACAATGGATGGCAGACCATCCGGTTAATGACCGAAAGAAACCACCGAAAAAATGGGGGACATGCGCCAGCAGAATCCAGGTGAAAATGAATAATAATAAATAATAAATAGATATAAAATAGTTGATAAAAATCAGTTTATTGAATAATGACACAAATTAAAACATCAATACATATGTGAAATATAATATAAAAGGCACAAAAAACGCAAAAATCTATAATAAGGCACCTTAGTTAAATATGAATAAATTTTAACAACAGCATTGTTAAGGTAGACAAAGAATATATGTAAAATAACAGGCAAAATTAATAAGACAAGGCAAACTAGCTAAAATAAAAATTATAATGCATTCATAAACAAAACACGCTAGAATATTTTAGTAAAGTGCAAAAGTGCATGAAAAAATGAATACAAATATGGGCTATAATAGAAAAGCAGCGAAAAACGCTGAATGAAAAACGGGTATACTGTAAAAAGTGCACCAGTGCATCCAGAATAGCATGCAACGTGACCAAATCGATAAAATAACAAAGTGTAATGGTATAAATAAACTAGATGGGCATTTCCAGAAGGAAATACATGGTGCTTGAACAGCGCTGCCAGCTTTACAGCAGTGTATCAGGTGTCGACTGTAAGAAAGTAAAGTTAGAATATGAATGTTGTGTATAGCGATGGCACAACCTGGGATGGGTTGTATATGAAGCCAATGGGGGTGATGTAGTGATGTCACCATCATACAATATTGGGTGCAGGCTAAAGGACCTGTGTGATGTCACCACCATTTGCTTCAAGGGGACGCTGGGGCCCACAATGATGAAATGAACGGGGTCCGGACACTTGTGAAGAACAGGCAGACTGTCCTAGGCAGAGTCTGTATGTAAGAAATTGTGGCTGCTCAGTTTGATTTATTGATTTCACTAGAAATTGTGATTGCAACTAATAATCTCTCTAGCAGCAAGTTCTCACAGGTAGAATCTGCTAATGGAAAGTCTGTCTGCTTTTGGCAGATTTTAATAGGGACGGCCATAATGGTAACAAACTATTTTTATGTAGCTAATGAAGTCACATTTAGGGCTAGTACACACAGTCAGAATAAATAATTGGTCGAATTCGGATGTAAAAATTGGACTGTGTGCTAGCCCTTATAAAGCAGTGTATAAGTGTACACATACTACAGTATGATTACTTACATATAGCTTTGAAATCAAAGGAAAGCGAATTAGAATGTTTTATGCCAAGTCAGAGAGCAGGAAGCCTGTGCTAGTACTGCACCACACACACCAGATGCTCTTACGCTTCATGCCCCTTTGACAATATGAAGTAAAAACTCAAACAACTTTGTAAATTGTAAATGGGTGGTGATGGCCACAGCTTTTAATAAGTCAGAAACTCTCACATTTTAAAAATGAAAACCATTGAAATGGAACAGGAAGCAGGGTGCCACACAGACATTTGGCGTGCACTAGTGCCTTCCCATATAATTGTATCCACTCCGTTAAAATACACCATCAGCTGTGATTTAATAACAATACATCAAGAATAAACACCCAAAATGAAACAACATGTAAACCATATATATATATATATACTTATTTTCTTTTTTTATATTATCATATATTCTTTACATAATATATACTTTTTTTTTCTTATAAAGGGGTGTTACAATAAAATCCATAAATACAGAGTTCATAACAATACATGGGTTGGAGAGCAGGACAGGAAACACACCTGGTGGGAAGCAAAGAATGCTGTACACGCTATTTCCAATGTCGGGAGCGGTGTCAAAGGACGTGACAAGATCTGATTAGTCCTTAAAGGTACTCTCACACACATCAACAGTCTGCAGATACTAGGCCACGCAGCTGCTGTATGTGTCTGTACCCTGATAGACTGGGCACTGAAGAAGTGCTCGGTCAGTTGGAGAGATACTGCACCACTGTAAATTAGTCATTTCTGTTTCCTGCTCGGCCATTCATTGACGCTAGCACTCAACCGCAGCAATGAAGGTCTATGGCCATGGCCACCAACTCGGTCGAGCAGGTGGACACAGCAGCCGCTCAGTGTAAGGGCGGCTTTCAATTGACAGCCACACCAGCGATCGACCACGGCTGAGCAGCTGTCAATTGACAAGTGAGAAGGTACTGTAAGGGAATATACCAGGCCATGACAGCGGGAGGTAAGCTAGCCATGACAATTAAATTTAAATTAAAGCAAAAGCATGCAAGGACACCTCAGCAATGAAAGCGGCCAGGACTGGGATCTGTCATGCTCAGGAATGCCCCCTGCGATATTGTATCCCACTGTCACACGCAGCAATTGCCGCCTTCACAGCGGGGTATTGCTGAAATGTCATGGATCGGATGCTCGTTCAGTGTGATGGGGACCTTAGTAATGATAGCAACCATTTAATTGCAGCTGTACCCCTGAAAAATAAAAATGGACAAAAGCGCATATCGCGTTTTCATGGAAATATTTTGTGGACATTCTTGTGGTGCGAATCATCTTAGTTTGGTAAAAGCCAGAGCGACTGGCATAGTACAGCCCCTCACAAGCCACTTTCGCATGGTGTGGTCCCTCAACAGCCACTATGATGTCGGGGCCTTTCAGGAGTCAGTCTGGCATTCGAGACCTCTCAGGGGCCACTTTAGTATGTGAAGCCCAAGATCCACTTTGTTGTGCGGGCCCCCTCAGGAGCCAGTCTGGTTCCCAGGGCCCCTCAGAAACCACTTTGGAGCCAATGAACCTCAGGAGCAAGTCTGTTATGCAGGGCCCTGCCCCTGGGTAGCCATTTTGGCCCCTTGGTAGCCACTTTGATGTGTGTGGCCCCTTGTTAGCCACTTTGGCCCCTTGGTAGCCATTTTGGCATGCAGGAATCCTTGGTAGCCACTTTGATGCACACAGCCCCTCGGTACCACTTTGGCCACTTGGTAGCCACTTTGGCATATTCAGCACCTTGGTATCCACTTTGGCACATTCGGCACCTTGGTATCCACTTTGGCCACTTGGTAGCCACTTTGGCACATTCAGCACCTTGGTAGCCACTTTGACCACTTGGTAGCCACTTTGGCACATTCAGCACCTCAGTAGCCACTTTGGCCACTTGGTAGCCACTTTGGCACATTCGGCACCTCGGTAGCCATTTTGACCACTTGGTAGCCACTTTGGCACATTCAGCACCTCTGTAGCCACTTTGGCCACTTGGCAGCCACTTTAGCACATTTGGCACCTCAGTAGCCACTTTGGCCACTTGGTAGCCACTTTGGCACATTCGGCACCTTGGTAGCCACTTTGGCACATTCAGCACCTCTGTAGTCACTTGGTGGCCACTTTGGCACATTCGGCACCTTGGTAACCACTTTGGCCACTTGGTAGCCACTTTGGCACATTTGGCACCTCGGTAGCCACTTTGGCCACTTGGTAGCCACTTTGGCCCATTTGGCACCTAGGTAGCCACTTTGGCCACTTGGTAGCCACTTTGGCACATTCGGCACCTCGGTAGCCATTTTGGCCACTTGGTTGCCACTTTGGCACATTCGGCACCTCAGTAGCCACTTTGGCCACTTGGTAGCCACTTTAGCCATGTTGACAAATGCTGCCACTTTGCCTCGGGGGCCACTTTGGCGCTCCAGGCCCCACAGGGGCCACTTTGGCACACTGGGATTCTAAAGCCACATTGGTGTCCGACTGCAGTGATGCCGAACCTTGGCACTCCAGCTGTTGGGGAACTAAAACTCCCAGCATGCCTCAACTGCTGCCTCAACTGCTGCAGGTTGCAAGAGCTGGGAGTTGCAGTTTTTCAACAGCTGGATTGCCAAGGTTAACCATCACTGAGTGGGGCTTTTCAGAAGCCATTGGCGCGCTGCGCCTTTAAGACCTTGAATCAGCAATCTGTCAGCTTCTATTAGCTAATACGGGTCATGTGTGGAAGCTGCATTTGCATAGCTGCCATCTTTGTAAGGTCACTGCACCTGCACTGTGGCTTCAATCCATGTCAGTTGGGGGTTATGGAAAGGTCGCCATTAATTCCTATGGGAAATTTTTTGCTTAAAATGCGATTTTTTAAAAGACTACAAATCAGATCGACTCCAAAAATACATAGCTCACCTGTCCCCACTGAGGATATCGAAATGCCGCCTGAACGGGGTCTCTGCGCCGAGCGGTTCGGGC
The DNA here is from genome assembly GCF_039654945.1 of Dendrobates tinctorius. Taxonomy (NCBI): domain Eukaryota; kingdom Metazoa; phylum Chordata; class Amphibia; order Anura; family Dendrobatidae; genus Dendrobates; species Dendrobates tinctorius. Next base: position 18,143,395 of record NW_027361672.1, read on the forward strand.
CGCATTAATTGCAGAAAATGCAGAGAAGAAGAAGTAGAATAACTAGATGTGTATTTCCTGAAGGAAGTAAAGATAGTGCTTTGAAATGATGCCTGGGCTGCCCCTTTAAGAGACACTTGCCTGCTGCCCCTGCAAGACTTTCAACTCAGGATCCATTTTAACTGTGGGTGCCTCTCAGGGGCCACTTTGGCCTGTGATTTGGTGGCCGGGGTCGATCAGCCTCCAATTTGAAGGCCGGGGTCGATCAGCCTCCGATTTGAAGGCCAGGGTCGATCAGCCTCCGATTTGGATGCCAGGGTGGCTCAGCGTCCGATTTGGAGGCCGGGGTCAGTCAGCCTCCGATTTGGAGGCCGGGGTCGATCAGCCTCCAATTTGGAGGCCGGGGTCGATCAGCCTCCGATTTGGAGGCCGGGGTCAATCAGCCTCCGATTTGGAGGCCGGGGTCGATCAGCCTCCGATTTGGAGGCCGGGGTCGATCAGCCTCCGATTTGGAGGCCGGGGGTCGATCAGCCTCCGATTTGGAGGCCGGGGTCGATCAGCCTCCAATTTGGAGGCCGGGGTGGCTCAGCCTCCAATTTAGAGGCCGGGGTGGCTCAGCCTCCGATTTGGAGGCCGGGGTGGCTCAGCCTCTTATTTGGAGGCCGGGGTGGCTCAGCCTCCGATTTGGAGGCCAGGGTGGCTCAGCCTCTGATTTGGAGGCCTGGGTCGATCAGCCTCCGATTTGAAGGCCGGGGTGGCTCAGCCTCCGATTTGGAGGCCGGGGTCAATCAGCCTCCGATTTGAAGCCTGGGGTCACTCAGCTTTCGATTTGGCGCGCCGGCCCTTCAAGACTCATTTTGGGGCACCGGCCCCTTAAGAATCACTTTGGCACGTTGGCCCTTTAAGAGCCAGTTTGACGCACTGGGCTTCTAAATCCACTTTGGCGCACATTCTTTCTCAGGGGCATGTGTCATGTGATGAAGCTATATTTGCATTTGTGCTTTGGGTTTCGCTTTAAGAGCTGATATTATCTGGCAGAAACTGTGTCCTGATGGGGTCATGAAAAGTTCGTAGGTGTTGGCATAGTAACTGGGTCTGCCTGCGCATATCAATGAGTTTAACTGCCACAACTGGTCCTGAAATTTGAATCGCCTCACGACTGCCCCACGTATTCCTATGGCAAAATTTTCTCATTGAAATGCATTGAGACAATGCATTCCAATGATGGAAAAAAAAAATTTCAAACGTAAATTGCGCAAAAACTACAAATCCAATCGACACGAAAAATACTTAGCACACCACTCGTGGACACTGGCTTTGAAACACGCCTCAACGGAGTCTGTGTGTGTAGCGGTTCGGGCCGCATTAATTGCGGAAAATCAACTGAATAATAATAATAACTAGATGTGTATTTCCTGAAGGAAGTACAGATAGTGGTTTGAAATGGTGCCCGGGCTGCCCCTTTAAGAGAGACTTGCCTGCTGCCCCTGCAAGACTTTCAACTCAGGATCCGTTTTAACTGTGGGTGCCTCTCAGGGGCCACTTTGGCCTCAGGGTCCGATCTTGTGGGTGGGGCCCCTCAGGGCCCGATTTTGTGGGTGGGGCCCCTCAGGGTCCAATTTTATGGCCGGGGCCCCTCAGGGTCTGATTTTGTGGGTGGGGCCCCTCAGGGTCCGATTTGGTGGCCGGGGTCCCTCAGGGTCTGATTTGGTGGGTGGGGCCCCTCAGGGTCCGATTTGGTGGCCGGGGCCCCTCAGGGTCTGATTTGGTGGGTGGGGCCCCTCAGGGTCTGATTTGGTGGGTGGGGCCCCTCAGGGTCCGATTTTGTGGCCGGAACCCCTCAGGGTCCGATTTGGTGGGCGGGGCCAATCTGGGTCCGATTTGGTGGGCGGGGCCCCTCAGGGTCCGATTTTGTGGGTGGGGCCCCTCAGGGTCCGATTTGGTGGCCGGGGTCCCTCAGGGTCTGATTTGGTGGGTGGGGCCCCTCAGGGTCCGATTTGGTGGCCGGGGCCCCCTCAGGGTCTGATTTGGTGGGTGGGGCCCCTCAGGGTCTGATTTGGTGGGTGGGGCCCCTCAGGGTCCGATTTTGTGTCCGGAACCCCTCAGGGTCCGATTTGGTGGGCGGGGCCAATCTGGGTCCGATTTGGTGGGCGGGGCCCCTCAGGGTCCGATTTGGTGGGCAGGGCCGCCCTGGGTCTGATTTGGTGGGCGGGGCCACTTTGGGTCCGATTTAGTGGGCGGGGCCGCCCAGGATCCGATTTGGTTTGCGGGGCCCCTCAGGGTCTGATTTGGTGGGCGGTGCCCGTCACAGAGTCCAATTTGGTGGGTGGGGCCCCACAGGGTCTGATATGGTGGGCAGGGCCCCTCAGGGTCCGATTTGGTGGGCGGGGCCCCTCAGGGTCCGATTTGGTGGGCGGGGCCCCTCAGGGTCTGATTTGGTGGGCGGGGCCCCTCAGGGTCTGATTTGGTGGGCGTGGCCCTTCAGGGTCCGATTTGGTGGGTGGGACCATGGGACCACTCTGAGTCTGATTTGGTCGGCGGGGTCACTCTGGGTCCGATTTTGTGGGCGGGGCCACTCTGGGTCTGATTTGGTGGGCGGGGCCCCTCAGGGTCCTATTTGGTGGGCGGGGCCCCTCAGGGTCTGATTTGGTGGGCGTGGCCCTTCAGGGTCCGATTTGGTGGGTGGGACCATGGGACCACTCTGAGTCTGATTTGGTGGTCGGGGTCACTCTGGGTCCGATTTCGTGGGCGGGGCCACTCTGGGTCTGATTTGGTGGGCGGGGCCCCTCAGGGTCCGATTTGGTGGGCGGGGCCAATCTGGGTCCGATTTGGTTGGTGGGGCCACTCTGGGTCCGATTTGGTGAGCGGGGCCACTCTGGGTCCGATTTGGAGACCAGGGTGGCTCAGCCTCCGATTTGTAGGCCAGGGTCGATCAGCCTCCGATTTGGAGGCCGGGGTCAATCAGCCTCCGATTTGGAGCCTGGGGTCACTCAGCTTTTAATTTGGCGCGCCAACCCTTTAAGACTCTTTTCGGTGCGCTGGCCCTTTAAGAATCACTTAGGCGCGTCGGCCCTTTAAGAGCAAGTTTGGCTCACTGGGCTTCTAAATCCACTTTGGCGCACATTCTCTCTCAGGGGCATGCGTCAAGTGATGAAGCTAGATTTGCATTTGTGCTCTGGGTTTCGCTTTAAGAGCTGATATTATCTGCCAGAAACTCTGTCCTGGTGAGGTCATGAAAAGTTCATAGGCGTTGGCATAGTAACTGGGTGTGCCTGCGCATATGAATGAGCTTAACTGCCATTTGAATCGCCTCAGGGCATGTTTTCCCTGTGGCAACATTTTCCCATTGAAATGCATTGAGGAAAATGTTTTTTCAAACACAAATTGTGCAAAAACTACAAATCCTATCGACACGAAAATTACTCGGCACACCACTTGTGGATGCTGGCTTCGAAATGACACCTCAACAGAGTCTGTGTGTGTAGCGGTTCGGGCCGCATTAATTGCGGAAAATCAACTGAATAATAATAATAACTAGATGTGTATTTCCTGAAGGAAGTACAGATAGTGGTTTGAAATGGTGCCCGGGCTGCCCCTTTAAGAGAGACTTGCCTGCTGCCCCTGCAAGACTTTCAACTCAGGATCCGTTTTAACTGTGAGTGCCTCTCAGAGGCCACTTTGGCCTCAGGGTCTGATTTGGTGGGTGGGGCCCCTCAGGATCCGATTCCTTGGCCTGGGCTCCTCAGGGCTTGAATTGTTGGCGGGGATCTCTCAGGCTCCGATTTTGTGGGTGTGGCCCCTCAGGGTCCGATTTTGTGGGTGTGGCCCCTCAGGGTCCGATTTTGTGGCCGGGGCCCCTCAGGGTCCGATTTTGTGGCCGGGGCCCCTCAGGGTCTGATTTTGTGGCCGGATCCCCTCAGGGTCCGATTTTCTGGCCGTGGCCCCTCAGGGTCCGATTATGTGGGTTGGGCCCCTCAGGGTCCGATTTTGTGGCCAGGGCCCCTCAGGGTCCGATTTTGTGGCCGGGGCCCCTCAGGGTCCGATTTTGTGGCCGGGGCCCCTCAGGGTCCGATTTTGTGGTTGGGACCAATCAGGGTCCGATTTTGTGGTTGGGGCCCCTCAGGGTCAGATTTGGTGGATTGGGCCCCTTAGGGTCTGATTTTGTGGGCGGAGACCCTCTGGGTCCGATTTGGTCGGCGGGGCCACTCTGGGTCCGATTTGGTTGGCGGGACCACTCTGGGTCCGATTTAGTGGGCGGGGCCCCACAGGGTCCGATTTGGTGGGCGGGGCCCCTCAGGGTATGGTTTGGTGGGCAGGGCCTCTCTGGGTCCGATTTGGTGGGCGGGGCCACTCGGTAAGATTTGGTGGGCGGGGCCACTCTGGGTAAGATTTGGAGGCCGGGGTCGATGAGCTTCCGATTTGGAGGCCGAGGTCAAAGAGCCTCCGATTTGGAGGCCGGGGTGGCTCAGCCTCCGATTTGGAGGCCGGGGTGGCTCAGCCTCCGATTTGGAGGCCGGGGTGGCTCAGCCTCCGATTTGGAGGCCGGGGTGGCTCAGCCTCCCATTTGGAGGCCGGGGTGGCTCAGCCTCCCATTTGGAGGCCGGGGTGGCTCAGCCTCCCATTTGGAGGCCGGGGTCGATCAGCCTCCCATTTGGAGGCCGGGGTCGATCAGCCTCCCATTTGGAGGCCGGGGTCGATCAGCCTCCCATTTGGAGGCCGGGGTCGATCAGCCTCCCATTTGGAGGCCGGGGTCTATCAGCCTCCCATTTGGAGGCCGGGGTGGCTCAGCCTCCCATTTGGAGGCCGGGGTCGATCAGCCTCCCATTTGGAGGCCGGGGTCGATCAGCCTCCCATTTGGAGGCCGGGGTCGATCAGCCTCCCATTTGGAGGCCGGGGTCGATCAGCCTCCCATTTGGAGGCAGGGGTCGATCAGCCTCCGATTTGGAGGCCGGGGTCGATCAGCCTCCGATTTGGAGGCCGGGGTCGATCAGCCTCCGATTTGGAGGCAGGGGTGGCTCAGCCTCCGATTTGGAGGCCGGGGTGGCTCAGCCTCCGATTTGGAGGCCGGGGTGGCTCAGCCTCCGATTTGGAGGCCGGGGTGGCTCAGCCTCCGATTTGGAGGCCGGGGTGGCTCAGCCTCCGATTTGGAGGCCGGGGTCGATCAGCGTCCGATTTGGAGGCCGGGGTCGATCAGCCTCCGATTTGGAGGCCGGGGTCGATCAGCCTCCGATTTGGAGGCCGGGGTCGATCAGCCTCCGATTTGGAGGCCGGGGTCGCTCAGCCTCCGATTTGGAGGCCGGGGTGGCTCAGCCTCCGATTTGGAGGCCGGGGTGGCTCAGCCTCCGATTTGGAGGCCGGGGTGGCTCAGCCTCCGATTTGGAGGCCGGGGTGGCTCAGCCTCCGATTTGGAGGCCGGGGTCGCTCAGCATCCGATTTGAAGGCCTGGGTGGCTCAGCCTCCGATTTGGAGGCCGGGGTGGCTCAGCCTCCGATTTGGAGGCCGGGGTGGCTCAGCCTCCGATTTGGAGGCCGGGGGGTCGATCAGCCTCCCATTTGGAGCCTGTGGTCACTCAGCTTTCGATTTGGCGTGTTGGCCCTTTAAGACTCATTTCGGTGCGCCGGCCCTTTAACAGTCACTTTTGCACTTCGGCCCTTTAAGAGCCAGTTTGGCTCACTGGGCTTCTAAATACACTTTGGCGCACATTCTCTCTCAGGGGCATGTGTCATGTGATGAAGCTAGATTTGCATTTGTGCTGTGGGTTTCGCTTTAAGAGCTGATATTATGTGGCAGAAGCTCTGTTCTGGAGATGTCATGTGACGTTCGTAGGTGTTGGCATAGTAACTGGTTCTGCCTGCGCATATCAATGAGCTCAACTGCCATTTCAATCGCCTCAGGGCACGTTTTGCCATTTCCCATTCAAATGCATTGGAGACAGTGCATTCCAATGACGGGAAAAAAAATTTTCGAACGCAAATTGCGCAAAAACTACAAATCTGATCGACACGAAAAATACTTAGCACACCTCTCATGGGCGCTGGCTTCGAAATGACACCTCAACGGAGTCTGTGCGTGTAGCGGTTCGGGCTGTATTAATTGCGGAAATCAACTTAATAATAATAATAAGAAGAAGAATAAGTTAGCAGCGTTCGGATTACAATATAGTGGTTTTTTCAAACCACTATAATAAGAAGAATAAGTTAGCAGCGTTCAGATTACAAGATATTGCTTTCTTCAAAGCACTATAATAAGAAATTTGATTACAATATGTTGCTTGAACCTAGAGGTTCAAGCACCATAATTAATTGCAATGAGAAAATGCATATGAGTAAAGTGAACTCACGCTAGCACTTGTATACTAAAAATGACCTGGCATTAGCAGCTTGTATATTAGAAAAATGCCAAAAAGTGCTAATAGTGCTGATTACCTGGATGCCAAAAGTGCGGTGTGCAGTGATAATAGTTCTCACTGTGGTTCACTGGAGTCCCAAAGCTTTAGAAATAGCTGTATAACCTTTTCTAGACTGATATATCTCAATTGCTTCTTTCTCATTTGTTCCAGAATATTTTTGGATCATGGTGTGATGCTTACCTTTTGAGTATCGTGTGATCTACTTCACTTTTTCCGGCAGGTCCTATTTATGTGGTTTCTTGATTGAGAACAGGTGTGGCAGTAATCAGGAATGGGTGTGGCTAGGGGATTTGAACTCCCAAAGATGTGATAAACCACAGTTAATTAATGCTTCATTGAGGGGGTGGCAATCACTTTTTCACACAGGGCCATGCAAGTATGGATTTCTTTTAGAAAAAAAGAAAAAATTCCAGCTACTATAAGATCCATTTATTGAGTGAAAAGTAAGACAGAGTTCACATGATAGTCTCTATTACGCGTTTCGAACACCCACACTGTGTTCTTTATCAAAAACCTTTTTGATAAAGAACACAGTGTGGGTGTTCGAAACGCGTAATAGAGACTACCATGTGAACTCGGTCTTACTTTTCACTCAATAAATGGATCTTATAGTAGCTGGAATTTTTTCTTTTTTTCTGGAGTAACTACACTCTGGACGACATGATTCCTTGCTCCCACATACCACAGGCTGTTTTCAAGTGAGCTGGTAAGCCCCTTTTATTTATTTTCCCTTAATAATAAAGATCTTCATTTAAAAACTGCATTTTGTGCTGTGAGGCAGTGAGAGGGATAATATGCGAGGTCAACATGTATCCCCCAGGATGTGGACGGAGTCCTATAAAACTCTCTAGAGTTCCTTGTGTTCACAGCAGGACACATGTGAGTCACAGTCAGTTTGTTAGAAAAACCCGTTATTGGCTTTTATTTTTAGAGGGATTTGCAGGTTTGGTAGTGGGGTGAATCCCTCTCTCCACGCCAGGTTTTGGGAGTGGCTCTGTGGCCAAGATTCCATTTAAATCTGTTAGTTTTTGCTTTGGGTGTGGCAGTTTGGAGTTTGCAAGTTGCAGAGCAGGTGACTCTGTGCAACCCAGGCCTGTGTGGAGCTAACACAGAGCCAGGGAATTCAAGGTGGCTGACGCACTCAAAATACAAGGCAGTGCCATTGTCTACGGCAATGGGTTCTGAGTTCTGGACTGTTTTTACGGAAACCCAGCTGCGATCTGGAGGACATCATTTCTTTGTGTGAGTTTTTTGGACATTAAAGACATTTGCTTTGAACTTTCCTGTGGTCAGTGCCTACCTCACGCACTGCACCCACCCCGCTGCACTACAGTGTTTACTTGTGTTATCTTTGTCGATTATTTAAATTTGCTTAGGGATCTGAAACAAGTGTGACAAACATGTAAAAGAATAATGAATCAGGGAGGGGGCAAACACTTTTTCACACAAATTTGGGTTAAGAAACCTGTAGTTAGTCTGTACTTGGATGGTGGAATGCAGATGTGTGAAGACTGCCTAAAGAAGACTGGTGCATATGGAGTAGAGGTTGAGGCAGGTAGAGTATAGCCAAAAGGGGAAAAGGAGAGATTAAACCGCGGTGAGCTGGGGCAGTTAACCATACAAAGTTTGGAACACAAGATATGTTGTAAATGAAGCACGTTGTAACAAACACACCATATCTGACTATAAACCAGATGAACCTTATTGCTGGGGCCAATAGTGATGTGTAAACATCCTAATAACTTCTAGGACACACTGACATTGGTTGGTATCAGAAATATAGGATTTTACATTTTGTACTGACCCTTTCAGAATCTGTGGGCCTGTTCATGCATGTGACTCCATAGCAGAGTAGGACAGCACAGGAGGAAAATGGCACCAGGAGAGGTTACTCATTGTGTTCATGCTAAATATATTAAAGATTATAAATTTCAATGGAGTAATTTATAAAAAAAAATAGATCAACAATAAGTACACCATTAACCACAAAGAATAAAATCACGTACATGTATGTCAGTGCTGGGGTTAACACATGGGGATAGATCTCAGGAGTTGAGCATCCTTCAGACGCAGTACTTGGTGGCTATGTCACATACCTGGCATCTGTCTCTTACTGCCATGGCTGGAACTTAGCTCCAATCGCGTTTGTTAACCATCAAGATGCTGCTTGTTGTGAAGCTCTGACAGCGGCATCTAAAGGGAGCAGTCGGCAGGCACCAATGTATTACCATGACAGCTTGAGGTCTTCTAAAGGATCCTATTGCTGACATGTTGTTACCCATGTGAAGCTTATCTACAGGCCTCTGAGGTTCACAGGAGACTGCAATTTACATTTTATAATTCAATACTATAATGTCGTAGTATATAGCATACTGTAAGTGATTAGACAATTGCAAATTCAGGTTTCCCTATTTGAACTAAAAAAATAAGCTAAAAATAAAAATGTTTGCTAAAAAATATAAAAATTCAAATCTCCCATAAAAAAAACATATTTGGTTTCACTGTATGAGTGTCTGGTCTGTCAAAAATAAATGGAATTAACCCATGTGGTAAACACCATAAGCTCCATTGATGGGAAAATAAAAATGTTATAGATCTCGTAAAACAGTAGCACAAGGCAAATATTTTTTTTTTCAACAAACAAGATTTTTATTTTACTGCTTAACCCCTTCATGACCATTGATATGCCTTTTAGAGGCTGCAGTTAAGGGTACTTATTCCACAGCTATGCTTTTTAACAACGCTGAGAAATAAGGGTATAGCGCTGGGGGTAGCCGAGACCCAGGAAAACATGATCAGGACTGTTTTTTATAGTCCCCTGTCACATGATCACCGTTATTCACTGAATAACGACGATCACAAAAAAAGTCTGATTTACAGTTCACTTCTATCTCCTCTGATATGATCTGGCATATCAGAGGAGAGAGAAATGGGGTCCCAAAAGAGCCCCCGGTGCCTTCACCATCCCCAGACCCATCTGCTTCATTCCGTGACCCTCTGCATCATCTTCCTGGAAGAAAATGTCTGGTGTATGCGCAGTGTACCCAGCGAGATCCGCTGACCGGTACCCGGCAACAATAGGAAGTTTTTCCTATTGATTTAATTTGATCACTGTGATAGATCCTATCGCAGTACTCAACATTTAAAAAATAGTAAATAACCCCCCCTTTGTCACTCCCTTAACCCCTTCCTGACATGAGACGTACTATCCCGTCCATGGGACCCGGGCCCCTATGCCCATGGACGGGATAGTACGTCTACCGCGATCAGCGGCGCCCACGTGGTGAGCGCCGCTGATCGCGGCCGGGTGTCAGCTGATTATCACAACTGACACCCGGCACAATGTGTCAGGGGCGGTCACGGACCGCCCCCGACACGTTAACCCCTTGCACACCGCGATCAAACATGATCGCGGTGTACCGGGGGTTAAAGGGAAGCATCGGCAGGGAGGGGGCTCCCTCCATGCTTCCCTGAGCCCCCCACGGCAGCGCAATGTGCAGCGCTGCTGCGGGGGGCTCCTTTCCTGCAGGCCCCCGAATCCAAGATGGCGACGGGGGCCTTCGGGGGCCTGCAGGGAGCTGGCTTCCTCAGTGCCTGCAAAGCGCAGGCATGAGGAAGCCTTCTGCAGTGCCTGTGACAGATTGCTGATCTGTCACAGTGATCTGTGTTGTGACAGATCAGCGATCTGTCACAGGACAGTGATGTCCCACCTGGATTATTTAATAAAGTAAAAAAAAAATAAAAAAAATGTTAAAATAAATTTAAAAAAATCGCCAAATAAATTAGAAAAAAAAAAATATTCCCCCAAATAAATCCATTTTTTAGAAATAAAAAACAAACAAACAATGAAAGTACACATATTAGGTATCGTCGCGTCTGTAACGACCTGCCCTATAAAACTGTCCCATTAGTTAACCCCTTTAGCAAACCCCTTAAAAAATAAAAATATAAAGCGAAGCAAAAAATAATGATTTATTATCATACCGCCAAACAAAAAGTGTAATAACGCGCGATCAAAAAGACGCATATAAATATCCATGGTACCGCTGAAAACGTCATCTTGTCTCGCAAAAAAACGAGCCACCAAACAGCATCATCAGCGAAAAAATAAAAAAGTTACAGCTCGCAGAATAAAGCGATGCAAAAATAATTATTTTTTATATAAAATAGTTTTCATTGCATAAAACCGACAAAACATAAAAAAAGACCTAAGTAAGGTATCTCTGTAAGCGTACTGACCCGAAGAATAAAACCGCTTTATCAATTTTATCGCATGCGGAACGGTGTAAACGCACCCCCCCAAAACAAATTCATGAAACGCTGGTTTTTGTTCATTCTGCGTCCCAAAAATCGGAATAAAAAGTGATCAAAAAATGTCACGTGCCCAAAAATGGTACAAATAAAAAGGTCAACTCGGTGACCTCACAAGACTCGGTGGGTCAAAATACGGAAAAATTAGAGCTCTCAATATGTGGTGATGCAAAAACTATTTTTACAATAAAAAGCGTCTTTTAGCGTGTGACAGCTGCCAAACATAAAAACCGCCATAAATAGTAAATCAAACCCCCCGTTATCACCCCCTTAGTTAGGGAAAAATAATAAAATAAAAAAAATGTATTTATTTCCATTTTTCCATAAGGGTTAGGGTTAGGGCTAGGGTTAGGGCTAGGGCTAGGGTTAGGGTAGGGTTAGGGCTAGGGTTAGGGTTAGGGCTAGGGTTAGGGTTAGGGCTGAGATTAGGGTTAGGGGTGTGTTGGGGTTCGGGTTGGAGTTAGAATTGGGGGTTTCCACTGTTTGGGCACATCAGGGGCTCTCCAAATGCAACATGGCGTCTGATCTCAATTCCAGCCAATTCTGAATTGAAAAAGTCAAATGGTGCTCCTTCCCTTCCAAGCTCTGCCATGCGCCCAAACAGTGTTTTACCCCGACATATAGGGTATCAGCCTACTCAGGACAAATTGCAAAACAATTTTTGGGGTCCAATTTTTCCTGTTACCCTTAGGAAAATAAAAAATTGGGGGCAAAAATATCATTTTTGTGGAAAAAAATGATTTTTTTACTTTCATGTCAGAGCGTTATAAACTTCTGTGAAGCACTTTGGGGTTCAAAGTGCTCACCACACATCTAGATAAGTTCCGTGGGGGGCCTAGTGTCCAAAATGGGGTCACTTGTGGGGAGTTTCAATAGTTTAGGTACATCAGGGGCTCTCCAAACGCACATGACACCCGCAGACCATTCCATCAAAGTCTGCATTCCAAAATGTCACTGCTTCCCTTCCGAGCCCCGACGTGTGTCCATACAGTAGTTTTCTCCCATATATGGGGTGTCAGCGTACTCATGACAAATTGGACAACAACTTTTGGGGTCCAATTTCTTCTGTTACCCTTGGGAAAATAAAAAAATTGGGGACTAATTGATCATGTTTGTGGAAAAAATACGATTTTTTTTATTTTCATGCCTGGGCATTATAAACTTCTGTGAAGCCTTTGGGGGTTCAAAGTGCTCACCTCACATGTAGATAAGTTCCTTAGGGGGTCTAGTTTTCAAAATGGGGTCATTTGTGGGGGGTTTCCTCTGTTTAGGTACATTAGGGGCTCTCCAAAGGCAACATGACACCCGCAGACCATGCCATCAAAGTCTGCATTCCAAAACGTCACTACTTCCCTTCCGAGCCCCGACGTGTGTCCATACAGTAGTTTTCTTCCACATATGGGGTATCAGCATACTCAGGACAAATTGGACAACAACTTTTGGGGTCCAATTTCTCCTGGTACCCTTGGGAAAATAAAAAATGGTGACTAAAAGATCATGTTTGTGGAAAAAATACGAATTTTTTATTTTCAGGCCGGGCGTTATAAACTTCTGTGAAGCACTGGGGGGTTCAAAGTGCTCACCACACATCTAGATAAGTTCCTTGGCGGGTCTAGTTTACAAAATGGTGTCATTTGTGGGGGGTTTCCACTGTTTAGGTACATCAGGGGTTTTCCAATCGTGACATGGTGTCCGATCTCAATTCCAGCCAAAAACGTCAAATGGCGCTGCTTCCCTTCCGAGCTCTGCCATGCACCCAAATAGTGGTTTACCCCCACATGTGGGGTATCAGCGTACTCAGGACAAATTGCACAATAACTTTTAGGGTCCTGTTACCCTTGGAAAAATAAGAATTGAGGGTGAAAAGATCATTTTTGTGGAAAAAATATAATTTCTTAATTGTACGGCTTTATGTTATAAACTTCTGTGAAGCCCTTGGGGGTTCAAAGTTCTCATCACACATCTAGATAAGTTCCTTGGGGGGTCTAATTTCCAAAATGGGGTCACTTGTAGGGGGTTTCCACTGTTTAGGTACATCAGGGACTCTCCAAACGTGACATGGCGTCCGATCTGAATTCAAGCCAATTTTGCATTGAAAAAGTCAAACGGCGCTCCTTCCATTCTGAGCTCTGCCATGCGCCGAAACAGTCGTTCCCCCCCACATATCAGGTATCAGCGTACTCAGGACAAATTGCACAATAACTTTTGCAGTCCAATTTCTCCTGTTACCCTTGGTAAAATAAAAAAAATTGAACCTGAAGTATTTTTTTTGTGAAAAAAAGTTAGATGTTCATTTTTTTTTAAATATTCAAAAAAATTCCTGTGATGCACCTAAAGGGTTAATAAACTTCTTGAATGTGGTTTTGAGCACCTTAAGGGGTGCAGTTTTTAGAATGGTGCCACTTTTGGGTATTTTCTATCATATAGACCCCTCAAAGTGACCTCAAATGTGATGTGGTCCTAAAAATAAAATGGTGTTGTAAAAATGAGAAATCGCTGGTCAACTTTTAACCCTTATAACTTCCTAACAAAAAAAAATTTTGGTTCCAAAATTGTGCTGATGTAAAGTAAACATGTGGGAAATGTTAGTTATCAAGTTTTTTGTGTGCTGTATCTCTGTGATTTAAGGGCATAAAAATTCAAAGTTGGAAAATTGCAAAATTTTCAAAATTTTCGCCAAATTTCCGTTTTTCCCACAAATAAATGCAAGTTATTTGAATGAAATTTTACCACTAACATGAAGTACAATATGTCACGAGAAAACAATGTCATAATCACTGGGATCCATGGAAGCGTTCCAGAGTTATGACCTCATAAAGGTACAGTGGTCAGAATTGTAAAAATTGGCCCGGTCATGAACGTGCAAACCACCCTTGGGGGTGAAGGGGTTAATAACATAAAAATGATAAAATATTTTTTTTATTTTTTTCCATTCTCTGCAGTTAGGGTTAGGGTTACGGTTAGGGCTGTGTTTAGAGTTAGAGTTGGGGTTAGGGCTGTGGATAGGGTTGGTGTTGGAGTTATGTTTGTGTTAGGGGTGGGATTAGGGTTGTGTTAAGGTAGTGTTAGGGTTAGTGTTATGTTTAGGTTGGCATTATAATTGAGGTTTCTTCAAAAGTAAAAAAAAGATGATATGACAGCTAGTGTTGGACACAAGTGTTCGCTACTCAAGTTTGCATCAGGTGCTCTGTATGCACCGAGTATCTCAGATCCCCTGCATTTTTTTGTGGGTGTCTCCATTTTCCCTTCTGTTAGAAGAAGGGGAGGGAAAAATGTAAATGCAGAAAAAGGGGTTAAGAGAGTCCTATAGAACTGCAAAAAATAAAGGTAACCAGCTCACCTGCTTTCTTGGCTAGTAGTGGTGCATGGAAGCTTGGATATTTCGTGAAGCCACACGTGGAGTAAATCAATAATGAAAAAGTTTCCAGCTTCCAAATATACAAAAATGTATTCAAGGCATAAGAACCAGGATAAACGGACATGTCCCATCATAGCGGAAAGACACAGCAATGCGTATCGAACAATATGTTCTTTCTCAAGCTTGAAAAAGAACATATTGGTCGATACGCATTGCTGTGTCTTTCCGCTATGATGGGGCATGTCCGTTTATCCTTGTTCTTATGCCTTAAATAAATTTTTGTGTATTTGGAAGCTGGAAACTTTTTCATTATTGATGTACTATAGAACTAACAGTGAACTTTCTCTCTTCTTTTTTAACACTATTGATCATGAACCCATTATCTTCATAAAACTTTTGTAATTACACAAAGTATGGGGCAGCTATGAAGCATCTTTTACTGCGTTTGTCATCACATCTGTCTTACTTACCTATAATACCATGCCATTTGAAAGAAACACTCAATCATTTTAACACCATGTGAATTATTATTGCCTGTGGATGTTTCCACTATTACAGTAATGATTGCAAATTCACTAATATAATGAGTGAGGACAATAGGCTTCCTAGTAAGCTCTGTACAACTTTCTCTATTTATACGGAGCGATTATACACACTTACCTGCTTGATATTCCTCTAAGTGGTTTGTGCACGCAATGAATACATGCACATGAGTAAGAAGAAATGCATAATTTGCTCTATTGTATCATGGATACATCTTATTTCACAGCAGAGAGCGTAACATATAATCCGCTATGTAAGAAATGCTGAATAATTCATATTTTCACAATGAACAGGCTAAGTGAACAGCATTCAATTGTTTGAATAACTTCATAAGTGAAGAACAGCATTAATTAACTGGAGATTTACAAAAACAGTATTTTGCAATCACCAATATGCCATTAATTCAGTCACTACCCATCTGGGACTATACTTGGATCATAACCTTGAGATTTCCCTGCAGTCAAGTTCAACCTTAATTGCACAAGACTAGACTAAAGAACACGGTGATTTTGCCCATGACACTTCTTGCACAGCCAAAGATCTTGTGGTAGCCTCACAGTATAATATGCGGTAAATAAAGTTGAATTGAGCATGTTGGCATGCCACAAAAATACAAATTATTTTGATTTTTTTATGAGTTGTATGTCAGGATCTAGCTATCTTTTGAGTCTAGTGCGCCATTATTAGCTTACATAATGGTGCAAAGATGCATGATTTTTGGCCACGTGAAACCATGTAGTACCAGTTGATGACTTCACATCCCAATCTAGCCTGTGCCAAGCTGCTTTTGATTTTCAAAATCTTATTACAGGTCCTCATGAAGAGATAGCAAAGGACATTTGTAAAAAACTCATGAAATGTGGTTCAATTTTCTTTCTGTTCTTTCCCAGTCTCTATCTCCTTTTGTTCCTTTTCCAAAAAAATACATCTCTAATTGGATGATTATTAGTAGAGATGAGCGAATATGTTTGGAAAATGATTGTCAAACATAAATTCAGTGAGAATATGGTACATTCAGATTTGTGATTGGTAACACAAGCATTTTTCTAAAAATCTGGAATAGTTGGTAACATTTGGTAAAAGATAGAATAAAAGCCGGCAATTCATGTGCCGCGTTCAGTAAAATCACAGCGTGACAGATTACAACAGAATAGATAGAATAGATATATACACATAGAATATATATATATATATATATATATATATATATATGTCAGTGAAGAGAAAACAGCTGCACTCTGGGAAATTTTCATTTTCAATGCAAAAAAATTTTTTTTATTGCAGACACCACTGGGGAATAGTGCGTTGAGGTAACGTTTCGACCCTATGTCGGGTCTTTTTCAAACCTCACTAGATGAGACACATACAAAGATAGACATTAGGATATATACAGTGATAATCACAAAAATGTACGAATTCTGTAGAGGTTTAAACAGATATACATATTTACACAATTACATATTTACACTATGTACAAAATCATCATATACAGGATCGTTGTGTGCAAAATCATTGTAGAACAAAATTGTACAAATCAATCAGTTATCCCATAGGATATTGGAGTTAGATCCAGTAAATATTGATTGAAGCAGCTGTGGAGCTGGGTTACGGCGAGGCCGGCATAATGGAGCAAATCACATAAATGCAACATAATCAGGCAGTGCAAGCATGGAGACTGACCTTAAAGCACAAGAGAAAAAGAAGCAATCACGGCAGTATGAATGTGCAGGAGGGGCTGAAAAAAGATGAAAAAAAACAAGAGGTTTGGACCAGTATAGGACACTGCAGTAGGGAAAAGAAAGGGGGTAGGGGAAACAGAGGAGAGGCATACCTAAAGTGCCATATGTAGAAGTCCGGTCTGGCAGGGACCAGGCAGAGGTCCTATGATGAGCTGAGGAGACAGGTAATGCAAGAGTTAACAGCATGAAAGCATTCTAAAGTAGCTCACAGTGCAGCACTGCTGCAGGACATACCTGGAAGCGTGGGGCAGCAAGCGCCGTCTGTGCTGTAGTGTGCAGGCACTGGTGGTCAGTGAGTTAAAGTAGCCTGGAGACCGGAAGTCAGTGGGAGTGTCTGAGGTGTGCTACTGTGTCGTGTCGTTTCACCGACATAAAGTAAACCACATGCGCATTTTACCACGTATACAACGTTGTAGGACTCACAGGTGAAGAAACCTTTTATGGTATACTGTTTGCCAGAATGTGGGTGGGTGATAGTGCTAGATTTAATAACATTCGAGCAGCATGCACATCCCAAACAGGGAAATGTGCCATTTCTCTCAGTGTTGAGGAACGTTTGTCTGGGGACCCAAGTAAAACTTCCCCAGCCGCCACTATTTTACCTGCTGTGCCATCCTGGCATTACACAAGCATGTGTCCCACAACATTACCGGTGCCCTCAACAATGCAGTTACTGGGAAAGTACACATAACCACTGACATGTGGATAAGTGCTTGTGGCCAGGGATGGTACATCTTGGTGACAGCACACTGGGTTAACATAGTGGAAGCTGGGACCCAGTCAGACCTTGTGATGGAACAAGTCCTCCCAACGCCAAGGATTGCGGGCCCTACATCAATCAGGGTTTCCCCCACTGTGTACAGCTCCTGCACCTCTGCTTCCTCCTTCTCCTCCTCTTCAGCCTCCATGTCCAAAATGAGCACATTATTCACAAGCTGGAAGCAATGCAGCACTGCCAAAGCAAAGTGGCAACAAGCTGTGCTGAAGCTAATTTGCTTAGGTGACAAATCGTACAATGCTGAAAAGTTCTTGACAGCTCTGAAAGAGCAGGCAGATGAAGAAGGAAGAACAGGAGCTACTTTCATGCGCTATAGACGGGACTACAACCACAACTGTCATACCGTCTATTCAGCGTGGATGGTCTGAGGACAGGGAAGAAGAGGAAGAGGAGGAGGTCACCTTGGTCAGTTGGCCTGTTGGTGAGGACACAGAAGGCTTGCCTGTTAGCAGTCTAGCACGCATGGCTGACTTTATGTTGCGCTTCCTTTCCTGTGACCCTCGTATTGTCAAAATATTGGGTACCAGTCATTACTGGCTAGCGACACTTTTAGACCCATGGTACAAGGATAACTTTCAATCTCTTGTTCCAGAGGCAGACAGGTGTACCAAAATGGTGCAGTACCAAGGGCCATTGCTGCAGAATTATTAAAAAAATTCCCATCTCAAAACACTGGCGAAAGAGATAACAGTTCGTTGGCCAACCAAGCAGGACAGATGAGACAAACACGAGTCCAGTCCAGCAGAGGCAGGGGAACACTGGCAAAGTTCTGGGACAGTTTTCTAAGACCCTCCCATCGCCCATGCACTGAGGTGTGGGGTAATCTCACAAGGAATGCAATCTTTTCTAAGATGCTGAGGGAGTACCTTGCTGACTGTACCAACGTCCTCTGTGATTCCTCTGTGCCTTTTAATTATTGGGTATCCAAGCTGGACATATGGCATGAGCTGGCTTTCTACTCCTTGGAGATTCTGGCCTGCCCTGCCGCTAACGCTTTGTCTGAGCGGGTTTTTAGTGCTGCTGGTGGCATTATCACAGATAAGCGCATTCGCCTTTCTATGGAAAATGCAGACAGGCTGACTCTTGTAAAAATGATCAAGGCATGAATTGGACCTGATTTCTCGACACCACCAAATGATGACAGCGAAGCATAAACTCCAATGTAGTGTTTTTTTGGGAGGTGTATTCCCATGCACCTCTTCGCAACCAAGCATGGATATACGCTTCCTGATTTTGGCTAATTGGTGTCCTCCTCCTCCTTCTCTTCATCCTCACCATACACCACCACTTGAACACCAGGGTGAACGTATTCAGTTATGCTCTGGCCACTCTATGTTTTGGCAAGGGTGTTATGATGGCCGTCATCAAAATGCAAAAAATATGTACACCTCCAAGGGGAAATGTTTGCCAGCCCATACACTAAGTGTATGAGCATTCCAAGTCTAGGAGACACGTTCCTAGAAATTGGGCCTATTTTTTAATCAGGCATTCCTCCAAGTCTCATCTTTCACCACCACTAGATCAAAAGGGTTTATGAGTTCCGTACAGCTACAGCCAGTGTCGAATTATTAACAAGGGTGGGTGGTTATGCTGTGCGTAAAAATACTTGCTCTGAAAAAGGTTGAGGTGTACCCCACAGGGGAAATGTTTGCCAGCCCATACACTAAGTGTATGGGCATTCCAAATCTAGGAGACACGCTCCTAGAAATTGGGCCTATTTTTTAATCAGGCCTTCCTCCAAGTCTCATCATCCACCACCACTAGATCAAAAGGGTTTATGTGTTCCGTGCTGCTACAGACAGTGACGAAATCCTAACACGGGTGGGTGTTTTTTTTCTGGACTTTAATTACTTGTTATGGAAAAGGTTGAGATGTACCCCACGGGGAAAATGTTTGTCAGCCCAAAACACTTAGTATATGGCTATTAAAAGTCTAGGAGACCTGATCCTTTTAATGGGACATTTTTTTTCCTACATGTTTCTTCCAAGGGGGATTGTGGTTATTGGTGTGCATATGACTTGGTATCAGGGATGGCCTTGCAGTCAATGCATAAGAAAACAGAATGGGACTACAAAATGAATAATGTAAAGTGGATTTTCCTTTGCCCATCCAGTATGTGGGTTCAAAGGCATATTGGGGTGTAGATGACTTGGCTGCAGGGCAGGCCTTGCTGTCAATGTATAAGAAAACAGAATGGGAGTACAAAATGAATAATGTGAAGTGGATTTTCCTGTGCCCATCCAGTACCTGGGTTCAAAGGCATATTGGGGTGCAGATGACTTCGCAGCATGGCAGGCCTTGCTGTCAATTCCCGAAAAAACAGAATGGGAGTACAAAATGAATAATGTGAATTGGATTTTCCTGTGCCCATCCAGTATGTGGGTTCAAAGGCTTATTGGGGTGCAAATGACTTGGTAGCAGGACAGGCCTTGCAGTCAATGCAAAAGAAAACAGAATGGGAGCACAAAATGAATAATGTGAAGTGGATTTTCCGGTGGCCATCCAGTACGTGGCTTGAAAAGCTTATTGGGGTGCATGTAACTTTAGGACAAGCCAGGCCTTACATTCAATGCAACATTTTTTCATGAAGCCTTCCTGTACCTCTCGTGAAAAGGGTATTGTGGTGCATCGTAATTCTTGGCAGCCCATCGACTCACTGCATAGGCAATAACAGTTTAGAAGACCCACTGTTTAATAATGCAGAAACAGTCCACATGAGACAGATTAGTGGAGCGCCAGGCTGACAGGTCTCGGAGTGTCGGTGAATTGAGATCCGATGCTGCTCCTGCCGGATGCCTCAAGAGAGGATGAGAACATGGAAAGCAAAGAAAGCCTGGTCGCAGGGGAGCGCAAAGGACAAGAAGGCTTCTTGTTCTTTGCGCTCACCTGCAACCGGGCTTTCTTTGCTTTCCACTGTTTAATAATGGCCCTTTAAGAAGATTAATGCCGCCTGATGCCCCGGTAAAAATTTGCTCTGTGACTTTGAGTACCTTATTCATAAATGTAACAAGATGTGTCTGCTTATGTGTCACACACCACATGGCCAGCTAGGGTTGTTAAATGTTACAATGATATTTCCAAGTAAATGCATTTGTATTGGTTGAAAGCAATGTTAAAGTTGAAAAACGTTTCAAAAACGCTGTGTTTGAACATAGCCCAAGTGAGGGAGGAACATTTTGGTCTGGGGTTAATTATTTTGCCTTATATACACGTCATTACCCTTGAAAGGATGTACCTTTACCTATTTCCCAGCAAACTCTGTTTTGGTTTCGTTTTGGTATGTTTTTTGATGCATTGGTAAAAATGGCATGGGACTCTGACAACATTGTTTAAAGCTGTGAATTAGGAGTCAGAAATACTTCCGGGGCGATCCCCATGATATCCCCATGTCATTTGAGCAGTGTTTCCATCATTTTCCGACTTTTTTGACCTTAAAAGGACCCCTGGGGGAATCGCGGTAAAAATGCTGGGTCTCCCACAGACTTATATTGGGCTCATTGTTCTGTCCGAGTAACCGAGTATTCCAATTTGGTCGACAAGAGCAAAAAGCACCCGAGCATTTTATTGCTCACCCATCACTACTCTCCATTACTATCCTTGAGGCTTGATGTCACCTGACCATACATAGGTGACATCAACGCCCCAACTATCACTCCACTTGCCACCACTACGGGGTAGGTGGGAAGAGGGAGCCTAAGTGCCAGAATTGGCGCATCTTAGAGATGCGCTTTTTCTGGGGCAGCTGAGAGCTGATGTTTTTAGCCTGGGGTCAGTATTCATGGCCCCTTACTAGACTATTAATATCAACCTGCAGCTGTCTGCATAGCCTTTGCTGGTTATTAATTATAGGAGGACCCTACGTCATTTTTTACAGTCCCCCATTTTAATAGCTGGTAAAGGCTAAGTATACAGTTATGAGCTGATATTAATAGCCTGGGAAGCTCCATGGAATTACCCCCTTCCCAGGCTATAAACGTCGGCCCCCAGCTGTCGACTTTTCCTCTGCTAGGTACGAAAATTGCACAAGAACCACACCATTTTTTTCTGAAAAATAATATTTTATTATTAAATACATGTACAGTAAGCTGCACATACACTGTACTAATTGTATTGGTCACAGACATCTGTATATCTACCTATTCTATTTGTATTTACTGTATGTAATCCATCTCTTCTTTCCTCTTGGCTCCTGCAGTGATTTTACAGCATACGTCCAGATGAATTGCCGGCTTTTCTTCTATTTATCTCTCTATAAATATATACATATATATGTGTGTGCCACTGACATCTATATATATAGTGTGATTTTACTGTACACGGCACATAAATTGCAGGCTTTTCAGAGGACATCGGTGCGCAACAATCAGAGAGCACTCGCATGGTCTGAGTGCTGTGCCATTTTTTTCCCATAGGCTTGCATTGGCGAATCTTGGCCAAGTCTTATGACAATCGCAGCATGCAGGGATTTTACATGCACGCCAAACACAGCTGGTAAAATAAATGCTGATGTGAGCTACCCATAGATTAACACAGGGCCTATGCTATGCAATGTTTTCTTGCATAGCACTCACCCGTATTCTACTGTAGTGTGACGATGGCCTTCATCAGCCACTCCTGCACTGTAAATAAATAATTAAAAAACCTGCATGGGTTCCCCTGTATTTTTGGTAACAAGCCAGGCAAATCTCACAACTGGGGGTTGCAACCCTCAGCTGACAGCTTCAGCAAGGCTGGTTAACAAGAATAGAGGGGTCCCCATGCCATATTTTTTAAATGTTTAACCCCTTCACCCCCAAGGGTGGTTTGCACGTTCATGACCGGGCCAATTTTTACAATTCTGACCACTGTCCCTTTATGAGGTCATAACTCTGGACGCTTCCATGGATCCCAGTGATTATGACATTGCTTTCTCGTGACATATTGTACTTCATGTTAGTGGTAAAATTTCATTCAAATAACTTGCATTTATTTGTGGGAAAAACGGAAATTTGGTGAAAATTTTGAAAATTTTGCAATTTTCCAACTTTGAATTTTTATGCCCTTAAATCACAGAGATACAGCACACAAAAAACTTGATAACTAACATTTCCCACATGTTTACTTTACATCAGCACAATTTTGGAACCAACATTTTTTTTGTTAGGAAGTTATAAGGGTTAAAAGTTGACCAGCGATTTCTCATTTTTACAACACCATTTTATTTTTAGGACCACATCACATTTGAGGTCACTTTGAGGGGTCTATATGATAGAAAATACCCAAAAGTGGCACCATTCTAAAAACTGCACCCCACAAGGTGCTCAAAACCACATTCAAGAAGTTTATTAACCCTTTAGGTGCGTCACAGGAATTTTTTGAATATTTAAAAAAAAAATGAACATCTAACTTTTTTTCACACAAAAAATATTTCAGGTTCAATTTTTTTTATTTTACCAAGGGTAACAGGAGAAATTGGACTGCAAAAGTTATTGTGCAATTTGTCCTGAGTACGCTGATGCCTGATATGTGGGGGGGAACGACTGTTTCGGCGCATGGCAGAGCTCAGAAGGGAAGGAGCGCCGCTTGACTTTTTCAATGCAAAATTGGCTGGAATTCAGATCGCTATGTCACGTTTGGAGAGTCCCTGATGTACCTAAACAGTGGAAACCCCCAACAAGTGACCCCATTTTGGAAACTAGACCCCCCAAGGAACTTATCTAGATATGTGGTGAGAACTTTGAACCCACAAGGGCTTCACAGAAGTTTATAACGTACAGCGGTACAATTAAAAAATCATATTTTTTCCACAAAAATGATCTTTTCACCCCCATTTTATATTTTTCCAAGGTAACAGGACCCTAAAAGTTATTGTGCAATTTGTCCTGAGTACGCTGATACCCCACATGTGGGGGTAAACTACTATTTGGGCGCACGGCAGAGCTCGGAAGGGAAGCAGCGCCATTTGACGTTTTTGGCTGGAATTGAGATTGGACACCATGTCGCGATTGGAAAACCCCTGATGTACCAAAACAGTGGAAACCCCCCACATATGACACCATTTTGGAAACTAGACCCCCCCAAGGAACTTATCTAGGTGTGTGGTGAGCACTTTGAACCCCCCAGTGCTTCACAGAAGTTTATAACGCCCGGGCGTGAAAATAAAAAATTCATATTTTTTCCACAAACATGATCTTTTAGTCACCAATTTTTTTTTTCCAAGGGTACCAGGAGAAATTGAACCCCAAAAGTTGTTGTCCAATTTGTCCTGAGTATGCTGACACCCCATATGTGGGAGAAAACTACTGTATGGGCACACGTCGGGGCTCGGAAGGGAAGTAGTGACGTTTTGGAATGCAGATTTTGATGGAATGGTCTGCGGGTGTCATGTTGCCTTTGGAGAGCCCCTAATGTACCTAAACAGTGGAAACCCCCACAAATGACCCCATTTTGGAAACTAGACCCCCTAAGGAACTTATCTAGATGTGAGGTGAGCACTTTGAACCCCCAAGGGCTTCACAGAAGTTTATAATGCCCGGGCATGAAAATAAAAAAATCGTATTTTTTCCACAAACATGATCAATTAGTCCCCAATTTTTTTATTTTCCCAAGGGTAACAGAAGAAATTGGACCCCAAAAGTTGTTGTCCAATTTGTCCTGAGTACAATGATACCCCATATGTGGGAGAAAACTATTGTATGGGTACACGTCGGGGCTCGGAAGGGAAGTAGTGACATTTTGGAATGCAGACTTTGATGGAATGATCTGTGGGTGTTATGTGCATTTAGATAGCCCCTGCTGTACCTAAACTATTGAAACTCCCCACAAGTGTCCCCATTTTGGAAACTAGAACCCCCACAGAACTTATCTAGATGTGTGGTGAGCACTTTGGACCCCCAAGTGCTTCACAGAAGTTTATAACGCCCGGGCGTGAAAATAAAAAAATCATTTTTTTCCACAAAAATTATATTTTTGCCCCCAATTTTTTATCTTCCTAAGGGTAACAGGACAAATTGGACCCCAAAAGTTGTTTTGCAATTTGTCCTGAGCAGGCTGATACCCTACATATGGGGGTAAAACACTGTTTGGGCGCATGGAGGAGCTTGGAAGGGCAGGAGAACCATTTCACTTTTTCAACTCAGAATTGGCTGGAATTGAGATCAGACGCCATGTTGCATTTGGAGAGCAACTGATGTGCCCAAACAGTGGAAACCCCCAATTCTAACTCCAACCCGAACCCCAACACAGCCCTAACCCGAATCTCAGCCCTAACCCTAGCCCTAACCCTAACCCTAGCCCTAACCCTAGTCCTAACCCTAGCCCTAGCCCTAACCCTAGCCCTAGCCCTAACCCTAGCCCTAGCCCTAACCCTAACGGGAAAATGGAAATAAATACATTTTCTTTTAATTTTATTATTTTTCCCTAACTAAGGGGGTGATAACGGGGGGTTTGATTTGCTATTTATGACGGTTTTTATTTTTGGCAGCTGTCATACGCTAAAAGACGCTTTTTATTGTAAAAATAGTTTTTGCATCAC
The DNA here is from genome assembly GCF_039654945.1 of Dendrobates tinctorius. NCBI lineage: Eukaryota > Metazoa > Chordata > Amphibia > Anura > Dendrobatidae > Dendrobates > Dendrobates tinctorius. The sequence continues at coordinate 18,168,025 of NW_027361672.1, forward strand.
CACATATTGAGAGCTATAATTTTTCCGTATTTTGACCCACCGAGTCATGTGAGGTCTTATTTTTTGCTGGACGAGTTGACGTTTATTGCTACCATTTTCGGGCACATGACATTTTTGTATCGCTTTTTATTCCGATTTTTGGGACGCAGAATGAACAAAAACCAGCATTTCATGAATTTCTTTTGGGGGGGTGCGTTTACACCGTTCCGCGTGTGGTAAAATTGATAAAGCGGTTTTATTCTTCGGGTCAGTATGGTTACAGCGATACCTCATTTAGGTCGTTTTTTTATGTTTTGTCGGTTTTATGCAATGAAAACTATTTTATGTAAAAAATAATTATTTTTGCATTGCTTTATTCTGCAAGCTATAACTTTTTTATTTTTTCGCTGATGATGCTGTATGGCAGCTTGTTTTTTGCGGGACAAGATGATGTTTTCAGTGGTACCATGCATATTTATATGCGTCTTTTTGATCGCGCGTTATTGCACTTTTTGTTTGGCGGTATGATAATAAATCATTATTTTTTGCTTCGTTTTTTATTTTTATTTTTTAAGGGGTTCGCTAAAGGGGTTAGCTAATGGGACAGTTTTATACGGCAGGTTGTTATGGACGCGCCCACACCTAATATGTGTACTTTTATTGTTTTTTTTTAATTTCCAAAAAACAACTTGGATTGGATTTATTGGGGGAATATTTTTTTTTTTCGAATTTATTTGGCGATTTTTTTAAAATTATTTTAACACTTTTTTTTTTTAAACTTTATTACATAGTCCCAGGTGGGACATCACTGTCCTGTGACAGATCGCTGATCTGTCACATCACAGATCACTGTGACAGATCGCTGATCTGTCACAGGCACTGCTGCAGACTTCCTCATGCCTACGCTTTGCAGGCACTGAGGAAGTGAGCTCCCTGCAGGCCCCCCGTCGCCATCTTGGATTCGGGGGCCTGCAGTGAAAGAGCCCCCCACAGCAGCGCTGCACATTGCGCTGCTGTGGGGGGCTCAGGGAAGCACGGAGGGAGCCCCCTCCCTGCCAATGCTTCCCTTTAACCCCCGATACACCGCGATCATGTTTGATCGTGGTGTGCAAGGGGTTAACGTGTCAGGGGCGGCCCGTGATCGCCCCGACACATTGTGCCGGGTGTCAGCTGTGATAATCAGCTTACACCCGGCCGCGATCAGCGGCGCTAACCACGTGGGTGCCGCTGAACGCGCTAGATGTACTATCCCGTCCATGGGCATAGGGGCCTGGGTCCCATGGACGGGATAGTATGTCTGATGTCAGAAAGGGGTTAAATAAATAATTGAAAAAACGACATAAGGTCCCCCATTTTTGACAACCAGCCTTCCTAAAGCAAACAGCTGTGGGCTGGTATTCTCAAGCAAGTAAGTGGCCATGGATATTGGCCCCCAGCCTAAAAATAACAGCCCGCAGCCACCCAGAAAAGGCACATCTGCTAGATGTGCCAATTCTGGTGCTTTGCCCAGTGCTTTTCACTTGCCCTGTAGAGGTGGCAAGTGGGGTTCATATTTGTGAGGTTGATGTCACCTTTGCATTGTCCGGTGACTTCAAGCCCATGGATTACTAATGGAGAGGTATCTATAAGACACCTGTCTATTACTTATCCTATAGTTACATGGTAAATAAAGGGACAGCCAGAATAAAGTCCTTTATTAGAAATAAGACTAAACATAGTTTTCCATTTTATTTAAAAATAACAAACACAGTTATACTTACCTAACACCTAATTCCACCCAAGCCGTTGTTCTCCTGTAATAAAACTAAAATAAAAAAACAACAATATCCTTCACCTGTCGGTTGTTCTGTCCCGTGCCATAATCCATGCCTTGGAGATAACTAGTTTTCAACCTCGACGGCAAAGCGGGCAAAGCACCAGAATTGGCACACCTACATATGTGCCTTTTCTGGGCAGCTGTGGGCTGCTAATTTTAGACTGGGGGGCCTATATCCATGGCCCCTTCCTAGCCTGAGAATACCAGTCCCCCGCTGTGATCATGCGATCAGAGGAGGGGCTGGCCGGAGGAGGCACGGCTGAGGGCAGGGCTTAGCAGCAGCCCTGTGCTGCGCCTCAGTATGCTAGTGTGAAGCTAGCCTTAGTAGCAACAAATAAAACACAAACAAATTTTTTTATACATGTATACTGAACATCTCGGTTGCCACTTGTAAGGTGTAACTAGAGCACAGGAACATTAATGAGCAATTTTATTAAGTTAAGGACGTTCTGTGTTTATGGAACCAATTTGTCATTATGTGTGTTCTTTCTGTGAATGGTTATGAAAGTTCTCTCCACTTCATTTCCTTGTGTCAAATATTTTGATAAAATTGAAGAAAAAAGTGTGTGGGAGATGATGTTGCTCCCAGGCCAAAGGATGTACTTCTGATTATTGTGATGGCTCCTCCTATAACAGGAATTCCCACAAGCTGCATAAACAGTCATTCTGTTCTTCTCCTGGTTCGATAAACTGAACTGCGTATGTTTGTGTATATATCATATCAGACAAAGGATGTAAAAGTATCTAGATAAACAAACTGCAAGAGCTATAGACGTGTTGTGATTAGGACACATTATGTTTCTCAAAATTTTAATTGTTTAATCACACAGAAAAATGGAAAGAATAGAGAATGGCATGTGTTGTTTGTAACGACACAGATAAACAATAATCAGATGACTGACTGTGTCGATAAGCTATAATGAATGTGTTTCTTATTTGGGTCAGATGAGTATATGGCAGTTTTGTTGCAGTAATTGTTTAGATAGGAGAAGATGTTACACAAAGCAAAAGTGTAACAGATCGAAAAGGGCAAACTACTAGAATGAGACCTTGGAAGAGATCTTGCTATTGAGCTGGGAAAGCTTGGCCGCGCACCATAGGCACAGATGACAATAATCTGACTTTTCTAACTATATTTTCTCTGAAATTTCGAAGTGTTTCAGAGAAAAATATACCTGGCTGCAATAGCGCAGCCAGGCTCTGATTCATGCTGCCCACAGTTTGCTGGCTCTTGCACCATCTTTAGAAGAGGACACTGCAGGTTGTAGGAGAGGAGGAAGGTAAAGAGAATTTTTTTTTAAGTTTCGGAGATGAATAGAACAGTAAACATTATTTTTGGAAGGAGCACAGGAAGGGGACATTATACTATAAATGGTCTCAGGATGTTGGACATTATACTTTACATGGCCCAAGGATGTGAGACATTATACTGTAAAGGGAAATATGATGTGGGATATGGTACTATTAAGGGAATCAGGATGAGGGACATTATACCATGAAGCGGCCCAGAATGGAGGACATTATACCTTGAAGGGGACCAGGATGGGGGACATTATACCAAGAAGGAGCTCAAGATGGAAGACATCATAGCAGGAAGGGGTCCAGGATGGGGGACGTTATACCATGAAAGGGCTCAGGATGCAGGACATTATACCATGAAGTGGCACAGGATGGGGGACATTATACCAGGAAGTAGTTCAGGATGAGATAAATTATACTAGTAAGAGGCCCAGGATTAGGGGCATTATTACAAGAAAAGGACAGGATGGGGGATGTCATTATAAGGGGTGAACACATGTATCTTTATAGGATCTAGAACGCTATAAGGGCTTATACATTTTACCAACATGGAGGTGGAGGCCCAGGTCCAAATTTTGCCAAGTAGCTGATAGCATCCACTCCGCCTCCCACTTCATGATAAGACCCAGATAATATCTTATCCATCCAACTCCCTAATTCATTATTTTTTTATATCAATAATTTTTATTAAGATTTTATATAAAATAGATTATACACCGCAACAAACATGCGGACAGTTGAAAAATTTGTCCTATAACAGCAGGACAATAAAATTAAAAGTAAAAACAGATAACAGCTGAAAATTCTGCATAGTAGGGTTAGGGGATACAATTTGCAACATAGGAAGCAAGGGTAGGGATGATAGGTAATAAGATCACAGGTCCACCAATCAGGACTGGAAGGACGAGAATTTGGACACCACCCAGGGGAACCAGCGATTCCTTATTTTATTTTTGGCAAACATGCCTGAGGTCAGAAAGAGCTTGTATTGGTAATGTGTATTGATTTTTTTTGATAATTTCCACTTTAGAGGGGATAGTTATTTCTCTCCAGTGGTCTGCCAGACACATGCGTGCAGCTATTAGAATGTGTGATACAATTGGTCTCAAATCGCCAGGGAATATATGTAAACCGATCCCCAAAACCACTAGCGGACCGCTCAAACTTCCAGTCAGGCCTGTAACTGAGGTAATAATGTTAGACACTTCTTCCCAAAAAGGCCGGATGAGCGGGCAATCCCACCACACGTGCCCTAGGGAACCAACACCCGAGCAGCCCTTCCAGCAGGATCGGGTATAGGAACAACGGAATTTGGAAATCTTCAGTGGGATGTAATACCAGTCAAAGTGAACTTTCTTAAGCTGCTCAAGATGATTGATACGGGAGGAAAATTTCTGCAAGTCGCCAGAAGCGGACCACCATTGGTCCGGGGTTGAGGAGAAAGCAAGAGCCCCTTCCCAGCGTCATATACGCTTGTTTAGGACCATTATCGGGGGAATTAAACACTTTATATACTACCGAGAGGCCGTGTTTTAGAGATGAGGAAGAACTAAAAAACCACTGTATTGGCGAGCAAACAGCAGTATGGCAGGATAAGGGAAATACACATGAATTTAAAAAATGCCGAATTTGCAGGTACTGGTAGAAGTTATTTCTGTGAAAGCCAAATTCATCCATTAGGACAGAGAAAGGTTTCAACTCCTGAAATAAGAGGATATCTTTCATGACCACAATACCATTCCTCACCCAATTGCCTAACGTGAGGCCATCCACATGAAGCTCCGAGGCTCTAACAGAGATAGACTCAAATTTAATTGCCTGACAAGAAGAGACCAGATCAGACCAGTAAGAAAATGCCACTTTCATTGCCTGCAAGGGAAGAGACGGGGCAAAGGAACTAAGCACTCGATCCTCCAGTAGAAATCTCAAAGTCCCACACGGGGCCAAGTATTTCTCCACAAGCACCCATTTGTGAGTACTAGAATCATCATACCACTCCCTTAACGCCTCTAGAACTGCTGCTTTATGGTACAAATAAAAATTCGGGACCCCTAGACCACCATGTGAATAACTATAAAGTAAGGTAGACATACCAACCCTAGGTTTCTTTCCTGCCCAAATAAATCTGCTCACAACTGCCTGCAGAAGCGAGAGAAACCTCTTGGGGAACCTCAAGGGAAAACAATGGAATAAATAAATAATTTTTGGTAGGAACATCATCTTAACTATCTGAATGCGCGCCATCCAGGAAAGGGGTAAATGTATTTGTTTGTCTATGTCCTTTCGAATGGAATCAAGCAGAGTATTAAAATTCTGTTTGATAATATTGAAAAGTTTACAAATCCTTAGTCCTAGGTATGAGAATCCGGCCCGGGCCCAAGTATATGGGACAAGTGAGGAGATTCTATTTCTAACAGATGGTGGAACATTAACCGAGAAGAGAACCGATTTTCCTGCATTTAGCTTGTAATATGAAATCTTAGAAAATTCAAGGAGAGCGTTTTTGATCCCTATCAATGATCTTTCACTATCAGTGCAAGAGAGAATTACATTGTCTGCATATAGACCGATCTTATGCTCTACAGGGCCTGTTTTAACTCCAGAGATTTCCGGATTGAGCCCAATGGACTCCGCCAGGGGCTCCATGACTAAAGCAAAAATTATAGGGGAAAGGGGGCAACCCTGGTGGGTCCCATTAGTCAGGTCAAATCTATCAGAATAGAAGCCAGCTGCACAGACTGAAGCATTTGGCTTTTTGTATAAGGCCATAATAGCACCCTTTATATTACCAGAGAAACCAAATGTGTCCAAAACGGCATCCACATAGCCCCAGTGTACCCTGCCAAATGCCTTTTCCGCATCTAGAGACAGGAATACACTGGGGGCACCACTGGACTCAAAAAAATCCATCAAATCAATCAGTCTTCTAGTGCCATCTCTAGCCTGCCTCCCTGGGACAAATCCCACTTGGTCAGGGGAGACCAGGGCCGGCAAAACTGAGAGGAGTCTATTAGCCCAGACTTTTGCATATAACTTCACATCACAATTCAAAAGAGAGATAGGTCTGAAGTTACCAGGAGAGGTTGGAGGCTTCTCCAGTTTAGGAATAGTAGTGATTGTCGCAGCCAAGCTTTCAGATTGGATATCAGATGAGTCCCTCCATAGTGAGAACGTTCTAACAAAAAATGGAGCCAAGATGTGCGCAAACTGGCGGTAGTAAGAATTAGAAAATCCATCTGGCCCGGGGGCAGAAAGTCTCTTAGAGGAATTAATAACCCAAACTACTTCCTCCTCAGTAAGGGGGCATTAAGAGCAGCCAGAGCTGTGGGGGAAAGTTTGGGCAAATTTAGTTTAGCAAGGAAAGAAGAAATTTCACCCTTCGTGGGCTGGTGTGTTTTAGGATCTGACTTGAGATTATATAGTTGGGAATAGTATTCTTTAAACTCACTAGCTATATGAGTAGGGTTTAAAACTTTGGACCCGTCATGCTTAATCAAAAAGGGAATGGCCATCCGAGCCTCCCTTTTCTTCACTCGACTTGCTAGGACCCTACCGGCTCTATCACCCAAGCTATAGAATTTGGATTTAAGCTTTTTTTAGATTTTTTCATAGGAATACAGCATAATTGCTCTCAGCTGATCTCTCAGACCTCTAATAGAGTCAAGGAAAATGTCAGAGGGGTGGGCCTTGTTTGCCCTTTCCAGGAGCTGGAGTTTAGACAAAATATCATTAAATCTTTTTAACCTTTTCTCCATTGCTGCAATTTTGATGAGGACACCTCTAGCAAAGGCCTTATGGGCCGCCCAAAAAGTTTCATCCGAGACCATTTGATTATCATTAATGGCAAAAAATTATTTTAATTGCCGAGCGATTTCATCACTGGTATCTTGGTTAGTGAGGATATAATCATTCAGTTTCCATTTGGAAGGAGACCAGGTAGGACCCCCGTCTGAAATTGTTAACATAACGGGCACGTGGTCCGACCACGTAATGGGGCCAATGTTAATCTGGTCACAACCCAACAGTAACGAATCATCTACTAAGATATAATCTATTCTAGAGTAGGTATTAAACCTTAGGGAGTGAAAAGAGTAGTCTCTCTCTCCCGCATGAGCATATCGCCATATATCATGAAAATGAAACTCACGGATCAGGTGGCCCATCTTTTTTCTGGCCGGGGCTTGATGGGAACAATCTAGGAATTTACACATAGGGACATTAAAGTCTCCGCATATCACCGAGGAACCCTTTGCTATTCCCCTAAAAGTCTCCAAAAATTTACGTATGAATCTCAACTGGCCCACATTGGGAGCATACACTGAAGCAATAGTAAACTGCACATTGTTTAGTAGACCAATTAAAATGACATATCTCCCCTCAATGTCCCCCACCACCCTTTCAAGCTGGAAGGCTACAGAGCTTTTAATGAGGATTCCTACACCCGCCCTTTTGCGGACATTATTGGCAAAAAACTGATGAGGATAATTAACATTTTTCATTCTACCATTATCCTGGGCAAATAAATGTGATTCTTGAATGCACAAAACATCACTACTCGCCTTCCCTGCCTCCTTCCAGACCCATGACCTTTCATGCGGAGAATTTAATCCCTATACATTTAGAGACAATACCTTTAAACCCATGGTATGTAAAGGCCAGAAGTGGCTGTGATAGCTGAGAATCTGCTTCCTTTGGAGTATTAACCCTGCAGAAAGAAACGGTACAAACAGGCAAGACCTATCAACAAATAACATGACATAACTAGAGTTGAGCGATACCGTCCGATACTTCAAAGTATCGTATCGGATGGTATCGGCCGATCTTTAAAAAAAGTATCGGTATCGCCGATTCCGATACCGGAAGTCCCATTCAAGTCTATGGGACTTCCGGTATCGGAATAAGAAAAACCCTTTCCTGCCCTTGTACAGCCTCTCTGGGGTCTGTACGGGCCTTTCGGGGGGCTGTGCCGGCCTGCCAGGGGGTCTGTGCAGGCTCCGGTGGTCTGTGCCGGCCTGCCGGTGGTCTGTGCAGGCTCCGGGGAGCTGTGCCGGCCTGCCGGGGGGCTGTGCCGGCCTGCCGGGGGGCTGTGCAGGCTCCGGGGGACTGTGCCGGCCTGCCGGGGGGCTGTGCCGGCCTGCCGGTGGTCTGTGCAGGCTCCGGGGGTCTGTGCAGGCATCGTCCGATGGGACTACAAGTCCCATCGGGCAATGCCTGCTACCATGACAGTGATTGACACATTAGCCAATGATGGGACTGTAGTAGTCCCATCATCCGGCTAATGTGTTAAATGTAAAAAAAAAAAAAAAAAAAAATTACATGCTACATACATACAACATGCATACTACATACATGCTACATTCATACTACATACTACATACATGCTACATTCATACTACATATATACTACATGCAACATACATACTACATATATACTACATGCATGCTACATACATACTGCATGCTACATACATACCACATATATACTACATACATACTACATGCATGCTACATGCATGCTACATGCTACATACATAACACATATATACTACATGCATGCTACATACATACTACATGCTACATACTACATATATACTACATGCATGCTACATACTACATGCTACATACATACTACATATATACTACATGCATGCTACATACATACTGCATGCTACATGCATGCTACATACATACTACATACATACTACATGCTACATACATACTACATATATACTACATGCATGCTACATGCATGCTACATACATACCACATACATAACACATATATACTACATGCATGCTACATACATACTACATGCTACATACATACCATATACATACTACATGCATGCTACATACATACTACATGCATGCTACATACATACTACATGCTACATACATACTACATATATACTACATGCATGCTACATACATACTACATGCTACATACATACTACATATATACTACATACATACTACATGCATGCTACATACTACATGCTACATACATACTACATATATACTACATGCATGCTACATACATACTACATGCATGCTACATACATACTACATGCTACATACATACCACATACATACTACATATATACTACATGCATGCTACATACATACTACATATATACTACTTGCATGCTACATACATACTACATGCATGCTACATACATACTACATGCTACATACATACCACATACATGCTACATATATACTACATGCATGCTACATACATACTACATATATACTACATGCATGCTACATACATACTGCATGCTACATGCATGCTACATACATACTACATACATACTACATGCATACCACATATATACTACATACATACAATACATTCATACAATACATACATAGACATACAGTACATATAACATAGAGTAACATACTTACCAATACTTGTCACATTGTTCCCCGAAGCCATTGTCGTCTACGGAATAAATATTAACATAACAAACCACAAAAATACTCACCCACGATCCGAAGCAGTCCACGAGTGTGTCCCACGACGATCTTGGGTAGAGAACTGCAGCATCAGCTGTTGCTGCCGTTCTCTACGGGCTGCAGGAATCCAATGACGGAAGGTAGGTATCCTTCCGCACTGTATTCCTCCGCCACTTAAAAAAAAAAAGTCCCTAGTCTCACTTTATGCCATTGCTGTGTGGGAAATTCCCACGCAGCAATGGCATAAAGTGAGACTAGGGACTTTTTTTTTTTTTTAAGTGGCGGAGGAATACAGTGCGGAAGGATACCTACCTTCCGTCATTGGATTCCTGCAGCCCGTAGAGAACGGCAGCATCATCTGATGCTGCCGTTCTCTACCCAAGATCGTCGTGGGACACACTCGTGGACTGCTTCGGATCGTGGGTGAGTATTTTTGTGGTTTGTTATGTTAATATTTATTCCGTAAAAGACAATGGCTTCGGGGAACAATGTGACAAGTATTGGTAAGTATGTTACTCTATGTTATATGTACTGTATGTCTATGTATGTATTGTATGAATGTATTGTATGTATGTAGTATATATGTGGTATGTATGTAGCATGTAGTATGTATGTATTATGTATGTAGCATGCATGTAGCATGTAGTATGTATGTAGCATGCATGTAGTATATATGTAGTATGTATGTAGCATGCATGTAGTATATATGTAGCATGTATGTAGTATGTATGTAGCATGTAGTATGTATGTAGCATGCATGTAGTATATATGTAGTATGTATGTAGCATGTAGTATGTATGTAGTATGTATGTAGTATGTATGTGGTATGTATGTAGCATGTAGTATGTATGTAGCATGCATGTAGTATATATGTAGTATGTATGTAGCATGTAGTATGTATGTAGTATGTATGTAGTATGTATTGTATGTATGTAGTATATATGTGGTATGTATGTAGCATGTAGTATGTATGTAGCATGCATGTAGTATATATGTAGTATGTAGTATGTATGTAGTATGTATGTGGTATGTATGTAGCATGTAGTATGTATGTAGCATGCATGTAGTATGTATGTAGCATGCATGTAGTATGTATGTATCATGTAGTATGTATGTAGCATGCATGTAGTATATATGTAGTATGTATGTAGCATGCATGTAGTATGTATGTAGTATGTATGTAGTATGTATGTAGCATGCAGTATGTATGTAGCATGTATGTAGTATATATGTAGTATGTATGTAGCATGCATGTAGTATGTATGTAGCATGTAGTATGTATGTAGCATGCATGTAGCATGTATGTAGTATGTATGTAGTATGTATGTAGCATGCATGTAGTATGTATGTAGCATGTAGTATGTATGTAGTATGTATGTAGTATATATGTAGTATGTATGTAGCATGTAGTATGTATGTAGCATGCATGTAGTATGTATGTAGTATTTTTTTTTTTTTTTTTTTTTAACATTTAACACATTAGCCGGATGATGGGACTACTACTGTCCCATCATTGGCTAATGTGTCAATCACTGTCATGGTAGCAGGCATCGCCCGATGGGACTTGTAGTCCCATCGGACGATGCTTGCACAGACCCCCGGACATCAGCACAGCCCCCCGGCAGGCCGGCACAGCCCCCCGGCAGGCCGGTACAGACCCCCACAGGGTGCACAGACCACCGGCAGGCCGGCACAGCCCCCCGGCAGGCCGGTACAGACCCCGGGCAGTCCACACAGCCCCCCGGCAGGCCGGCACAGCCCCCCGGCAGGCCGGCAGAGACCCCCGGAAGGCCCGAAATGACGGCGCATCATGATGCGCACACACCGCGCATCATGATGACGTCAGGCCGTCAATCAACTGAACTTCCGATTCCGATGCCGAATTCCGATATTGAAAAAATATCGGAAGTCGGTATCGGAATTCCGATACAGCAAGTATCGGCCGATACCCGATACTTGCGGTATCGGAATGCTCAACACTAGACATAACAATTAAAGAAAAACTGAGAAACAAGTTGCTCCTCACATAACATGATGGAGCTACACAAGGACTGACAAGCAGTCAAAGCAGTAAGAGCGAAAAGAAGATGCTCGTGGGGCAGGAACTGCAGGTGGGCTGGATGAGGCCACAAAATTTAGTAGCCAGCACCCTCTGCAGAAACAAAAAAAATAAAGAAAAATGGAGACCACAACCTCAAAAGGCGAAAGTTATGGGAACTTCAAGCTTTAAACCATTCAGGGTTAATTCTCCTGTTTTGGGGTGAACCTTTATCCAAGGAAGATGGCAGAGGGGGTGGAATATCCCAGTCCTCAAACACTTTCCCAAGTTGCACAGTAGAGAAGCAAACCCGAGTGTTACCATTTTTACTGACAATGAGCTTGATAGGGAAACCCCAACGATATATAATGCCTTTATCTCGTAGAATCTTTGTAAAAGGGGTGAATTCTCTCCTCCTCGCAAGCGTGCCAGCTGAGAGGTCTGGGAATACCGAAAGGCGAGCATATCTGTCTGTCAGGGAAGGTTTCTTCTTTAAACCAAGCAGGAAGGCCTCCTTTGTTTTATAGAAGTGAATGCGGGCAATAGTATCTCTGGGAATCGAAGGGTTAAGTACTCGAGGCTTAAGGATTCTGTGAATCCTGTCCACTAAGATATCTCTCCCTTCTGCTTCAGGCACAACAGCTTGAATAAAGTCCTGTAACAGGGGGAGCAAATCTTTATCATGTACTTCTTCTGGTATTCCTCTTATTCTAACATTGTTTCTCCTGGATCAGTCCTCTATGTCCAGCATTTTAGATGTTAACTTGCGGACTTCAGCTTTAAGCTCCTCATGCTCATCTATCAGTGCATTGTGGGACCCTGTTAACTCCTCCATTTTGTTCTCTAAATGATCTGTGCGGTTCCCTATAGCTCCTACTTCCCCCTTCAGCTCTGCCAACATGCTCTTTATATCATTTTGCATAGATTTCCAGAAAGCTGCAAAGAGGGATTTCATCTCCTCCTTTGTGACAGGCTGGTTGTCAGGGCTTGCCATTTCCACAGTGCCCACAGCCTCCATGGAGCCTTCTCTGCTTGAGGCAGAGGAAGTAGCAGAACGTGCTGATCCTGCAGACTTTGCAGCATGAGGGGAGGCAGCAGCCATCTTAGAACTCCTCTCCAGCCTGGAGCCTCTGGCAAAGAAGTCAGATACCTTTCTGGGGGAGCTCCGGAGCCCGGTTTTGGACCGCCTCATCTGATCCCAGGGTGATACTAAGTGCCTGGAGAAAGATTCACCGCTGAAGAAACTGCCGGTAAGATGTGTGAGCCGCTTCACCGCCTGAAGTCGTCAGAGCTCCTGGATTATGTGAGCAGCACCATGCTCTGCTAGGCTACGCCCCCTCCCTAATTCATTATGACTCTATCAGAGACTTATAATGAATAGGTAAGGGGAGGGCACAGGACAGGGATTAAGGCTATATAAACATGTTCAGGATTTGCAGTTGAAAATTTGGCTGCAAATTTTGGTGTGCTGGCAGGAAAAATGCTGTGTAAAATCTGCTTTTTTGCCATGTTTTTTCATGCGTCTTTGTTGCATACTTTTGGCTGCTTTGTATGAGTGAAATACACTGCAAGAATTTACATGCTGCAGATTCAAATCTGTTACAAATCTGCATGGAAAAAATGAGCAACGTATGCCTGAGAATTCAGAAATCTTATTTATTTTGCTTGTACTCTAAAAAGCTGCATATTTTCCTCAACAGATCCATGATTTTTCATTCATGAGACAAATGCTTGTATATAATATACAGTATGTGTCCTTGTTGTTTTTAGGGCTGTGGTGATCAATGCAACAAGAGGAGTCATGGCTTGAACATGTCAACATGAAGATCTGACCAAATGGAGAAGAAACAACAGAAACGGCTCTAATTAGACAAGATGTCACCAGTCACTAGATTTAAATATTTATTCTGTATCTGTACTGTATGGCTTGGCATAATGCTGTTATTTGTAAAACAACCTTCCTTAGGCTACATTCTTACATTCGTGTGATATGTCCGTGTGCTGCAAAATTTGTTTATCTAACTACACATGGAGTCATAGAGTTTTATAGATCCATTCATATATCTGTGAAAATCACTGAACCAATAATGAGATGTGTGAAACTCAAAGCATGTTACGATTTTTAGGATCAGAATAGGACATACTCAATGGGTCTGTGTGCTGTCCAAAGAAAAGAATCTGACAGCACCCCAACACATCACATGGATACAGGAAGGTAGCCTTATTAAGTATAGCACAATCTCTTAACCCCTTTCTGACATCTGACGTAATGATCCGTCAATGTGACCTGGGCCTCTTTGACAATGGACAGATCATTGCATCATATGCTTAATGCGACTCTGCGACTGAAGTCACGGTGATCGCATTAAAATTCCGGTGCCATCTTACCTGTGGGTAGATGTGTCATCATCCTGAGGAGTGTCGCCACCCTCCCGCACCCACGATCACTGTGATTGGCTGTTCAATTCTGAACAGCCAATCACAGCGTTTCTCAGTGTTTCAGCCAATCAGATTGCCTGAAACGCTGAGGTCCCAACCTAGAATCGAGCCCCAATCCTAGGCTAGTGCCTGGCAATGCTATCCTTGCCTCCAACACTGATAGCAAGGGAGAGGATCCCAAATTTCTTTACTTTTCAGATTTGTCATCCTCTTCCTCATTTTCCTCCTCAGGTCCTACTGAATTGCCATGCAGATGTCCCAGGACAGAAGATGAAGCAGCGCCCACCATTCCAGAAGATGAACCAGCACACCCCATTACGGACCCTGTATAGACTTTGTCCCCTGAAAATTATGAGCCACTGATTCCTGATTTTGTAGTAGAATCAGGAATCAAGTTTGACAACACCGACCTCACAGAACTAGACTTTTTTAAAGTCTTTTTCTCAGGGGATTTTGTTAACCTCATGGTGGACCAAACTAATTTATTTGCTCATCAATTTTTGGCACAAAACCCTGGTTCATCATTTTCTAACTAGTCTCCTGTAGATGCAGTTGAAATGATGCAGTTTTGGGGCTTGGTCCTTTACATTGAGATCCTGAAGAAGCCAGAACTTCGGCAATATTGGAGTGTTGATGTTTTATACAACACTTCAGTGTTCCAAATGGTCATGGCCCAGATAAGTTTTGAGGCCATCCACAAATTCTTGCATTATACCAATAATGCACAGTGTCCCCCACGAGATGACCCCAACTTTGACCATCTGTTCAAAGTTCGGCCGGTGATCGAACACTTCAACATAAAGTTTGCTGAAGTGTATGTGCCCCAAAGGGACATCTGCGTGGATGAGTCCTTAATTCATTTTATGTCTGCTCCTGTGTTGGTACAGCCAGATCCGTCCAAACCATTTGTGGAGAAGGTGGATGCCTCCGAGGTGGGGGTGGGGGCAGTGTTGTCCCAAGGGCCTGCCACTCTTAACAACCTCAGGCCATGTGCTTTCTTTTCCAGGAAGTTCTCTGCTGCTGAAAGAAATTACAGTTGTGGCCAAAAGTATTGACACCCCTGCAATTTTGTCAGATCATTTTCAGGAAGAAACTGAGTATTATTGCAAACACAAATTGTTTGGTATTATTATCTTCATTCAATTTGTCTTAAATGAAAAAACACAAAAAGAATTGTCCTAAAGCCAAATTGGATATAATTCCACACAAAACATAAAAAAGAGGGTGGACAAAAGTATTGGCACTGTTTGAAAAATCATGTGATGCTTCTCTAATTTGTGTAATTAACAGCACCTGTAACTTACCTGTGGCACCTAACAGGTGTTGGCAATAACTAAATCACACTTGCAGATAGTTGACATGGATTAAAGTTGACTCAACCTCTGTCCTGTGTCCTTGTGTGTACCACATTGAGCATGGAGAAAAGAAAGAAGACCAAAGAACTGTCTGAGGACTTGAGAAACCAAATTGTGAGGAAGCATAAGCAATCTCAAGGCTACAAGTCGTTCTCCAAAGACCTGAGTGTTCCTGTGTCTACCGTGCACAGTGTCATCAAGAAGTTTAAAGCCCATGGCACTGTGGCTAACCTCCCTAGATGTGGACGGAAAAGAAAAATTGACAAGAAATTTCAACACAAGATTGTGCAGATGTTGGATAAAGAACCTCGACTAACATCCAAACAAGTTCAAGCTGCCCTGCAGTCAGAGGATACAACAGTGTCAACCCGTACTATCCGTCAGCGTCTGAATGAAAAGGGACTGTATGGTAGGAGACCCAGGAAGACCCCACTTCTTACCCCGAGACATAAAAAAGCCAGGCTGGAGTTTGTCAAAACTTACCTGAAAAAGCCTAAAACGTTTTGGAAGAATGTTCTCTGGTCAGATGAGACAAAAGTAGAGCTTTTTGGGCACAGGCATCAACATAGAGTTTACAGGAGAAAAAAAGAGGCATTCAAAGAAAAAAACACGGTCCCTACAGTCAAACATGGCGGAGGTTCCCTGATGTTTTGGGGTTGCTTTGCTGCCTCTGGCACTGGACTGCTTGACTGTGTGCATTGCATTATGAAGTCTGAAGACTACCAACAAATTTTACAGCATAATTTAGGGCCCCGTGTGAGAAAGCTGGGTCTCCCTCAGAGGTCATGGGTCTTCCAGCAGGACAATGACCAAAAACACACTTCAAAAAGCACTAGAAAATGGTTTGAGAGAGAGCACTGGAGACTTCTAAGGTGGCCAGCAATGAGTCCAGACCTGAATCCCATAGAACACCTGTGGAGAGATCTAAAGATGGCAGTTTGGAGAAGGCACCCTTCTAATATCAGGGACCTGGAGCAGTTTGCCAAATGAATGGCCTAAAATTCCAGCAGAGCATTGTAAGAAACTCATTGATGGTTACCGGAAGCAGTTGGTCGCAGTTATTTTGGCTAAAGGTTGTGCAGCCAAGTATTAGGCTGAGGGTGCCAATACTTTTGTCTGGCCCATTTTTGGAGTTTTGTGTGAAATGATCAATGTTTTGCTTTTTGCTTCATTCTCTTTTGTGTTTTTTCATTTAAGACAAATTAAATGAAGATAATAATACCAAAGAATTTGTGTTTGCAATCATTTTCAGGAAGAAACTGAGTATTATCTGACAAAATTGCAGGGGTGTCAATACTTTTGGCCACAACTGTATGTGTCCCTTGCACAGACTTTCAGCAATGTAGTCCTTCATAGCCAAGTGCTCAGGGCCGGATAAATTAAACAGACGGGCTTTAGGTAATTTAGCCCCCGGGACCAGCTCGATAGCGCAGTCAAAGGGTCTATGTGACGGTAACATCTCGGCCTCGCTTTCAGAGAATACATCTTCGAAGTCCTTCAGGCATTCCGGAATACCTTCCTGCTCAACAGATGATACAGACAGATTTAACAGGTTCAACTAGCAGTGCAGATTTATCACACAACTTAAAATCATTAAACCCCCATTGAACAATCTCCCCCGTTTTTCAGTTAATAACTGGGTTATGGTGTTGTAACCAGGGCATGCCCAACACCAACCCTGCAGGTAGATTGTCCAGAACCAAACAACTTAGGTTTTCCACATGAGTAGCGCCCACTCTGAGCGAAAACAAGTCAGACACAAAGAGAATTCCCTCCTTAGTGAGGGGAGAGGAGTCAATGGCCACCACCTTGATCAGAACCTTGAGCCTAACTGTCTTGCAGCGTGTGACTAATTGGGAGTCAATGAGATTAATCGATGATCCGCAGTTCAAGAAGGCTGTAGAGGGAAAAGAACTACCGTTCACAAACAATTCCACATGAAGTAAAACCTTAGAAAATGAGGAAAAGGGTGCCTGAGAGTCTGAGTAGTCTCCCTGCTGACTACCCAGACCTAGTCATTTCCCGCCGACCGGGACGAAGACGGGCAATCAGGACACTCCCTTTTCCAATGTCCCGTTTTACCGCAGTAAAAGCATAACTGCTTGTCCTTCCGGCGTTTCCTCTCCGTATCCTTCAGGGAGAGGACACCTATATCCATGAGCTCAGGGGCAGTCTCTTTTCCACTGGGGAACAATTTAGTCTCCACCTGCATCACCCCTCTGGCCCGCAGCCTGCGGTCCATCCGGAAGGCCTGGGTCATTGCGTCCTCGAGAGGGTTAGGTGGGGGATGTAACGCCAAGGCATCCTGCAGCCGCTCGTACAAGCCTCTGTGAAAGAGACCTCGAAGCGCAGCATCGCCCCAAGAGATCTCTGCAGCCCAGAGGCGGAATTCTGTACAAAACCACTCATCCGAGTGTTTCCCCTGACAGACGCTCATCACCATGTCCTCTGCCAATTGCACTCGGTCAGGCTCAGGGCCGCCATCAGGGCATGACAGGCCTTACATGTGTATGGGGCCCGGTGATTAGGGGGGCCCGACCACGCTGGCAGCCCGATCCGCGCTGGGGCCCCCCTACATTTTATTCAGGCTTCTGCAGCTTTATTTTAAATTCAGACTCAGCGCCTGCCGGGCCCCCTGGGCCCCTCGGGCAGGCCCCCCCCGCACCATGGTCCAGCCAGCGCCGAAATCCCCCCCTGCACAATGGTCCAGCCACAGCTCCGCCCTCACCTGACGTCACACACTGCTCCTCCACTTCCTCATTCAGTCAGTGTGCCACGTGGGACTGGGAGAGGGAGGGAGCCTCGCCACTGGAGCACAGCCAGATAACAAGGTAAGAAGAATTTTTTTTTTTTTTTTGAGAGCGGCTATCCAGGGGGCCCGGGGCAGAATGCTGGGGGCAGAATGCTGGACGCTGGGGGCAGAATTCTGGGGGCAGAATGCTGGACGCTGGGGGCAGAATGCTGGACGCTGGGGGCAGAATTCTGGGGGCAGAATGCTGGACACTGGGGGCAGAATGCTGGACGCTAGGGGCAGAATGCTGGATGCTGGGGGCAGAATGCTGAACGCTGGGGGCAGAATGCTGGGGGCAGAATGCTGGACGCTGGGGGCAGAATGCTGGGGGCAGAATGCTGGACGCTGGAGGCATAATGCTGGGGGCAGAATGCTGGACATGGGGCAGAATGGACATGGGGCAGAATGCTGGATGCTGGGGCAGAATGCTGGACATGGGGCATAATGCTGGACACTGGGGGCAGAATGGACATGGGGCAGAATGCTGGATGCTGGGGGCAGAATTCTGGACATGGGGCATAATGCTGGACGCTGGGGGCAGAATGGACATGGGGCAGAATGCTGGACACTGGGGGCAGAATGCTGGATATGAGGGCAGACTGTGAGATGGGGCAGAATGCTGGACATGGGGCAGAAGAATGCTGGACGCTGGGGCAGAATTCTGGACATGGGACAGAATGCTCGAAGATGGGGCAGAATGCTGGAGACTGAGGCAGAATGCTGGATGCTGGGGGCAGAATGCTGGACATGGGGGCAGGCTGTGAGCTGGGGCAGAATGCTGGACGCTGCGGGCAGAATGCTGGACGCTGGGGGTAGAATGCAAGACACTGGAGCAGAATGCTGGACATGGGGGCAGAATGTGACCGTGAGACACAGGAGGGGGCAGAATGTGACAGTGAGACACAGGAGGGGGCAGAATGTGACAGTGAGACACAGGAGGGGGCAGAATGTGACAGTGAGACACAGGAGGGGGCAGAATATGACAGTGAGACACAGGAGGGGGCAGAATGTGACAGTGAGACACAGGAGGGGGCAGAATGTGACAGTGAGACACAGGAGGGGGCAGAATGCGAGACACCGGGCATGATTGGAGACAGATGGGGCAGGGTCATGGGGCAGGATGGATACGATTTAGACAGATTGGTCAGGAGGGGAGATCATATGGGGCAGAATGGATACTGATGAGGGTGGGATGGGAGAACATATGGCTGAAGCCAGGAATGAGACACACGGGGGTCAGGATGGGGGATATTATTACCATAGGGGCTAATTAAGGGATATTATTACTGCAGTGATGTATTTATTTTATTTTCTTGAGGATACTGTTGTAAATGGGGGGGCGGTCCTGTTACTGTGTAGAGTGATACTATGTCGCCTTTTTTTCTTCATTTTTGTAATGTAGAAGTTGGGAAAAAATAAGTAATGTGTTCTGCAAGCGGAGCTCTAGATAACTGTGTTATTTCCTGCAGAGACAAGTCCTGGCTGGAAGCCGTGATGGCGAGCTGTGCTGGATGAAAGATGAAAACCAAAGATGAAGGACTTCACCTAGAGACATCACTGGTGAGTTAGTGTGTTACCTGTACACTGACACTATATACAGTACAGAGGTCCTGTGTATAATGTCACCGGTGATCACTGTGTTACCTGTACATTATATACAGAGCTCCTGTGTATAATGTCATTGATCACTATATTACCTGTACACAGACACTGCATACTAAATACAGATCTTGTGTGTATAATGTCTCTTATGGTCATAGTATTATGTTTTTTTTATTAATGTCAGTATTGTAGTATTCAGTCTCCATGTAGTGGTAATATGTGGTCTGAGCGTGGTGCAGTGGTATTTGTCCCTTGTATATTCTATTATTTGGTCACTTTGTGGTGGTAATTTGCGGTCTGTTCATGGTGTGGTGGTATTTGCTCCTTGTATGTGATATTATTCAGTCACTATGGTAGTAATATGTGGTCTGGTCATGGTATGGCGGTATTTGTTCCTTGTATGTCTTATTATAGGTCACTATGTGGTGGTAATATGTGGTCTGGACATGGTGTAGCGGTATTTGTTCCTTGTATGTGGTGGTAAGTTGTGGTCTGGACATGGTGCGGTGGTATTTGTTCCTTGTATGTGATATTATTGGTCATTTTAAAAAATTGAAAAATAAATAAAAATATACCTAAATTGTATTGCATATTTTAACAAATATTTAATAGGTTACAGTAGAGTAGGGCCTGGCCAAAAGTGTCTACCCTGTTATGGTGGCGGCTTAAAACAATCTTTTGGCTAAAGCAAAAGCTGCTGGCTATATGTGTGACCTGGTGATGGGAACTGTTAATGTGTGATAGGTGAGAAGTGGAGTTTTTCCAAGAGAGAGTGGTGGGACTGTGGACAGTTCGAGAGGTGGAGGCGGGGCTGCATGGAGCCTGGGCGGAGTCTAAAGTGGGCCCCGAAAATTTTGCCAGTATGGGGCCCCGAAATTCCTAGTGGCAGCCCTGGTCAGGCTCATCATAAATGTGCCCGAGGGCCTCAAAGAATGCATTCACAGACACTCTCTCAGGGGCAGTGCGAGGAAGGGAGAAAGCCCAAGCTTGTGGGGACCATCTTAATAAGGACATAATGACCCCTACCTTCTGGTTTTCGTCCCCAGAGGAACGTGGTCTCAAGCTAAAAAAAAGTTTGCAACCCTCCATGAAGATCCTGAACTCCTTTTTGTTCCCAGAAAAGAAGTCAGGCAGTTTAACAGGTGGTTCCGGGGACACCAGAACAACATCCCTCGCCCCAGCCCCCCAGAGACCCAGCAGATAAAGCCCCTCACACTGTCTCAGAAACCTGCTGCTGAGAACGAGCCAGAGCTTGCTGCTCCAGGGATAAACCCTGAAACATCTGACTCAGATTTTTCATCTGGTCAGCCAGAGACTGTATGGGATCCATAATTCTCTGCACAAAAAACCCCCAAAAACTTAATGGTTAGTTATAATGTCAGGGTTCTGTCAGCGCTGGCGTGCAGCCTCCGCTGAGCAGGGACTCACCCGCACTGTAGGGGGGCCCGGGTCAGGTACAGCCGGAAAGTACAAACAGGACTTTGGGACGCTGAAGTTTAGCAAGCAGTGAAGGACCTATGGTCATGTGACTGCAAGGGGCGGGGCTTAGCGTCCTGCTTCCAGAGATGGCAGGACACTAAAAAGAAATACTCAGAGTCAGGCAAATACGGAGGTCATACACAGAGATAGCAGTAAAGTACGAGGGATGAGACAGAACGGATAGTCGGGGCCAAGCAGGGGTCAAAACCAAACAGACATAGAAGGTACCAAGCAGAATCCAACAAGCAGTATCCAGAGAACAGACCGAGTCATACACAGAGTATCAGGCAACCAGAACACAGCACAAACACACTCAGGGGTCACCACACTATGCCGAGGGCAAAAGTATAACTGACGGGGATGGAAGCTTCCTGAGGCTATAAGAAGCTTTCCCAGAACCAATGAGAGGCCACCATAATAAGTCCCAGGTGTGCAGGTAAGAGTCTGCACTGAGATCAAAACATTAACCCCAGAAGAGCAGGTCCACCAGCACTGGTTTCATGACAGGCCCCATCATTTGCTCAGTCTATTTTTCTGCCTTTGTTTGTGTTTTCATCTTGTCTCACCGACAATATATGTTTGGGGCAGTCTATTCCTTTGGGGTCTGCTCCGGGGCAGTTTAGATTTCACCTTTCTTGCTTTAGGCTGAGTTAGTTCTCCGGCTGTGCCGAGGCGTATAGGGCATCTTAGGTACGCTCCACGGCTACTGCTAGTTGTGGATAGGATCAGGGGTCTGCAATCCGCTTAGTTACCATCCTCTCTGGTTTTCTGGTGGCTTAGCCTGGTCCTGCTATCCTCCTCGGTGACCCATTCATAACAGAATCACTAAAATCACCAGCAGGGATTGAAGGAAGTCAGCTGTCTTAAAAACACCAGTCAGAAACCCCAGATCTCCAATCGTCATCATCATTATCAGGTGGCAAGCCTCTGTCAATCTGACCAGCTCCACTTTCTCCAGTAACCACCAGAGGGAGCCCAGAAAGAGAACTCGCAACACCTCTGTCAATATGACCAGCACCACTACCTTCAGTAACCACCAGAGGGAGCCCAGAAAGAGAATTCACAACAGGAATTACTTAAAAAATTCCCATGTGAGAACGCTGGCAGCAAACATCAGAGTTTGTTGTACAGCCAAGGAGTCCAAGCGAGAGAGAGAAGTACAATCCGCTCAGGCAGGGGCAAAGTTCTGGGACAGTTTTCTCAGACCCTTCCATCGTGCCGCCACAGAGGCAAGGGGTGCTGTCACAAGAAGTGCAAAGTTTGGGAATATGGTGAGGGAGTACCTTGCAGATCGTACAAACGTCCTCTGGGATTCCTCTGTGGCTTTTAATTATTGGGTATCCAAGCTGGACATGTGGCATGAACTGGCTCTCTACGCCTTGGAGGTGCTGGCCTGCCCTGCTGCTAGTGTTATGTCAGAGCGGGTTTTTAGTGCCCCTGGTTGAATTATAACAGATAAGCGCATCCGCCTGTCAACTGACAATGCTGACAGGCTGACTCTTATAAAAATGAACAAGGGTTGGATAGGGCAAGACTTCTGTACACCTCTGAATGAAAACATTGAAACATAATCTCAAATCATTTTTTTGGTTGGTTGGGGAGGTGTATTCTCATGCACCTCTTCACAATCACACGTGGTTATCCACTTCCTGATAGGGTCTATTTGGTGTTATCCTCCTCCTTATTCTCATCCTCATCATTCACAACCAGTAGATCACCAGGGTGAACGTATTCTAAGATGCAAAAGTCACTATATTTTTATTTATATCCTTGTCTCAAACATATCTTAGAATCATAGAATCATAGAGTTGGAAGGGACCTCCTGGGCCATCTGGTCCAACCCCCTGCATACATTCTGGCTTCATATCTATGAGCCTGTGTTTGACCCTCCCTTTTGTTATTTTCTTTCATAGGTGGATTCACATTTTAAATTTATTTGTTTGATTTCAGTATGATTTATCATTATGTCTCCTCAATCTCCACCACTAGATGACCAGCGTTCATAGAATCATAGAATCATAGAATCGTAGAGTTGGAAGGGACCTACTGGGCCATCTGGTCCAACCCCCTGCTCAAAGCAGGATTCGCTAAATCATCCCAGTCAGATGTCTGTCCAGCCTCTGTTTGAAGACTTCCATTGAAGGAGAACTCACCACTTCTCGTGGCAGCTTGTTCCACTCATTGATCACTCTAACTGTCAAAAGTTTTTTCTAATATCTAATCTGTGTCTCCTCCCATTCAGTTTCATCTCATTGCTTCTAGTCTTTCCTTGTGCAAATGAGAATAAAGTTGATCCTTCTACAATGTGACAGCCCTTTAGATATTTGTAGACAGCTATTAAGTCTCCTCTCAGTCTTCTCTTTTGCAAACTAAACATTCCCAAATCCTGCAACCTTTCCTCATAAGACAGGGATTGCAGACCGGTCACCATTAACGTGTTCTGTGCTGCAACAGGCAGTCCAATTTTTGCCAAGGGTGTCTATGATGCACATAGTATACTTTAACAAAATGTAGCCCCTATGGGGAAATTTTTGTCAGCCCACGCACTGCGTGTATGGGCGTTACAAGTCTAGGAGACCGGCTCCTTTACATTGGGCCTAGTTTTTAATGAGGCCTTCATCAATGTCTCCTCATTCTCTGCCACTAGATGACCAGGGTTAACTTGTTCTGTGCTGCTACAGCCAGTCCAATTTTTGGCAAGGGTGTCTATGATGCCCATAGTCCATTATTAAAAAATGTACCCCCATGAGGAAATGTTTGTCAGCCCATACACTGCGTGTATGGGTGTTACAAGTCTAGGAGACCTGCTCCTCTAAATTGGGCATAGTTTTTAATCAGGCCTTCCTCTACGTCTCCTCATCCGCCGCCACTAGATCACTAGCGTTAAAGTGTTCCGTGCTGCTACAGCCCTTGTCAAAATCCTAACAAGGGTGGGTGTCTTTGCTGGGCGTTAAATACTTGTTACGGAAAAGGTTGAGGTGTACCCCAAAGGGGAACGTGTTTGCCAGCCAACACACTTAGTGTATGGGCATTTCAAGTCTAGGAGACACGCTCCTTTTTAATGGGACTTTTTTTGTTAAGAGGCCCTCCTCCATGTTTCTTCCAAGGGGGGATTGGGGTTATTGTAGTGCAGTATGTGGGTTCAAAGGCTTATTGGGGTGCATTTGATTTGGTAGCAGGGCAGGCCTTGTGTAACGTCGCTGTGTTTGGACCTTGTTTCATGGTGTTAGTCTGCATTTCTCTGCTTTAACAATTCACTTCTTTCCGTCTAAGGAGCTGGAATGCTCTTGTCAGTTACCGGTGTGGATGCTGCTCAGTTTCCTGTTGCGCTGCGTAGTCGTACATGCATGTGTGGCTCCGCTGCTCTGCAGGACCACCAGCTGGTGCAGTCCCTGGCTGTCGCTGTGGAAAGCTACCTGTTGGTTAATGGGTCCTCTACACTGTGTATGGCTTACCACGTGTGTTCAGGCTTGCAGCTCTGCCAGGTGTCCTTTGCATTGCTGATTTCTGTCTGACTTTGCTTAGGGTGAGCGCAGCCACACCTCCCCTGCTTTTGTGAGGAATGGGTGTGTGCTACAATTGCTGCTCCAGCCTATCCCTGTGAGGCAGCTCCTATATAAAGTTCCCTCCCCTTTGGGGCATTGCCAGAGCTACACATTGAGTTCCTGTACCTAGCCATGTGAGTTTTTGTGTTCAGCTCCTGCTCTGATTAGTTCTGGGGGAGCTGTTGCTCTTTGTCCCTGTGTGAACTGTGTCTTGTATCTTGGCCTGCTCTTGGGCATAATACCCAGATCGCCTTTCCTGGAGGCTGCTTATCCAGGCCCGTCCATGTTGTGTCTTGTTTCCTGAATCCTGGATCCTGGATCTGCTCCTTTACCTGCCCTTGTCTGAACTGTGTCCTCTGTGTGATGTTCCTGAGGTCCCTCTGTGTCTTGAACCCTGTGCCCAGTGACTGTGACTCTTTGCTACCTGACTTACTGTGATTCATCTGGGGGTTCATATTGGAAGTAGAAGTCCGGGGTATCCGCTGAGTTTCTGCTACGCTGTGCTCTGCTGGTTATTCGGTGCAATTTCCTGCCGGTTCCAGTCCAGCCCGGCGGGGTTTGCACCAGACAGCTTGGGTTCCTTTCTAGGTTGCTGCCAGATGTCCGGGCCTGATGACCGTGGCCTCTTGTCCGGAGCCTGATGACCACGGCCTGATGTCTGGTGTCTGACGACCTCTTCCAGATGTGCTGTGACAGATGTCCTGATGTCCACCTGATGTCCTCATGTCCACCTGGTGTCCTGATGCCCTGGTGTCTCCCTTGTGTCCGATGTTCACCTGGAGTCCTGATGTCCTGATGTCCACCTGATGTCCACATGGTGTCCTGATGCCCTGATGTCTCCCTGATGTCCTGATGTCCACATGGTGTCCTGATGCCCTGATGTCTCCCTGATGTCCTGATGTCCACCTGGAGTCCTGATGTTTTTTTGTCCGCCCGATGTCCTCCTGGTGACCAGATGTCCTAATGTCCACCTGATGTCCGCCTGGTGCCTGATGTCCAGATGTCCTGTCCGTGACCTGTTCCAGGTGTCCTGTCCGTGACCTGTTCCAGATGTCCAGTCCGTGACCTGTTCCAGATGTCCAGTCCTTGTTCCTGATATCCAATCCATGTTCCTGATGTCCAGTTCGTGTTCTGATGTCAAGCCTGTGTCCAGATATCTAGTCCATGGTTCTGGTGGTCCAAGTTGTGCTCTTAAGCTGGTCCTGTTCTTCTTCCTGGATGGAATCCTCATCCATGGTTTCCGGGAGTCTCCAGCTCTGTTCCCCGGTGACGGTATCGCCAGCGAGTCCTGGATCTCACCAGCCTATGCCTGGTGCTGTAGTGCCAACATTCCTGGACCTGTGCTATCCGAGTCCTGTTCAGAGGTTCTGCCGGTTCCCTGGGGTCTTACCCGTGATGGCTCCTGCCGTTGTCTGAAGGCTGCCTGAGGTTGGTGTCTTATGCTCACCTGCTGTGCCGGTGCTACGCCTGAGGTCTGGGAGAGAGGCCATCCTAGTATGCCCGAGCCAGTTAACCCTGGATTGCATTTACTCATGATGACCCCTGCCATCATCTGAAGTCTGCCCGAGGTCGGTGTCTGATGTTCTCCTGCTGAGCCTGTGCTACACCCGAGGCCCGAGAGAGAGGCTATTCTAGTATGCCCGTGCCAGACAATCCTGGACTGTGTCAACCCATGATGACCTCTTGCTTCGCTTGTCAACCTGACATGTGTTTCCTTCATGATGTGCAGATGACGGAACCTGGTGTTTCTATGTCTTTGCTTTATTTCAGTAAAACTTTATTTTTCTTCATACCTGAAGTTGAGTGTTGTCTTTTAGTCCTGCATATGGCCATCTTGTCCACAAGCTCAGCTGCTACAGACCCCGGTTGCTACCTTTCCCTTGTCCAGGTAGGCCGGGTCCCCTCTGTGGTCCAGTGGGTCCACATTCATCGATCACCTGGGACGCATGCCCCATCGTCGTTATAGTTTGACGACACGGGAGCGTTGGCTGGTAAGCCACGCTGCGCCCGCTATCGTAACACCTTGCAGTCAATGCATAAGAAAACAGAATGGGAGTACAAAATGATTAATGTGAAGTGGGTTTTCCTGGCCCCATCCAGTATGTGGGTTCAAAGGCTTATTGGGGTGCATATGACTTGGTAGCAGGGCAGGCCTTGCATTCATTGCAACATTTTTTATGGAAGCCATCCTGGACATCTCGTGAAAGGGGTATTGGGGTGCGTTGTAATTCTTGGCAGCCCATCCACTCACTGCATAGGCTATAACATAATAGCTCTCTGATTTAGGGGCATAAAAATTAGACGTTTGAAAATTGTAAAATTTTCTCCAAATTTCCATTTTTTTCACAAATAAACAAAAGTTATAGGAAAGAGGTTTTCCAACACCTATAAAATGTTTTAGTTGCTACCAGGTCACGTGGCTGCTGGATATACACATTATATGAAACTGTCACATCCTGCAGGGGGATTCAGTGTAGGCTTGACTAACTACTAATTTTGCAGTCTACTATTTACTGTTATACATGGATGCTGTAGAAGCCAAATGGTTCAAAATTTTTAACACTAATTTAAAGTGCTTTTTAGACAAAAATACATGTATTTCAATGAAAAATACCCCCAAAGGTGTCCATGTCCTTTAATTGTTTCTCATGAGCCAGACTTGGAGACTGATGTATTCCAGTAGCACATTCCAACAAATAAAGCTTATTGAATACAGATGCTTTTTTGGCCTATAAATTTGTAAACAGGTTGAGTTTATCTGTAAACCATGTGTTTTATAATTATAGTCAAAGTGACAAAGAGAAAACTTTTGAAGTGACTATGACTAAAACTATTTTATTTTAATTCTAGGCTTGATATAGTTCTGAGTCAGATGGGGACCTAATTGAACTATTCATAGAAATGTAATACATGTGTTAATTAAGCTGCTGATCATATGAATTGGGTAAAGTAACAATATTTTGTCTTTCTGAGAACTGCAAAAAGTACCATAATCATACCACAATTGTAAATGAGATTACACATACATCTATTTACAAATGAAGGAGCATTGTGAGTATGGGAGTTTCTCCGATTAGCTCCCTAGCTTTATAGATATTTTACTGTTAGCATATAGTATACAGTAATCTTATCTACTTAGGCACTAATTTTTCAGTGCATGAATATCGTAAATTTGCAAGATATAGAAAACTCAAAGGTGAATCTAGGGATTTCCTGCCAGGACTAAACTCCACTTCTGTGATATTCAGTGGCAGGGAACAGAGCAATATGGGCAAAATAGTGCCTGTAAGCAGGAGCCAAAAGGACATGTACCAGCGCATGCACAGTTAGGTTTTAGGCACTGCCCAGAGTAGGTCAGGGTAAAGTGTGCCTGCGCAAGCTGACAGTGTCTCTGTGCAGGTGCTAGATTTCATTTAGCTGTGTGTATGATGTAGGATGCGTCAAATACATTAATCATAACTGGAGGATGATGTTTAGCATGGGAGAGGAGGGACAAGTTCCACTGCAATGATGCCCATAGGACTTGACCATCCGAATTTGCATACATTGCTGGTGTACTTCAAAAGGGTTTTTCTCAGGGATTTACAGAGGAGTCAGGACATACGTAATATAATACTTTCTGCAGCACGGGCACTAAGGAAGAAAGTGGCATTGGTTCATACTCATCAGTGTTCCATATTTGTAGGAGTATTTTGTAGTATCAATTAAAAGAAAGGAGGATGGCACATCCAGTTTTAAGTAAAAATCTTCAAACTGCACGTATTAGTCTATTTCAATAAAAACTGTGAATTGGTGAAAGCAAAGTCACTCTGACATGTTTCTGGAGCACAATGCTCCCTTAGGGTATGTGCACATGGTGCGGATTCTGCTGCGGATCCGCAGCAGTTTTGGCCCTGCGGGTCCGCATCAGATTTAGGTGCGTTGTACAGTACCATTGTTTTCAATGGTAAACTGGAAAACGCTGTGCACATGCTGTGGATTTTTCCACGCGGATTTGCTGCGGTTTACAATCTGCAGCATGTCAATTCTTCTGTGCAGAACCGCTGCGGTTTCACACCTCGTCCATTATGAGGTGTGAAACCGCAGGGCAAAACCGCAGTCAAATCCGCAGATAAACTGCAGGACTTTAGTGCATGCAATTTGTTTTCCCAAGGACACTCAGATTGTATGAATAAAACTGTCATCTGAACTGCCCCAATGAATAATTGGTTAGAGTTCTGTTCATGTAAGGTCAGCTTTTCACATGGACAACACTCAGACTGAAAATATGTTCAGATCCTGCCAACTCCCCAATCGAGGAAGCCCTGAGAAGAGGACTCTGTATTCATTTCACAAGGATGGGAATCCATTCCTTCCAAGGGGTTCCCCATATCCACTCTCTGAACCTTGGTTTGACCTGGTAAACGCCACACATAACTGACAAGAGCCAATCTTATATCCATTGTGTCCAAACACAGCGTACTCTGCATCCTGTGGATCCTGGAAGCAGATGAATGCAAACAGTGCAGCTCTGCTCCTCCCAAGATTCTCCAACTTGATGATGCTGATCCACATGTACCAATGGATCAACTCCTCCAGCACCGTCTCCCAGACATCTACAGGTAAACTGCCCACATAAATGTGCCCATCACCAGACCACTGACCACCAGCCAGTCATATGGTCACTTAGCTGGTTGGTAAATGGTGTTCGGAGGGACAATATCTGGAATGAGCAGAGTGATCAAAGATCCAGTAACCGGAAGGCCCTGGACCTTGATGTCACCAACCTTGACCAGCTGGATGTGACAATGGAGGTTGGCTGGTGTAGGTTGGCCAAAATGCATTAGAGTGTAGATGGGATATATATGACGCTGTGACTTTAAATGTTTAGGGAAAGGGGCACTGCACTGTTCCTAGGGCTGGGGCCCTAATAATCCCTGCTCCAAAAGGTATCTGTTACGGAGAGGAGGTTTGGGCCATGTGCCTTATTGTTCTCCTGTTATACCTTAACCTGTCTCCTCCCTCTCCCCCAGGAGGCCTGGGACAGAATAGTGTATAAACACATAAGACAAACAGGGATAACAAAAAGCAACTAACATACAAAAATTCACCAAAGGTAGAGAGGGATATAGGTAAGGGTAGGAAGGATTAAACCAAATGAGAATAGGACAAAAGAGGAAAACATACACCCAAAAACAACATACAACAATCTCCAGGAGCAAAAGCGATCTCCAACTCGGCACACCAAATCCGGGGAACCAAGACATAAACTTTCACTGGTGAGGAAGAGAAGGTCTGGCCAGATGTTATAGAGAGAAGAAATGACCAGTTCAGGAGCAGCTGTAAGATGGAGCTGCATGTTTACAACCTTCGAACAAGCATAGAAAGAGTCTTTAACCTCTTCAGCACCAAAGGAAACAAAATGCATTTAATATGGGACACAAAACACACAGGCTAAATAGAAGATCTGTAATTAACACTACATAAAGATTTTCTAACCCCAGATCTTCCAGGTGGATATGATACACTCGTGACAATATATCACTTATTTCGCTGCTGGTGTATCCTGGAAGTAGCGTCCCTCAGACAGTTTTTTCTCCACAGCACTCCTCAACCCTCCTAACGATGGATCTCCCTGTATTTCCTCCCTGATGTCATTTACCTCCCCCAGGCCTCGTTCCTTTACAGTAACAGGCATTATGTTTTGTGCATTACTCACCACTGGCGGATGGGTAGTCGGCATGCGGAGATTGCTCCGTTACCTCTCAGCTGACACACTGGGAACCGGTCCTTAGCTTCTGGTTGCTACATTCGTCCAGTGGCACACCAATCCTGTTTTTAGGTTTCTTCCCAGCAGCACATTTACTGGCAGGTTCTGAACTACTCCTACATCTACCATTCCACAACTGTGACTGCTGTCTAAAGGTAGTTGGGCCCTCCAAATGTTCAAAGATTCTCCTCTAGCTAAGTTGACTAACATATGGATGGTAAGAACAATATATTGGCCCAGTACTAGATGGTTTTTGATCCCTAAAACCTCTATGCCCTCTACCCAGCCTAGAGGCATATGCTGGTTCTTGGTCGCTGAGGTATCCCATTTAGTTCAGGACACTTGACCTTGTTCCACATATGCCACTTCCACTTCCGGTCGGGATAGTGGGATTCTCTCTTCAACAGCATTCCAGTCTTATTGCAGCACAGTGTTCACTGTTATGATGAGTCACCGAAGGAGGAAAAAACAAAATACCAGCTAAGTCCAGAAAAACCAGAGAGGTTGGCAGCTATCGGATTGCAGACCCCTGAACCTATCCACAACAACAAGCAGTAGCCGTAGGGGGTTCCTACGGTGCCCTAGACCCCTCGATCACAGCCGGAGAACTATATAGCCTAAAGACAGAAGGGGAAAAACTAAACTGCCCCAGAGCAGACCCCAAAGCAATAGGCAGCCCCCAACATATAATGACGGTGAAGCAAGATGAAAACACTAACACAGATAGAAAGATAGGTTGAGCAAATGATGGGGCCCAAGCTAACTACATAGGACAGGATAGGAAAGCTGCTGTCTGCCATCCGCAAAAACCCTATCAAAATGAGCCAACCGACTGATAGGAAAATCAGGCCCTGAAGTCGCTAGGCTTCAAAAGACTATATCAGCACTCAGGTATATTCTGAAGACAGAGCAAAATATCAACAGATCAGAGACAAAAATGGAATTCAGCTCAACTCCGGCCGGGGATGGCAGAACTCCCAAAAAACAAGGCAAAACAAAAACAAAACTGAAGAGTACAAAGCAGAGCAGAAAAACTTAGCTTTGAGATGCAGGAATCAGACTGGTCTCCAAGAATCCAGCAGGAAAATCACCAGCCAGGAAGAAGGGTGTTGGCAGCCTTATATCCAGTCCTCAATTCCAGACACCCAGTCATCATCTAGCTGCCCAGGTGTTTGGTAATCAGTCTCACTACCTTCCTTCACTAGAGGAGGGAGTTCATCAGACCTCAATGGTGAAGGGAAAAATGAACTCACAACAGTACCTCCCCCTTGAGGAGGGGTCACCGAACCCTCATCCATGCCACCAGGGCGATCCGGGTGAGCCCGATGAAAGGCACACACCAATCTTTCGGCATGAATATCAGAGGCAGAGACCCAGGAATTATCCTCCTGACCATAACCCTTCCACTTAACCAAATACTGGAGTCTCCGTCTAGCCAGACGGGAATCCAGTATCTTCTCTACCTCATATTCCATGTTACCTTCAACCAATACAGGGTCAGGAGGTGCCACCACAGGAACTACTGGTTCAACAAACCTCTTCAACAAGGACTTATGAAACACATTATGAATTTTAAATGTGACAGGAAGAGCCAAACGAAAAGAGACCGGATTAATAATCTCCAAAATCTTGTAAGGTCCAATAAATCTAGGCTTAAACTTAGGAGAAGCCACCTTCATAGCGATATTTTTTGATGACAACCAAACCATATCACCCACCTTAAACTGGGGACCAACGGTCCTACGCCGGTTGGAAAACCGCTGGGCCTTTTCTTGGGAGAGAGACAACTTATCCACTACTTGGTCCCAGATCTGGTGCATTCTCTCCACCACAGTGTCAACACCTGGACAGGCAGAAGGCTCCACCTGCCCTGAAGAAAATCGAGGGTGAAAACTAAAATTACAAAAAAGAGGTGACATCAAAGTGGCAGAACTAGCTCTATTATTTAAAGCAAATTCGGCCAAGGGCAAAAATGAAACCCAATCATCCTGATCAGCAGAAATAAAACATCTCAAATACGACTCCAAAGTCTGGTTTGTTCTCTCTGTCTGCCCATTGGTCTGAGGGTGAAACGCAGAGGAGAAGGACAACTGAATTCCCAGCTTGGAACAGAAAGTCCTCCAAAATCTAGACACAAACTGAACTCCTCTGTCAGATACAATGTTCTCAGGAATCCCGTGCAAGCGAACCACCTGTTGCAAAAACAAGGGCACCAACTCAGAGGAAGATGGCAACTTAGGGAGTGGTACAAGATGGACCATCTTAGAGAACCTATCACAAATCACCAAATAACAGTCATTCTCTGAGAGACAGGCATATCAGAGATAAAATCCATTGAAATATGGGTCCATGGCCTCCTGGGCACCGGCAAAGGCATCAACAAGCCACTAGAGCGAGAACAAAGTTTAGACTGGGAGCAAGTCCCACAGGACTGCACAAAATTCCTGACATCACGAGTAGAGTTGAGCGAAACGGGTCGAAAAATTTCAAAAGTCGCCGACTTTTGGCAAAGTCGGGTTTCATGAAACGAAACCCGACCCTAGGATGAGGTCGGCCACGAGGTCGGCGACTTACGCGCCAAAGTCGCGTTTCAAAAGTTTGTTTTGCGCTCTTTTTCAGCCAATCAGGATCCACGGACACTGTGGGCAACGTGATGACATAGGCACGGGTCACCACCATCTTTCAGAAGGGCATGCAAGTGATTGGCTTGCTTTGGTGGGCGTCACAGGGGGTATAAAAGGGCGTGCACGCCGACCGCCATCTTACTTCTGCCGATCTCAGTAAAGGGAGAGGTTGCTGCTGATTCTGTAGGGAGAGCGTTAGGCAGGGAAGAAGACAAAAAAACTGCTTCTGCTGCTAGCGATTTGGCCTGCACAACACACCAGTCACTGTGTGTGCAGTGCAAGGGGAGGCTATATAGTGGTGTATCAGTGGTGTTGGTTGTTGGGCTGCCTTCTAAGGCTTCCTGACATTCCTGCATTGCTGTTTACCCACTGCTCCGCAAACTGCTTTTTTAAAAGCAATCCCAATTTTTTTTTTTTGTCCTGAGAAGAAAAAAAAACTGCTTCTGCTGCTAGAAATTTGGCCTGCACAACACACTAGTCACTGTGTGTGCAGTGCAAGGGGAGGCTATATTGTGGTGTATCAGTGGTGTTGGCTGTTGGGCTGCCTTTTAAGGCTTCCTGACAGGCTGGCATTGCTGTTTACCCACTGCTCCGCAAACTGCTTTTTTAAAAGCAATCCAATCTCCCTTATCCTCTAGTCCCTTTTGTCACAGCTGTGCCATCGAGCCTGTGACATAGCGCTCAGATATCAGTGGGCCTCACACAATCCAAAACTGTCCACAAGTGTCTGCAGAAATTCAAAATCTCCCTTATCCTCTCGTCACTTTTGTCACAGCTGTGCCATCGAGCCTGTCACATAGCGCTCAGATATCAGTGGACCTCACACAATCCAAAACTGTCCACAAGTGTCTGCAGAAATTCAAAATCTCCCTTATCCTCTCGTCACTTTTGTCACAGCTGTGCCATCGAGCCTGTCACATAGCGCTCAGATATCAGTGGGCCTCACACAATACAAAACTGTCCACAAGTGTCTGCAGAAATTCAAAATCTCCCTTATCCTCTCGTCACTTTTGTCACAGCTGTGCCATCGAGCCTGTGACATAGCGCTCAGATATCAGTGGGCCTCACACAATACAAAACTGTCCACAAGTGTCTGCAGAAATTCAAAATCTCCCTTATCCTCTCGTCACTTTTGTCACAGCTGTGCCATCGAGCCTGTCACATAGCGCTCAGATATCAGTGGGCCTCACACAATACAAAACTGTCCACAAGTGTCTGCAGAAATTCAAAATCTCCCTTATCCTCTCGTCACTTTTGTCACAGCTGTGCCATCGAGCCTGTCACATAGCGCTCAGATATCAGTGGACCTCACACAATCCAAAACTGTCCACAAGTGTCTGCAGAAATTCAAAATCTCCCTTATCCTCTCGTCACTTTTGTCACAGCTGTGCCATCGAGCCTGTCACATAGCGCTCAGATATCAGTGGGCCTCACACAATACAAAACTGTCCACAAGTGTCTGCAGAAATTCAAAATCTCCCTTATCCTCTCGTCACTTTTGTCACAGCTGTGCCATCGAGCCTGTGACATAGCGCTCAGATATCAGTGGGCCTCACACAATACAAAACTGTCCACAAGTGTCTGCAGAAATTCAAAATCTCCCTTATCCTCTCGTCACTTTTGTCACAGCTGTGCCATCGAGCCTGTCACATAGCGCTCAGATATCAGTGGGCCTCACACAATACAAAACTGTCCACAAGTGTCTGCAGAAATTCAAAATCTCCCTTATCCTCTCGTCACTTTTGTCACAGCTGTGCCATCGAGCCTGTCACATAGCGCTCAGATATCAGTGGGCCTCACACAATCCAAAACTGTCCACAAGTGTCTGCAGAAATTCAAAATCTCCCTTATCCTCTCGTCACTTTTGTCACAGCTGTGCCATCGAGCCTGTCACATAGCGCTCAGATATCAGTGGGCCTCACACAATCCAAAACTGTCCACAAGTGTCTGCAGAAATTCAAAATCTCCCTTATCCTCTCGTCACTTTTGTCACAGCTGAGCCATCGAGCCTGTGATATAGCGCTCAGATATCAGTGGGCCTCACACAATCCAAAACTGTCCACAAGTGTCTGCAGAAATTCAAAATCTCCCTTATCCTCTCGTCACTTTTGTCACAGCTGTGCCATCGAGCCTGTCACATAGCGCTCAGATATCAGTGGGCCTCACACAATCCAAAACTGTCCACAAGTGTCTGCAGAAATTCAAAATCTCCCTTATCCTCTCATCACTTTTGTCACAGCTGTGCCATCGAGCCTGTCACATAGCGCTCAGATATCAGTGGGCCTCACACAATCCAAAACTGTCCACAAGTGTCTGCAGAAATTCAAAATCTCCCTTATCCTCTCGTCACTTTTGTCACAGCTGTGCCATCGAGCCTGTCACATAGCACTCAGATATCAGTGGGCCTCAC
This sequence comes from Dendrobates tinctorius, assembly GCF_039654945.1. Classification (NCBI taxonomy): domain Eukaryota; kingdom Metazoa; phylum Chordata; class Amphibia; order Anura; family Dendrobatidae; genus Dendrobates; species Dendrobates tinctorius. The sequence continues at coordinate 18,203,612 of NW_027361672.1, forward strand.
ACAATCCAAAACTGTCCACAAGTGTCTGCAGAAATTCAAAATCTCCCTTATCCTCTCGTCACTTTTGTCACAGCTGTGCCATCGAGCCTGTGACATAGCGCTCAGATATCAGTGGGCCTCACACAATCCAAAACTGTCCACAAGTGTCTGCAGAAATTCAAAATCTCCCTTATCCTCTCGTCACTTTTGTCACAGCTGTGCCATCGAGCCTGTCACATAGCGCTCAGATATCAGTGGGCCTCACACAATCCAAAACTGTCCACAAGTGTCTGCAGAAATTCAAAATCTCCCTTATCCTCTCGTCACTTTTGTCACAGCTGTGCCATCGAGCCTGTGACATAGCGCTCAGATATCAGTGGGCCTCACACAATCCAAAACTGTCCACAAGTGTCTGCAGAAATTCAAAATCTCCCTTATCCTCTCGTCACTTTTGTCACAGCTGTGCCATCGAGCCTGTCACATAGCGCTCAGATATCAGTGGGCCTCACACAATCCAAAACTGTCCACAAGTGTCTGCAGAAATTCAAAATCTCCCTTATCCTCTCGTCACTTTTGTCACAGCTGTGCCATCGAGCCTGTGACATAGCGCTCAGATATCAGTGGGCCTCACACAATCCAAAACTGTCCACAAGTGTCTGCAGAAATTCAAAATCTCCCTTATCCTCTCGTCACTTTTGTCACAGCTGTGCCATCGAGCCTGTCACATAGCGCTCAGATATCAGTGGGCCTCACACAATACAAAACTGTCCACAAGTGTCTGCAGAAATTCAAAATCTCCCTTATCCTCTCGTCACTTTTGTCACAGCTGTGCCATCGAGCCTGTCACATAGCGCTCAGATATCAGTGGGCCTCACACAATCCAAAACTGTCCACAAGTGTCTGCAGAAATTCAAAATCTCCCTTATCCTCTCGTCACTTTTGTCACAGCTGTGCCATCGAGCCTGTCACATAGCGCTCAGATATCAGTGGGCCTCACACAATCCAAAACTGTCCACAAGTGTCTGCAGAAATTCAAAATCTCCCTTATCCTCTCGTCACTTTTGTCACAGCTGTGCCATCGAGCCTGTCACATAGCGCTCAGATATCAGTGGGCCTCACACAATCCAAAACTGTCTACAAGTGTCTGCAGAAATTCAAAATCTCCCTTATCCTCTCGTCACTTTTGTCACAGCTGTGCCATCGAGCCTGTGACATAGCGCTCAGATATCAGTGGGCCTCACACAATACAAAACTGTCCACAAGTGTCTGCAGAAATTCAAAATCTCCCTTATCCTCTCGTCACTTTTGTCACAGCTGTGCCATCGAGCCTGTGACATAGCGCTCAGATATCAGTGGGCCTCACACAATAAAAAACTGTCCACAAGTGTCTGCAGAAATTCAAAATCTCCCTTATCCTCTCGTCACTTTTGTCACAGCTGTGCCATCGAGCCTGTCACATAGCGCTTAGATATCAGTGGGCCTCACACAATCCAAAACTGTCCACAAGTGTCTGCAGAAATTCAAAATCTCCCTTATCCTCTCGTCACTTTTTTCACAGCTGTGACATCGAGCCTGTGACATAGCGCTCAGATATCAGTGGGCCTCACACAATCCAAAACTGTCCACAAGTGTCTGCAGAAATTCAAAATCTCCCTTATCCTCTCGTCACTTTTGTCACAGCTGTGCCATCGAGCCTGTGACATAGCGCTCAGATATCAGTGGGCCTCACACAATCCAAAACTGTCCACAAGTGTCTGCAGAAATTCAAAATCTCCCTTATCCTCTCGTCACTTTTGTCACAGCTGTGCCATCGAGCCTGTGACATAGCGCTCAGATATCAGTGGGCCTCACACAATCCAAAACTGTCCACAAGTGTCTGCAGAAATTCAAAATCTCCCCTGTCCTATAGACACCTTGTACCTTGTTTTACATTACTATATAGTTTGTTGGATTTTGTCTACATTTCTACCAAAAATGAGGAAGGCTGGTGGAAGAGGCCGTGGAATTGGGCGGGGGTTGGCAGCTGGTAATGATGGTGTTGGTGGTGGATCTGATGGTAGTGGCAAGAGCAAAATAGGACCGAATGCAGGAGGTGTTGAGCCTGCGTCATCGTCTGGCTACATAAGGCCTTGAACACTTAGTTTTCTAGGAGTTGGCAAACCGCTTTTAAAGCCAGAGCATCAGGAAAAAGTTTTGTCTTACATTGCTGACTCAGCCTCCAGCTCTATCGCCTCCTCTTCTTCAGTTGTAAAAAGTAAAAGCACTGAGTCGTCATTGGAGGCTCATGTTCATGAACCACACCTTTCCTTGTGTCCTTCACCCCAACCAAGATTGAAGGATGACGCAGGCCATACTACTGATTACTCCATGGAGCTGTTTTCACATACCATGCCTGGATTATCAAGTGAAATGGTGAATTACCCAGGCCAAGATGAATCTGACATGGAGTGCACTGATGCACAGCCGCTGATGGATGATTCTGCTGGTACATTCACTCAGAGCACTACATTGTCCTCGCAGTGTACAGAGCCAGATTCTGACCCTGATGAGACTCAGGTGCCCCTTCCCGCACACTATACCACCATACACGGTGACACAGAGGAAGGTGCACATGACATAGAAGAGGAGGTGATGGATGACCCAGTTGTTGACCCAGATTGGCATCCATTGGGGAAAGAGGGTGCTGCTTCCAATAGCTCAGATGAGGAGCATCCACAGCAGACATCGACATCGCAACAGCTGTTATCTGGCAGGCCCGGAGCACTCCAAAGACAGGTTCCAAACATCAAAAGAGTTGCTGGACAGCTTGTCCAGAGGGTCAAAAGATCACAGCGTGCTAGGCCGCAAAATGTCTGCCAAAGTAGGAAGAGTGCAGTGTGGCACTTTTTTGACCAAAATCCTCATGATCAGGCCAAGGTTATCTGTAAGAAGTGCGCAAAGACCTTTAGCCGAGGGAAAAATCTGAAAAATTTGAATACCAGTTGCATGCTTAGACATTTAACCAGCATGCACTTGCAAGTGTGGACACAACACCAAACCTCAAGTGCCACATGTGCAACTGATCACAACGAAGGTAGTCAGCAACGCTACATTGTTTCCCCCACTGTAAGCCCACCTGTTAGCACAGCAGCAAATGTTGAGGTGTCGTTGCAAGGCCACAGCAGTCAGGGAATCCCACTGTTATATCAATGAAAGACTGATTCTAGGCCATCAGAAAGAACACCAACTCCATCACCATCATCAACCCTCTCTCAGTCCGCCCTGTCCTCCGCTACTTCCACCATATGCAGCTCTCAAGTCCAGCTCACCCTCCCAGACACTATGAGTAGGTCAAGAAAGTACTCAGTCTCTCATCCGCGTACACTGGGTTTGAACGCCCACATTGCCAAACTAATCTCGTTTGAGATGATGCCCTTTCGGTTGGTGGAAAGCACAGCTTTCCGCGAACTCATGGCCTATGCAGTACCACGCTATGACCTACCCAGTCGCCACTTCTTCTCTCGCAAAGCCATCCCAGCCCTCCACCATCATGTGAAAGACCGCATTGTCCATGCACTCAAGCAGTCAGTGAGCGGAAAGGTGCACCTCACAACTGATGCATGGTCCAGTCGGCATGGCCAGGGCTGTTACGTGTCCATCACTGCGCACTGGGTAAATGTGGTGGATGCAGGGTCCACAGGGGACAGCGGTGGTGAGACAGTGCTGCTTAGCCCACGGTATAGGAAACAGTTGGCTGTAGGCGTTCGACCCTCCTCCTCCTCCTCCTCCAGAAGCGAAAGCTCGTCCACAGAGCGCAGTCGTACGAGCACTCCATCTGCAGCTGCCACTGTTGCACACGATGTGTCCCCCTATCGAGCAGCTAGTGGAAAGCGTCAGCAGGCTGTGTTGCAGATGATGTGTTTGGGCGACAGACACACCGCCGAGGTGCTGGCCGAGTACTTGAAGCGACAAACTGAGTCATGGCTGGGCAGTGTACATCTTGAGGCAGGCAAGGTAGTTAGTGATAACGGCCGTAATTTTGTGGCAGCCATAGCCCTTTCAAAACTCAGCCACATACCTTGCTTGGCTCACACCTTGAACCTGGTGGTGCAGTGCTTCCTCAAAAATTATCCGGAGTTAACAGCCCTGCTCCAGAAGGTGCGAAGACTGTGCGCGCACATCCGCCGGTCGCCTGTACACTCCGTTCGTATGCAGAAGCTGCAGCGATTGCTCCACCTTCCCAACCACCGCCTCATTATCGACATTGCAACAAGGTGGAACTCCACCCTGCACATGGTGGAGCGGCTGTGCGAGCAGAGGCAGGTCATAAGGCATTTGTGGGAGGATACACGGCCAGGCACTTTGAGAGCAGACATGGAGTTGACAGGTGTGCAGTGGTCGAAGCTGAAAGACCTCTGTAAAGTCCTTCAGTGTTTTGAGGAATGCACACGGCTGGTAAGCGCAGACAACGCCATCCTAAGCATGAGCATCCCACTTATGCGTCTGCTCATGCAAACTTTGACGCACCTTAAGGAGCAGGCGTCTGCAGCCAATGGTGATGAGGAGGAAGAGGAGGAGGGAATCCTTGATGATATTCAGCCATTGTCTGCTCAGGGACCTCTCCTGGACGAGGTGGAGGAAGAAGAGGAGGAGGAGGATGATGATGGGGATGATTACTTAGGGGAGGAGGATGCATCTCGTGGGGCAAGTGAAACTGTTGGCGTGGCAAGGTCTGGTACAGGGTTTGTGCGTGACTGGAGGGATGTGGATTTGCCAGAAAGTGCTCCTCCACCCAGCACTCGCAGTGCATCATTGACACCGGGAACATTGGCCCACATGTCAGATTATGCCTTGCGGATCCTAAAAAGGGACCCCCGCATTGCCAAAATGATGAACGATGACGACTACTGGTTGGCCAGCATCCTGGATCCACGCTATAAAGGCAAATTACAAAACATCATGCCACAGGAGAACCTTGACCTAATATTGGCTAATAAACAAGCAACTCTGGTAAATCGGTTGCTTGAGGCATTCCCAGCACACAGCAGCGGTGATGGTTCTCACACGAGCCATACGGGCCGGGGGCAGCTTGGCAGAGGTGTTCGTGGTGCACACAGCAGAAGTGGCGTTGGAGACAGGGGTTTCATGACAATGTTGTGGACTGATTTTTCAAATACCGCTCACACAACTGGTAATACTGCATCGATGGAAAGTGACAGGAGACAGCAGTTGTCAACTATGGTTACAAACTACTTTTCCTCCCATATCGATGTTCTCCCACACAGGTCATTCCCCTTTGACTACTGGGCCGCTAAACTGGACACCTGGCCTGAATTGGCCCAATATGCCTTACAGGAGCTCGCTTGCCCAGCTGCAAGTGTGCTATCGGAAAGAGTCTTCAGTGCAGCTGGATCAATCCTGACAGAAAAAAGGACCCGTCTGTCAACCCAAAATGTGGATGATCTAACCTTCATTAAAATGAACCACGCATGGGTGTCCAAGGATTTTGTCCCACCTTCCCCTGATGACACATAGGGTGACAGAAAAATGGCTTGCTTTGGTCCACCTCTTCCTGGGACTTCACCTATTTCGCCTTTTGCATCAGCTGAATGTCCAACATCAGCATATGCCACTTTCTAAAACTCCCTAACTGTGCTGCCTCCCCCCCCATGGCCGGGGTCACCACCTAGCGCACGACACCGTGCGAGTACCGTTGCCCTGGACAGGTGGGTAGGCCGACTATTGGGCGCGGGCACTGGCACAGGGTCCCTCATAGTGCAATCAAGTGTCTCTGACGGTGGTGGTGCACACCCGCCGTCAGACACACCGCTGTACTATGAGGGGCCCAGTGCCAGTACCGACGCCCATGAGTGGGCCCCCCTTGCTTGGGCAGGGCCCCAGCATTTGCAATCTTTACCTCTCCCTGCTCCTCCGCTGTGTAATCTGGGCCGTCAAATCCATACTGTGCCTGACACCGTCTGAGCCTGCCTCCTGAGACATATATTTTGAATGTGTACGCTATCCATACATGTTATCTGGGGAAACGGTACCCTTTCTAACCTTTGTGCAATCACGTGCAATCCATACTGGGCCTAACACCGTCTGAGCCTGCCTCCTGAGACATATATTTTGAATGTGTACGCTATCCATACATGTTATCTGGGGAAACGGTACCCTTTCTAACCTTTGTGCAATCACGTGCAATCCATACTGGGCCTAACACCGTCTGAGCCTGCCTCCTGAGACATATATTTTGAATGTGTACGCTATCCATACATGTTATCTGGGGAAACGGTACCCTTTCTAACCTTTGTGCAATCACGTGCAATCCATACTGGGCCTATCACCATCTGAGCCTGCCTCCTGAGACATATATTTTGAATGTGTACGCTATCCATACATGTTATGCGGGGATACGGTACCCTTTCTAACCTTTGTGCAATCACGTGCAATCCATACTGGGCCTAACACCGTCTGAGCCTGCCTCCTGAGACATATATTTTGAATGTGTACGCTATCCATACATGTTATCCAGGGATACGGTACCCGTTCTAACCTTTGTGCAATCACGTGCAATCCATACTGGGCCTAACACCGTCTGAGCCTGCCTCCTGAGACATATATTTTGAATGTGTACGCTATCCATACATGTTATCTGGGGATACGGTACCCTTTCTAACCTTTGTGCAATCACGTGCAATCCATACTGGGCCTAACACCGTCTGAGAATGATAGATGGGGCCCATCATACACTGGAACATTCCAAAGGTGGACATCAGACACTGGAGCAGCATTTACAGGGCCCATTATACACTAGAGCATTAGAAATGGGGCCCATTATGTTTGGAGCATTATTTGGGCCCATAAGACAGTAGAGCTTCATCCATGGGGACCAACATATACTGTAGCATTATGTGGAGCTCATCATATACTGTTTCAAACATTATATGGGACCAATGATTCTGTATGGAGAAATAGATGGGCCTTGTCATGAGATGTAAAAAGTGAGGTATTTTTCATTGTACTATACCGCTATTTCTCTGCCGTATCGGAGCATGATGAGTTGTGGTATGTGTTAAAGGGGCGCTCTTTCGCCCAGGGCACATGAAAACCTGGAGCCAGCCCTCCCCCCCACAGTCTGTAGCCAAATAACCCCCATTTTTCAGTGCGTAACTTGTATTATGAAGTTAATTAAGGTTGACAAGCTTAAGTAAGAAGAATTGATGCTTTTGGCATTCAAATGGGCACTGTTGGTGTGTTTCCTGTCCTCCTCTCACTGCCGACTTTTATTCCCCATTGACTTACATTGGGTTTCGTGTTTCGGGACGACCCCGACTTTTCCCTATAATCGGACGATCTTGCTCGACCCGACTTTTGGAAAAGTCGGGTTTCACGAAACGAAACGCGACCCTAAAAAACCAAAAGTCGCTCAACTCTAATCACGAGACAAGGCGGGCCACCAAAAAGATCGACTGACCAGATATCTAGTACCAAAAATACCTGGATGACCAGCCAATGCAGAGCAATGAACTTCAGACATCACTATCTTCCTCCACTGGTCAGGAACATACAACTTTCCACTGTGACAACGCTCAGGTTTGTCCTCCTGAAACTCTTCCAGAGCACGTCTCAAATCGGGCGAGATGGCAGAAAGAACTACCCCCTCTCCTAAGATGGTAGCAGGCTTAGTCACAACAGGAGAATCAGCAAGGAAACTCCTAGAGAGGGCGTCTGCCTTGACATTCTTAGTGCCCGGAAGAAATGAGACCACAAAATCAAAACGTGTGAAAAACAAGGCCCACCTAGCCTGTCTAGGATTCAAGCGCATGGCCGACTCCAGGTAAATCAAATTCTTGTGGTCAGTAAGGACCACGACTTGGTGTTTGGCTCCCTCCAACCAATGTCTCCACTCCTCAAATGCCCATTTCATGGCCAACATTTCCCGATTCCCCACATCATAGTTACATTCGGATGGGGAGAACTTTCGGGAAAAGAAAGCACAAGGATTCATTTTAGATGTCACAGGATCTTTTTGGGACAACACCGCTCCTGCACCAATCTCAGAAGCGTCCACCTCCACCTGAAACGGGAGTGAGACATCAGGTTGCCGCAAAACCGGAGCAGAAGTGAATCTTCGCTTCAGCTCCTGAAAGGAAGAAACAGCCTCCAGAGACCAATTCAGCACATCAGCACCCTTCCTAGTCAAATCCGTCAATGGCTTGGCAATACCAGAAAAATTAGCTATAAATTTCCGATAAAAATTAGCAAAACCCAAAAACTTCTGGAGGGCCTTCAAAGAAGTGGGCTGAACCCAATCATAAATGGCCTGTACCTTGGCCGGGTCCATTTCAATAGTTGACGGAGACAAAATAAATCCCAAAAATGAAATCCTCTGTACCCCAAAAAGGAATTTCGATCCCTTGACATACAGGGAATTCTCCCTCAAAATCCGGAACACAGTCCGAACATCTTCCACATGAGAGTCCCAATTCTTGGAGAAGATCAAAATATCATCCAGATAGATAATCAAAAATTTATCCACAAAGTCGCGGAATATATCGTTCATGAAGCACTGGAAGACAGAAGGGGCATTAGTGAGCCCAAAAGGCATCACCAGGTACTCAAAATGTCCCTCCGGAGTATTAAACGCCGTCTTCCATTCATCCCCATGCTTAATGCGAATAAGATTATACGCCCCCCTGAGGTCAAGCTTGGTAAACCAGCAAGCACCTTTAACTCTAGAGAATAGATCAGAAATCAGTGGTAACGGATACTGATATTTAACAGTAATTTTGTTGAGGGCATGATAGTCAATACAAGGCCTTAATAAACCATCCTTTTTAGCCACGAAAAAAAACCCAGCACCTAAGGGTGAAGAGGATGGTCTAATATGACCCTTCTCCAATGCCTCCTTAATATAGGATCGCATAGCCTCGTGCTCGGGTACAGATAAATTGAAAAGCCGACCCTTGGGGAATTTACACCCCGGGTTCAGCTCAATAGCACAGTCATAACTCCTATGAGGAGGCAAAGACGCAGACTCATTCTCACTAAATACATCATAAAAGTAAGCCAAATAGTCAGGAACATCATGTGACTGGGGAGAGGTGGAGAAAACAGGAGCATCACTAAGGGCACACCGACAACCCCAACTCACCACAGACAAAGATTTCCAATCCAGAACTGGATTATGGATTTGCAACCAGGGAAACCCCAGAACAATGGTATTATGCAAATTATGCAACACCAAAAATCTGCAATTTTCTTGATGGTCTGGGGCAACCCGCATTACCACCTGGGTCCAAAACTGAGGTTTATTCTTCGCCAAAGGAGTAGCATCAATACCCCTCAAAGGGATAGGCGTCCGCAGAGGTGTCATAGGAAATCCACAACGTTTAGCAAAATCCAAGTCCATCAGGTTCAGAGCTGCTCCTGAATCCACAAAAGCCTTAGCGGAAAATGTGGACAGGGAGCAGAAAACGTGTGTGCACAACGATTCTCTCATTTAGGGCAGACAGAAATAATACGTGAGGCATCTCCACAAAAAAACACAGCTTATTACGCCTTCTGAACTCCTGACATTGCGCCCTAGACAAAACTCTATCACATTGCATAGGTTCAGACATTTGTTCAACAGGTGGTAACATCTCTCGTGTAGTTTTGCGTTCATGTAAACACCGATCCACCTGAATGGCTAATGACATAGAATCGTCAAGACCAGAGGGAACAGGAAATCCCACCATAGTATCTTTTACAGTTTCTGACAGACCCTTCCGAAAGAGGGCTGCCAAGGCACCATCATTCCAGGTAGTAAGGACCGCCCACTTTCGGAATTTTTGACAGTACAACTCTGCCGAATCCCGACCCTGGCTTAATGCCAACAGGGTCTTTTCAGCCTGATCAATAGCATTAGGTTCATCATACAACAACCCCAAGGCTTGAAAAAATGCGTTCACATTATTCAGAATAGGATCATCAGGTTTCAAAGAAAACGCCCAATCCTGGGGATCGCCGGGCAGCAAAGAGATGACAATTTTAACCTGCTGCGCGGAGTTCCCCGACGAGTTAGGCTTCAAGGCAAAAAATAATTTACAATTATTCTTGAAATTCAAGAATTTAGACCCATCCCCCAAAAATACATCAGGAGTAGGAATCTTTGGTTCAGCAGCATGTGAATGAGCAAGATAGGCGGAAATTCCCCGCACTTCAGCAGCGAGCTGCTCCACACGATCAGACAATTGCTTCATCTCCATTGAGAGAAAAATTCCCCCTACGGCCTCAGAGATATAGAGGAAAAAATATGCACACACAAAAAAAAAAATTTCTGACACTTTTTTTTTTTTTTTTTACAATTCTCTCCTGCTATTGAGTACCCTAGGATCTGCGGTATGGCTGGTGATTCTGTTATGATGAGTCACCGAAGGAGGAAAAAACAAAATACCAGCTAAGTCCAGAAAAACCAGAGAGGTTGGCAGCTATCGGATTGCAGACCCCTGAACCTATCCACAACAACTAGCAGTAGCCGTGGGGGGTTCCTACGGTGCCCTAGACCCCTCGATCACAGCCGGAGAACTATATAGCCTAAAGACAGAAGGGGGAAAAACTTAACTGCCCCAGAGCAGACCCCAAAGCAATAGGCAGCCCCCAACATATAATGACGGTGAAGAAAGATGAAAACACTAACACAGATAGAAAGATAGGTTGAGCAAATGATGGGGCCCAAGCTAACTACATAGGACAGGATAGGAAAGCTGCTGTCTGCCATCCGCAAAAACCCTATCAAAATGAGCCAACCGACTGATAGGAAAAACAGGCCCTGAAGTCGCTAGGCTTCAAAAGACTATATCAGCACTCAGGTATATTCTGAAGACAGAGCAAATTATCAACAGATCAGAGACAAAAATGGAATTCAGCTCACCCCCGGCCGGGGATGGCAGAACTCCCAAAAAACAAGGCAAAACAAAAACAAAACTGAAGAGTACAAAGCAGAGCAGAAAAACTTAGCTTTGAGATGCAGGAATCAGACTGGTCTCCAAGAATCCAGCAGGAAAATCACCAGCCAGGAAGAAGGGCGTCGGTAGCTTTATATCCAGTCCTCAATTCCAGCCACCCAGTCATCATCTAGCTGCCTAGGTGTTTGGTAATCAGTCTCATTACCTTCCTTTACTAGAGGAGGGAGTTCATCAGACCTCAATGGTGAAGGGAAAAATGAACTCACAACAGTTCACTGCTTGGGGACACAGATGATGTGGGCTAGAACAGCCAGGCATTCCCTGACAAATTGTTCCATGTGTCCACAGTTATGGTAGCTTAACCCCTTTCACTCCAATGCAGGCCGTTCCTGGGGACTTGGGAAACCTCTCCATCTTTGTGAAGTCAAAACCCTCGGCAATTCCTCCTTTCGCTGGTCGATGGGTCTCAATAGCCTCCCTGTAAGCCACCTTTCCTGACTCGCTGGGGGGTGTCCTTCCTCATAGCCCTGGTCAATTGGCATACCAACCATCAGCTATTTTTGCAACCTCATCCAGACTGAGTGGTTTTCAATCCCCCACCTATTCTTTTAAGTCACCTGGCAGCTTGGACATACTGTAAATCGCTCCAGCATGAATATATCCAAGACATATTCTGCTTCCCGAGCTCTCAGTCCTTCTAGCAACCAAGTGCATGCCATACGTAATGTGCTGGCAAATTCTCGGTGTGTGTTTGCACCGGGCTTGTCAGTCTCCTGAAACTTCCTCCAGTGGCTTTCAGGCATGATAGCATGCCTCTCTATTATTGCTCTGGGAATGGTAGTGTAACATCTCTGATCCCCAGAAGGCAAGTTATTAAAAGCTTCTCCTGCTTTTTATGTCAGGTCAATACTCAAAAATCTCTATCAGTCACTGACTGACACCTCACGCAGCAGGCACAGGTTCTCAAATGACCGGAGATGTTCATCAATATCTGATGTGTCATCATTGAACTGTGGTATGTCCTGGTACCTTAAAGATGTAGGCCCCTCTTTCTTGTTGTCAATCTTAATTTGTGCTGGGGTTGGGTGGGGGTACTGCTACAAGCGCACCAAGATATTTGCTCACCACTGCTGGCCGCTCTATCTCTGTTTCCCGCTTACCTAGGATGACCAGCATCCACCTCAACTCGGTCTGTCAGTCCTCTGCCATTTGGATGACAGCCCTGGGCAGTGGTCCCTCCACGGAGCTGCCCTCCTTAACATCTGAAGTAATTTCCTCCTGTGGGTGTTCTCGGTTCAACTTGGTCAGTGTTGTATTAAAGTCACTTGATTGTCCTCAGGCAACCACTCTAGCTCTCTACCAGAGCAAAGGGCTCTCTGCTCCACCTTCTTGATCATTTTATAGATGGAGCCTGCCATCTCTTCTGTTAAGTCACCACTCAGTAACTTTCCCTGGCAAGCTGTCCAGAGATAGGTGATCCCACTGATGCCACCACTTGTGAATATCTGAGATTGTAGGTTGTAATAATCAGCTAGGCAGATTAGCAATGTACTTAGATTTATTTCTTCCATCCACTGTTTTACAGCAACTGCAGCTAGATGGCCATAATTAGATGCCCCCAGTCTACAAGATCTAAACCAAGTAGTTCCACTGCCCCTGTACCAGGCGATACCCATTGTCTCCTAAGTTTGGGTTGGCCCACAGCTTTTGCATCTCGCACTGGTATAGTTTGCACTCACAGCCCATGCTTCTCCAGACAATGGATAATATGGCCATAGCACGTGTATCCTGCTTCAGCCAACAGCAATCCCGCCATTCCCTCATTAGTGTCCTAAATACCCCAAGCTGTCTCCACACAGAATTGAGCCCTGCCCTTTGGAAACACCCTCCCCCAAAGCTAACTGTGCATTGGTAGGGTATCTTGCTGCATCCGGGCCCATCACTCGGGACTGCATGTGAGATTTCCTATGTTGATGACTCCACTGGGTCTACTATCTCCATTCACATAATGGGACTAGTGGCTGGGAGAACAATGACTTCATTGAGGCCCCTGAGACACTAACAAGAGTAATGGAATAACTGCTTCCCCTGATTACCAGTCTAGTGTCTGGCCTTATGTATACATTGGATCCTCTGCTTACTGTCACTGAATTGAAACATCAATTTCTGAGGCTGAACACTTTCCAGGAGAGTTTTTTGCACCTTAATCTGATGAGCAAGAAAGTTTCTAATAAAACACATTAATGTAACTGGTGCTCTGTGCTGGAAAAGTCTGCATCCCTTAGAGCCGTGGACTCCGCTATAGTCCAATAGTTTTTAGTCCGTTCCCAGCTTCTCGCAGTAAAGTTAAAAGGAAGAGTGCAAGAACCTAGAGATTCCACAGATCCTAACGCCACCATGACAATTGATGATGTTTGCTAAAAACCTTGTGACAATTATTTTTTTATGTCAACGAAACTGTCTTTGAAAAAAACTGTCAGTTTTTTATTATTGTGTGTGTTGTTGAAAATATCAAATACTTTCTATTTTCTTATTTATTATTACTAGAGTTGAGCGACTTTTGGTTTTTTAGGGTCGCGTTTCGTTTCGTGAAACCCGACTTTTCCAAAAGTCGGGTCGAGCAAGATCGTCCGATTATAGGGAAAAGTCGGGGTCGTCCCGAAACACGAAACCCAATGTAAGTCAATGGGGAATAAAAGTCGGCAGTGAGAGGAGGACAGGAAACACACCTACAGTGCCCATTTGAATTCCAAAAGCATCAATTCTTCTTTCTTAAGCTTGTCAACCTTAATTAACTTCATAATACAAGTTACGCACTGAAAAATGGGGGTTATTTGGCTACAAACTGTGGGGGGGGAGGGCTGGCTCCAGGTTTTCATGTGCCCTGGGCGAAAGAGCGCCCCTTTAACACATACCCCAACTCATCATGCTCAGATACGGCAGAGAAATAGCGGTATAGTACAATGAAAAATACCTCACTTTTTACATCTCATGACGAGGCCCATCTATTTCTCCATACAGAATCATTGGTCCCATATAATGTTTGAAACAGTATATGATGAGCTCCACATAATGCTACAGTATATGTTGGTCCCCATGGATGAAGCTCCACTGTCTTATGGGCCCAAATAATGCTCCAAACATAATGGGCCCCATTTCTAATGCTCTAGTGTATAATGGGCCCTGTAAATGCTGCTCCAGTGTCTGATGTCCACCTTTGGAATGTTCCAGTGTATGGTGGGCCCCATCTATCATTCTCCAGAGTATAGTGCTCCCCAAAAATTGCTGTCCCAACATTGAAAACAATCAAATAAGTCTCCTCGCTAGGGAATCCCTGTACTTGTCTGGACAGGTGCTGTAGCTTGCTTAACAGCTCGCCAGCCGTTCTCACGCCCAGTATGGATTACACGTGATTGCACAAAGGTGAGAAAGGGTACCGTATCCCCAGATAACATGTATGGATAGCGTACACATTCAAAATATATGTCTATACAGCATGAGGCAGGCTCAGACGGTGTTAGGCCCAGTATGGATTGCACGTGATTGCACAAAGGTTAGAAAGGGTACCGTATCCCTGGATAACATGTATGGATAGCGTACACATTCAAAATATATGTCTCAGGAGGCAGGCTCAGACAGTGTTAGGCCCAGTATGGATTGCACGTGATTGCACAAAGGTTAAAAAGGGTACCGTATCCCCGGATAACATGTATGGATAGCGTACACATTCAAAATATATGTCTATACAGCATGAGGCAGGCTCAGACGGTGTTAGGCCCAGTATGGATTGCACGTGATTGCACAAAGGTTAGAAAGGGTACCGTATCCCTGGATAACATGTATGGATAGCGTACACATTCAAAATATATGTCTCAGGAGGCAGGCTCAGACGGTGTTAGGCCCAGTATGGATTGCACGTGATTGCACAAAGGTTAGAAAGGGTACCGTATCCCTGGATAACATGTATGGATAGCGTACACATTCAAAATATATGTCTCAGGAGGCAGGCTCAGACGGTGTTAGGCCCAGTATGGATTGCACGTGATTGCACAAAGGTTAGAAAGGGTACCGTATCCCCGGATAACATGTATGGATAGCCTACACATTCAAAATATATGTCTATACAGCATGAGGCAGGCTCAGACGGTGTTAGGCCCAGTATGGATTGCACGTGATTGCACAAAGGTTAGAAAGGGTACCGTATCCCTGGATAACATGTATGGATAGCGTACACATTCAAAATATATGTCTCAGGAGGCAGGCTCAGACGGTGTTAGGCCCAGTATGGATTGCACGTGATTGCACAAAGGTTAGAAAGGGTACCGTATCCCCGGATAACATGTATGGATAGCGTACACATTCAAAATATATGTCTCAGGAGGCAGGCTCAGACGGTGTTAGGCCCAGTATGGATTGCACGTGATTGCACAAAGGTTAGAAAGGGTACCGTATCCCTGGATAACATGTATGGATAGCGTACACATTCAAAATATATGTCTATACAGCATGAGGCAGGCTCAGACGGTGTTAGGCCCAGTATGGATTGCACGAGATTGCACAAAGGTTAGAAAGGGTACCGTATCCCTGGATAACATGTATGGATAGCGTACACATTCAAAATATATGTCTCAGGAGGCAGGCTCAGACGGTGTCAGGCACAGTATGGATTTGACGGCCCAGATTACACAGCGGAGGAGCAGGGAGAGGTAAAGATTGCAAATGCTGTGGCCCTGCTCAAGCAAGGGGGGCCCACTCGTGGGCGTCGGTACTGGCACTGGGCCCCTCATAGTACAGCGGTGTGTCTGACGGCGGGTGTGCACCACCACCGTCAGAGACACTTGATTGCACTATGAGGGACCCTGTGCCAGTGCCCGCGCCCAAGAGTCGGCCTACCCACCTGTCCAGGGCAACGGCACTCGCACGGTGTCGTGCGCTAGGTGGTGACCCCGGCCATGGGGGGGAGGCAGCACAGTTAGGGAGTTTTAGAAAGTGGCATATGTTGATGTTGGACATTCAGCTGATGCAAAAGGCGAAATAGGTGAAGTACCAGGAAGAGGTGGACCAAAGCAAGCCATTTTTCTGTCACCCTATGTGTCATCAGGGGAAGGTGGGACAAAATCCTTGGAAACCCATGCGTGGTTCATTTTAATGAAGATTAGATCATCCACATTTTGGGTTGACAGACGGGTCCTTTTTTCTGTCAGGATTGATCCAGCTGCACTTAAGACTCTTTCCGATAGCACACTTGCAGCTGGGCAAGCGAGCTCCTGTAAGGCATATTGGGCTAATTCAGGCCAGGTGTCCAGTTTAGCGGCCCAATAGTCAAAGGGGAATGACCTGTGTGGGAGAACATCGATATGGGAGGAAAAGTAGTTTGTTACCATAGTTGACAACTGCTGTCTCCTGTCACTTTCCATCGATGCAGTATTACCAGTTGTGTGAGCGGTATTTGAAAAATCAGTCCACAACATTGTCATGAAACCCCTGTCTCCAACGCCACTTCTGCTGTGTGCACCACGAACACCTCTGCCAAGCTGCCCCCGGCCCGTACGGCTCGTGTGAGAACCATCACCGCTGCTGTGTGCTGGGAATGCCTCAAGCAACCGATTTACCAGAGTTGCTTGTTTATTAGCCAATATTAGGTCAACGTTCTCCTGTGGCATGATGTTTTGTAATTTGCCTTTATAGCGTGGATCCAGGATGCTGGCCAACCAGTAGTCGTCATCGTTCATCATTTTGGCAATGCGGGGGTCCCTTTTTAGGATCCGCAAGTAGTGTTGAGCATTCCGATACCGCAAGTATCGGGTATCGGCCGATATTAGCGGTATCGGAATTCCGATACTTAATTCCGATACTTTTTTCATATCGGATTCCGGGATCGGAATCGGAATAGGAAGTTCCCATCATGCTATGAGCCTGCTTGCTTTGATTAAGCCAATGGGAATCCTCCGAAGTGTGGGCACATCCTGTTAGGCATGTAGGCATGTTAACTATTGGCATGGCTGTGATTGGCTGCCGAAATGATGTCATGATGCACTATAAAAGCCACCGCAGCCGCCATTTCTGGTCACTCTGCTGTGAATTCAGTTAGGGACAGGCTGCTGTAGAAGACTGTGAGGGACAGTTAGAAATAGCGATTCTAAAAACAATATTGTGCTTTATCCAGGCTACATAAACCACCACTGTAGCTTGCTTTTCCCTAGCAGCGCTGTTTTCACAGCTGTCTGCAAGGGCTGTGTGAGTGCAGCTCACGCTGTGGAGTGGGTCCTGCAGCCACGTCAGGCTGTAGGCCACCCAGTGTGATCACTGCTGCCTCATACATCTTTTATTTTTTGAGCTGCATTTTTTAAATAATTTCAATCTAGTGTGCTTCCATCCGTATCCATATACGTTGGTTGCAAACACTAGTAGTAGACAGCGGAGCCTTTCTGCAGCCTTTCAGTGCTAGTGTCCACTTTGCTGCACTGTTCACGGCTGTCTGAGAGGTCTCTGACTGTGTGTGAGTGCAGCTCACGCTGAGTAGTGTGTCCTGCAGCTACGTCTGGCTGTAGGACGCTCAGCGTGCGTCACTGCCTCACACATATTTTTATTTGAGTGCAGCTCATTTTTTCTTCTATTAGTGTGCATCCATCCGTCTCCATCTACGGTGGTTGCAAACACTATATAGGAGTACACAGCGGAGCCTTTCTGCAGCCTGTCAGTGCCAGTGCCCACTTAGCTGCACTGTTGATGGCTGTCTGAGAGGTCTCTGACTGTGTGTGAGTGCAGCTCACGCTGAGTAGAGTGTCCTGCAGCTACGTCTGGTTGTAGGACGCTCAACGTGCGTCACTGCCTCACACATATTTGTCTCTGAGTGCAGCTCATTTTTTCTTCTCCTATTAGTGTGCATCCATCCGTATCCATCAACATTGGTTGGTTGCAAACACTATATAGGAGTAGATAGAGGAGCCTTTTTTTCTGGCTTGTGCCCTGCCGGCGCAGCCAGATTAGTATTACCCAATTTTTTTGGAGCCTCATCTTTTGCATTGTAGGTTACCTGCCTGCATTGTAATAGCTCCAAAAAGTTGGTGATACTATCAGTTTCAATTCTTTGTTCTCATACTTTGAGTTTGTTTCAAACAAAGAAACCACATAAAAAGTTCACCAAACACTACATTTTGAACTTGTGTAGGCCACATCAGCTCCTATTAAAGTCTAGTCCACACACACACACTTCATAAAATTAGTGTTTCTTGTACCTGTAACCAGCTGTTCAGGAATAAGCACACTAAGGCCCCCCTTTGTCCTTTTTTGCCTATCTTAAGCAGTCTTGCAAGATGAAGAAGGCAGGGAGTAAGGCGCGGGGGCGTGGGCGTGGGCGTGGAGTTTCAGCAGGGAGAGGACGTGGGGATTCTGCAGGGAGAGGACGTGGGGATTCTACAGGTAGAGGACGTGGGGATTCTGGGCCTGCTGCGGGCACCAGTGGATCAGCATCCCCCAGTTTTAGCAGGCAACAGTCCTTTATGCGCAGCTTTGTAGGACCTCAACGTACCCCACTGCTGCGGGAGGAACAAATTGAAGCCGTTGTCGGATGGATGGCAGCTAACGCATCGACTTCAATTACTTCCGCATCCTCTCAGGGTCAGAGCACCGAAGAGCAACCATCTGTCTCTTCACCACCTGCCAAAGTGCCCAGGCAGTCAGAGAGACATGGACAGGAGCCATCACAATCTCTACTTCTGTTCTCGGAATCTGTTGGCTTGGAAAGAGGGGGCCAGCCAAGCAGCATTCCTGAATGTGAAGAAGAGGGAGTATGCAGTGATGCGCAACTTCTTTGTCCCTCTGAATCTGAAGAGGCGAGTGGGCCAGTGCCTATGGTCAGCACACCTCAGTACGCATCAGATGATGACGAGACTCAGTTGCCACTTTCTGGTGCGTACGGTGCTGGCGAGACAACCCCGGAGAAGCAGCTGTTTGAAGAGGGGAGGGAAGATGATGAGGTCCTTGACCCATCATGGCGTGAGCAACAGGAAGGTGGTGGGAGCAGCTCGGAGGAAGAGATTCCCCTACCGGCCAAAACAGGAGGCAGAGGGAGGGGGAAGACTTGGTTGCCTGTACCCTCCACTTCGGCACCCGTTAGGAGCATTCCTCCTTCCAAAGGCAAACCGGGCGCTCACAAGAGTTGCAGTGCGTGGTCCTTTTTTGACACAGTTGCAGATGACATTTGCTTTGTCAAATGCAAGCTGTGTCATCAGAGAGTCAAAAGAGGGAGAAATGTCAGCAACCTCAATACCACAAATATGTGGAAACATGTGCGCACCAAGCACGAGTTGGAGTTGCAGAGACACCCTCAAGACGTAGGCCAACGTACAGCACCACCTACCACCTCTTCAGTTCGTGTTGGGCCC
This sequence comes from Dendrobates tinctorius, assembly GCF_039654945.1. Classification (NCBI taxonomy): domain Eukaryota; kingdom Metazoa; phylum Chordata; class Amphibia; order Anura; family Dendrobatidae; genus Dendrobates; species Dendrobates tinctorius. The sequence goes on from NW_027361672.1 coordinate 18,222,909, forward strand.
TCTTCCTCCAGCTCACACACTGCTGGTTCGGCTTCCTCACAGGATCGCCAAGGAAGAACCTCTGCCACTGTTGTCCGGAGACCCTGTCAGATTCCACCCATAACAGCACGTTCCCATCCATCACAGCCATCGGTAGCACAGGCATGGGATAAAAGGCGCCCTTACTCGGCAAACCATCCCCGAGCACAGTCTCTGAATGCTGGCATTGCCAAACTTCTGGCAGTTGAAATGCTGTCATTCAGGCTGGTGGACACTGACACCTTCCGGGACTTAATGGCATTGGCAGTCCCCCAATACAACGTGCCCAGCCGCTTTTATTTCAGCAGGCGAGCCGTCCCTGCCCTGCAGAAACATGTTGAGGGCAAAATAAAACATGCGCTACTAAACGCCGTTAGTAGCAAGGTCCACCTGACCACCGATGCGTGGACCAGTAACCATGGACAGGGACGATACCTTTCCCTCACTGCCCACTGGGTCAATGTTGTGGAGCCGGGTACGGATCTGGAGAGTGGCGCTGTACGTGTTCTTCCAACGCCACGGATTGCAGGACTCCAGTCTGTACACATAGACTCCTCCTCCTACTCAAGTTCCTCAGAAACAGCAGAGCAGGAGCCTGTTACGACCGATATGAGCACAGCCGTGGCCAAACGTCAACAGGCTGTACTCAAATTAATTTCTTTGGGGAATCGAAGCCACACAGCGCAGGAGCTCTGGAATGCTATCAAGCTGGAGAGCGATGTGTGGTTTGGGCCAGCGAATCTCCAGCCGGGCTTGGTAGTGTGTGACAATGGCCGAAATCTGGTGGCAGCTCTTGGCCTAGGCAACCTCACACACATCCCATGTCTGGCACATGTTCTTAACTTGGTCGTGCAGAGCTTTCTGAGGGACTATCCGGATCTTGATGCACTGTTGCACAAGGTCCGCATAGAGTGCGCTCACTTGCGACGTTCCAGCACGGCAAGATCGCGCCTCGCTGCTCTGCAGCGACGATTTGGCCTTCCAGAACATCGCATCATATGTGACCTACCCACCCGGTGGAATTCAACGTTACATATGTTGGAGCGGTTGTGTGAGCAGCAGGCAGCAGTCATGGAGTACCAGCTGCATCAGGCGCAAACAAGTCGCACTGTGCGCCGTTCACACTTCAGCACCATTGAGTGGGCCTCTATGAAGGACATCTGCCTCGTTTTGCGTGCCTTCGATGAATCCACGCGGATGGCGAGTGCAGATGATGCACTAGTCAGCATGACTGTCCCCCTTATCTGCCTGCTTCAACAAACACTGCAAGCACTAAGGGATGAGGTTTCAGAAGAGGTGGAGGATGAGGAGTCCCAAATGCCATCTGCTTCTGGACAGTCTGCGCTACGTGTTTCCTCACAAAGGCCTAGGCAGGGGACACTTTGTGAGGAGGATGAGGAGGAGTCGATGGAGGAGGAAGACATCTCTCCAGAGGAGGGAGGTACACAAACCTCTACTCAGTATGTACAGCGAGGGTGGGGTGATGCAGAGCAGGTCGAGGTCACGCCTCAAACAGGGGACAGCGGTTCTTTGGCAGTTGGGAGTCTGCAGCACATGGTTGATTTCATGCTGCAGTGCCTGAGAAACGACCGCCGCATCGCCCACATTCTCGTCTCGGCTGATTATTGGGTGTACACCCTCCTAGATCCTCGCTACCGGGACAGCGTACAAAGGCTCATACCAACGTTGAACCGGGAGCGTAAAATGCGGGAGTACGAAGAGTCACTGGTGCAGTCCATAATGTTTTCCATTCCACCCGACAGCATTGTTGCAAGTGCTTTACAAAGCAGCTCTGTGCGTCGAGGCAGTGGAGGAAACTCTGCACAAAGAGGGAGCAGAGGCAGTGCCGCAGCACAAGGCAAGACCACTATGGCCCAAATGTGGCAAAGTTTTGTGTGTCCACCACAATTGTCTACACCATCAGCGACGCCTCGAGTCAGCAGGAGGCAACGCTTCCGTCAGATGGTGTCAGACTACATGTCTTGCCCTGTCGCTGTACTCCCAGATGGCTCTTCCCCCTTCAAGTTTTGGGTCTCTAAGCTGGATACATGGCCAGAGCTTAGCCAGTATGCATTGGAGGTGCTGGCTTGCCCTGCTGCCAGTGTATTATCGGAACGTGTCTTTAGTGCCGCAGGTGGTGTACTAACAGACCGTCGCACGCGACTATCTTCCGATAATGTTGACCGGCTGACTTTTCTGAAAATGAACAAGGCCTGGATCTCCAAAGACTTTGCCATTCCTCTTACAGACTAAATTAGTGGTTGGCAACTGTATCCAGGTCTGCTGGTGTGTTCATTTTTCTACCACCTGAACTATAATCCCTGTGCTTCAACACAGCCAGTTGTCGCTCAGATGTGTCGTCTGCACAGAGAAACACACTAGCTCCTGTGTTACTGGGGTTCAGTAATGCCAGCTGATCCCCTGCTGTGTGGACGGCAGAGTCACCAGCTCCATCAACATTCAAACCACTACTGATTTTTAACCGTGCCCAACTTAGGTCTCTGGCTCCACTGTCTCTACTATTTCCCCTGACCTCCAACCCCGCCATCTACATCTCTGAAGTGGCGTCAGCACAATCTACACTTGTTCCTGTGTTCCTGTGGCTCAGTCCCATCAGTTTATCCCCTGATGTGTGTCCGGCAAGGTCTCCTGCTCTGTCCACATTCCCATAACCAGTAGTGGGAATGAGGACAGAGCTGGCGAACTTGCCGGACAAACATCAGGGGATCAACTGATGGGACTGAGCACCAGTAACACAGGAACAAGTGTAGATTGTGCTGACGCCACTTCAGAGATGTAGCTGGCGGGGTTGGAGGCCAGGGTAAATAGTAGAGACAGTGGAGCCAGAGGCCTAAGTGGAGCATGGTTAGAATCAGTAGTAGTCCACAACCTCCATAAAAACCGCTGCCCATTGGCCTCTGCATGCGGCATGCGTAATCCTGGGCACCAACAGCGTCAGTTGGTGTTCAGAAGTGTCGTCTCCACAGAGCCAAACACATTCGTTCAAGTGTTAGTGGGGTTCAGCACTGCCAGCTGTTCCCCTGCTGTGGAGATGGCAAGTCTCCTGCTGCCTTCACCTGCCAAAATCCAGTAGGCCCCAGCCTGCTCCTCGCCTAATCCTGGGCTCCAACAGCGTCAGTTGGTGTTCAGAAGTGTCGTCTCCACAGAGCCAAACACATTCGTTCAAGTGTTAGTGGGGTTCAGCACTGCCAGCTGTTCCCCTGCTGTGGAGATGGCAAGTCTCCTGCTGCCTTCACCTGCCAAAATCCAGTAGGCCCCAGCCTGCTCCTCGCCTAATCCTGGGCTCCAACAGCGTCAGTTGGTGTTCAGAAGTGTCGTCTCCACAGAACCAAACACATTCGTTCAAGTGTTAGTGGGGTTCAGCACTGCCAGCTGTTCCCCTGCTGTGGAGATGGCAAGTCTCCTGCTGCCTTCACCTGCCAAAATCCAGTAGGCCCCAGCCTGCTCCTCGCCTAATCCTGGGCTCCAACAGCGTCAGTTGGTGCTCAGAAGTGTCGTCTCCACAGAGCCAAACACATTCGTTCAAGTGTTAGTGGGGTTCAGCACTGCCAGCTGTTCCCCTGCTGTGGAGATGGCAAGTCTCCTGCTGCCTTCACCTGCCAAAATCCAGTAGGCCCCAGCCTGCTCCTCGCCTAATCCTGGGCTCCAACAGCGTCAGTTGGTGTTCAGAAGTGTCGTCTCCACAGAACCAAACACATTCGTTCAAGTGTTAGTGGGGTTCAGCACTGCCAGCTGTTCCCCTGCTGTGGAGATGGCAAGTCTCCTGCTGCCTTCACCTGCCAAAATCCAGTAGGCCCCAGCCTGCTCCTCGCCTAATCCTGGGCTCCAACAGCGTCAGTTGGTGTTCAGAAGTGTCGTCTCCACAGAGCCAAACACATTCGTTCAAGTGTTAGTGGGGTTCAGCACTGCCAGCTGTTCCCCTGCTGTGGAGATGGCAAGTCTCCTGCTGCCTTCACCTGCCAAAATCCAGTAGGCCCCAGCCTGCTCCTCGCCTAATCCTGGGCTCCAACAGCGTCAGTTGGTGTTCAGAAGTGTCGTCTCCACAGAACCAAACACATTCGTTCAAGTGTTAGTGGGGTTCAGCACTGCCAGCTGTTCCCCTGCTGTGGAGATGGCAAGTCTCCTGCTGCCTTCACCTGCCAAAATCCAGTAGGCCCCAGCCTGCTCCTCGCCTAATCCTGGGCTCCAACAGCGTCAGTTGGTGTTCAGAAGTGTCGTCTCCACAGAGCCAAACACATTCGTTCAAGCGTTAGTGGGGTTCAGCACTGCCAGCTGTTCCCCTGCTGTGGAGATGGCAAGTCTCCTGCTGCCTTCACCTGCCAAAATCCAGTAGGCCCCAGCCTGCTCCTCGCCTAATCCTGGGCTCCAACAGCGTCAGTTGGTGTTCAGAAGTGTCGTCTCCACAGAGCCAAACACATTCGTTCAAGTGTTAGTGGGGTTCAGCACTGCCAGCTGTTCCCCTGCTGTGGAGATGGCAAGTCTCCTGCTGCATTCACCTGCCAAAATCCAGTAGGCCCCAGCCTGCTCCTCGCCTAATCCTGGGCTCCAACAGCGTCAGTTGGTGTTCAGAAGTGTCGTCTCCACAGAACCAAACACATTCGTTCAAGTGTTAGTGGGGTTCAGCACTGCCAGCTGTTCCCCTGCTGTGGAGATGGCAAGTCTCCTGCTGCATTCACCTGCCAAAATCCAGTAGGCCCCAGCCTGCTCCTCGCCTAATCCTGGGCTCCAACAGCGTCAGTTGGTGTTCAGAAGTGTCGTCTCCACAGAGCCAAACACATTCGTTCAAGTGTTAGTGGGGTTCAGCACTGCCAGCTGTTCCCCTGCTGTGGAGATGGCAGTCTCTCCTGCTGTCTCCGCATTACAAAGACAGTAGGCCTCTGCCTACACCCTCCTATTTCCTGGGCTTCAACACAGCCAGTTGTAGTTCGGAAGTGCCGTCCACACGGAAAGAGATACTTGCTCCCGTGTCTCAGTGGGGTTCAGTAACGTCAGCTGATCCCCTGCTGTGTGGATGGCAGTCTCTCCTGCTGTAAACTCATTCAAAATACAGTAGGCTTCTGCCTACACCCTCCTATTTCCTGGGCTTCAACACAGCCAGTTGTAGTTCGGAAGTGCCGTCCACACGGAAAGAGACACTTGCTCCCGTGTCTCAGTGGGGTTCAGTAACGTCAGCTGATCCCCTGCTGTGTGGATGGCAGTCTCTCCTGCTGTAAACTCATTCAAAATACAGTAGGCCTCTGCCTACACCCTCCTATTTCCTGGGCTTCAACACAGCCAGTTGTAGTTCGGAAGTGCCGTCCACACGGAAAGAGACACTTGCTCCCGTGTCTCAGTGGGGTTCAGTAACGTCAGCTGATCCCCTGCTGTGTGGATGGCAGTCTCTCCTGCTGTAAACTCATTCAAAATACAGTAGGCCTCTGCCTACACCCTCCTATTTCCTGGGCTTCAACACAGCCAGTTGTAGTTCGGAAGTGCCGTCCACACGGAAAGAGATACTTGCTCCCGTGTCTCAGTGGGGTTCAGTAACGTCAGCTGATCCCCTGCTGTGTGGATGGCAGTCTCTCCTGCTGTAAACTCATTCAAAATACAGTAGGCCTCTGCCTACACCCTCCTATTTCCTGGGCTTCAACACAGCCAGTTGTAGTTCGGAAGTGCCGTCCACACGGAAAGAGATACTTGCTCCCGTGTCTCAGTGGGGTTCAGTAACGTCAGCTTATCCCCTGCTGTGTGGATGGCAGTCTCTCCTGCTGTAAACTCATTCAAAATACAGTAGGCCTCTGCCTACACCCTCCTATTTCCTGGGCTTCAACACAGCCAGTTGTAGTTCGGAAGTGCCGTCCACACGGAAAGAGATACTTGCTCCCGTGTCTCAGTGGGGTTCAGTAACGTCAGCTGATCCCCTGCTGTGTGGATGGCAGTCTCTCCTGCTGTCACCTCATTCAAAATTCAGTAGGCCTCTGCCTACACCCTCCTATTTCCTGGGCTTCAACACAGCCAGTTGTAGTTCGGAAGTGCCGTCCACACGGAAAGAGATACTTGCTCCCGTGTCTCAGTGGGGTTCAGTAACGTCAGCTGATCCCCTGCTGTGTGGATGGCAGTCTCTCCTGCTGTAAACTCATTCAAAATACAGTAGGCCTCTGCCTACACCCTCCTATTTCCTGGGCTTCAACACAGCCAGTTGTAGTTCGGAAGTGCCGTCCACACGGAAAGAGACACTTGCTCCCGTGTCTCAGTGGGGTTCAGTAACGTCAGCTGATCCCCTGCTGTGTGGATGGCAGTCTCTCCTGCTGTAAACTCATTCAAAATACAGTAGGCCTCTGCCTACACCCTCCTATTTCCTGGGCTTCAACACAGCCAGTTGTAGTTCGGAAGTGCCGTCCACACGGAAAGAGACACTTGCTCCCGTGTCTCAGTGGGGTTCAGTAACGTCAGCTGATCCCCTGCTGTGTGGATGGCAGTCTCTCCTGCTGTAAACTCATTCAAAATACAGTAGGCCTCTGCCTACACCCTCCTATTTCCTGGGCTTCAACACAGCCAGTTGTAGTTCGGAAGTGCCGTCCACACGGAAAGAGATACTTGCTCCCGTGTCTCAGTGGGGTTCAGTAACGTCAGCTGATCCCCTGCTGTGTGGATGGCAGTCTCTCCTGCTGTCACCTCATTCAAAATTCAGTAGGCCTCTGCCTACACCCTCCTATTTCCTGGGCTTCAACACAGCCAGTTGTAGTTCGGAAGTGCCGTCCACACGGAAAGAGATACTTGCTCCCGTGTCTCAGTGGGGTTCAGTAATGTCAGCTGATCCCCTGCTGTGTGGATGGCAAAGTCTCCTGCTGCCTACACAGTCGTACCACTACTGATTTTTAACCGTGCTCCAATTAGGCCTGTGGCTCCACTGTCTCTCGTATTTCCCCTGTCCTCCAACCCTGCCAGTTACAGCTCCGAAGTGGCGTCTGCACAATCCACACTTGTTCCTGTGTTACAGGTGTTCAGTCCGATCAGTTAATCCCCTGATGTGTGTCCGGCAATGTCGCCTGCTCTGTCCACATTCCCATTATCGGAATGTGGACAGAGCAGGCGACATTGCCGGACACACATCAGGGGATTAACTGACCGGACTGAACACCTGTAACACAGGAACAAGTGTGGATTGTGCAGACGCCACTTCGGAGCTGTAACTGGCGGGGTTGGAGGACAGGGGAAATACGAAAATCAGTGAATCCACAGGCCTAAGTGGAGCTTGGTTCAAATTAGTAGTCTACAACCGATCTTAAAATTTCTTCAATGCAGCCTAAGCCTGCTCCGTGCTTGTCCCTGGGCTTCAACACAGCCAGTTGTTGCTCGGAAGTGCCGTCTTCACAGAGTAAAACACTAGCTCCTGTGTTTGTGGGGTTCAGTAACGTCAGCTGTTCCCCTGCTGTTTTGATGGCAATCTGTCCTGCTGCCTCCCAATTGACAGCACATCAGGCCTCAGCCTGCTAAGTGCTTGTCCTGGGCTCCAACATCGCCAGTTGCTGCTCATAACTGACTTTGGCACGGGTACTCCCTCCTGCCCAGCTTGGTTCCAGCCCTGCCTGCTGTTTCCGGGAAGTGTCAATGTCAGTTTGCCACCCCAAGTTGCCATGTCGTGTTGCGGTTGGGTTAGCCGAGGCTAGGGTGCCAGCAGTTTAGGTGCTTCCTATGTGGACTGCGGGTTCTGGTAAGAAAGGTTTGTTCCATAGTGCCAGTAGGACAAGCACCCCCTGTAGGACTGTGTGATTCGGTAACTGCGGCCAGCTTGCGGCATGCCAACTTTGCTTTTCAGGGGTAACTTCTGATACCCCTCCGGGTTCCAGCACCGTCAGCTGGTTCTCATCAGAGCCTTTGGCCTAGGTGCCTCCATCTCGGTATCCGAGTTCCAGCAACGTCTGCTGGTCCTTGGTAGTGCTTTGTAGCACAGGTACCTCCTGCTTAGTAACCGGGTTCCAGCACCGTCAGCTGGTCCTCGGTTGTGCCATTGGCTCTTATTCCTTCTGCTGCCCCTCCGGGTGCCAGCACTGTCAGCTGGTCCTCGCTATTTCCATTTGCTCTTGCAGCTTATGCTACCCCTCCGGGTTCCAGCACCGTCAGCTGGTTCTCGTCAGAGCCTTTGGCCTAGGTGCCTCCATCTCGGTATCCGAGTTCCGGCAACGTCTGCTGGTCCTTGGTAGTGCTTTGTAGCACAGGTACCTCCTGCTTAGTAACCGGGTTCCAGCACCGTCAGCTGGTCCTCGGTTGTGCCATTGGCTCTTATTCCTTCTGCTGCCCCTCCGGGTGCCAGCACTGTCAGCTGGTCCTCGCTATTTCCATTTGCTCTTGCAGCTTATGCTACCCCTCCGGGTTCCAGCACCGTCAGCTGGTTCTCGTCAGAGCCTTTGGCCTAGGTGCCTCCATCTCGATATCCGAGTTCCGGCAACGTCTGCTGGTCCTTGGTAGTGCTTTGTAGCACAGGTACCTCCTGCTTAGTAACCGGGTTCCAGCACCGTCAGCTGGTCCTCGGTTGTGCCATTGGCTCTTATTCCTTCTGCTGCCCCTCCGGGTGCCAGCACTGTCAGCTGGTCCTCGCTATTTCCATTTGCTCTTGCAGCTTATGCTACCCCTCCGGGTTCCAGCACCGTCAGCTGGTTCTCGTCAGAGCCTTTGGCCTAGGTGCCTCCATCTCGGTATCCGAGTTCCGGCAACGTCTGCTGGTCCTTGGTAGTGCTTTGTAGCACAGGTACCTCCTGCTTAGTAACCGGGTTCCAGCACCGTCAGCTGGTCCTCGGTAGTGCCATTGGCTCTTGTTCCTTCTGCTGCCCCTCCGGGTGCCAGTACCGTCAGCTGGTTCAAGAGGACAAAGAACAGGAAGACAACCACCAAGATGCAGAACAACAAGAGAGAGAAGACAAAGAAGCATAAAAAAAACAAAGCAGAAGAACATTAAGCATAAGACTAATACTCTGAGCAAATGATATTATCTTATTTATAAGCAGAAGAAGACTAAGCAGTGTATGGGGGTGAGTCCGTTCCTCCTCGTGGTGCCCCTGGAAAAGGCCTGCTTCTGCAGGCCAAACTGAACGCGGACAAATCCTGTTGTAAATCTTTTGTGACAGGCAGAACGGAAGGTGTAAACTTCTAACTTTTCTAGATAACAACTACAGGAATGCCTGACACAAACAAGAATATGATGAAGAAGAATAGGAAGAAGATGAAGAAGCTGAATATGTAGAATAATAATTGTTGAATAAGAAGAATATGAAGAATGTAAGAAAAGGAAGAAGAAGAAGAAGAAGAAGAAGAAGAAGAAGAAGAAGAAGAATGTAAAAAAAGGAAGTAGAAGAAGAAGAAGAAGAATGTAAAAAAAGGAATAAGAAGAAGAATGTAAAAAAAGGAAGTAGTAGAAGAAGAAGAAGAATGTAAAAAAAGGAAGTAGAAGAAGAAGAAGAAGAATGTAAAAAAAGGAAGTAGAAGAAGAAGACATACATGTCTGGCAAAATATAAATGAGGCTAACATAGTCAATATCTTTGTAACTCCTAACATCTTTAAAAAAAAAAGTTTAATTCCTGCTATTCCATTTGATTGGGCTAAACCTCTATGGCTTTAATGTCTCCTCCACCTCCCACAATACATTCTACATTATTCTTAGTTGTTTTTCTTCATGTAGAATTAACCTACAAGGAAAGAAAGGGTTTTTTTTAATTCCGATATTTTGGCCCCATTGACTTGCATTGGTTCCCGGTATCGGAATCGGCGATACCGATACTTTTTTTTAAGATCGGCCGATCCATTCCGATCCGATATTTTCAAGTATCGGCTGATATCGCTCAACTCTATCCGCAAGGCATAATCTGACATGTGGGCCAATGTTCCCGGTGTCAATGATGCACTGCGAGTGCTGGGTGGAGGAGCACTTTCTGGCAAATCCACATCCCTCCAGTCACGCACAAACACTGTACCAGACCTTGCCACGCCAACATTTTCACTTGCCCCACGAGATGCATCCTCCTCCCCTAAGTAATCATCCCCATCATCCTCCTCCTCTTCTTCCTCCACCTCGTCCAGGAGAGGTCCCTGAGCAGACAATGGCTGAATGTCATCAAGGATTCCCTCCTCCTCTTCCTCCTCATCACCATTGGCTGCAGACGCCTGCTCCTTAAGGTGCGTCAAAGTTTGCATGAGCAGACGCATAAGTGGGATGCTCATGCTTAGGATGGCGTCGTCTGCGCTTTCCAGCCGTGTGCATTCCTCAAAACACTGAAGGACTTTACAAAGGTCTTTCAGCTTCGACCACTGCACACCTGTCAACTCCATGTCTGCTCTCAAAGTGCCTGGCCGTGTATCCTCCCACAAATGCATTATGACCTGCCTCTGCTCGCACAGCCGCTCCACCATGTGCAGGGTGGAGTTCCACCTTGTTGCAATGTCGATAATGAGGCGGTGGTTGGGAAGGTGGAGCAATCGCTGCAGCTTCTGCATACGAACGGAGTGTACAGGCGACCGGCGGATGTGCGCGCACAGTCTTCGCACCTTCTGGAGCAGGGCTGTTAACTCCGGATAATTTTTGAGGAAGCACTGCACCACCAGGTTCAAGGTGTGAGCCAAGCAAGGTATGTGGCTGAGTTTTGAAAGGGCTATGGCTGCCACAAAATTACGGCCGTTATCACTAACTACCTTGCCTGCCTCAAGATGTACACTGCCCAGCCATGACTCAGTTTGTCGCTTCAAGTACTCGGCCAGCACCTCGGCGGTGTGTCTGTCGCCCAAACACATCATCTGCAACACAGCCTGCTGACGCTTTCCACTAGCTGCTCGATAGGGGGACACATCGTGTGCAACAGTGGCAGCTGCAGATGGAGTGCTCGTACGACTGCGCTCTGTGGACGAGCTTTCGCTTCTGGAGGAGGTGGGGGAGGAGGAGGGTCGAACGCCTACAGCCAACTGTTTCCTATACCGTGGGCTAGGCAGCACTGTCCCACCACCGCTGTCCCCTGTGGACCCTGCATCCACCACATTAACCCAGTGCGCAGTGATGGACACGTAACGGCCCTGGCCATGCCGACTGGACCATGCATCAGTTGTGAGGTGCACCTTTCCGCTCACTGACTGCTTGAGTGCATGGACAATGCGGTCTTTCACATGATGGTGGAGGGCTGGGATGGCTTTGCGAGAGAAGAAGTGGCGACTGGGTAGGTCATAGCGTGGTACTGCATAGGCCATGAGTTCGCGGAAAGCTGTGCTTTCCACCAACCGAAAGGGCATCATCTCAAACGAGATTAGTTTGGCAATGTGGGCGTTCAAACCCAGTGTACGCGGATGAGAGACTGAGTACTTTCTTGACCTACTCATAGTGTCTGGGAGGGTGAGCTGGACTTGAGAGCTGCATATGGTGGAAGTAGCGGTGGACAGGGCGGACTGAGAGAGGGTTGATGATGGTGATGGAGTTGGTGTTCTTTCTGATGGCCTAGAATCAGTCTTTCGTTGATATAACAGTGGGATTCCCTGACTGCTGTGGTCTTGCAACGACACCTCAACATTTGCTGCTGTGCTAACCGGTGGGCTTACAGTGGGGGAAACAATGTAGCGTTGCTGACTACCTTCTTTGTGATCAGTTGCACATGTGGCACTTGAGGTTTGGTGTTGTGTCCACGCTTGCAAGTGCATGCTGGTTAAATGTCTAAGCATGCAACTGGTATTCAAATTTTTCAGATTTTTCCCTCGGCTAAAGGTCTTTGCGCACTTCTTACAGATAACCTTGGCCTGATCATGAGGATTTTGTTCAAAAAAGTGCCACACTGCACTCTTCCTACTTTGGCAGACATTTTGCGGCCTAGCACGCTGTGATCTTTTGACCCTCTGGACAAGCTGTCCAGCAACTCTTTTGATGTTTGGAACCTGTCTTTGGAGTGCTCCGGGCCTGCCAGATAACAGCTGTTGCGATGTCGATGTCTGCTGTGGATGCTCCTCATCTGAGCTATTGGAAGCAGCACCCTCTTCCCCCAATGGATGCCAATCTGGGTCAACAACTGGGTCATCCATCACCTCCTCTTCTATGTCATGTGCACCTTCCTCTGTGTCACCGTGTATGGTGGTATAGTGTGCGGGAAGGGGCACCTGAGTCTCATCAGGGTCAGAATCTGGCTCTGTACACTGCGAGGACAATGTAGTGCTCTGAGTGAATGTACCAGCAGAATCATCCATCAGCAGCTGTGCATCAGTGCACTCCATGTCAGATTCATCTTGGCCTGGGTAATTCACCATTTCACTTGATAATCCAGGCATGGTATGTGAAAACAACTCCATGGAGTAATCAGTAGTATGGCCTGCGTCATCCTTCAATCTTGGTTGGGGTGAAGGACACAAGGAAAGGTGTGGTTCATGAACATGAGCCTCCAATGACGACTCAGTGCTTTTACTTTTTACAACTGAAGAAGAGGAGGCGATAGAGCTGGAGGCTGAGTCAGCAATGTAAGACAAAACTTTTTCCTGATGCTCTGGCTTTAAAAGCGGTTTGCCAACTCCTAGAAAACTAAGCGTTCGAGGCCATATGTAGCCAGACTATGACGCAGGGTCAGCACCTCCTGCATTCGGTCCTATTTTGCTCTTGCCACTACCATCAGATCCACCACCAACACCATCATTACCAGCTGCCAACCCCCGCCCAATTCCACGGCCTCTTCCACCAGCCTTCCTCATTTTTGGTAGAAATGTAGACAAAATCCAACAAACTATATAGTAATGTAAAACAAGGTACAAGGTGTCTATAGGACAGGGGAGATTTTGAATTTCTGCACACACTTGTGGACAGTGGACACTTTTGGATTGTGTGAGGCCCACTGATATCTGAGCGCTATGTGACAGGCTCGATGGCACTGCTGTTACAAAAGTGACTAGAGGATAAGGGAGATTTTGAATATCTGCACACACTTTTGGACACTGGACACTTTTGGATTGTGTGAGGCCCACTGATATCTGAGCGCTATGTGACAGGCTCGATGGCACTGCTGTGACAAAAGTGACTAGAGGATAAGGGAGATTTTGAATATCTGCACACACTTGTGGACAGTGGACACTTTTGGATTGTGTGAGGCCCACTGATATCTGAGCGCTATGTGACAGGCTCGATGGCACAGCTGTGACAAAAGTGACTAGAGGATAAGGGAGATTTTGAATTTCTGCACACACTTTTGGACACTGGACACTTTTGGATTGTGTGAGGCCCACTGATATCTGAGCGCTATGTGACAGGCTCGATGGCACTGCTGTGACAAAAGTGACAAGAGGATAAGGGAGATTTTGAATATCTGCACACACTTTTGGACACTGGACACTTTTGGATTGTGTGAGGCCCACTGATATCTGAGCGCTATGTGACAGGCTCGATGGCACTGCTGTGACAAAAGTGACTAGAGGATAAGGGAGATTTTGAATATCTGCACACACTTTTGGACACTGGACAGTTTTGGATTGTGTGAGGCCCACTGATATCTGAGCGCTATGTGACAGGCTCGATGGCACTGCTGTGACAAAAGTGACTAGAGGATAAGGGAGATTTTGAATATCTGCACACACTTTTGGACACTGGACACTTTTGGATTGTGTGAGGCCCACTGATATCTGAGCGCTATGTGACAGGCTCGATGGCACTGCTGTGACAAAAGTGACTAGAGGATAAGGGAGATTTTGAATATCTGCACACACTTTTGGACACTGGACACTTTTGGATTGTGTGAGGCCCACTGATATCTGAGCGCTATGTGACAGGCTCGATGGCACTGCTGTGACAAAAGTGACTAGAGGATAAGGGAGATTTTGAATTTCTGCACACACTTGTGGACAGTGGACACTTTTGGATTGTGTGAGGCCCACTGATATCTGAGCGCTATGTGACAGGCTCGATGGCACTGCTGTGACAAAAGTGACTAGAGGATAAGGGAGATTTTGAATATCTGCACACACTTTTGGACACTGGACACTTTTGGATTGTGTGAGGCCCACTGATATCTGAGCGCTATGTGACAGGCTCGATGGCACTGCTGTGACAAAAGTGACTAGAGGATAAGGGAGATTTTGAATATCTGCACACACTTTTGGACACTGGACACTTTTGGATTGTGTGAGGCCCACTGATATCTGATCGCTATGTGACAGGCTCGATGGCACTGCTGTGACAAAAGTGACTAGAGGATAAGGGAGATTTTGAATTTCTGCACACACTTGTGGACAGTGGACACTTTTGGATTGTGTGAGGCCCACTGATATCTGAGCACTATGTGACAGGCTCGATGGCACTGCTGTGACAAAAGTGACTAGAGGATAAGGGAGATTTTGAATATCTGCACACACTTTTGGACACTGGACACTTTTGGATTGTGTGAGGCCCACTGATATCTGAGCGCTATGTGACAGGCTCGATGGCACTGCTGTGACAAAAGTGACTAGAGGATAAGGGAGATTTTGAATTTCTGCACACACTTGTGGACAGTGGACACTTTTGGATTGTGTGAGGCCCACTGATATCTGAGCGCTATGTGACAGGCTCGATGGCACTGCTGTGACAAAAGTGACTAGAGGATAAGGGAGATTTTGAATATCTGCACACACTTTTGGACACTGGACACTTTTGGATTGTGTGAGGCCCACTGATATCTGAGCGCTATGTGACAGGCTCGATGGCACTGCTGTGACAAAAGTGACTAGAGGATAAGGGAGATTTTGAATATCTGCACACACTTTTGGACACTGGACACTTTTGGATTGTGTGAGGCCCACTGATATCTGAGCGCTATGTGACAGGCTCGATGGCACAGCTGTGACAAAAGTGACTAGAGGATAAGGGAGATTGGATTGCTTTTAAAAAAGCAGTTTGCGGAGCAGTGGGTAAACAGTAATGCCAGCCTGTCAGGAAGCCTTAGAAGGCAGCCCAACAACCAACACCACTGATACACCACTATATAGCCTCCCCTTGCACTGCACACACAGTGACTGGTGTGTTGTGCAGGCCAAATTGCTAGCAGCAGAAGCAGTTTTTTTTTCTTCTCAGCAGGACAAAAAAAAAAAATTGGGATTGCTTTTAAAAAAGCAGTTTGCGGAGCAGTGGGTAAACAGCAATGCCAGCCTGTCAGGAAGCCTTAAAAGGCAGCCCAACAACCAACACCACTGATACACCACTATATAGCCTCCCCTTGCACTGCACACACAGTGACTGGTGTGTTGTGCAGGCCAAATCGCTAGCAGCAGAAGCAGTTTTTTTGTCTTCTTCCCTGCCTAACCCTCTCCCTACAGAATCAGCAGCAACCTCTCCCTATACTAAGATCGGCAGAAGTAAGATGGCGGTCGGCGTGCACGCCCTTTTATACCCCCTGTGACGCCCACCAAAGCAAGCCAATCACTTGCATGCCCTTCTGAAAGATGGTGGTGACCCGTGCCTATGTCATCACGTTGCCCACAGTGTCCGTGGATCCTGATTGGCTGAAAAAGAGCGCAAAACAAACTTTTGAAACGCGACTTTGGCACGTAAGTCGCCGACCTCGTGGCCGACCTCATCCTAGGGTCGGGTTTCGTTTCATGAAACCCGACTTTGCCAAAAGTCGGCGACTTTTGAATTTTTTCGACCCGTTTCGCTCAACTCTAATTATTATAATTACACACATATATTGTGGTGTAATGACCACTGTGTCCACGAGGGGGCGCTGTGTGGATGTCCCAAGAGTGTGAGTGGTTGAAGAGCCATTATGTATCTCAAGGTGGGTGACCTTGAGATAGAGACATATGTATGTTTATGAATGCTATTGTAAAGTATATATGTCTGTGTGAAGGACCTGTGGTGAGGTCATAGTCATGTGACCCGGTGGGCGTGGCTATGGACCATATAATGTGGCCAGGTTAGGTCACATGGAGTGAATGCTGGGACCTGATTGGTCCAGTTTTTGGAAGGTCCCGTGAGGAGAAGGATCTCCTCACTAACAGCATCCTGTGGAGCGGCTGTGTGTGTAATGGCGGCCAGTATCTGAGAGTCCCTGAGGAGTGAGTGGACTTCTGCGGCCTGGAGAAACAGCCATATGGGAACCCTGACGTGGGTGAGATAACCCTGGGGCTAAATAGCCTGTATAATGGACGCTCTCCTGTAATGCTGTGTATATTGCTGCTGGAGGTTTATGAAGGATGAATAAACCTCATAGACTATGATTTGTTGGAAAATCCTGTGCCGGATGTGTTTTTCGATCGCTGCAAGCGAGAACCCCTTACTTACATGACAGCGCTACCTCACAATATATATATATATATATATATATATATATATATATATATATATATACACTATGTATGTCATTTTTTCTTGCATTTGTTGTGTTCTTAACAACATACTGTAAAAACCATCGCAAATAACATGTTGGCTGCTTGCCTATTTATATTATACTCGTGATTATGTTTTATTTATTTTTTTGTGCTCAATTTGTACTGATTGGGATGTACAAGGTGTTAAAAGTGAATCTATCTGGTGATTACTAGTGCACCAACCAAAATCAGCATGAAATATTGACAGGCTCAAAAAATGGTTCCCATTATCACCATCACTCTAAGGCTGTTATACGTTAGTGCTAAATCCTACCTGCCCTTAAAATTTGTAGTCCTTGCCTAGAAGAGGTTGATAGAGTAGGTTTCCATCTAAACTGCTCAGAAAAGATAAGACTAAAATACCACATCCTAGATATCACTGAATGAAATATTCCTTTTGCAAATCTTTATTCATTACATATTGTAATGCGTTGAGAACAATAAAACATAAAAATGATTGATGTAAATCAAAATTAGTATCCCATGGAGTTCTGGATTTGGAATGATACTCAAAATCCAAGTGGAAAATCAAATTACAGGCTGATTCAACTTCAGTGGAAATGTCTCAAGACAAGGAAATGATGCTCAGTAGTGTGTGTGGCCTCTACGTGCCTGTATGACCTCCCTACAGCACCTGAGCATGCTACTGATGAGGCACCAAGGCCTGGATTAATGCATCAGTCAACCCCTGGACATCCTGTGGTGCAATGTGGCGTTGGTGGATGGAACAAGACATGATGTTCTAAATATGCTTGATTGGATTCAAGTCTGGGGAATGGGCATGCCAGGCCATAAGATCAATGCCTTCATCATGCCGGGACTGCTAACCTTCAGCCACATGAGGCCTAGCACACATACATCAGAAAGAACCCAGGACGAACTGCACATGCATATAGTCTCACCATGGGTCTGAGGATCTCATCCTGGTTACCTAATTGCTAACACATGGAGGGCTGTGCGGCCCTCCAAAGAAATACCTCCCCATCTGACCCACTGGCAAACCAGTCATGTGGGAGGATGTTGCAGGCATCAGAATATTCTCCATGGCGTCTCCAGACTCTGTTACATCCGTCACATAGACTCAGTTCAAACCTGCTCTCATCCGTGAACAGCACAGGGCGTCAGTGTCAAATCTGCCAATCTTTGTGTTCTCTGGCAAATGCCAATCGCCCTGCACAGGGTTGTTCTGTAAGCACAACACCCACTTGTGAATGTTGGGCCCTCATACTGCCCTCATGGAGTCTGTTCCTGAAAGTTTGAGCAGACACATGGATGTTAGTGGCCTGCTGGAGTTTATTTTGCAGAGCTCTGGCACTTTTCCTCCTGTTCCTCCTTTGCAGTAAGAGGTAGCGGTCCTGCTGCTGAGTGGTTGCCTTCCTACGACCCCCTCCACATCTCCTGGTGTACTGGCCTGTCTCCTGGTATCTGATCCATGCTCTGGACACTGTGCTGACAAACACAGTTACCCTTCTTACCACAGCTCATATTGATGTGCCATTCTGGATGAGCTGCACTGCCTGAGCATCTTCTGTGAGTTGTAGACATTGCCTCATGCTACTATACAGTACATCTAGGGGTGAGAGCAATGACAAAATACAAAAGTGGCCAAAAGTGATGATAACAGAGAAGTGGTCTGTGGTCACTATCTGCACTGGCAGCATAAATTATAAGACAAGCTCCCTTTAAGGTGGTCACTGAGATCTTGCTATATTGTACTTTAGACTATGGCATGTTAAACATGTTATACTACAATTAAACATTTTACTTATTTTGTTACAGTTGCTCCATTGTTGTATACATTACAGTTGCTTCTATATGGCAGTGATTCATTTGGTCAATATATGTATTTGTAATATACTAATACACACACGCATATTAAAATTTTAGGCAAATATATATATGTACAGTATATTTTTATTTTTTTGTCTAAAAATAAAACCAACATAATTACATATAATTTTTAACATGACATGTTTAAATTAAATTAATGCTCACTATATAATATTGGAGTATTTTTTTGTTAGACATTTCGGAAGTGAACAGTTTATACGTGACTGATAGATTCATCTAGATGGCTATATTTGCGGAATATATTCAGATCATTCTTCTACCTTGTTTTGTGCAATAGCAGGGTGTCTCTTTCACTCTAAATTGCCCACAAAGGCAGGCGCGCTTTACAATCAAAACAATCAATTCTTAACTGCCTAAACTAATCAGTCCACGTTGAAAGTGACCCTTTAAATTGAGTGTGAAATTGAGAGATGGGGCTCCCTTTTCTTTCTCAAGTGTAGTGCACTGTACTTGTAGAAGCCATCACTTCCTTTTGTAAGTGAGTATGTTAATAATAGTGCTGTTCCTGCAGGTATTATGTGCTAACAAAACCATGTGTGCCTGGTTCTTCAGAGGGTTACTGGAAGGCAAAGTAAATCTTGGCCATCTGGCATCACCACATTATGTATATATATCCAGATACTAATGCTTTACATACTTGTAAAGCTAACTTGTCTCTCCCTGGGTTTGATTTTAATTTGACTAATATTCCTGTTAATAATAACATCTAATTAGAACATCTATTAAAAGTTAGTAACATTAATTTAACAGGGAAACATCTAATGGAGTTCTTGAAGGAGCATTGGCATGTTTCCATTAAATTAATGTTACAAACTTTTTTAAAGGATGTCTTAACTAGGAATCATTAGTAAGGGGAATATTAAACTAATTAAACTCAGGTCCTTATTAAGAAGTGGGAGCTTTTTATTAATCAGAGCAAAGGTGTCTGTTGTATTTTAGGATGCTTTAAAACACGGCAGGAAGTAAGTTCAGTTACAGCTGCACATTATGTGAACTCTGCTTAAAATGCCTTTTATTTGACAATTTTTGTGAATATCAACCATAGAACTCCTTCCCATTACTTTTTTTTGTGGTGACTTATTTTACTTGTTAGAAATGTCATGTATTTGAAGGGTTTTTTTTAATGATTTTTTTTCCATACAATGTTAGGGTATGTGCACACTTTTCAGATTTATTGTGGATCCGCAGCGGATTTGCCACTGCGGATCCGCAATAAATTCGCAAGTGTTTATCAAAACAATGTTAACCTATGTAAAAAAAAAATTGCTGTGCACATGCAGCGGAAAAAAACGGGCGGATTCGCAGCATTTTATTTTCTACAGCATGTCAATTCTTTTTGCGGATCTCCAACGCTTCTGCACCCATTGACTTCCATTGAGTCAGGCAAATCCACAGGAAAACCTCAGATGTAAAAAAGTGATGCGGTTTTGCTGCAGATGAAATGCTGCAGATCAGGAAGAGGGAAGTGTGTGGGCGGAGTGTGGACGATGACTGTGTGCGGGTGGCGTCTGCGCGGCTATGTGTGTGCGGGGCTGTGTGTGCCTGTGTGTGTGTCTTTGTGCATGAATATGTGTGTGTGTGTCCCTGTGTGCATGTCTGTGTAGGCATCCATTGTCTGATAGGATTACTGCTCCCATCCGGCAATGAATGCTCACAATGACAACATTGATGGGAAAGCAGTCCCATCAGACAATGGCTGTGTTCAGTAGTTTAAAAAAAATACATACAGAGCATACAACATATAACATACAGAACATACACATAACATACAACACATAACATAGAGTACATACTTACCAATTACGTGGTCCCCGTTGCCCTCGAAGAAGAATGGTCTAGAATTCCAGCAGAGCATTGTAAGAAACTCATTGATGGTTACCAGAAGCGGTTGGTTGCAGTTATTTTGGCTAACGGTTGTGCAACCAAGTATTAGGCTGAGGGTGTCAATACTTTTGTCTGACCCATTTTTGGAGTTTTGTGTGAAATGATCAATGTTTTGCTTTTTGCTTCATTCTCTTTTGTGTTTTTTCATTTAAGACAAATTAAATGAAGAAAATAATACCAAAGAATTGGTGTTTGCAATCATTTTCAGGAAGAAACTGAGTATTATCTGACAGAATTGCAGGGGTGTCAATACTTTTGGCCACGACTGTACATTGTAGATTGAGACTGAACGCAGAAACACCATGAGTGGTCCCATATGGAAACAAGTATTATGTGAATCAAACCAGAATATGTGTTACATCTTAGGTTCCTTTCACTCTGATGACAGCTTAAGGAACCTTTGGCATTCTCTCAAGTGACTTCATCAGGTTACACTTGGAATAGCTTCCAATGAATAGGTATGCCTGGTCAAGCATTCATGTGAGGAATTACTGGTCTTCAGAAAGTACTTGTGACCAACAGTTATATTCTGCAGAGGCAGTGTTGGTACACATTTCCATAAAGTAATTAGTAGAGTTGAGCGAAACGGGTGGAAAAAATTGAAAAGTCGCCGACTTTCGCCAAAGTCGGGTTTCATGAAACGAAACCCGACCTTAGCGTGAGTATTATCTGACAGAATTGCAGGGGTGTCAATACTTTTGGCCACAACTGTATGAGCCCAATGGCTGCTGTTAGGTTTATATGCAGATAACTGAATTCCCATAGACAGCCAAGTAAAGAGCAATTTACTTATTAGAGTCCGGAATGGTGAGTGTTCAGCTGGTCTGGCTGTGCTTCCCTCAGCCCCAACAAACGTTTAGTGTATACGCATTCTGAGGAAGTATACACGAAACGTGCATTGAGGCTGAGGGAAGCACAGCCAGACCGACCGTACACTCACCATTCTGGACTCTAATAGGTAAAATGCTATTTACTTGGCTATCTAGGTGAATTCAGTTATCTGTAAATACACCCAATAGCAGTCATTTGGCTCATATAAAGAGGTATATACAAACCTACCTTACGTTTTACCCCTTCACTTTTATTCAAAATGCATATAGTTTTGTAGCATACAATCAGGTATTCTTTCTAACCTGTATATACTTAAAGGCTGTTTACCGTGTGGTCCCTCACACAAGAAGCATCTATTTGTCTTCTCATTACAATTCTGTTTGGTCTATTTTAACAAATGTGTTTAATAAAGTATATGGTTTTAAATATAAAAATGTTTAAGTGGTGAATTATGTAGGCCCCTTTCACATTTACTGGTGGGATAAAACCGTGGACACATTATGAGATGCATTGGTTTATTTAATATGTTGCGCTTGTTATTCAGATTTTTTTCTACAGTATTTTATAGACTTTAGAGAAATTTATTGGAAAAACTAACGGAGATACCAGAATATAGCGCTCAGCTATCTTTGTCATTGCCAAAGACATTGAATACAAAGGCAGCGCTTATGTGACTATGTCGCTGCTTTTGATACCAACAATAGCTAAAAAGTATGGCAGATCAGGGCCCTTATTCTAGTGATTTTAGGGATTCCAGCGGTGGAAAACCTAGCGGTCAAACATTTATCACATAATTTGTGTCATGATGACTCGACGTTTTGTCACAGTTCCAGTTAGGAACTTGCAGCTCTCTGGTGCCCCCTTACCCTCAGGTCAGTCAGGGAACTGCACCTAAGGTAAGTAGTTGCCAGAAAGGCTGCCTTGTCATGTACTGGCTATCGGGCACTCTGCAGTGAAGGCAGTATGTGTATCACCAGTCCCAGGCCGGGAATACACACATAAACCTCTGATCCATCACTGCCAGGGTTCCCAATAACACTAGGATGCCAAGTTGCCACCAGTCCCTCGTTTGATACCAAAGCCTATATCGGGTCAGAAACCAACCCAAGCTAGCGGGGTTTTACGCAGAGAGCGTGATGGTTCGATCTTAGAGCAAAAAGAACAAAACTAGTAAATTTATAAGTTTACTCCACTAAATATCAGCAGTTTTTACAAAAATACAAAAGATATTACAAAAGGAGACAAAATACAATATGTACAGACAGAAATAAAAGGGATTAAAATGTTAAACTTAGGCTAAGTGCACACGTTGCAGAAAATTTCTGCTCAAAAACCTGAATCCCTTCCCAGAAACCACACCTACTTTTTTGATGCGTTTTTTTCCGCAGCGGTTTCAAACCGCATGGAAGAAGCCAAACCCGCGGAAAAATCCACAAAATTAATTAGCATGCTGCGGTTTTTACCGCGATGTGTTTTTTTCGCGGTAAAAAACGCATCAATGTGCACGAAAAGTGCAAAATGCATAGAAATGACTGGGAAGCTTATTTTTAGCGGTTTTATCGTGAAAACCGCAGTAAAAACCGCTAAAAAATTGCTGTGTGTGAACACAGCCTAACTTTATCTCAGTCACAGATATGATGTATCAATAAAGGGGAGGAGAGCCTTCCTAAAGAAAATGGTTAATCAGCACAGCATGTTATAAAGCTGACCCTCCAGTGTCTGACACCTTCCCAAATGTGCTTTTAAGTTTTATGCTTTGCCCACAAACCTAGGGATTCCTCCATTGCTGACCTCACTGGTGGGCTGGGTTAGAGGGCATATGCCTCTTTTGAAAAATTATTAAAAACTCCTCTCTTCCATATCTTTGGCTGGAGGGCTCATAGGGCGACAACAGGGGCATTACATTTTCCCCTGCGAAGTGACCATTCTTTTGAGACCAAATATGGCATGTCTGCATGTTACTGGGGGCAGAAACTCATTTCCTGGGTTTCTGATGGCCCTACAGACCGAAAAACATTGCCATGCGTAGCCCCAATCACCCTGGTCCTGGAAATCTACTTTTCCTGTCTCCAGGCTTATCGTGTGTTATGAAATTCAACCTGGAATATTAAGTCTGATAGACAAAGGAGTTTTGGAGGGAAAAAAACACATTTAACTCTGCCAGAACTGACATGCAATAAAAGTGACCATTTGCTGAAGTGAGGAGGGAATGGATAGAATTTCACAGAGGCAGACTGAGGGGGCTGCAGCAGTGGAGGGGGATGCAACAGGAACTGGGTTTTATACAAATGAACGGGGGCAGGAAAAAACAGGCAGCCCTGTATGTGTACCTAGGACCATAGGAAATAATTCATATTTCCCTGACAATGTGTGGATAGACAATAAACGTCATTCTCAGGTAAATGATTTATCATTGCAACTGAATTTAAAGGGACTATTCATTACTGGAAAACCCCTTACTAACAAATTTACTGTGCAGCATAAGATAAAAATTACATTCTTACCTCCCAGATTGGCGTAATTTCTCTGATCTTTAACCTATGTCCCTCAGCAGTCAAGTGACATAAGCAATGTCTCATGATTGATTGAGGTGATAAAAAACACTGTTTGGCCACAGCAGTCTTGTGACATTGCTTAAATCATGTGACCATAGGGGGACACAGAACATAGGTTGAAAGAACAGTGGTCTTTTATTTTATACAGCAAAGTGGAACTAATAATGCTGTGTAGTAAACAGTGGCATACCCCTAATAGCAAGAAACCATGTGACTGCTATGGGTCCCGTGAGTCACGGAAGCCAAGGGCCAAGTGCCATTACCCACCATAAACTGTCTGAAGTTCAACAGTAAGGAAATGGTTGTACTCAATTGCATTAAGGCATGTCAATGTGAAATACATGAAGTGTGAATAGCATAATGGATTTTGAAATTTAGGAAAAAACACATGAGATGCTTAGCACAAAATTTGGTCAAAAATGTGAGCCCATCCACCATCTTCAAGGTAATCTCATTTTAATTACATCTAATCACATCAGGTCTCGACCAACCAATAAATGTAGGCTTTACCAAGATATTAGCCATAGGTAAGTGTTCATACAGGGCAGATAGGTAAGGGAAACATCCGATTCATGAGATTACCTTGACGATGGTGGATGGGCATTAATGCGGGAGCCATTATACAGTTGTGGACTAATGCGGGGGCTATTATACAGCTTGGGGACTAATGCAGGTGCCATTATTCAGCTTGGGGACTAATGCAGGGGCCATTAGACAGCTTGGGGACTAATGTTGGGGCCATTATATAGCTTGTGGACTAATGCAGGGGCCATTATAAAGCTTGAGGACTAATTCGGGGGCCATTATACTGTTTGGGGACTAATCCAGGGGCCATTATACAGCTTGGGGTCTAATGCAGTGGTCATTATACAGCTTGGGGACTAATGCAGAGGCCAATATACAATTTGGGAGCTACTGTTTGAGGGCATTATATAATTTGGGGACTAATTTGGGGGTAATTATACAGTTTGGCAGCTAATAAGCGGCGGACATCATACAGATTGGGAGTTAATGTGGGGGGCATTGTACAGTTTCGGAACTAATGCTGGGACCATTATACAATTTGTGAACTAATGTGAGGGAGCATTATACTGTACTGTTTGGGAGCTAATGTGGGGGCATTATTCAGTTTGGGGAATAATGAGGGGCAATTATACACTCAAAGGGCTACTGTGGGATTCATTATTCAGTATATTGGGGAGCACTGGGAACATTATGCTATGTGTAGGGAAGCTGTGGGCCCTTCATACTCTCTAAAGCGGAGCTGTTGGTCCAATATATTGTGTATAGGGGAGCTGTGGGCTCACCATACTGTATATTGGGAAGCTGTGCGATTACCAAATTGTGTATTGGGGAGCTGTCGGACTACCATACTGTGTATTCGGGAGCTTTGGCCCACCATACTTTGTACAGTAGAGCTCTGAAACCACCATACTGTGCATTCTGGAGCTCTGGGACCAACATACTGTGTATTGTGGAGCTGTGGAACCACCATACTGTGTATAGTGGAGCTGTGGGACAATCATACTGTGTACAGTGGAGCCCTGGGACTATCATACTGTCCATAGTGGAGCTCTGGGACCACCATGCTGTGTATAGCAGAGATGTGGGACCACCATACTGTGTATAGTGGAGCTGTGGAACCACCGTACTGTGTATAGTGAAGCTATGGAACCACCGTACTGTGTATAATGGAACCGTGGGCCCATGATACTGTGCACAGTGGAGCTCTGGGACCATAATGATGTGTATAGTGGAGCTCTAGGACCCCCATACTGTGCATAGCAGAGATGTGGGACCACCATAGTGTGTATAATGGAGCTGTGGAACCATCATACTGTTTATAGTGGATCTTTGGAACCATTGTACCCTGTATAGTGGAGCTGTGGACCCATTATAAATGTTAGGCGTCGGGTTACTGTCGCTGCACAGCAGGAATCCCGAGCCTTGTCTTCGGCGGTCTCCCAATTCTTCTTTGGCCGCAGAGGAGGCTGCTCAGCAGACTCGTCGATCCTGGCCCTCTGCTCAGAATAGCACTGTGGTTGCTGTTGCCACCTCTGGTCCAGCTATAGCAACGCATGCTGGTCAGCAGCGAGCTACTCCAGGGACTAAGTCCTCCTTTCGGTCTACTGAGCATGCCCGTGGGATGATCTCTCATTGGAGATCGGAGGTCACATGCTCAAGTCCTTCTCCAGCTCAGATTGGACCATCAGGAAGGTCCTATAAGGACGCTAGTATAAAAGGTTTGCATGGCTGCTCGGCCAAGCGCTAGTATACACAGTATTTGGTAGAGGTGTGTGTTGATGGATGCTTGTGAAAGGCTGACTGACTTATTATGAAACCTGTTCCCTTTGATACGCATGTTGGTAGGGTTAGAGTTTACAGTCAGTGCCGAGTTGTGACATTGCCTAGCGCCGCAGTGCTCCCTGCTCCTCACACACGCTAGCACCAGTGTGCGCCAAGCTTTAAGGCACTACTGTACCGAATCTACTGCAGCGCCTGTCAAAGCTGCACCGTGCGCACTTCGTTACAATTAGAGTGTGCTTTCCAGCTCTGAGTCTAGGCTGGTTAGTGGCGTCCGCCAGTATGGCACTGTATGCACTTTGGTGCGGTTTCTGTTAGCTTAGCTTCTACCTGGCACCGCAGTTGCGGCACTGAGTGCTAGTAGTCTAGAAGGACTCTAGCCCAGCTTCTGTGGGGCTGAGTCCTGAGACTGTACACTAGTGCTCACTCTGCCGAGTCCTGTGACGTTAACAGGCTCCGGCATTTGTTACAGCGGCTCTGTGAAGCAACAGAGTTTGCTCCCGTACACACCGGGTCAGGGTTAATCTGCTGGTGTGTTGTTAGTACTCTGCCATTACTGAGCAGCAGTTTTCTATCTCTGCACTGCAGACCCCGGGTTGCAGCCGCACTTCCTTATATTTTATATTTAGTGTGATCTGCACTAAACCACCATACTGTGGATAGTGGAGCTATGGAACCACTGTGGAGCTCTGTGACCACCATACTGTGTATAGGGGAGCTGTGGGCCCATCACACTGTGTATAGTGGAGCTCTGGGAACATCATATTCTGTATAGCAGAGATGTTGGACCACCATACTGTGTTTAGTGGAGCTGTGGAACCACTGTACTGTGTATAGTGGAGCTGTGGAACCACCGTACTGTGTATAGTGGAGCTGTGGGGCCATCATACTGTGCATAGTGGAGCTCTGCGACCACCATACTATATATAGTGGAGCTGTAGAACCACCATACTGTGTATAGTGGAGCTGTGGGGCCATCATACTGGGCATAGTGGAGCTCTGCGACCACCATACTCTATATAGTGGAGCTGTAGAACCACCGTACTGTGTATATGGGAGCTGTGGGCCCATCATGCTGTGTTAAGTGGAGCTCTGGGACCACCATACTGTGTATAGCGGAGACCTGGAACCACCATACTGTGTATAGTGGAGATGTGGGCCTATCATACTGTGTATAGTGGAGTTGTGGACCCATCACACTGTGTATAGTGGAGATGTGGGACCAATATACTGTGTATAGTGGAGTTATGGGTCCACCATACTGTGTATAGTAGAGTTGTGGAACCACCATACTGTGCAGAGTGGAGATGTGGGACCAACATGCTGTGTACAGTATAGTGGAGCTGTGGAACCACCGTATTATGTATAATGGAGCTCTGGAACCACCGTACTATGATTGGGGAGCTGTAGGACCACCATACTGTGTATAGCAGAGATGTGGGACCACCATACTGTGCAGAGGACAGGTGTGGGAACATCGTATTATGTATAGAGGAACTGTGGGTGTATTATACTGTATATAGGGTGTGATAAAACACTCCGGTATCGCCTTTGCTGGGGTCAAAGGTCACGTGCATTCAGTATGAAACTCAGGCGCAGAGCTGGGATTCGGGTGTAACTGACCCTGGGTCAGGTTTATTAACGGTGAAAGCAATGCAAAAGGAAATAAACCATAAAACAAATCCTTGCCTGTCTGGCACTAACTAAACAATGGACAACCTAACTACCAACTGGCGGGCTTCTCCCGTCCAGCCAAACCGCAGTTGCAGTGGGCACTGCTTTCACTCACGTGTGTGTCTCTCACAAAGACAGGCTCTCTGTGTTCCCAGGCTGAGACACTCACACAACCACCTTGCATCCTTTTATATCCACCTCCCATTATCCATTAGTAAGCAGGTGCGATACTGACCAGACTAGGCCGCATAGGAAAGGAATCTGGGCGAGATATACCTGCCCTCATCCACTATTCCCACATGATTCTCACATATCCCCCCCTTCTGCTCAGACCACTCCGGTCGAGCAATGACACCCGCCAAACAGTGCACTCGGGACAGGGCATCTGCATTTCCCATCTGTACCCCTGGGCGGTGCTCCACCGTAAAAGTGTAGGCCTGCAGGGCAAGGAACCACCGGGTCACCCGGCTATTCTGTTCCTTGTTCAAGTGCATCCACTTGAGAGGGGCATGGTCAGTGATCAGCCTGAACTTTCGGCCCACCAGGTAATATTTGAGGGCCTCTAGAGCCCACTTAATGGCGAGGCACTCTTTTTCTACGACTGCATACCTTTGCTCGTGTTTATTCAGCTTCCTGCTGAGATAGAGGACTGGGTGTTCCACTCCGTCCCTCACTTGTGAGAGTACAGCCCCGATACCGGTATCAGAGGCATCCGTTTGTACCACAAACTCACTGCGGAAGTCCGGAGTCACCAGTACGGGCTGAGAGCAAAGTGCCCGTTTTAGGCTATGGAAGGCTTCTTCAGCCGCTAAACTCCATTTAATCATGACGGAGTCTTTCCCTTTTGTAAGATCCGTCAGGGGGGTAGCGATGGCTGCAAAATTGGGTATGAACCGGCGATAATAACCGGCGATCCCCAGGAAGGCTTGCACCTGCTTCTTGTTGACAGGTTGTGGCCAGTCCTGAACCGCCTGAATCTTATCAACCTGGGGTTTAACAACACCCCTCCCAATTACATACCCCAAATACCGGGCTTCTTCTAGCCTGATGTGACATTTCTTGGGGTTCGCGGTTAGACCTGCCTCCCACAGGTCGTCAATCACAGCTTGTACTTTCTGGAGATGAGTCTCCCAGTCCAAGCTGTAAATGACAATGTCATCCAAATAGGCCGAAGCATACCGCCTATGTGGCCTCAAGACTCGATCCATCAGTCTCTGGAAGGTCGCCGGTGCCCCGTGCAGTCCAAACGGCATATACACATACTGAAATAAACCTTCCGGCGTAGCAAATGCCGTCTTTTCTCTGGCAGCCTCCACCAGAGGGATCTGCCAATACCCCTTTGTTAGGTCTAGGGTCGTAATATACCGGGCTTTTCCTAACCGATCTATTACTCGTCGACCCGGGGCATGGGGTAGGCATCAAATTTTGAGACCGCATTCAGTTTCCTGAAGTCATTGCAGAACCGGATGGTGCCGTCCGGTTTAGGAATTAGCACAATCGGGCTGGACCAAGCACTGTGCGATTCCTCAATGACACCTAACTCTAACATTGCCTTCACTTCTCGGGAAACGGCTTCACGGCGCGCTTCCGGGATTCGGTAGGGCTTTACGTTAACTGTGACACCAGGTTCCGTTACGATTTCATGTTTTATTAGTGTAGTCTGCCCGGGTTTTTCTGAGAAAAACTTTTGGTTGTGAAGTAGAAACTGCCTGACCTCAGTCTTTTGCCACTCCGAGAGAGTCTCTGCAACCCGTACCTCCGGTACGGTATGCGAGCAGACAGGACGGGCCAGCTCCGCTGACAAGGCAGACCGATCCTTCCAGGGCTTTATCAGATTTACATGATAAATCTGTTCAGGTTTCCGTTTACCTGCCTGGTATACTTTGTAGTTTACTTCACCAACTCTTTCCTTGATCTCAAAGGGGCCCTGCCACTTTGCCAGGAACTTACTGTCCACCGTGGGGACCAGGATCAACACCCTATCTCCGGGTGCAAACGTACGGATCTTGGCGCCCCTATCATAGATTCTTTTTTGGGCTCCTTGAGCCTGTATCATGTGTTCTTTGACGATAGGCATAACAGACGCAATACGGTCCTGCATTTGTGTGACGTGATCTATCACTGTTTTAAACGGAGTGACCTGACCCTCCCAGGTTTCTTTTGCAACATCTAACAGTCCGTGAGGACGTCGGGCGTACAATAACTCGAAAGGCGAGAATCCCGTGGAAGACTGGGGTACTTCCCTGATGGCAAAAAGCAAATACGGAAGTAAATAGTCCCAGTTCTTCCCATCCTTGTCTATCACCTTTCTCAGCACCTGCTTCAGAGTTTTATTGAACCGTTCAACCAACCCATCTGTTTGAGGGTGATACACGGATGTGCGTAACGGTTCGATTTGTAACAATCGGCAGAGCTCCTTCATTACCCTGGACATAAAGGGAGTCCCCTGGTCGGTGAGTATCTGTTTTGGTATACCGACCCGGCTAAACACATGCACCAGTTCCTTGGCAATCGTCTTGGTGGCCGTGTTACGCAAAGGGATGGCCTCCGGGTAACGAGTGGCATAATCCAAGATGACCAGGATATGTTGGTGTCCACGTGCAGACCGTGGAAGGGGCCCAACTAAATCCATCCCAATCCTCTCAAACGGGACTTCAATAATAGGTAGGGGT
This sequence comes from Dendrobates tinctorius, assembly GCF_039654945.1. Lineage (NCBI taxonomy): Eukaryota > Metazoa > Chordata > Amphibia > Anura > Dendrobatidae > Dendrobates > Dendrobates tinctorius. The sequence continues at coordinate 18,253,046 of NW_027361672.1, forward strand.
ACCAAAGGGCTACAGAACCGGGGCTTAGGTGCAGAGGCTTGGCAGTCAGGACAAGACTCGCAATATACACGAATATCATGATGCATGCCTGGCCAAACAAAACAGTGTAATATCCTTATGGTGGTTTTCTGGACTCCAAGGTGACCTCCCATCACATGTCCGTTGGCCAGGTCCAGCACCTGCCGCTGGTAGGGTTTTGGCACGACTAATCATTGCACCGTATCTTCCCCCTTTTTCTCTATCTGATAGAGTAAATCATTCTCCAGAACCATGTAAGGATATGCCAGCCTAGAGCCAGGTTCTACGGGTACCCCATTTATCACTTTTAGATTTGTCCTAGCCTGAGAAAGGGTAGGATCCTTTATTTGCTCGCTTTGGAAGTCATCTTTCTGAACGTCCAAATCCGGCAAACGGGGAGGTGGATGGCTGTCAGCCTCCTCCTCTTCCCCGGTCTCCTCCGTATCACCCGCCATGACTGAAAACGGGAACTGCAGGTCATTTCCCGCAGACTCTTCCCCCGAGTCTTCCGGGGAGACCGCTTCCCGGGGTTCGGGACCCACACGCGCCCTGGGAGAAGAATCATGTACACTATTACCCGAAGGCATCAACTGATTCTCCCACAATTGCCAGAAGTGGGGAAAATCCCGGCCCTGGATAACATCATGCAATAAGGCCGGGACGAGTCCCACTTTATGTTGCACAGACCCATAGGAAGTTGTAATGCATATGACCGTGGTGAGGTACGAACAGGTGTCTCCATGCACACACGTTACAGAAAATTTGTCTGATGGTCCAGTCGGGGCTGACACCAGACTGGCCTTCACCAGAGTCACCACACTTCCCGAGTCTAACAATGCCACCACATTTTTGCCATCAACAGTTAAATCACACAAGTGTTTTTCCACATCCTTTTGACCGGCATTCACACTCACTACCCGTGCAATCATAGACATGCGGTTTTTAGAGTCTGTAACGTCGCACTGCATGGGTTCAGTAGTGACCGGACAGTTCGCAGCAATATGTCCCATCTCTTGGCAGCGGAAACACCTAACGGGCCCCTTGCTTAGACCATAGTTCGTTACTCGCGGCCTCGCAGTGCGGGCAGTCCCGTTTTCCTCCCCCACTGTCTTAGGGATTTTTCCATCTCCCCTACTCCCTGGAACAGTCTTACCGGTTCCACGTGGAGATGATGACGAACGAGGTGGGGTAGCGTCGTCTCGGAGTCCTTCCGCCACGGAGTAACGTTCAACCAGATCCACCAGTTGATCTGCCGTCGTAGGATTTCCATGGCTTACCCACTTCCTCAGGGCTGGCTGCAGAGCTCTCAGGTACTTGTCCATGACGACTCTCTGGATTATCTCTGGTGCTGTCAACACCTCGGGTTGTAGCCACTTCTTCGTCACGTGGACCAGGTCGAACATCTGTGACCACGGTGGTTTATCCGGCTGATAAGTCCATTGATGCACTCTCTGTGCACGGACAGCGGTCGTCACTCCCAGCCGGGCCAAGATCTCGGCTTTCAATTTGTCAAAGTCCTGCGCAGCTTCAGGCTCTAAGTCATAATAAGCCTTTTGGGCCTCACCGGAAAGAAACGGGGCAATCAGGCCGGCCCATCTTGCCTTCGGCCATTTTTCTCGCAACGCCGTCCGTTCAAACGTAGTCAGGTATGCCTCGACGTCATCTTCTGTCGTCATCTTCTGCCAGTACAGACTCACGTGAATCACTCTCGACTCGGCTTCCAGGTTAACCTCAGGTAAGCTTGCCAAGCGCTGCGCCACCTGCTGGAGAAGCGAACGATCGGTAACTGTCATGTCCACCAACTCCTTCAGCTGGGCCATCATCACCCGATTAGCTTCTTGCTGGACGGCGGTGGACTGTACCAGCGCTTTCACCACGTCCTCCATGCTCATGCTTGCAACGTGATGCCCGCGTTCTCCACCACAATGTGATAAAACACTCCGGTATCGCCTTTGCTGGGGTCAAAGGTCACGTGCATTCAGTATGAAACTCAGGCGCAGAGCTGGGATTCGGGTGTAACTGACCCTGGGTCAGGTTTATTAACGGTGAAAGCAATGCAAAAGGAAATAAACCATAAAACAAATCCTTGCCTGTCCGGCACTAACTAAACAATGGACAACCTAACTACCAACTGGCGGGCTTCTCCCATCCAGCCAAACCACAGTTGCAGAGGGCACTGCTTTCACTCACGTGTGTGTCTCTCACAAAGACAGGCTCTCTGTGTTCCCAGGCTGAGACACTCACACAACCACCTTGCATCCTTTTATATCCACCTCCCATTATCCATTAGTAAGCAGGTGCGATACTGACCAGACTAGGCCACATAGGAAAGGAATCTGGGCGAGATATACCTGCCCTCATCCACTATTTCCACATGATTCTCACAAGGGGAACAGTTTTCCCATCATAATGTATATAGAGGAGTTGTACATTGGGGACTCAGAGGACATTAGTAGATGTTAAGTGGGCACTAAGGAAGCATATTTGTTATAGGAGCACTCAGAATACAATGGCCATCATATGTGCACATGGGGATTATTACTTTCTAGGGGAAAATGCGGATACTTTTTTCTAGTGGACTTGAACAGTGCATTAATATTTTCTAGGGGCAATTTTACCATCTAGAGGGCACAAAGGAGGCATTACTATGTGGAGCAATAAGAGGAGCACCGTTATTGCATCACACAGCAGGTGCATTAATAGGGACCCGGCAGTAGCTCTGTATTGGGGTATCAGCAGGATGCAGTGCTTGCAGTGCTGGGGTCCTGGGTTCAAATCAAGAGCAATAAATAGGACTGAGCTGTAATACTGGACGCAGCTATGACTACATGTTATTTAATCTTCTTAGATGCACCTCACTTCTTTTAACATACAAGTGCACAAACATATTATAAACTCTCCACACGACAAGTGGACCTGTGCACCTTCACATGCCAGGGCTGAATTTTAGTCGCAGTCTTGCCCTGTTTATATATGATGACTGTATAGGCATCATACTGTCCACTGGGGAACTATAAATTCATCATACTGTGTAAAAGGCACTTTAGGAAGCTTTATACCATTTTGTGGGGCTGTGCGGGCTATAATATTGCTTTGAGAAGCTACCGGAGGGAGGGAGGAAGTAGAAACGGGAACACCCAATTAAGACTTTTGCTATGGGCTCCCATAATTTCGATATTCGCCTCTGATAGCAAATAAAAGCTCAGATATAAAATCAGGTATAAAAAATGCTTGTATATTTGAGAAAATGTGTTGTCTTACTCTAAATGAGTATTAAATCAAATAAAACGTGAGATATTAGCTGAAGATTAGATAAACAGGGCATGGGAGCATGTAGCCCAACATTAATAAATAATATGAACACAAGTCTCTGGGACTCTACACCTACATTTAATCCACTAATTGTAGGAGTTCACTGTCTCTGGTAGGCCTTAGGCCTTAGGAAGTGTTCTCACAGGCAATGCAGTTTTGTTCCAAAAAAGTTCAGTTTTTATTACTTTCCACAGGTTGGACAGCATCAAAACAAAAACAAAAACATAAATCCCTAGCCTTGTCCAGGCAATGACTAAAGAGAACAGACCCTGACTACTCATACACGATTGTGCTAGCCCCAGCTTGGTCAAACAAAACAGCTATTGTCAATAGCAACCACTAGAATTGAGCGACTTTGGTCGGATCGGGTTTCGTGAAACCAGAATGAAACAAAATTTGAGTCGGATGAAACTGGTCCGACTAGGGCAAAGAAAGTCGGAGTTTCGTCCGAAACCCAACCCCAATGGCAAGTCACTGGGAAATAAAAGTCGGCATTGAACGGATGACATTCATCCACTCAATGCCGACTTTTATTCCCCATTGACTTGCATTGGGGTCGGGTTTCGGACGAAACTCCGACTTTTTTTGCCCTAGTCGGACCAGTTTCATCCGACTCAAATTTTGTTTCATTCGGATTTCACGAAACCCGATCCGACCAAAGTCGCTCAACTCTAGCAACCACTGATTTTCACCCATTTATTCCTTGGAAAATTCTTCCAAATCTATTGAGATTCCTGGGTCCTCTTGCATGCACTTCTATTTTGAGGTATAGCCATAGATTTTTCAGTGATGTTCAGATCAGGGGACTGTGAGAGTCATTGTGAAGCTTTCAGCTTGCGCCTTTTAAGGTAGTCTATTGTGGATTTTGAAGTGTGTTTAGGATCATTATCCATTTGTAGAAGCTATCCTCTTTTCAACTTCAACTTTTTTACACAAGGTGTTATATTTGCATCAAGAATTTGTTGAACTTTCATATAATCCATTCTTCCCTCTACCTGTGAAATGTTTTCCATGCAGTTGGTTGTAATATAACCCCAAAGTATGATTGATCCACCTCCATGCTTAATGGTTAGTGAGATGATCTTTTCCTGAAATTCTGTGCCCCTTTTTCTCCACTCATAACTTTGAACATTGTGGCCAAATAGTTCTATTTTTAACCTCATCGATCCACAGGACTTGCATCAGGCTTGTTTAGATATTCTTCTGCATACTTCTTATGCTGAATTTTATGGTAAGGACGCAGGAGAGGTTTTCTTTTGATAATTTTTCCATGAAGGCCATATTTGTGCAGGTGTATCTGAACAGTAGAGCAAGGTACCACAACTCCAGAATCTGCTAAATCTTTCTGAAGGTCTTTTGCAGTCAAGAAAGAGTTCTAATTTGCCTCTCTAGCAATCCTACGAGCAGCTCTCACTGAAGTTTTGCTTGGTCTTCCAGACCTTATCCTGACATGACCTCTACTGTTTCTGTTAACTGCCATTTCTTAATTACATTTCAAACTGAGGAAATGCCAACTTGAAAATGCTTTGCTATCTTTTTATAGCCTTCTTCTTTGTGGGTCTCCACCATTTTCATTTTTAGAGTGTTAAGCAGCTGCTTAGAAAAACTCATGGTTGCTGTTTTTTAGCACAAGTTGTTAGGAATTGTGGTTTGGTGCTCCCACCTGGTAATGGAGGTCCAATAATATGCTACTCTGGTCGCAAGTGCCGCCATTGTCCGAATTCTGGATGCGGAGCTACAACGCGCACAGGGAAACTGTGTGGAGGCACAGGATGTCATATCTCCCACTGATTGCACTGCCCAGGGATCATGGAATAGTGTGTTCCTAAGTTGCCTGGTAACACACACTCAGGATGCTCCTGTGTCTGGTACTAGGGAGTGGTTGGAATGTGTTCATTCTGCTGTGCAAGTTAGAAAGGATTGGTTGTCTGTAGGTAATTGAGAAGTATTCAACACCTGATCATTTCCTTCAGCATCAGGCGGGCTGTTTAACCCTAGTTCCAGCTTAGGTCTTTGCTGTTTATTGCAGTTCCTATGTAGTAAGGTGGTGAGTGGTGCCTGCAGTATTGGTTGCTTTCTTTCACGGTACGTCTTAAGGTTCATATTCCTTTGTCTTCATGCTATACTCCCTGAGATTCTCACAGAGGTATCTACTTGATCTTGACTAGGCTCTGCCAACTTCTCAGCATCAGTGGACCTGGGAAGGGCTCTACCAAAGTCTCCCTTCCATCTACTGCTAGCTGGATGAAGAGTATCCCATCCCTTTGAGGCTCGCTTACCTGGGGCAGCTTGCTCTAAGTAAATTGGTGGCTGCACGTTTACTGGTTTGGTACCAGACTTGTCGGGTCTCTCTGTGATTGTGCATAACAGCTGGGTTTTTATAAAGCTGGGAAGTTTGTATCATCTAGCCTTTCCAAATGATAATAGAAAATAAACTATAACCCTGATATGCTAATTAAGGTCTGACACCTTGGACAAAGTTATCTGAGCACACAAATCTCCAAGGGAGCCCAAACTTTTGCTTTGATCCATTTTCCTTTTTGTAATTTTTAAAATGTAAAAACTATCAAGGTATAAAATGTGGACCTTATCACTGTACTGTATGGATTCCACTGAGGAGTGGACATTACTGTTGAATTTGAGAATAAAGACAGACATTTTCACTGTATGGGGGGATAAAGGACATCATATGCAAGGAGTTTGTATGTTCTCCCCGTGTTTCCGTGGGTTTCACTCAGAAGCTTCGCCCCCCTGAACCAAAACCCTAGCTACGCCTCTGCTCCTATCCCTTACTTCATCCTTTGGACTTACTCAGTGGTCCTCCTCATCCAGCCACACAGATGGACAAACATTAGACCTGGTCTTCACCCGCCTCTGCTCTCTTTCTAACTTCACCGCCTCCCATCTCCCTCTATCCGACCACCATTTACTCACTTTCTCATCCCTGTCCTCCTCTCCTGTCACCCATGTCCAGCAACATGCGCACCCCCGCAGAAACCTTGCACACCTAGACTCCCACACGCTCTCTGACTCTATTCTACCTCTGGCATCCATATCCTCACTCCACGACACACAGTGCCACTGCTTTCTACAATGCCACTCTCGCATCAGCTATTGAAACGGTCGCCCCTCTCATTCATGGCAGAATGCGACGTACCAACAGACAACCCTGGCACAATAACACCATTAACCCCTTCACTACCAAGGGTAGTTTGCACGTTAACTCCCGGGCCAATTTTAACAATTCTGACCACTGTCCATTTATGAGGTAATAACTCTGAAACGCTTTCATGGATCCTGGTGATTCTGACAAATTTTTCTCATGACATATTGTACTTCATGTTAGTGGTAAAATTTCATTCAAATAACTTGCGTTTATTTGTGAAAAAAATGGAAATTTGGCAAAAATTTTTAAAATTTTGCAATTTTCCAACTTTGAATTTTTATGCCCTTAAATCACAGAGATATGGCACACAAAAAACTTAATAAATAACATTTCCCACATGTTTACTTTACATCAGCACAATTTTGGAAACAAATTTTTTTTTTGTTAGGAAGTTATAAGGGTTAAAATTTGACCAGCGATTTCTCATTTTTGCAACACCATTTTATTTTTATGGACCACATCACATTTGAAGCCACTTTGAGAGTTCTATATGATAAAAAATACCCAAAAGTGACACCATTCTAAAAACTGCACCCCTTAAGGTGCTCAAAACCACATTCAAGAAGTTTATTAACCCTTCAGATGCGTCACAGGAATTTTTTTGAATATTTAAAAAAAACCGAACATTTAACTTTTTTTCACAAAAAAAATAATTCAGGTTCAATTTTTTTTATTTTACCAAGGGTAACAGGAGAAATTGGACTGCAAAAGTTATTGTGCAGCTTGTCCTGAGTACGCTGTTATCTGATATGTGGGGGGAAACCAGTGTTTCGGCACATGGCAGAGCTCAGAAGGGAAGGAGCGCCGCTTGACTTTTTCAATGCAAAATTGCCTGAAAATCAGATCGGACGCCATGTCACGTTTGGAGAGCCCCTGATGTACCTAAACAGTGGAAACCCCCACATGTGACCCCATTTTGGAAACTAGACCCCCCAAGGATCTTATCTAGATGTGTGGTGAGAACTTTGAACTCACACGGGTTTCACAGAAGTTTATAACGTACAGCGGTACAATTTAAAAATAATATTTTTTCCACAAAAGTGAACTTTTCACCCCCAATTTTTATTTTCCCAAGGGTAACAGGACCCTGAAAGTTATTCTACAATTTTTCCTGAGTACGCTGATACCCCATATGTGGGTGTAAACGACTATTTGGGCAAATGGCAGAGCTCAGAAGGGAAGCAGCTCCATTTGACTTTTTTGGCTGGAATTGAGATCGGACACCATGTCGCGATTGGAAAACCCCTGATGTACCAAAACAGTGGAAACCCCCCACAAATGACACCATTTTGGAAACTAGACCCCCCAAGGAACTTATCTAGATGTGTGGTGGGAACTTTGAACTCCCAAGGGCTTCACAGAAGTTTATAACGTACAGCCATACAATTAAAAAAAAATTTTTTTCCACAAAAATGATCTTTTCACCCTCAATTCTTATTTTTCCAAGGGTAACAGGACCCTAAAAGTTATTGTGCAATTTGTCCTGAGTATGCTGATACCCCACATGTGGGGGTAAACCACTATTTGGGCGCATGGCAGAGCTCAGAAAGGAAGCAGTGTCATTTGACGTTTTTGGCTGGAATTGAGATCGGACACCATGTTGCGTTTGGAAAGCCCCTGATGTACCAAAACAGTGAAACCCCCCCACAAATGACACCATTTTGGAAACTAGACCCCCCAAGGAACTTATCTAGATGTGTGGTGAGCACTTTGAACCCCCCAGTGCTTAACAGAAGTTTATAACGTCTGGGCGTGAAAATAAAAAAATCGTATTTCTTCCACAATCATGATCTTTTAGTCACCAATTTTTTTATTTTCCCAAGGGTACCAGGAGAAATTGGACCCCAAAAGTTGTTGTCCAATTTGTCTTGAGTACGCTGATACCCCATATGTGGGAGAAAACTACTGTATGGGCATACGTCGGGGCTCGGAAGGGAAGTAGTGACGTTTTGGAATGCAGACTTTGATGGAATGGTCTGCGGGTGTCATGTTGCCTTTGGAGAGCCCCTAATGCACCTAAACAGTGGAAACCCCCCACAAATGACCCCATTTTGGAAACTAGACCCCCTAAGGAACTTACCTAGATGTGTGGTGAGCACTTTGAACCTCCAAGGGCTTCACAGAAGTTTATAATGCCCGGGCATGAAAATAAAAAAATCGTATTTGTTCCACAAACATGATCATTTAGTCCCCAATTTTTTATTTTCCCAAGGGTAACAGGAGAAATTGGACCCCAAAAGTTGTTATCCAATTTGTCCTGAGTACGCTGATACCTCATATGTGGGAGAAAACTACTGTATGGACACACGTCGGGGCTCGGAAGGGAAGTAGTGACGTTTTGGAATGTAGACTTTGATGGAATGGTCTGCGGGTGTCATGTGCGTTTGGAGAGCCCCTGATGTACCTAAACAATTGAAACTCCTCACAAGTGACCCCATTTTGGAAACTAGACCCCCCACGGAACTTATCTAGATGTGCAGTGAGCACTTTGAACCCCCAAGTGCTTCACAGAAGTTTATAACGCCCGGGCGTGAAAATAAAAAAATCCTTTTTTTCCACAAAAATGATATTTCTACCCCCAATTTTTTATTTTTCTAAGGGTAACAGGAGAAATTGGACCCCAAAAGTTGTTTTGCAATTTGTCCTGAGTAGGCTGATACGCTATATGTGGGGGTAAACCACTGTTTGGGTGCATGGCAGAGCTTGGAAGGGAAGGAGCACCATTTGACTTTTTCAACTCAGAATTGGCTGGAATTGAGATCAGACGCCATGTTGCATTTGGAGAGCACCTGATGTGCCCAAACAGTGGAAACACCCCAATTATAACTCCAACCCTAACCCCAACACACTCCTAACCCTAATCTCAGCCCTAACCCTAGCCCTAACCCTAATGGGAAAATGGAAATAAATACATTTTCCTTTAATTTTATTATTTTTCCCTAACTAAGGCGGTGATAACGGGGGGTTTGATTTACTATTTATGGCGGTTTTTATGTTTGGCAGCTGTCGCACGCTAAAAGACGCTTTTTATTGTAAAAATAGTTTTTGCATCACCAGATATTGAGAGCTATAATTTTTCCATATTTTGACCCACCGAGTCATGTGAGGTCTTATTTTTTGCAGGACGAGTTGATGTTTTTATTGTTACCATGTTCAGGCACGTGACATCTTTTGATCGCTTTTTATTCCAATTTTTGTGACGCAGAATGAACAAAAACCAGTGTTTCATGAATTTCTTTTGGGGGGTGCGTTTACACCATTCCGCGTGTGGTAAAATTGATAAAGCGCTTTTATTCTTCGGGTCAGTACGGTTACAGCGATACCTCTTTTAGGTCTTTTTTTATGCTTTGGCGCTTTTATGCAATGAAAACAATTTTATATAAAACATAATTATTTTTGCATCGCTTTATTCTGCGAGCTATAACTTTTTTATTTTTTTGCTGATGATGCTGTATCGTGGCTCGTCTTTTGCTGGACAAGATGACGTTTTCAGCAGTACCATGGATATTTATATGCATCTTTTTGATCGCGCGTTATTGCACTTTTTGTTCGGCGGTATGATAATCAATCATTTTTTGCTTCGTTGTTTATTTTTATTTGTTAAGGGGTTCGCTAAAGGGGTTAAGTAATGGGACAGTTTTAGAGGGCGGGTCGTTACGGACGCGGCGATACCAAATATGTGTACTGTTATTGTTTTTTTTTTTTTTCCAAAAAATGAATTTATTTGGGAATATTTTTTTTTTAATTTATTTAGCGATTTTTTAAAAATTATTTTTACACTTTTTTTATTTTTTTTAACTTTATTACATTGTTCCAGATGGGACATCTGTCACAGGCACTGCACAGGCTTTCCTCATGCCTGCGCTTTGCAGGCACTGAGGAAGCCAGCTCCCTGCAGGCCCCCGAAGGTCCCCGTCGCCATCTTGGATTCGGGGGCCTGCAGGTAAAGAGCCCCCCGCAGCAGCGCTGCACATTGCGCTACTGTGGGGGGCTCAGGGAAGCACGGAGGGAGCCCACTCCCTGCCGATGCTTCCCTTTAACCCCCGGTACACCGCGATCGTGTTTGATCGCGGTGTGCAAGGGGTTAACGTGTCGGGGCAGTCTGTGACTGCCCCTGACACATTGTGCCGGGTGTCAGCTGTGATAATCAGCTGACACCCGGCCGCGATCAGCGGCGCTCACCACGTGGGCGCCGCTGATCGCTATGACATAATATTCCGTCCATGGAAATTAGGTCCAGGGTCACATGGACGGAATATTACGTCCATTGTAGGTAAGGGGTTAAAATGCTTCGGCAAGTGTCCAGGGCTGCAGAGCAGCGTTGGAAGAAAACAAATTTTCAAGACGACTTCACTGCATTCAAACAGGCAACACTCCCTTTAAAATCTGCCCTCACCTCTGCTAAACAGGCCTACTTCACAACCCTCGTATCTTCCCTATCTTACAGCCCAAAACAGTTATTCAAAGCTTTCAACTCCCTCCTCCACCCACCACTGCCCCCTTCAACCTCCCTCATCTCTGCTGAGGACTTTGTCACTCACTTCAAAAATAAGATCGACCAAACAAGGCAAGCCTTCATTATTCAACCACCACAACCCCTTTGTATACCAGACCAATGCCCAAACCCCACAACCTCCCTCTCCAACATCACTGAAGGGGAGCTTAATCATCTCTTCACCAAATCGCACCTCACAACCTGTTCACTTGACCCCATCCCATCACCTCCCCAACCTCACCACCACACTTATCCCATCCCAAACCCACCTCTTCAAACTATCACTAACGTCCGGTACCTTCCCTTCTGCTTTCAAACATACCACAATGTCATGCCCGTCATGCCGGCCATGCTGCTTGCGCTGCATGATCCCCATTGTCATGCCTGTCATGCCTCATTGTCCCCAGGTCCGGGACCCTATGGGCGCCCCGCGGGTCTCGCAGTGAGCACACGCACCTCATGACTGTTATGCTGCAAGATGACTGGAGCAGTGTGCACATGCACCTCATGACTGTTGTGCTGCAGGATCTCTGGAACAGTGTGCACACGCAACTCATGACTGTTGTGCTGCAAGATGCCTGGAGCAGTGTGCACATGCACCTCATGACTGTTATGCTGCAGGATCTCTGGAACAGTGTGCACACGCAACTCATGACTGTTGTGCTGCAAGATGCCTGGAGCAGTGTTCACGCGCACCAAACTATCATGCCTGCCATGTCTGGTATGCCGCATGACTCCTGGAGTGTGCACGTGCACTGAACTATCATGCCCGTTATGTCTTATGCAGCAAGACCCCTGGAAGAAATGTGCACACGCACCTCGTGACTGTTATGCTGCAAGATGCCTGGAGCCGTGTGCACGCGCGCCTCATCTCATGGCTGTCTGCCATTGCCAGTGTGCATGTTTGTTTTACCTCATGGCTACATGCCGTTGCTGTGTGACCAGCCATCTCTGCTCTGCCTGCAGCAATCCTCTCTGTGTTCCTGGACTCCCTGATCATGTGACCCTCTCTCTGTCCAGCAATCCTTTCAATGGTCCTGGACTCCCTGATCATGTGACCTTCTCTATGGTCCAGCCCAGTCTGATCCAGCTATCCTCTCTATGATCCTGGAGGATCTGAACTGGACGTTCTCCCCTGATCTGACCTGGAAGTGCAGGTGCTAATGCCCTATATCAGACCGCCCCTTCCTATGGTCGGGGCCTGAGTATCGTGTTGCTTCCCTGCAAGGCTGCTTGGTCTGATCGGTCGCTCCCTGTATTCTGTGCCCCTGCACTCTGCCCTGTCGTGTGTCTCTGCACACGCTCTGTGCTTGTATTCTGCCTCTTGTCCTGTGCCATGTCTTGTGTCGCCTTTCGTGCCATGTTTGTCCTGTTATCCTTAGACTTGTAGTTCTTCCTCTGTTCTCTGCCTTTGCCTGTTTCGCTATGTCTTGTCTAAGCTCTCCTTTGCCTCGTTGTTTGTCCTATGTTCCATGTCTAGTCTCAAGGCTCTGCCTTGACCCGGCTCTGGGCTTCGGCCTACGCTCCGCTGCTAGACTCTGTCCGATGGTGCTCTCTAGCACACTCCCTGACTAGTCTCAAGGCTCTGCCTTGACCCAGCTCTGGGCTTTAGCCTATGTTCCGCTGCTAGCTCTGTACTCTGTTTTATGTCTTTGCTATGGTGCTCTCTAGCACACTCCCTGACTAGTCTCAAGGGTCTGCCTTGACCCGGCTCTGGGCTTCGGCCTATGCTCTGCTGCTAGTTCTGTCTCTGTACCTGGCTCTGGGCTCTAGCATACGCTCCGCTTCTCTTGTACCCGGCTCTGTGCTACTGCCTAAGTTCCGCTCTCTGTCCTGAACCCTGACCCTGGTGTGCCCTCTGCACGCGCAGGACCTTGTCTTGAACTCTGTGTCTTGCCTCCGTTTTTCGTGCCCCCTGCAACTCTCATACTAGGCTTTGCCATGCCGTCTCGCACGGGTCTCTGTCCTGTACCTTTGCCTAGCCCTACCTTGTGGCTGCTTGCCCTCTTGCATGCGCCTGGTCGTCCCCTGCCCGCCTGTTTGTGCCTCAGCCATGCCGCTCTAGTCATGCCCGTCTGTCTGTGCCTCAGCCGTGCTCGCCGTCCAGTGCTATTGTGGTTTCCGCCTGTCTGTGCCTCAGCCATGCCGCCTCTAGTCGTACTGCCTGCCTGTGCCTCCAGCTGGTACCGTCTGCCGGTGCCCCAGTCGTGTTTTCCGTGCTCCCTTGCACTCACGCTGTTTCACGCACTGTGCATTTTCGTGCTACTCTTGCACAAGTCTTTCGCTTTCCTTGTTCTGTCCTGAACCTTGTCTCTCTGTCGTGTTCTGAGTTCCATGACCTGTCTTGAATCTTTGTCTGGCTTGTACCTTGCTCTGTGCTCTGCTCTTTGTCTTGAACCCTCACCCTGGCGTACCCCTCTGCATGCACAGGACATCTGTCCTGAACTTCAAAGCCCAACGTGTTCTCTAGCATGTGTGGGACCTGCTGCTAACCATGTACCCTGGCGTGCCTCCTAGCACAGCCAGGACCATTCTTTGTACTGTGCCCCTGGCGTGCCTTTAGCACTCACAGGACCTTGAATATTGAATCCTGGCGGCTTCCTTAGCACGCCCAGGACCTTGGACCTTGAACCCTGGCATGTCTCCTATACACGCACCATGCCTAGTGTGTTGAACCCTGCCTTTCCTTGGACCCTGGCGTGTCCCTAACACGCACCCTGCCTTGAACGTTGCCTTGGACCCTGGCGTGTTCCCTAACACACACCATGTCTTGAACACTGTCGTGCCTCCTTGCCTGAACCCTGGTTTGCCAGCCGGATGCCCGGAACCTGCCAATCGCTAACAGAGGTCCCAAGCCTGATGACTGCGGCCTGATGTCCGGAGCTGATGTCCGCAGCCTGATGCTCTGATCCTGTCGATCGTTGCCTGCTGTCCGGAGTCCGACGTCATCGTGCCTTTGTCTGTACCCAGGCATGCCATCTAGCACGTACCATGCCATGGACCTTGGCGTGCCCTCGCACGCACCTTGCTGTGTTTTTCCTGTGTTTTCACATCTTGCACCTGATGTTACCCTGAAGTTTTCCTTAATGAAGATACCTTGAACTCACATCTAGTCTTGTCTTGTTTCCTGCATGTCCCTTGTCGTCAGACACTCACATTGTCTTCCTTGAGCCGGCCGTCTGGTCCCAGCAGTTGTGGTGGCTCACCCCCTTGGTCTTGCCCCTGACACTCCCTGTATAAGGGGTGATTCCTCACAAGGTCAGCTCGCCCTCGGTGGGTGGGTGCCACGACCCAGAGGGTCCACTCTAAAGAAAAGTCGACTCAGCTGAAGCTGACGCGTCACACACAATCACGCCTATCCTTAAAAAGCCAACCCTCGACCCAACCGCTATGTCCAGCTTTCGCCCAATATCACTGCACCCATTCGCTTCCAAACTCCTGGAGCTGCACGTCCACGCTGAACTTTCCTCCAACCTCTCATCTAACTTGCTCTTTGACAATCTACAATCTGGTTTCCGCCCCCATCACTCCACTGAGACAGCCCTGTCCAAAATAATTTACTAACGACCTACTTACAGCCAAAGCAAATGGCAAATACTCTATACTTCTACTTCTAGACCTGTCCTCTGCATTTGACACAGGTGACCACTGCCTCCTACTACAGATCCTCTCCTCCTTTGGCATAAAAGACCTCACCCTATCCTGAATCTCTTCATACCTTTCCAACTGCACATTCAGTGTTTCCCACTCCCACACTACCTCCTCATCCCACCCTCTCTCTGTTGGAGTCCCCCAAGGCTCTGTTCTAGGACCCCAACTCTTCTTAATTTATAGCCTTGGCCAGGGTCAACTCATAAAGTCACATGGATTCGAGTACCACTTTTATGCTGATGACACTCAGATCTACCTCTCTTGCCCAGACGTCACGTCTCTGCTGTCCAGAATCACGGAGTGTCTATCAGCCATATCCTCCTTCTCCTCTCACTTCCTCATACTCAATGTGGACAAATCTGAACTCATCATCTTTCCTCCATCTCACAGATCTTCCTTACCTGACCTACAGTTGTGGCCAAAAGTATCGACACCCCTGCAATTCAGTCAGATAATACTCAGTTTCTTCCTGAAAATGATTGCAAGCACAAATTCTTTGGTATTATTATCTTCATTTAATTTGTCTTACATGAAAAAACACAAAAGAGAATGAAGCAAAAAGCAAAACATTGATCATTTCACACAAAACTCCAAAAATGGGCAAGACAAAAGTATTGGCACCCTAATACTTGGTTGCACAACCTTTAGCCAAAATAATGACATCACACTTTCCCCAGTACCAGAAGTCTGCTGCCTCGGAGTAACCCTTGACTCTGCCCTGTCCTTCAAACTGCTTATCCAAGCTCTTTCTACCTCCTGTCACCTCTAGCTCAAAAATATTTCCAGAATCCGTCCTTTCCTCAACTCTCAATCTGCTAAAATGCTTGTGCACGCCCTCATCATCTCCCGCCTCGACTACTGCAACATCCTTTTCTGTGGTCTCCCTGCTAACACCCTCGCACCTCTCCAGTCCATACTTAACTCTGGTGCCCGACTAATTCATCTTTCTCCTCGCTACTCCTCCGCTTCTCCCCTCTGCAAATCTCTTCACTGGCTCCCAGTCCCTCAGCGTATCCAGTTCAAATTACTAATACTGACCTACAAGGCCATCTATAACCTGTCTCCCCCATATGTCTCTGAACTAATCTCCCGATACCTTCCCTCACGTAATCTCCGGGCATCCCAAGACCTCCTTCTCTCCTCCACACTTATTCGCTCCTCATCCAACCGCCTCCAAGACTTCTCCTGAATAGCCCCCACCTCTGGAATTATTTGCCTCAACATGTCCGACTATCAACCACATTCGGATCCTTCAGACAGAACCTGAAAACCCACCTCTTCAAGAAAGCCTACAGCCTGCAATGACCCCACTACCTCCTCACCACTACCAGAGATATCACCTCAACCAACACCAGAACTGCTGCAACCCATCAAATTACTGTCTCCTTCCCCACCATCCTGTAGCATGTAAGCCCGAAAGGGCAGGGTCCTTTCCCCTCTGCATCAGTCTGTCATTGTAAGTTTGTTTACTGTAAGTGATATCTGTAATTTGTATGTAACACCCTTCTCATGTACAGCACCATGGAATCAATGGTACTATATAAATAAATAATAATAATAATACTATCCAAATAAAGCTTTAAACTTCTCCACAACAGTATCACAGACCTGCCTGCTGTGTTCCTTGGTCTTCAGGATGCTCTCTCTGCTTCAAACAGAACCCTGAGACTATCACAGAGCAGGTGCATTTATACGGAGACTTGATTACACACAGGTGAATTATATTTATCATCATTAGTCAATTAGGACAACATTGGATCATTCAGAGATCCACACCGAAAGTAAAGGGGCCGAATAATATTGCACGCCCCACTTTTCAGTTTTTGTATTTCCACAAAAATTTAAAATAACCAATAAATTTTCACAATTGTGTCCCACTTGTTGTTGATTCTTCACCAAAAATTTACATTTGGTATCTTTATGCTTGAAGCATGATATGTGGGAAAAGGTTGAAAAGTTCCAGGGAGCCGAATACTTTCACAAGGCACTGTAAGGCTGTGTGCCCACGTAGCGATTTTTAAGCGTTTTTGCCGCGATTTTTGGCGTGAAAATGCTGCGAAAACGTTTAAAAATCATGTACAGAACGCCCCCCATGCATTCCTATGGCATTCCGCACATGCTGTGCTAATGCTGCGCTTTTTTCCGCGGCAGAATCGCATCGCGGAAAAAATCGCAGCATGCTCATTCTTTTGTGCGGAATCGCAAAGAATTGCCGCGATTCCGCACCCATAGGAATGCATGAGCATCGCTTACTTCCCGCATGTGGCTATGCCCACCATGCGGGAAGTTAAGCGTCTCATGTGCGGTTGGTACCCACGGTGTGGAGGAGAGGAGACTGTCCTCCAGGCCCTGGGTACCATACCCCTGTAAAAAAAGAATAAAAAATAAAAATCGGGGTATATTTACCTTCCGGTGTCCCGCGCTGCATTCCCGGCCTAAGCGTTCCCAGTAATGCCTTGCGGCAAGGCCCTGTAATGACGTACTCTCGCGTGACTCTAGCGGTCTCGCGAGATCGCTATAGCAACGCGAGACTACGTCATCACAGGTCTCGCAAGGCATTACTGGGAATGCTGTGGCCCGGGATGGCATCGCGGGACGCCGGAAGGTAAATATACCCCGATTTTTTTATTTTTTTAGCATTTTAACTTCCTATCTTTTACTATTGATGCCGCATAGGCGGCCTCAATAGTAAAAACCTGGTCACACTTGTTAAACACTATGTTTGACGAGTGTGACCAACCTGGCAATCACTTTCCAAGCGATGCTTCAAATCGCTTGGAAAGTGCTTGAATATCGCACGTGAAAATCGCGGCAAAATCGTGATCATAATCACGGTAAAATCGCGCGATTTCTGGGAAGGAGTCCGGTTTTTAGTGAGCGTTTTAAAACGCTACGTGGGCACATAGCCTAAATATTCTATTGAGATGCAGGATCCATGCCTAAATATTGATATTCTTGACTGTGTGAACATGGTACATACTGTATGTGTATTTATAGAACATAAAACACAAATAACATGGCCATTCCTATTTTAGTATTTTACAATATTGCCTTAAATAGAGATTTCTAAAAGGATCTGTGAATATTGTTTAATGATATATTGTACAGTATTGACCTTTTCAGGGAAGGTTCTATATTCAGGAAGTAATTTACTTGTAAGTATGATTGATTTGGTATGGTGTACAATACTTTGTTCTATCACCTATTCCTAACAAATCTGAATGACCTTTCATTAACTATTGTTTTAGAGGACAAATGGCATAGCCTAGATATGTGATCTTGCTCTGTAATTAATAGCTTGTTTGCACTTTTGACAAAATGTAATATTAATATGTTTTACTTTCTTTTAAAAGTTTCTCCAGCAAACGATGCAAAACCCCAACAAAATTCTTATTATGCTGCAGCCTTGCTCTATCTAGCAAAAATGCTCACTCGCGACTGCTGGGCGGCGCTCATAGTAATCTGTCAATGACAACCACAGGGGTCTACTGCAGACCCCGGGTTGTCATGCAAACCCATCAGTGACCTGCAGTCATGTGACATGGGCGGCGATGGGCGGGATTAGTGAGGTGCTTCCGGTGCGTGCATGTTAAATGCTGCTGTCAGAGTTTGACAGCAGCATTTAGCATGTTAACATCCGCTGATGGATCGCGATTCCACCCGTGCCTGTTGGGGTCACATGACAGCTGATCAGATCAGCTGTCATGTGCCGGAAAGGATGCGGGCTCATTGCCGGAGTTCGCACCAAACAGGGGTAAGCGTCCAGTTTCGGATATATCCGTCATTGGACATTAAGGGGTTAATTCTGCGCAATATAAATATTAACACATTAATTATTTTAGATTAATGTTAATTGTTTCACTTACTATTGAACAGAATTAGGTATGTTGACATACCCCTATATACAGTATGAACTCCACACTGCCCTTTGCAAAAAGTATGAGACCCGACATAGCCACTCTATATACAGTATGAGTCCCCAATATACAGTATAAGCCCTAACCTTGCCCCACATAAACAGTATGAGCCCCAATATAGCCTCTATATACAGAATGAGCACCCACATAGCCCCCTATATAAAATATAAGCATTCACATAGCCCCTATATACAGTATGAAACCCCACATGCCCCTAAAAACAGTATGACCCCCACATAGTCTGCTGTATATAGTATAAGCCCTCATATAGCCCCTTATGTATAGTATAAGCTTCCCTATATATAGTTTGATATCCCACATAACCTCTCTATATACAATATAAGCACCTACATAATTCCAATATATGGTGTGAGCTCATACATAGCCCCAATATACAGTATAAGCACCCACATGGCGCCTATATACAGTATGAGCCCTCACATAGTCTTTCTATATACAATATGAGACCTAACATAGCCCAATATATACAGTATGTACCCCCACATAGACTCCCTTTATACAGTGTGAGCCGACACATAGCCCACTATATAAAGTATGGTCCACCAAATAGACCCTATTTACAATATGAACCCCCTTATAGCCTCCCTATATACATTGTGAGTCCCCACATAGACACCCTTTGAACAATGTGAGCCTCCACATAGCCCTTTAATTACTGTATGAGCAACACATATACCTCCTAAATACAGTATGAGCCCTACTTATTCTCCCTATATACAGTATGATAACTCACATAGACTCTCTATATACAGTTTGAGGACCCACATAACCCCGTTTAAACAGTATGAGCCCCAACATAGGCTTTCTATATACAATATGAACCCTCACATAGCCCATTACATCTATAACAAGCTCCAAATAGCCTCTCTATGTACAGCGTGAGAGCCCACATAGCCTCTCTATATAATGTAAGTCCCCATATAGCCACCAATATACAGTATAAGCCCCCACATTGCCCCTATAAAAAGTATGAGCCCCACATAGCTCCCTAAATGCAGTATGATCCCCCCACATAGCCTGCTATATACAGTATGTCCGTTAAGTCATGGTGCACTTTTGACCAGTCACTGGAAAGCAACAATAGACGATAGAAATGTGAAATCTACTCTAAATAAAAGAAAAGCTATTCCAGTTTCATACCTATTCAGTGCAGTTCGATGTGGGCTCCATTTGTTGCCCTACACACATCCAAACTTGTGGTTGCGTGATGTCACAGACCTGGCAGTGTATTAATCAGAGTTCAGTTTCTCAGGGGTTAATCTTACTGGGGGCTCAGCAACAGCATAAATGAATTTGTGTTGTTTGATTGGTTCTTGTTATCTCTCCTCATGAACAGGTCTGATATGATTGGGCCAGAGAAAGGGCACCAAAATGTAAACTATAAAAGTGCACCATGACTTTATGGACACACTGTACATAGTATGAGCCCACATATAGCCACCTATATACAGTATGAGGCCCTACAAAGCCTCCCTATATGCTGTATAGACCACTACACAGCTTGCTTTTAAACAATATGAGCCTTCAAATAGCCCCCTAAATACAGTTTGAGACCCACATAGCCCCCTACATGCAATATGAGTGACCTCATTGTCCCTATATGCAGTGGCTTGTGAAAGTATTCACCCCTTTGTCATTTTCCACATTTTGCTACCTGACAACCTAGAATTTCACTTTTTAGGATTTACATCAGTGCATGTAAAGAACATGCCTACAACTGTGGACATTTTGTTTTCATTGAAGCAAACAAATAGGTCAAAATAACTGAAAACTTCAATGTGTATAATTAGTCAGTACTTTGCAAGGCCTCATTTTGCAGCAATTACAGCTGCAAGTCACTTTGGATAAGTCTCTATGAACTTTCTATATTTTGCCATGAGGAATTTTGCCCATTCCTTAAAGCAAAAACTGCTCCAGCTCCTTTAACCCCTTTCCTTCAAAGGACGTAATATTCCATCCATGTTACCCTGGACCTAATTCCCATGGACGGAATATTACATCATAGCGATCAGCGGCGCCCACGTGGTGAGCGCCGCTGATCGTGGCCGGGTGTCAGCTGATTATCACAGCTGACACCCTGAACAATGAGTCAGGGGCGGTCATGGACCGCCCCCGACACGTTAACCCCTTGCACTCCGCGATCAAACACGATCGCGGTGTAGCGGGGGTTAAAGGGAATCATCAACAGGGAAGGGGCTCCCTCCGTGCTTCCCTGAGTCCCCCACAGCAGCGCAATGTGAAGCGCTGCTGCGGGGGGCTCCATCCCAGCAGGTCCCCGGATCCAAGATGGCAACGGGGACCTTCGGGGGCTTGCAGGGAGCTGACTTCCTCAGTGCCTGCAAAGCGCAGGCGCGAGGAAGCCTTGTGCAGTGCCTGTGACAGATCGCTGATCTGTCACAGTGATCTGTGATGTGACAGATCAGCGATCTGTCACATGACAGTTATGTCCCTCCTGGGACAATGTAATAAAGTTAAAAATAATTTAAAAAAAAAAATTGCTAAATAAATTAAAAAAAAAAATATTCCCAAATAAATTCATTTTTTGGAAATAAAAAAAAGCAATAAAAGTACACATAATTGGTATCGCCGCGTCCGTAACGACCTGCCCTATAAAACTGTCCCATTAGTTAACCCCTTTAGTGAACCCCTTAAAAAATAAAAATAAAAAACTAAGCAAAAAATAATGATTTACTATCATACCGCCAAACAAAAAGTGCAATAACGCACGATCAAAAAGACCCATATAAATATCCATGGTACCGCTGAAAACGTCATCTTGTCCCGCAAAAAACGAGCTGCCATACAGCATCATCAGCAAAAAATAAAAAAGTTATAGCTCACAGAATAAAGCGATGCAAAAATAATTATTTTTTTATATAAAATTGTTTTCATTGCATAAAAGCGCCAAAACATAAAAAAAGACTTAAATGAGGTATCACTGTAACTGTACTGACCCGAAGAATAAAAGCATTTTATCAATTTTACTGCAGGCGGAATGGTGTAAACGCACCCCCCAAAAGAAATTCATGAACCGCTGGTTTTTGTTCATTCTGCATCCCAAAAATCAGAATAAAAAGCGATCAAAAGATGTCACGTGCCCGAAAATGATACCAATAAAAACGTCAACTCGTCCCGCAAAAAATAAGACCTTACATGACTCGGTGGGTCAAAATATGAAAAAATTATAGCTCTCAATAATAAAATTAAAAGAAAATGTATTTATTTCCATTTTCCCATTAGGGTTAGGGCTAGGGTTAGGGTTAGGGCTAGGGTTAGGGCTAGAGTTAGGGCTGAGATTAGGGTTAGGGGTGTGTTGGGGTTAGGGTTGTAGTTATAATTGGGGGGTTTCCACTGTTTGGGCACATCAGGTGCTCTCCAAATGCAACATGGCGTCTGATCTTAATTCCAGCCAATTCTGCGTTGAAAAAGTCAAATGGTGTCCTTCCCTTCCAAGCTCTGCCATGCGCCCAAACAGTGGTTTACCCCCACATATGGGTTATCAGCCTACTCAGGACAAATTGCAAAACAACTTTTGGGGTCCAATTTGTCCTGTTAACCTTAGGAAAATAAAAAAAAAATTGTGGAAAAAAATGATTTTTTTATTTTCACGCCCGGGCGTTATAAACTTCTGTGAAGCACTTGGGGGTTCAAAGTGCTCACCACACATCTAAATAAGTTCTGTGGGGGTTCTAGTTTCCAAAATGGTGTCATTTGTGGGGGTTTTCCACTGTTTTGGTACCTCAGGGGTTTTCCTATCGCGACATGGTGTCCGATCTCAATTCCAGCCAAAAAAATCAAATGGCGCTGCTTCCCTTCCGAGCTCTGCCATGCGCCCAAATAGTCGTTTACACCCACATATGGGGTATCAGCATACTCAGGACAAATTGTACAATAACTTTTAGGGTCCTGTTACCCTTGGAAAAATAAAAATTGGGGGTGAAAAGATCATTTTTGTGGAAAAAATATGATTTTTTAATTGTACTGCTGTACGTTATAAACTTCTGTGAAGCCCTTGTGGGTTCAAAGTTCTCACCACACATCTAGATAAGTTCCTTGGGGGGTCTAGTTTCCAAAATGGGGTCACTTGTGGGGGGTTTCCACTGTTTAGGTACATCAGGGGCTCTCCAAATGTGACATGGCGTCCGATCTGAATTCCAGCCAATTTTGCATTGAAAAAGTCAAACGGCACTCCTTCCCTTCTGAGCTCTGCCATGCGCCGAAACAGTGGTTCCCCCCACATATCAGGCAACAGCGTACTCAGGACAAACTGCACAATAACTTTTGCAGTCCAATTTCTCCTGTTACCCTTGGTAAAATAAAAAAAAATGAACCTAAAATATTTTTTTGGGGAAAAGCACCTGAAGGGTTAATAAACTTCTTGAATGTGGTTTTGAGCACCTTAAGGGGTGCAGTTTTTAGAATAGTGTCACTTTTGGGTATTTTCTATCATATAGACTCCTCAAAGTGGCTTCAAATGTGATGTGGTCCGTAAAAATAAAATGGTGTTGCAAAAATGAGAAATCGCTGGTCAACTTTTAACCCTTATAACTTCCTAACAAAAAAAAATTTTGGTTCCAAAATTGTGCTGATGTAAAGTAAACATGTGGGAAATGTTATTTATTAAGTTTTTTTGTGTGCCGTTTCTCTGTGATTTAAGGGCATAAAAATTCAAATTTGGAAAATTGCAAAATTTTAAAAATTTTCACCAAATTTCCATTTTTTTCACAAATAATCGCAAGTTATTTGAATGAAATTTTACCACTGCCATGAAGTACAATATGTCCCGAGAAAAGAATGTCAGAATCACCAGGATCCATGGAAGCGTTTCAGAGTTATTACCTCATAAAGGGACAGTGGTCAAAATTGTAAAAATTGGCCCGGGAGTTAACGTGCAAACCACCCTTGGTAGTGAAGGGGTTAAGTTAGATGGTTTCTTCTAGTGAACAAAAATCTTCAAGTCTGACCACAGATTCTCAATTGGATTAAGGTCTGGGCTTTGACTAGGTGTATCCAAACATTTACATGTTTCCCCTTATACCACTTGAGTGTTGCTTCAGCTGTATTCTTTGGGTCATTTTCTTTTTGGAAGGCGAACCTCCATTCCAGCCTCAAATCACTGAGAGACTAAAACAAGTTTTGCTCAAGAATATCTCTGTATTTCACACCATCCATCTTCCCCTCTACTCGAACAATTTTCCCTGTTCCTGCTGCTGAAAACCTTGCACATACCATGATGCTGCCAACATCATGTTTCACTGAGGGGATGGTGTTCTTAGGTGAAGAGCTGTGTTGACATAGCCTTTACCCTGGTGGCCAAAAAATTCAATTTTGGTCTCATCCAACCACATTACCTTCCTCCATACATTTAGGGAGTCTGCCACATGTATTTTGGCAAACTCGAAACAAACCTTACAATTTTTGTCTGTACATAAAGGCTTTTTTTCCGTGCACTCTTCTTATTGTGGTCATATGGATAGATACTCCAGTTTCTCCTTGGGAACTCTGCAGCTTCTCCAGAGTAACCTTTGGTCTATGTGCTGCCTCTTTAATTAATGCCCTCATTTGTCCCTGACTTGTTTGGAAATATCTTTGGTCTTCATGGTGTTGTATGGTTAGAGGTGCCTCTTGCTTAATAGTGTTGCAGTTTTGGTGTGTACCTACTAACAGACCATGTGACCTTCATTTCACTAAGCATGTGACATATGAAGGTAATTGCTTGCACCAGAAATTTTTAGGGGCTTCATCGTCAAAGGGGTGAATACATATGCACATGCCAATTGTTAGTTATTTGATGTCATAAATTTAATTTATGCCTACATTTTTCTCACTTCACTTCACCAATATAGACTGTTTAGTGCTGATGCTTGACACACAAATTGGATTACAAAAATATTTAAACACAAGTTGAAATGCAGCAAAATAAGTAAAAAAAGGAATGAAAACTTTTGCAAGCCACTGTTTTGTGTGAGCCCTCAGATATCCTCCTATATACAGTGTGAGCCGCCAAAATAGCTCCCTACATACTGTATGAGCTCTGCCGTTATATACAGTTTGAGCCCCCATATGACCCCTTATATACAGTATGAGCCCCCACAGTATAGTATCAGCACATACATATCCCGCAATATATAGTTTGAGTCCCCACATAGCCCCCTATATACTATATAAGCACCTACATAGCCCCCTATATACAGCATGAGCCCCCACATAGCTTTCTATATACAATGTGAGCCACCACAATTCTTCTTATATACAGTGTGAGCCCCCAAAAGACCCCTACATACAGTATGAAACCCCTTATTGCCTCCCTATTGCCCCTTATTGTTTTTCTATACAGTATGAGCCCCCTTATTTCCTCTCTTTATACAGAGAGAGCCCCCACATATTTGCTTTATAAACAATGTAACCCTCACATAGCCCCATAAATACATTATGAAGCCCACATAGCTCTGTAAATACAGTGTGAGCCCCACATAGCCCTCTATATACATTGTGAACACCACATAGCTTCCTGTATACACTGTGAGCCCCCACAAAGCCTCCAATATATGGTGTGAGCCCCCACATAGACTCTTATATGCAGTGTGAGCCTCTGAATAGCCCCCTATATACAGTGTGAGCCCCCTTATTGACTATTTATGTAGCCCCCATAGCCTCTCTATGTGTGACCAATCACATAGCCACTCTTTAAACAATATGAGACTTCACATAGCCCTATATATATACAGTTTGAGCACAGCAAAGCTCCCTAAATACAATGTGAACCCCCACATAGTCTCCTATATACAGTGTGAGCCACCACATAGCTTCCTATATACAGTATGAGCCCCCAAATAGCCTCTTTATATACAATGTGAGCCTCCACATAGCTCCCTAAATACAATATTAGCCCCAGATTGCTGCTATGTACCGTGTAAGTCTCCACATAGCCTCCTATATACAGTGTGAACCTCCAAATAGCCACCTACATACAGTATGAGCGCCCTTATTGCCTCTTTATGTAGTCCCTCATAGTGTGTCTACGTGTAAGCCCCTACATAGCTGCCCTATAAACAATGTGAACCCCCACATAGCCCCATAAATACAGTGTGAGCCTCGCATAGCTACCTAAATGCAACACGAGCCCCCACGTAGCCTCCTATATACAGTGTGAACCCCCATATTGCCTCCCATATACAGTGTGAGCCCCGACAGTGTTTTCTATATACAGTGTGAACTCCTACACAGCCTCCTATATAGTGTAAGTCCCATATAGCCTCCTATATATACAGTGTGAGTCCCCACATAGCCTTCTATATAAAGTGTGAGCCCCCACATAGCTTCCTATATACAGTGTGACCCCCCACATAGCCTCCCATATGCAGTGTGAGCCCTCACGTAGTTTCCTATATACAGTGTGAGCCCCACATAGCCCCCTATATACTGTGAAAGCTCCTAAATAGACCCCTATATGCAATGTGAGCCTCCACATAGCTCCCTAATTACATTATGAGCCCACAGATGGCCCCTATGCACAGTGCAAGCCTCCACATAGCCTCCTATATACAGTGTGAGCCTCCACCTAGCCCCTATATACAATGTGAGCCCCAAATAGCCCTCTATATACAGCATAAGCTCCCATATAACCCCTATATACAGTTTGAGCCCCCACATAGCCTTCTATATACAGTGTGAACCCTCACATAGCCCCTATATACAGCAAGAGCCCCCACATAGCCCCTAAATACAGTATGAAACACCACATAGCTTCCCTATATACAGCATAAGCCCCCACATAGCTCCCACTATACAGTGTGAGCCCCCACATAGCCTTCCTATATAAAGTGTAGGCCCCCACATAGCCTTCTTTATACAGTATGAGCCACCACATAACCCGCTATATAAATATAAACATGCCATAAACATATGAAAAATAGCAACATTGCATAGTTACATTGCTCCAGTTTCCCCACCACTCTGCTTCGGTTTCCGTTGCACTTATTATTTACACAGCAGGGCCACAATGCCATAATGAACCAATCCCAAAGGCTGAAAAAAAATTAAAGGGGTATTTGCATGAATACATCACCAGAATGACTGACAATATATTAATTAGTGATGAGCGAGCACTAGAATGCTCGAGTGCTCCATAATCAAATCAAGGAGGTCAGACTTTTGGACAGACTTGACTAGAGCAACAAGTATAATGGAAGGCAAAGAGCATTTTTTTGGCAGACCCTCCCAATATCGTGACTCTGTTATTGATTTTTTCGGGGCTCCTTCCCTGTCCCTGATGCAAGGGCTAGAAATCCCTGTTCCCCAGATTACTTCTAATGCTGAAGACACTGGGGTCATGTATCTTGCTGAGCTCCTGAATCTTCTCTCAGTCTTTTCCCTCCCCACCAACCTGGGAAGACGGGCAGGAAAACCCACTAAACTGGATGGAAATAGTGCTCAAATGGAATAATAAGAGAATGGGGAAGATTCATGGATGCATCTCTGATTTCCAGGTTGCTGGTGGGAACAATACTGTCAGAGTATTATGCCACTTTTACAAAGTGACAATAAAACATCCAAAACTGAACATAAAATGGATTTTATCGGAAAAAAATGTTAGGAAATATTTTTTTCTGTATAATGAATTGTAAATAAGGCAAAATAAAAAATAGAAAAAAAACTGCCTTCTCCAAACCTTAAGCTATGTCCATACTTAGCGTTTTTTCTGCATTTTTGCACTTTCTCATTGCTTTTAATAGTGAGAAGGGTAATGAACCAGTAATAAGTGTTGAGCAAAATGCGAGGATCATGGTAAAGGCAGCATTACATAAAGTCATCGATGTGTGCCAGACTCCCAACAGGCAAGACTTCCCTGTCACCACCAGTAGGACGACTCTCCATCTCCTCCTTTTCCTCCCTGTCCTCCTACTGCTCCTCCTTTCCTGGCCTTTTCTGGCCACTCATGCCGAACAGACGATAAACTGGTGCTGTACTGTCCTCTGTAATACACACAGCCACCTTCTGTTCTTCCTTCTTTTCCTCCTCATCAGCCTCCTCATCACACAATCCACACTGACAAGATGAGATGAGGCTGTGTTGGGTAATATTAACCTGTTTAATTTCTTCCTCCATCTCCACTTGATCTGCATTGTGAGCAACGAGCATTTAAGTAGACACAGAAGTGAAATAATTATGGTGATTAAGGCATCATCACTGCTCACCACCTTGGTTGATTCTCCAAAGTTTTGGAGAACCACACAGATGTCAGACATCCATGGTCACTAGTCAGTTCTTATGTGCAAGGGCTGACCAAAATACCTACTGGCATGTTTTTGCTATTATTCAACTACTGACCTTTTCTACTCGCAAACCCTTGTCAACACATGTAATGTTACGCTCAAGAGTGTGGTCAGGTCGCAAATCAGTTGGTACTGCCAGACCAGCAGCAGCTGTAGGTGACTTGTGGAAATAGCCACACAAGTAGTGTACTCAACCACTAAGTTGAGCATATTGGCCAGGTATTGTATATGTTATCCGCACTTTCTGGTCATCTGCACTTTCTGTTAAAAAGCGCCAAACTGGAAAACACCTAACCCTTGGCCTTGAATCTTGCAGAATGAATGTTTGTACTCTGGAGATCACTTATATAGACCCAATGATGCAATGTGGCCTGTCAATCACAGTAATGCCAGTAACCAATATGGATACAGCCTTATGTGATTGCAATCCCTTTATGTTTAATAGCTGAAAAAAAAGCTGAAAAAAATGCGGGATGAGAACTCAAACATGGTCTTGAGCACCACGTGATACTTGGCCGTACTTGGCCGAGTAATGAGAGTGCTTAAGTACCCCGATGCTTGAACAAGTGTTGAGCAGTGCCGAGCACACCCTCTCATCACTAACATTAATATGTTACTATAACCAAGTTTGGAGTATTTAAGGAGGATTTGGAGAATTTCAGCTAAAGAAAATCAATGTGAAAATACGCTACTTTACCTGAGTTTTTGGAGCAGAAACTCACCAAATCCTCCTCAATCTTAAATCTCTGAAGATCTTTAAGTTTTAACATAGCCATGAAGCATGTTACATGTTATGGATTGCTACTTGTGTACAAGATTAGAACTTCTGTCAGCATATGAGTGCGGCATCAGAATCACCATTAGTACAAGAATGTGGTGCCAGAACAACCTTCAGTACATGAATGCAGTCCCAGTGCCACCTTCAGTATATGAGTGCAGCACCAAAATCACCGTCAGTACTTGAATGTGGTGCAGAACGACCATCAGTACATGAATGCAGTGCCAGAACCACTGTCAGTACATGAACGAAAAGCAAGAACCACGGTCAGTATATGAATGCAGAGACAGACCCACCATTAGTACATAAATGCACAGCCTGAATCACCATCAGTACATCTATGCAGCACCAAGCATACACAATTATCATTACAATTACAACTACTTAGTATACATTATAATGTCAGGTCAACCTCAAATACAATTGGATTCCATGAACCTACAACTCCCTATATGTTCCTAACGTTGGTAAGGAGATGCAAGAAGTTATCAGTCAATATTAATCTGCTGACCATAGAGGAGCAACTGTAATGCTGGTAGGTGTGGATGCACTGTGCCACTGGCTGGGCTAATCCTGTGGGGGCATGACTAGGTGTCCACCGGGTCTTGACTAGAGTCCCTGGTTATAAGGATAGACCATTGAACACCAGGTACCACTCAAGGGGCATTCCTCGGAATTGCTGGAGCTGACCAGAGGGTCGGAGACACTGGTATGGCGTACAAGAGGGCAATGAACTCAGTCCAACTCACTGACGTCAGCTTGAGTGCCGTTGCAAAACTTTTCCCATGATGCTTATGCTGATGTCAGTGAGTTGAACTGAGTTCATTCTCTGTGAACTCCCAGTACTTTTCTGAAGGCTCCGCAAGAACTTTCTCATGCTCACAGTGACCTCTGTCAGGTCATAGGAGTTCACAGCAAGACTCTGAGAAGCGGTAGCACATGCTGTTCAGGGTCTCTACTGGATGGTAGGCTGTATATTCACATCAAGCAACAATGCAGCCTGCCATCTAGAGCTATACTCATGGAGGGACAGATGAATTACTATCTTCTCAGCAGACAGGTAAGGAATATTGTTGTTTATTATTTAAATTCTGTTGCAGGAGACCTTGGCTTCTATGGACTGGGTGATGACGTGAGTATGTTTTAATTTAGTTTCATTAAAGGCGTCTGTGTAATTATTTCAATTAAAGGACTTTATTTTGGGGCGGTGTTTATTTACAATATAACTATAGGATTACTATACGTGTCTTATAGACGCCTAAACAGTGTAACCCCCCCTAAGTCACTCCAATTTGGAAATGAGACCCTTATAGAAACTTATCTAGATGATTGGTGAGCACATTTAATCCCACAGTGCTCCACAGTTTTTTTTTCACAAGCATAAAAGGAGAAAATGGACCAAAACTATGTTTTACAATTTCTTCTGGGTATGCAGATACTCCATATGTGGGGAAAAATTACTATTTGGGCATGTGGCAGGACTCAAAAGGAAAGGCGCACCATTTGAGTTTTGGAGGTCAAAATTGTCTGGAATCATTAATAGGTGCCATGTCACATTTAGAGCGCCCCTGATGTGCCTAAACAGTGAAATCTCCCCAAAATGAATCAATTTTGAAAACTAGACCCTTTAAGGAACTTATCTAGTTGTTTGGTGAGCACCTTGAATCCCTATGTGCTTTACAGTAGTTTATAATGTAGTGACGTGAAAATTAAAAATTCACATTTTTCCCACAAAAATATTTTAACCCCCAATTTTTATATTTTCACAAGTGTAACAGGAGAAAATGGACACCAAAATCTGTTGTGCAACTTCTTTTGAGTATGTAGATACCCCATATGTGGGGAAAACTACTGTTTGGGCACACAGCAGGGCTGAGAAAGGAAAGAGTGAAGTTTTGGAATGCATACTTAGATGGAATTGTCTGCGGGTATCTTGTTGCATTTGGAGAGCTCCTGATGTGCCTAAACAGTAAAAAACCACAACTGAAGCCATTTTGGAAACTATACCCTCTATATCTAGATGTGTGGTGAGCACCTTGAACCTACAGGTGATTCACAGAATTTTACAACATTGATATGTGAAAATGAGAAAAATATATTTTTCCCACAAAAATGTTTTAGCCTCAATTGTTTTCATTTTCACAAGATTAGGAAAATGGACCAGAAAACTTGTGCAATTTCTCCTGACTAAAGCAATAGCTCATATGTGGTAGAAAACTACTTTTGAGGCACAGTGCCTCAAAAGGGAAGGAGCGCCATATTGGAGTACAGAAGATTTTGCTGGACTGTTTTGAGGGTGCCATTTCAAATTGGCAGCAGACCCCCCCATACGTCACTCTATTTTGAACGTGTCATGAGTTATTCAGGATTCTGGACAGATGGTGCATGGGTTAATAGGGAGAGCCTCTCTTTGACGCCAGGGAGGGTTTTTATAGCCTCAGGTGAGCACCCCTCCCTGTCGTTTATACTCCTAACTAGAGTGTGCCTGACCCTGCATCGCTAGTGCCTCTTGCCTGTTCTCATACGTTGTTTGGTGTATGATCTGTTCAGGACTTGGTTTACGTCTCTTGGTTTCTGATTTGGTACTGTACTGCTCGACCCGTGTATGACCCTCTACTTCCCCTGACTGCTCTCTATCATCCTGATTCTGTACTGCGTTGCCCGACCCGTGTCTGACCCTCTGCTGCACCTGACGATCCTCTGCCATTCTGAGTCTGTACTGCGTTGCTAGATTTGTGTATCACCACCTGCTTTATTTGACTATCGCCGCTGCTCAGCCCCTGTGTGACTTAGTCTCCTGCCTGTCACCGCTGCATCCCGGGGGTAAGCCCCGCCCCCTCCTCTGACAAGTGGTCACATGGTGGAAGGTCCTGCGGGTACTGAGTGCCTCTCCATCACTCCTCCCCTCCTGCAGGTCCTGTGACCGTTTTCCTGATCTCAGATACTGCGCCCCTGCCCGGTCACCAAGAGTTACCTTCCCCTGGAGTCTCAGCATCTTCAGGGCCCGCTGACGCTCGCCTGTCACGCCACTCCTGACAGCTACAACAGGTGAGCGTGACAGAACTCATCTAGAAGTGCAGTGATCATACTATACAATTGAGCAGTGAAGAAAAAATAATTACATTTTTACCACCAAAATTTAGTTTTAGCCTCAGATTTTTCATGATTTTACAGATTTTACTGCTGAATGTAGAAATACCCCATATGCGGCTGTACAGTACAGCTTAGTCATACGGTGTGTCTTGGGAGGGACAAGTGCGAATGCCATATACAAAGCGCCAAAGTTCTAGAAAAGCAGAAACCCCCTCCCATTTTGGAAATTATACCCATTAGTGTATTTATGTTCAGGTGTAGTGACAATTTTGACTCCCTGGGTGTTTTCCAGAAACAAGCAGAAGTGGATGTTGTTGAGTGAAAATTGCAAACTATCATTGTAGTGCCCAGTATGTTCTAAGTAACATGTAAACTGTAGTGCAAAGTACATGGCAGTGCCCAGCTCATGCTTCTGGAGACACAACCTGTTAATAAGGCAGGCTCTC
The DNA here is from genome assembly GCF_039654945.1 of Dendrobates tinctorius. Lineage (NCBI taxonomy): Eukaryota > Metazoa > Chordata > Amphibia > Anura > Dendrobatidae > Dendrobates > Dendrobates tinctorius. The sequence goes on from NW_027361672.1 coordinate 18,285,218, forward strand.
ATTGCTTCAGAAATGCCAAACATGTGGACCCTAAATTGGTTTAGGCACATTGGGGCTCAGATGGGAGAGGGGCATTGGGAGTACAGAATTTGCTGTAATTCTTTTTGCAGGGTAAAGGAGCCACAGCGCTTTTACAGAGCTACCAGTAACATGGAAGCCCCTGATATTTCCATAAACAGACGATGATGGACCTGAGTGGGTACTTGCTTTTTTTGTGATTTGAGTAGAAGCTTTTATTGAGAATATTGTACATAATGTTAGGGTTGGGGGAACACACCAAATAAAATATAATAATAAGCTGCGTTCGCCACCCAGGGTCCAACGTGCAGAGATTTAAAACTGCAGCTAATGTGAACAATGGCGGAACTGCGAGGACACACCGTAAACACACCGAGTTAAATGTCACTTGGTGTGATCAGAGTGCAAAGTGCATGACTTTGTTACTTCACAGAGCAGTACAACAGCTGAGAGAACTCTAAGCTATGCCCTGTTAGTAGTGTTGAGCATTCTGATACCGCAAGTATCGGGTATCGGCCGATATTAGCTGTATCGGAATTCCGATACTTAGTTCCGATACTTTTTTCATATCGAATACTGGAATCGGAAGTTCCCATAATGCTAGGAGCCCGCTCGATTTGATTCAGCCAATGGGGATCCTCAGAATTATGGGCACATCCTGTTAGGCATGTAGGTATGTTAACTACTGGCATGGCTGTGATTGGCTGCTGAAATGATGTCTTGATGCACTATAAAAAGCGCTGCAGCCGCCATTTCTGGTCACTCTGCTGTGAATTCAGTTAGGGACAGGCTGCTGTTGAAGACTGTGAGGGACAGTTAGAAATAGCGATTCCACAAAACATATAGTGCTTAACCCAGGCTACATAAACCACCACTGTAGCTTGCTTTTCCCTAGCAGCGCTGTTTTCACAGCTGTCTGCAAGGGCTGTGTGAGTGCAGACCCACGCTGTGTAGTGTGTCCTGCAGGCACGTCTGCTTGTAGGCCGCCCAGCGTGTGTCTCTGCCTCATACACATTTTTCTTTTATTGCTGCTTTTTTCTTCTCCTGTATAGTGTGCTTCCATACGTATCCATATACGTTGGTTGCAAACACTAAAGGAGTGGACAGCGGAGCCTTTCAGCAGCCTTTCAGTGCTATAGCCCATTTCTCTGCACTGTTTTTGGCTGTCTGATAGGTCTCTCTGTGTGTGAGTGCAGCTCACGTTGCAGTGTGTTCTACAGCCACCGCTAGCTGTAGTCCGCTCAGCGTGCGTCACTGCCTCATACATAGTCCTTTTTTTGCAGCTAATTTAGGCAGATTTTTGCTCCTATATTACTGTGCTTCCAACCGCATCCATTGTCATTGGTTGGTTGCAAACACTATATCGGATTAGATAGAGGAGCCTTTTTGCTGGCTTGTGCCCTTCAGGGCCAGCCAGGCTAGTATCACCCTATTTTTTGGAGCCTCATCAATTGCATTGTAGGTTAGCTTCCTGCATTGTAATCGCTCCAAAAAGTTTGTGATACTATAGCTTTCAAACTTTGGTCACATCCTTTCCTTCCCCCCCCCCCAAAAAAAAAGGAAATAAAGTTCACCAAACACTCCACTTTACAGTTGTCTAGGCCACATTAGATCATATTAAAGTGTAGTACACACACTCTTAGCCAAATTAGTGTTTCTTATACTGGTTAGCAGGTGTTCAGGAATAAGAACACTAAGCCACCCCTTTTTTACTTTTCTGCCTATCTTTATCAGTCTACCAAGATGAAGAAGGCAGGGAGTAAGGCACGTGGTCATGGCCGTGGAGTTTCAGCAGGGAGAGGACGGGGGGATTCAGCAGGGAGAGGACGTGGGGATTCGGTGTCTGCTGCGGCCACCAGTGACCCGGCATCCCCCACTTTTACCAGGCTACAGTCCTTCATGCGCAGCTTTGTAGGACCTCGCCGTACCCCACTGCAGCGTGACGAACAAATTGAAGCCGTTGTCGGATGGATGGCAGCTAACGCATCCACTTCAATGACTTCCGCATCCTCCCAAGGCCAGAGCACTGAAGAGCAACCATCTGTCTCTTCACCACCTGCCAAATTGCCCAGGCAGTCTGAGAGCCCTGGACAGGAGCCATCTCAATCTTTACTTCTGTTCTCAGAATCTGTTGGCTTGGAAAGAGGTGGCCAGCCAAGCAGCATTCCATTCTAGAGTGTGAAGAAGAGGGAGTATGCAGTGATGCGCAACTGCTTTGTCCCTCTGAATCTGAAGAGGCGGGTGGGCCAGTGCCTTTTGTCAGCACACCTCAGTGCTCATCTGATGATGATGAGACTCAGTTGCCAATTTCTGGTGCGTACGGTGCTGGCGAGACAACCCAGGACCAGCCAGTGCTTGAAGAGGGGAGTGGAGATGATGAGGTCCTTGACCCATCATGGCGTCAGCCACAGGAAGGTGGTGGGAGCAGCTCTGAGGAAGAGATTCCCCGAACGGCCAAAAGAGGAGGGAGAGGGCGGGGGGCAGACTTGGTTGCCTGTAGCCTTCACTTTGGCACCCGTGAGGAGCAATCCTCTTCCAAAACACAAAACGGGCGCTCCCAGGACTTGCAGTGCGTGGTCTTTTTTTGACACAGTTGCAGATGACATTTGCTATGTCAAATGCAAGCTGTGTCATCAGAAAGTGAAACGAGGGAAAAATGTGACCAACCTCAATACCACAAATATGTGGAAACATGTGCGTACCAAGCACGAGGTGGAGTTACACAGACACACTGAAGATGTAGGCCAACCTTCAGCAGCACCTACCACCTCTTCAGCTCATGTTGGGGCCTCTTCCTCCAGCTCACACACAGCTGGTTCGGCTTCCTCACTGGAACGCCATGGAAGAACCACTGCCACTGTTGTCCAGAGACCCAGTGAAATTCCACCCACTGAACCACGTTCGCAGTCATCAGCACACTCCCAGGCCACTCACCAGCAATCGGTAGCACAGGCATGGGAGAAAAAGCGGCCATACTCGGCAAACCATCCCCGAGCACTGGCTCTGAATGCCGGCATTGCCAAACTACTGGCCCTTGAGATGCTGTCATTCAGGCTGGTGGAGACTGACACCTTCCGGAACTTTATGTCATTGGCAGTTCCACAATACAATGTGCCCAGCCGCTTTTATTTCAGCAGGCAAGCTGTCCCTGCCCTGCAAAAGCATGTGGAGGGAAAAATTAAAAATGCGCTACTAAATGCCGTCAGTAGCAAGGTCCACCTGACCACCGATGCGTGGACCAGTAGCCATGGACAGGGATGATACCTTTCCCTCACTGCCCATTGGGTCAATGTTGTGGAGCCGGGTACAGATCTGGAGAGTGGCTCTGTACGTATTCTGCCAACTCCAAGGATTGCAGGAATGCAGTCTGTACATATTGAGTCCTCCTCCTACTCTAGTTCCTCGGAATCAGTACTGCGTGAGCCTGTTAGGCCAGATATGAGCACAGGTGTGGCCAAACGTCAACAGGCCGTCCTTAAATTAATTTCTTTGGGGAATCGGAGCCACACAGCACAGGAGCTCTGGAATGCCATCAACCAGGAGAGCGATGTGTGGTTTGTGCCAGCGAATCTCCAGCCAGGTTTGGTAGTGAGTGACAATGGCCGAAATCTAGTGGCAGCTCTGGGCCTAGGCAACCTCACTCACATACCATGTCTGGCACACGTGCTCAATTTGGTCGTGCAGAGCTTTCTGAGGGACTATCCGGATCTTGATGCACTGCTGCACAAGGTTCGCCTAGAGTGTGCTCACTTGCGGCGTTCCAGCATGGCAAGATCGCGCATTGCATCTCTGCAACGCCGATTCCGCCTGCCAGAACATCGCATCATATGTGACCTCCCCACCAGGTGGAATTCAACGTTACATATGTTGGAGCGGTTGTGTGAGCAGCAGGCAGCAGTAATGGAGTACCAGCTGCATCAGGCGCAAACAAGTCGCACTGTGCGCCGGACACACTTCACCACCACTGAGTGGGCCACTATGAGGGACATCTGCCAAGTTTTGCGTGCCTTCGATGACTCCACGCGGATGGCCAGTGCAGATGATGCACTAATCAGCATGACTGTCCTCCTCATCTGTCTGCTTCAAAAAACCTTACAAGCACTAAGTGAGGAGGTTTTTGAAGAGGTCGAGGATGAGCAGTCAGAAATGCCATCTGCTTCTGGCAAGTCTGCGCAACGTGCTTCCACACAAAGGCCCAGGCAGGGGACACTTAGTGAGGAGGATGACGAGGAGTCAATGGAGGAGGAGGAACACATCTTTCCAGTGGAGGGAGGTACACAAGGCTCTAGTAGTCAGTGTGTACAGCGAGGGTGGGGTGATGCTGAGCAGGCAGAGATGCTGCCTCAAGCTGGGGACAGCGTTTCCGGTCCAGTTGGCAGTCTGCAGCACATGGTTGATTTCATGCTGCAGTGCTTGTTAAATGACCGCCGCATCGCCAACATTCTCCACACGGCTGATTATTGGGTGTACACCCTCCTAGATCCTCGCTACCGGGACAACTTACAAAGCCTCATACCACAGTTGAACCGGGAGCGAAAAATGCGGGAGTACCAAGAAACACTTGTGCAGGCCATCATGTTCTCCATTCCCCCCGCAAGTGTTGCTGGTAGTGCTTTTCAAAGCAGCCATGTGGGTAGAGGCAGTGGAGGAAGCTCTGCACAAAGAGGTAAAGTATGGCCCAAATGCGGAAAAGTTTTGTGGGACCGCCACAAACGGCTACACCATCACAGACGGCTCCAGTCAGCAGGAGGCAACGTTTCCGTCAGATGGTGACAGACTACTTGTCGTGCCCTGTTAGTGTTCTCCCAGACGGCTCTTCCCCGTTCAAGTATTGGGTCTCTAAGCTGGATACATGGCCAGAGCTTAGCCAGTATGCATTGGAGGTGCTGGCTTGCCCTGCTGCCAGTGTATTATCGGAACGTGTCTTTAGTGCTGCAGGTGGTGTGGTAACAGACCGTCGCACGCGACTATCCGCCGATAATGTTGACCGGCTTACTTTTGTGAAAATGAACAAGGCCTGGCTCTCACCTGAATTTGCCAGTCCTCTTCCAGAATAAATAATTGGCTGGCAAAAGGATCCAGGTCTCCTGTTGTGTTCATGTTTCTATGACCTGAACTTTATTTCCTGGGCTACAGCAACGCCCATTGTTGCTCAGAAGTGCTGTCCGCACAGACAAAACACTCGCTCATGTGTAAGTGGGGTTTGGTAACGTCAGCTGATCCCCTGCTGTGTGTATGGCAAAGTGTCCTGCTCCCTCCACAGTCAAACAACCTCAGATTTACACCTGGCTCCAAGTAGGCCTCGGCCTACTACCTGATTTTCCCTGGGCTCCGACACCGCCAGTTGGTGCTCAGAAGTGCTGTCCGCACAGACAAAACACTCGCTCATGTGTTAGTGGGGTTCGGTAACGTCAGCTGATCCCCTGCTGTGTGTACGGCAAATTCTCCTGCTGCCTACAACTTCTGACTACCTCTGATTTAATATGTTCTCTGATTTGCCCTCTGTCTCCACTCTGTTTTGAGTATTTCCTCCGGCCTACAACACCGCCTGTTTCTGCTCTCAAGTGCCGTCTGCACAATCCACACTTGTTCCTGTGGTACCTGGGTCCTGTAACATCTGCTCATCTCCAGAGTTGAGCACGGCAATGTCTCCTGCTTTGTCTACATTCCCACTACTTGTAGTGGAAATGTAGACAGAGCAGGAGACATTGCCTGACTCACCTCTAGGGAGAAGCTGCTGTTACAGAACCCCAGTAACACAGGAACAAGTGTGGGTTGTGCAGACGGCATTTCAGAGCAGCAACTGGCGTGGCTGGAAGCCAGAGGAAATACTCAAAACAGAGTGAAGACAGAGGCCTAATTGGAGTACGTTGACAGTTAGTAGTAGTCTAGAAACAATCGCAAACTGCCACCAAGTAAGCCTCGGCCTACTACCTGATTTTCCCTGGGCTCCGACACCGCCAGTTGGTGCTCAGAAGTGCTGTCCGCAAAGAAAAAACACTCGCTCATGTGTAAGTGGGGTTCGGTAACGTCAGCTGATCCCCTGCTGTGTGTATGGCAAAGTGTCCTGCTCCCTCCACAGTCAAACAACCTCAGATTTACACCTGGCTCCAAGTAGGCCTCGGCCTACTACCTGATTTTCCCTGGGCTCCGACACCGCCAGTTGGTGCTCAGAAGTGCTGTCCGCACAGACAAAACACTCGCTCATGTGTAAGTGGGGTTCGGTAACGTCAGCTGATCCCCTGCTGTGTGTACGGCAAACTCTCCTGCTGCCTACAACTTCTGACTACCTCTGATTTAATATGTTCTCTGATTTGCCCTCTGTCTCCACTCTGTTTTGAGTATTTCCTCCGGCCTACAACACCGCCTGTTTCTGCTCTCAAGTGCCGTCTGCACAATCCACACTTGTTCCTGTGGTACCTGGGTCCTGTAACATCTGCTCATCTCCAGAGTTGAGCACGGCAATGTCTCCTGCTTTGTCTACATTCCCACTACTTGTAGTGGAAATGTGGACAGAGCAGGAGACATTGCCTGACTCACCTCTAGGGAGAAGCTGCTGTTACAGAACCCCAGTAACACAGGAACAATTGTGGGTTGTGCAGACGGCATTTCAGAGCAGCAACTGGCGTGGTTGGAAGCCAGAGGAAATACTCGAAACAGAGTGAAGACAGAGGCCTAATTGGAGTACGTTGACAGTTAGTAGTAGTCTAGAAACAATCGCAAACTGCCACCAAGTAGGCCTCAGCCTACTAACTGATTTTCCCTGGGCTCCGACACCGCCAGTTGGTGCTCAGAAGTGCTGTCCGCACAGACAAAACACTCGCTCATGTGTAAGTGGGGTTCGGTAACGTCAGCTGATCCCCTGCTGTGTGTATGGCAAAATGTCCTGCTCCCTCCACAGTCAAACAACCTCAGATTTACACCTGGCTCCAAGTAGGCCTCGGCCTACTACCTGATTTTCCTTGTTCTCCGACACCGCCAGTTGGTGCTCAGAAGTGCTGTCCGCACAGACAAAACACTCGCTCATGTGTAAGTGGGGTTCGGTAACGTCAGCTGATCCCCTGCTGTGTGTACGGCAAACTCTCCTGCTGCCTACAACTTCTGACTACCTCTGATTTAATATGTTCTCTGATTTGCCCTCTGTCTCCACTCTGTTTTGAGTATTTCCTCCGGCCTACAACACCGCCTGTTTCTGCTCTCAAGTGCCGTCTGCACAATCCACACTTGTTCCTGTGGTACCTGGGTCCTGTAACATCTGCTCATCTCCAGAGTTGAGCACGGCAATGTCTCCTGCTTTGTCTACATTCCCACTACTTGTAGTGGAAATGTGGACAGAGCAGGAGACATTGCCTGACTCACCTCTAGGGAGAAGCTGCTGTTACAGAACCCCAGTAACACAGGAACAAGTGTGGGTTGTGCAGACGGCATTTCAGAGCAGCAACTGGCGTGGTTGGAAGCCAGAGGAAATACTCGAAACAGAGTGAAGACAGAGGCCTAATTGGAGTACGTTGACAGTTAGTAGTAGTCTAGAAACAATCGCAAACTGCCACCAAGTAGGCCTCAGCCTACTAACTGATTTTCCCTGGGCTCCGACACCGCCAGTTGGTGCTCAGAAGTGCTGTCCGCACAGACAAAACACTCGCTCATGTGTAAGTGGGGTTCGGTAACGTCAGCTGATCCCCTGCTGTGTGTATGGCAAAGTGTCCTGCTCCCTCCACAGTCAAACAACCTCAGATTTACACCTGGCTCCAAGTAGGCCTCGGCCTACTACCTGATTTTCCCTGGGCTCCGACACCGCCAGTTGGTGCTCAGAAGTGCTGTCCGCACAGACAAAACACTCGCTCATGTGTAAGTGGGGTTCGGTAACGTCAGCTGATCCCCTGCTGTGTGTACGGAAACTCTCCTGCTGCCTACAACTTCTGACTACCTCTGATTTAATATGTTCTCTGATTTGCCCTCTGTCTCCACTCTGTTTTGAGTATTTCCTCCGGCCTACAACACCGCCTGTTTCTGCTCTCAAGTGCCGTCTGCACAATCCACACTTGTTCCTGTGGTACCTGGGTCCTGTAACATCTGCTCATCTCCAGAGTTGAGCACGGCAATGTCTCCTGCTTTGTCTACATTCCCACTACTTGTAGTGGAAATGTGGACAGAGCAGGAGACATTGCCTGACTCACCTCTAGGGAGAAGCTGCTGTTACAGAACCCCAGTAACACAGGAACAAGTGTGGTTTGTGCAGACGGCATTTCAGAGCAGCAACTGGCGTGGTTGGAAGCCAGAGGAAATACTCGAAAAAGAGTGAAGACAGAGGCCTAATTGGAGTACGTTGACAGTTAGTAGTAGTCTAGAAACAATCGCAAACTGCCACCAAGTAGGCCTCGGCCTACTACCTGATTTTCCCTGGGCTCCGACACCGCCAGTTGGTGCTCAGAAGTGCTGTCCGCACAGACAAAACACTCGCTCATGTGTAAGTGGGGTTCGGTAACGTCAGCTGATCCCCTGTTGTGTGTAGGCCAACTCTCCTGCTGCCTACAACTTCTGACTACCTCTGATTTAATATGTTCTCTGATTTGCCCTCTGTCTCCACTCTGTTTTGAGTATTTCCTCCGGCCTACAACACCGCCTGTTTCTGCTCTCAAGTGCCGTCTGCACAATCCACACTTGTTCCTGTGGTACCTGGGTCCTGTAACATCTGCTCATCTCCAGAGTTGAGCACGGCAATGTCTCCTGCTTTGTCTACATTCCCACTACTTGTAGTGGAAATGTAGACAGAGCAGGAGACATTGCCTGACTCACCTCTAGGGAGAAGCTGCTGTTACAGAACCCCAGTAACACAGGAACAAGTGTGGGTTGTGCAGACGGCATTTCAGAGCAGCAACTGGCGTGGCTGGAAGCCAGAGGAAATACTCAAAACAGAGTGAAGACAGAGGCCTAATTGGAGTACGTTGACAGTTAGTAGTAGTCTAGAAACAATCGCAAACTGCCACCAAGTAGGCCTCGGCCTACTACCTGATTTTCCCTGGGCTCCGACACCGCCAGTTGGTGCTCAGAAGTGCTGTCCGCACAGACAAAACACTCGCTCATGTGTAAGTGGGGTTCGGTAATGTCAGCTGATCCCCTGCTGTGTGTATGGCAAAGTGTCCTGCTCCCTCCACAGTCAAACAACCTCAGATTTACACCTGGCTCCAAGTAGGCCTCGGCCTACTACCTGATTTTCCCTGGGCTCCGACACCGCCAGTTGGTGCTCAGAAGTGCTGTCCGCACAGACAAAACACTCGCTCATGTGTAAGTGGGGTTTCGGTAACGTCAGCTGATCCCCTGCTGTGTGTACGGCAAACTCTCCTGCTGCCTACAACTTCTGACTACCTCTGATTTAATATGTTCTCTGATTTGCCCTCTGTCTCCACTCTGTTTTGAGTATTTCCTCCGGCCTACAACACCGCCTGTTTCTGCTCTCAAGTGCCGTCTGCACAATCCACACTTGTTCCTGTGGTACCTGGGTCCTGTAACATCTGCTCATCTCCAGAGTTGAGCACGGCAATGTCTCCTGCTTTGTCTACATTCCCACTACTTGTAGTGGAAATGTGGACAGAGCAGGAGACATTGCCTGACTCACCTCTAGGGAGAAGCTGCTGTTACAGAACCCCAGTAACACAGGAACAAGTGTGGGTTGTGCAGACGGCATTTCAGAGCAGCAACTGGCGTGGTTGGAAGCTAGAGGAAATACTCGAAACAGAGTGAAGACAGAGGCCTAATTGGAGTACGTTGACAGTTAGTAGTAGTCTAGAAACAATCGCAAACTGCCACCAAGTAGGCCTCGGCCTACTACCTGATTTTCCCTGGGCTCCGACACCGCCAGTTGGTGCTCAGAAGTGCTGTCCGCACAGACAAAACACTCGCTCATGTGTAAGTGGGGTTCGGTAACGTCAGCTGATCCCCTGTTGTGTGTACGGCAAACTCTCCTGCTGCCTACAACTTCTGACTACCTCTGATTTAATATGTTCTCTGATTTGCCCTCTGTCTCCACTCTGTTTTGAGTATTTCCTCCGGCCTACAACACCGCCTGTTTCTGCTCTCAAGTGCCGTCTGCACAATCCACACTTGTTCCTGTGGTACCTGGGTCCTGTAACATCTGCTCATCTCCAGAGTTGAGCACGGCAATGTCTCCTGCTTTGTCTACATTCCCACTACTTGTAGTGGAAATGTGGACAGAGCAGGAGACATTGCCTGACTCACCTCTAGGGAGAAGCTGCTGTTACAGAACCCCAGTAACACAGGAACAAGTGTGGGTTGTGCAGACGGCATTTCAGAGCAGCAACTGGCGTGGTTGGAAGCCAGAGGAAATACTCGAAACAGAGTGAAGACAGAGGCCTAATTGGAGTACGTTGACAGTTAGTAGTAGTCTAGAAACAATCGCAAACTGCCACCAAGTAGGCCTCGGCCTACTACCTGATTTTCCCTGGGCTCGAACACCGCCAGTTGGTGCTCAGAAGTGCTGTCCGCACAGACAAAACACTCGCTCATGTGTAAGTGGGGTTCGGTAACGTCAGCTGATCCCCTGCTCAGATTTACACCTGGCTCTAAGTAGGCCTCGGCCTACTACCTGATTTTCCCTGGGCTCCGACACTGCCAGTTGGTGCTCAGAAGTGCTGTCCGCACAAACGAAACACTCTCTCATGTGTAAGTGGGGTTCGGTAGCGTCAGCTGATCCCCTGCTGTGTGGAGGGCAAACTGCTGCTGCCTCCAAATTGTAACTACTTCAGATTTAAACATTCTCTGATTTGGCCTCTGTCTCCACTCTGTCTCTAGTATTTCCCCTGACCTCCAACACCGCCAGTTCCTGCTCACAGTTGCCATCCACGCATTCCACACATGTTCCTGTGTTACTGGGGTTCTGTAACGTCAGCAGATCCCCCAATATGTGTCCGCCACTGTCTCCTGCGCTGTCCACCTTCCCACTGCAAGCGGTGGGAATGTGGACAGAGCAGGAGACAGTGGCAGACACACATCAGGGGATCTGCTGACATTACAGAATCCCAGTAACACAGGAACACGTGTGGATTGGGCAGACGGCTGCTGTATGCATAAACTGGCGGTGTTGGTGGTCACGTGAAATCCTGGAAACAGAGTGGAGACAGATGCCTAATTGGAGCACGTTGACAGTCTGTTATAGCCTACAAACAATCTAAAACTGCCACCAAGTAGGCCTTGGCCTGCACCCTGGTTCTCCCTGGGCTCCAACAACGCTAGTTGGTGCTCAGAAGTGCTGTCCACACAGAAAAACACACTCGTTCATGTGAAAGTGGGGGTCAGTAATGTCAGCTGATCCCCTGCTGTGTGGAGGGCAAACTGCTGCTGCCTCCAAATTCAAACAACGTCTTATCTTAAACTGCCTCCAAGTAGGCCTCAGCCTACAAAATGACTATCCCTGGGCTCCAACATCGTCAGTTGTTGCTCGGAAGTGCTGTCCACACAGAAAAACACACTCGTTCATGTGAAAGTGGGGTTCGGTAACGTCAGCTGATCCCCTGCTGTGTGGAGGGCAAAGTGTCCTGCTCCCTCCAAAGTCAAAATACCTCAGCTTTACACCTGGCTCCTAGTAGGCCTCGGCCTGCACCATGATTGTACCTGGGCTCCAACAACGCCAGTTGGTGCTCGGAAGTGCTGTCCACACAGAAAAACACACTCGTTCATGTGAAAGTGGGGTTCGGTAACGTCTGCTGATCCCCTGCTGTGTGGAGGGCAAACTGCTGCTGCCTCCAAATTGTAACTACTTCAGATTTAAAATTCTCTGATTTGGCCTCTGTCTCCACTCTGTCTCTAGTATTTCCCCTGACCTCCAACACCGCCAGTTCCTGCTCACAGTTGCCGTCCACGCATTCCACACGTGTTCCTGTGTTACTGGGGTTCTGTAACGTCAGCAGATCCCCCAATATGTGTCCGCCACTGTCTCCTGCGCTGTCCACCTTCCCACTGCAAGCGGTGGGAATGTGGACAGAGCAGGAGACAGTGGCAGACACACATCAGGGGATCTGCTGACATTACAGAATCCCAGTAACACAGGAACACGTGTGGATTGGGCAGACGGCTGCTGTACGCATAAACTGGCGGTGTTGGTGGTCACGTGAAATCCTGGAAACAGAGTGGAGACAGATGCCTAATTGGAGCACATTGACAGTCTGTTGTAGCCTACAAACAATCTAAAACTACCACCAAGTAGGCCTCGGCCTACACCATGATTGTCCCTGGGCTCCAACAACGCCAGTTGGTGCTTGGCAGTGTCTTTGGCACGGGTACTCCCTGTTGCCCAGCCTGTTTTCAGCACGCCTGCTGTTTCCGGGTAGTGTCAAGGTCACTATGCCACCAATCCGTTGTCATGTCGTCTTGCGGCCGGGTTAGCCGACTCTACAGTGCCTGCAGTTTAGGTGACTCCTATGTGGGCTGCGGGAACTGGCACTGAAGGCTGGATCCGTAGTGCCAATGGGACATGGACCCCCTGTAGGACTGTGGGTTTCGGTAACTGCGGCGGCTTGCGGCCTGGCTACTTTGCTTTGAATGGGTACCTTCTGCTACCCACCCGGGTTCCAGCACTGTCTGCTGGTTCTCGCCAGAGCCTTTGGCCTAGGTGCCTCCATCTCGGTATCCGAAGTCCAGCACCGTCAGCTGGTCCTTGGTAGTGCTTTTTAGCACAGGTATCTTCTGCTTAGTAACCGTGGTCCAGCACCGTCAGTTGGTCCTCGGTAGTGCCATTGGCTCTTGTTCCTTCTGCTACCCATCCGGGTGCCAGCACTGTCTGCTGGTTCTCGCCACAGCCTTTGGCCTAGGTGCCTCCATCTCGGTATCCGAGGTCCAGCACCGTCAGCTGGTCCTTGGTAGTGCTTTTTAGCACAGGTACCTTCTGCTTAGTAACCGTGGTCCAGCACCGTCAGTTGGTCCTCGGTAGTGCCATTGGCTCTTGTTCCTTCTGCTACCCATCCGGGTGCCAGCACTGTCTGCTGGTTCTCGCCAGTTTCTCAGCCTTCTTGTACCTTCTGCTACATTTCCAAGATCAAGCTTTTTGAAATTGTCTTTGGTAATCCTTATTGATCTCCATGACGACGACCCTGATGACGACGACCCTGAAGACCACACCAAAGAAGATCAGAAATATGACCCTAAATATTAAGACCAAGAGGACAAAGAACATGAAGACAACCACCAAGATACAGAACAAAAGACAGAAGAACAAGAAGCAGAAGAAGCAAAAGCAGAAGAACAGAAAGCAGAAGAACATTAAGCATAAGACTAAAAATCAGCATAGAAGAAATCAAAATTATAAGCAGAAGAAGACTAAGCAGTAAATGGGGGTGAGTCCGTTCCTCCTCGTGGTGCCCCTGGAAAATGCCTGCTGCTGCAGGCCAAACTGAACGCGGACAAATCCTGTTGTAAATCTTTAGTGACAGGCAGAACGTAAGGTGTAATCTTATAACTTTTATAGATAAGTACTACAGGAATGCCTGTCACCATAAGAAAATGAAGACAAAGAAGAATAGGAAGAAGATGAAGAAATAGCATATTAAAATTGCTAATAGCTGAATAAGAAGAATATGAAGAATGGAAAAAAAAATTAATGGGAAGAAGATGAAGAAGAAGAATATGAATAAGGTGAAGAAAAAGTTGATGAAAAAAATGCTACTGCTGCGGATCATGAAGGAGAAAGTGTGGGAGAAGTACAAAAGAACGTGAAGAGCATGGAAGTTGTGAAACATACATATCTGACAAAATATAAAAAAGGTAAACATAGTCAATATCTTTTTAACTCCGAACGTACTGAAAAAAAAAATTGGAATTAATGCTATGCCATGTGATTTGAATAAACCACTATGCTTTTAATGTCTCCTCCACCTCCCACAATACATTCTACATGATTCTTATTTGTTTTCAATTATGTAGAATTAGCCAACAAGGAAATAAAGGGCTTTTTTTAATTCCGATACCGGAAGTCCCATTGACTTGAATGGGACTTCCGGTATCGGAATCGGCGATACCCGATATTTTTTTCGTATCGGGCGATACCATCCGATATGATATTTTTGGGTATCGAACGGTATCGCTCAACACTACCTGTTAGACATCACAGGAGTATAGTGGTAATGACGCTAGTTGGGGTTCTTATAGCTATCCCCCCAGAGAGTCTAAGCTGGTGGTTGAACCTGCTCTGACAGACGGTGTGCTTTAGCACATGCACCTGGGATTACCCTGTGCATATGCTAAGTTCCAGCGGGAGTTCCCACTCTACACTGCCTGTCTAGAGAAACACTCACAGTGCTTTTAGCGGCACACATGCACACAGGGTGGTAACGTATCCACCAACACAACAAATACATATGATCTTAGCATGCTGATGTGTGCTCCAGAGGACCTTTTATACATTCCTGTTCAAGTCCAGTCAGACAGGTCCTTGCTCGTGGAAACAGCTAACATAGAAAAAATTCAAAAAAACTCACACAACAAGATATGGCCTTACCAAAACCCTGTCTGATGACAAATGCACATATAGCAGGACCAATCCGGAACTGCCACGTCATCCGAGGAGCTGACGACCAATCACCAATGAGAGGTCACCTTACGAGCATGCTAAATAGAGTGATTTCTGGACTTAATCCCAGGAATGTCTGTTTGCCGCTGCCTATTGCTAGTTACTATAGCTTTGGTTGGAAAGCCAGCAGTAATCAAGCAAACAGCACGAGTCTGAGCAAGATGCTGGGACAGATGTCTTTGCTAAGCAGCATCCACTGCGGCTGAAGCTGAATGGGAGACCCCAGAGGGTGACACAGCTTGGGATCCATCCAGTGCAGCAGAAGAGTCGCGGCGCCTAACATTTAGGCTGAGTTCACACGTGGCGTTGTTTCCGCGGCAGTTTTAACCGCGAGATTTTGCCGCGAAAACGCGAAAAATAAGCATCTCATGCATTCCTATGGGATTCCGCAATGCTGTGCTAATGCTGCGGTTTTTACCGCGGCGGAATCGCTTCGCGGTAAAAACCGCAGCATGCTCATTATTTTGCGGAATCGCGGCGATCCCGCACCCATAGGAATGCATTGTTCCGCTTACCTCCCGCATGTGGCTGTGCACACCATGCGGAAAGTAAGCAGAACAATTGCGGATGGTACCCACGGCCCGGAGAAGAGGAGACTGTCCTCCGGGCTTTGGGTACCATATCCCTGTAAAAAATAGAATTTAAAATAAAAAAAATATTGTTATTCTTACCCTCCGACGTCCCGCGCAGCATTCCCCCCTCTCTCCACGCTCCCGTTCCCAGTAGTCCTTTGCGAAAATGCCCGCGATGGCGTCCGATCTCGTGGGATCGCGAAGTCTCGCGGTAATTCGCGCGACGTCATCGCGAATTACCGCGAGACGTCGCGATCCCGCGAGAACTGACGTCATCGCGGGCATTTTCGCAAAGGACTACTGGGAACGGCTGCGCGGGACGTCGGAGGGTAAGAATAACAGTATTTTTTATTTTTTTTTACATTCTATCTTTTACTACTGATGCTGCATAGGCGGCCTCAGTAGTAAAAAGTTGGTCACACTCGTCAAACACTATGTTTGACGAGTGTGACCAACCTGTCAATCAGTTCTCCAAGCGATGCTACAGATCGCTTGGAAAACGCTAGCATTTTGCAAGCTAATTACGCTTGCAAAATGCTAGTTTTTCCGCGGGAAAATCGCGGGAATTTAAAATGCGATTTTCCCGCGGACTGGAATTCCGGAATTCTCGCGGTAATTTCCGCGAGAGTTCCGGTACGTGTGCACTTAGCCTAACCCATCCTTCAGAAAGCCTCGCTATGCTCAAAAGCTGCAATAAGCTGAGGGGCATGAAAGTGTTCAACCAGGTCCTATCCTCTGGTACATGCCCTACCAGTCGACCAGAAATTTTTGCCGTGGACAACCTGCTCTCCAACTGCTGGATATTCCGCGGTAGCTGCTGTTCGTCCGCCATTGCTCAAAACCATCAGTAACCAAGCGAACAGCACAAGTCTGAGCAAGATGCTGGGGCTGATGCCTTTTCTAGGCAGCACCCACTGTGTCTAAAGCTGAATGGGAGATGATAGAGGGTGACACAGCTTGGCATCCATTCAGTGCAGCGGAAGAATCCTGGTGCCTCACACACAGCGTTTGGGATCACAATTATCCTGTTCTCTATGCTGAGCACTTACTTTGGAGTTTCCATTTAAATCTCCAAGTGACATGATTCGGATGAGACTCCTGAGGGAACCAGTCACTATAATGAGGCAGCAGACTTACTTTTGCCTCTGTTCAGTGTTGTCCTTTTTATTTAGAAATGCACGAAACTGTTGCTGACTGTGCTTTTATACACGCCTTAAAAGATTGACACCACTGGATTAAAGGTCATACAGTATCCATAGTGCCTCCATCTGCCTCATTATAGTGAAACTTTCGCTGGGAATTTCATTTTAATGACTGATTTCAAAAATTTACACAGAAACCTTGGTGTAAGCTCTCAACACAGAGTGCAGGATAAACATGCCTTAGTGCGATCTTTGGGAGACAGAATGAAAAAATCAAAAGTAGGTCAAGAATTGGTTCTATTTCTTTTTTACGCCATTCCTCGTGCAGTATAAGTGATTAGACGATTTATTTCTTTGGGTCAGTGTAATTACAGTGATACCAGATTTATATCTGGTCTTTTTCTTTTTGCCTGCTGTCCCACACTAAAAGTCGCTATTCATTGTGCATCCATATATTTTGATAGTTATAATTTTTCCATATTTCATCCAACAGAATCATGTAAGGGCTTGTATTTTGTGGGACAAATTGATGTTTTTATTGGTGCCATATTTGGTCACCTGACATTTTCTGATCGCTTTTTATTCTGTCTTTTTGGAGGCAGAATGAACAAAAAACAGCAACTCAAGAATTGTTTTTTCTTTTTTTATTTCATTCTGTGTGTGGTAAAATTGAAAAAGCAGTTTTAGTCTTCAGGTCAGTACAATTACAGCGATACCAAATTTATATATTTTTTATGATAGGCACTTTTACACAAAAAAAACTATTTTATAGAAAAAACAATTATCTTTGTGTCGCTTTATTCTGAAAGCTATACATTTTTTCTTTTTCTGCTGATGGAGTTGTATAGAAGCTTATTTTTTGCAGGACAAGAGGACATTTTCAGTGATACCATTTTTATTTACAGTCGTCTTTTTGATAGCATTTTATTTCAAGTTTTGGTATGATGAAAAAGAATAGTTTTTTGTCTCGTTTTTTATATATTTTTTTAAGGGGTTCACTGAAGAGGATAACTAGTAGGACATTTTTATAGGATGGGTCATTCTGGGCCTGACAATACCATATATGTGTTCTTTTTTTTTTCTTAAAAGATATTTATTTAGGTGTTATATATATATATAATAACTGTATATATACAGTTGTGCTCAAAAGTTTACATACACCAGCAGAATGTTTGCTTTCTCGGCATTTTTTCACAGAATATGAATGATGCAAAACACAAGCCGCGGAGACAACATCACATGTTTCTCAACGCAAGCAATGACTAGCCAGGTCTTTCACCGGGAAGGAACAACCACGGGAAGGGCAGTCTCCAATGAAGGAAACCACCTATGCCAAAACATGGTATCCATCCACAGACAGATGTTTCGGGGTATTGCCCCTCATCAGTGTGGAGTAGGAAACTGGCTAGTAAGAGCAATGCCTAGTAAAAGACTGTGAAAAATGAGGTTGAATGAACTCATAGAGATCAACATCCAACACTGCGGAGACACCATCACGTGTTTCTCAATGCAGTGTGTTGTGAGTTCATTTTCCCCTTCACCATTGAGGTCTGATGAACTCCCTCTTCTGGTGAAGGAAGGTAGTGAGGCTGATTACCAAGCACCTGGGTATGATGATGATGACTGGGTGACGGGAATTGCTGACTGGATATAAGGCAGCCGATGCCCTTCTGCCTTGCTGGTGATCTCTCTGAGGGATTCTAGGAGACCAGTCTGATTCCTGCTCCTCAAAAGCTAAGTTTTCTGCACTGCTTTTTGCATTTGTCTTTTGTTTTGTTTTGCCTTGTTTTTCTGAATTTCTGCCATTCCCTGCTGGGGTGAGTTGAATTCCTTTTTGCTCTGTCTTCAGAAAATACCTGAGTGCTGATATAGTCTTTTTGAAGCCTAGCGTCTTCAGGGCCTTTTTCCCTATCAGCCTGTTGGCCCTTGTTTTGATAGGGTTTTTGGCGGATTGCAGACAGCAGCTTTCCTATCCTGTCCTATTTAGTTAGCTTGGGCCCCATCATTTGCTCAGCCTATCTTTCTATCTGTGTGAGTGTTTTTTCATCTTGCTTCACCGTCATTATATGTTGGGGGCTGCCTATTGCTTTGGGGTCTGCTCTGGGGCAGTTTGGATTTCCCTTTCTGTCTTTAGGCTATGTAGTTCTCCGGCTGTGATCGAGGGGTCTAGGGCAGCGTAGGAACCCCCCACGGCTACTGCTAGTTGTTGTTGATAGGTTCAGGGGTCTGCAATCCGATAGCTGCCAACTTCTCTGGTTTTCTGGACTTAGCTAGTATTTCTGTTTTTGCCTCCTACGGTGACTCATTCATAACAGCAGTGATTCTAGAGCAATGTCCCCATCCCTTGTGGGAAATATGCAAAAACATGCAAAACATGTAACATCCTCACCTGTGATCTGTTTGCTTGTAATCAGTGTGCTTGTAAAAGCTGAGTGTTAGCATGGCTGGTCTGGAGCCGGAATCTCCAGGAGTGGACCCTCTGGACCGTGGCACCAAGGGGCCCCAGGCGAGCTGCCAGGTGAAACTGACCCCTATACAGGGACCTTTAGGATCAGGCCCAGGGGTTCGAGTACCACGGCAGCCGGTACCGAGAGGGGCGGCTCAGGATGGACTGGAGTAGGATTGTGGAACTGAAGAGTAGATGACAGAACAGAGCTGGAACACAGGGGACAGGAGTGGAGTAAGACTGTAGACTGGAACGTGGAGGGACTGAAGTGTAGATGACAGGACAGAGCTGGAACACGGGGGACAGGAATGGAGTAAGACAGTAGAATGGAACAGAGGAGACAGGATTAGAGGAGGATGGAAGGACTGGAGCAGGATGGAACTGGAACACCGGAGGCAGGACTGGAGTAGGACGGCAGGACTGGAGCAGGATGGAACAGGAACACTGGAGACAGGACTGGAGTAGGACAGCAGGAGTGGAGCAGGATGGAACAGGAACACTGGAGGCAGGACTGGAGTAGGACAGCAGGAGTGGAGCAGGATGGAACAGGAACACTGGAGGCAGGACTGGAGTAGGACGGCAGGAGTAGGACGGAGGGAGCACCGGAGGCAGAACTGCGGAATACAGCTGGGAACTCGGATAACAGAACTGTTAGGCTGCTGCAGAGAGCAGACTTGTACGGGACTGCAGGACTGCAGAGAGCACACGATGAAGCAAGGCCCAGTGTGCTAGGAAACACAACGATCAGGCGCCTCCCTCAGGGGGAAGCGGTCTTATATGCCCTGTCTGGTCTGCAATTGGTCAGGGGTGCTTCCGGGTCAGGGCATAGCCGGAGCACAAGAAACAGAAGGGAGGCGCGGCCGTGGCCTATGGTGCATGCGCATTGCATGCAAAGGCACCGTCGGCCGCGTGCCTGTCAGAGGTGACTGCCGTGGCTGTCGGGCGGCGAGGGACTGAGGCGTGGGAGCGATGGCCGGGTGAGTATGCAGAGACGGCGTGACACTGAGTGAGTTTCTGGGATCCAGACTGACTCTTGCATCTTTCATCCAGCCACTGACATTTCTGGATTGTAAGTCATGGGGGAAGTAAAAGAATTGTCAATGGATCTATGGTAAAAGGATCCCCAAATCCAGGTGCAAAAAACTTGTTGCATCATTTCCAAGACGACTTACGGCTGCACCAGCTCAAAAAGGTGCTTCTACTCAATACTGAGCAAAGGGTCTGAATACTTATAACCAAGTGATATGTCAGTTTTTCTTTTTTTAAAAATTAGCAAAAATTTCTAAATTTCTGTTTTTTCCAGTCAAGGTGGGGTGCAGAGTGTACTTTAATGAGAAAAAAATGAACTTTTTTGAATTTACCAAATGTCTGCAATGAAACAAAGAGTGAAAATATCTATAAATATATACGGCTCTGGCAAAAATTAAGAGACCACTGCAAAATGTTCAGTTTGTCTGATTTTTCTCCTCATTTTTGAGTAAAATGTAAATTGTTCTTTTAGTCTATAAACTTCTGACATGTCTCTGAATTTCCAAGCAATAAATTTTGTATTTCTTCTGACAAAGAAAAATGGTCAAAATTAAAAAACAAAACAGTGCTTTCAGACCTCAAATAATGCAAAGAAAACAAGTTCATAATCATTTAGAGACAACCATACTAATGTTTTACCTTTGGAACAGTTCTGAAATCAATATTTTGTGGAATAACCATGATTTTTAATCACAGCTTACATGCATCTTGGCATGCTTGCCACCAGCCTTTCACACTGCTTCTGGTGCAAAAATTTAAGCAGTTCTTCTTTGTTTGATGGCTTGTAGCTATCCATCATCCTCTTGATTACATTCCAGAGGTTTTCAAAGAGGTTCAGGTCTGTTGAATGGGCTGCCCATGACAGGGATTTGATGTGGTGGTCTCTTAATTTTTCCAAGAGCAGTATCTCTCTCTCTCTTTATATATATATATATATATACATAAATAGAAGAGACAGAAGATTCGGCAGTGCTCCTTAACCCCTAAGCACTTCCATGATTGCTATTCAAGTCCGTCCAAAATCACACACCTGGACAGACCACCAAACTACCGTCCGAACGGGTGCTCAATCCAGAAAAGCAAACATGTAATCTGATTATGTACAAATGAGAAAAAAAGTGATGGCACTCACCGTTCTGTCGTGAAAATTCTTTATTGATTAAAAGGCATTGGCATGAGAGGAAAGTACAGAGAGTGGTCCACTCTCTGTACGTTCCTCCCGTGCCAATGCCTTTTAATCAATAAAGAATTTTCATGACAGAGCGGTGAGTGCCATCACTTTTTTCCTCTTTTGTACATAATCATATATATATATACGGGTGCCTTTCACAAGATTAGAATATCATCAAAAAGTCATTATAGACAGAGTGATCTATTTCAAGTGTTTATTTCTCTTAATGTTGATTATTATGTCTTACGGTGAATAAAAACCCAAAAGTCATTATCTCTGTAAATTAGAATACTTTGTAACACCAACTTGAAAAATTATTTTATATTCCAAAATATTGGCCTACTGAAATGTATGTCCAGAAAAAGAAGGCGAGCACCATCACACATCCGAACCATCATACGTGTATAAAAGAGACGCAGCCGGCAATGCAACTATTTTACCCTTAGGTGCACATTCATGGAAAATAAGCTAATCCACATAGCAAAAAATAGTAGAAAAGAACGGCACTCACCGGGTAGTGTAGTCAAGGCTTTATTATAAAAGCATATCAGTGGGAGAACGGGTGCAAAAAGGAGATAGCAACGACGATCATTTCGCGCTGCAAAGGCGCTTCCACAGGTTACATCAAACCTAACCTGTCGAACCTGTGGAATCGCCTTTGCAGTGCGAAACAATCGTTGTTGCTATCTCCTTTTTGCACCCGTTCTCCCACTGATATGCTTTTATAATAAAGCCTTGACTACACTACCCGGTGAGTGCCGTTCTTTTCTACTATTTTTTGCTACTGAAATGTATGTTCAGTAAATGCACTCAATACTTGGTTGGGGCTCTTTTTGCATCAATTACTGCATCAATACGGCGTGGCATGGAGGTGATCAGCCTGTGGCACTGCAGAGGTGTTGTGGAAGCCCAGGTTGCTTTGATAGCAGCCTACAGCTCATCTGCATTGTTGGGTCTGGTGTCTCTCATCTTCCTCTTGACAGTACCCCATAGATTCTCTATGGTGTTAAGGTCAGGCGAGTTAGCTGGCCAATCAAGCACAGTGATACTGTTGTTTTTACACCACGCACTGGTACTTTTGGCAGGGTGGACAGGTCCAAGTCCTGCTGGAGAATGAAATTTGTAGCTCCAAATAGCTTGTCGGCAGAGGGAAGAATGAAGCGCTCTAAAATTTCCTTGTAGATGACTGAATTGACTCTGGTCTTGATAAAACACAGTGGACCTACACCAGCAGATCACATGGCTACCCAAACAATCATTGATTGTGGAAACTTCACACTAGACCTTAAGCTGCTTGGATTGTGTGCCTCTCCACTCTTCCTCCAGGCTCTGGGACCTTGATTTCCAAATGAAATGCAAAATTTATGTTACACCTGGTCCCCGTTCTGGCTCTGCGCCCCGGTCTGCCGCTGCCTCCTGTTCAGGCAACTCACCTTGTGCCTTGCACGCTGTCCCTGTGCAGCAGCAGGCTCCCTGTGTGTCCCATGCTGCTTCTCAGCATTCTGCTCCCTCCACCTCCTCCTGCTCCTGGTGTCCGGCCAGCAGCTCTCTAAGCAAAGTTACTAGAGCATGCGCGCGTGTTTCCCTGGCTTCTTAAAGTGGCAGCGTGCATTTTTCAAAATCTGATAATTATCCAATGGCAGCGCACTGGCTGCTATTTCTGGCCTCTCCTCCATAGGGAGAGCACCGGAGCAATGAGTATCAACCATTGCCACATCCGGTTGTGTTGCTAACCTGTCTGCGCTGCGTTTGCAGTCTCTGTGCATGCTCTCATGTTATCTGTCTCCACAGATTATCCGTATCCTGATTACCCTGGCTATCTCTGCAATTATCTGTGCAAAAGCCATCCCGTTCCGCCAACAGCCATCCGAGTCTGAGGACTGTGACAAGGTTACTGGAGCCTGATATCTACCAACTACCTGGATCCAGGACCCACCTCATTACGGACTTTGCTATTGTTTCTGTTATCCCTTTTGGTCCCTCTGGGACAGCTGCCACGTGTCTGGGGTCTAACTGGAGGTAGCACCTGTGTCCTCCGGGTATTCCATTCTGGTCCTGTCTGAGGGACTTTACTACGGGTACATGGGGCTCACTAGTTACGCCCCCTTCGGACCCCCCGGACTGTGGTCCCAAGGTTCCACTTTAAAAATAAAAAACAAATGTGAACTTCACCATCTCTGCCTACACTTCCATTCATTACAATTTACTTTCATCTGAAAACAACAACTTGGACCACTGAGCAACAGTCCAGTGCTTTTTCTCCTTAGCCCAGGTAAAATGCTTCTGGTGTTGTCTATTGGTCACGAGTGGCTTGACACAAGGAATGCGACACTTGAAGCCCATTTCCTGGATACGTCTGTGTCGTGGCTCTTGAAGCAATGACTTCAACAGCAGTCCTCTCCTTGTGAATCTCCCCCACATTTTTGAATAGCCTTTTCTTAGCAATCCTTTCAATGCTGTGGTTATCCCGGTTGCTTGCGCACCTTTTTCTGCCACAGTTTTTCCTTCCTCTCAATTTTCCATTTCCATTAATATGTTTGGATACAGCACTCTGTGAACAACCAGCCTCTTTAGCAATGATATTTTGTGTCTTACCCGCCTTGTGGAGTGTGCCAATTACTGCTTTCTGGACATCTGTCCAGGCAGCAGTCTTCCCCATGATTGTGCAGCCTACTGAAACAGACTAAGGGATGTTTTAAATGCTTAGGAAGCCTTTGCAAGTGGTTTTTGTAAATTATTCTAATTTACTGAGATAATTACTTTTTGGGGTTTTCATTTGCTGCAAGCCATAATCATCAATATTAACAGAAATAAACACTTGAAATAGATCACTGTGTTTGTAATGACTTTATATACCGTAATATATGAGTTTCACTTTTTGTATTGAAGAACTGAAATAAATTAACTTTTTGATGATATTTCAATTTTGTGAGAAGCACCTGTATATACTGCAAATGTTGGGAAGGGGTTAACATTCAATGTACTGTAAAGTGTGAAAAACTGTGGTGAAATCGTGTAAACAGTTTAATTCCGCCATATTTTTTGAGAGTTTTGTTTTAATGGATCATTATTCTCCAGGTCAGTATAATTTTGGCAATAGCAAACTTATATTGTTTTTTTTTTTTATTTAAGTGTAGAATTTTTTTTAGGAATTTGGAAAAAGACAAATTATTTGATCTGTGTTAGCATTTTCTGAGACATACAGTATAACATTTTTATTTTTCTGCTGTGTGAGAGCTAGTTTTCTTGCCTGATGAGCTGACAGTTTTATTAATATCATTTTGAAGTACATGCAAAGTTTTTATATGTTTTTATTGCATTTGTTTAGACAGGAGTGTTGATTTTTTCTCATTATGGCATTTACTAATTGGCTACTTAATTTTATGTTTTAAACGAGCAATCTTTTACCAACGTGTTACTAAATATGATTTTTTTTTTTTTCAAATTCATTTTTATGGGGGGAAAAGTGAGACAAAATGAACTTTTATATTTTTAACAACTTTTTTTATTTTTTTTACTTTTTATTCCACACTGGTAATTTGATCATGCAATTGTCTGATCACTAATCCTGTATACTGCAATACTACAGTAATACAGCAGATAGTAAAACTTGTGGTCTTTGAATTTCAGCATATAGTTAAGCTTTCGATGACATCTCAGATAGCAGCATAGTATGTAGCCCCACAGTAGCCCCCAAACTATATAATGACCCCCACACTTTATGATCCCTCAAAGTAGCCACCAAATTGTATAATTGCTCTCGACGCACCATTTCTGTGCAAAAAATAGTGTGGACATTTAGTTGCTTTTGTTATATCTGATTGATTGACAAGGTGATATTGAAAAGGGAATTAAATAAAGATTTGCATCAAGTCCTTGCTGCTTACTGTAATTTTATCCCAAGAGACCATTGATCACATTTGAGGGTTACTTTAATTTTAGTCCTCAAAATCTTCCCTCTTTAAACATGGATGAGATTAAACATTTGTGCCTGAGAGCATTTTTTAAAAGGTCCCAAGAGACTGTAACTAACCTAAATGTTTCCCAGTGCATTTTACTTTTCATCTCACAAGGGTGAAATATTTACTTTTGATGAGCAACTAAATTGAAATCTTTGGGCACAGCATGACAAGAGGTTTCTTTCTGTAGTTATATTAAAAGAGATAAAACCTATTATACTCTGTAAACCCTCTTAACTATGATACAAAATCTGCAGAAACATGAGCAATATATTTTAAAACACTTTGAGGATATTGTTGCTGTATTGCTACAAGTGATAGAAACTCACATCTCAAGATGGGTTGAAAATTTGGCACAATATCTAAAATATTATGTATAAAGATAAACACTTGCCCAATATTTCCAACAGAAATACACGTATTCATCAGCCGAAAAAATGTCTCTCAATTGCATAAGGGCATAACTATAGAGGTGAAGAAGTTGTAAAAGCATACAGGCCCTGTTGCCATGCAAGAAGATACCGTCCGATATTCTATACGGCATTTGGTAGGTGGTGACCGTGTCATGAATTTGACATCAAGGCTCTAGAGCTTTAATCCTATAATGCAATATCACATACAATGAAGGAAATAATTATTTGATCCCTTGCTGATTTTGTAAGTTTGCCCACTGACAAAGACATGAGCAGTTTATAACTTTAAGGGTGGGTTAATTTTGACATTGAAAGATAGAATATCAAAAATAAAATCCAGAAAATCGCATTGTATAAATTATATAAATGATTGGCATTTTGCAGTGAGAAATAAGTATTTGATCTCCCACCAATCATAAAGAGTTCTGGCTCCCACCGACCAGTTAGATGCTCCTAATCCACTCGTTATCTGCCTTAAAGACAGCTGTCTTACATAGTCACTAGTGATGAGCGAGTATACTCATTGCTCGGGTTTTCCCGAGCTTGCTCGGGTGTCCACCAAATATTTTGGCTTGCTCGGAGATTTAGATTTCGTCATCTCATCTGCATGATTTGCGACTGCTAGACCGCTTGAATACATGTGTGGAATGCCTGTTTATTACTATATCATCCACCACCTCGTCTTCCACTTCTGCACCCTAGTACTCCTCCTGACTTTCTGGCAATTGTGTCTCATCATTGTCCACCTCTTGTTACATGTTCCCACCATTGCCCTCGGGTGACCGTGGATGCCAAGATATTTGGGCATCGCTACATGCCATCTCCTCTTGCCCCGCTTCAAGTGGACCGGGCGAGAGTCCCAAAACTCAAAACAGAAAAGTGAACAGCTCTTCGGAGTGTCCAAGTGTGGGATCAGTCATCTTCAGGCACTTGGCATGGTGGGAAAAAGGAAGATCAGGGTGAGGAATATGTGGTCCAGACTCACGGCTACTGAGACTTGACCGTGTGGAAGACAGGGTGGTGGTGGTGGCAAAGTGACACACACTCACACATGGGTATATGCTTCCTGATTTTGGCTATTTGCTGTTGTCCTCCTTCTTTAGGGCATCTCCACAGGCTCCCCCTATTATTTGGTAATGTATTAGAGCAGTGCACCTAGCGCTTATCTTATGTGCTACCCTGGATGACGACTACTGGGTCTGAACCAGTTCAAACAGGGTCCTGAGACATTTTCTCTGGTCTTTTTGCCTCCCGATTATGTTATTTTTCTGACTATTAGGTGAAGTGGGTAATATGTGCATCTCTCTAGTACATAGCATTATACACTTGGGTCTGGACTGTTTTACCCATTTGGGCTTTATTGCAATACATCTGTATGGTATTTCTGACACCAAGTTATCTTGCTTTTCAATCCTTAATAATCACCTGGTTGTATGTATCTGTATTTAACTAATGTGATAGGGGAGTCTTAGAGAGTTATATTTTTAACCCTATTGGTCTATTATAATTGTCATGGATTGACTTTTTAATGTTTTTAAATGGTTTTTTGGTCTGTCTGAAACTTAATAAAATGAATTTTGTGTGATTCATGTGGTGATCCCAGTTTTTTGGTCAGTAACTTTCTTCTCTTTTTTGCATTATCTATTTATACTGACGACCGGTGTATTCCCTTATATATCTTGGTGGTGCCCTCCTTATCTTTATTATTGTCCTCCTCCTTCTCCTCATCCTCATCCTTCACCACCATATCAAAAGGGTGACCGTGGTCGGTGATGCAACAACCACATAATTTTTTTAAAGGGTGTTTATGATGCCCGTAAAAAAAAATTTGTTATACAGTATGTTCATGTATACCCCCAGGGTAAATGTGTGTCAGCCTATACAATTAGTGCATGGGCATTACAAGTATAGGAGTCCCTCTCCTTTCTATTGGAAAAATTTATTTATGAGGCTCTCCTCCACGTCTCTTCCAAAGGGCATTGGAGTGCCTCCAAATTTTTGGCAGCCCTTGCATTTACTGCACAAGCAAACACTATGGGAGACCCACTTGCTAATAATGGGAACATTTTTTCATGAGACCCTCCTCTACGTCTCTTCCAAAGGGCATTGGAGTGCCCTTACTAAACAAAATTGATGCCCGAGAAAATATTAGCGAAGGGACTCAAAGGCCCACTTAATAGCCAAGCACTACTTCTCCGCTACACTATAGTTTCCTGCTCAAATAGGTGACTGTATGTGTTAGGTGTCTATTTCCCACCACTGCTCAGGGGGAATCTCAAGCCATGTCCTCTGCAATCTTGCATTCTTCTGCTGCCACAGAGGTTCCTGCTCAGCAGAGTGGTCGGTCCCAGCATCTTGCTCAGGCTAATGCTATGCGTCTGGTTGCTGCTACCGCCCCAGGTTCAGATATAGCATTCAGCATTAGCCAATGGTGAGCAGATGCTCCTGGGACTAAGGCTAGTTTCACACTTGCTTTTTTTTGCAGCGCGTTTTTCCCGCAAAAAAACGCATTAAAAAAATGCATACAAATGCATACAAACGCTGCGTTTTTTTCCAGCATTTTAATGCGCATGCAGGAAAAAAACGCAGCGTTTTTGCGCGTTTGTATGCGTTTTTTGTGCGTTTGCGTTTTTTTACAGATTTTGGAAAAACCCCACAAAAAAGAAAAAACAACCATTCAACAACACACAAGACCAATGGGACTTCATTGTGGGTGTGGTATGTTAATATATATAGACCCTGTCTACAGTATTCTTCACATTTGCTTGATTCTTCTCGTGACCATGGATCTGCGCTGGAAGAGTTTTCACTTCAACTTGGATTTGAACATCGCGATGGCTCAGGCGTATGCAGTTGCTTGCCATGAACAAAGGAAGAGAGAGAGGCAGCGAAGACGGCGGCGTATGTGGATACATCCGATTGTTGAACTCCGGGAGAGCCGTGGGGCATACCACACCCTCTACAGCGAGCTACGTGCAAACCCGGAGAAATTTACTGATTATATCCGGATGTCCCACGAAAGTTTCATGGATTTGCTTGCTCGTGTCCAACAATCCATCCGGAGACAGGACACACAGCTCCGTCGTGCGATTCCTCCTGAGGAACGGCTACTGGTGACATTACGGTATGTTTTAAAAACAAAGGGGTGTGGTCTGATGTTTTTTTTTGTAAATTTAGTATTCAAAACCTTGGGTAATTAGTTTTCGTGAATGTACTAATATTTTTTTTTATAGTTTTTAAAAATAATATACATAAATATTAATTTTACTTCTTTGTCTGTTCACAGATTCCTGGCGACTGGAGAAACCCTATCCTCACTACACTTCCAGTACCGTATTGGAATCTCTACCTTGTCTGGAATTGTTGCTGACACCTGCCGGGCTCTCTGGAATGTTCTTTGCCCAGAATTTATGCCCCTGTCCACCGCTGAAAAGTGGATGGAAATTGCTGACAAATTCTGGACAGTATGCAATTTTCCCAACTGTTTGGGAGCTGTTGATGGGAAACACATACGGATCATCAAACCCCAAAGAACGGGATCTGAGTACTATAATTACAAAAAGTACTTTTCAATAGTACTCATTGCAATTGCGGATGCCGGATGTATGTTTGTAGCAGTGGACATTGGAGCATTTGGCCGTGGTAATGACTCGCAGGCTTTTAAAAACTCAGACATGGGCCGGAGGTTGTATGGCAACCAATTTAATTTCCCTATGCCACGGCCTCTTCCTCACACCGAAGCTCCGCCACTGCCCTTTGTAATGGTTGGCGATGAGGCTTTTCAAATGTGCGGAAACTTACTGAAACCCTACTCCAGCCGTGACTTGGACCACACCAAAAAAATTTTTAATTACAGGCTGACCAGGGCCAGAAGAACTGTCGAGTGTGCTTTTGGGATTCTTGTTTCCAGATGGCGAATTCTGGGCACGGCCATTAATCTTAAACTTGAAACAGTCGATGAGGTGGTGAAGGCCTGTGTGGTTCTACATAACTTTGTGATGGCTAAAGAGCACCCGACCTTTGAACTGGACGATGATGCTCCTAACCCATTGCCTGAATTCACTCAGCACACTCTCAGGTCATCCGTTGAAGTTGGCCAAATGAGGGACAAATTTGCGGCCTACTTTATTTCTGATGTAGGACGGGTGCACTGGCAAGATGAAATGGTGTAAAGTTGTTATTTATGGTAATAAAAATCCTTATTTGATACCATTACTGAGTGCACTATATTTTTTAAACTCCAATTAATTAAAAAACTTCCCATGTATAACTGAATTTTGTTATGTTCACACACCTGGGCAGGTAAATACACATACGAGTTAAAATGCAGCATTGCTAGTCTGCGTGAAATATATTGGAATGAACAAAGCTGCAGGCCATGAATCAGGAAACCATTTTTTTTCAAGAGAAAATTGTGCAACTAGTTTAAAACAAAGTATGTGATTTTCTCAAAACACAACCCTCAAAACCCAACCCCAATGAAAGTCCATGGGGAATACAAGTCAGCATTGAGTGGATGAATGTAATCTGCTCATGTAATCTGCTCCATTACAAGTTATTACACTAGGCCTTGTTATGACTATACTAGGCCGTGGTAACTAGTATCTTGTTTCACAAAAAACAAACGGGTGAAACTTGACAAGTTTCAACAGTTTGAAAATAGATTCTAGTTGGTAAAACTAGAGTTATTACACTAGGCCTTGGAATGACTATACTAGGCCGTGGTATTTCAAATATGAGTACAGTAGGCCTTGGGGCTAGTAGTATAGTAATATGTGAAATACCACGGCCTAGTATAGTCATACCAAGGCCTACTGTAATAACTCGATTTTTAACAACTAGCATCTTGTTTCACAAAAAACAAAGTGGTGAAACTATAAAGAAACTTATTTTTTAGACAAGTTTCAACAGTTTGTTTTTCATGAAACCAGATTCTATTTGGTAAAACTAGAGTTATTACACTAGGCCTTGGAATGACTATACTAGGCCGTGGTATTTCAAATATGAGTACAGTAGGCCTTGGGGCTAGTAGTATAGTAATATGTGAAATACCACGGCCTAGTATAGTCATACCAAGGCCTACTGTAATAACTCGATTTTTAACAACTAGCATCTTGTTTCACAAAAAACAAAGTGGTGAAACTATAAAGAAACTTATTTTTTAGACAAGTTTCAACAGTTTGTTTTTCATGAAACCAGATTCTATTTGGTAAAACTAGAGTTATTACACTAGGCCTTGGAATGACTATACTAGGCCGTGGTATTTCAAATATGAGTATAGTAGGCCTTGGGGCTAGTAGTATAGTAATATGTGAAATACCACGGCCTAGTATAGTCATACCAAGGCCTACTGTAATAACTCGATTTTTAACAACTAGCATCTTGTTTCACAAAAAACAAAGTGGTGAAACTATAAAGAAACTTATTTTTTAGACAAGTTTCAACAGTTTGTTTTTCATGAAACCAGATTCTATTTGGTAAAACTAGAGTTATTACACTAGGCCTTGGAATGACTATACTAGTCCATGTTATTTCACATATGACTATACTAGCCCTTGGGTTGGTTTTTAACATGTATTTACCCATCAGTGTGTGTGAGCAGCGCAAACAACATTAATGAAACTTATTAATGGTGAACCACAAATGTAAATTTATTTTTTATCACAAAAAAAAAAATCAAAATTATTTTTTACGGCGTTTGGGGGCAGATGGTTTCAATTTGGGGGTGTGCAGGGAATATGCAACACTTGCAGTTGAAGATGGTGTTTGTGATGTACAATGTCTGTGAGGTATGGGGTTTTGTCTACAAAATATGATGTTTTCTGTTGTAACTTTCCAGAAAAATCCAGCCCTCTATGCCAATGCAGGCTGTCAGCTCATGCAGCACCTTCCCCCCTCCTCTTTTCGCCCATGGCTCACTCACACACTGACCAGTGCCCCCCTGCCTGGGCTAGCTCTGAAACCTTAAACCAACTTCCTCTCGAAGAGCAGGGGGAAGGGATCCCTTTGTTCGGAAAAACACAGGCTGTATGCCGGTATATGGGAAACATAAAAGTCATATTACGAAAACCATACCAAGTAGAGATATGAAAATCATATTTTTGTAACCTGAGCGGTCTCAGCTTCGAGACCGCGTATGTTTCGAAGTTCTACCCTGCCCAGAACATGAGATATGATTTGCGCCCAAATGGACGGTCATATCGCATAGAGGTTTGATGTTTTCTTGATGGGCTCATTACGCTGGGAAACATGATACCACTGATGAGTCCATACCAGCTTCTCCCATAAAGTTATAGCTAATCTAAGTTTTGTAGCCAAAACATAACTTGGATAAGAGAGGTGGGATCAACCCAGAATGCACCTCTCCGTGATGTCACATAGGAAAGTCTATAAGGCATTTCCTGGGCAAACCAGCTCAGAACAGCTGCAGAGTCCGTGCTGACAAGAACTCCAGATGAATGGAGACGTGTGGCTCCTCCCCCCTTAAAGCCGCATGGTCTGCCTAAGGAACAATATGGAACTGTGAGTGTAATCTCTTTGTTTTCTCCACTTTTATTTTATACCTGTACTGTACATATTTTATGTCTCAATTTTATAGCAACTTTTATCTGTAATCACTGTCCTCTTTCGGAAAATAAATGAAATTATTTAGATCTGTCTCCATGCTCTAAGAATCGAACTATACGCCTTTGATAGATAATCGCTACTAATTCAAGGGGTTTGCCACGGACCCTCTTAATTTAACACTGTGAATTAAGTAACCGTGACTGGTGGCAGCGCGTTGTGCACGGCTATTACGGCTTGCTGGCAGTACAGAAGGGTCTTATATTGCTGAATAAGGGTCTGCAGCCACAGCATTGATAATTCCCTTACTGCAGAAGCCTAATTGCCGGTTCACAACAGGCAGCCCGTCCGGCGACCAATTATCCTAGGTGCAGTTCCCTGACTGACCTGAGGGTAAGGGGGGCGCCGGAGAGCTGTGAGTTCCAAAGTGGAACTGAGAAAGTGGGATATACATAAATCCCCGCAGTACTTGGAAGATTGATAGCAGTGGTGGGGCATCCAAATTAAACTCCCCCTGCGGCAAATTGTAGAGCGAGATTAGCTTGCTGGATATTTTTGGTCACATGGTGCCAGTGTTGGGATAACTAAGATAAGCCCCACTGCGCCTGTGATAGCCGTGTGCCGGCATTGTGTCACGCCCCTCCGTCCGCTGATACACCCGTGTCAGTGGTGGGACTGTGACATAGTGGTGACACAGGGTCCGCTGTCCGTCGCGTTTTGGTGGCAGCGGGACCCCCGTTAGTCGTCGCCCGTAAGTGGACGAACGGCCGTGGGCTGTTCGTCACATATTGGTGGCAGCGCGGTGGGATAATCCTAGAGCATTAGTGATTTGGTTTGAGCAATCATTCCTCTCACTAAAAACCTGCACAGATCCTGCGGGAATCCTGCATCATAGGTTTTGGAGAACAGACTCAGTGGTTACTAGTCCTGAGACATTAGTGTGTACTTGCAAGTATCCCCCTCCCGTTTCTTCGTTTTTCTTTTTCTATCTTTTATTTGGCAACCATGGCGGCGATGACAGTGGAGTGGTATCAGAAGCAGAAAAAGGACACCCTTGCTGGGTTATGCACGTACCGAGGCATAGACGCCGCAGGAGGAACCAAAGATCAAATGATCGCGGCTCTAGTGCAGCTGGACAACGGCCAGAATCCAGCGAGCGCAGAAGTTGGCCCAAGTTGCCATGGGGCTGCAGCAGAGGCTCCACTCCTGAGCGCTGGCCCCACATTCAACCAGAACGGGGTGGACCCCTATCTGCAAATGGCCTTGGACGAACTCCCCGCCGAAGACAGGGATGGGCGGGTGAGGCTGATCCAGCAATATCGGCAGGAGGCCCAAGCCGAACGTGAGCGCCAAGCTGAGGCTGAGAGAGCCGAGCGCCAGGCGCAGAGGGCCCATGAACTGGAGGTACTCCAGCGGGGTGGGAATGCCCCCACAGCCCGAAGCAGTGAGCCCAGCAGCGTCCAGACTCCTAAACCCCGGCCAGAGCATTTTCCCGTGATGGAAAAGGATGGGGACTTGGACACATTTCTGCGAGCCTTTGAGAAAGCCTGCAGACAGTACCAGCTGCCTAGAGACCAATGGGCAAGGTACTTGACCCCAGGGCTAAAAGGCAAAGCCCTGGAGGCATTTGCTTCTCTTCCGCCAGAAGCCGATGACGACTATGACGCCATAAAGCAGGCGCTGATCGCCAAATACCGGCTGACACCTGAGGTATACCGAAAGAAGTTCCGACACCTCCAACGTGGCCCACACGATAGCTACAGTGATGTGGTGCAAGGACTCAGGACCCACTTTGACCAGTGGATCCATGGACTGTCCGTTGAAACCTTTGAGCAGCTACGGGACCTGATGATCAAAGACCAGTTCCTGCATCTCTGCCCAGCTGAGGTCCGACAGTTCATCCTGGACCGCGAACCAACGAACGCGGACAAAGCGGCGCAGATCGCCGACAACCACGAGGCCAACCGGAAGCCCGAGACGCGGAGGCCAGTCGCCACCAGCTGGAAAGGGGGTAAGCCAGCAACCAACCCCAATGCCCCAGCTAGCCGTCCCTCCGGAGGCCCTGTCCCTGTTGCCAACAACAGGCCGGCTACTGACAGTCGCCTGTGTCACCACTGCCAGCGGCTTGGTCACTTCTTTTACACCTGTCCGAACAGGCCGAAGAACCCCCCAGCCAAGGCCCCCGGGCCCAATGCCTCTGTTCTTTTGGTGGGAGGTGTGGTTGGGAGGGCTGACGACAACGTTCAACCTGTTCAGGTGGGGGCCCGTCTTGCTACAGGCCTCAAGGACACCGGGGCTGAACGAACCCTCATCCGTCCTGGACTGGCGGCCCCTGAAGAGTTTGTTGAGGGGAAAACCCTGACTGTCACCGGGATTGGAGGCACCCGTTGTCCCTTGCCAGTGGCACGAGTTTTTCTTGACTGGGGTGCCGGGAGCGGGTTGAGGGAGGTGGGAGTGTCTGAAAATTTGCCCACTGATGTTTTATTGGGGACTGACTTGGGGAGGATGGTTGCATACTATGTCCCTGACACCCTTCCCCAAACTGATAATAAGGGTAACGTTAACCCTGATGATGTTGATGATGGGAAACTGAATGTGTTACCTGCTAATGCCTTGATGAGTAATGATGCAACTAACAACCATTCTTTCCCCAGGTACGATGCTGATGCTGATGTGAATGTACCAAAGCAAACTGATAACCATTCTTTTCCTAGGAATGATGATGTATCTGTGCCGACTGAACCCGTTAACCCTTTCTTTGAAACGGTAGATGTGTCCACAGGTACCGAGGTGCTC
Organism: Dendrobates tinctorius; assembly: GCF_039654945.1. NCBI lineage: Eukaryota > Metazoa > Chordata > Amphibia > Anura > Dendrobatidae > Dendrobates > Dendrobates tinctorius. The sequence goes on from NW_027361672.1 coordinate 18,319,906, forward strand.
AGCCCCGTCACTCTGCGGAGTGAGACGGCTGAGGAACCCCTGGCAGGAGCAAGCAACGGTGCTCAAGAGAATGGGGAGGTGCATGGGGACCATGAGGAAGGTAATGCCATGCAGCTGACCAGTGCCACCGAGGAAGGTAACTGGCCCATAAGTAGCACTGCTCCTGAAGTGTTGGGGGTGGATGGGGAGGTAGAGCCCAGGGCAGCACCAGCTGGTGGGTCTGAAGAAATCCCCAGGGAGACAGCATACATAGCAGCTGTCACACGCAGTCAGAGTGCCCAGATCGCAGGTAACGCACTGTCTTCTGGACCCTCTGCTGCTACAGGAGAGACTGAACCAGAGGTGAACCCAGAGCCGGTTCCAGAGGGCCCCAGTAAAGGAGGTACCCTGACGTCACTTCTGGCAGCCTCCAGCATGGAGTTCCAGGCTGCTCTGCACTCAGATGCCAGCCTGGAGAAATTGAGAGGTCTCGCCGAGACGCCCACCTCCAAGTCTGATAAGGAGAGGGTGTTCTGGGAACGAGGAAGGTTGTACCGGGAGACAGTACCCGGAGATCCTAAAAAGGAGTGGTTGAGGGAAAGACAGCTGGTCGTCCCCTATCAGTTCAGAACCGAGTTGTTGCGGATTGCCCATGAGATTCCACTCGCTGGACACTTGGGGATCAGCAAAACAAAGGCACGGCTGTCTCAACACTTCTATTGGCCCAAGATGGGGACAGATGTAACACACTACTGCCGCTCCTGTGCCACCTGTCAAAAAGTGGGTAAGGCGGGGCCTGCTCTTAAGGCTCCCCTTATTCCTTTGCCGGTGATAGAGGAGCCTTTCCAGAGAATCGCGGTGGACATTGTAGGACCGCTGTCCGTCCCCAGCAGCTCCGGAAAGCGATACATTCTCACCGTGGTAGACTACGCTACCCGGTACCCAGAGGCAGTAGCTCTGTCTTCAACCAGGGCAGATAAGGTGGCTGACGCACTGGTGACCATCTTTTCAAGGGTAGGATTTCCCAGGGAGATGCTTACCGATCAAGGGCCCCAATTCATGTCTCGCCTAATGGAGGCTCTCTGTGAGAAAATGCAGGTGACGCACCTGGTATCGAGTCCGTATCACCCACAGACTAATGGTTTGTGTGAACGCTTCAACGGTACCCTCAAACAGATGCTCCGCATACTGGTTGAGACCCAAGGGCGCGACTGGGAGCGGTACCTCCCACACCTGCTGTTCGCTTACAGAGAAGTTCCGCAGGCCTCGACCGGGTTCTCCCCCTTCGAGCTCCTGTATGGCAGGCGAGTCCGGGGACCCCTTGGGTTGATAAGAGAATCCTGGGAAGATGAGCCAAACCCCACAGAAGTGTCCATCGTGGATTATGTCATGCGCTTCCGTGACAAGATGCAGACCTTGACGCAGTTGGTGCATGACAACATGACGCAGGCTCAGGCTGACCAGAAGCACTGGTACGACCAGAACGCCCGGGAGCGGACCTACCAGGTGGGTCAAAAGGTGTGGGCGCTGGTCCCTGTACCAACGGATAAGCTTCAGGCAGCCTGGGAAGGCCCATACGTCGTCCACCAACAGCTCAACCCGGTCACCTACGTGGTCACGCTTGACCATGCTCGGGGTAGGCGCAAGGCCTTTCACGTCAACATGCTGAAGGCGCACTACGAACGTGAAGCTTGCGTCCTACCGGTCTGCAATCTGCCAGAGGATGGGGAGGAAGATTCCCTCCTGGACATGCTGGCCCAGGCCAAGGCCAATGGGTCCGTTGAGGACATGGAGATAAGTGGTTCGCTCACCGTGTCCCAGCGGTTGCAGTTGATGGCCACCCTGGAACTCTTCCGGCCCGTGTTCACCAACCGTCCTGGGAGGACGGAGTTAGCGGTTCATGAGGTGGACACCGGGAATCATGCCCCATTACGGCGAACACCTTATCGGATCTCTGAAACGGTGCAACAAGTCATGCGCCAAGAGATCGATGAGATGTTAAGGCTGGGAGTGATTCGACGGTCAAAAGGTGCGTGGGCTTCACCTGTAGTCCTCGTTCCTAAAAAGGATCGAACCACCCGGTTCTGCGTGGACTACAGGGGGCTCAACGCCATCACAACCTCTGATGCCCACCCAATGCCGCGCATCGAGGATCTGCTCGAGCGGTTGACAAACGCCAACTACATATCCATCATGGATTTGAGTCGGGGATACTGGCAGATTCCCCTGAGCCCTGAGGCGCAGGAGAAATCCGCCTTTATCACCCCCTTTGGACTGTACGAGTCCACGGTCATGCCCTTCGGCATGAAGAATGCCCCTGCCACTTTCCAGCGGATGGTCAACCACCTGCTTCGGGGACTGGAGGAGTACGCCGTGGCATACTTAGACGATATTGCCGTCTTCAGTTCCACCTGGGAGGAACACCTTCAGCACCTCCAGGAGGTGCTCAAGCGTCTTCACCAGGCAGGCCTGACCATCAAGCCGGGGAAGTGCCAGATAGGCATGCACAAGGTCCACTACCTGGGGCACCGGGTAGGCGGGGGTTCCATGAGTCCGGAGCCAGAAAAAGTGGACGCAATCGTGTCCTGGCCCACCCCCAGGACCAAGAAACAGGTGAAGTCCTTCTTGGGCACTGCAGGGTACTATAGGCGGTTCGTACAGGACTATAGCGCCCTTGCCAAACCCTTGACTGACCTCACCAAGCAGAGGCTACCCCAAACAGTCAACTGGACAGATGACTGTGAGGCGGCTTTCCAAGCTTTGAAAGCAGCCCTGTGCAACTCTCCAGTGTTGAGAGCAGTCGACAGCAGTCGCCCGTTTCTGGTACAGACCGACGCCAGCGAGTTTGGCCTCGGTGCTGTGCTTAGCCAGGTCGACTCGGGGGACCAAGAGCACCCCGTGTTGTACCTGAGCCGGAAACTTTTGCCGAGGGAAGTGGCATACTCGACCATCGAGAAGGAGTGTCTGGCCATGGTGTGGGCACTGCAGAGTTTGCAGCCCTACCTGTATGGGCGCGCCTTCACGGTGGTAACCGACCACAACCCTCTGAGCTGGTTGCACACAGTGTCCGGAACCAATGGAAGGTTGCTCCGCTGGAGCCTTGCCCTTCAACAGTACGACTTCACTGTAAAACACAGGAAGGGCAGCGAAAACGGCAATGCCGATGGGTTGTCCCGCCGGGGCGAACCCGCTGAGGTGCGCATGGCCGATTACCGAGAGGTAATGCCTCCTTAGCGCCCTCTTAAGGGGGGAGGTGTGATGTACAATGTCTGTGAGGTATGGGGTTTTGTCTACAAAATATGATGTTTTCTGTTGTAACTTTCCAGAAAAATCCAGCCCTCTATGCCAATGCAGGCTGTCAGCTCATGCAGCACCTTCCCCCCTCCTCTTTTCGCCCATGGCTCACTCACACACTGACCAGTGCCCCCCTGCCTGGGCTAGCTCTGAAACCTTAAACCAACTTCCTCTCGAAGAGCAGGGGGAAGGGATCCCTTTGTTCGGAAAAACACAGGCTGTATGCCGGTATATGGGAAACATAAAAGTCATATTACGAAAACCATACCAAGTAGAGATATGAAAATCATATTTTTGTAACCTGAGCGGTCTCAGCTTCGAGACCGCGTATGTTTCGAAGTTCTACCCTGCCCAGAACATGAGATATGATTTGCGCCCAAATGGACGGTCATATCGCATAGAGGTTTGATGTTTTCTTGATGGGCTCATTACGCTGGGAAACATGATACCACTGATGAGTCCATACCAGCTTCTCCCATAAAGTTATAGCTAATCTAAGTTTTGTAGCCAAAACATAACTTGGATAAGAGAGGTGGGATCAACCCAGAATGCACCTCTCCGTGATGTCACATAGGAAAGTCTATAAGGCATTTCCTGGGCAAACCAGCTCAGAACAGCTGCAGAGTCCGTGCTGACAAGAACTCCAGATGAATGGAGACGTGTGGCTCCTCCCCCCTTAAAGCCGCATGGTCTGCCTAAGGAACAATATGGAACTGTGAGTGTAATCTCTTTGTTTTCTCCACTTTTATTTTATACCTGTACTGTACATATTTTATGTCTCAATTTTATAGCAACTTTTATCTGTAATCACTGTCCTCTTTCGGAAAATAAATGAAATTATTTAGATCTGTCTCCATGCTCTAAGAATCGAACTATACGCCTTTGATAGATAATCGCTACTAATTCAAGGGGTTTGCCACGGACCCTCTTAATTTAACACTGTGAATTAAGTAACCGTGACTGGTGGCAGCGCGTTGTGCACGGCTATTACGGCTTGCTGGCAGTACAGAAGGGTCTTATATTGCTGAATAAGGGTCTGCAGCCACAGCATTGATAATTCCCTTACTGCAGAAGCCTAATTGCCGGTTCACAACAGGCAGCCCGTCCGGCGACCAATTATCCTAGGTGCAGTTCCCTGACTGACCTGAGGGTAAGGGGGGCGCCGGAGAGCTGTGAGTTCCAAAGTGGAACTGAGAAAGTGGGATATACATAAATCCCCGCAGTACTTGGAAGATTGATAGCAGTGGTGGGGCATCCAAATTAAACTCCCCCTGCGGCAAATTGTAGAGCGAGATTAGCTTGCTGGATATTTTTGGTCACATGGTGCCAGTGTTGGGATAACTAAGATAAGCCCCACTGCGCCTGTGATAGCCGTGTGCCGGCATTGTGTCACGCCCCTCCGTCCGCTGATACACCCGTGTCAGTGGTGGGACTGTGACATAGTGGTGACACAGGGTCCGCTGTCCGTCGCGTTTTGGTGGCAGCGGGACCCCCGTTAGTCGTCGCCCGTAAGTGGACGAACGGCCGTGGGCTGTTCGTCACAGTGTTTGAGGGGAAGGGGCAACAAAACTTGTGGGGGAAGGTAGTCCAGTTAAGGGAATTAAACTTGGAACACTTGTAGGAGAGGAAATCTGTTCAGGTACATTTGTTGTAATGGCATGTCGCCGTAGGCTTGTGTGCCTGGACCGACTTTGGCCCAATGCCCGCCTTGATTGATTTCGCCTTGAAGTAGGGGCAAATATGGAATGTAGGTCCCCCGTCTGCTGGTATGGCAGCTGCTGCTGAGGTGGCGGCTGCTGCTGCAGAGGTGGCGGCTGCTGCTGAGGTGGCGGCTGCTGCTGAGGTGGCGGCTGCTGCTGAGGTGGCGGCTGCTGCTGAGGTGGCTGCTGCTGCTGAGGTGGCTGCTGCTGCTCTTCGTTGTCAGTGCTCGTCCTTGCAGGACGACTGGTGGCGGCAGTGATGGCCCAGGTTTGCAGAGTGGTGGTGGCAGGGCTACTACATGTTGTTGTAGCGGCAGGGCTGTTCCATGTTTGCCTAGTGGTGGCTGAGCTCCACGCATGCATGGGATTGGCGGTGGTGCTCCAGACAGGAGCAGCGCTTGCCATGGTGGTGTCGGTGAAGTGACCAGCTGCACTCAGACTTGTGGTGGTGTAACGGTGGGTGTCCTGGCTTTGAATAGAGGTGTCCGTGCAGTGGTATGCAGCACAAGTCGGTAGTGAGGTGAAGCGAGTCAATGGTGGCACAGGTGGAAAGGACACCACTGACTGCTGACCGTACCGATTATGCTGCATAGCCTGCAAGAAAGCATTGTTGCAGGCCTGCAGCACATTCAGCTGTTGATCAGGACTAAGGTGTTCCGCCATGCCCTTTTCAATCTTACTAAAAAAATGGTGTGCTGGTCTGTTGAGGTCGGCCTCCAGACGGTCAAGGCGCTGTTCTACAGAATTGAAGCGGTGTTCAAAGTGGTTAAAACCACGTTCCATGAGTGCAAAACCGCTTTCAACTCTGTCGGACAGTGACTTGAGGCTGGAATTAAATGTCTCGCTCAAATGCATAAACTCGGGCAAGACATTCCTGTCCAAGGCCCTCTGCCGCTGGCGGGTAGTGCCCGCATAACCAGTGGCAGAGACCTGGGACAGGGGAACACCTGATGGCCCAGCTTCCTGGTCACCAGCTGTGTGTGTGGTTGACCTGCAAGGTGCTTCCTGGCTGTCGGATGGCTGGGACGGGTCAGAGGACGTCCGAGGAAGGACCGCTCCAGGGCCAGGTTGCAGGGTGCTGCTCCAGGTGCTGTGGAAGAAAGGAAAATCATTACTACCATGCCTTTACAAGAAGCATCAGCTGTGGATTAGAAAAACACAGATTAATAAAAATAAAAACCCAAAATGTATAATACTTACGATCTTGTGGCAAGGACCGGTCTTAGGAACTGCAACGCGTGATAGTGACGGTATCTAGTTCTGGTCCTTGACGCAGATCCACTGCGAACCTGGCCCTCAGCACGAACATCACTGTTGAAGCGGTCCTTGATCGAACGCCAACGTGTTCGGACTTTGTCCACTGTTGATAAAAAAAAACAGTGCCGTCAAGGACAACAGTCACTGCGGCACAATACAGAGCAATACAATACTCAAAGCAGTCACTGTAGACCCCGATGACACTGTTGGGTTTCCTGCTAGAATACGCCTAGCACGAAACCCAACAGTGCCGTCAAGGACAACAGTCACTGCGGCACAATACAGAGCAATACAATACTCAAAGCAGTCACTGTAGACCCCGATGACACTGTTGGGTTTCCTGCTAGAATACGCCTAGCACGAAACCCAACAGTGCCGTCAAGGACAACAGTCACTGCGGCACAATACAGAGCAATACAATACTCAAAGCAGTCACTGTAGACCCCGATGACACTGTTGGGTTTCCTGCTAGAATACGCCTAGCACGAAACCCAACAGTGCCGTCAAGGACAACAGTCACTGCGGCACAATACAGAGCAATACAATACTCAAAGCAGTCACTGTAGACCCCGATGAAACTGTTGGGTTTCCTGCTAGAATACGCCTAGCACGAAACCCAACAGTGCCGTCAAGGACAACAGTCACTGCGGCACAATACAGAGCAATACAATACTCAAAGCAGTCACTGTAGACCCCGATGACACTGTTGGGTTTCCTGCTAGAATACGCCTAGCACGAAACCCAACAGTGCCGTCAAGGACAACAGTCACTGCGGCACAATACAGAGCAATACAATACTCAAAGCAGTCACTGTAGACCCCGATGAAACTGTTGGGTTTCCTGCTAGAATACGCCTAGCACGAAACCCAACAGTGCCGTCAAGGACAACAGTCACTGCGGCACAATACAGAGCAAAACAATACTCAAAGCAGTCACTGTAGACCCCGATGACACTGTTGGGTTTCCTGCTAGAATACGCCTAGCACGAAACCCAACAGTGCCGTCAAGGACAACAGTCACTGCGGCACAATACAGAGCAATACAATACTCAAAGCAGTCACTGTAGACCCCGATGACACTGTTGGGTTTCCTGCTAGAATACGCCTAGCACGAAACCCAACAGTGCCGTCAAGGACAACAGTCACTGCGGCACAATACAGAGCAGGGAAATACTCACTAAACGCCTTTTTGGAGGATGCTGTGGCGCTGTCCCAGCCATCCATCAACGATGCGGCCACCTCATTCCATAGCCGCCGGGTCACCACATTGTCCTTGTACAGCCGGTCACGGCTGTCCCACAACGGCGAACGCTCCTGGACCAGGCTGATGAGCTGCTCATTATCCAGGTAGACGTCTTCATCCCGTTGTGGAACCTAGACAAAACACATTCATTAGAATAATCAAATTTAAATTGAATAAAAAGTTACAAAAAAAGAAACAAAAAAAAGAGTAAAAATAGAAGATAAAAAATAAAGAACATTACAAATCATTTGATACTTACATTCCGTATCACCACCGGGACTTGGCTTCGCTGCTCCTGCTCTTCGCCCTCACTAGTGCCGTCCGCAGATGATGATGACGATGTCTGAAAGTTGAAAAAAACGTAAGAGATTTGGAGAAGCAGCAGATATACTTACCAGATGCACGAAAATAATCACCTCACGGTCTGCTTGCGCCAATTCCTGCCGCGATGGGGAATACTCGGATTCTGAAGACATACTGCATGTAAAAATAATAAAAATCATTAGTACATACATAATTTAAAAGGACAGGCATATAATGTAATATACTCACATTCTTCGCTGATATAATGGGTTCTTGGTTGACTGTCTGCTCTTCAATCTGTCAGTGTAGTAGTGGCAGAGTTTTGGCAGGCACCTCCTTTATATAGACTTTTTTTTTTTGACTTTAGAAGATTCTAACTAGGATAAAAAGTGGACACCACCCAAAAAACGCAGCGCTAAAAAATCGCATACCTGCGCATGCCAGTGCGCACGTATGCGCATCCATAGGCTATAATGGCCATTTTTAGCGCAAAACGTGCGCATACGTGCGCATGCGATTTTTTTCAAGGGCCAAAAAATGCAACATGCAGCGTCTGGAAAATACCAACGCACACCCCAAAAAAACGCAGCGCATGAAAATCGCATACATGCGCTTACAAGCGCGCATGTATGCGCACCCATGTTAAATATAGGGGAAAAATCGCATGCGCACGTATGCGTTTTTTTCCAGCGCTAAAAAACGCAAATGTGAAACCAGCCTAAGTCCTGCTTTTCCTCATCTGAGCATGCCCAGGAGACGACCGCTCATTAGTGGTCGGAAGTCACATGCTCAGGTCCTCAAGCAGCTCAGAATGGGCCATAAGAAAGGTTCTGGAAGGCTGTGGTTATAAAAGGAGTATGGACTAGTATACAGTCATGGCCAAAAGTATTGACACCAATGCAATTCTGTCAGATAATACTCAGTTTCTTCCTGAAAATGATTGCAAACACAAATTCTTTGGTATTATTATCTTCATTTATTTTGTATTAAATGAAAAAACACAAAAGAGAATGAAGCAAAAAGCAAAACATTGATCATTTGACACAAAACTCCAAAAATGGGCCGGACAAAAGTATTGACACCCTCAGCCTAATACTTGGTTGCACAACCTTTAGCCAAAATAACTGCGACCAACCACTTCCGGTAACCATCAATAAGTTTCTTACAATGCTCTGCTGGAATTTTAGACCATTCTTCTTTGGCAAACTACTCCAGGTCCCTGATATTTGAAGGGTGCCTTCACAAACTGCCATTTTTAGATCTCTCCACAGGTGTTCTATGGGATTCAGGTCTGGACTCATTGCTGGCCACCTTAGACATCTCCAGTGCTTTCTCTCAAACCATTTTCTAGTGCTTTTTGAAGTGTGTTTTGGGTTATTGTCCTGCTTGGAAGACCCATGACCTCTGAGGTAGACCCAGCTTTCTCACACTGGGCCCTAAATTATGCTGCAAAATTTGTTGGTAGTCTTCTGACTTCATAATGCCATGCACACTGTCAAGCAGTCCAGTGCCAGAGGCAGCAAAGCAACCCCAAAACATCAGGGAACCTCCGCCATGTTTGACTGTAGGGACCGTGTACTTTTCTTTGAAAGCCTCTTTTTTTCTCCTGTAAACTCTATGTTGATGCTTTTGCCCTAAAAGCTCTACTTTTGTCTCATCTGACCAGAGAACATTCTTCTAAAATGTTTTAGGCTTTTTCAGGTAAGTTTTGGCAAACTCCAGCCTGGCTTTTTTATGTCTCGGGGTAAGAAGTGGGGTCTTCCTGGGTCTCCTACCATACAGTCCCTTTTCATTCCGATGTCGACGGATAGTATGGATTGACACCGTTGTACCCTCGGACTGCAGGGAAGCTTGAACTTGTTTGGATGTTAATGGAGGTTCTTTATCCAACATCCGTACAATCTTGCGTTGAAATCTCTTGTCAATTTTTCTTTTCCGGCCACATCTAGGGAGGTTAGCCACAGTGCCATGGGCTTTAAACTTCTTGATGACACTGCGCACGGTAGACACAGGAACATTCAGATCTTTGGAGATGGACTTGTAGCCTTGAGATTGCTCATGCTTCCTCACAATTTGGTTTCTCAAGTCCTCAGACAGTTCTTTGGTCTTCTTTCTTTTCTCCGTGCTCAATGTGGTACACACAAGGACACAGGACAGAGGTTGAGTCAACTTTAATCCATGTCAACTGGCTGCAAGTGTGATTTAGTTATTGCCAACACCTGTTAGGTGCCACAGGTAAGTTATAGGTGCTGTTAATTACACGAATTAGAGAAGCATCACATGATTTGTCGAACAGTGCCAATACTTTTGTCCACCCTCTTTGTTATGTATGGTGTGGAATTATATCCAATTTGGCTTTAGGACAATTCTTTTTGTGTTTTTTCATTTAAGACAAATTAAATGAAGATAATAATACCAAAGAATTTGTGTTTGCAATCATTTTCAGGAAGATACTGAGTATTATCTGACAGAATTGCAGGGGTGTCAATACTTTTGGCCATGACTGTAGATAATGTGGAGAGAGTGTTGTTATGATTGAGTCACCATAGGAGGCAGACACAAAAATAGAAGCTACGTCCAGAAAACCAGAGAAGTTGGCAACTATCAGATTGCAGACCCCTGAACCTATCAACACAACTAGCAGTAGCCGTGGGGGGTTCCTACAGTGCCCTAGACCCCTCGATCACAGCCGGAGAGCTAAATAGCCTAAAGACAGAAAAGGAAATCTAAACTGCCCCAGAGCAGACCCCAAAGTAAAAGGCAGCCCCCAACATATAATGACGGTGAAGCAAGATGAAAAAACACTCACACAGATAGAAAAATAGGCTGAGCAAATGATGGGGCCCAAGCTAACTAAACAGAACAGGAAAGGAAGGTTGCTGTCTGCAATCTGCCAAAACCCTATCAAAGACATAAGCCAACAAGCTGATATGGAAAAAGACCCTGAAGCAGCTAGGCTTCAAAAACTAAATCAGCACTCAGGTATTTTCAGAAGACAGAGCTAAAGGAATTCAGCTCACCCCAGCAGGGAATGGCAGAAATTCAGAAAAACAAAGCAAAACAAAGACAAAGCACAAATGCAAAAAGCCGAGCAGAAAACTTAGCTTTAGAAGAGCAGGAATTCAGACTGGTCTCCAAGGATCCCACAGAGAAATCACCCGCAGGGCAGAAGGACATCGGCAGCCTTATATCCAGTCAGCAACTCCACTCAGCCAGTCATCATCATCAGGCTCAGGTGTTTGATAATCAGGCTCACTACCTTTCTTTACCAGAAGAGGGAGTTCCTCGGGCCTCAGTAGTGAAGGGGAAAATGAACTCACAACAGTACCTCCCCCTTGAGGAGGGGTCACCGAACCCTCAACCACGCCACCAGGGCGATTAGGGTGAGCCCGATGAAAGGCACGCACCAATCTTTTGGCATGAATATCAGAGGCAGAGACACAGGAATTATCCTCCTGACCATAACCCTTCCACTTAACCAAATACTGGAGTCTCCGTCTAGCCAGACGGGAATCCAGTACTTTCTCTACCTCATATTCCATGTTACCTTCAACCAATACAGGGTCTGGAGGTGCCACCCCCGGAACAACTGGTTCAACAAACCTTTTCAACAAAGATTTATGGAACACATTATGGATTTTAAATGTGACAGGAAGAGCCAAACGAAAAGAGACTGGATTAATAATCTCCAAAATCTTGTAAGGTCCAATAAATCTAGGCTTAAACTTAGGAGAAGCCACCTTCATAGCAATATTTTTTGATGATAACCACACCATGTCACCAACCTCAAACTAGGGACCAATGGTCCTATGTCAGATGGAAAACCGCTGGGCCTTTTCCTGGGAGAGAGATAGCTTATCCACCACTTGGTCCCAGATCTGGTGCATTCTCTCCACCACAGTGTCAACACCTGGGCAGGCAGAGGGCTCCACCTGCCCTGAAGAAAATCGAGGATGAAACCCAAAGTTACAAAAAAAAGGTGACATCAAAGTGGCAGAACTAGCTCTATTATTTAAAGCAAATTCGGCCAAGGGCAAAAATGAAACCCAATCATCCTGATCAGCGGAAATAAAACATCTCAAATACGACTCCAAGGTCTGGTTTGTTCTCTCTGTCTGCCCATTGGTCTGAGGGTGAAAAGCAGAGGAGAAGGACAACTGAATTCCCAGCTTGGAACAGAAAGTTCTCCAAAATCTAGACACAAACTGAACTCCTCTGTCAGATACAATGTTCTCAGGAATCCCGTGCAAGCGAACCACCTGTTGCAAAAACAGGGGCACCAACTCAGAGGAAGATGGCAACTTAGGGAGTGGTACAAGATGAACCATCTAAGAGAACCAATCACAAATCACCCAAATAACAGTCATCCTTTGAGAGACAGGCATATCAGAGATGAAATCCATTGAAATATGGGTCTATGGCCTCTTGGGGACAGGCAAAGGCATCAACAACCCACTAGAGCGAGAACACGATTTAGACCGGGAGCACGTCCCACAGGACTGCACAAAATTCCTGACATCACGAGACAAGGAGGGCCACCAAAAAGACCGACTCACCAGATCTCTAGTACCAAAAATACCTGGATGACCAGCCAAAGCAGAGCAATGAACTTCAGACATCACTCTCTTCTTCCACTGGTCAGGAACATACAGCTTTCCACTGGGACAACGCTCAGGTTTGTCCTCCTGGAACTCTTCCAGAGCACGTCTCAAATCGGGCGAGATGGCAGAAAGAACTACCCCTTCGCCTAAGATGGTAGCAGGCTTGGTCACCACAGGAGAATCAGCAAAGAAGCTCCTAGAGAGGGCGTCAGCCTTGACATTCTTAGTTCCAGGAAGAAAAGAAACCACAAAATCAAAACGTGTAAAAAACAAGGCCCACCTAGCCTGTCCAGGGTTCAAGCGCTTAGCCGACTCTATGTAAATCAAATTCTTGTGGTCAGTGAGGGCCACGACTTGATGCTTAGCTCCCTCCAACCAATGTCTCCACTCCTCAAATGCCCATTTCATGGCCAACAGTTCCCGATTCCCCACATCATAGTTACGTTCAGATGGAGAGAACTTTCGGGAAAAGAAAGCACAGGGATTCATTTTAGATGTTACAGGATCCTTTTGGGACTAAACAGCTCCTGCACCAATCTCAGAAGCATCCACCTCTACCTGGAACGGAAGTGAGACATCAGGTTGCCGCAAAACCGGGGCGGAGGTGAATCTTCGCTTCAGCTCCTGAAAGGAAGAAACAGCCTCCGGAGACCAATTTAACACATCAGCACCCTTCTTAGTCAAATCAGTCAATGGCTTGGCAATACTAGAAAATTTTGCTATAAATTTCCGATAAAAATTAGCAAAACCCAAAAACTTCTGGAGGGCCTTCAAAGAAGTGGGCTGAACCCAATCGTAAATGGCCTGTACCTTGGCCGGGTCCATTTCAATAGTTGACGGGGACAAAATAAATCCCAAAAAAGAAATCCTCTGTACTCCAAAAAGGGCATTTAGATCCTTTGACATACAGGGAATTCTCCCTCAAGATCCGGAACACAGTCCGAATATGTTCCACATGAGAATCCCAATCCTTGGAGAAGATCAAAATATCATCCAGATAGATAATCAAAAATGTATCGACAAAATCTCGGAAAATATCGTTCATGAAGCACTGGAAGACAGAAGGGGCATTAGTGAGCCCAAAAGGCATCACCAGGTACTCAAAATGTCCCTCCGGAGTATTAAACGCCGTCTTCCATTCATCCCCATGCTTAATGCGAATAAGATTATACGCCCCCCTGAGGTCAAGCTTGGTAAACCAGCAAGCACCTTTAACTCTGGAGAATAGATCAGAAATCAGGGGTAACGGATACTGATATTTAACAGTAATTTTGTTGAGGGCACGATAATCAATACAAGGTCTTAATGATCCATCCTTTTTGGCTACAAAAAAAAAACGGCACCTAAGGGTGACGAGGATGGTCTAATATGACCCTTCTCCAACGCCTCCTTAATAAAGGATCGCATAGCCTTGTGCTCGGGTACAGATAAATTGAAGAGCTGACCCTTGGGAAATTTACACCCCGGGCTCAGTTCAATTGCACAGTCATAACTCCTATGAGGAGGCAGAGACGCAGACTCATTCTCACTAAATACATCATAAAAGTCCGCCAAATAATCAGGAACATCATGCGACTGAGGAGAGGTGGAAAACACCGGAGCCTCACTAAAGGCACACCGACAACCCCAACTCACCACAGACACAGATTTCCAATCCAAAACTGGATTATGAATTTGTAACCAGGGAAACCCCAGAACAATAGTATCATGCAGATTATGCAACACCAAAAATCTGCAATTTTCTTGATGGTCTGGGGCGACCCGCATTACCACCTGGGTCCAAAACTGAGGTTTATTTTTAGCCAAAGGAGTAGCATCAATCCCCCTCAAAGGGATAGGCGTCTGTAGAGGTGTCATCGGAAATCCACAACGTTTAGCAAAATCCAAGTCCATTAGGTTTAGGGCTGCTCCCGAATCCACAAAAGCCTTGGCGGAAAATGTGGACAGGGAGCAGATAAGAGTAATAGCCAGAAGAAACTTTGGTTGAACACCCCCAACAGAAAACGTGTGTGCAAAGCGTTTCTCTCGTTTAGGACAGACAGAAATAATATGCGAGGCATCTCCACAGAAAAAACACAACTTATTACACCTTCTGAACTCCTGACGCTGCTCTCTGGACAAAACTCTATCACATTGTATAGGTTCAGACATTTGTTCAACAGGTGGCAACACCTCTCGTGCAGCTTTGCGTTCGCGCAAACGCCGATCAACCTGAATGGCTAATGACATAGAATCGTCAAGACCAGAGGGAACAGGAAATCCCACCATAGTATCTTTTACGGCTTCTGACAGCCCCTTCCGAAAGAGAGCAGCCAAGGCATTATCATTCCAGGTAGTAAGTACTGCCCACTTTCGGAATTTTTGACAGTACAATTCTGCAGAATCTCGACCCTGGTTTAATGCCAGCAGGGTCTTTTCAGCCTGATCAATGGCATTAGGTTCATCATACAACAACCCCAAGGCCTGAAAAAATGCGTTCACATTAGTCAGAATAGGATCATCTGGTTTCAAAGAAAACGCCCAATCCTGGGGATCGCCACGCAGCAAAGAGATGGCAATTTTAACCTGCTGCGCGGAGCTCCCTGACGAGTTAGGCTTCAAGGCAAAAAATAATTTACAATTATTTTTGAAATTCAAAAATTTAGACCGATCTCCAAAAAATACATCAGGTGTAGGAATCTTTGGTTCAGCAGCATGTGAATGAGCAAGGTAGGCGGAAATTCCCCGCACTTCCGCAGCGAGCTGCTCCACACGATCAGACAATTGTTTATCGCCATTGAGAGGAAAAAAAATTCCCCCTACGGCCTCAGAGATATAGAGGAAAAAATATACACACTTTTTTTTTTTACAATTCTTTCCTGCTATTGAGTACCCTAGGATCTGCGGTATGGCGGGTGATTCGGTTATGATTGAGTCACCGTAGGAGGCAGACACAAAAATAGAAGCTACGTCCAGAAAACCAGAGAAGTTGGCAACTATCAGATTGCAGACCCCTGAACCTATCAACACAACTAGCAGTAGCCGTGGGGGGTTCCTACGGTGCCCTAGACCCCTCGATCACAGCCGGAGAGCTAAATAGCCTAAAGACAGAAAAGGAAATCTAAACTGCCCCAGAGCAGACCCCAAAGTAAAAGGCAGCCCCCAACATATAATGACGGTGAAGCAAGATGAAAAAACACTCACACAGATAGAAAGATAGGCTGAGCAAATGATGGGGCCCAAGCTAACTAAACAGAACAGGAAAGGAAGGTTGCTGTCTGCAATCTGCCAAAACCCTATCAAAGACATAAGCCAACAAGCTGATATGGAAAAAGACCCTGAAGCAGCTAGGCTTCAAAAACTAAATCAGCACTCAGGTATTTTCAGAAGACAGAGCTAAAGGAATTCAGCTCACCCCAGCAGGGAATGGCAGAAATCCAGAAAAACAAAGCAAAACAAAGACAAAGCACAAATGCAAAAAGCCGAGCAGAAAACTTAGCTTTAGAAGAGCAGGAATTCAGACTGGTCTCCAAGGATCCCACAGAGAAATCACCTGCAGGGCAGAAGGGCGTCGGCAGCCTTATATCCAGTCAGCAACTCCACTCAGCCAGTCATCATCATCAGGCTCAAGTGTTTGATAATCAGGCTCACTACCTTTCTTTACCAGAAGAGGGAGTTCCTCGGGCCTCAGTAGTGAAGGGGAAAATGAACTCACAAAAGAGTGTTGTACGCACGTATGAATGTCTCTGGTGACTGACTCATTAAGAAACCTCTACCCTCGGTATGCATGTATTGATCAGCCTTGGCAGGTAGTGCAGGCAGGAGGCAGAGTCAGCTCCTAACTTCAGGGCCAAGTAGTGGCTTTGCTTGTACGCCACTGTGAACTTTGGCTGCACACCACAGTAGACAGCGTCTATTAGTGGCATTCGCAGTGGTGACGCTGTGCGCCTAGTAGGTCTTGAGAGGCTCTTACCCTGTGTCTTTGGGGCAGAGTCTTGTGACCGTTCACTAGCGCAGACTCAGCTGTGCCCTGTGACAGTTAACAGAGTATGGCATTTGTGTTATGCGGTACCGTGGCGTTTAACCCACGTGTGTCCAGTGCGATACAGCCATTTAGTGTCCACCATTACCGAGCAGCACTTAACATCTCTGCACGGTGGACCCCGGGCTGCGAAGGCACCTTATTACCATCTTCTTATTATTTGGTGTGTTCAGACAGTTCTAACAGTATACTAGCGCCATGGTCTGGCTAGTAATGGTGGACGAACAGCGAATACAGCGGTACATCCAGCAGCTGGAGGGCAGGTTGTCAGCTCTCGAGCGTACAACCTCAGCCGTGGATGTTACCGTGGTAGCTGTTCAGGCTGCTTGCGTGGCTGCAGCCAGTTTGTCCACTGCCACCCCTGTTCCGACCTTATCCCGCCTCCCACTGCCAGATAAGTTTTCTGGTGACAGCAAGTCATGTAGGAGGTTTGTGAGCCAGTGTGCTATACACCTTGAGCTCCTGTCAGACAGGGCGTTGGAATGGGCAACACCACTGTGGGAGCGTGACGACCATGTAGTGCAGAGTGCTCCGCGGTTCCTGAGCACTCTGAAAAAGGTCTTTTTGGGGCCTCGAGTCATCCATGATATGGCGCTCCAACTGCTAGCACTGACACAGGGCTCGTCCATGGTCAGCCATTTTGCCGTCCACGGTCAGCCATTTTGCCGTCCACTTCCGGACTTTAGCATCTGAGCTGTAGTGGCCGGACAAAGTCCTTATCCCTATATTTTGGAGGGGACTGGCTGACTTTGTGAAACACACTTTAGCCACTAGGGAGATTCCTGCCACACCGGAGGAGCTAATAGCAGTGTCAACTCGCATCGACCTTCGTTTTAATGAGAAGAGGTTGAAGCGAGCCCAGTGTAGACAGGTTTCGGCTGGCTCCCACCTTCGCCAAATCTCTGTAATCTCCGGTCTAGTCATCTGAGCCACATGAGGCCATCGAGGGGTCTCCAGCGGGATCTAAGTCCTGAACCGCTTGTGTACTCAAGGTATGTAATATCTGCCGGCAGTCATGGCATGTCCCCTCCAGATGTCCTCAGCGTTTGGGAGAACATCCTCGTTTAGTGACCTAAGGAGCTGATTCACTAGATGCAGCGGCACTTTCTTCCAAACTGTCCTTCAAGGGGACAATTACTATTGGCCCATCCACCCATGTGGTAGAGCTTTGCGTGAATTCTGGGGCGGAGGGCAACTTTGCTTCTGCCTTCACCCGATGGCACACAATTCCACTGGTGATTCTTGCCAAACCAATGGCCATATGGGTGATAAATGGGTCGACACTGCCCTCACAGATAACTCATCAGACCCATCCCATTTCTTCTATCCATGTCTCCATCCCATCAGGAGATCAATTTCCTGCTAGTCATTCCCGAGGGAATTGATGAGGTCCTCTTAGGGATACCATGGCTACACTACCACTCCCCTCATATGGAGTAGTCCTCAGGGAGAATTCTGGGATGGAGTAAATCCTGTGAGGGTAGATGTCAGAGGGAGTGCGTTCAGGTTGCTACTACAGAGGTACCCACAGATCCCTCTCTGCAGAGGCGTAGCTAGGGTTTCGGTTCAGGGGGTGCAAAACTTCTGAGTGGGCCCCTAACTAGGTATCTGTGATTACAACAAGGTGACGCACCCTAATAGTGGATGTAGGAGATGGCTGCGCTGTTACTGAAAATAATCCCTATATAAAGACTGTCGTAGCTGCTTTTGTTCTGACCAAGCGTCAGCTGTCCAGATCACCAGTGAGTCCGAATTGTGAGGTTTCTCGCCCTTCTGTTCACAAGCGCTTGGAGACAAAGTGACACACACACTGGTTTTGGCTAAATCACTTTATCTGACGTAATGAAATATAAGACATGTTTTTATACCATTTACAGCAATATGTGAATCTATGGAGCTCATTTGGCCCCCACCATCACCTCAGGGTCGTACGTACCTTGTTTACAATATACCCAGAACACGTTGTTGAGAACAAATATGATAACAAGTATAGTTTCCTTGAAGACAGAG
This sequence comes from Dendrobates tinctorius, assembly GCF_039654945.1. Lineage (NCBI taxonomy): Eukaryota > Metazoa > Chordata > Amphibia > Anura > Dendrobatidae > Dendrobates > Dendrobates tinctorius. The sequence continues at coordinate 18,338,313 of NW_027361672.1, forward strand.
ACTACTAGTCTACATAAGAATAATTCTAGCAATAATAAGGCAAAAGGCAATTGAAGTCTTAAAGGCATTTAAAGGGATATAAAAGCAAACCATTAACTCTTCTATATCAAGACCAACATGGATATTACCGCAATATGGTCAGTGGTATATACCAGTCCTACAAAACATATGTGATTACTGCACAGGTATATATAGTTGGTGTCTTACCGCTGACGTTCTTTCTGATGGAATCGGTCACTTTTCACGTCTTTTCCATCTGGCCCAGACCGACATGACAACTCCTCCAGCCACGACTTTGCTACAGAGAATACAACAACGACACGTTTCACTTCTCATATTCCAGCCCCATCACCATCTATCTCCAACCTGCACAAACCACTCATCCTGCTGATACCCCAATGCTGAGCCGCTGCTGCTGTATGTGTCCTTATTACTGCACCTGATACCCCAATGCTGAACCGCTGCTGCCGTATGTGTCCCTATTACTGCACCTGATACCCCAATACTGAGCCGCTGCTGCCATATCTGTCCCTATTACTGCACTTGATACCCCAATGCTGAGCCGCTGCTGCCGTATGTGTCCCTATTATTGCACCTGATACCCCCTATACACACACGGCTCTGCTCCACACCCCCTATACACACACGGCTCTGCTCCGTACACCTTGTACACACGCAGCTCTGTTCCATACACCTTGTACACACGCGGCTCTGTTCCGTACACCTTGTACACACGCACCTCTGCTATGTACACGCTGTACACACGCGTCTCTGCTACGTACATGCTGTACACACGCGCCTCTGCTACGTACACGCTGTACAAATGCGGCTCTGCTCCGTACACCTTGTACACACCTGGCTCCGCTCCGTGCACTTGTACACATGCGGCTCTGCTCCGTACTCCTTGTACACACGCAGCTTTGCTCCCTACACCCCGTACACACGCAGCTCTGCTCCCTACTCCCCGTACACACGCAGCTCTGCTCCGTACATGCTGTACACATGCGGCTCCGCTCCGTACACCTTGTACACACACGACTCTGCTCCGCACACCCCGTACACATGCGGATCCGCACCATACACCTCGTACACATATGGCTCCAATCCGTACACATTGCACACACGGCTCCACTCCGTACACCCCGCACACACATGGCTTTACTCCGTACACCTCGTACACAAAAGGGCTCTGTTCTGTACACCCCGACCTGTACACACTTGGCTCTGCTCCATACACAAATGGCTCCGCTCACCCCATACACACACGGCTCCACTCCTCTGTACACCTCATACATGCATATCTCTGCTCCGTACACCTTCTACACACACGGCTCCGCTCTGAATGCCTCATACATATAGCTCTGCTACATCCACCCTGTAAACCCCTCCTGAGCCCAAACAGAAACTTACTTCACCTCATCCAGCACCCTGACAACCAGCATAGCAGAGCCCTGCAGCTGAAGCCCCTGATCATGTGACCCCCTGACTCCGCCCCTCCTGTGACCTCATCACAGGTCCTGTGCGCACAGAATAGCCCAGGATGACATTGCTGGCTGGGTTGAGCCTAGACCGTATGGGCTCCTTCCAGGTCCTAACTGCAGCCCATACAGTCTAGCCGGCTCACTACTGAAGATGCTAGACTGTATGAGCTCCTTCCAGGTGCCTGAATGCAGCCCATACAGTCTAGCCGGCACACTACTGAAGATGCTAGACTGTATGGGCTCCTTCCAGGTGCCTGACTGCAGCCCATACAGTCTAGCCGACTCCCTACTGAAGGTGCTAGACTGTATGGGCTCCTTCCAGGTGCCTGAATGCAGCCCACACAGTCTAGCCGGCTCACTACTGAAGATGCTAGACTGTATGGGCTCCTTCTAGGTGCCTGACTGCAGCCCATAAAGTCTAGCCGACTCACTACTGAAGGTGCTAGACTGTATGGGCTCCTTCCATGTATATTTTCGTGAAGATAGCAGACATTATGGGCTGCTGCCTGGCCCTGACTGTAGCCCATACATGACACTAGAATGTATGTGTTCCTTCAAGGTATAAATTATTAAAGCCAGCTGAATATATAGGCTCCTTCCAGGTCCTAACTGCAGCCCATACAGTCTAGCCGACTCACTACTGAAGGTGCTAGACTGTATGGGCTCCTTCCAGGTCCTAACTGCAGCCCATACAGTCTAGCCAGCTCACTACTGAAGATGCTAGACTGTATGGGCTCCTTCCATGTCCTAACTGCAGCCCATACAGTCTAGCTGGCTCACTACTGAAGATGCTAGACTGTATGGGCTCCATCCAGGTCTATATTATTGTAGATACAGACTGTACATGCTCCTGTCAGGTATATATTATTGTAGATACAGACTGTACGTGCTCCTGTCAGGCCTATATTATTGTAGATACAGACTGTACGGGCTCCTGTCAGGTACATATTATTGTAGATATAGAATGTTTGTGCTCCTGTCAGGTATATATTATTGTAGATACAGACTGTACGGGCTCCTGTCAGGTATATATTATTGTAGATATAGACTGTATGGGCTCCTGTCAGGTATATATTATTGTAGATGTGGACTGTATGGGATCCTGTCAGGTATATATTATTGTAGATACAGACTGTACGTGCTCCTGTCAGGTATATATTATTGTAGATATAGACTGTATGGGCTCCTGTCAGGTATATATTATTGTAGATATGGACTGTACGGACTCCTGTCAGGTATATATTATTGTAGATATAGACTGTACGGACTCCTGTCAGGTATATATTATTGTAGATAAAGAATGTATGGGCTCCTGTCAGGTGTATATTATTGTAGATATAGACTGTACGGGCTCCTGTCAGGTATATATTATTGTAGATAAAGAATGTAGGGGCTCCTGTCAGGTATATATTATTGTAGATACAGACTGTATGGGCTCCTGTCAGGTATATATTATTGTAGATACAGACTGTACAGACTCCTGTCAGGTATATATTATTGTAGATACAGGCTGTACGTGCTCCTGTCAGGTACATATTATTGTAGATATAGAATGTTTATGCTCCTGTCAGTTATATATTATTGTAGATACAGACTGTACGGGCTCCTGTGAGGTACATATTATTGTAGATATAGACTGTACGGACTCCTGTCAGGTATATATTATTGTAGATATAGACTGTATGGCTCCTGTCAGGTATATATTATTGTAGATACAGACTGTACGGACTCCTGTCAGGTATATATTATTGTAGATACAGACTGTACGTGCTCCTGTCAGGTATATATTATTGTAGATATAGAATGTTTGTGCTCCTGTCAGTTATATATTATTGTAGATACAGACTGTACGGGCTACTGTGAGGTACATATTATTGTAGATATAGACTGTACGGACTCCTGTCAGGTATATATTATTGTAGATATAGACTGTACGGACTCCTGTCAGGTATATATTATTGTAGATATAGACTGTACGTGCTCCTGTCAGGCCTATATTATTGTAGATACAGACTGTACGTGCTCCTGTCAGGTATATATTATTGTAGATATAGACTGTACGGGCTCCTGTCAGGTATATATTATTGTAGATAAAGAATGTAGGGGCTCCTGTCAGGTATATATTATTGTAGATATAGACTGTACGTGCTCCTGTAAGGTACATATTATTGTAGATATAGACTGTACAGGCTCCTGTCAGGTGTATATTATTGTAGATATAGACTGTATGGGCTCCTGTGAGGTATATATTATTGTAGATATAGACTGTACGGACTCCTGTCAGGTATATATTATTGTAGATATAGACTGTACGGACTCCTGTCAGGTATATATTATTGTAGATAAAGAATGTATGGGCTCCTGTCAGGTGTATATTATTGTAGATATAGACTGTACGGGCTCCTGTCAGGTATATATTATTGTAGATAAAGAATGTAGGGGCTCCTGTCAGGTATATATTATTGTAGATACAGACTGTATGGGCTCCTGTCAGGTATATATTATTGTAGATACAGACTGTACGGGCTCCTGTCAGGTATATATTATTGTAGATATAGACTGTATGGGCTCCTGTCAGGTATATATTATTGTAGATATGGACTGTATGGCTCCTGTCAGGTATATATTATTGTAGATATGGACTGTATGGCTCCTGTCAGGTATATATTATTGTAGATACAGAATGTATGAGCCCCTGTCAGGTATATATTAGTGATGATATCAGAATGTATGGGCCTGTCAGGTATACAGTTGTGCTCAAAAGTTTACATACCCCGGCAGAATTATTGCTTTCTTCGCCTTTTTTCAGAGAATTTGAATGATAACATCCAAACTTTTTCTCCACTCATGGTTAATGTTTGGGTGAAGCCATTTATTGTCATACTACTGTGTTTTCTCTTTTTTAATTATAATGACAACCCAAAACATCCAAATCACCCTGATCATAGTTTACATACCACATTTTTTTAATACCATGTATTGCCCCCTCGAATATCAATTGACTGCTTGAAGTCGTTTGTGGTAGTTATGGATAAGGTTCTTTATTTTCTCAGATGGTAAAGCTGACCACTCTGACCACCAAAAAGTTGTGATGTTATCATTCATATTCTCTGAAAAAAGGCCAAGAAAGCAAAAGTTCTATGGCGGTATGTAAACTTTTGAGCACAATTGTATCAGTGATGACATCGGAATGGAGTATATATAAAGAGAGAAATGCATCACCATTAAAAAATAGAAATAAACTAAAAACTTTATTCAAAACATTAAAATCATGAAAAATAACACCCAACTCTATCAGTGATCTACCGCCCACTGAAAAAATATTGCAACATTTGTTAATAGTGAGCTGTATTGCAGGTTGTGAATTCAGAAGCAGAGGATATAAGTACAGAGATACATTGCTATGTACAATGTATCTCTATGTTCCTATATTGTACAGTTGAAGAAAATATTTTTTTCATATAAAACAAACTTAAAAAAATGCCAATTTCAATAACCTTTTCATCCCCCCAGTATTTTTTAACTTTAATGACCAGACCACTCCTAGGAAGTTTCACCACTGTACCATGTTTTCTCCATTTGTGGATAATGGGTCTCACGGTGGTTCACTGGAATATCAAAGCTTTAGAAATGGCTTTATAACCTTTTCCAGACTGATAGATCTGAATTACTTTCCATCTCATTTGTTCATGCATTTCTTCGGATCGCAGCATGATGTCTACCTTTTGAGGATCTTTTTGTCTACTTCACTTTGTCAGGCAGGTCCTATTTAAGTGATTTTTTGATTGAGGATAGGTGTGGCAATAATCAGGCCTGGGTAGGGCAAGGGAAACTGAACTTTGCTTTTCAAAGATGTGACAAACAACAGTTAAAAAAAAGTAGGGGGCAATAACTTTCACACAGGACCCTGTATTTTCTTCCCAATTAATAGTAAAGACCTTCATTTACAAATTGAATTTTGTGTTTACTTGTGCTATCTTTATCAAATATTTTAATTTGTTTGTTACTCTGAAACATTTAAGTATGACAAACATGCAAGAGAGTAAAAAATCAGGAGGGGTGGGCAAAAAGTATTTCACATCACTGTACACTACCGGGCCACACAGATCTTTTTGTGCTTATGCATGATTTGAGAGACCCCACCCCTCTTTTGTGTGACATGCACATAAAGAGCTGTCTTACACGACATGCCCATACTAGAAAGCGCCTGTCTTAATCCTGTTCATTTAGACACTGTTCATATGTTCAGGTTTTAAATACATTAGATAGGGACTGCTTCAATAAGGGTTACCTTGACGAGGTGGAGCAGCTTGGTATACATTTTTTTGCAAAAAAACATATCGACTAAATACCCTGTATTTGTTGTCATCTTTTTATCAGCACTTGCTGACTACTGTCATATGTCATATGGGCAGCACGGTGGCTCAGTGGTTAGCGCTGCAGCCTTGCAGCGCTGGGGTCCTGGGTTCGAATCCCACCAAGGACAACATCTGCAAGGAGTTTGTATGTTCTCCCCGTGTTTGCGTGGGTTTCCTCCGGGCACTCCGGTTTCCTCCCACATTCCAAAGACATACTGATAGGGAATTTAGATTGTGAGCCCCATCGGGGACAGTGATGAAATGTGTGCAAAACTGTAAAGCGCTGCGGAATATGATAGCGCTGTATAAAAAAAAAATAAATAAATAAATAAAGATTATTAAATGTCTTACTGCAAGGTATTTCTGCACATTTGTCATTCTGTGCCTTCTGTTTGTGTTACAGATCTTTATATGAAGTATGTACCCACCACATCTCCTGTATATACAGTATGACCCCTTACAAGTAGTGACTTAACGACCAGTGACAGCGTATGAAAGTCGGTGCCAATCCGACCAATGACGCATATTCTGTGTCATGGATTTATGCCCCCCTGCGAGTCGGGTGATACAGGGGGCTTTGTACTTCACCACAGGGGGGTGGCTTTGCCCCCACGTGGCTATGATCGCCCTGATTGGCTGTTAAAAGTGAAACAGCCAATCAGGGCGATAGTAATATTTCATCAATGAAATTTGATGAAACATTACAGACGTAATGCAGCATCGGCCATGGCTGGAGACACCGATCTGACCCCCCCACATGGTTAACGGGGGCGATCTGCCCCCCGCCGCTGAATGACAGCGGCGATCGTCTGCCACTGTCATCATCTGCTCCCCCCGCCTTCCGATCACCTCCCCTCCCACCCCCTGGTATCTTTTCGAGTGCCGCTCCCGGTGTCCCACGGTTCCGGATCATGGGCGCCGCCATCTTAGAAAATGGCGGGCGCATGCCCAGTGCGCCCGCCGGAATCTGCAGCTGCAGATTTCATTCATTCATTTTGATCACTGTGATAAACTTTCACAGCGATCAAAGTAAAATAAAAAGTAAATAAATCCCCCCCCCCATTATCACCCCCATAGGTAGGCACATATAATGAAATAAAGAAAATATTTTTTTTTCCATTAGGGTTAGAATTAGGGTTGGAAATAGGGTTGAAATTAGGGTTAGGGTGCAACTAGGGTTTGGGTTGGAATTAGGGTGTGCACACGCTGCGGATTCTGCTGCGGTTCCGCAGCGGATTTGGCCGCTGCGGGTCCGCAGCAGTTTTTGCTGCAGTGTACAGTACCATTATTCCCTATGGGAATAAAAAACCGCTGTGCAGACGGTGCAGATTTTTCTGTGCGGTTTTCCTGTGGTTTTGAAACCGCAGAAAGAATTGATATGTCAATTCTTTCTGCGGATTCCGCTGCGGTTTGCCATCTCCATTGTGGAGATGAAAAACCGCAGGGCAGAACCGCAGGCCAATCCGCAGGTAAAACTGCAGGTCTTTTGACCTGCTGATTTACCTACAGATTTTACAAAAGCCGGGTTGGAATTAGGGTGTGCACACGCTGCGGATTCTGCTGCGGTTCCGCAGCGGATTTGGCCGCTGCGGGTCCGCAGCAGTTTTTGCTGCAGTGTACAGTACCATTATTCCCTATGGGAATAAAAAACCGCTGTGCAGACGGTGCAGATTTTTCCGTGCGGTTTTCCTGTGGTTTTGAAACCGCAGAAAGAATTGATATGTCAATTCTTTCTGCGGATTCCGCTGCGGTTTGCCATCTCCATTGTGGAGATGAAAAACCGCAGGGCAGAACCGCAGGCCAATCCGCAGGTAAAACTGCAGGTCTTTTGACCTGCTGATTTACCTACAGATTTTACAAAAGCCGGGTTGGAATTAGGGTGTGCACACGCTGCGGATTCTGCTGCGGTTCCGCAGCGGATTTGGCCGCTGCGGGTCCGCAGCAGTTTTTGCTGCAGTGTACAGTACCATTATTCCCTATGGGAATAAAAAACCGCTGTGCAGACGGTGCAGATTTTTCCGTGCGGTTTTCCTGCGGTTTTGAAACCGCAGAAAGAATTGATATGTCGATTCTTTCTGCGGATTCCGCTGCGGTTTGCCATCTCCTCCATTGTTGAGATGAAAAACTGCAGGGCAGAACCACAGGCCAATCCGCAGGTAAAACTGCAGGTCTTTTGACCTGCTGATTTACCTACAGATTTTACAAAAGCCGCACTGCCAAATCCGCAGCGTGTGCACGTACCCTTAGAGTTAGGGGTGTGTTGGGGTTAGGCTTGTAGTTAGGGTTGGGATTAGGGATGGGTTGTGGTTAGGGGTGTGCTGGGGTTAGGGGTGTATTGGGATTAGGGTTGGAGATAGAATTGAGGGGTTTCCACTGTTTAGGCACATCAGGGGGTCTCCAAACGCGACATGGTGCCACCATTGATTCCAGCCAATTTTGCGCTCAAAAAGTCAAACGGTGCTCCCTCCCTTCCAAGCCCCGACGTGTGCCCAGTGGTTTACCCCAACATATGGGGTATCAGCGTACTCAGGAAAAATTGCACAACAACTTTGGGGGGCTAATTTCTCCTATTACCCTTCGGAAAATAAAAAATAGCGTGCTAAAAAGTAATTTTTGAGGAAAAAAATTATTTTTTATTTTCACTGCTCTTTGTCATAAACTTTTGTAAAGCACTTGGGGTTTCAAAGTGCTCACCAGACATCTAGATAAGTTCCTTAAGGGGTCTAGTTTCCAAAATGGTGTCAGTTGTGGGGGGTTTCACCGTTTAGGCACACAGGGGCTCTCCAAACGTGATATGGTGTCCAATAACGATTGGAGCTAATTTTCCATTCAAAAAGTCAAATGGCGCTCCTTCCCTTCTGTGCACCGAAACAGTGGTTTATGACCACATGAGGTATCCATGTACTCAGGAGAAATTGCCCAACAATTTTTAGGATCCATTTTATCCTGTTGCCCATGTGAAAATGAAAAAACAGGCTAAAAAATTTTTTTTGTGAAAAAAAAGTATTTTTTTTAAGGATCAATTTGTGAAGCACGTGGGGGTTCAAAGTGGTCACTATGCATCTAGATAAGTTCCTTGGGGGGTCTAGTTTCCAAAATGGGGTCAGTTGTGGCGGAGCTCCAATATTTAGGCACACAGGGGCTCTCCAAATGCGACATGGCAACCGCTAAATATTCCAGCATATTTTCCATTCAAAAAGTCAAATGGCGCTCCTTCCCTTCTGCGCCCTGCTGTGCACCCAAACAGGTATCCATGTACTCAGGAGAAATTGCCCAACAAATTTTAGGATCCATTTTATCCTGTTGCCCATGTGAAAATACAAAAAAAATTGATGTTAAAAGAAAATTTTTTGGGGAAAATGAAAATCTCCATTTTTTCCTTCCACGTTGCTTTAGTTCCTGTGAAGCACCTGAAGGGTTAATAATCTTCCTTAATGTAGTTTTGAGTAGCTTGAGGGGTGCAGATTTTAGAATGGTGTCACTTATGGGTATTTTCTGCCATATAGACCCCTCAAAGTGACTTCAAATGTGAGGTGGTCCCTAAAAAAAATGTGTTTTTTTTTGTAAATTTTGTTGTAAAAATTAGAAATCACTGGTCAACTTTTAACCCTTATAACTTCCTAACAAAAAAAAAAATGTTGTTTCCAAAATTGTACTGATGTAAAGTAGACATGTGGGAAATGTTATTTAGTAATGATTTTGTGTCACATAACTCTCTGGTTTAACAGAATAAAAATTCAAAATTTGTCAAATTTCTGATTTTATCACAAATAAACGCAAAAATTATCGACCTTATCTCAGAATCGCTAGGATCTGTTGAAGCGTTCCAAAGTTATTACCTCCTAAAGGGACACTGGTCACAATTGCAAAAAATGGCCTGGTCATTAAGGTCAAAATAGGTTTAGTCATGAAGGGGTTAAAATACAATGACCAACTTTCTACTGTGCCACTTTGAGGCATGGTAGGCACAACGTAGGAATGTCCTCACGTGTGGTCTGAGGCACGGTCTCGAAACGTCCTCACGTGTGGTCTGAGGCACGGTCTCGAAACGTCCTCACGTGTGGTCTGAGGCACGGTCTCGAAACGTCCTCAGGTGTGGTCTGAGGCACGGTCTCGAAACGTCCTCACGTGTGGTCTGAGGCACGGTCTCGAAACGTCCTCACGTGTGGTCTGAGGCACGGTCTCGAAACGTCCTCACGTGTGGTCTGAGGCAAATGTGAATAACATCTTACACTCACCTACGGGGCAGTCTGGTATTGTTTGTCACTGTTCTTCTTCCAGTAGTCCTCCTTCCCGTGGATGATGCTTCCTACATCATCCACACAACCTCCCCCGTGACGCTTCTATGCAGGAACACGTCTCTGCCCTGCTGATCACAAAGCAAAGTATTGCATAGCGCAGAGAGGTCTGCACCGGAGCGCGATGGACGACACTGTGTGGATGGACGACACTGTGTGGATGGACGACACTGTGTGGATGGACGACACTGTGTGGATGGACGACACTGTGTGGATGGACGACACTGTGTGGATGGACTTAGGACGCGTCGTCGACTCAAAGAAGGATAGGAGGAGGCACCGGATTAAGACTAGCCAAGCCCATTGGATGGAATTGCCCCGCAGGCAAATCTAATAAAAAAAAAACAAAGTTATGCAGATTGACATTCTAGAATGTTGTGTATATATAAGGGCATTCAGATAGTGGACGTGCTTTATAAAATGCTGTATATAGAGTGTATACAGGCAGTGGTCGTACTATATATACAGCATTCTAGAATGCTGTATATGGCGACATACAGGTAGTGGCACTTTATACGGGGGGGGGCAGAAACAATGATTGAATACCCTGTAGTAAATAAACAGCAATAATGCATGAAAATATAAGGTACTTGGTTAACACGCTCGATTTAAAAAAAAAAAGCAAAAGTCATAAGCCATCTACCACTTCACAGTGACCCTAATTGGGACAGTGATAATCAATATTAAAAACCTTTATATACTGATGTGGTTTCCCATTCCTGCGTGTCCACTATTTGGGCCTAATCCTTCTCAGTCCTTATCCACAAGCAAGTCACAGGACAAAGCGGTAAGGTTTTTAATATTAGTTAGGACTTTCCCAATTATGTCACCGTGAAGTGGTGGGATGGCTTTGGCTTTTTATTTTATAAAGAACATGTTAACTAAATCCCCTATATTATTTTCATGCACTAAACCATTTACTGCAGGGTATTCAATCATGTTTGTGTTTTTTTTCTGTTCAGTGGCCAGTGTGAACGTGCGCTTACACGCTCCATGCACACCAGTTTGTATAGTTTTTTATGGGGAATCCTGGTGACATGTTCCCTTTAGGCAGGCATACATCTATGCAGCTTGTACAAGTGAACTTCACCATCTCAAAAGTGGTTTACCTGTCTAAAGCTAGTTTCACACTAGCGTATCTACACGCAGCGTACGGCGCCGCTAAGCCCCGCCACCTCCGGTCATCTCCTCCTATCGCACATCGCTGCATGCGATCTGCGCACTCTACCTTTAGCATAGGGTGCGCAGACCGTGCGCTAGTAGGATTTTGCGTGCTCTGCGGCCTTTGGACGGTGCACCGAACGCACCATGTTGCATTTTGGGGTGCTCGGCGCACTGTCAAAAGAGCGCAGCGCACGCAAAATCCTACTAGCGCACCCTATGCTAAAGATAGGGTGCGCAGATCGCATGCAGCGATGTGCGATAGTAGGAGATGACCAGAGGGGGCGCCGTGCGCTGCGTGTAGATACGCTAGTGTGAAACTAGTCTAACCCAGTTATTACAGTACCTTCCATGTGTTACAAAGATGCATCATGGGCTTGTCCATGCATGAAATAAAAGGCTAAATTACAACATGGAGACTTAAATCAGAGCAATGTTTTATTTACATTCAGAACCAGTTTAAGAGGAACAAATTAAGATTTCCCACAGAAATCTCAGACTTTTACTTACAGAAATATTGGCTAAATAACATTCTATATAGAAACCTTTAATTTTGTAAAAGTGCATTTTTTTGCATTGAAAACTTTTGTTTGTTTTATGTAATGCATTTCTTATGTATTGTACAACTGTAATATGCTGTTGGTGCATGCAGGCAGGACTGATGGGTCTGTGGCTCGGCCCCCCAGGGCCTGCTTCCGGTGTCTAGGACCAGATATCATAATACCAGCCTTGAATAGTGAAGGAGACGGCAGCCAACCCTGCGAGACATCCATGGTGGGAACGCCCCGTCATGCCAAAGGGAGTCTGCTAGATCCAGGCGTAGTAGACCAGCGCTGATGGGTTTGTGGACGCCAGGAGGGGGTTGGGCCTGAAGGAAGGTTTCTTTTCCTAGCAGGTAGGAGAGTTGTCCTGTTGGTAGCTTTTTTGGACTTAACATTTCCAAAACAACCACAATTGGACTGTGCACCTCTTGGGAAGCAGGAGTTTAGTCTTCTGTTGCAGAAGTACTCTTACCCTGATAGGTAGAGGGCAGGAAGCACTAGAAAGTTGGTGTGCATGATTGTTCAGGGCGCTGGTGGTGTGGCCCAGCCACCAGAGGCTAGATGAGAGCCTGGATTTATTTATTTTTTTTTTTTTAAGAGTAGGGTCGCAGGAGCCTTTGTCAAACGTGGAGGCCGCATGAATAGGAAGGTTTCCCCAGGAGATGTCTATATTGCTCAGGGGAAAACTAGGACATATTTGTCTTGTCTCTTCATTTTTTTAATGGAGCCCCCTCACTGCCTGGTAGGATATACCTGCCCTGAAGATTTCAAATCCTAACCTTTACACAGACTTTCGGGCGACTGGCAGGTAACGGATTTGTCTTCCCTCCCTACTCTATCTGGCTCTGGGGGGGTCGAGAGGGTAGGTGATTAGTGGCAAGGACTGTCCGTCGGAAAACCGCAAACACTCTTGATTAGAGTTGAGCGATACCAGCCGATACTTGAAAATATCGGATCGGAATGGATCGGCCGATCTTTAAAAAAAGTATCGGTATCGCCGATTCCGATACCGGGAACCAATGCAAGTCAATGGGGCCAAAATATCGGAATTAAAAAAAACCCTTTCTTTCCTTGTAGGTTAATTCTACATGAAGAAAAACAACTAAGAATAATGTAGAATGTATTGTGGGAGGTGGAGGAGACATTAAAGCCATAGAGGTTTAGCCCAATCAAATGGAATAGCAGGAATTAAACTTTTTTTTTAAAGATGTTAGGAGTTACAAAGATATTGACTATGTTAGCCTCATTTATATTTTGCCAGACATCATCATCATCTTCTTCTTCTTCTTCTTCTTCTTCTTCTTCTTCTTCTTCTTCTTCTTCTTCTTCTTCTTCTTCTTCTTCTTCTTCTTCTTCTTCTTCTTCTTCTTCTTCTTCTTCTTCTTCTTCTTCTTCTTCTTCTTCTTCTTCTTCTTCTTCTTCTTCTTCTTCTTCTTCTTCTTCTTCTTCTTCTTCTTCTTCTTCTTCTTCTTCTTCTTCTTCTTCTTCTTCTTCTTCTTCTTCTTCTTCTTCTTCTTCTTCTTCTTCTTCTTCTTCTTCTTCTTCTTCTTCTTCTTCTTCTTCTTCTTCTTCTTCTTCTTCTTCTTCTTCTTCTTCTTCTTCTTCTTCTTCTTCTTCTTCTTCTTCTTCTTCTTCTTCTTCTTCTTCTTCTTCTTCTTCTTCTTCTTCTTCTTCTTCTTCTTCTTCTTCTTCTTCTTCTTCTTCTTCTTCTTCTTCTTCTTCTTCTTCTTCTTCTTCTTCTTCTTCTTCTTCTTCTTCTTCTTCTTCTTCTTCTTCTTCTTCTTCTTCTTCTTCTTCTTCTTCTTCTTCTTCTTCTTCTTCTTCTTCTTCTTCTTCTTCTTCTTCTTCTTCTTCTTCTTCTTCTTCTTCTTCTTCTTCTTCTTCTTCTTCTTCTTCTTCTTCTTCTTCTTCTTCTTCTTCTTCTTCTTCTTCTTCTTCTTCTTCTTCTTCTTCTTCTTCTTCTTCTTCTTCTTCTTCTTCTTCTTCTTCTTCTTCTTCTTCTTCTTCTTCTTCTTCTTCTTCTTCTTCTTCTTCTTCTTCTTCTTCTTCTTCTTCTTCTTCTTCTTCTTCTTCTTCTTCTTCTTCTTCTTCTTCTTCTTCTTCTTCTTCTTCTTCTTCTTCTTCTTCTTCTTCTTCTTCTTCTTCTTCTTCTTCTTCTTCTTCTTCTTCTTCTTCTTCTTCTTCTTCTTCTTCTTCTTCTTCTTCTTCTTCTTCTTCTTCTTCTTCTTCTTCTTCTTCTTCTTCTTCTTCTTCTTCTTCTTCTTCTTCTTCTTCTTCTTCTTCTTCTTCTTCCCTGTAGTTGTTATCTAGAAAAGTTAGAAGTTTACACCTTCCGTTCTGCCTGTCACAAAAGATTTACAACAGGATTTGTCCGCGTTCAGTTTGGCCTGCAGAAGCAGGCCTTTTCCAGGGGCACCACGAGGAGGAACGGACTCACCCCCATACACTGCTTAGTCTTCTTCTGCTTATAAATAAGATAATATCATTTGCTCAGAGTATTAGTCTTATGCTTAATGTTCTTCTGCTTTGTTTTTTTTTATGCTTCTTTGTCTTCTCTCTCTTGTTGTTCTGCATCTTGGTGGTTGTCTTCCTGTTCTTTGTCCTCTTGAACCAGCTGACAGTACTGGCACCCGGAGGGGCAGCAGAAGGAACAAGAGCCAATGGCACTACCGAGGACCAGCTGACGGTGCTGGAACCCGGTTACTAAGCAGGAGGTACCTGTGCTACAAAGCACTACCAAGGACCAGCAGACGTTGCCGGAACTCGGATACCGAGATGGAGGCACCTAGGCCAAAGGCTCTGACGAGAACCAGCTGACGGTGCTGGAACCCGGAGGGGTAGCATAAGCTGCAAGAGCAAATGGAAATAGCGAGGACCAGCTGACAGTGCTGGCACCCGGAGGGGCAGCAGAAGGAATAAGAGCCAATGGCACAACCGAGGACCAGCTGACAGTGCTGGAACCCGGTTACTAAGCAGGAGGTACCTGTGCTACAAAGCACTACCAAGGACCAGCAGACGTTGCCGGAACTCGGATACCGAGATGGAGGCACCTAGGCCAAAGGCTCTGACGAGAACCAGCTGACGGTGCTGGAACCCGGAGGGGTAGCAGAAGCTGCAAGAGCAAATGGAAATAGCGAGGACCAGCTGACAGTGCTGGCACCCGGAGGGGCAGCAGAAGGAATAAGAGCCAATGGCACAACCGAGGACCAGCTGACGGTGCTGGAACCCGGTTACTAAGCAGGAGGTACCTGTGCTACAAAACACTACCAAGGACCAGCAGACGTTGCCGGAACTCGGATACCGAGATGGAGGCACCTAGGCCAAAGGCTCTGACGAGAACCAGCTGACGGTGCTGGAACCCAGAGGGGTAGCATAAGCTGCAAGAGCAAATGGAAATAGCGAGGACCAGCTGACAGTGCTGGCACCCGGAGGGGCAGCAGAAGGAATAAGAGCCAATGGCACAACCGAGGACCAGCTGACGGTGCTGGAACCCGGTTACTAAGCAGGAGGTACCTGTGCTACAAAGCACTACCAAGGACCAGCAGACGTTGCCGGAACTCGGATACCGAGATGGAGGCACCTAGGCCAAAGGCTCTGATGAGAACCAGCTGACGGTGCTGGAACCCGGAGGGGTATCAGAAGTTACCCCTGAAAAGCAAAGTTGGCATGCCGCAAGCTGGCCGCAGTTACCGAATCACACAGTCCTACAGGGGGTGCTTGTCCTACTGGCACTATGGAACAAACCTTTCTTACCAGAACCCGCAGTCCACATAGGAAGCACCTAAACTGCTGGCACCCTAGCCTCGGCTAACCCAACCGCAACACGACATGGCAACTTGGGGTGGCAAACTGACATTGACACTTCCCGGAAACAGCAGGCAGGGCTGGAACCAAGCTGGGCAGGAGGGAGTACCCGTGCCAAAGTCAGTTATGAGCAGCAACTGGCGATGTTGGAGCCCAGGACAAGCACTTAGCAGGCTGAGGCCTGATGTGCTGTCAATTGGGAGGCAGCAGGACAGATTGCCATCAAAACAGCAGGGGAACAGCTGACGTTACTGAACCCCACAAACACAGGAGCTAGTGTTTTACTCTGTGAAGACGGCACTTCCGAGCAACAACTGGCTGTGTTGAAGCCCAGGGACAAGCACGGAGCAGGCTTAGGCTGCATTGAAGAAATTTTAAGATCGGTTGTAGACTACTAATTTGAACCAAGCTCCACTTAGGCCTGTGGCTTCACTGATTTTCGTATTTCCCCTGTCCTCCAACCCCGCCAGTTACAGCTCCGAAGTGGCGTCTGCACAATCCACACTTGTTCCTGTGTTACAGGTGTTCAGTCCGGTCAGTTAATCCCCTGATGTGTGTCCGGCAATGTCGCCTGCTCTGTTCACATTCCGATAATGGGAATGTGGACAGAGCAGGCGACATTGCCGGACACACATCAGGGGGTTAACTGACCGGACTGAACACCTGTAACACAGGAACAAGTGTGGATTGTGCAGACGCCACTTCGGAGCTGTAACTGGCAGGGTTGGAGGACAGGGGAAATACGAGAGACAGTGGAGCCACAGGCCTAATTGGAGCACGGTTAAAAATCAGTAGTGGTACGACTGTGTAGGCAGCAGGAGACTTTGCCATCCACACAGCAGGGGATCAGCTGACATTACTGAACCCCACTGAGACACGGGAGCAAGTATCTCTTTCCGTGTGGACGGCACTTCCGAACTACAACTGGCTGTGTTGAAGCCCAGGAAATAGGAGGGTGTAGGCAGAGGCCTACTGTATTTTGAATAAGGTGACAGCAGGAGAGACTGCCATCCACACAGCAGGGGATCAGCTGACGTTACTGAACCCCACTGAGACACGGGAGCAAGTATCTCTTTCCGTGTGGACGGCACTTCCGAACTACAACTGGCTGTGTTGAAGCCCAGGAAATAGGAGGGTGTAGGCAGAGGCCTACTGTATTTTGAATTAGGTGACAGCAGGAGAGACTGCCATCCACACAGCAGGGGATCAGCTGACATTACTGAACCCCACTGAGACACGGGAGCAAGTATCTCTTTCCGTGTGGACGGCACTTCCGAACTACAACTGGCTGTGTTGAAGCCCAGGAAATAGGAGGGTGTAGGCAGAGGCCTACTGTATTTTGAATAAGGTGACAGCAGGAGAGACTGCCATCCACACAGCAGGGGATCAGCTGACGTTACTGAACCCCACTGAGACACGGGAGCAAGTGTCTCTTTCCGTGTGGACGGCACTTCCGAACTACAACTGGCTGTGTTGAAGCCCAGGAAATAGGAGGGTGTAGGCAGAGGCCTACTGTATTTTGAAAGAGGTGACAGCAGGAGAGACTGCCATCCACAAAGCAGGGGATCAGCTGACGTTACTGAACCCCACTGAGACACGGGAGCAAGTGTCTCTTTCCGTGTGGACGGCACTTCCGAACTACAACTGGCTGTGTTGAAGCCCAGGAAATAGGAGGGTGTAGGCAGAGGCCTACTGTATTTTGAATGAGGTGACAGCAGGAGAGACTGCCATCCACACAGCAGGGGATCAGCTGACGTTACTGAACCCCACTGAGACACGGGAGCAAGTATCTCTTTCCGTGTGGACGGCACTTCCGAACTACAACTGGCTGTGTTGAAGCCCAGGAAATAGGAGGGTGTAGGCAGAGGCCTACTGTATTTTGAATGAGGTGACAGCAGGAGAGACTGCCATCCACACAGCAGGGGATCAGCTGACATTACTGAACCCCACTGAGACACGGGAGCAAGTATCTCTTTCCGTGTGGACGGCACTTCCGAACTACAACTGGCTGTGTTGAAGCCCAGGAAATAGGAGGGTGTAGGCAGAGGCCTACTGTATTTTGAATGAGTTTACAGCAGGAGAGACTGCCATCCACACAGCAGGGGATCAGCTGACGTTACTGAACCCCACTGAGACACGGGAGCAAGTGTCTCTTTCCGTGTGGACGGCACTTCCGAACTACAACTGGCTGTGTTGAAGCCCAGGAAATAGGAGGGTGTAGGCAGAGGCCTACTGTATTTTGAATGAGTTTACAGCAGGAGAGACTGCCATCCACACAGCAGGGGATCAGCTGACGTTACTGAACCCCACTGAGACACGGGAGCAAGTGTCTCTTTCCGTGTGGACGGCACTTCCGAACTACAACTGGCTGTGTTGAAGCCCAGGAAATAGGAGGGTGTAGGCAGAGGCCTACTGTATTTTGAATGAGGTGACAGCAGGAGAGACTGCCATCCACACAGCAGGGGATCAGCTGACGTTACTGAACCCCACTGAGACACGGGAGCAAGTATCTCTTTCCGTGTGGACGGCACTTCCGAACTACAACTGGCTGTGTTGAAGCCCAGGAAATAGGAGGGTGTAGGCAGAGGCCTACTGTATTTTGAATGAGGTGACAGCAGGAGAGACTGCCATCCACACAGCAGGGGATCAGCTGACGTTACTGAACCCCACTGAGACACGGGAGCAAGTGTCTCTTTCCGTGTGGACGGCACTTCCGAACTACAACTGGCTGTGTTGAAGCCCAGGAAATAGGAGGGTGTAGGCAGAGGCCTACTGTATTTTGAATGAGGTGACAGCAGGAGAGACTGCCATCCACACAGCAGGGGATCAGCTGACGTTACTGAACCCCACTGAGACACGGGAGCAAGTATCTCTTTCCGTGTGGACGGCACTTCCGAACTACAACTGGCTGTGTTGAAGCCCAGGAAATAGGAGGGTGTAGGCAGAGGCCTACTGTATTTTGAATGAGGTGACAGCAGGAGAGACTGCCATCCACACAGCAGGGGATCAGCTGACATTACTGAACCCCACTGAGACACGGGAGCAAGTATCTCTTTCCGTCTGGACGGCACTTCCGAACTACAACTGGCTGTGTTGAAGCCCAGGAAATAGGAGGGTGTAGGCAGAGGCCTACTGTATTTTGAATGAGTTTACAGCAGGAGAGACTGCCATCCACACAGCAGGGGATCAGCTGACGTTACTGAACCCCACTGAGACACGGGAGCAAGTGTCTCTTTCCGTGTGGACGGCACTTCCGAACTACAACTGGCTGTGTTGAAGCCCAGGAAATAGGAGGGTGTAGGCAGAGGCCTACTGTATTTTGAAAGAGGTGACAGCAGGAGAGACTGCCATCCACAAAGCAGGGGATCAGCTGACGTTACTGAACCCCACTGAGACACGGGAGCAAGTGTCTCTTTCCGTGTGGACGGCACTTCCGAACTACAACTGGCTGTGTTGAAGCCCAGGAAATAGGAGGGTGTAGGCAGAGGCCTACTGTATTTTGAATGAGGTGACAGCAGGAGAGACTGCCATCCACACAGCAGGGGATCAGCTGACGTTACTGAACCCCACTGAGACACGGGAGCAAGTATCTCTTTCCGTGTGGACGGCACTTCCGAACTACAACTGGCTGTGTTGAAGCCCAGGAAATAGGAGGGTGTAGGCAGAGGCCTACTGTATTTTGAATGAGTTTACAGCAGGAGAGACTGCCATCCACACAGCAGGGGATCAGCTGACGTTACTGAACCCCACTGAGACACGGGAGCAAGTGTCTCTTTCCGTGTGGACGGCACTTCCGAACTACAACTGGCTGTGTTGAAGCCCAGGAAATAGGAGGGTGTAGGCAGAGGCCTACTGTATTTTGAATGAGGTGACAGCAGAAGAGACTGCCATCCACACAGCAGGGGATCAGCTGACATTACTGAACCCCACTGAGACACGGGAGCAAGTATCTCTTTCCGTGTGGACGGCACTTCCGAACTACAACTGGCTGTGTTGAAGCCCAGGAAATAGGAGGGTGTAGGCAGAGGCCTACTGTATTTTGAATGAGGTGACAGCAGGAGAGACTGCCATCCACACAGCAGGGGATCAGCTGACGTTACTGAACCCCACTGAGACACGGGAGCAAGTATCTCTTTCCGTGTGGACGACACTTCCGAACTACAACTGGCTGTTTTGAAGCCCAGGAAATAGGAGGGTGTAGGCAGAGGCCTACTGTCTTTGTAATGCGGAGACAGCAGGAGAGACTGCCATCTCCACAGCAGGGGAACAGCTGGCAGTGCTGAACCCCACTAACACTTGAACGAATGTGTTTGGCTCTGTGGAGACGACACTTCTGAACACCAACTGACGTTGTTGGAGCCCAGGATTAGGCGAGGAGCAGGCTGGGGCCTACTGGATTTTGGCAGGTGAATGCAGCAGGAGACTTGCCATCTCCACAGCAGGGGAACAGCTGGCAGTGCTGAACCCCACTAACACTTGAACGAATGTGTTTGGCTCTGTGGAGACGACACTTCTGAACACCAACTGACGTTGTTGGAGCTCAGGATTAGGCGAGGAGCAGGCTGGGGCCTACTTGATTTTGGCAGGTGAATGCAGCAGGAGACTTGCCATCTCCACAGCAGGGGAACAGCTGGCAGTGCTGAACCCCACTAACACTTGAACGAATGTGCTTGGCTCTGTGGAGACGACACTTCTGAACACCAACTGACGTTGTTGGAGCTCAGGATTAGGCGAGGAGCAGGCTGGGGCCTACTGGATTTTGGCAGGTGAATGCAGCAGGAGACTTGCCATCTCCACAGCAGGGGAACAGCTGGCAGTGCTGAACCCCACTAACACTTGAACGAATGTGTTTGGCTCTGTGGAGACGACACTTCTGAACACCAACTGACATTGTTGGAGCTCAGGATTAGGCGAGGAGCAGGCTGGGGCCTACTTGATTTTGGCAGGTGAATGCAGCAGGAGACTTGCCATCTCCACAGCAGGGGAACAGCTGGCAGTGCTGAACCCCACTAACACTTGAACGAATGTGTTTGGCTCTGTGGAGACGACACTTCTGAACACCAACTGACGTTGTTGGAGCTCAGGATTAGGCGAGGAGCAGGCTGGGGCCTACTGGATTTTGGCAGGTGAATGCAGCAGGAGACTTGCCATCTCCGCAGCAGGAGACTTGCCATCTCCACAGCAGGGGAACAGCTGGCAGTGCTGAACCCCACTAACACTTGAACGAATGTGTTTGGCTCTGTGGAGACGACACTTCTGAACACCAACTGACGTTGTTGGAGCCCAGGATTAGGCGAGGAGCAGGCTGGGGCCTACTGGATTTTGGCAGGTGAATGCAGCAGGAGACTTGCCATCTCCACAGCAGGGGAACAGCTGGCAGTGCTGAACCCCACTAACACTTGAACGAATGTGTTTGGCTCTGTGGAGACGACACTTCTGAACACCAACTGACGCTGTTGGAGCCCAGGATTACGCATGCCGCATGCAGAGGCCAATGGGCATCGGTTTTTATGGAGGTTGTGGACTACTACTGATTCTAACCATGCTCCACTTAGGCCTCTGGCTCCACTGTCTCTACTATTTACCCTGGCCTCCAACCCCGCCAGCTACATCTCTGAAGTGGCGTCAGCACAATCTACACTTGTTCCTGTGTTACTGGTGCTCAGTCCCATCAGTTGATCCCCTGATGTTTGTCCGGCAAGTTCGCCAGCTCTGTCCTCATTCCCACTACTGGTTATGGGAATGTGGACAGAGCAGGAGACCTTGCCGGACACACATCAGGGGATAAACTGATGGGACTGAGCCACAGGAACACAGGAACAAGTGTAGATTGTGCTGACGCCACTTCAGAGATGTAGATGGCGGGGTTGGAGGTCAGGGGAAATAGTAGAGACAGTGGAGCCAGAGACCTAAGTTGGGCACGGTTAAAAATCAGTAGTGGTTTGAATGTTGATGGAGCTGGTGACTCTGCCGTCCACACAGCAGGGGATCAGCTGGCATTACTGAACCCCAGTAACACATGAGCTAGTGTGTTTCTCTGTGCAGACGACACATCTGAGCGACAACTGGCTGTGTTGAAGCACAGGGATTATAGTTCAGGTGGTAGAAAAATGAACACACCAGCAGACCTGGATACAGTTGCCAACCACTAATTTAGTCTGTAAGAGGAATGGCAAAGTCTTTGGAGATCCAGGCCTTGTTCATTTTCAGAAAAGTCAGCCGGTCAACATTATCGGAAGATAGTCGCGTGCGACGGTCTGTTAGTACACCACCTGCGGCACTAAAGACACGTTCCGATAATACACTGGCAGCAGGGCAAGCCAGCACCTCCAATGCATACTGGCTAAGCTCTGGCCATGTATCCAGCTTAGAGACCCAAAACTTGAAGGGGGAAGAGCCATCTGGGAGTACAGCGACAGGGCAAGACATGTAGTCTGACACCATCTGACGGAAGCGTTGCCTCCTGCTGACTCGAGGCGTCGCTGATGGTGTAGACAATTGTGGTGGACACACAAAACTTTGCCACATTTGGGCCATAGTGGTCTTGCCTTGTGCTGCGGCACTGCCTCTGCTCCCTCTTTGTGCAGAGTTTCCTCCACTGCCTCGACGCACAGAGCTGCTTTGTAAAGCACTAGCAACAATGCTGTCGGGTGGAATGGAAAACATTATGGACTGCACCAGTGACTCTTCGTACTCCCGCATTTTACGCTCCCGGTTCAACGTTGGTATGAGCCTTTGTACGCTGTCCCGGTAGCGAGGATCTAGGAGGGTGTACACCCAATAATCAGCCGAGACGAGAATGTGGGCGATGCGGCGGTCGTTTCTCAGGCACTGCAGCATGAAATCAACCATGTGCTGCAGACTCCCAACTGCCAAAGAACCGCTGTCCCCTGTTTGAGGCGTGACCTCGACCTGCTCTGCATCACCCCACCCTCGCTGTACATACTGAGTAGAGGTTTGTGTACCTCCCTCCTCTGGAGAGATGTCTTCCTCCTCCATCGACTCCTCCTCATCCTCCTCACAAAGTGTCCCCTGCCTAGGCCTTTGTGAGGAAACACGTAGCGCAGACTGTCCAGAAGCAGATGGCATTTGGGACTCCTCATCCTCCACCTCTTCTGAAACCTCCTCCCTTAGTGCTTGCAGTGTTTTTTGAAGCAGGCAGATAAGGGGGACAGTCATGCTGACTAGTGCATCATCTGCACTCGCCATCCGCGTGGATTCATCGAAGGCACGCAAAACGAGGCAGATGTCCTTCATAGAGGCCCACTCAATGGTGCTGAAGTGTGAACGGCGCACAGTGCGACTTGTTTGCGCCTGATGCAGCTGGTACTCCATGACTGCTGCCTGCTGCTCACACAACCGCTCCAACATATGTAACGTTGAATTCCACCGGGTGGGTAGGTCACATATGATGCGATGTTCCGGAAGGCCAAATCGTCGCTGCAGAGCAGCGAGGCGCGATCTTGCCGTGCTGGAACGTCGCAAGTGAGCGCACTCTATGCGGACCTTGTGCAACAGTGCATCAAGATCCGGATAGTCCCTCAGAAAGCTCTGCACGACCAAGTTAAGAACATGTGCCAGACATGGGATGTGTGTGAGGTTGCCTAGGCCAAGAGCTGCCACCAGATTTCGGCCATTGTCACACACTACCAAGCCCGGCTGGAGATTCGCTGGCCCAAACCACACATCGCTCTCCAGCTTGATAGCATTCCAGAGCTCCTGCGCTGTGTGGCTTCGATTCCCCAAAGAAATTAATTTGAGTACAGCCTGTTGACGTTTGGCCACGGCTGTGCTCATATCGGTCGTAACAGGCTCCTGCTCTGCTGTTTCTGAGGAACTTGAGTAGGAGGAGGAGTCTATGTGTACAGACTGGAGTCCTGCAATCCGTGGCGTTGGAAGAACACGTACAGCGCCACTCTCCAGATCCGTACCCGGCTCCACAACATTGACCCAGTGGGCAGTGAGGGAAAGGTATCGTCCCTGTCCATGGTTACTGGTCCACGCATCGGTGGTCAGGTGGACCTTGCTACTAACGGCGTTTAGTAGCGCATGTTTTATTTTGCCCTCAACATGTTTCTGCAGGGCAGGGATGGCTCGCCTGCTGAAATAAAAGCGGCTGGGCACGTTGTATTGGGGGACTGCCAATGCCATTAAGTCCCGGAAGGTGTCAGTGTCCACCAGCCTGAATGACAGCATTTCAACTGCCAGAAGTTTGGCAATGCCAGCATTCAGAGACTGTGCTCGGGGATGGTTTGCCGAGTAAGGGCGCCTTTTATCCCATGCCTGTGCTACCGATGGCTGTGATGGATGGGAACGTGCTGTTATGGGTGGAATCTGACAGGGTCTCCGGACAACAGTGGCAGAGGTTCTTCCTTGGCGATCCTGTGAGGAAGCCGAACCAGCAGTGTGTGAGCTGGAGGAAGAGGGCCCAACACGAACTGAAGAGGTGGTAGGTGGTGCTGTACGTTGGCCTACGTCTTCAGGGTGTCTCTGCAACTCCAACTCGTGCTTGGTGCGCACATGTTTCCACATATTTGTGGTATTGAGGTTGCTGACATTTCTCCCTCTTTTGACTCTCTGATGACACAGCTTGCATTTGACAAAGCAAATGTCATCTGCAACTGTGTCAAAAAAGGACCACGCACTGCAACTCTTGTGAGCGCCCGGTTTGCCTTTGGAAGGAGGAATGCTCCTAACGGGTGCCGAAGTGGAGGGTACAGGCAACCAAGTCTTCCCCCTCCCTCTGCCTCCTGTTTTGGCCGGTAGGGGAATCTCTTCCTCCGAGCTGCTCCCACCACCTTCCTGTTGCTCACGCCATGATGGGTCAAGGACCTCATCATCTTCCCTCCCCTCTTCAAACAGCTGCTTCTCTGGGGTTGTCTCGCCAGCACCGTACGCACCAGAAAGTGGCAACTGAGTCTCGTCATCATCTGATGCGTACTGAGGTGTGCTGACCATAGGCACTGGCCCACTCGCCTCTTCAGATTCAGAGGGACAAAGAAGTTGCGCATCACTGCATACTCCCTCTTCTTCACATTCAGGAATGCTGCTTGGCTGGCCCCCTCTTTCCAAGCCAACAGATTCCGAGAACAGAAGTAGAGACTGTGATGGCTCCTGTCCATGTCTCTCTGACTGCCTGGGCACTTTGGCAGGTGGTGAAGAGACAGATGGTTGCTCTTCGGTGCTCTGACCCTGAGAGGATGCGGAAGTAATTGAAGTCGATGCGTTAGCTGCCATCCATCCGACAACGGCTTCAATTTGTTCCTCCCGCAGCAGTGGGGTACGTTGAGGTCCTACAAAGCTGCGCATAAAGGACTGTTGCCTGCTAAAACTGGGGGATGCTGATCCACTGGTGCCCGCAGCAGGCCCAGAATCCCCACGTCCTCTACCTGTAGAATCCCCACGTCCTCTCCCTGCAGAATCCCCACGTCCTCTCCCTGCTGAAACTCCACGCCCACGCCCACGCCCCCGCGCCTTACTCCCTGCCTTCTTCATCTTGCAAGACTGCTTAAGATAGGCAAAAAAGTACAAAGGGGGGCCTTAGTGTGCTTATTCCTGAACAGCTGGTTACAGGTACAAGAAACACTAATTTTATGAAGTGTGTGTGTGTGGACTAGACTTTAATAGGAGCTGATGTGGCCTACACAAGTTCAAAATGTAGTGTTTGGTGAACTTTTTATGTGGTTTCTTTGTTTGAAACAAACTCAAAGTATGAGAACAAAGAATTGAAACTGATAGTATCACCAACTTTTTGGAGCTATTACAATGCAGGCAGGTAACCTACAATGCAAAAGATGAGGCTCCCAAAAAATTGGGTAATACTAATCTGGCTGCGCCGGCAGGGCACAAGCCAGAAAAAAAGGCTCCTCTATCTACTCCTATATAGTGTTTGCAACCAACCAATGTTGATGGATACGGATGGATGCACACTAATAGGAGAAGAAAAAATGAGCTGCACTCAGAGACAAATATGTGTGAGGCAGTGACGCACGTTGAGCGTCCTACAACCAGACGTAGCTGCAGGACACTCTACTCAGCGTGAGCTGCACTCACACACAGTCAGAGACCTCTCAGAC
The DNA here is from genome assembly GCF_039654945.1 of Dendrobates tinctorius. Taxonomy (NCBI): domain Eukaryota; kingdom Metazoa; phylum Chordata; class Amphibia; order Anura; family Dendrobatidae; genus Dendrobates; species Dendrobates tinctorius. The sequence continues at coordinate 18,364,033 of NW_027361672.1, forward strand.
AGCCGTCACCAGTGCAGCTAAGTGGGCACTGGCACTGACAGGCTGCAGAAAGGCTCCGCTGTGTACTCCTATATAGTGTTTGCAACCACCGTAGATGGAGACGGATGGATGCACACTAATAGAAGAAAAAATGAGCTGCACTCAAATAAAAATATGTGTGAGGCAGTGACGCACGCTGAGCGTCCTACAGCCAGACGTAGCTGCAGGACACACTACTCAGCGTGAGCTGCACTCACACACAGTCAGAGACCTCTCAGACAGCCGTGAACAGTGCAGCAAAGTGGACACTAGCACTGAAAGGCTGCAGAAAGGCTCCGCTGTCTACTACTAGTGTTTGCAACCAACGTATATGGATACGGATGGAAGCACACTAGATTGAAATTATTTAAAAAATGCAGCTCAAAAAATAAAAGATGTATGAGGCAGCAGTGATCACACTGGGTGGCCTACAGCCTGACGTGGCTGCAGGACCCACTCCACAGCGTGAGCTGCACTCACACAGCCCTTGCAGACAGCTGTGAACACTGCTGCTAGGGCAAAGAAGGCTACAGTGGTGGTTTATGTAGCCTGGGTAAAGCACTAGATGTTTGGTGGAATCGCTATTTCTAACTGTCCCTCACAGTCTTCTACAGCAGCCTGTCCCTAACTGAATTCACAGCAGAGTGACCAGAAATGGCGGCTGCGGTGGCTTTTATAGTGCATCATGACATCATTTCGGCAGCCAATCACAGCCATGCCAATAGTTAACATGCCTACATGCCTAACAGGATGTGCCCACACTTCGGAGGATTCCCATTGGCTTAATCAAAGCAAGCAGGCTCATAGCATGATGGGAACTTCCTATTCCGATTCCGATCCCGGAATCCGATATGAAAAAAGTATCGGAATTAAGTATCGGAATTCCGATACCGCTAATATCGGCCGATACCCGATACTTGCGGTATCGGAATGCTCAACACTACTCTTGATGTGTTAGGGCCCTGCCTCGTAGACCACAGATGATATGGTAGTGACAATTCTAGGTGGGCGATCAGAGTGATAACACCACTCTGTCTCCCTTAAAAGCCGTATCTGAAAGAAAAAGGGAAATCGTTAAAAAAAAAATCAAGACCTAAGGCAGAAACCAGCCTGGGTGGTCCAGACCCATGTCTGCCTCCTACTGACACTAAGCTAAAACGGATTAGCTTCATGCCAGTTGGTGGTGTACCCACCTTGCATAAGCAGCATACAACCATAGTTTTTTTTCTGTGCCCCAATGAAGCATTAACCACCCCACACACCAGCCAGAGGGCCACACAGGGTAACCCCCCCCTGTCCAATCAAACCTCCACCTCACACTAATCAGTGGACCCCACAGGATAAACCCATCAAAGCCCAAATGCCCCCTTCCCCCAAGCGTAAATTGCTATCAAATGCCCACTCAAGCATAAATCCCCATCATGCACCCTCCACCCCCAAGCAAAACCCCCCAACGGATGCCGACCCAGCTTAAACCCCCCCCATCGGACGTCCACACGCCCCCACAGCACGTCCACACGCCCCCACAGCATAAGCCGCCATCGGACGTCCACACGCCCCCACAGCATAAGCCGCCATCGGACGTCCACACGCCCCCACAGCATAAGCCGCCATCGGACGTCCACACGCCCCCACAGCATAAGCCGCCATCGGACGTCCACACGCCCCCACAGCATAAGCCGCCATCGGACGTCCACACGCCCCCACAGCATAAGCCGCCATCGGACGTCCACACGCCCCCACAGCATAAGCCGCCATCGGACGTCCACACGCCCCCACAGCATAAGCCGCCATCGGATGTCCACACGCCCCCACAGCATAAGCCGCCATCGGACGTCCACACGCCCCCACAGCATAAGCCGCCATCGGACGTCCACACGCCCCCACAGCATAAGCCCCCATCGGACGTCCACACGCCCCCACAGCATAAGCCCCCATCGGACGTCCACACGCCCCCACAGCATAAGCCCCCATCGGACGTTCACACGCCCCCACAGCATAAGCCCCCATCGGATGTCCACACGCCCCCAAGCATGAAACCCTATCCGATGTCCAACCCCAAGAATGAACACCCATCGGACGTCCACCCCGGCATAAAACCCCATCGGACATCCCCCCTCCTCAGCATAAACCCTCATCGGTCGTCCACCCCCCTTAAGCCTAAGCCCCTATCGGACGTCCACCCCCTTAAGCCTAAACCCCTATTGGATGCCATTCCCAGCATAAAACCGTCATTGGACATTCACCCCCCCCCGCATAAAACCTCATGAGACGTCCACCCCCCTTAAGCATAAACCCCCATCGGACGTTCACCCCCTCCCGGCATAAGTCCCATCGGATGTCCAGCATCCCATCATAAACCCCAGTCGGATGTCCACCCCCCAAGTATAAACCCCCAGCAGATGGCACCTCTTCCCCAAACAAAAAGCCCTACCAGTTGAGCGCCTACCCCAAAATCAATCCACCCCTTTCAAGTCACAACAGATGCAGACAGGTCCCGCTGCCCAAGCATCAAGTCCCCAAGACACTCAGACACCACAATTGTGCATTAAATCCCCCCCTGTCCCAAGATCCCAACCAGACCAGGAGGAGTTAATGCACGCTTGTGGGGTCTGTTTGTCCCCGGGGGGCCCTACTGGGGATAATGCACGCTCATGGGGTCTGGTTGGGCTTCTGGGGGTCGATTAACGCATGCTTGTGGGGTCTGGTAGGGCCCCGTGGCAGGGTTAATGCACGCTTGAAAGGTCTGGTTGGGCCCTACATTAGACCCCCCTCCCCGTGAGCCCAACCAGACACACAAGCGTGCATTAAACCCTCCGCGCTTGTGGGATCTGGTGGGCTTCTGGGGTGGGTTAATGCAGGGTCCACCCAGACCCCGCAATTGTGCATTAACCCCCCTCTCCCGGGACTGCCAGACACCCCAAGCGTGCATCATTAACCCCCCTCTCCCGGGACTGCCAGACACCCCAAGCGTGCATCATTAACCCCCCTCTCCCGGGACTGCCAGACACCCCAAGCGTGCATCATTAACCCCCCTCTCCCGGGACTGCCAGACACCCCAAGCGTGCATCATTAACCCCCCTCTCCCGGGACTGCCAGACACCCCAAGCATGCATCATTAACCCCCCTCTCCCGGGACTGCCAGACACCCCAAGCGTGCATCATTAACCCCCCTCTCCCGGGACTGCCAGACACCCCAAGCGTGCATCATTAACCCCCCTCTCCCAGGACTACCAGACACCCCAAGCGTGCATCATTAACCCCCCTCTCCCGGGACTACCAGACACCCCAAGCGTGCATCATTAACCCCCCTCTCCCGGGACTACCAGACACCCCAAGCGTGCATCATTAACCCCCCTCTCCCGGGACTACCAGACACCCCAAGCGTGCATCATTAACCCCCCTCTCCCGGGACTACCAGACACCCCAAGCGTGCATCATTAACACCCCTCTCCCGGGACTACCAGACACCCCAAGCGTGCATCATTAACCCCCCTCTCCCAGGACTACCAGACACCCCAAGCGTGCATCATTAACCCCCCTCTCCCGGGACTACCAGACACCCCAAGCGTGCATCATTAACCCCCCTCTCCCGGGACTACCAGACACCCCAAGCGTGCATAATTAACACCCCTCTCCCGGGACTACCAGACACCCCAAGCGTGCATCATTAACCCCCCTCTCCCGGGACTACCAGACACCACAAGCATGCATCATCAACCCTCCTCTCCCGGGACTACCAGACACAACAAGCGTGCATTATCAACCCCCCACTCCCGGGACTACCAGACACCACAAGCGTGCATTAACCCCCCTCTCCTGGGACTACCAGACACCACAAGCGTGCATTAACCCCTCTCTCCCGGGACTACCAGACACCACAAGCGTGCATTAACCCCTCTCTCCTGGGACTACCAGACACCACAAGCATGCACTAACCCCCCCGGTACCCAGCCAGACCCCGGGAGCATGCATTAACACCCCCCCACCCCCGGGACTACCAGACACCACAAGCGTGCATTAACCCCCCTCTCCTGGGACTACCAGACACCCCAAGCGTGCATCATTAACCCCCCTCTCCTGGGACTACCAGACACCCCAAGCGTGCATCATTAACCCCCCTCTCCTGGGACTACCAGACACCCCAAGCGTGCATCATTAACCCCCCTCTCCTGGGACTACCAGACACCCCAAGCGTGCATCATTAACCCCCCTCTCCTGGGACTACCAGACACCCCAAGCGTGCATCATTAACACCCCTCTCCTGGGACTACCAGACACCCCAAGCGTGCATCATTAACCCCCCTCTCCCGGGACTACCAGACACCACAAGCATGCATCATCAACCCTCCTCTCCCGGGACTACCAGACACAACAAGCGTGCATTATCAACCCCCCACTCCCGGGACTACCAGACACCACAAGCGTGCATTAACCCCTCTCTCCCGGGACTACCAGACACCACAAGCGTGCATCAACCCCCCTCTCCCGGGACTACCAGACACCACAAGTGTGCATTAACCCCTCTCTCCCGGGACTACCAGACACCACAAACGTGCACTAACACACCCTGTACCCAGCCAGACCCCGGGAGCATGCATGAACACCCCCCCGGAGACCCAACCAGACCCCTCAGACGTGCATTAACCCCCCCGACCCAAACAGACCCCACAAGCCAGCCTTAACCCCCCTGGGAGCCCAAGCAGACCCCACAAGTGTGCATTAACCCCCACCCCCTGACAAAACAGACCCTGCAAGCGTGTATTAACCCCCCTGGGAGCCAAAAGCAGACCTCACATGCATGCATTAGTACCCCCCGAAGTACAACCAGACCCCACAAGCGTGCATTAACCCCCAACCAGACCCCACAAACATGCATTAGTAACCCCCCCAGTACAAACAGACCCCCACAAGCGTGCATTAACCCCCACCCCCAAACAGACCCCAGAAGCATGCATTAGTACCCCCGAAGTACAACCAGACCCAACAAGCGTGCATTAACCCCACCACCCCCAACCAGACCCCAGAAGCATGCATTAACCCCCCCCGGACCCCACCAGACCCGTAAGCATGGATTAACCCCCTGCCCCAAACCTACTCCACAAGCATGCATTAGAACCCCCCCAAAAAAAGTACAGCCAGACCCCACAAGCATGCATTAACCCTCCCCGGACCCCACCAGACCCGTAAGCATGCATTAACCCCCACCCCCTGCCCCAAACAGACCCCAGAAGCATGCATTAGTACCCCCCGGAGTACAACCAGACCCCACAAGCATGCATTAACCCCCCAGACCCCACCAGACCCGTAAGCGTGCATTAACCCCCCTTGCCCCAAACAGACCCCACAAGCATATATTAGAACCCCCCCAAAGTACAACCAGACCCCACAAGCATGCATTAACCCGCCACCCCAACCCCACAAGCATGAATTAGAACCCCCCCAAAGTACAACCAGACCCCACAAGCATGCATTAACACCCCACCCCCTTCCCCAACCAGACCCCACAAGCATGCATTAGTACCCCCCGAAGTACAACCAGACCCCACAAGTGTGCATTATATACCCCAAGCCCCCTGCCCCAAACAGACCCCACAAGCATGCATTAACCCCCCCGGACCCCAAATAGAACTTGCAAGCATGCATTAACCCCTCTGGGAGCCCAAGCAGACCCCACAAGCATTAACCCCTCCAGACCCTAAACAGACCCCGTAAGCGTGCATTAACCCCTACCCAAAAGCGTGCATTAACACCACCGCCCCCCCAAACCCAAATAGAGCCCGTAAGCATGCATTAACCCCCTCGACCCAACCAGACCCCACCAGCGTGCATTAATTCCCCCTCCCCTCCGGGAGCCCAACAGCTCCCAGGTAAGCCCCCAAATCCTACTAGTTAGCCCCAAGTATAAGCCCCATCAACCAAACATCTAAGAAGACACCAACCTGTTACTAACCCCTCCTGCCTGTCACCGACGCTGCTGACCTAACTCCACACTGCTCACAGACGCCAGCATCAGAGAGACAGCTGAGACAGTGTGTAATGGAGGCTTCTCTCCCTGCACCAGAAGGTAGAGACACGTGTAATGGCGTCTTCTCTTCCTGCCTTTGCTGTCAGAACACGCCCCCCCTGGTATGACACGCCCCCAGAGCTGACATCACACCTGGAAGGAGCCCATACAGTCTAGCATTTACCTTGCTGGCTGTGAGTGGGGGCACACTGCTGGCACCAGGGCCCCCCACCGCCTTCTCAGGGGCCCATAGCGGCTGGGCGGCAGAGTAGGGAGATCGATTCTCCCTGCTCTGCAGCAGAATGTAACTGTATGGGCGCGCTGTGCACGCCAATATAGTTACAGTAGTGTAGCTCCGGTGGGCACCCTCAGAGCTCGGGGCCCGGGGCGACCGCCCCCTCTGCCCCCCCAGTAGCTACGCTACTGCCTCTCTGCCCAAACACTATTGGCCCTATGCGGACATGTTCTCCAAGACGGCTGCGGAGACCCTTCTGCCTCACCACCCCTATGACTGCCCTATTAACATCTTGCCTGGTGCTGAGCCTCCCTTGGGTCAATTTTATCCACTATGTCTACTGGAGATGGAGGCAATGACGTAGTACATCCAGGAGAATCTGGCAAGAGGATTCATTAGGAAGTCAGTGTAACCTGCAGGGGCAGGGTTCTTCTTTGTGCAGGAGAAGAACGGAGAACTGTGTCCATGCAAAGATTGCAGGGGTCTTAACGCCATAACCGTTAAGAATAAGTAGCCCCTGCCGCTGATGTCTGAGCTTTTCGATAGGTTGCGGGGAGTGAGGGTCATGTGTCAATATGCACTTACATTGTGCATACACATTAACTTACTTTCTCAGTTCAGACTCCAGTTTTTTATTCATTTTATTGTGCATTCTGTGCATATATGGGTGTGACCGCCCTCTTTCTGAGCTGGGAAAACCATCCTGTCTGGCCTAAGCTTTTACTAGTGGTTCAGTCGCTCGATCCTTGTTCACATTCACACCACTTGGCAAGTGAAAAGGTTTTAAATACTAGAGTAGGGACTGTCCCTCAAGGGTTGCCGTGACGTGGTGGGGTGGCTTGTACATTATTTTGATTAAAATTATGTTTACTAAATACCCTTATTATTATTATTATTACCTTTATGCATTATTTGCAGTTTATTTTTTACTTTTTAGTTTAGGATATTTGTGTTTTTTGCTTTTTGTTTATTATAAAGGTGGATGCCTGATCTGTCGGTGCTGGAGCAGTCCTGTTCCAAAAGGATGCTCAAGGTCGGAAGCACCATTGCTTCTTCTTTTATAAGGAATAAAAAAGGAACCCATGGGCCATGCACATACAATGACAAGTCAGCAAGACAGTGTTCACACCACCAAGAGACTGGAACACAGAGAAACACAGTACAACAAACGTGAAAAAAATACTCTGCTGTAAAAAACATATTCCAACAATGAACAGCAAGTGCTAGTAAAAAGATGATAACAAAACAGGGTATTTAGTTGATACATTTTTTGCAAAAAATGTACACTAAACCCCTCCACCAATGCCAAGGTATACCCCTCAGAGCAGTTATTTCCAATGTATTTAAAATCTGACCATGTGAACAGTACCTATATGAGCAGGGTTCAGAGAGGTAATGTCTGATGTGGGCATTCTGTGTGAGACGGCTTTATGTGTGCATGGCTCACATGGGAGGGGATTTTTTGCAAAAAACGTATCAACTAAATACCCTGTTTTGTTATCATCTTTTTAATAGCACTTGCTGTTCATTGTTGGAATTTTTTTTACAGCAGAGTATTTTTTCACATATGTTGTACTGTTTCTTTGTGTTCCAGTCTCTTGGTGGTGTGAACACTGTCTTACCGACTTGTTTACTGTATAAGCATGGCCCATGCATTCATTTTTATTCCATTGGTTTCTTCCTTTTGCAAGTCTTTGGGAGGTTTCCATCCCTCCCATGTGAGCCATGCACATATAAAGCCATCACACACAGCATGCCCACATCAGACATTACCTCTCTGAACCCTGCTCATATAGGTACTGTTCACATGGTCAGGTTTTAAATACATTGGATAGGACTGCTCTGAGGGGTTTACCTTAGCGGTGGTGGAGCGGCTTAGCATACATTGTTTGCAAAAAAGTATCAATTAAATACTCTGTTTTGTTATCATCTTTTTGCTAGCACTTGCTGTTCATTGTTGGAATTTTTTTTACAACAGAGTATTTTTTCACGTTTGTGGTACTGTGTTTCTGTGTTCCAGTCTCTTGGTGGTGTGAACACTCTCTTACCGACTTGTACACTGTACGTGCATGGCCCATGCGTTCATTTTTATTCCATTGGTTTCTTGGTTTTGCAAGTCTTTGGGAGGTTTCCACCCCTCCCATGTGAGCCATGTACATGTAAAGCCATCTCACACAGCATGCCCATATCAGTCATTACTAGTGTTGAGCGATACCATCCGATATAGAGAAATATCGGATCGGATTGGATCGGCCCGATACAAAAAAAGTATCGAGTATCGCCGATTCCGATACCGGAAGTCCCATTCAAGTCAATGGGACAGAAATATCGGAATGAAAAAAACCCATTTCTTTACTTGCATATCCAGTTCGGGAGGGGGGAAGAGTGTGGGCGGTGCGTGGGCGGACACTGTGCGTGTCTGGGTGTGCGGGCGGGGTCTGTGCGGGCCTGCCGGGGGTCTGTACGGGCCTGCCGGGGGCTTGTGCCGGCTGACGGGGGTCTGTACGGGCCTGCTGGGGGCTTGTGCCGGCTGACGGAGGTCTGTACGGGCCTGCCTGGGGCTTGTGCCGGCTTCCGGGGGTCTGTACAGGCCTGCCGGGGGCTTGTGCCGGCTGCCGGGGGTCTGTGCGGGCCTGCCGGGGGCTTGTGCCGGCTGCCGGGGGTCTGTGCGGGCCTGCTGGGGGTCTTGTGTGTGTGCAGGCATCATCCGATGGGACTACAAGTCCCATCGGGCGATGCCTGCTACAATGACAGTGATTGACACATTAGCCAATGATGGGACAGTAGTAGTCGCATCATCCGGCTAATGTGTTGAATGTAAAAAAAGTATATATATATATATATATATATATATATATATACACTCACTGGCCACTTTATTAGGTACACCTGTCCAACTGTGTGTTAAGACTTAATTTCTAATCAGCCAATCACATGGCGGCAACTCAGTGCATTTAGGCATGTAGACATGGTCAAGACAATCTCCTGCAGTTCAAACCGAGCATCAGTATGGGGAAGAAAGGTGATTTGAGTGCCTTTGAACGTGGCATGATTGTTGGTGCCAGAAGGGCTGGTCTGAGTATTTCAGAAACTGCTGATCTACTGGGATTTTCACGCACAACCATCTCTAGGGTTTACAGAGAATGGTCCGAAAAAGAAAAAAAATCCAGTGAGCGGCAGTTCTGTGGCCGGAAATGCCTTGTTGATGCCAGAGGTCAGAGGAGAATGGGCATACTGGTTCGAGCTGATAGAAAGGCAACAGTGACTCAAATTGCCACCCGTTACAACCAAGGTAGGCAGAAGAGCATCTCTGAACGCACAGTGCGTCGAATTTTGAGGCAGATGGGCTACAGCAGCAGAAGACCACACTGGGTACCACTCCTCTCAGCTAAGAACAGGCATCTGATGGCTACTTTCAGCAGGATAATGCGCCATGTCATAAAGCTCGATTCATCTCAGATTGGTTTCTTGAACATGACAATGAGTTCACTGTACTCAAATGGCCTCCTCAGTCACCAGATCTCAATCCAATAGAGCATCTTTGGGATGTGGTGGAACGGGAGATTCGCATCAGGGATGTGCAGCCGACAAATCTGCGCCAACTGTGTGATGCCATCATGTCAATATGGTCCAAAATCTCTGAGGAATGCTTCCAGCACCTTGTTGAATCTCTGCCACGAAGAATTGAGGCAGTTCTGAAGGCAAAAGGGGGTCCAACCCGTTACTAGCATGGTGTACCTAATAAAGTGGCCAGTGAGTGTATATATATATATATATATATATATATATACATACATATATACACATACTACATACATACTACATACATACAACATACATACAACATGCTACAGACATACAACATACATACATACTTCATTCATACTACATATATGCTACATTCATACAACATACATACATACTACATACATACTACATATATACTACATTCATACAACATACATACATATACTACATTCATACAACATACATACATACTACATACATATATACTACATTCATGCAACATACATACATACTACATATATACTACATTCATACAACATACATACATACTACATTCATACAACATTCATACAACAAACATACATACATACATACTACATACTTACTACATACAACATACATACAACATGCTACAGACATACAACATACATACAACATACATACTACATTCATACTACATATATACTACATTCATTCAACATACATACATACTACATACATATATACTACATTCATACAACATACATACTACATACTACATACATACAACATACATACAACATGCTACAGACATACAACATACATACTACATACAACATACATACATTCATACAATACATACATACTACATACAGTACATACAACATACATACAACATGCTACAGACATACAACATACATACTACATACAACATACAATACATAGATACTACATACATACTACATACAATACATTCATACAATACATACATATAGACATACAATACATATAACATAGAGTACATACTCACCAATACTTGTCACATTGTTCCCGAAGCCAGTGTCATCTATGAAAAAATATGAAAATAACAAGCAAGACATATACTCCCTGATCCACAGAAATCCACGAGTGTCCCACGCCGATTTCCCGTGGAGAACAGCAGCATCAGCTGATGCGACCGCTCTCTACGTGGCTCCAGGAATCCAATGACAGGAGGTAGGTATCCTTCCACACTGTATTCCTCCACCACTGTAAAAAAAATAGTCCCTAGTCTCACTTTTGGCATTGCTGTGTGAAAAAGTTCCCACACAGCTTTTGCCATAAAGTGAGACCAGGGACTATTTTTTTACAGTGGCGGAGGAATACAGTGCGGAAGGATACCTACCTCCCATCATTGGATTCCTGGAGCCCCGTAGAGAGCGGTCGCATCAGCTGATGCTGCTGTTCTCCAAGGGAAATCAGCGTGGGACACGTGGATTTCTGCGGATCGGTGAGTATATGGCTTGTTTGTTATTTTCATATTTTTTCATAGATGACACTGGCTTCGGGGAACAATGTGACAAGTATTTGTGAGTATGTAGTCTATGTTATATGCACTGTATGTCTTTATGTATGTATTGTATGAATGTATGTATGTAGTATGTAGTATGTATGTATGTTGTATGAATGTAGTATATATGTGGTATGTATGCAGTATGTATGTATGTTGTATGAATGTAGTATATATGTAGTATGAATGTAGTATATATGTAGTATGTATGTAGTATGTACTGTATGTCTGTAGCATGTTGTATGTATGTAGTATGAATGTAGTATGTATGTAGTATGTACTGTATGTCTGTAGCACGTTGTATGTATGTAGTATGAATATAGTATATATGTAGTATGTATTATGAATTAGTGTATATGTAGTATATACTGTATGTAGTATGTATGTAGTATGTATGTATGCTGTATGAATGTAGTATATATGTAGTATGTATGTAGTATATATGTAGTATGAATGTAGTATATATGTAGTATGTATGTAGAATGAATGTAGTATGTACTGTATGTCTGTAGCATGTTGTATGTATGTAGTATGTATGTAGTATACTGTATATGTAGTATGTATGTAGTTATATATTTTTGTGCTTTACATTCAACACATTAGCTGGATGATGGGACTACTACTGTCCCATCATTGGCTAATGTGTCAATCACTGTCATTGTAGCAGGCATCACCCGATGGGACTTGTAGTCCCATCGGACGATGCCTGCACACACACAAGACCCCCGGCAGGCCCGCACAGACCCCCGGCACCCGGCACAAGCCCCCGACAGGCCCGTACTGACCCTCGGCAGCCGGCACTAGCCCCCGGCATGCCCGTACAGAACCCCGGCAGCCGGCACAGGCCCCCGGCAGGCCCATACAGACCCCCGACAGCCGGCATAAGCCCCCGGCAGGCCCGTACAGACCCCTGGCAGCCGGCACAAGCCCCCGGCAGGCCTGTACAGACCCCCGACAACCGGTACAGGTCCCCGGCAGGCCCATACAGACCCCCGACAGCCGGCAGAAGCCCCCGGCAGGCCCGTACAGACCCCTGGCAGCCGGCACAAGCCCCCGGCAGGCCTGTACAGACCCCCGACAACCAGTACAGGCCCCCGGCAGGCCCGTACAGGCCCCCCCGCAGTCGGCACAGACTACGCATCATGATACGCACAGACCGCGCATCATGACATCATTTCAGCAGCCAATCACAACCACAACAGTGGCTCATTGCATTATGGGGACTTCCGATTCCGGTATCCGATATTGAAAAAATATCGGTACTCGGTATCGGAATTCCGATACAGCGAATATCGGCCGATACCCGATATTTGCAGTATCGGAATGCTCAACACTAGTCATTACCTCTCTGAACCCTGCTCATATAGGTACTGTTCACATGGTCAAGTCAAGTTTTAAATACATTGGATAGGACTGCTCTGAGAGGTATACCTTGGCATTGGTGGAGCGGCTTAGTGTACATTTTTTGCAAAAAAAACGTATCAACTAAATACCCTGTTTTGTTATCATCTTTTTACTAGCACTTGCTCTTCATTGTTGGAATTTTTTTTACAGCAGAGTATTTTTTCACGTTTATTGTACTGTGTTTCTCTGTGTTCCGTTCTTCTTTTCTAAGACTTTCTCACCGGCAACTATTCCATCAGGGACAGGGAGTTGCTAGCCATGAAGTTGGCCTTTTTGGAGTGGGGACACCTCCTGGAGGGGGCTCGCTATCACTTCCAAGTGTACACCGACCTTGAATATTTGGTTTATTTGCAAACTGCCCAGCGGCTAAACTCTCACCAGGCTAGATGGGCCTTGTTCTTCTCCCGGTTCCACTTCACTCTCCATTTTCTTTCTGGGGAGAAGAACATTCGTACTGATGCACTCTCCCACTCCATAGTGTTATCAGAGGAGGAGGCGCCTCAGCTAATTTTCCCTTCTGAGAGCCTGAGAACCGAGGTCCTGGTCTCGCTAGAGTCTGTGCCCCCAGGCAAGACTTTTGTACCACCTAATTTGTGACAGGAGGTTCTTTCTTGGGCTCATGCCTCCAGGGTGGGTGGACATTTTGAAACCAAGAGGACATCTGAGCTTCTGGCGAGGACGTTCTGGTGGCCACATATGGCCTGTGACTTCGGAGACTAAATTCAGGTGTGTGTCTCCTGCGCCAAGAATTGGTCTCCTCGGCAATGGCCTGCTGGGCTAATTCACCCACTGCCAGTGGCAGACAGGCCCTAGGAAATGGTCGGGATGGACTTTGTGGTGGATTTAGTCAGGTCTCGTAGCTGCACAGTTATCTGGGTAGTCACCGACCATTTTTCCAAAATGGTACACTTGGTGCTTCTTCCGTGGGTACCTTCTGTACGGGCCTTGGCGGCGTTGTTCATTAAGCACGTATTTCGCCTACATGGTGACAGGAACACCACACTGCACTTGCTCACTGAGCCAGTGCGCATGTCCCGAGTACAAAAACGGTGCTCAAAGATACCTGTGGAGCGGGGCAACAGCGGTGGAGATGCGTGCTTCAGACTAACAGGGCCTGAAGCATGTGACTGCTGGGGGCATGGCCTAAGCTCCACAGAGCTAGGAGCTGAAGGAAAACTCCTAGAAAGGTAACTGCGGGACAAGTTACCAAGGGGCATAGGCAGAGACATAAACCAGATTAAGCTGGGGTCGAAGCACGAGACAGCACAAAAATACCAAAGGGTTAGACAGAACGGATAGTCAGGGCGTAGCAATAGATCAGAAAACCAGGACGGGCAATAGATGTTACAATAGGGAAAAATTGTAATGGAGTAATGATAGCCAAGCCAGGAGGTCAGAACCAGAGAAGACGATAGTACCAAAACTTGAGACAGAGAACAGCGTGAGGGGACAGACCGGGTCATACATGGTTTGCCTGATAAAATTGTCAGTGACCAGGGTCCCCAGTTTGCGTCTCGGTTCTGGAGAGAGCTTTGTCGCCTGCTCAGCATTGAGCTGAATCTCTCTACAGCTTACCATCCCGAGATGAACGGGTTGGTAGAGAGGGCCAACCAGACCCTGGTCACATACTTGCGACATTTTGCTTTGGCCAGGCAGAATGACTGGGCATCCTTGCTACTGTGGGCAGAATTTGCGCTGAATACCGTAGCCGATTCTACTGGACAGACCCCATTCTTCCTTAACTACGGCCAGCATCTGCATGTCACTGTGCCCATGCCCGTGTCATCCACCGACTCTAGTGTGGCAGACTTTGCAGTGGAGGCACGTGACTTTTGGGACCGCAGACAGGATGCCATCCGGGCCTCCAAGGATAGAATGAGGGCCTCCGCTGATGCACACCGGTGCCCTGCTCCGACCTTTGCTCCTGGCGACTTATTGTGGCTCTCTGCCCGTAACATCAGGCTACGAGTTGAAATCTGAAACAGGTCAACCCTGTGGTTTATCGACTGGCCCTTCCTCCACGCCTAGGTATCACCGACTCCTTTCACATGTCCCGGTTTTCTGAGTAATCTGCTGAGACATCGGATTCGTCCACAGATGTTTATGAGGTGAACGCTATCATGAGGTGCAAGGTGGTACGTGGCAAAGAGTACTATCTGGTGGATTGGAAGAATTATGGCCCAGAGGACAGGACCTGGGAACCTTTTGAGCACATTCATGCTCCTCAGCTCATTGCAGATTTTGAGCACAGTGAGGCCCAAGGAGGGGGGTCCTTGGAGGTGGGGTAATGTTAGGCGTCGAGTTCCCGCCACTGCACAGGGGGAATTTTCAAGCCTTGTCCTCTGCGCTCTCCCATTCTTCCTCAGCCGCAGATGTTCCGCTCAGCAGAGACGTCAGTCCCAGCATCTTTCTCAGGATAATGCTATGCGTCTGGTTGCTGCTGTCACCCCAGGTTCAGCTATAGCATCCAGCATTAGTCAGCAGTGAGCAAACGCTTCTGCGACTAAGTCCTGTTTTTCACATCTGAGCATGCCCATGACACGACCACTCATTGGAGGTCGGAGGTCACATGCTCAGGTCCTCAAGCAGCTCGGATTGGGCCATCAGCAAGGTCCTGGATGGCTGCGGCTATAAAAGGATCGCACGGCCGTGCGCTTGTAAAGTCCATGTGGAGTGAGTGTTGTATGCACGTATGAATGTCTCTGGTGAATGACTCATTATGAAACCCCAACCGTTGGTACGCATGTGTTGTTCAGCCTTGCCAGTTAGTGCAGGTAGGAGGCAGAGTCAGGGACTAGCTTCAGTGCCAAGTAGTGACTTTGCCTGTATGCCACTGTGCACTTGGTCTGCCACTCCACAGTAGCCAGTGCATATTAGTGGCATTCGCAGGTGCGACACCTTGCACTTAGTGGGTCTAGAGAGACTCTTACCACGCATCCTTGGGGCAGAGTCTTGTGATCGTACACTAGCACTGATTCAGCTCTGCCCTGTGACAGTCAACAGGGTACGGCATCTGTGTTCTGCGGTTCCGTGGCTCTGTGAACAGAGCCCATTGCTACTACACACTGGATGGTGTATAACCCACGTGTGTTCAGTGTGATACCGCCATTTTATGTCCGCCATTACCGAGCAGCAGTTAACATCTCTGCACAGTGGACCCCGGGCTGCGAACGCACCTTACTACCATCTTATTATTATTTGGTGTGTTCCGCCAGCCCCTAACAGTCCCTTACTTTTTGGCTTTTCTTGCTTCCTTCATAAATTACACAGAAATTTCCTATTTTTTAATAAAAAAAAAAATTATCTTGGTTTACTCAAATTATATTTTTTAAAATCGTTTTTAAATTTTGCCGTATGTACAAGTCATTATACAGGGAAAAAATGTTTCTTAACATTTTTTTCTGTAAAATTCAATTTCTTGTTGGAATGCTTTATTGTCACTCCTTAAAGTGAAGTAAAAGTGTGACATCATTGTTCTCAGCAGCGATCTGGGAGTCAGAGATGCTTCCATGGGTCTTCACCATGCTGTTCTTCTTCCATTCAGCCCTTTTTCCATCCATTGAACCTTTTCACCTCCCCAGACCTGTTAGTAGGGTCTACCAGAAAAATGTTTGGCTTTCCCATTGACTCCCATTATACTCGTTACTCGAAACGAGCATGCAAGTATTAGCAATTGTTTGGTTCTAGCAACGAGCACATGAGCATTTTAGTGATCGCTCATCCCTAGTAAATATTTATGTTATAATTTTTTAATGTATTAGGCCGCTGCATTTTATTTAATTTTAGTTATAATTATAAAAATGAATTGTTTTCTATTCTGGCACTAGTATTTAACTTACACTTCTTTGTGGCAAGAACAGTAATATTAGCTGTTATCATGCCTCTGGGTTCGAATCCTTTGAATTCTGTGGTCGACATCTCTTTTCTTAGCCACAGCAGATTCACCTTTTCTTTGGGTGATTTTATTCTGTTATGTTTGCTTCTGTCACTTTTCTGTAACTAGTTGTCTATCCAATCACCTTTTGGGTGCAACTTTAAATACCTTTCCCTACTGGTGTTTCCTGCTGGTGATAGTCTTTGATGAATTCATTCACTGAGCTGTAGTTTGTGTCGGTTGCAGTTGTTTTGTGTATGATTAATTTATTCCTTAGGGAACTGCTATTCTAGCAATCATGGGAGCTGCTAATGACATTCAGAGCAAGCCGCCATCGAGTGGGAGTGCCATTGTGTTACTTCAGGTCCCAACCTTTTTCTTCAGTTTGATTTATCTGTGACATATCTACTTGGTACTAAGAATGTTAAAATGGATGCTTATCAAGTAGTTTCGTTCCAGAGTTGAGAGACAAAAATCCTGTCAAATTTCTTAATGAAGGGTTCTTTGGGAATCTATATCAAAACAGCTAACATAAGAAAAAATTCAAAAAAATGAGAATGTCAAACCACAAACATAGGAGGGTTCCTGCCTTTAGGTTGTGAGATTTAGTCTGGTTATCTTCTAAAATCTCCATCTTTAATTTTCATCCAGAAAATTTGCTCCTAAATTTGTTGGGTCGTATCAGATAATGAAGACCATTAATCTGGTGGATTTTGAACTCCAACTCCCAGTTGCATGGAGGATTAATATTTCCTTCTATGTCTTGCTTCTTAAAAAGTTTGAAGGGATACCAGGTCCTCAGGACAGTAGTGAGGTAGACTTGGAGGAGGACAAGGAGTATAGGTGAAATGAGTGTTGTAATCCAGATGTGTCAGACAGCTACTTCAGTTTGTTGTCAAGTGGAAGGGTTTCGAATAACTCCTGGATGGATGATCAAGACCTACATGCCAATCACCTAGTGACAGAGTTCTATCTGTGTTGTCAACAGTTGGGGATATTGGTGGGACCAGGGCTCCCTCCTTGAAGGGTATCATGCCTCCGGGTTCAAATCCTTCATTCTGTGTTCTGCGGTCTCTTTCTGCTAAGCCAGAGCAGATTCACATTTTCTTTGCACATTTTTGTTCTGGTAAATTTGTTTCTGTCAGTTTTGGGTAACAGGTGTTTTTCCTTTACTCTGTCTGTCTGTCCAGTCACCTGTTGGGTGTGGCTTTACATATCTTCCCCTACTAGTGCTTCCTGCTGTTGATAGACCTTGCTGGATTCATTAACTTAGCTGTAGTTTGTGTTGGTTGCAGTTGTTTTGTTTGTTATTCCTTTATTTCTTAGGGTAATGCTAGTCTAGATATCCTAGGAGCTATATAGGACATTCACGGCAAGCCATTGTCTTGTGGGAGCGCCATTGCATTATCTTAGGGTGCCAAGCTCCACAGTCAAGCAGGGAAAGACCAGGGTTAGAACAGGTTTCTTCCAAGTCTGAACAGGGACCTGTCAGGTTCAGGTATTTGTCTTCCTGGCTTGTATGTTACTTGTGTGAATGTGCTTTGGCAGTCATAAGAAATGTGTTCTAAGCACCAACATTTTTATCATTAGATCTAGGCTCTCAGTCTGAGAATACTAGGGTTATGACTAACTTTGGTTTTAGAGGTGTTAATGAGGCTCATTATTGACCAGGAGCTTAATTTTGTTAAAAAAAAGTACCTTTGGAAGGATTATTGTGATAATTAAATGGATTAGAGGTATTTTTGAAAAAAAAAAAGCATTTACTAATCCAGCTATATACTAGATCATGTAAATCTTGAATTAAGTACATACTGTCATCACTGATCTAATACGATTGTTACCATTGCACTCTAAATAAAGGATAAAGGATAAGAATTTGTATGAAATCTCATGCACTGCCATTGATTAATGCACAATTGTAAGGCAGTTTATTGGGTTGTCAAGATAAACTTTTTTTTTTCTACCAGTCAAACAAAGAATAGCTTCATTATTCAACTGTGAGAGAGATTAACAATTTTCTCTCATAGTTCATTACATGTGAGGTTATAGTAGCAAAACTATCAGCACTCAAGTGTTGAAATAATAATTTTAAATCTCAAATACTTTACTCGATCAGGAAAAGAATAAAACTAGAAAATTGTTTCTTTTTTATTGAGAGTAAACCCCAGTTATATTGCCCACATTTGTCATAATTTAAAATGTCATTCCTTTGTTCATTATTTTGCAATGGTTTTCTTATCTACATTTTTGCAATTTCATACTTATGCAGTTGGAAAATGAAAGCAGAATTGCAAGTATAATTTTATAGTCAAGCAATTTTCAGTTGTTTTAAAAGTGTATAGTGAATACAACATATTGTAAAGTTATGTTTCTAGAAAGTATGTTTGTTTATACTATATATATATTATTATTGCTGTGCCTAGCCAGTAATCTCATGGGGTAATTCAACATGCGACTATGTCCTCATATTTCCCGAAGCTCCAGATCCCCAACTCACTGGCGCTCACTAGAGATTGATTTATTCTTTCTTGGGTCTTAAACATTTGCAATTTGAGATTAGGAATCTAAACTGGCCAAACTTATTTGAAAACATAAATATATAGCATAACTAAAAGACTGAAACGTAGAGTCCACAATTATAATTTTCTAAGGCTGGAAATTCAGCTGATATAATGAAGTGATGAAACAAAAGAAAAATCGATTCTTAAATGAATACAATCAGTGTTATGTTAACTGTGTATTTTTTTTTTTGCCAGTGAAGGCATAGATGGGGGCTGGATGCAAAAGTGATTACAAATGAGTGGATCGCTTTGTTCAACCCCTGTTCACGGTTCAGGTCAGTGGTATTTGGCCGTTGATAGGTAATGCACAAATTTCCTTAACCTCCTCCTGACGCTCAGTTTATGAATAAACCTCATAGGTGAGACGTAATCTGTGTGGCACACACCGCATAGGTAACATCTTGCCAGGCCAGCGAATCAAATATCATGCCAGGGAACCCAGGAGCTCAAGAAATTTAGGTAGTTCCTTTCCATGACCAGAGAGCATGGACCTGGACCATGGTCGAGGGTTGCACAAAGTGATCCACTCATCTCTACAATTTTTTTTTAATTTTTAAAATTAATGATATATTTAAACTACTTCACACCTGAGAAAACAGGGTTCGCTTGGCGATAAACGTGCGGCTTCTTTTTCCACCCTCTTCCATTATCATAAGGAATGTAATACATTTTTTGCATTCACCTTTTGCTACATTTATACATCTACGATATCATTTTTAATTGCACAATTGTTTGATATTATATTTATTAGATATATTGTAAACTATATACCGTAATATTTTCAAAGTGGCTTCAGATTTGTTTGTTTGATTTTTTACTCTTTTTTATTGTTCATTAGTCACCAATATTTTATATCATACCACTCCAGTGTTCTTTGTATTGCATTAGGAAAGGTGGTTTAAGGAATGATAACTTATTAGGGGTGACACCCTGGGGCATCATGTTTTTACCCGTTTAGGCTACATTTACACATGCAGGTTTTTTATGCAGTTTTTTAATGCAAACAAGAGAAGTGGGTTCAAGAAAACACGTCTCAGGTGTCTTCTATTTATGATCTATATGTGGCTTTCACTTCAGAACTTCCTAAAAAATCAGAACGTGGAAACTTAACCTTGGGTGGGATCACCCCGTTTTTATTTGGTGTTTAGAAATATCAATTTGACAAGCAGAAGACGCTCCTTTTCTCTGCAGTGTATTTTTTTTCCTGTTGCTTTGCCATTTTATGAGCGAATGCTTTTGAGTAGATTTTATCTTCAACTTTTTTTGCCTTTTTTTAGCATTTTTGGGATGCTTACTGGTGGTTATCTGACTTTTTTTTAATCCATTAAACTATTAAGAAAATGCTATTCTTTTAAAGCAATGACAAAATACGTATGAATTTTTTTGTAAAGTATTTAGTGTATTCCTATCAGAAAATATAAGAATAATATACCTGTTAACTTCTTTTAAATGCTTTGCATCTTCGAAAGCCTGAAGCATTTAAAATATGTTCAAAATTATGCTGAGAGGATCGCTTTGTGCAATCCCGTTCCACAGTCCAAGTTAGTGAACACTGGCCTTTGATAGAAGCACAATTTTCCAACCTTCCAGGCTCCTCAGTTTGATTCACTGGCCTGGCGTAATGCCATCTGTGCACCATGTGGCGCACAGTAAATCATAAGATAAGCATGGGATCCTGGAAAATGAGGAAATTTGTGCAGCTCCTGGCCACGGCCATAGTGCACTGAGTTGAACTGTGGACTAGGGTTGAATGAAGAGATCCTATAATCTCTAATTTCTAGTTCAAATGCCTGAAAAACTGAACAGCAAGTTGCTTTCCTATACAAAATTTTGTAAGACCATTCTTGTGATCATTTTACTAGTGCTTTTTCTGCCATTTATTTGATCTGACCCCCTCAAACAGCAGTAGAAAAAGAAACACTGTAAACATACCTTTAGGTTAACATTCCATGATGAGTATTTGGTAAGTTTTTGATGTTGACAAATTTTTAATGTTTTTTTTACATGTGTTTTATCATGTTTTTAATGCTGCAGTTTAAGTCTCTTTTTGGTATGTCATATGTAAGGCGGCAGCTGGATAATTCGGGGATGGAATATATGTATCACTGAGGTGCCTGGCCTCGCTGATGTTAAATCTGGAGTACAGGCTACAGCCCAGTTAGTGCTCAGAAGATTGTTAATCAGGCAGCATGGACCCAGGTTTCTAGAAGCAGTCACAAGAGATGGACAGGACTGGTGGCAAACATATCTCCACCTCTGGATTTTAACAGCTTATTTAAGGTGACTCAGCTGCTTCATTCCCTGTGTGGGAGGGAGAGGTGGAAAGACCTCTAGATGTGGTTCAGACTCTGAGGGGAGAATCTGTTGTCCATCTGCATGGGTGAGCCCCTATTACTTATTGAGTATTTTGGATTTGGGGTACCTCGTATGCCGAGGAAAGGCTGTTACGCTTCATGAGCTGTGAACTGTTTATGGATCTTTAACCCCTTTACCCCCCAAGCCTGTTTGCACCTTCATGACCAGCCCAAATTTTACAATTATGACCAATGTCACTATATGAGGTAATAACTATGGAATGCTTCTGAGGATTCCATAGATTCTGAGATTGTTTTTACGTTACATATTGTACTTCGCGATAGTGGTAAAATTTCTTTTATATGACATGCGTTTATTTGTGAAAAAAAATAAAAAATTTGAAAATGTAGCAATTATCAAAGTTTTAATTTGTATGCCGTTGACTCAGAGTTATGTCACGCAAAATAGTGAATAAATAAAATTTCCCACATGTCTACTATACATCAGCACCATTTTTTAGCATATCTTTTGTTAGGAAGTTATAAGGTTTACATTTGTCCATCAATTTCTAATTTTTTCAACAAAATTTACAAAACAATTTTTTAGGGACCACATTAATAATAATAATAATATAATACATTTTATTTTTATAGCGCCGACATATTCCGCAGCACTTTACATTTCAGAGGGGATTTGTACAGACAATAGACATTACAGCATAACAATAATCACATACAGTAGATTATAACAAATACCAAGAGGAGTGAGGGCCCTGCTCGCAAGCTTACAGTCTATGAGGAAAGAGGTAGACACGAAAGGTGGGTGGTAACAGTTGCCCTGATTGTATGGACCAGCCATAATGTTAAGTGTGTGACAGTACAGACACAGAGGGCTAATGGATGCATACAGCATGTGGGAACATGATGCGGGAAATCTGGTTATGGTAAGACTTTTGGCTGTGCCACACAGGGATAGATTAGGTTAATGTGTTGAGGCGATAGGCCAGTCTGAATAAATGTGTTTTCAGGGCACGCTTAAAATTGTGGGGATTGGGGATTAATCGTATTGATCTGGGAAGTGCATTCCAAAGAATTGGCGCGGCACGTGTAAAGTCTTGGAGACGGGAGTGGGAGGTTCTGACTATTGAGGATACTAACCTCAGGTCATCAGCAGAACGGAGGGCACGGGTAGGGTGGTATACTGAAACAAGGGAGAAGATGTAGGGTGGTGCTGAGCCATGGAGGGCTTTGTGGGTGAGGGTAATAAGTTTATACTGAATTCTGGAGCGGATGGGTAGCCAGTGTAATGACTGGCACAAGGTAGAGGCATCGGTGTAATGATTGGTGAGGAATATGATCCTGGCTGCAGCATGCAAGACAGATTAGAGAGGGGAGAGTTTGGTAAGAGGGAGACCGATTAGAAGAGAGTTACAATAGTCGAGGCGAGAATGAATAAGAGAAACAGTAAGAGTTTTTGCAGAGTCAAAAGTAAGAAAAGGTCGAATTCTAGAAATGTTTTTGAGGTGCAGATGACAAGAGCGAGCCAGTGATCGAATGTGGGGGGCAAAGGAAAGCTCGGAATCAAGTATGACCCCAAGACAGTGGGCCTGTTGCTGGGGAGTAATAGTGGAGCCACCCACAGAAATAGCAATGTCGGGTATAGGTACATTAGTAGAGGGAGGAAACACCAGGAGTTCAGTTTTTGACAGGTTCAGTTTCAGATATAGTGAGGACATGATATTAGACACAGCGTTTAGACAATCGCCGGTGTTTTCTAGAAAGGCTGGCGTGATGTCAGGAGAAGAAGCGTATAATTGGGTGTCATCAGCATAGAGATGGTACTGGAACCCAAATCTACTGATTGTTTGACCAATAGGGGCAGTGTACAAGGAGAAGAGGAGGGGGCCTAGAACCGATCCTTGGGGGACCCCAACAGTAAGGGGAAGGTGAGAGGAGGAGGAACTGGCAAAAGATACAGTAAAGGAGCGGTCAGAGAGATAGGAGGAGAACCAGGAGAGAACGGTGTCCTTGAGGCCAATGGAACGGAGCATAGTGAGGAGGAGCTGATGATCCACAGTGTCGAATGCTGCCAAGAGATCCAAGAGAATTAGCATGGAGTAATGACCATTTGATTTAGCTGTTAGCAGATCATTAGAGACTTTAGTGAGGGCAGTTTCAGTGGAGTGTAAAGAGCGGAAACCGGATTGGAGAGGGTCGAGAACAGAGTTTTCTGAGAGATAGCGGATAAGACGGGAGTGGACCAGGCGTTCCGTGGATGTATGATGGCATGCTTAAATGAGGAGGGAAAAATACCAGAAGAGAGAGAGAGGTTAAATATTTTAGTTAGGTGAGGGGTGACAGCAGGGGAAAGGGACTGGAGGAGATGTGACGGAAATGGGTCACTGGTGCAAGTAGTTGGGCGAGAAGATGCAAGGAGCCTGCTTACTTCTTCTGTGACTGGTTCAAAATCAGAGAGTGAGCTAGATGCAGTGGGGGAGGGAGGACAGTGCATGGTATGAGGTGATTGGGAGATAATTTCCTGTCGAATCTGGTCGATTTTTTCTTTGAAGTAATTGGCCAGATCGTCAGCTCTGAGCTCTGTGGTTGGGGCCTGTACTCTTGGATTGAGTAGAGAATGAAAAGTGTCAAAGAGACGTTTCTGGTTATTGGACAGTGAGGTGATGAGGGTGTTGAAATAGGTTTGTTTGGAGAGGCGAAGGGCAGTGTTGTATGTTCTAAGCATAAACTTAAAATGGATGAAATCTTCGTGTAGATTGGATTTTCTCCACAGACGTTCGGCGCACCTGGAGCACCGCTGCAGGAAACGTGTTTGCACCATGTTCCTGGGTTGTCGCCGTCTGCGTTGTGGTGTTCTATTTATAGGGGGTGCAAATTCATCCAGGGCACTTTGAAGTGTTTCATTGTAATGCTTCAATGCAGAATCAGGACATGAGAGGGAGGAGATAGGGGCCAAGGAAGACTGCAAGTTCTTCATAAGTTTCTGGGTGTTAATGGCCTGTATGTTTCTATAAGTCTGGACAGTGGGGGTGGCCTGAGCAGCCTGGCAGTTCTTTATAGAAAATGAAAGAAGATTGCGGTCAGAGAGCGGGAGAGGGGAGTTTGCAAAATCATCCACTGCACAAAGCCGAGAGAAGACCAAGTCGAGGGAGTTTCCGTCTTCATGCGTTGGAGAATTAGTAAGCTGCGAAAGGCCAAATGAGGAGGTTAGAGATAAAAGGTGAGTAGCAGATGATGAGAGGGGAAGAGCAATGGGGATGTTGAAATATCCCATGATGAGGGTAGGGATGTCACAGGAGAGAAAATGTGGAAGCCAAGTGGCAAAATGATCCAGGAACTGATGGGAGGGGCCGGGAGGACGATACACCACTGCCACTCGCATGGAGAGGGGGGTGTAGAGTCTGACGGCATGGACCTCAAAAGAAGGGAAGACAAGTGAGGGTGCTTGAGGGATAACCTGAAAGGTACATTTTGATGATAGGAGCAGACCAACGCCTCCACCTGCTCTATTGTCTGATCTTGGGGTATGAGAGAAGTGTAGCCCCCCGTATGAAAGAGCAGCAGCAGCGGTAGTGTCTGACTGCTGGATCCAGGTTTCAGTAAGTGCCAGGAGGTTAAGAGAATTAGAAAGGAAGAAGTCATGGATGAAGGAGAGTTTGTTACACACTGAGCGAGAAGTTACATTACATTTGAAGTGACTTTGAGGGATCTATATGACAGAAAATACCCAAAGGAGACATCATTCTAAAAACTGCATCCCTCAAGGTGCTGAAAAACACATTCAAGGAGTTGATTAACCTTTTAGATGCTTCACAGGAATTTGTGGAATATGGAAGGAAAAATAAACATTTAATTTTTTTCACAAAAAGTTCATTTTAGGCACCAACATTTTTATTTTAACAATAATAACTGGAAAACTGGACTATAAAATTTGTTGTGCAATTTGTTCTGAGCATATCGATATGCAATATGTGGGTAAAACCACTGTTTGGGCACATGGCAGGGCTTGGAAGAGAAGGAGTGACTTTTAACTTTTTGAACATCAAATTTGTTGGAATAATTAGCAGATGTTATGTCACATTTAGAGAGCCCCTGATGTGCCTAAAGAGTGAAAAAAACATAAATGACAACATTTTGGAAACTAGACCCCTCAGCGAACTTATCTAGATGTGTGGTGAGCACCTTGAACCCCGAGATGCTTCTCAGAAGTTTATAACATTGAGTCATGAAAATAAAAGGATCACATTTTCCCCCTGAAATGTTTTTTTCAGCCTCAAATATTGCATTTTTACAAGGTAACAGGACAAAATGCACCACCAAATTTGTTGTCCAATTTCTCCTCCATATGCTGATTTGAGGTAAAACTACTGTTTGGGTGCACAGCAGGGCTCAGAAGGAAAGGAGCACTATTTGACTTTTTTAAAGCAAAATTTGCTGGAATAATTATCAGACACTATTTCGCATTTAGAGAAGCCCTGGTGTGTCTAAACAGTGGAAACCCCTATCAAGTGACACCATTATGGTAAATAGACCCCTCAGGGAACTTATCTAGATATGTGGTGAGCCCCTTGAACCTCCAGGTGTTTATCAAAAGCTTATAACATTGAGCAGTAAAAATAGAAGAATGACATTTTTCCTCAAAAATTTTTTTTTTGCCCCAAAGTTTGCATTTTCATAAGGGTAATAGGAAAAATTTTACCATTTTTTCGTACAATTTCTTCTTAGCACACTGATACCTAATATTTGGAGGAAAACTACTGTTTGGGTGCACAGCGGGGCTTGGAAGGGAAGCATCACATTTAATTTTTTAAAAGCAACATATGCTGGAACAATTAGCGACACTATGTTGTTTTTGTAGAGCCCCTGATATGTCTAAATAGTGGAAACCCCCAAAAAGTGACACCATTTTATAAACTAGACCTCTTCAGGGAACTTATCTAGATGTGTGGTGAGAACCTTAAACCCACTGCTACTTTTCAGAAGTTTATAACGTTGAACTATGAAAATTAAAAAACAAATAAATATTTTTCCCACAAAACTGTATTTCACCCCAAATTATGCATTTTCTTAAGAGTAACAGGAGAAAATGAACCATGCAATTTCTTGTGCAATTTTTCCTGAGTACGCTGATACCTGATATGTGGAGGAAAACTACTGTTTGGGAGCACTGCAGATCTCAGAAAGGAAGGAATTCAATCTGACTTCTTGAATTCAAAATTTGCTGGAATCTTTAGTTAACCCCATGTTGTGTTTGGAAAGCCCCTGATGTGCCTAAACAGTAGAAATCCACAACAGGTGAACCCATTGTGAAAACTGGACCTCTCAAGGAATGTAACTAGATGTATGGTGAGCACATTGAAACTGGGGGTGCTTCACAGAAGTTTATAAGTTGAGTTAGGAAAATAAAAAATTCAAATTTTTTCCCCTCAAAAAATACATTTTAAGCCCAATTTTTTTATTTTCATAGGGTAACAGCAGAAATTACATTATACAAATTGTTGTGTAATTTGTTCTGAGTATGCCAATACCCCATATATGGGAGAAAACTACTTTTTGGCAGGGCTTGGAAAGTAAGGAGTGACGTTTTGGAATGCAGACGTTAATGGAATTGTGTGTGGGTGTCATTTCGTGTGTGGAGAGCCTCTGGTGTGCCCGAATAGTGGAAAACCCTCACAAGTGACCCCATTGTGGTTGAAAACTACTTTTGAGGCACAGTGCAAAGCTCAGAAGGGAAGAATCACCGTATTGGAGTTTAGGTTTTGCTGGAATGATTTGACGATGTCACATTGGCAAAGCCCATAATGTGCAAGAAATTCAGCAAACACCCATATATGATCTGATTTTACAAATTACACTTTCAAATTAATTCATCTAAGGTTGCAGTGATCATATTGACACAACATGTCATTCACAGATTTTTATTCTATTGAGTGTTGAAGACAGAATAATTACATTTTTACCACTAAAATGTTAACCCTAACGTTTTAATTTTTCTAAGGGTTAGTAGGAAACAATGGACCTTCGTTTGATGGAAAATCTTTGAATGCGCCAATACCCTACATGTAAATGGGAAATACTTTTAAGGCACAGTGCAAAGCTCAGAAAGGAAGGAGCATCATAACAGTGCAGATTTCACTGTTAAGGTTAGTGTGCACCATGACCCACTGGGAGAGCCCCTGAAGTGCCAGAGCAGCAGAACTCTTCATAAGTTACCCTATTTTACAAACTACTCCTCTTGATGAATTAATCTAGGTTTGCAGTGATCATATTGAGACCACTGGTGGGTCACAGAATTTTATACCATTGGGCTAAAAAGATAAAATAATTTCATTTTTACCTCAAAAAAATAGTTTTTACATTTTCAGATGGAAATTTGGTAAAAATGGCACCAGAATTTGTCCCACAATTTCTGCTATATGTAGAAATATCCCATATGTGACTGTACAGTGCTGCTTAGCTATACCGAGAGACTCAAGAAGGATGGCTGGCTATTTACCTCCTGGAGCGCAAATTTTCCTAGAATAGTCTACGGACTCCAAATACAGAGCCCTTAAGTGTTTGAAGAGCAGAATCCCCCCTCAATTGACTCCATTTTGGAAATTTTACCACTTTAGGAATTTATCTACAAGTGTAGTGACGATTTTGACTCCATGGGTGTTTTCCAGAAACAAGTAAGTGGATGTTACCGAGTAAATTGCAAATGGCCATTTTAGTGACCAGTACGTTGCTGTGCCCAGCTCATGCTACTGGAGACACACACCCATAAATTAAGCAGGCTGTGATTGCTTCAGAAATGCCAATCATTTGGACTCTAAATGTGGTTTAGGCACACTTGGGCTCAGAAGAGAGTGGACAATTTGAATTTGGGTTAGCAGAATTTGATGGATTTCTTTTGGCAAGAAGTCATAGCACTTTTCCATAGCCTTTGTACTACTGGTAGCGTATTTTCATTGACAGGTGATGGACTTGAGAAGGGACTGACTAATTTTGAAGATTGAGTTAAAGCTTCTAGTAAGAACATTTTACATAAGGTTTGGGATCACATTTATTTGATGCTCTACACTGAGCACTTACTTTGAGATTTCCATCTAAATATCCGATTGACATGATTCAGATGAAACCCCTGAGGGATCCACTCACTATAATGAGGCAGCAGATTTACTCTTGAATCAGTCTGGCCTCTGTGCAACGGTTTCCTTCTTTTTAGGCGTACACAAATCACTGCACCGACTGAGCTTTTATGCACGCCCAAAATGATGGTCACTGCCAGATCACAGGCCAAATAGTGTCCACAGTGCCTCCATCTGCCTCATTATAGGGAATCTTCTGTCAGGGTTACAGTCTGATTCACATTGTCATGATCCAGGATGGGATTTCGCTTTGGCCCGTCCTGGTCAGACTATGGGTTAATTGTGCTGCCTCTCTCTGGCAGAAGGAGGCTATTTAATGCTCACTGGACCTAGGTCCGGTGTCAGTTATACTCCTGCCCTCGGCTGAGTTAAGTGACCTCTTGTATACGTGTGCCTTGTGCCTGATAACTTGTTGCTTGTTTGGTTGTGATCCGGTTCTGTCCCTGTTACTAGTTCTGCCTGACCCTCTTGTACCGCACCGTCCTCTCATGTATGACCCTCTGCTTGTGACTCGACTGCTCTCTGCTCCTCCCTTTGGTACCGCACCGCCCTCTTGTGTATGACCTTTGGCTTCGTCTGACCTTCCATCTGCTTGTCCCTCCTGTACCTTGTTCACCCGTATTGTGTATGATCTCTGGTTTGCCCGACTGAGTGTTCTTCCATTTCAGTAAGCAGGATGCGAAGCCCCACCCCCTTGTGGTCACATGACCGTAGGTCCCGTGCCTGCTTGCTAATACTTCAGCGTTCAGGTCCTGTGCGTCTGTACTTTCCAGCTGTTACTGTTCCCGGGACCCTTACAACACTGGTGAGTCCCTGCTCAGCGGAGGCTGCATGCCAACGCTGTCAGGAACCTGATACACATATTTCAGAGAATCAAACGTTAACCCAGATGTAAGTGCTCAGCATTGGGCTCAGGATAAATGTGAGCCAAGCCTTACTGCGATCTTTGGGAGGCAGAATGAAAAAATCAACAGCAGATGAATAATTGGTTTTATTTATTTTTTACACTGTTACTTGTGCGGTATAAGTGTTTAGATGATTTTATTCTTTGGGCTGATGTGATTACAACGATACCAGATCGATATCGATTTTTTTTTACGCTTGGCTGCTGTCACACACTAAAATACACTTTTTATTGCAAAAACAGGATGTACAAAAACTAGCAATTCAGGATTTTTTTTGGGGGGGTTATGTCATACCGTGTGTGGTAAATTTTATAAGGCAGCTTTTTTCTTAGGTTAAAAGAATTATTGCAATAACACATTTAAATAGTTTTTTTATGTTTTGGTGGCTTTTCAAAGTAAAAACTATTTTATAGGAAAAATTATTATTTTTTCCATTGCTGTATAACTTTTTTATTTTTCCACTGATGGAGCTGTAGGGTGGATTATTTTTTGCAAGACAAGATGACGTTTTCAGAGATACCATATTTATTTACATTCGTCTTTTCGATCTCTGCAATCCCAAACATGTGTACGTTTTCTGTTTACTTTTTAAAGGAAAATAGAAATTTATCAGTACAATATATACTTTTCTATTTTTTTCTGATTTTTTTAAAAATAGTTTTTAAATTTTTTTTTACTTTTTTAAGTAGCATTGCATTGGATTATAACTGTCAGTGCTGTACTGACACAAGCCCCTGAGACCATGCTCTACACATGGCCTCAGGGGCTTGCTGTAGCTCGGTGTCCTGGATGTCATCATAATGACATATCATCTCACTACCTCTGCCTTCCGTTTAAATGCTACCTTCGCTAGTGATCGCATTGTTTAGGGGTTAGCGTGCCAGAAGAGGTGCTGGCACCACTCCTGCAGTGAGTACCGGGTGTCAGCTCTCAGAATTTGCTGACAACCGGCAGCGATCGTGTGCACCCAGTCTCTGTGCACTCAAAATCGCTTGAGTATGTCTCAAGTCAGTAAGTACCAGCTGATCAAGATGAACTGAATATGTCCAAGGTTGGGAGGAGGATAAAAAATAGCTTATTATTTGATACATGAGCCTTGTTTTAAATAAAGCTGTTTTGTGTTGATACCTTTTGGTATTTGGCTTTGAGAAAACTTTATTTATATGGTCATGTGTGGATTACATGCGTTTTTAGTGCATTTTCACAGCAGAAAGACATTAACAGTGCATATGCATTTTTCCCTTGGATTTTGCTTATCTAGCTCAATTCTATGTGGAAAATCTGCATATAGAATCAGCATAACTAGAGAAATTAGCGTGTCGCGGGTTTCAAAAACAAAGCTGCAGATCAGTTTATGCAGTGTATAAAAAGCACATTTATAAATTATGTAGAATGTATTTTAGTATATTTGGAGTATTACTGTTTTAATTTACATATCTTCTGAACAGCCGCTTTAAAATATTTTTTGGGGTTGCTTTTTACTTTTAGAATGCAGAAAAATAATAGAAAAAGACAAACCCACCCAACTGATCTCTCTTCTATTCTAGAGCTGTCATGGTTCAACAAGGAGCTTTGTACTTCCTGCCAGTTCAGGACACTTGTGACTGCTGCAGCCAGTCACTGGCTACAATGGTAACCAATGAACTTATTTTACAGCTTTCTAATAGTCTAATATTTGTGTCTGGGCTACCCCTTTCAGCACATTGCTAAGTGCAAATATTAAACATATATAGAAGTTGGTACATGACATTTTTATTTTTAGATTAATTAACTTAAATAACTTACTTGCGTAGATGAAAAATAAAGAAAGAATGGCATAATAAAGGCATAGAACAATTAATAAAACTAGTGTGACTTTGTGCACACAAAGCATTTTCACACTCTTTTGTCTTAACAATCGCACGTGCTATATTTCTGCTAAAATAAATCACATTATACATTTGAATTTTTGAATGTTGTTTGTTCCATTTGCTTTTCTTAGATAATTTTTAAATAAAAAAAAAACAATAACTCTAAACACGTCATTCTACATGTTAATGTAAAATCTGTATTGATTTGCTTTCAAAATATGTTTTCAGTATGTATAATATATATATATATATGTCCTATTTTTTGCATTTTCGTAGCTATTTTTTTTTTAAGTAGCCATTCTTAAAAAATGCTGTTTTTATTGTGTTGATATTACATTGTACAATTTAATAGTGGGGTTACCTTTATTTTTTACTGATGCATTACATAGAGGAGTAAAGCCAGTAATATTGTTCATGAAGACTATTCCAAGCTTGAGACCACTCATTTTGTGTAAGAATAAGAAGGGGCATCACCACAGCTGCTGACAGCCCAGACGTTGTGTAAAATGGGTTTAGCCTGCAGTTCCCTTGTCAGTGGGGTGGCCATGTATAATTCAATCTGCATTCAAAAATAAAAGCTTTCCAAACCACACCAGCTATCGCCTCTTACAAACTCTAAGTACCCTTTTGACTGCTACTGCTTTGCTGGAAAATAACACATTTAGTCATTTGTCATAATTATAAGAGTACCAACGACACGGAATGCAGTACCGCCTATTAATGCTGCCAAGACTGTTATAATACAGTCAGCAGGGGATTGCTGCTGTGAGCAAATCACGACCGCGGTGCCAGTTAAATTCCAACCGAAAGGTCATATATGACCTTTGTAAGCAGTTCATCTCCAATGATTGATCTGTTAGCAACAAAACTAATAATTACACAGCTCTTCATTTCCACTTCATCTTTGTAACATAACATTTCTCTCAGTGTGGAGGATCCAGGCCACATAGGAGTAAATTGTTGTACCATAAACCCCGTAAAACCCCACAGGTGCATCTCAAGTTTCCACTGCTTATTTTCTCCTCTCTGCAGGTAGATCACAAAGAAGGCTAAACAATGACACATTAATTTCTATGTTTCATTTGTAATTCCTCCCCTGTTAACACCAGTAATGCATTTTTAATGATTTTTCTCTTGTATTGCTATGTTCTGCTGTGTGCATTAACAATTCTTTGTTTTATGACTTACATTTCAATTAATCATTTACTTTTAGAAAACTGAGGCTAATTATTTTTTGCTCATGTCGAAAATACATTGCACATATACTGTATGTGGACACTTATGTTTAATGCCTCTAGAGCTAGTAGTTTTAATAAGCCCTCTCTATATTTTTTAATAGGTGTTAAAAGAAAAACCTACTTTTATAAATGCTCTCTATGTAAGGTATGTAATTTTAGGATTTCTTAACTTGGTTTCCAAAAGTTCCTTAAAGAAATGCCTCATTCTTGCATTAACAAAGTGGATAGTTTTTGCTACATATGCGGAGAAGTCACTTTTGCGCCACAAAGGTGGAACTTGACTACCATGATAAGGAAAACCTACAGCCTGTATTTTGACTACAGAAAAGTATATCGAGACAATAATTGAACTCGACACATACAGGTACAGCTCAAAAGATTAGAATATCATCAAAAAGTTAATTTATTTCAGTTCTTCAATACAAAAAGTGAAACTCATATATTAGATAGAGTCTAGTGATGAGCGAGTATACTCATTGCTCAGGTTTTCCTGAGCATGCTGGGGTGTCCTCCAAGTATTTTGGTGTGCTCCGAGATTTAGTTTTTGTTGAAGTAGTTGCATTATTTATGGCCGCTAGACAGCTTGAATACATGTGTGGATTCAGTAACAAGCAGGCATTCCTCACATGTATTCAGCCTCCCCAGCAGCCACAAATCATGCAGCTTCCTCGAAGCAAACTAAATCTCTGAGCACGCCAAAATACTCGGAGGACACCCAAGCATGCTCATGAAAACCGGAGAGACGCGTTTACTTGCGCATCATTAACAGAGTCATTACAAGCAGAGTGATCTATTTCAAGTGTTTATTTCTGTTAATGTTAATGATTATGGCTTACAGCCAATGAAAACCCAAAAGTCATTATTTTATTAAACTAAAACACTTTATAACACCAGCTTGAGAAAATGATTTTAAAATCCGAAATTTTGGCCTACTGAAATGTATATTCAGTAAACGCACTCAAGACTTGGTCTGAGCTCCTTTGACATCAATTACTGCATCAATGTGGCGTAGCATGGAGGCGATCAGTCTGTGGCACTGCTGAGGTGCTATGGAAGCCCAGGTTGCATTGATAGCAGCTTTCAGCTCATCTGCATTGTTGGGTCTGGTGTCTCTCATCTTCCTCTTGACAATACACCATAGATTCTCTATGGGGTTAAGGTCAGACGAGTTTGCTAGCCAATCAAGCACAGTGGTGAGGTTGTTTTTAAATCAGTAATTGGTACTTTTGGCAGTGTGGACAGGTGCCAATTCCTGCTAGAGAATGAAATTTCCATCTCCAATAAGTTTGTCGGCATAGGGAATCATGAAGTTCTCTAAAATTTCATGGTAGATGGCTGCACTGACTTTGGTCTTGATAAAACACAATGGACCTACAACAACGCAGACAACTTGGCTCCCAAAACCATCATTGATTGGAGAGCAAACTTGCCTGATCTTAACCTCTATGGGGTATTGTCAAGAGGAAGATGAGAGACACCGGATCCAACAATGCAGACAAGCTGAAGGCTGCTATCAAAGCAACCTGGGCTTCCATAACACCTCAGCAGTGCCACAGGCTGATCTCCTCCATGTCACACCGCATTGATACAGTAATTGATGCCAAAGGACCCCCAACCAAGTATTGACTGTATCTACTGACTATACATTTCAGTAGGCCAACATTTTGGATAACAAAATCATTTTTTCAAGCTGGTGTTATAAAGTATTCTAATTTACTGAGATAATAACGTTTGGGTTTTCATTGGCTGTAAGCCATAATCATCAACATTAACAGAAATAAACACTTGAAATACATCACTCTGTTTGTAATGACTCTGTCTAATATGAATTTCACTTTTTGTATTGAAGAACTGAAATAAATTAACTTTTTGATGATATTCTAATTTTGTGAGATGCACCTGTATGTTGCAACTAATGTGCATCACAACTTATGCAGTGGTTGCATGAGAACAGGCAATCTATGCCTTTTGCAGTCCTAATGATCTGGAGAGAAACAACCAATTACACTACCAATTGCTATTTCTGCATGGTCCCCTCATTAGGAAAGAAATTTCAAGGAAGAACTATACTTTACAGTTTCCAAGCATTCCTTCAGCAACACGCTCAGTACGATATACACAAGACCTGCCAGTTCCAAGAGAACCAGAAACATTTTCAGTCGAGTCAAGTGAGGAAGAAGAGTGAGAAAAAGCATCTTCCTTTCACGATTTAGACTTTCTGTCAGCAACCTTAACTTAACCACACCTGTAACTGAATGATCTTGATGGAGATTTAGATCTGTCCAGGAGTATAGCTGAGCTCTTAGGTTCCAATATTCAGAAGTGAAATCTCCTAATGGGTGATGTTCAGATTTCTTTGTTCCACAAAGATCTTTACCCAATACTACTTCATGAATAGTGATCTTGTGGCATACAACATTAACTATTTAATGGAGGCTATGAAGATAAGTCGTAATCCAGAGGAACAGATGCTCTTCATCCATTCATCCTAAACAAGCCTAAAAGCCATCTTGCTGCATAATGGCAATTTGCTACCTTCAATTCCAGTTGGTTATGCAGTCCACATGAAAGTAACCTATGACAACATGAAACAGCTGTTCAGATGCCTGAACTATGACCAACATTTGTGGCCCCTCTGTGGTGACTTCAAGGCGGTTGCCCTCTTATTTTGTCTCCAGGGTTGATGCACAAGGTAATGCTGCTTTCTGTATGAGTGATAAAAAATGGGAGACGGGGAAGGGAGAGTCAGCTCACCACCTGTTGCAGCAAAGTCTTGCTGTACACGCATGGAAGAGGCTGGGATCCGGCTGGAGAAATGCACAAGAAGAAAAAATCCAACGTGTTCACAGGTAAGTAATAAAAGTCCAGTATTTATTGAAAAATCAATTCTTAAAAAACATGTTGACATGCGGCTTGTGCCATGGTGTGAACAACTAACGCGTTTCAGCTCGTTGGCTGGTTATCATGATTAAGGCTCTGTTGAGCTGAAATGCATCAGTTGTTCACACCATGGCCAAAGCCGCATGTCAACATGTTTTTTAAGAATTGATTTTTCAATAAATACTGGACTTTTATTACTTACCTGTGAACATGCTGGATTTTTTCTTCTTGTGATTTCTGTATCAGTGGGAGACTATCATTACAATAAGAGACTGGCCTCACCGACATTCACTTCAGCCTAGATGTTAAAATGTCCTGGATGTAGCACTTTTTGAACCACATGAGATTTTGATACCACATTTGCATATCAAGTTGAGCCTAATGAAGAAAAAAAGATTCAAAAGCAATCAATTATATCACTGATAAATTTCCAAGGTTGACTGAATCAAAGATAAACAAAAAAGTCTTTTGGACCTCAGATTCATAAGCTAGATCAAGATGAGGAGCTTCTCAGTTTGTTGCAGGAGAAATAATAGGCTGCATGGGTAGCATTCGCATTAGTGGTAACTAATTTTTTGGGAAACTCAAGAACAGATAACAGAAGAGTTGGTGAAAAATCCCCTCAAAACATATAAGGAATACGGGTGCTTAGGCTCTGCTCTTCCCACTTGCCCTGGTGTGGTAGCAAATGGGGTAATAGTTGAGGAGTTTATGTCAGCTGTTTAATGGCCTCTGATGTCAAGGCCAGGGAATAGTATAAGACACTCCAATCACTACGCTCATACTCAAATGTAATAAAGACACAGAGTAAAGTACTTTAATTGAAATAAACACAGAGTCCTTTATTTGAGATAAAAATGCCCTGACCCACTTCTACTCATTTATTCCACAAAAATAAAAATGCTGCCGATAATCCATTAATGGCCATGTCCCATGGTGACCCAGATGGTTTGGTGAGCAGTCACATCAGTGATGCAACTATTTTCCACACCACTCGGAACATACCGAGCTGAGCATGAGAATGCAGCTACGTGTGACTGGCCGTGACATCGAGATGGGCAAACCCAATCATTGGCACTCCAAAATGCATTGAAAAATTTTTATGGCTCAATTACTCACCCATAGAGAACTATGTGGCTCAGTGGTTAGCATTGCACCTTGCAGCGCTCGGGTCCTGGATTCAAATCTCACTAAGGACAACATCTGCAAGGAGTTTGTATGTTCTCGCCATGTTTGCGTGGGTTTCCTCCGGGTACTCCTGTTTCCTCCCACATTCCAAAGATATACTGATTGGGAGTTTAGATTGTGAGCCCCATTGGGGACAGTGCCAATAATGTCAGTAGAGCATTGTGGAATTAATGGCGCTATATAAATGAGTAAAATAAATATAACACAAAAAAGACGTTGACAATTTTTTCTTGGTTCAATTACTCATTCATAGAGTGTTATGCACTTTGTGGTACATTTTAGTGGTATATTACACTCCAAAGAAGCACTGAAACATTTTTCTGGATTCAATTACTCATCCATACATTATTACATACTCTGTGGTACATTTTTATGACCTATAACACTCAAAAAGGCTTTAAAAAAATTTTCTAGAATCAATTACTCTTCCATACAATATTACGTGCTTTGTGTTTTTTTTTTTGTTTTATAACATTTCCAAAAAGGGTTTACATTTTATCTAGATTCAGTTACTAATTCATAGAGTATTACATGTTCTGTGGTGCATTTTAATGTTCTAAAAAACAAAAAAGGTGTTTCCTGTTTCAATTACTCATCCATAGTGTATTGTGTGCTTTGTGATATATTTTGGTGGTATATAACGCTCCAAAAAGAGCAACTTACAGCCATGGCATGTGGCAATCAGGCTCCAGGAGGCAGGTGGAGGGAGTCACCACAGCTTCCTTAGGAAAGAGAAGTGTACACCTGAAGAGGATTACCTTCCTAGAGTATTTGGTGCTTTCTGTAACATTGGGGTGGTATAAAACACTCCTAAAAGTTTTTAAAAATGTTTTGGGATTTAATTTGTCATCCATACAGTATTATATGCTTTATGTTAAAGTTTAGTATTATATAACTCTTAATGTCCTGAAAAATATGTCCGGATTCTATTACTCATCAGTACAGTATTACGTGCTTTGTGTTACATTTCAGAGGTATAACACTAAAAAATCCTTTAAAATTTTTTCTGAATTCAAATAGTCATCAATAGAGTACTAGGTGCTTTCTGTTATATTAGAATGGTATATAACACTCCAAAAAGATCCCAAATTTTTTATGCATTCAGTTAGTCATCTATACAGCTTAACATGTTTTGTTTAATATTATGGTGGGATAAAATTTTTTAAAAATGCTTGGCCTGGTGCGGTTAACAAAATATTTTTGCCTATTTTCATATATGTTGTTATTATTATTATTTATTATAATTCCATGGTGCTTTACATGTGAGGAGGGCTGTACATACTACATACAAGTACAGTAATCTTGGACAGTACAAGTCATGACTGGTACAGGATGAGAGAGGACCCTGCCTGCGAGGGCTCACAATCTACAAGGGATAGGTGAGGATACAATGGGCGAGGGTAGAGCTGGTCGTGCAGCGGTTTGATGGATCGGTGGTTAATGCAGGTTGTAGGCTTGTTGGAAGAGGTAGGTCTTCTGGTTCTTTTTGAAGGTTTCCATGGTAGGCGAGAGTCTGATATGTTGTGGTAGAGAGTTCCAGAGTAGGGGGGATGTGCGGGAAAAGTCTTGTATGCGATTGTGGGTGGAGGAGATAATAGGTGAGTACAGAAGGAGATCTTGTGAGGATCGGAGGTTTTGTGCAGGTAAGTACTGGGAGACGAGGTCACAGATGTATGGAGGACTCAGGTTGTGGATGGCTATGTAGCTATATTGTCATATATACTGGAGAACTTGGTTTGTGTTCAATTTTCATTCAGCTAACTATTTAAAATCATCTGTGGCTGATGGGAGTGGGAGTGCACATGTCCAAAAATGGTTTGATGCAAATAGAGAAAAAGAACAGCACATCCAAGCTAGCGTGAACAGGTGGCAACCAAGAAAGCATATAACTTGAAAAACTATAAAGGTTTCATATATATAGCACTTTTTTCCCCATGTTCTATGGCAGTAATGCAGTTTCAATGTTCTAGACTCAAGTAATCATTCTTGGGAATTCATGGTACAACCTTTATAATTTTGAAGTTATACACTCTTGTGATTGGCACTTGTTCACACTAGCTTGGATGTGCTGGTCTTTTTCTTTATTTGTATCAAACCCTTTTGGGACATGTGCACTCCCGCTCCCATCAGCCACAGGTGATTTTAAGTAGTTAGCTGGTCCATTCCTGCCCCATAAATTGTAGTCTTTTTTGCCCAGGAGAGGTGTTATATCAGGACAGGGACCCAATTTTGAAGGATGCCTAGAAGTGGCAGCTGGGCTAACATATATTGGCCAGTCTATGCACTAAGTACTTTCTTTTTTACTGCATTTTTCACAGCAACTTAGCAGATGAATATTTCATATATACACTATAGTGCTTTTATTTTTCCTCTTTTTTTCCATTTTTATGGCAGTAATGCAGTTTCAATGTTCTAACATAGCAAAACTGAGTACAGGAACAAAACACAAAGTAGTTATATTGCATCAGCAATGTCTCTCCTAGGCAATGATTTTTGTCTGGGATTATGTGAAGACACAGAAAGATTTGTACAAGCTTGCATCAATTGAAGATCTGCAGTATTTAAAAAATAATGGTGTCTTAATTATAGTTACCCCACAAAACAATAACACACAGATTGTGCCTCTAAAATAGTAGTTCTAAATAAATATCACCATTTTTAAAGTTAGTGCCTTATTTATGCTTCCTACTAAAACAATTCAGTTAACACTAGGTACAGGAGTTCCCTGATTGCACTTTTTAACTTCTTGAAGTCTTTAAGTTGTGAAGTAACCGCTGACCGGTATAACAAGCTGAAAGTTAGCAAGCCAGGTAAATACCTTCAAAATGGTGCTAAGGACAAAGACAAATTTAGTTATATAGTCAAGGGAATCCAGATCGCCAGATCAGAGTTGAAGAGGTCTATCAGGTGAAAGTGACAGAAAAGGTGTCAGTGTCACGCTACAGCTCTGCAGGTAAATGCAAACTCCACAAGATGGCAGCAGAGTGGAGGGAAGACTGAAATACTGCTCAGGGCAGACCAGCAGCACTGCAGTGAGGCTACCACCAGGTGTCAGCAGAATAGTCAAACAAGCCGGGTTGTTACCAGAGAGTAGCGCAGTACCAAGGGAAATACCAAACACAGAGTCAGAGGAATGCCAAATAGGTGAGTACCAGTCAGAAGCAGAAATACCAGAAGCAAGAGACAGGAGGAGATCAGAGCCAACCCAGAGTCGGGTACCGGGGAATCCAAACACACAAGGACACTCAGAGACAGGATGGGCAGGGATGGAGAACACAGACACAAGTAAAGTCAGCTAAGCGCAGCAAGGACAAACCAGGGGTCTCCAGAGTCAATTACACATAGGCAGGACACTGTCTGCAGGAAGCAGTGCAGAGAAATAGCCAACCTGACACCAGATTGAGGCAAAGAAAAGTTAACCCCTGAATGACCAGACTGTAAATAGGAGAGACAGGAAAAACCCGGTCGGGATCATGACAGTCAGACAGTCCAAGGGTCAAACCAGTTAAGGCTTTCAGGGGTTATTTTGAAGATGACAGACAGTACAAATCAAAGGACCTTTGTCCTAATAGTATAACGAGTAGTGATGGGAGGACCCGTGGAGTTTAGGGTCGTTCGGGTTAGGCCGAACTTTAAAAAAAAAAAAGTTTGATTCGGGTACCAAAATGGTACCTGAAATCAACCCAGACCCCACTCGAATGTGGTGTCTGAACATCTGGCATTTCTCTTGCTCTCATTTGTGTGACAGTGTTAGAAAGCACCAGCTCTGATCAGTAGTAACCTTTCAAGTTACCGTTGATGAGTGCGCTGCGGTTCCCACGCTGTCACATAGATGACAGTGTGTGAGCCAGCAGCTGTAACTGGCAGTTAAAAGGTTACCGCCGATCACTGGTGTCGGCTGATAAGTGTACTACTCTCATTAGCTTACACCTGGTCTCACTGATAACAGCAAGAGCAAGCGAGGCTGATGTGTGTATTCACCAGCCGGCAGCTATCCATAGTAATATGTCAGTGAGATAATTAGTGCAGTGCTTGTGTAGCTTACTGTACATGTATTTATTGAATAAACAAATAAGTAAAGGAAAAAATAGCATGGGGTCCCCTCTATTCTTGACAATCAACGCAGATAAAGATGACAGCTGTGGGCTGCAACCCTCAGCTGTGAGCTTTTTCTTAGCTAGTTATAGAAAAAAATGAGGGGTCCCCACAATGATTTTGTTAATTATTTATTGAAATATATGTAAAAAATGGCATTGTGTCCCCCTCCATTTTTGTAACCAGCCATATTAAACTAGACAGATGTGGGATGGTATTCTCAGACTGCGAAGGGGCCATGTATATTGACCCTCCTCAGCACAAAAATAGCAGCCTGCAGCCTCCTCAGAATAGGTGATTTTGCTAGATATGTTAATTCTGGTGCTTTTGCTGGCTATTCCCACTTGCCCTGGACCGGTGGCAGGTAGAGTAATAGTTTTGTGGTTGGTTTCAGCTGTTTTATGTCTGCTGACATTAAGCATAGGGGTTAATAATGGAGAGGCATGTATTAGATACCCACATTACTAACCCCATAATCAAAAGTAAAAAAGAAATAGCCCCAGGGAAAAGGCTGGTGGTCAAAAATAGGGGGGACCCCACGCCGTTATTTTTTATTATTTATTTAAATAATTAGAAAATCATCATGGGGACCACTATTTTCCTGATAACTAGCCTTGCTGAAACTGACAGCTGAGGGTTACAGCCCCCACTCTGAGTTTTGCCTGGCTGGTTATAGAACATAGAGAGGAAGCCAAGACAGGTTTTTCATTTATTTCATTTATTTCTTTATTGCGCAGGCGGCAGCTGATGACTACTCTCATCAGCCACTCCTGCTGTCACTGTTATTAGTGACAGCAGGTGTAGGCTGATGGAAATAATAGTCCCATCAGCGGCCTCCTGCTGTCATTGTGATTACTTGAATACAACTCTCATTTTTCTCCCCTGATCACCGGCAAAACAGGGGAGAATGATGCGAGCTGTCTTCATCTCCCGTCGCTGGGGAACAGCGCTTACTGTAGCGCTTTATCCTTGGCACCCATCTGTGTGGTACTGACACAGCACACGGGTGGCACACGGTTGCCACATGTGTGCCGCAAGTATTACACACACGGACACTGACATCTCCGGTACCATTTTTTCCGTTACGGGAAATAAACGGACGTGTGAAACCGACTTTACAGTTTTCTGTAGCAATAAACACATTTGCTGGTTGCCAAGTTTTATGCGCCTTACAGTTTGCCAAAAACCTGCACCAACAGCAAAAAACAAGGTTGGTCAGCCTGCATAAAGAAATAAAAGATAAAAGGTGAAATAATTTGGGCAGCACGGTGGTTCAGTGGATAGCACTGCAGCCTTGCAGGGCTGCAGTCCTGCGTTTGAATTCCACCAAGGACAACATCTGCAAGGAGTTTGTATGTTCTACCCCTTGTTTGCCTGGGGGTACTCCGGTTTCCTCCCACATTCCATAGACATAATGATAGGAAATTTAGATTGTGAGCCCCATTGGTGACAGTGATGATAATGTGTGGAAAACTGTAAAGCACTGCGGAATATGTTAGCGCTATATAAAAATAAAGATTATTATTATTTTTCCAAATTATATTTGGTATTTCAGGCTCTAGCAAGCATCCTAGTGATATATCAAATTATCATACAACATTTCTGACTAGAGATGAGCTACTTTGCCTTTTGTAGGGTCGAGTCGGGTTTCATGAAACCCGACTTTCGCAAAAGTCGGGTCGAACGAAATCGGCCCACTATAGGGAAAAGTCAGAGGCCAACTGAAACACAAAACCCAATGCAAGTCAAAGGGAAAGCAAAGTCGGCAGGGAGCGGAAGACAGTAAACACACCTACAGTGCCCATTTCAATGCCAAAAACATCAATTCTTATTACTGAAGCTTGTCAACCTTTATTTACTTCATAATAATAGTTATGCATTGAAAACTGGGGGTTATTTGGCTAAATTTGTGGGGAGGTAGGGTGGCTCTAGGTTTTCGTGTGCCCTGGGCCAAAGAGTGTCAGTGCGCCCCTTTATCACATACCACAACTCATGATACTCCGATATGGCACAGAAATATAGGTATAGTACAATGACAAACACTTCACTGCTTACATGACATGACTGATCTATTTTAAATTGTACAATAGCTCAAAAAAAGGACAGTATATTACTCCATACAGTATTATGGCCACCACATTGTGCGCCATGCAGAATAATAAGCCCCATATATTTCTCCATACAGAATAATTGGTCACATATAATGTTCCATACAGTATATGATGAGCTCCACATAATGCTACAGTATATGATGGTCCCTATGGACGATGCTCCAGTGTGTTATGGGCCCAAATAATGCTCCATATATAATGGACTCCATTTCTAATGATCCAGTGTATAATGGGCCCCATAGATGCTACTCCAGTGTCTGATCTGCCCCATTTAGAATGCTCCAGTATATGATGGACCCCATGGATGATGCTCCAGTGTCTTATGGGCCCAAATAATGCTCCATATATAATGGGCTCCATTTCTAATGCTCCAGTGTATAATGGGCCCTGTAAATGCTGCTCCAGTGTCTGATGTCCCCCATCTGGAATGCTCCAGTATATGATGGGCCTCATGGATGATGCTCTAGTGTATGATGGGCCCAAATAACACTCCATATCTAATGGGCTCTATTTCTAATGCTCCAGTGTATAATGAGCCCTGAAAATGCTGCTCCAGTGTCAGATGTCCCCCATTTGGAATGCTCCAGTATATGATGGGCCCCATTTTTAATTAACCCAGTTATGGTATGTGAAAAGAGCTCAATGGAGTAATCTGACGTGTGTGCTGCCGCATTCTTCACTTTTGGTATGGGTGAAGGACACAAGGAAAGGGGTTGCTCCTGACCAGAAGCCTGCACTGATGACTCAGTGCTTGCATTTATTTAAACTTCAGAAGAGGAGGCGATAGAGCTGGAGGCTGTTTCAGCAATGTAAGCCAAAAACAGTTCCTGATGCTCCGGCTTTAAAAGCAGTCTACCTACTCCCAGAAAAGGGAGCCTTACAGGCCTTCCAGAGCTACACCATGACGCAGGCTCAACACCTCGTGCCTTAGCTGCTATTGTGTTTTTGGCACTACCAGCAGATGCACCACCACCACCTTCAGTACCAGGTGGCCCCCCATGCCCATGTCCACGTCCTCTTCCACCATACTTCATGTTTTGGAAAATGGACCCAAAATACCAGCAGATATATGGTACTGTATCAGAAGCGTACAGCTCAATACAGTCTAGGGATAACAGTAAATCTCTGTATATATTTCATGATTCATACACAGATGCTCACAGGCTCAGTATGGAGTATACAATAAAATAAAAAGTTGAAAAAGGGTACAGTATCACCAGATACAAGGTATATATAGTATAGTGTAAACATTAGGAATCTCCGTATATATTTCAGGACTACAGACTACACAGCGGTGGAGCAGGGAGAGGTAAGTATTGCAACTTGCAAGTGTTGTGGCCAGGACCAAGCAGGGGGGGCACACTCGTGGTCGACTGTACTGGCACAGGGCCCCTTATAGTACGCTGGTGTGTCTGATGGCGAGTGGGCGCCCCCACTGTCAGAGACACTG
The DNA here is from genome assembly GCF_039654945.1 of Dendrobates tinctorius. Taxonomy (NCBI): domain Eukaryota; kingdom Metazoa; phylum Chordata; class Amphibia; order Anura; family Dendrobatidae; genus Dendrobates; species Dendrobates tinctorius. The sequence goes on from NW_027361672.1 coordinate 18,408,347, forward strand.
TATTGTACTATGAGGGGCCCTGTGCCAGAGCTGTCGGCCATCAGTGGGCCCATCCACCTGTACAGAGCAACGGCACTTGCCTGGCTGCGCCAGGTGTTGACCTCAGCCCTTGGAGGGGGGTGTGTTATGAATGGGTCACCGAGGAGAAAAAGGCAAAACAAGCTAAGCCACAGAAAACCAGAGTGGTTGGTAACTTTGCAGATTGCAGATCCCTTATCTCACCACACAACTAGCAGTAGCCATGGAGCGTGCCTACGATGAACCTAGACGCCTCGTCACGGCCTGAGGACTACATAAGCCTAAAGCAAGAAAAGGGAAAACTAACTGCCCCAGAGCAGACCCCAAAGGAATAGATAGCCCCCACACATGTATTGACAGCAAAACAAGATGAAGGCACAAACACAGTCAGGAAAATAGGCTGAGCAAATGATGGGGCCCAAACTAACTAGACAGGAAAGGAAAGGGATGAAACTGTCTGCAACCTGCAAAAAACCCTACAAAAATAATGTCCAACACTTCTGATAGCAAAATTAACCCTGAAGTCACTAGACTTCTCCCACTATATCAGCACGCTGAAATATTCTGAGGCAGAGCAAAAAGAGACCGAACTAGTAAGGGAAAAAAAGCCAATTGGCAAAATACTGATAAATAAGAGTGGAAATTCAGCTCATCCCCCAGCCGGGACTGGCAGACCACACAAAAAACTGAATAGACCAACAAAATCAAGTGTGAACATTAGCAGAAAGACTTAGCTTTAGATGACTGTAACAGAGCTGAAAACCAAGAGCTGACAAGCCAGAAAGAATCACCAGCAACTGAATAGGGCGTCGGCTGTCTTAAATCCAATCTGAGAATCCTGAGATCCAATCGTTATCCTCATTCTCAGGTGGCAGATATCCACCGATCAAACCAGCCGCATCACCTCCCGACACCACCAGAGGGAGTCCAGAAGGGGAACCAGAGAATGAACTCACAACAGGGGTGGGCAGCCCAGTTAGGGAGTTTTAAAAAATGGCATATGTTGATGTGTGGGCTGGACATTCAGCTGCTGCAAATGGCGTAAATGGGCAAGTCCGAGGAAGAGGTGGACAAAAGCGAGGCAGATATCTGGCAACCTGTGTGTCATCAGGGGAAGGTGGGACAAAATCCTTTGAAACCCATGCATGGTTCATTTTAATGAAGGTTAGATAATCAACATTTTGGGTCGACAGACGGGTACTTTTTTCTGTTAGGATTGATCCAGCAGCATTGAAGACACTTTCAGATAACACACTTGCAGCAGGGCAAGCGAGCTACTGTAAGGCATAGTGTGCCAATTCAGGCCAGGTGTCCAGTTTAGAGGCCAAATAGTCAAAGGAGACTGACCTGTGAGGGAGAACATCGATATGGGAGAACTGGTTTGTAACCATAGTTGACAACTGCTGTCTCCTGTAACTTTTAATCAATGCAGTATTAGCAGTCGTGTAAGCAGTACTTGAGAAATCATTCCACAACATGGTCATTAAACCCCTGTATCCAACGCCACTTCGGCTGTGTGCACCACGAACACCTCTTCCATTGTGCCCACTACGGCTCATGGGAGAACCAGCACCGCTGCTGTGTGCTGGGAAAGCCTCAAACAAATGGTTTACCAGAGTTGCTTGTTTGCTAGCCAATATTATCTCTTGGTTCTCCTGTGGCATGATGTTGTGTAATTTGCCTTTGTGGCGTGGATCGAGGATGCTGGCCAGCCAGTAGTCATCATCTTTCATCATTTTGGCAATGCGGGGGTCCCTTTCTAGGATCGCAAGGCATAATTGCACATGTGGGCCAATGTTCCAGGTGTCAATAATGCACTGCCACTGCTGAGTGGAGGAGCACTTTCTGGCAAATCCACATCCCTACAGTCACGCACAAACACTGTACCTGACCTTGAACGCCAACATTTTCTCTTGCCCCCTGAGAAGCATCCTCCTGCCCAAAATAATCATCCCCCTCATCTTCCTCCAACTCCTCTTCCTCTTCTTCCTCCACCTCGTCCAGGACAGTTCCCTGACCAGACAATGGCTGACTGTCAGGAAGGCTTCCCTCCTCCTCCTCCTCCTGTTCCTCCTCCTCTGCTGCAGATGTCAGATCCTTAATGTGCTTCAAACTTTGCATGAGCAGACATACAAGTGGGATGCTCATGCTTACGATGGCGTCGTCTGCGCTTACCAGCCATGTGCATTCCTCAAAACACTCAAGGACTTTACAGAGGTCTTTCAGCTTTGACCACTGCACATCCGACAATTCCATGTCTTCCCTCAAACTGTCTGCCCGTGTATCTTCCCACAAATGCATTACAGCCTGCCTCTATTCGCACAGCCTCTAAACCATGTGCAGGGTGGAGTTCCACCTTGTTGCAATGTCTATGATTAGGCAGTGCTTGGAGAGGAGGAGCAATCGCTGCAGCTTCTGCATACGACTGAAGTGTACGGCTGAGTGACGGATGTGCGAGCACAGTCTTCGCACCTTATGGAGTAGTGATGTTAACTTCGGATAATTATTAAGGACGCACTGCACCACCAGGTTCAAAGTGTGAGCCAGGCAAGGTTTTTGTGTGAGTTTTGCATGGGCTATGGCTGCCACAAAATTACGGCCGTTATCACTGACTACCTTGCCTGGCTCAAGATGTAGACTGTCCAGCCATGACTCAGTTTGTCGCTGCAAGCAGTCGCCAGTACCTCAGCGGTGTGTCTGTTGTCGCCCAAAGACATCATCTTTAACACAGCCTGCTGACGCTTACCACTAGCTGTTCGATAGTGGGACACCTCGTGTGCAACACTGCCAGCTGCGGATGGAGTGCTCGTGCGACTGTGCTTTGTGGACGAGCTTTCGCTTATGGAGGAGGAGGAGGGTCGAAAGTCTGCAGCCAACTGTTTCCTATACTGTGGGCTAGGCAGCACTGTCCCACTGCCGCTGTCCCCTGTGGAGCCTGCATCCACCACATTAACTCAGTGCGCAGTGATGGACACGTAATGGCCCTGGCCATGCCTACTGGTCCATGCATTTATTGTGAGGTGCACCTTTCCACTCACTGACTGTTTTAGTGCATGGACAATGCGGTCTTTCACATGCCGGTGGAGGGCAGGGATAGCTTTTCGAGAAAAGAAGTGCCGACTGGGTAGGTCAAAGCGTGGGACAGCGTAGGCAATGAGCTCACAGAAAGCTTTGCTTTTGACCAAACGGTAGGGCATCATCTCTAATGAGATTAGTTTGGCAATGTAGGCGTTCAAACACAGTGTACGCGGATGAGAAGATGAGTACTTTCTTGTCCTACTCAGAGTGTCTGGTAGGGTGAGCTGGACTGGAGAGCTGCATATGGGGAAAGTTGTGGTGGACCGGACGGAGTGAGAGGGGGTTGGTGATGGTATTGGTGGTGATGGCCTAGATTCAGTGTTGTGTTGCAAAACCATTGTGATTCCCTGAGTGCTTTGGTCTTGCGACGACACCACAAAATTTAGTGCTGGTGGTGTGCTTAACGGTGGCGGTGGTCTTACAGTGGGGGAAGCGATGGAGCATTGCTGGCTACCTTCAGTTGGAGCAGGTGCACATGTGCTACCTGAGGTTTTGCAGTCCGTCCACGCTTGCAAGTGCATGTTGATTAAATCTCTAAGCATGCAACTGCTATTCAAATTTCTGAGTTGTTTACCTCGGCTAAAGGTCCTTCCGCACTTCTTACAGGTAACCTTTTCCTCATCAGTAGCATTTTGGACAAAGAAGTGCCACACTGCACTCTTCCTACTGTGGTATACATTTTCTGGCCTTGCACGCTGTGCTAAGTTTACCGTCTGGCCAAGCTGTCCTGCAACTCTTTTAGTTTTTGTTCCACATTTCTGGACAGCTATGGGCCTGCCAGATAACCGCTGCTGCGATGTCAATACCTGCTGCGGATCCTTCTCCTTATCTGAAATAGTGCCAGCGCCACCCTCCTTTCCCAATGAATGCCAATCCGGGTCAAGAACTAGGTCATCCATCACCTCCTCTTCAAAGTCATCTGCACCTTCCTCTACCTTCCTCTGTGTCACCGTGTAAGGTGATATAGTATGCGGGAAGGGGCACCTGAGTTTCATCAGGGTCAGATTCTGGCTCAGTAGACTGCGAGGGCAATGTAGTGCTCTGGGTCAAGCAGTGTCATCTAGCAGTGGCTGTGCATCAGTGCACTCCATGTCAGATTCATCTTGGACTGGGGAATTCAGGATTTGACAGGATAACTCAGGCATGGTATGTGAAAAGAGCTCCATAGAGTAATCTGAAGTGTGGGCTGCCGCATCCTTAACTTTTGGTGGGGGTGAAGGACACAAGGAAAGGTGTTTTTCCTGACCAGAACCCTGCACTGACGAATCAGTGCTTGCAGGTTTCGAATGTTCATAAGAGGAGGCAATAGAGCTGGTGGCTGTTTCGACAATGTACGCCAAAACCTGTTCCTGATGCTCCGGCTTTAAAAGCGGTTTTCCTACTCCAAGAAAAGGGAACCTTACAGGCCTTCTTTGGCCAGACGATGACCCAGGCTCAACACCTCCTGCCTTAGCTGCTATTGTGCTTTTGCCAGAACCAGCCTATGCACCACCACCATCAGTACCAACTGCGGCCCCCTGCCCACGTCCGCGGCCTCTTCCACCATACTTCCTCATGTTTGGGAAAACGTACCAAAAATACCAGCAGAGAGATGGTACTGTATGAGGAGCGTCCAGCTGTGTAAGGTGTATTAAAAATATTAAAGCTATGTATATATTTTGTTAGTCACAGACGCTCTCCCAGTATGTATTTGATCATAATCCAACAAGCAGATATATGGAACTGTATCAGAAGTGTACAGCTGTATGCGTTTTTTGTGTAACTAACAATCTCCGTATATGTTTTTTCGGCATGTCTCACACACACGCTGACTCTGTATAGATGTGACTAATGCGAACGGCAGATATACAATACTGTTTGAGAATCGGACAGCTCTATACGGTGTCTGTATGGAAAATTGTCAATCTCCCTCTATTTTTATACGGAGTGACACACGCTGTCTCTGACTAGTTTGGAGCGTAATCAAACAGCAGATATATGAAACTGTTTGAAAAGCGGACAGCTCTCTAAGGTGTAGGTCTGGAAAAATGGAAAATCTCCTCGGCTTCTTTTTCCAGAGTCACACACAAATAGCTTGTATTTGTCCGTGATACCAGCCGGTACACGGTAGTGTGTGAGGAGTGCACACCGCTATACGGTGTCTGTATGGAAAATTGTCAATCTCCGTCTATTTGTATACGGACTGACACACACTGTCTCTGCCTAGTTTTGACCGTAATCTAACAGCAGGTATACGAAACTGTTTGAAAAGCGGACAGCTCTATAAGGTGTAGGTCTGGAAAAATGGAAAATCTCCTCGGCTTGTTTTTCCAGAGTCACTATAAAGTCACTATAAATAGCTTCTATTTGTCTGTGATACCAGCCAGTACACGGTAGTGTGTGAGGAGCGTGCACCGCTATACGGTGTGTGAAAAAAAGAACGCTCGGTAAGTCACAGTCACCAGAACAAAATAATCAAAGTTGGAGTGATTTGAAAAAAGCAGTTTGAACAGCAGTGTGCACACAGCAATGCAGCTATCAGGTAGCTTTAAAAGGCAGCCTAATCACCACCAGCGCTGCTGCACACAGCAAAAATCCTCCCCTTTCACTGCACACTAACTGTACAGTGAAAAGCGCTATTAGCAAAAGCAATTTTTTTTTCTTCTTCCCTGCCTAATGCTCTCCCTATTCAGAATCATCATCAGCAGCACCTCTCCCTATTCTAAGATCGGCAGAAGTAATATGGCGGTTGGCAGTCATGGCCTTTTATACCCACTGTGACTCCACACAAAGCCAGCCAATCACTTTAATGCCCTTCTCTAAGATGGTGATGGCCGCTACCCATGTCATCTCGTTGCCCACAGTGTGCGTCCTCCATCATTGGCTGAGAAAAGGCGCTGGAAGCATTATTTGAAGCGCGACTTTGGCGCTCTGATCGGCGACCTCATGGCCGACCTCACGCTATGGTCGGGTTTCAATCAGCGAAACCCGACCTTAGCTAAAGTCGGCTGTTTTTGAATTTGACCGACCCGTTTTGCTCAACTCTATTTCTGACGACTTTGTGAAGTTGACCTTGTCCAGTATCTTTTGCAGCCTTAATGATAACTGAAAATTGTGAAAATAGCATTTGTGTCTTTAATTAATATTTGCTGTAGCTTGACATTTTTTATGTTCGATATGGAATATTTGGAAATTAAGCTTTACACGTTTGCAGTTAATATCACAAATTACACAATTAGTTTACTCTTTTACTTGACCATTGAACATTCCTGGTTGAATCAGTGTTTAGATGATAATGCTCTACGCTTTTTTAGCAGCTGCTATTGAATGAAATCTCAGTACACAATTGCATTGATGGCTTCCATGCAAAGCTATGGTTCAAAGACTGAACGGTGGCATCCAGAAATCACTGACCTGGTGTCTGGATCTGCTGAAAAAAATTACATATGGTGTTCATATGTCCTAAAAATATTGTTAAATCTATTATCAAAATCAATAGGTCTTTGTATTAAGTAATACTATTGCTTTATAGATATTTTTAAGGTCGTGTTCAGAATAATGAGAAACTACATTGAAAATCCCAGTTATAAAAAATATGTAAAATAACATATGCCGCAATGTATTGGATTTAATAGTTCAATTATGAATTAGGTCATACTAGCAGTCTACAAGTCCAGTTAGTAATACAAGTAGTTTAGACTTTTGATTAGATGACTCTATAGGTATACTTTTAGGACTTGCCCTCCAGTTTTCTGTACAGAAACTGAAATTAGCAATACCTGAAAAGAATAGAGATCAGACTATAGTATAAGATGGATTGCTTGCATTTTCCACCAATCACTGAGCAACACATTGGCTAAAGCATTGATTGATGAAGTATTTAAGTCATCAATCACACATCACAAGCCTTTTTTACAAATGGCTTCTAAAAGGTCTGACATCTAGGTAGTATCAATGAAAGCTGGCTTTACTGCAAAACATAAGCGAGACCTCTGGCCCACAATTTGTTCACTTTTAAAACGTTCAATAACCATGTTGGTTGGCTACTTTGTGAGCAAATGTTTCACTTTATATGTCAGTATTCTTTATCCACTGCTGTATCGTGCCTTTATTGGACATGTTGTGCGGAAAGATTTAAATCAGAATACTTTACTGCCAGTTTTGCAAGACATGTTTGTCCATAAGCTTAGAGTCTTAAGGCATATTGAAATATACTGTGCAAACTACTGAATTTCTACTGCAAAACAATTGTTTAGAATTTTCCTACATTCCAATATGATAGAAGATTCAGCACATGTGGATAAACTAAATCAGTATTTAAAATTGTTAAAAACATCTTCATCAGTGTGTATTCCATAAAAGGATTAGGAAAAAGATCTATAATACATGGGGATACTATGTGTTTCAAAACTTTAAACTCCTTTGTTCTTAGACATGCCTAGTCATCAAAGTAGACAGATTGTGATTTTATAACATTCAGTATATGGGTGTGCTTGGCATACCGCCTACTAGACTTGATAAGAAAACGTTTACAATCCATCGTCAGTCTCCACCTTTGGCTGGTTTGTGCTCTTTTTCTATTCCAGATACAGCTAAATGTTTAGTTTCTCCTTGACGTACATCTGAAAATTTTTTGAAACACTTGAGTGTTTGCGAGTTGATTTAATGGAAATATCCCAAATATGCTCATTTATGCAACAACGCAAGGTGTGTGTTGTGCAACCTACATGTTCTAGAGAACTTTGTGCACAGGAAATGACATAGGTTGCATGAGTGGTGCTACAGTTGTAGTGCTACAGTTGGTAAAAGAGCTTATAGGAAAGGTTTCTTTGGAATCACATTCCATTTTTTCATCGTTTGCATATCATTAACATGATTAACCATCCTGTGACTACGATAATGCCACAATTTTTCCTTCTTTTTGTTGCAGTTTCAATGCTGAGTATTGTATATACGTATACACACATATTTTACCTTTCTCATTAATGAGAAGTGTTCATACACATTGAAACTAATCAATATAGGTTGTCAGTGTCACCATGTGTGGTATCATACAAAGGAATGGAAACAGCCAGTTGTGAATTTATAAAAATATTTTGAAACAGGAATGGCGCTATGTCACTAAAATATGTGTATCGGGGAGATCCAGAGCTCCATTAATGGTGATTCTCATACGTTCCATTTCCTATATTACTGCAGTATTACAGAGCTGGCAAATGTCATTGCTTGGGCCTCTCCGTAATAACCTGCAGTTATGACATCCCGTGGATTATCATACTTTATACGTTGGTCAGTACTGAGGCCATCAGAAATCATTCATTCCCAGTACAGCACAGTTTGAACGGCAGTGTCATTTTCAATTTGCAGAGTCACTAAGTCTCTCTTTTCTGTAGAGAGTAAACTCTTATGGTCAGCAGGGTCTCTCTCTCTCTCTCCTGTAGAGTGTAAGCTTTTTTTAACACTGTTTTACATATTTTCAAATGTTGTTAGTTTGCGTTATGAAATAAGTTATTTCTTATTGACATTAACTTCCTACAAACAGCAGTACATGCACGGCTGCAGGATAACACCGCAGCGGTCAGGTGCGAGTGTCAGCTCTCTGTGAGAGCTGACACCCCGCAGCAATGCCCATGATCAGTGCTAGCACAGATTGCGGGCATTTAACTCCTCCGATGCTGCTGTCAGTAGTGACAGCGACATAGAGAAGAATCTCATTCCGTGCGCGCTTCCATCATTACAAATATTTGGTATCGCTGCGTTTGTAACGACCCACTCTACAAAACTGTCCCATTAGTTAACCCCTTCAGTGAACACCATAAAAAAACAATACTTTCTCATCATACTGCTGAAAAAAAGTACAATAAAATGTGATAAAAAATGAAAGTAAATAAAAATGGAACTGCTGAAAACGTCATCTTGTCCAGCGAAATAAATGCTATCAGCAGAAAAAAAAATAAGTTATAGCTCTCAAAATAAAACAATGCAACAAAAATTATTTTTTCTATAAAATAGTTTTTATTGTGTAAAGGCACCAAAGCAAAAAATATATAAAACACAAAACTTGGAGCTAAAAAAGATTTTTGCTGGAAAAAATGTTATTTTTTTATTTTCACGCCTTAACGTTATACATTTTTGTGAAGCACCTGGGGGTTCAAGGTGTCCAAAACACATCTAGCTATGTTCCCTAAGGGGTCTAATTTCCAAAATGGTGTCACTTGTCAGGGGTTTCCACTGTTTACGCACAACAGGGACTCTCCAAATGTGACATGGTATCCGCTAATTATTCCCACAAATTTTACATTCAAAAAGTTAAATGGCGGTTCTTCCCTTCCAAGCCCTGCCGTGCACCCAAACAGTTGTTTTCCTCCACATATTGGGTATCTGTGAACCCAGGATAAATTGCACAACAAATTGTATAGAGCAATTTCTCCTGTTACCCTTATGAAAATGCAAAATTTTGAGCTAAATAGATTTATCTGGGAAAAATAAGATTTTTTTTATTTTCACGGCTTAACGTTATAAGCTTCTGTGAAGCACTTGTAGGTTCAAGGTGCTCAGTACACATCAAGATAAGTTCCCTAAGCGGTCTAGTTTCTAAAACAGCATAATTTTTGGGGGGTTTCCATTGTTTAGATGCAAGAGGGGCTCTCCAAACATAACATGGCGTCTACTATGAGGTATCAGAATGCTCAGGAGAAATTGCACAACAAATTGTATGGTCCATTTTCTCTTGTTACCTTTGTGAAAGTAAAAAAAAAGTCTAAAGAAAATTTTTGTGAAAGAAAAGTAAATGTGTATTTTTTTCTTTCCAAATTCCTATGAAGTACCTGAATGGTTAATAAGCTTCATGAATGTGGTTTTGAGTACCTTGAGGGGTGCAGTTTTTTAGAATAGTGTCACTTTTGGGTATTTTATGTCAAAATAGTTTTGCAAATTTTGATGGAAAAATGGAAAATCTCTGGTTAACTTTTAACACTAGAACTACCGCATGTTTCATAATACCTATAACTACCATTAGGGGTCATTTTGACCCCCATTCAAAAGTACTGACTGGAGTAAAAATAACTTTTTTGTTGCCAACAAATTAAAGAACATTTATTTTAACTTAGTAGGAACAGTGTTAAGATCAAGTACAGCACGCATTTTCCTTTTACATGGGCATAGCATGCGGTGTCCAACAGTTAAAACAAACAGTACTTTCTTCCACTTTCCCAGTGCATTTTCCACAAACTGGTTTGTTACAGCTTGCGCAAGTTTTATTTGTTTTGCTTTCGTTGCATCTTCCAACTCCACATTTTCGACGCTTGCGGATTTCTTGTCCTTTGTTTGTGGTTCAGACATTGCGGATGATGGGCCACTTCTTCTGACTCATTTTCAGATAAATTCTGAAGACATTTCAAAACTTCATCACTTATCAGACCCCTCTGCTTACTCATGCTTCAAATATACGTTGCAAAAAGGGACTTGTAAGATCGCAGAAGTAATAAAACGACACTGTACAAACATGCAGAGTTGCAGCTTCAACTGTAATGTTTGCTACTGAAGTGCAGACAGAAATCACTACAAGAGACATGGATCAAACATGTTCAGACAAGTTTAGACAAAACAAAATACTGAATCATCCCTGATATGCAAAGATACAATTACACTACAACTAGGGAGAAGCACTGTGATTTTCTGTACTCTGTAATATTAGGTGACTTGCCTACTACTACTTTTATGTATGGGGTCAAATTGACCCCTTCAGTACTTATTGGTATGAATTGTAAAATCCAAGCCCCTGAAAAAGTTACAATTCATTTCTGTGTCCTAAAATATACACTACCATGAATAAATAAAAGTCACAAAAAGTCAGAACTCATTTGTTAAAATTTTAGAAATTATAGGAAAAAGAAATAGCAAAATGGTCAAAATGACCCCTCCGGTAGTTCTAGTGTTAACCCTTATAACTTCCTAAAAAACAAAAAATTATGTTTCAAAAATTGTGCTGATGTAAAGTAGACATGTGGGGAATATTATGAACAATTTTGTGTGATATGACTTTCTGAGCATAAAAATTTGAGAATTGCAAAATTGTAAAAATTTTCTCCAAATGTCCCTATTTTTAACAAATAAATGTAAATCATATTAAAGAAATTTTTACCACAATCATGAAGTACAATATGTCACAAGAAAACAGTCTGTGAATCAGTGAGATTCATTAAAGCTGCCTGTCACGCCGCCACGTGCGCTGCTGCCCCCGTGCCCCGACATACTCACCGGTCCTCGGCGTCCCGGCGCGTCCCCATTCTCTCTCCAGCTCCAGCATCAGTGTCTGCTTCCTGTCAGGCACGCGCGCACAGCAGGCCTTACCGCGCACGCGCACACCGCTCTCTGTGAGGCCGGCCGCTCCTCCCGGTCCACTCTATGCTCTGGAGGACCCTGACCTGGAAGTACCACCGCACATTCCCTTATCAGGCCGCCTCTTCCTCCTGGCAGTGCCTGATCATCACTTGTGCTCTACTAGTGATCCTGGCCCCACACCTGCCTGTGACCTCTGTCCTCCCTGTCGCTATCTCCTGCTCCCTATTTCAGACATCCTGATTTATATTCTCCATTTGTCTCTCCTAGTGTTTGCCTGCCCGTGACTCAATCCAGTCTGAGTTCCCATGTCTCTCTGTGTCCTCCAGCCTTTATCTCCGTCCTGCCTGTGTTCCCGTGTTCCAGCTGTGCCTGCCTGCATCTCTGCCCTCTCCGTGTTCCGGGGCCCTTGTCCTGCCGGTCCTCCCGTCTGCTTTTCCATTCACCTGCCCTGTCTCCTGTGTTCGCCCCGGGTACCAGCTGCCACAGTAATAGTTTCCCCTGCGCCTGCCCATAACGCTCCCTGTATAGGGGGTGGTCCACCTGGTCCGCTCATCTGGGGGAGGTTCGTTCCCGCGGTCTGGTGTGTTCACCCTGTGGGATCCTAACAGAAGCGTTCCAGAGTTACGACCTCATAAAGGGACAGTGGTCAGAATTGTAAAAATTGGCCTGTCAAGAAGGTGAAAACAGGCTTTGGGTGAAGGGATTAAAATCTGACTATGAAAATTTTGAGTTGCTTCTTGTTTCTATGATATCAAAGAGTTTTAATTTTACTGATACATATAATTAATATATAAAAGTTTGGTACTTTGAAACATTATTATTTTTGTAAATATAAAGATGCAGAATATTTTGTTATGCCAATTTTCTGAAATTTATATAAAGGACACTTAGCAACCATTCAAATAACTAAAACATGTCTAAATATTATTGCAAATTATAACAGTTACAGAAATTACAGTACAAAATTTGGTCCTTATTCACTTAGGCTACTTTCACACATCAGGTTTTCGGCGTCAGGCGCGTTCCGGCGTCGTGCCGGGGCGCCGGATCCGGCAAATGTTTTGTAAAACCGGATGTGACGGTTTTCTGCCGGATCCGTCTTGCGCTTGACAGCCAAAACCAGATCCGTCTCATCCGGTTCATCCGGTTTTCGATCCATTTTTCGACGGATTACGCCGGATCCGGTTTTTAAAATCGCCCCTTGTGGCCTTCCGAACGGGATTGGCTACTGAAAAACTATATATAGAGTGTTCCTACAGCCCTTCTTTGACAGGTTGTAGAGGAGAAAGTGCAGGTTGGAGAGATGAGCAAGTTACTGGCAAAGATGGATGTTGTGATTGGAAATATTTTGAAGAATTTGGCGGATTTTACAGCGGAGGCGAATCGTTTGAGGGTGATTGTTCTGGAGAAGGAGAGAGCGATACAGCAGCGCATCAGGCATCGTAGACGACGTTTGTGGATCCACCCCATCACAGCCAAGAGAATGACGCGTGGGGTCTATTCTACACTCTGCATAGACCTTAGACGAAACCTGGATAAATTTTTTGGATATGTTCGGATGAAAATGGAGAATTTTGATTACTTGGTGGAGCGCATTGCACACCTCATAAGAAAATCGGACACCTATTGCCGCTTCTCTGTTTCACCCGCAGAGCGTCTGATGGTGACTTTAAGGTAAGCCACATTTATTGGATATGCTCGCATCAGAGCACACTTTCACTGCAATCTTGTTGGTGGTAGTTTGCATCTCCAAGTGTTGTAGCTGAGTTTTGGTATGTAATGCTGTGATTTTAAACTAATTGATTGTTTTTTTCCCCACAGATTTCTTGCAACTGGAGAATCCCTTTCGTCACAGTATTTCCAGTACAGACTCGGGATTTCCACCATATCTGGAATAGTGAAGCACACATGCCATGCACTGTGGGACTCCTTAGCTGAAGAGTTTTTACCAGAGCCCACAACAGAGAGGTGGATTGAAATTTCAGAAAAGTTTCAACAGATATGTCAGTTTCCGAACTGCTTGGGCACTGTGGACGGGAAACATATCCGCATTGTAAAGCCAGCCGGATCGGGATCGGAATATTTCAATTACAAGAAATATTTTTCAATTGTCCTCATGGCCATCGCTGACGCGGAATACAAATTTATTGCTGTTTATATTGGGGCCTATGGCCGCTCCAATGACTCTCAAGTTTTCAAACTGTCTGCCATGGGGCGTAAACTGTATGGAAACACCTTCCAGTTCCCATCCCCTAGACCGCTGCCGCAAACATCTGGTCCACCTATGCCATTTGTCTGTGTAGGGGATGAAGCCTTCCAGCTGTCAGAACACCTTTTGAAACCGTACGGTAGCAGAGGATTGTCAAGAACAAAACGCATTTTTAATTACCGCCTCACAAGAGCAAGAAGAATGGTTGAATGTACCTTTGGTATTCTGACAGCCAAATGGCGGGTCCTATTGACTGCGATCAACCTCAAGACAGAAACTGTGGACGAGGTGATCAAAGCTTGCGTGGTACTCCACAATTTTGTTATCTGCAAGGAACCCATTTCCATTGAGGACACCTCTGAAGAAACCACCTTGCAAGATTACCATGACATTACCACTAGAAGTTCTGTGACGGTTTCAGTAATGAGGGACAATTTTGCACTATACTTTATGTCACCTCAAGGCAGAGTACAATGGCAGGATGACAGAGTGTGAAAGATTTGTGCCATTAACCAAACTTGTGTACCTTCTGTACCAACAGTATATACCTTTGCCAACCAAAGTTGGCAATCTTGTCATGGTCTTAATATTTTTACCTTTAGGCCACAGGTGTGTACCTGGTTGTGTTTTATGCAAAGTATTTCACCTTTTAACAAAAGTTGTGTACATTGTTAGGAAATCACCAACAATAAACACAACTTTTTAGGTGAAATACTTTGCTTCAAACACAACCAGGAACACAACTGTGGCAAAAAGCTAAAATTTACCCACAGTTAGATACCTGGTTTTGAATACCTTTTTACCTTTGAAATACCCTGTATTTAACCTTTTTTTTTAAACATATTTCGCCGCAGAAAGAAATGACAGACAACCATTGTAAAACGATAATTTAACTTTTATTTAAAATGTTTTTTTTTGTAAAATGTTTTTAAAGTTAAAAAAACTTTTTTAATAAAGGTTTGAAACCAAATGGGCATTTTTATTACAAAACACACATTATAAATCGGTGTAGTGTGGGGTGGAAATACTGCTGGAGGGGCTGCGGGACACTTCGACACTGGGAGTGTGGAGAGAGGACTGGGATCGTGGTGGGGAAGGAACAGTTAGAGGTGAAGGTGTGGAAAAAGCTACAGAATGGGTGGACATGTGGGAGGCAGAAGAGGTGGTGGGCGGTGGAGTGGAGGGTTGGGCAGGGACTGTAGAAGCAGATAATGTTGATGGAAAGTTGTATGGGGAAGGAGTTTGGTACGGGGAAGGAGTTTGGTATGGGGCAGGTTGCTGGAAGTGGGGAGATGTCTGGTACTGGGGAGGTTGCTGGTACTGGGGAGGTTGCTGGTACTGGGGAGGTGGCTGGTATGTAATAGGAGGGGGAGGATGGAAAGTGGCTGGAGGGGGTGCAGGTGGAGGAACTACTGGGGTGGGAGGAGGAGGTTGGGAGGTAACATGCTGGAGAGCACCGTGGCATGAATGCATTACATGCATCTGCTGGGTAGGAGATAGCGTTTCCATGCGCTCCACAACAGACCTGAAAAAGGTGTGGTTTGGCGAAGATCTTGCTTCTGAATGCATGGTTTGCAGAAGTGTCTTCACCTCCACCTGGAGTTGATCTGCTGAAAGCCTGCGGAGATTTGCTCTGACAAGACTTTTAGACAGTTCTGGAAAGATGCATTCAGATGCAAGAACTCTGGCGCATAAGTCTTTTCCTGACCCCGCTGCCGCTGCCGCCCAGTACCCGCAGGTGTACTAGAGGTGGCAGGGGCAGAAGTGTGGGGTAAAGGGAAAGCGATCTCCTCACCAGCAGCTTCATGTAATGTAGGCGGCCACGATGCTCCTGTGCTGGTGGATGGGACAGATGGGTCGAATGTGTGGGAAGGTGCAGATGTACCGGGGCGGTCGAAGTGTCCCTCGGTGCCGGTCTCCTCAGGGATCGCCTCAGAAGGGTCCAATCGTGCAGGCTCCCGAGTGCTGCTCACCGTGCTGTGGAATAAAGAGAAAAAAAAAACAATTAAAATAGTGACATGGCATGGCCCTGGCTGAAAAAAAATTGTTACATCTAAACATTTTTTTTTCACATGTGGTGTGTAATATTTACATTCTGGTGACCATTGTATCCCGGAGGAAAAACAGGGCTCGTGCGTACTTGTACTTGCTCCTGCGTCCTCCAGATCCACTCGGGGCCCGCATCTCTTTATTGAACTCCTTCTTGAAACGATCCCTCACAGACCACCACCGCTTCATAATTCTGTCCCCTGAAACGAGAAAGGACAAAGTGGTTAGTATACAACATCAGTGTTTCCCAAACTCCAGTCCTCATGGTCCCCAGGGGTCATGTTTTCAGGATTTCCATAGTAAATAGAAATCCTGAACACATGATGTGTGGGGACCACGAGGACTGGAGTTCGGGAAACACTGGTTTACATCAAGCAACCGGTACTGTATATACTTACGCTCTTTAATCTGGGCCCGAGCATCGAGGTCCTCCCAGCGGCCCACAAGGAGCGAACAGATTTCCTCCCAGAGTCGTCGGGTAACAATCAGGTCAGCATGGTGGCGGTCAGCCATATTCCATAGCGGCTCCCTTTCTCTAACGAGATCGATGAGGTGGTCCACATCAATTCCTCCATCCTCACCGTCCGAGTCGGGAGCACGCTGTGAAGGCTGTTAAAGTAAAATAGAAAAATAGCAAAATTAGTCACCACACTTTAAGACATGAAATAAAAAGTGTACCAAAATTTAACTTAAATATTATACTTACACGCTGGTGACCGCCGCGTTGCTGTCGCCGACGACCCTGGGAGGCACTGCGAGGACCTCTTGGCCGAGCACCAGATTGGGAAGACTAGAGAAGAAAAGAAAAAAATTTATGTGTTTGGATGTTGGCATATTTGTTTGCTGTGTGATGTCTGCGGTACATTGTTTTCTATGTGTTGTGTGTAGTGTGATGTTGTGTTTCTGCGTTTGATGCAAAAAACTTACCAATTGTGAGCCCACTCCAGGTGTCTGTCCACCCCTTCCTTCCTTCTTCTGAGAGCTCCTCTTCAGCTTGTGATTCCTGTTTTAAAATAAAAGCCAATGAATAGACATATATTACAGAGATGATGGATTTTGGAAATAAAAACTTACCGTCAAACGCTGACGATGCGAGGGAGGGCTCCCAGAAGAAGATGTGCTGTCATGTTGCTGGCCAGACTCCATGGCTGTGGGTGGTGCTGCTGCTGCTGCTGCCAGTCCTGCCAGTGCTGCTGCTGCTGCTGCATCTCTTGGGCGGCTGTTGAATAAAGAGAAACAAAGGGCCAATCAATATCTTGATATTCCTTGGCCCTAGTTTTGAGGAATGGAGGATTTGATAATTACCGTCTCTCATCTGCTGCTGGACTCCCCTCCCGTTGTTCAGCATGTTCCCTTTGCTGCTCCATTTGGGGTGGTGGTGCTGATGGTGCTGCAGTGGTCTCCTGCCTTCTTCTGCGCCTGGTTGCTGTCTTGGGTGGCATGTTGGGTGTGACTGAGGGTCCCACTGTCATGCTTGTATATATGTGTGCTGTGGGCAGAGCTACTGAGCATGCTCAGACCCAAAAAACCGGATCCGGCCACCGGATCCGGGTTTCGCCGGTTCCGGCGCATTGCGGCACTCATAGACTTTCATTGTGTGAAAAAGCCGGACGCGTCGGATCCAGCGTGTCCGGCTTTTTCGCCGGAGACAAAAAAACGTTACAGTACCGTTTTTTCCAGACGCCGGATTGCGACACATTGCCGGATCCGGCAAAAACTGGATGAAACGCATGGCCATCCGGCGTGATCCGGCGCAAATGCAAGTCAATGGGGGGGAAAACGGATCCGGCATTGCATTTCGCCGGATCCGGTTTTTGTCAAAAGAGCCGGATCGCGCCTGACGGCGAAAACCTGATGTGTGAAAGAGGCCTTAGAATTATTTTTTGCTTGTCTCTTGCCCTACTGCATTGGATCATCTCTTACGATTGTCCAACAGTAATCTGCAAGCATTGATGAATTCCATTTTCATTGATATCTTCTCTCCATAGCTGCAATATCTTGGTTAAGTCTCTCACCATGCTCGCTGCTTACTGTTCTGCAGTTTGGTGAAAAAAAGTCTGGATGTGAATGTAAGAAGTGTATCTTTAAGGACATGTTTTAGCCAAGACCCTTATATGTTTTGAAGAGATTTTCCACCAAGTCTTTAACATTATCTGCTCTTAATGTTCCCAAATATTAATTACCATTAATGAAAATGCTACTCATGCAGCCGTTTCCTTGCCCTGCAACAAATTTAGAAGCTCCTCATCTTGAAGATACTTATGAATTTGAGGTCCAATAAAGACTCCTTCCTTTATCTTTGCTTGCCTGCAAATTAACAACTCCTCAGCAGTTCATGTTTCAAGACAAAACAGCCATCCATGACAATTTAGAGGTTATGTAATTGGAATGAGCAGGTAAATCCTTTAATGAGCATCAATTGGAGGGCAAATCTGGTGCTTACCTCCACAGTAATTACAGTTCCAAGAGCGTATAGCACGGTCTTCCACCACTACCACGCACACCCAGATGGCACAGTGAAACTGCAAACAGTCATTAAATTAGTTAATTTTGCCGGCTTCGATGAATATCTGACTATAGATCAGCTTAAATACATGAATCTGTCAATGACTTCATGGAATGAAGCTAAAAATCACGATCATGATGTATATTGTGGAAAGATATATATAACCAGAATGAACACTCATTTCCAGCAAACAACACCGATATGACTCAACAAGAAGGCGAAAAACAAAAACAAGAACTTGATGGCCATATCCATGATTTCATGCTCTCCTCCTTTTAAGTGGTTTTAAGAAAAGTACTCCTACACACATGGTTACAGATTAAAAAAATGTATTTGGACGCACAGTACTATCACCATCAACGGTGCATTAGAGTAGGAAAATTTGTTCTGACGTACAGTAACATGAGCCCCCCGACGAAGCCCAGCGCAAAACATGCATTGGGTCTAGGGACCGGATAAGCAGCTGAGCTATGTCCCACATGGGTATGCATTGGTGCTATAGCATTTCCCTTCTGCTCTGCACTCAGCACTTTATTTTGGCATGCCTGATCTCCTCTGCCTGCTGCATTACATTCTAAATGTGCTGCTTTTTTTGCATTTTATTTTGCATTTACTATAGAGGTAGCTTGCAACAGGTTTACATGTATTGAGATGACTTGCATTCTTTTAGGGAAATTGCCTGTTATATTCTGCATCTATTGCGCAATACTTCATTATGCTGCTGCCCCTGTCCGTTGTGTCAACATTTTTCTCAATAAGCATTTTGCTTTGCATTTGTATGTAAAATAAAGACTATATGTATTTTTTCGCTACAAATTTACTGTTTGGTCTATATTTGGGCATTATACTCAGTTGTTCTCTTTAGGATTTATTCGATTATGGGAGTTGCTCCTTATTAAATGGTTTATTGGAGCATCCCTTTCCTAGTTAGGAACTGAGTTGATGTTCTTAAAATATGTTGGATTAGGTTAAATAGGTGTAAAAGAGTAGAAAAATTAGTTTTGATGCACAGTGCTATCACAGACATTGGTGCATAGAAGTAAAAACATTTGTTTTGACACACATGACTCCCACTGACACGATTGCAGATTAAAAATCTTTTGGATACATACAATACTATTGCAGACACAGGTGCACAGTAGTGTTGAGCATTCCGATACCGCAAGTATCGGGTATCGGCCGATACTTGCTGTATCGGAATTCCGATACCGACTTCCGATATTTTTTCAATATCGGAAGTCGGCATCGGAATCGGAAGTTCAAAGTTGATTGACAGCCGAAATGACGTCATCATGATGCGCGGTGTGTGCTCATCATGATGCGCCGTCATTTCGGGCCTTCCGGGGGTCTCTGCCGGCCTGCCGGGGGGCTGTGTGGACTGCCCGGGGTCTGTACCGGCCTGCCGGGGGGCTGTGCACCCTGTGGGGGTCTGTACCGGCCTGCAGGGGGGCTGTGCCGGCCTGCCGGTGGTCTGTGCACCCTGTGGGGGTCTGTACCGGCCTGCCGGGGGGCTGTGCTGGCCTGCCGGGGGGCTGTGCTGATGTCCGGGGGTCTGTGCAAGCATCGTCTGATGGGACTATAAGTCCCATCTGGCGATGCCTGCTACCATGACAGTGATTGACACATTAGCCAATGATGGGACAGTAGTAGTCCCATCATCCGGCTAATGTGTTAAATGTTAAAAAAAAAAAAAAAAAAAAATACTACATACATACTACATACATACTACATGCATGCTACATACATACTACATGCTACATACATACTACATATATACTACATGCATGCTACATACATACTACATGCTACATACATACTACATATATACTACATGCATGCTACATACATACTGCATGCTACATACATACTACATACATACTACATACATACCACATATATACTACATACATACTACATGCATGCTACATACATACTACATACATACTACATACATACTACATACATACTACATACATACCACATATATACTACATACATACTACATGCATGCTACATACATACTACATACATACTACATACATACTACATGCATGCTACATACATAACACATATATACTACATGCATGCTACATACATACTACATGCTACATACATACTACATATATACTACATACATACTACATACATACTACATGCATGCTACATACATACTACATGCTACATACATACTACATATATACTACATGCATGCTACATACATACTACATGCTACATACATACTACATATATACTACATACATACTACATACATACTACATGCATGCTACATACATACTACATGCTACATACATACTACATATATACTACATGCATGCTACATACATACTACATGCTACATACATACTACATATATACTACATACATACTACATACATACTACATACATGCTACATACATACTGCATGCTACATACATACTACATACATACTACATACATACCACATATATACTACATACATACTACATGCATGCTACATACATACCACATACATACTACATACATACTACATGCATGCTACATACATAACACATATATACTACATGCATGCTACATACATACTACATGCTACATACATACCACATACATACTACATACATACTACATACATACTACATGCATGCTACATACATACTACATGCTACATACATACTACATATATACTACATGCATGCTACATACATACTACATGCTACATACATACTACATATATACTACATACATACTACATACATACTACATGCATGCTACATACATACTACATGCTACATACATACCACATACATACTACATACATACCACATGCTACATGCTACATACATACTACATATATACTACATGCATGCTACATACATACTGCATGCTACATGCATGCTACATACATACTACATACATACTACATGCTACATACATACCACATATATACTACATACATACTACATACAATACATTCATACAATACATACATAGACATACAGTACATATAACATAGAGTAACATACTTACCAATACTTGTCACATTGTTCCCCGAAGCCATTGTCTTTTACGGAATAAATATTAACATAACAAACCACAAAAATACTCACGCACGATCCGAAGCAGTCCACGAGTGTGTCCCACGACGATCTTGGGTAGAGAACTGCAGCATCAGCTGATGCTGCCGTTCTCTACGGGCTGCAGGAATCCAATGACGGAAGGTAGGTATCCTTCCGCACTGTATTCCTCCGCCACTTAAAAAAAAAAAAGTCCCTAGTCTCACTTTATGCCATTGCTGTGTGGGAAATTCCCACACAGCAATGGCATAAAGTGAGACTAGGGACTTTTTTTTTTAAGTGGCGGAGGAATACAGTGCGGAAGGATACCTACCTTCCATCATTGGATTCCTGCAGCCCGTAGAGAACGGCAGCATCAGCTGATGCTGCAGTTCTCTACCCAAGATCGTCGTGGGACACACTCGTGGACTGCTTCGGATCATGGGTGAGTATTTTTGTGGTTTGTTATGTTAATATTTATTCCGTAAAAGACAATGGCTTCGGGGAACAATGTGACAAGTATTGGTAAGTATGTTACTCTATGTTATATGTACTGTATGTCTATGTATGTATTGTATGAATGTATTGTATGTAGTATGTATGTAGTATATATGTGATATGTATGTAGCATGTAGTATGTATGTAGTATGTATGTAGCATGCATGTAGCATGCAGTATGTATGTAGCATGTATGTAGTATATATGTAGTATGTATGTGGTATGTATGTAGCATGTAGTATGTATGTAGCATGAATGTAGTATGTATGTAGTATGTATGTAGCATGCATGTAGTATATATGTAGTATGTATGTAGCATGTAGTATGTATGTAGCATGCATGTAGTATATATGTAGTATGTATGTAGCATGTAGTATGTATGTAGCATGCATGTAGTATGTATGTAGTATGTATGTGGTATGTATGTAGCATGTAGTATGTATGTAGCATGCATGTAGTATATATGTGTTATGTATGTAGCATGTAGCATGCATGTAGCATGCATGTAGTATGTATGTAGTATGTATGTGGTATGTATGTAGCATGTAGCATGCATGTAGTATGTATGTAGTATATATGTGGTATGTATGTAGCATGTAGTATGTATGTAGCATGCAGTATGTATGTAGCATGCATGTAGTATATATGTAGTATGTATGTAGCATATATGTAGTATGTATGTAGCATGTAGTATGCATGTAGCATGCAGTATGTATGTAGCATGCATGTAGTATATATGTAGTATGTATGTAGCATATATGTAGTATGTATGTAGCATGTAGTATATATGTAGTATGCATGTTGCATGCATGTAGTATATATGTAGTATGTATGTTGCATGTAGTATATATGTAGTATGCATGTTGCATGCATGTAGTATATATGTAGTATGTATGTTGCATGTAGTATATATGTAGTATGAATGTAGCATGTATGTAGTATGTAGTATGAATGTAGCATGTATGTAGTATGCATGTTGTATGTATGTAGCATGTATGTAGCATGTAATTTTTTTTTTTTTTTTTACATTCAACACATTAGCAGGATGATGGGACTACTACTGTCCCATCATTGGCTAATGTGTCAATCACTGTCATGGTAGCAGGCATCGCCCGATGGGACTTGTAGTCCCATCGGACGATGCCTGCACAGACCCCCGAAGCCTGCACAGACCACCGGCAGGCCGGCACAGCCCCCCGGCAGGCCGGCACAGCCCACCGGAGCCTGCACAGACCACCGGCAGGCCGGCACAGCCCCCGGCAGGCCGGCACAGCCCACCGGAGCCTGCACAGACCACCGGCAGGCCGGCAAAGCCCCCTGGCAGGCCGGCACAGACCACCGGAGCCTGCACAGACCCCCTGGCAGGCCGGCACAGCCCCCCGAAAGGCCCGTACAGACCCCAGAGAGGCTGTACAGGGCAAAAACAGGGTTTTTCTTATTCCGATACCGGAAGTCCCATAGACTTGAATGGGACTTCCGGTATCGGAATCGGCGATACCGATACTTTTTTTTAAGATCGGCCGATCCATTCCGATCCGATACTTTGAAGTATCGGACGGTATCGCTCAACTCTAGTGCACAGTACACATAGAGAGTGTTTTTGGAAAACTGCGCACACACAAAGCCTAATACTGTCTCTTACTACAGCTGTCTCCTGTTCCTACGCTAAGCAGAGCAGAAATAAAAAAAATAGTAATCTGAAACCAGGAGGAACAGGTTGTTTTGTTTCTTTTTGTATTTTTTTTTTCATTTTTTTTAATGTTTTTAAAGGAACTGAATTAGAACAACCTGGAATTAACAAAACTAAACTAGAAATCTAGAATCAGGAGGCATAGGTCCAAGTAGATAAAAAGATAGACGTGGTGGTATAGGTGAAAGAGTCAAGGAAGGTGTAATCCAACACTTTATTTTGTATTTTTTTTTGCATTTTTTTCTTTTTTCAGTGTTTTTTAATTTTTCTTGTTCCTTTATTTTTTTTCATGGAACTGACTTAAAACAACCTAGTATTTACAAAACTAAACTAGCAATCTAGAACCAGGAAGAATAGGTCCAATGAAGGAAGAGGTGAACATGGCAGTATAGGTGGAAAAGGCCAGTGAGGAGTATTTCAACACAGTTTGAGTTTTTTCTTTTTCTTTCTTCTTTGAAGCTGTTATCGCAGCCGGGCTGAAATGCTGGGAAAATGCCAGTGATGAGGTCACCGCAGTTCAAGTTCAGTGTCTTCATAGCAGATCACCATGAGAAATTCTCACGATGATCAGCTGTGGATACACTGAGCATGAACTGCGATGTCCTCTTCACTGGCATTTTCCCACGGTACAGAGGTCATTGCAGTTCATGCTGTGAGGGAGCGCAGCAACTGTGATATCAGCGCTAGCCACTGAGGTTGCGCCGACAGTATCTCCTCATTCACCAGTGTTTTTCAGCCGGGGCGATCGCATCTTGGCATCGTCCAGGTTGAAAAATGTATATCCCTCAGATATGGATTACGGCGTGGGACACAATGACTGACAGGTATGGTATATTGTTGCTTTTTCATTTTATTTTTATTACAGATGATCGAGGGCTTTGCATGGATTAGGTGTGGCTGTAAGTATGGTTTGATGAAAAATAATAAAGAAGTCTGTGTCTTTATTTCAATTAAAGTATTTTTCACCTGGTGTGTTTTCTTTACAATTTGGCTATGGGGTTAGTAATGTGTATATATATATATATATATATATTTGGAATTCAACTGACACTGGAATGGAATGGCTGTCAGATATGTATAGAAGCTGATTTTTTTAAAACTGTGCAGTGGTCTCTTAATTTTTGCCAGAGCTGTATGTGTCTGTGTCACTGACATCTATCTATCTATCTATCTATCTATCTATCTATCTATCTATCTATCTATCTATCTATCTATCTTTATATTCTATGTGTTTACATCTATTCTTTTCTAACCTGTCACTGTGATTTTACTGTACATCACACATGAAATGTCAGCTTTTCAAAGGACACCGGTGGGTATTTCTCGCAAGTCACATAAATGGTCCGTATGGTGTGCGATTTTTTTTCTTGCAGCCATATACTTGCATTGGTGAGTCTTGGCCGATATACGCAGCACGTATAATACAGCCAAGAAGAGAAACGATGGTGGGAGCTGCCCCATAGATTAACAGAGGTCCAGGTGCTATGCGATGTTTTATGGCATAGCACTCATCCGTATTAATCGCTAGTGTGATGACAGCCAAAACAATGTTTCTGTTTGTTTTCACTCTCACCCCTATAATCCTTCATTTTCTGCTAACCTCCCCAATCCCTACACCTAGTAAGGTTATCTGTCCTTCCATCTTCCCCATCCATCTCGCCTTCTCCTCAGATCTGTTCCTCAACATACAATCCTCTGTCTCCAAACACAGACAGCCGCCTCATGCCCTCTCCTGCTCCCACCTACTAACACTCTCTCTGCTTCTCCTCACTGCTGGTGATAATTCTCCAAATCCTGGCCCTCCTCACCACATCCCCTCAGTCATTTCTACCTCTCATCCATGCTTTCTCACAAATTTCCGTAACCTCTCTAACTTTATACCCATTCACCCATCCCCTGCTTTCACAGTCCCAACAGAAGCTCTATAGAACACTCGCTCTTTCTGCAATAAAATTCCTACTGCTATGATTTTTTTATTACTAACAAACTTTCCTTCCTCGCTATCACTAAAACCTGGCTCACTCCCTCTGACATGGCCTCTACAGCTGCACATTCATATGGTGGATTCCACCTTTCCCACATCCCACATCCCCATCTCTAGGCTCCAGTCACTAGGCATTAAGGACACTGCACTCTCCTGGTTCTCTTCCTATCTCTCTGACCGCTCCTTCAGTGTTTTGTTCTCTGGCTCCACGTCATCTCCTCTTCCTCTTGCTGTCGGGGTACCTCAGGGCTCATTCCTTGGCCCCCTTCTTTTCTCTCTCTACACGGCCCCAATTGGACAGACCATCAGCAGATTTGGCTTTCAGTACCATCTTTATGCTGATGACACACAACTATACACGTCTTCCCCCGACCTTACCCCCGCTGTACTACAGAACGCCAGTGACTGTCTGTCCGCAGTCTCCAATATCATGTCCGCTCTCTATCTGGAACTCAACCTCTCCAAAACTGAACTTCTTCTGCTCCCGCCGTCTACTAACCTCCCTAAATCTGACATTTCCCTCTCCGTGGGTGGTACCACAATAACACCCCGGCAGCAGGCGCGCTGTCTGGGTGTTATGTTTGACACCAATCTCTCCTTCACATCCCATATACAATCTCTTGCCCGCTCTTGCCGCTTACACCTAAAGAACATCTCTAGAATCCGCCCTTTTCTCACTATGGAAACAACAAAAACCCTCACTGTTGCATTGATCCACTCTCGCCTGGATTACTGTAACGCTCTATTAATTGGCCTCCCCGTCACTCGACTATCCCCTCTCCAGTCCATACTTAATGCAGCGGCCAGGATCGTCCATCTGGGTAATCGGTACTCGGACGCGTCCGCTCTTCGCCAGTCCTTACATTGGCTGCCCATTCATTATAGGATCCAATTCAAAGTACTTGTTCTCACCCACAAAGCTCTCCACAGTGCGGCACCCCCTTACATCTCTTCTCTCATTTCTGTCTATCGGCCTAGCCGATCGCTGCGCTCTGCAAATGACTTTCGACTAACCTCTGCACTAATCCGTACCTCCCACTCCCGACTCCAAGACTTCTCCCGTGCTGCTCCTATCCTCTGGAATGCTCTACCCCAAGAAATCAGGACTATCCACAATTTGCATAGTTTTAGGCGCTCCCTCAAAACACACCTGTTCAGAGAGGCCTATCACATTCACTAATCAAAGTCATTCTCTGTGTAAGTGTGCGTGTGTAGCCCATTCACTATCTCCATCCATCCCTCACTCCCGCAAGATGGCTGGACCTTCATTGTAAATACACCATTGTAAATACACACCTGTACTCTGTATCTCCCTCACCTCATTGTAGATTGTAAGCTCTCACGAGCAGGGTCGTCTTATTTCGTCTTATTTTGCTTTAATTATTGTATTGTTAGCGTTGTTACTTATGACTTGTGTTTTGAAACTGTTAAACTGTAAAGCGCTGCGGAATATGTTGGCGCTATATAAATAAAGATTATTATTATTATTATTTATTATCCCTGCCCCAGCAGCAAGCATGGTGGAAGAGTTGGTTTTCTCCTGTTAGATAACTGTTCTTTCACCCCAATCCCACTGCCGCCTTCTGTTACTCTCCCTGCATTTGAGGTGCACTCTGTGAACATCTACTCCCCCGCCAACCTCCAACTGGCTGTCATTTGCCACCCCCCCAGGGCCACCACCTTCTTTGACCACTTCACCACCTGGCTACTTGATTTCCTCTCCGCTGACATCCCCACTATCATCATGGGTGACTTCAACATCCCCATTGACACTTCCCTCTCAGCTATCACTAAACTTCAATCTCTCACTTCCTCCTTTGGCCTTGCTTAATGGTTGTCTGCATTCCCTCACAAAGATGGGCACACACTGTACCTCATCTTCACCCGCCTCTGCTCCCTATCTAACCAAATTAACTCACCTCTACCTCTTTCTGACCACAACCTGCTTACATTCTCTTCCCTCTCCTCTCCAAGTCCACAATCCCCACCCCACAAACTTGCTCACCCTCACAGAAATCTTAAACATCTGGGTCTACATTCACTCTCTGAATCCTTTCTCCCATTTACAGACATAAATTCCCTACATAATGCAGACGCTGCTGCCGCTCTTGAATCGGTCACCCCTCTCACATATACCAAAGCTCACAAAATCAACAGACAACCCTGACACACCAGCCTGACCAAAGAACTGAGGCGGGCTTCCAGGGTTACTGAGCAGAGATGGAAAAGGCCACACTCGCCACAGCAAAGCAAACCTACTTATCAGCTCACATATCCTCCCTGTGTCACAACCCTAAACAGCTATTCAACACCTTCAATTCTCTCCTCCATCCCCCAGCACCTCCTCCCTCTCCACTTCTCTCAGCTGAAGACTTTACCACATTCTTCAAGCAGAAGACTGATAGCATAAGAGAAAGTTTTGGCCTACAACCCCCACAACCCCTCTTCCTAACTACTCCGCCCTCCTTCTCCAAAACCAACTTCTCTACCATTACAGAAAATGAACTTTCCACCCTACTCACAAGATCACATTTCACCACTTGTGCACTTGACGCAATCCCATTCCACTTCATCCCAAACCTCACCACAGTCTTCATCCCAACCCTAACCTATTTCTTCAACCTATTACTAACAACAGGTGTTTTCCCATCATGCCTCAAGCATGCCACAATCAGAGTCACCTTCAAAAAACCCTCTATTGACCCATCCTCTGTATCTAGCTATCACCCCATATCATTTCTCCCCTATGCCTCAAAACTACTGGAACAATGTGTCCATTTTGAACTGTCCTTCTACCTCTCTTTCTGCTCCCTCTTTGACCACTTACAATCTGGCTTCCGACTGCATTACTCCACTGAAACTGCCCTCACTAAAGTCCCCAATCACCTACTGACTGCCAAAGCCAAACAGCAATATTCTGTCCTCCTCCTCCTGGACCCGTCCTCTGCCTTTGACTCAGTGGACCACTCACTATTATTACAGACCCTCTCATCTCTTGGCATCACAGATGCATCACAGACTTGGCTCTATCTTGGATCGCGTCATAGCTAACAGACCAGACATTCAGTGTCTCCCACTCACATACCACTTCCTCACTTCGCCCCCTATCTGTCTGAGTCCTGCAAGTTTCAGTCCTAGGGCCCCTGCTTTTCTCCATTTAGACCTTTGTGCTTGGACAGCTCATAGACTCTCACGGCTTACAGTATCACCTCTATGATGATGAAACACAGATCTACCTCTCTGAACCAGATATCACCTCCCTACTAACCAAAATTTCACAATGTTGGTCTGCTATTTCATCCTTCTTCTTCGCTAGATTTCTAAAACTTAGTATGGACAAAACAGAATTCATCATCTTCTCCCCATCTCACTCAACTCCCTCAACAGACCTATATATTAAAGTAAATGGCTGCTCACTCTTCCCAGTCCCACAAACTCACTGCCTCGGATCTCTCCTTCAAACCACATATCCAAGCCCTTTCCACTTCCTGTCAATTTCAACTCAAAAATATTTCCCAAATCTGTACATTCCTCAACCTACTATCTGAAAAAACTCTAGTACATGCCCTCATCATCTCCCGCTTTGACTACTGCAACCTCCTGCTCTGTAGTCTCCCCTCTAACACTCTCACATCCCTCCAATCTATTCTAAACTCTGCTGCCCCACTAATCTACTTATACCCCCACTATTCCCTGACCTCTCCCCTCTGTCAATTACTTCACTGGCTCCCCATTACCTAGAGACTCCAGTACAAAACGCTAACCATAGCATACAAAGCAATCCACAACCTGCCTCCTTCATACATCTGTGACCTCATCTCCCAGTACTTACCAGCACTCAACCTCCAATCCTCACAAGATCTCCTTCTCTACTCCCCTTGTGCTTCCTCTTCCCACAATCGCATACAAGATTTCTCCTGTGCATCCACCAACAAATTCTCTACTCCAACATATCAGACTTTTGCCTACAGTGGAAATCTTCAAGAGGAACCGGAAGACCTACCTCTTCCAACAAACATACAGCCTGCAGTAACCACTGATCCACCAAACACTACACCAAGAAAAATACTATCGCACACAGAGAAGAAATACCACCACACCATGATCAGACAACATAGTGACCAAATAATACAAGGTACAAATAACACCACACCATGACCAGACAATATATTACCACCACATAGTGTCCGAATAATATTACATACAAGGAGAAATACTGCCACACTATGAATGGACTACATATTTCACCTCATAATAACCAAATTCTACAATACTGATCAATAACACTGTTATTACCACCAGTGACATTATACACAAGAGTTCTGTACATAGTATACTTTGTATACTATAAGTGTACAGGTAATACAGTGATCACCAGTGACATTATATACAGGAGCACTGCATATAGTGCATAGTGTATAGTGTACATGTACATGTAACACACTGGCTCACCAGCGACATTTGTAGTTGTAGTCCATCATTTTTGCTTTTCATCTTCATCTAGCACAGACCGCTATCACTTCTTCCAGCCAAGACTCGTCTCTGCAGAAAATAACACTGTTATCAATAGCTGATCGCTTCCACATTCCCCACTTTTTCCCTGACTTTTGCACTACATCAAATGAAGAAAAAAAGTGATGTAGTGCCGCCCTACACAGTAACAGGACCCCCCATTGTTCTCCCCATGGAAAAAAGTTTCCTAAAAATTAAATTATATTACAGTACTGATAATGTCCCTAATTGGACCCTAAAGAATTTGTTCCCCACTGTCCCACAAGGGTTGCCTTGACGTAGCGAGATGGCTTGTACATTCTTTTGATCAAAATTATGTTTACTAAGTACCCTTGTTATTATTACTACCTTCATACAATTTTTGCAATTTATTTTTTATTTTTTTATTTTAGGATATTTGCTTTTTGTTTTTGGTTTTCTCTGTGTAAAGGTCATGTGTTTATATGCATTTACATTTTACACATTAATTTACTTTTTCAGCTCAGACCTAGCTTCTTCCATATACCCATCCTGTCCCCCATATATCCATCCTGTCCCCTGATATATCCATCCTGACCCCAATAAATCCATTCTGGCCCCCAATAAATGCAGCCTGGTCTCTTGTCTTTGCCCCCCATATATCCATCCTAGTCCTTTGTCCTGGCCCCCTATATATCCATCCTGGCACCCCATGTATTCATCCTAGCCGCCGCATATATCCATCCTGCTTCCCACATTTATCCATCTTGGTCCCTTGTTCTATCTCCTCCATATATCCATCCTGGCCCCACCGCATCCACAGAAAGAAGGAAAAAAAGATTCCTCTTACCTGCCTGCACTTCCAGCACTGTGTGGCTTTCTCCTCTGCAGATCCAGCACCCTCATATTAAAATGGCCGCCAACCTAGCAGAGGCCAGTGGTTAACATGAGTGCGCCCATTGCATGCAGCGAATGACACTGGCGTCATATGCCGGCGACATCAGACACACACTCGTCAGTGTTAATCGGGACATGTGACACAGCAGCTCAGGTAATGAACATTGCATGATTGCGCCCCTGCACATACTCTGTTTGCACGTTTAAAGAGCCCATGCCCCGAAAAAATGCATTTTTTATTCATCTACTCCTTCTTCCCACCTCTATTTATCTAGTCCACAGCAAGGGCCCACCGGGATTTCCCCAATACCCCGCGAGGCTAGTGCGACTGGGCTCAGTTCTGTCATGCTTTTTAAGGTGCACTCCTCTGGAACTCTTGCTTGGAATTCAGATGCCTCATCATGCACATGGTGCTCTGGTTTAGAAGATTTATGCCTCACTTTAGGCTCTGACTGCACAGTGTACAAACTACTCTTCGCTTGTCATCTGAACTTTCCCTGAAGACATGCCATGTGCTACGATCGTGGATGCAGCGTGGCTTACCAGCCAATGTTCCCATGTCATCGAACCATAACGATGACAGGGTATGCATCCCACGTGATCGTGGAATGTGGACCCATTGGACCACAGGGGGGACTTGGGCCTACCCGGACTAGGGAAGGGTAGCGACCGGGGTCTGTGGCAGCTGAGCTTGTGGACAAGATGGCTGTATGCAGGACTATAAGATACCGCACAATTTCAGGTATGAAGAAACATAAAGTTTACGTAAATAAAGCAAATGACATCAAAATACCAGGTTCTGGATTATGCACTTCACGAAGGAAAGACATCTCAGGTTGATAGGCAAAGCAAGAGGTCATTATGAGCTGACGCAGTCCAGGGTCGTCTGGCACAAGCATACTAGGATGGCCTCTCTCTCAGGCCTCGGGCGTAGCACAGACTCAGCAGGAGAACATCAAACACTGACCTCAGGCAGACTTCAGATGATTGCTAGGGTCATCACAGGGTGATGCATTTCAGGGTTACCTGGCACAGGCATACTAGGATGGCCTCACTCTGAGGCCTCAGGTGTAGCACAAGCACAGTAGGAGAACATCAGACACTGGCCTCAGGCAGCCTTCAGACAACGGCATACCCAAGGGAACAGGCAGGACATCAGAACATAAGCAAGATACAGATAGCACAGGTCCAGGAACGTTGGCACTAGAGCATCGGGCATCGGCTGGTCAGGTCCAGGACTCACTGGCGGGACCGTCACCGGGGAGCAGAGTTGGAAACTCCTGGAAACCAGGGAGTAGGACTCCATCCAGGAACATGAGCGGGACCGTCTCAAGAGCACAATTTGGACCACCAGGACCAAAGACTGGACACCTAGACACTGGCAGGACATCGGAACGCAGATGGGACATCAGAACACAGACAGACATCTGGAATCAGGCAGGACATCGGGACACAGGCGGGACATCAGAACACAGGTGGATCATCAGGACACAGGTAGGACATCAGGTCATCAGGACTCAGGTAAGACATCAGGACTCAGGTAGGACATCAGGACATCAGGGCAGAAGCTGGACATCTGGACATCAGGTTTCAGGCAGTACATCTGGACATCAGGACATCAGGGCACCAGGCAGACATAAGGACATCAGTGCTCAGATCTGAGATAGAACATCAGAACACTGACATCGGACTCCGGTCATATTGCAGCAATCAACAGGGTCTGGACATCAGGCTGCGGCCATCAGGCTCCAGACATCTGACTGCAATCGGCAGGCTCTAGGCATCAGGCAGCAAAGCATAAGATCTGGACATCTGGTGGAGGACATCAGGCACCAGACATCTGGAAGTGGTTGTCAAGCACCGGACATCAGGCCACGGTCATCAGGCTCCGAACAAGAGGCCACAGTCATTGGGCTCCGGACATCTGGCAGAGACCTTAAAAGGAACTCAAGCGGTCTGGTGCAAGCCCAGCCAGGTTGGACTGGAGCCGACCGGGGATTGCACTGAATATCAAGCTGAGCACAGAGTAGCAGAAACTCAGCAGACACACTGGACTTCTACTTCCAAGATGAACCCATATTAGATCACAGAAAGTCAGTTAGCAAAGAGTCGCAGTCACTGGGCACAGGGTTCAAGACACAGAAGGACTTCAGGAACATAACACAGCAGGAAGGACTTCAGGAACATAACACAGCAGGAATCAGGACTAAGACTTTGGCACCAACACATAAACAGGAAAAGTCCAGGAACTCAGATATCAGCTCTCCCAAAGTTGATATCAGAAATGGATCTGGGTACTCTGCCCGCAGAGCAGGCAGAAGACAGGCATCAGCTCACCTAGAACTGCAGGCAGGCAGGACAGGTGCTGAACACCAAACAGACATAGCAAGACTCAGAAACCTGATAGGAAGCTCTGGCAATGCCCCACAGGGAAGGAAACTTTATATAGGAGCTGCCTCACAACGATAGCCTGGAGCAGCAATTCTAGCACACACCCACTCCTCATAAAAACAGGGGAGGTGTGGCCGCATGCACCCTAAGCACAGCCAGACACAGATCAGCATAGCAGAAAACACCTGGCAGTTCTGCAAACCTCAACACACATGGTAAGTCATGCACAACTGCAGAGGACAATGCAACCCATGAATAGCTTTCCACAGCGGCAGCCAGGGCCTGCAAAAGCGTGTGGTCATGCAGCCCAGCGGAGCCACTCACGCATAGCGCACGCAGAGCCAGGAACTGAGCAGCATCCTCACAGGTAACTGACAACAGCATTCCAGCTCATTAGAGGGAAAGGATCGAAGGGTTAAAGCAGAGTTTCGCAGAGTAACACGGGGTAAACAGAGTACAAACACAGCGGCGCTATACTATGCCAGGTAGCTCTTTTGAGCTGGCTTTGGTGTGCTGATTTCATAATTTCACATAATGATGGTGAAATTATAAAGACACAATTTTTCAATAAACTTGCATGAAAGGTGTCATAAGTAATTACAATCTCCTCTGGAACTTGAAATTTAGAGTCAAACAGAAAATTTAAGCATCATATTCTATTTCAGCACCAGTAAATTAGCTAAGTTCAATTGTTTTCATCTTTGAACCAATTTTACGTTAGAACAGTGCAATCACTATAATGTTCTTTCTCTCACTTCTGTAGAGTGTGAGCTCTTATGGTCAGTGGGTTTCTCTCTCTCACCCATAAAGTCTAAGACATTTTGGTCAGCGAGATTCTCTCTCTCTCTGCTCTCCCCTGCATGTATTTTATGAGCAATTTCAAAAATCTGCTTATCTCTAGTTACATTTATTATACTTTTTGTAAATACAGCAAGAAGAATGTGGAATGTTTCGATTTGACAGTAGGAAACCGAGGATGACTCAGTCTTCCATCGAACAAAACAATTATGCTTATTTTGTTTACTTTAATTTACAACTTTGAAAGTTTCTCATATAGAAAGTTTCTCGTTTCAGCTCTGTAACTACCATAGATGTCAAATATTGGCGTATTACAATAAATAAAATTGTTTGATTTAAGTGTTTAATGCTGGATCTATTACTGTAGCAGTTTTAATTAAAGTAGCTTATTGCTGCGTAAATTTCAGATACATATAAAACCTTTCTTTCCACTGCCTAACTGCTTTAAGGCTGTTTTCATTTCTAAGACAGATTGCTTAGATTTTCTTGAATAGTCAGGGTCACAGATACACAATTGATGTTCAAAGATAATGTGCTGGGTCTATGTGTATATGGCTGCTTGTGCTGCTTTGCGGAAAGATTTATGTTTTCAGCCATGCAAAGTGAAATAGCTGCATTGTAGAAAAGAAGTCAAATGTTTGCTTGTTCAAGCCAAAGCCCTTATTCATCTCACAGCTGACCAAATTCATAAAAGTAAACATGCCATGACTTCTCCAGCCCAGCAGTGACTGCATATTGTCCTCCTAGAAATACTGCTATATTTTAGCTCAACTCATTGGATATTGACAGGCTATGAAAACAAGATGAAGCAGTGCTATAACTCACCTCATTCTCAAGCTTAGTTTTGCCTCAATGTTGAAAAAAAGAAAACGGGATTAAATTGTCAAGTCTTATTTAACCCTGTTGAATTTCATTTTTCCTTATCATGATTAGGATATCCTTGAAGTAATTTTTCATATGTGAAGAAGAATTAAGTAGCTACACTTTTCTCCAGCTGAGCCAAACCACATTCTTTTAAATGAATCCCGCTTCCATGGACACTCAGGGCAACTCTTTTATCTTTCAAAATGCAAACACTTTTCAAAATGAGATCACTGAGCCAGACATAAACAGTGTGATCTTTGTAGCACATGACAGAACTAATTCTATGAGAACCGCCACATGATAAAATAATAAAATGGGACTTATATTGTCTTACTAAGACTAAGTCAATGGCGTTGTCATAGTTCTTAATTTTACTTTGGTTCTACAATAGCAATATTGTTAAGGCAAATGAAATTAAGAAAAAGGGAGACAGATATCTCCGGAGATTTGTACATTTCTGTCCTGTGCATTGGAATTATCTATTTTAATTAAACAATTAAACGCTGTAGCAGAAAACTCATCATACATATTATAGGAAATCGAAATAAATGCATAGAAATTGTGACTGAGTGAGTCTTTTCTTGCCTCAAATATTAATGCAAATCTGCCATTACGGTCAACTTGTACTACACATGAAGTAAATTTTAGGTCACCTGGAATCCAATTATTTGGTAATTCTGACAGTATCCTAGTTGGGTACAACATGATATAAAAAATACAGGCTGCAAAAGACTAATAACACTTGTTTAAAGGGAATTTATAATTAGAAAATTATCTATTGTTTACATCAGTTTTCTGTTTTCCAAGTACTTTTTTTTAAAACATTTGGCAATGTCTTTTTTTTCTCAAATTACAATTTTTATTAAAAAGAAAAAAGAGAGAGAAAAAAACCCCAAAATAAATGACCTTGCAATTTTCACACCAGCCACTGGAGACAGTCCCTTCAGGAAGAGTTTATAGCAAGGTAGGATTACTATGATGGGTTCATACAAAGCTGGTAACAGAGGATCATCAATCACAATATGCAATGTCACAGGTAACCCTGCTCACCCATCTTCACAGTGACTTTAGGCTCCTTAAAGTCTGTTTATATAATTGACCGGTGTCATGATACAAAACTGTTACTGATAGGCAGTATGTCTGTTTAGATAGGCAGACCTATGTAAATGATGCACATTCAGCGATCTATATTAGATTGCTCAGAATGCATAGGCTGCCATAGTTCTCTGCAGTGTACACAGGATGATGCACTGCCTAGAGCAATGATCTTTTTTCCTGCCCAAAAGATCATTTCACCCGATGAGTGAGCATTTTGCTTTATCATTTGGTGATTGGCAGTCTGTTTACATGGCAAAATGATCTAGAATAAAAACAATGAATATACAGTATACCCAGCAGTAAGTAAATAAATAGTAGTAGTACATGTAAAAAACATAGAGTACTTAGCTATCATAATTTTGATCAAGAGAGTGTGAGAGCTATCCCATTGCGACAAGTTGTATCCAATCAGGATGGACCCTAAATCTATTGACTCACCTTGCTATGTGCCAGCAGGCTTAAAAATAAAGTTGTGGCAGTGAAGGACTTGGGCATGCCTTTGTTTTTCACCTGTCTGTATAAAACTAAATAGACAAGGTGCACACCACAAAGGGAAGTAGCTCTTAATCCAAATCTACCAAGTACAAGAAACTAAGGATACCATTACACTTAGCGATGCACCAGCGATCCCGACAACGATATGACATGGTCAGGATTGCTGGTGCATCGCTAAGTGGTCACTAGTGAGCTGCCAAACAGGCAGATCTCACCAGCTACATAGCAGCGGTGGGTGGTCGCTACTTACCTGTCAGACGAGGCGATGAAGACGTCCTCCCGCCCGCATCCACGCATCGCTCGTCGCCACAGCAGGAAGCCCAGCAGGAAGCTGACGACGAGAAATGGTCCAGGACGTTCTCGCGCAATCAGGGATAACCAGCGGGTGAGCCGGTCGGAGGTAAGTATCACATGTAGCGATATCGCTAGCAATATCGCTGCTGCGTCACAAAACCAGTGACGTTATAGCGATATTGCTAGCGATATCGCTATGTGTATCGGGCCCTTAAGGCTAAATCTAAGCTATGGTCCAGCATTTCAAAATAGTATAAGTGCAATGTGTAGGTTCACATGCACACTGTAGCCATTAACCGAAAAAACAGTGAACCTAAAAATTGCACTTATGCTAACAGGAATGCTGGTTCATGGTTTCTATGTGGCAAAATAATTGTGATTTTTTTTAACAGCGCTCATTCACAATTATATTGCAATGCAAATGCCCCTTTAGACACTTTGCAACAAAAGATAGGAATCCAACTCTTTCGGCTATGTACAACGACAAACAAACAAAAACAAATGTATTGCACTTTTCTCACAATGGACTTAAAACGCAGAGCATGTGTTATTTCCTGAAACAGTAGAAACTTGGGGCCAGAATTCTGGTGTAAACACTTTGAAAAGCTACATAATTTAGGTGCAACTTGGAATTGAGCCTAAATTTTGCGACTTTTAGTGACATCATACCGTTTCTTCCAACTATGCCAGAAATTTCAGTCCAATACCTGACGGGAGTGAGATTACTTAGGTAATGCACAGAGGAACATGCCACTCATCATAGGCTTCAGATTCATGACAAGGTAGACCAGTCAACACAAGCTTTTATTTATCGGGAGTGTGGAAACATTTTGACCCATTGTCGTACAATTAACACAACAACCTGATTGAAACAAAAGATTATTTTCTGACAATAGCCTCTCCTTTTAGTTCATGTGATAAAAACAAGGTGGCTGCACTACAGTTGGACATTCCAATAAGTGTTAGATTATGGGTGGACCATGTGTTAGGCATCGGGTTCCTGCAGCTGTGTGGCAGGGATCCAGAGCCTTGCATTCAGCGGTCTCCCACTCTCCGCTGACCGCTCAGGAGCCTGTACAGCGGTCCCGGCGTACCAGATGCCCTGCTCGGACCAGGTCTGTGGGTCTGGCTGTCGCTGCCACCTCTGGGCCAGCAATAGCAGCGCAGGCTGCTCAGCAGCAAGCTACTTCAGAAGCTAAGTCCTCAACTCGCACTACTGGGCATGCTCAAGAGACAATCTCCCATTGGAGATCGGGAGTCATGTGCTCAGGTCCATCTCAGGTCCCAGAGATCTGGAAGGTCCCGGAAGCGCACGGCTATAAAAGGCCAGCATGGCCGCTCGGCCATGCGCTAGTATAGACTCTGCTTGCTACATGTGTGAATGATGACGGATGCATGAACCTGCAAATGCCTCATTAAGACTCCCCTCCCTCTGATATTACGTGTGTGGATAGGGACTTAGTCATAGAGTCAGCGCCAGTCAGTGGCACGCTACAGGCCACAGTGCATATCCTCACCTAACTAGCGTCCAACAATGCACCTCTCCTGGGTACTGTCGCACAGTGGCTGTGTCAGTAGCCGCACTGCAGTCTGCAGCACCTGCGGGCATCCGCGGTAGCGATACCGCATGCACGGTAGGTCTAGACGGACTCTGTCCCTCTGCCTTGGGCCCAGCTCCTGTGACCATATACCGGGCATGCATTTCTCTGAGACCTGTGAGTCCAAAAGGCTCAGTACTTATGTTTATGTCTAAGGCATCTCTGTGAAGCTAAAAGAGTACGCCCAGTGCACACCGGGTGACGTTCAACCCGTGTGCAATATACCACCATATTGTGCATCTGCCATTTTATAGCAGCAGTTTAACACCTCTGCACGGTGGACCCTGGGTGGCGAACACACTTTCTATTTTTTTATATTTAGCGCATTCCACCGTCCCTAACACCATGCACTTCTTCTTAAGGATCAAGATAAGTTTATAGTTCATGGTTATTAGTGTCCTAGCCTCTACATTATACGATAAAGGCAACGGCCACCTTTGAATACTATTTGATTTTTTTGTACTAATTAATTTCTTAACATATTGATCAATTTTTTTCCTAATACAGAGCTCTTAATCCCCCGTGTGAGGAGCTCTCCATGGACTACGGATTATTGAACCCATGGACGTAGAGCAGAGTCCAAGGCTCTAATGAATGCAGACTTTTTCCAGCATGGAGCACCGGTTATGTCGATCTTATTGTTGTGTTGTGTTTTAGATATTTGGTTGCTCATCAGTTTAAGGAGCACAAACTTCTATTGGAATGTGTTCAGCTTCAGGAATTGATGTTTCCATTCAGTGACAGTAAGCAGAGGAAGACCTGCAGGCTGGATATTATATATACATATGAGACATGAGATTGGTAAATGTAAATCAATTATTCCATTATTCTCATCAGTGTCTCAGAGGCCTCAATTAAGCCATTGTTCACCAAGTCACTAGTTCCATTGTGTGGCTGGGGTAGTAGACCCATTGGAGCCATCACTACTGGAGGTCTCACATGCAATCCCAAGTGAGGG
The DNA here is from genome assembly GCF_039654945.1 of Dendrobates tinctorius. Lineage (NCBI taxonomy): Eukaryota > Metazoa > Chordata > Amphibia > Anura > Dendrobatidae > Dendrobates > Dendrobates tinctorius. The sequence goes on from NW_027361672.1 coordinate 18,447,615, forward strand.
GCTGGGCCACAGGAAAATACCTCCACCAAAGCACAGTTAGCTTTGGGGGATGTTTCTCTAAGGCTGGCTCAATTCCAGTGGGATGGCTTGGGGTATTTAGGAAACTGATAAGGAAATGAAGGGATTGTTGCTGATTAGAACTGGATACATGTGCTATGGTCATGATATTTGTCATCTGAAGGAGCATGGGCTGTGACTGCAGTCTGCAGGGAGATACAAAAGCTGTGGACCAATCAAAAGTTTGGAGACAGTGGATATCGCCTGGCATAGGGGCAGTGGAACTACCAGTCTGCATTGTGGATTGAGGCATTGCATTGTGGCCATCAACATGGAGTTGCTGTAAGACCATGGGCATAAGGAAAAAAAATAGTTGCATTGTTAACCTGCCTGAAGATGTTTGAATTTGCATGAAACTGCAAATTTCAATAAATTCAAAGTGAACTTGATCATCCGCAGATTGATCCGCTTATATCTGAACATGATGGTTGCTTCAAATTCCCAGCAAAGGGAGCTAAAGAACTGACTGCATAGCTGCTCTTAATAATTGTGCGCAGTAAGCTCCTAACTAAACTCCATCTCGTGGAAGTTGCAGGCAGCTAAGAAGATATTCAATATTTTAATTTTTTTGGGGGAAAGGGAATTTATTATTCCCTTTTCACCAGTTTTTGGGTGTACTAAAGTTGCAAATTATGACACACACTATAATTTCTCTGCAAATCTGTGACTTCTCGGTCAGCACATGATGCTAAAGGCAGGTAGAGCATAGTCAAAGAGGCATTTTCTCACGTGGCCCAACAGATTTACTATGATTCATGTCAGATATTGAAGTCAATTTGCTTTTATGATCAAAGATATCCCTAATTTAGTAAAGCCAGATTGTTGAGCCTGAGAATTTTTTAAATCTTAAGTGAAAAATAGAGATGGGTGAATTGGAAAAATTTAAATTTTGCAGATTCGCTCACATTAGGCTGGGAAATTTGATTTGTGTCAAAGAAATTCTTTGCAAAATGAATATGCTGGGAAGGGTGTAAAAAGTTTTTATACTCCCCTCTCTTTAATGCTCCCCATACCTTTGTTGCAGTCTCCAATTGTCTCTTATGGCTTCTCATTATCTTCTGGGCTTCCACCATTTCAATTCCTTACAAAGCTGCATGCCATGAGTTGATTGTAATTATATGTATTGCTCCAGAACATGACAACTTGCGGTCTAATGAGAATCACCATCATAAGAGGAAGAGAAAGAGAGAAAGGCAAATGATGTATGATGAGGGCTGAGGAGAGGAACCTATAATGATTTATTGCTTTTTTAAACCCTTCCCAGCCCTCAAAGTCCAGCAAAATGATGTCAGGTTAGATTAACGCATGCCAAATCCCCTCCAGACTACCTTCGTGACAACTGCAGACAATCACAGTGGTTGCAAGACTAGTCAAAAACATCACAAGTAAGCAAGTAAACAAAGTCTGATGCTGCAACAGTTACACCCCGACTACTCATGTAACTGCTGCAACCAAGCAGTGACCTAAACAGTGCACCATGCAGGTCAGTAATTAACTGTGGCATTCATGTTGATAGTCAGGGACAATATTGTTGTAACAGTTGTAAACTGTTGAATGTGGGAGAAACATAAAGTAAATAAGGAGTGTTTAATGATTTTCTGCCATTTTCCCACTTGGCCTAAGTTTTTTGATTTTGGTAAACACCTAAAGTAACAAAAACTTAAATATTGTTTATAATATAATCTCCGGTGAAGTACAAGTATCCATAAAGTGCTGACCCCGAGTTAGGATTGGCGGAACGCATCAAAGAAGAAATTATAATAAGATGCGTTTGCAACCTGGGGTCCACCATACGGTGAAGGAGAAACCGCAGCTGAAACAATGGCGGAGCAAGGCTGTGAGAAAACACTTAAAGAATACTGAGTTAAATGTCACCCAGTGTGCACAGAGCGCAAAGTAACAAGCTCTGTAACACCACAGAGCGGTACTATGAAGCAAAGCAAAAAGGACTATACCCTGTTAGACTGCACAGATGTATAGAAAAATACTAAATGGGGTCCCTATAACTTAACCCCCCAGGGAAGACTAAGCTGATGGTTGACCCTGCTCTGACACATGGGTGCTTTAGCATGCGTGCCTGAGGATGGTGGGTGCAGATGCTAAGTTCAAGCGGGAGTTCCCACTATACACTACGCTTCTAGACCACACTTGCAGTGCTTTTAGCGGCACACATGCACACAGGGTGGTAAAGTAGCCACAAACAAACATGATACTAGTGCACAGGCATGTGCCATTGACAGCTTTTAATACCTTGCTCAAGTCCAGACAGACAGGACCTTGCCTGTGGACCAATCTGAAGCTGCCACATCACCAGAGCACCTGACGTCTGAGCATCACTGGGCAGGCACCATATCATGGACATGCTCAGTAGAGTGAAATCTGGACTTAGGCTCCAGAGCACAGCACTGTACATGTAAACTAGTTGTCACTATAGGTAGGTTTAGCTAACTACACATGTAGCACAAGCCTGGGCAAGGCTCTGGGACTGAAGTCTATGCTGAGCAGTCATCCCAGCAGCCGAGCCTGAATGAGACACCCCAGCACCAGACAAGGCTTGAGATCCATCCTGTACAGTGGGAGAATCCTAGGTGCCTAACACTCTGTTAATTACATTTATATCAAAATCTTACCTTATTGGACATAACATATTTTGTATTTTTTTATTATGGTTTTTTCTTCTGCATTTCAATTATCTTCTTTAGTCTAACTATTCAAAATGTCCCATGTTTTTAATTAATTCTGGACCCCACCTGCCCTTTAAATTTGTAAATTTTTAGGAGAAGCATGTTTGATACATATTAGATTTAGCAACTTACTAGAGAGAAATCACCTTGTCATGGCTGGTGGGTACAATTCAATTGCTCAGTTTGTGCTCTAAGAATGTTCATTTATTGAGTATATTCTGTGCTGCAATAATGCAAATTAAACTTCAAATTTTGAATATCGGCATACATCTTAGTGCTTACACAGTTCTGCTGTATTCTTTTTTTTTGTGCATATTTTGCAGTTACAGCATCTTGCACCTGTTCACACTTCTTTTATTCTGTTAGGAGGTGCTAGTCTGTTTTTCTGCAGGGTCCATGGTAGTATAGTAAAATTTTAATGGGAAAGATTCTAATTCCTTTTATTAATGATCATTTTGATTAATTGTATGGTTGTATCAAAAATGTGTAATTTACATGCTTTTCAAAATAATATTTGAAATAAATTTTTAACATCTGTTCACTGTACAAGTAGGTTTCATTATAGTTAATTTTCTCAGTATATTATTAAATAGTAAAGTCCTATTCTCTTGGAAAAAATGTATTCATCATGTGCTCAATAATACTTTGAAAGTACATTTCAAAGGTCAGAATTTAGAAGACGTTTCTAAAGTGAGTTTCCATAATTATTGTTCTCGCTTGTAAGAAGAAAATATCACTGGTGACTGTGAGCTGGTGGTGATAGTGAATACATGTAGTAAAATCACTGAATATTGTGTCTTTTCTTCACTGTATTTTCAGATTTTTATCTATATCCATATAAAGGTACGTGAACAAACTCTGAATACTCGTGCAAGCAGCATTTCAACTCTTTAGGCAATCAGAATGAATTACTAAAAGATTACTGTCAAGCATCAGGTTTATAAATTCTATGCTTCATTAAACTTAAAGTGCTAACAAAGGAGAATGCGTCCTTAGAAGTGTCATCCTTCATCACAGAGGGCAGTGTCTGTCACATTAGGGATCTATATGCTCAATTAACCACTGGCACACTCCATTTTTTCTCCATCCTCTTAACCTATATATGGCTCTTTTTACGTACTCTAAATGCCTCAGTTATAATTTTAATATTTGCATTTCTTAGCAATTACCAGCTTGACTAATAAAGATATTTGCATAAAAAATGGAAAGATATATAATCCTAATAGTTCATCTTTTGCTTTTTGGATACATCTCACCTACTGCATAAAGTATTTTGTGCACTTCTAAAGTCCCATGAACATTGTTACCTTTTAGGAGTTTAAACAGTTACACTTCTTTGCTCATTTATTTGATCTTGGAAAATGTTCAAAAGGAGAAAATAGATTTATCTAATTGAGAGTACATGTAAAGGCAGTTTTTTTAATAAGGAAATGATGACTTTTTTTAAAAAAAAATCTCTTTCCTCTATTCTTATTTCAGGTTTCCCCAAAATTACAAGCAGGAAAGAATGTAACAGAAGTATGATGCACAGTGAAAAGACATACAATGCAACCATCCCATAGAACTACCCCTTTGTAATGATCAAGAATATAATATGAGCCATTGTGAAATATAAGAATATAAGCTGTCAATATGTTATATTGCCAAACATATGCCAACTTTGCTAAAACTATGTTTTTAGTTCAGTACAGCTAAAGAACCAAAATCAAGTCTACAACCATTCTTGCCATCTCCTGTAACATTCTGTTTAATGGGGGGATTCTGATAAGATATTCTGTCAAAAATGTCTTTGTGAGCCAGACAAAAAAAATTATACTTGAAAACTACATTTTATTTAAATGCTTCATATGCATTAGTTGATTGTTGCTGATGTGAAATAAAATTATTGAATTTGAAATTGCTTTGAGCTATAATTTTGACTTAAAACTGCATCCTTTAGGTAGCAGGTCCAATTTCTCTATCTTTCTCTTCATGGGGACTCCACTTCCAAGTTTTTCATTAATATCTTTTCTTTATCTCCTATAATATCTCTTACTCTAAATATATTTTGTTTTGCTCAAATCACTGTTGATAAACAGTGCCCCGGATTCATCAAGATTGGCATTGTTGGCACCAGTTTTGATGAGGGGCATGGTGGAGTCAGAGGAGCCTGGTTTATAAAAAGGCGCATGCCTTTTAATGAATCAGGAGCAAATTAAAAGAGGTGTAAGACTGCAAGCGAATCAACAGAAATTTAACTCCAGGTTCTTGAATTAGAAGAGTGGGAATAGTCACTCCACATTCGGCTCCAGCTTTGCCTATTATGACAAAGCAGTGCAAAAAACTTGAAAATGTCAAAAGTTGCAAAATTTTGGCAAAACCTCATGTTGCACAAAAAAATTGTTATGTCTCAAATTTCTTGATTAAACAATTTGCTAAATTCAGGTCCAGGTCTTTTGGTAAAGAAGAAAATTTCCAGATCTGAAAAGATTTGATCCTGTTTTTTTTCAAAGGCAACATTTTTCCCCATTATAGCTAATAGAACCTGCCCTTTTCTAAGCTACCCACATCCTTTTTTGACCAACCACCACTTTTGTGTGCAAATGTTGTAGTAGGAATTGATTCACAAGTTCTGGGCATGGAATATGATAAGATGATAAATAGAGGTATGTCTCATGTAGCACAACTCAGTAAGGTAAGAAAACAAAACAACCCATAGACAGTGGGGTCATCAGAACAACATAAAGAACAGACTATCCTATGGGAGTTCAGCTCTTCTTTTAATTATGCAGGGCAGCACGGTGGCTCAGTGGTTAGCGTTGCAGCGCTGGAGTCCTGGGTTCGAATCCCACCTAGGACAACATCTGCAAGGAGTTTGTATGTTCTCCCCGTGTTTGCGTGGGTTTCCTCCTGGCACTCCGGTTTCCTCCCACACTCCAAAGACATACTGATAGGGAATTTAGATTGTGAGCCCCATCAGGGACAGTGATGAAAATATGTGCAAACTGTAAAGCACTGCGGAATATGTTAGCGCTATATAAAAATAAAGATTATTATTATTATTATGCAGACTACTACAATGTTAGCAGGGAAGTGAGAATGGAGCTTGACCATTGTCTAGCAATTAGACAATAAATTCTGGTGTACTGGAGAATAGGAATGAAAGGAGAATTCATGTTAGGGCTCAAGAATTTGATATATATAATGTAAATACATGATTTTTGGCCCATTATCATTACTTGTATCTATTTTGTATTGACTTTATTATATTATGCTCAAAAAAATAAAGGGAACACTATTCCATTTGCAACAGGCTGTTTGTGTTCCCTTTATTTCTTTGAGCAGTATATATTATAACCTGTGTTCTGAATGTTTTGCAATAGCAAGAAGAAACCCCATGAAAAATATTTTTCTGTGCAAACTGGTAATATTGCGAACTATATGTTAGGATTGGCAGAACGCACCAAATAAGAAATTATAAGGTGCATTTGAAATCCGGGGTCTACCGTGCGGTGATGGAGAAACCGCAGCTAGCACAATGGCGGAACAAGGCTGTGAGAAAACACTTAAAGCACACAAAGCACACTCAGTTAAATGTCACTCAGTGTGTACAGAGTCAAAGTAATAAGCTCTGTTACACCACAGAGCGGTACTATGAAGCAAAGCAAAATGGACTATACCCTGTTAGACTGCACAGGCGTTTAGAAAAATACTAATTGGGGTCCCTATAACTTAACCCCCAAAGGAAGACTAAGCTGGTGGTTGACCCTGCTGTGACACACAGTGTGCTTTAGCACAGGGTTCCCCAACTCCAGTCCTCAAGGCCCACCAACAGATCATGTTTTCAGGATTTCCTTAGTATTGCTCAGGTGATAATTGCATCACCTGTGCAATACTCAGGAAATCCTGAAAACATGATTTGTTGGTGGGCCTTGAGGCCTGGAGTTGGGGAACCCTGCTTTAGCACACGTGCCTGAGAATGCCCGGTGCAGATGCTATGTTCAAGCGGGAGTTCCCACCCTACACTGCCTGTCTAGACAAACACTCGCAGTGCTATTAGTGGCACACGTGTACACAGGGTGTTAAAGTAGCCACCAACACACATGATACTTGTGCACAGGAATGCGCTCCAGAGGACCTTTTATACTTACAGCTCAAGAAGCTGAGAAGGTGCCACAACCCGGACATGCTCAGTAAGATGAAATCTGGACTTAGGCTCCAGAGTACAACACTGCATGTGTAAACCAGTAGTCATCATAGGCTTAGCTGGAGAGCCAGCAGCAACTACATGTGCAGCATGAGCCTGGGCAAGATGCTGGAACCAAAGTCTGTACTCAGCAGTCATCCCAGCGGCTGAGCCTGAATGGGAGACCACAGCACCAGACAAGTTTTGAGATCCATCCTGTTCAACGGGAGAATCCCGATGCCTAGCACTATATACTCTACATGTCTTTATAAAGATGGAAAAAGAAAAATTATAAAGTGCTTTCAATATTTTTTACATTATGTTAGGCCTGTTTCACACTTGCTTTTTTTTGCAGCGCGTTTTTCCCGCAAAAAAAACGCATTGAAAAACGCATACAAAAGCATACAACTGCTGCGTTTTTTTCAAGCATTTTTATGAACATGCATGAAAAAAACGCAGCGTTTTTAAGCGTTTGTATGTGTTTTTAGTGCGTTTTTACCGCGTTTGCGTTTTTTTCCAACATTAGGTGGCCACTCACACTAACCCAAACCATGACTTTACTAACCATAACCCTGACCCTAACCCTAACCCTAACCCTGACCCTAACCCTAACCCTAACCCTTAACCAAACCATACTTAACCCTAACCCTGACCCTAACCCTGAACCTAACCCTTAACCAAACCATACTTAACCCTAACCCTGACCCTAACCCTGACCCTAACCCTAACCCTAACCCTAACCCTGACCCTAACCCTAACCCTAACCCTTAACCAAACCATACTTAACCCTAACCCTGACCCTAACCCTTAACCAAACCATACTTAACCTTAACCCTAACCCTAACTCTGACCCTAACCCTAACCCTAACCCTGACCCTAACCCTAACCCTAACCCTTAACCAAACCATACTTAACCCTAACCCTGACCCTAACCCTGAACCTAACCCTTAACCAAACCATACTTAACCCTAACCCTGACCCTAACCCTGACCCTAACCCTAACCCTGACCCTAACCCTTAACCAAACCATACTTAACCCTAACCCTGACCCTAACCCTGACCCTAACCCTAACCCTGACCCTAACCCTTAACCAAACCATACTTAACCCTAACCCTGACCCTAACCCTTAACCAAACCATACTTAACCTTAACCCTAACCCTAACCCTAACCCTAACCCTAACCCTGACCCTAACCCTTAACCAAACCATACTTAACCCTAACCCTGACCCTAACCCTGACCCTAACCCTAACCCTAACCCTGACCCTAACCCTTAACCAAACCATACTTAACCCTAACCCTGACCCTAACCCTAACCCTAACCCTGACCCTAACCCTAACCCTAAACCCCCTTAACTAAACCTAACTTTACCCAAACCCCTAAATTCCATTGTCTAAACTAATGGTAAAAAAAAAACGCATGTGCAAAAAAACGCATACATAAGCATGCCAATGCGCACATATGCTCACCATAGACTTATAATGGGTGTCTTGCTGTAAAAAAACGCATTGCGCACGCATGCGTTTTTTTGAGGCAAATCGGACGCACAAAAAATGCAACAAGTTGCATTTTGTGCGCCCGAGCGCATACCGCAAAAAAACGCATGCGCGGTAAAACGCGTACAAACGCATGTGTATGCGCACATAAGCGCATCCCATGCAAAGTATAGGAAAAAAAACCGCATGCGCTATTTAGCGCTAAATTACCGCGAAAAAAACCGCAAATGTGAAACCAGCCTAAGTGACACAGGATCATTTCTCAATCTGACAAAAATGACATAACAACTTTCTCTGTAAATTAAAAAAATTTATTGTATCTACAATAGCTCTTGACTTTACCCAGTATCATGAAGATGAGACCCACTTATTGGCAAGAAATAGCTTACCAGTGATATAGGTGGGCTAAAAGAACATTATCATCCAGGTAGGTCATGTTAAACTGCCTTGCCAGGGATTAGTAATCATAGAAGTTGAGAGGGGTCAAGGAGCTCCTGCAGTGACCCTGGGAACCAGTGTGATGGAATACTGCCTGGATGATATTCATGATATGATCAGGGAAACTTTGCTTACAGTACCATGAGGGGCGAGACAAGCCCTGCAGCAGGACCTCAAGGTCCCAATAAAGCTGCAGCAGATAGAGCAATATGACGGAGATCTAGGAGGTGTGAGACTTACAAGAGTCAGACAATCTCATCGTGCAGGACTGCTGAAGGTATAGGAGGTAGAGATTATGACACACTGTTCAAGCCAGTGTTTTCATTTAGTATGCCCGCCATCCTTGCAGTGCACCAAGTGGTAAACATATGCAAGGGAAGAGTACTGATGCAGGTATTGAACTGTGGCTAGTAGAAGGTTCGCCTGCACCGGTACTCACTTTTACTGGAGCAGTTGATGATGATGATAATCATCATAATCACAGACCTCTGCAGATTTTCAGTACACTGAGCCAACAGCCCCTCATAGTGTGATGAAGCCAGCATTTTTCTGCCAACGTGTAGCAGCTCTCCTCACTTTGCTGCAAATAGCACTATATGTGCACTAAAATTTCTCTTCTCAGCTTGGACCCTGGCATCAACGACACTTCAGGCTTACTGGAAAATACCTCAGTTCTCTTCCCACTGCTGCCAACTATGTATTGTATCAAGACATCTCTCCTCTAATTAATAACTAATGTCATCTTACAATTGTGCACTTCTTGAACCGCGCTGGACACTATGTCCCATGCGGCTGCATAGATTTTGCTGGAGTCCTAACAGTTACCACTGTGAAGGCAATGGCTTGATCTCCAGCGCCCTTCAATCCCAGGGGCACAGGGTTACTTCTCCTGTGCTTGGTAGTTCTCCTGTGGGGGCTTGCTAACCACCAAACTTCACAATAGCCCTGACAATAATTACGTGTGTGTGTGTGTGTGTGTGAAAATGGCTGAAGAGCTGGCTTCTCACACCATCAGAGTTCACAGACTTTTGTGATACCTGACTTTGGAGGGCGCCTCATAAGTGATATGGAATAACTTCTTAAACTAACAAGGAGGACGTAACAATTTCCTCTGTAAATTAACAAAAAGTTTACTGCAAGTACAAGAGCTCTGATCATTGACAACTGCCACAATTATACTGGCTCCAGATTCTTATTGTAAAATTATAGTAGAGTGTACAACAAGGCGGGTCATTCCGTGATCATGACATAACCATTCACAATTTGACATTTCATCTGCAACCAATAATCATTATTAGTAGGGTTGCATAAAATCAAATCCATCCTATTATGATAAATAAAAGATGCTATGTATTTTTCTACAGTTCAGGTTACTCTTGAGGTCACAGTGACCTAGAAAATTAATATTGAGTCTGCATCTGTAAAAATTTGATCTTAAGATAGTCATTAATCCTTTATCTTTCTAAATCATACTGTGGAAATATAATTTTGTTTCAAAAACTATCTGATTTTCTATTAAACTATGACCTTTGCCAAACTAAGGTCAAATTGCATATTTATGCAGCTTTGTTTGTTTTTATTAGTTTATATCAACCACATAAGAAAAATATTAGAGATGAGAGAATCTTTTGAAGCTATCTTTGTCAATTTTTTTTAGTTGAATAGTGGCAAATCATAAGTACTCCAATTGCCCTGAATCGACGCTTTCATATTGTGTATTGCAGGAATAGCCTTTATTGTGTCATAGCAACCACAACATGTATGGCTATGGAAAAATGAATGGTAACCATTCTTAACTGATGACCTATCACAAAGATTCTCTGTAATGTTTATTCAGTGTTTTCTCTCATTATCACTATGCATAAGGTATGCACTGTGATGTCTTCTCACTATCCAAATTCATCACAAAATGACTGATGCATTCCTAGTCTTTCTCCTAAAAGTCAGTGATAGTTCTTCTTGATTGGCTGCGCTATACCATGTGATGTGATACCTGCAAAGCAATATGGTGAAGCCTTATCAGTGCCGCTGAAAGACTTGTGGGCCTTCTCTGTCTGATGGAATCTTCTACACTGAGAAACATGGCAGCAGATATTTTTTACAATTTACAAATTGTTCAGGTTTGCCAAGTAAATTGAATTCCTAAAATTGCAACAGAAATTTGATTAACATTGAATTGATTTGCTCATCTTGACCAGAAGCATGACCAGAAGAAACCTAATCATGTATAAAGTAATACTATTAAATAATCACAAGTGCTTTCCATCTGGGGTTAACTTTGTAGAATGATAGAATACTTGTTATTGACTGAAGCTCCTTTCATCTAGGAATGGTTAGGTCTGCTTTGGTTTAATTGCTTATATTATGGAAAATTTTATTTCTGATCCCACATAACACATAAAACAGTCAGGTTTTCTGCATAGAACTATATATTCTGTAATTATGTGACTTGACTGGGATTTCCACAGCATTCTCTGTTGGACACCTTCAAGTGTTTTCCCAAACTTATACCATGCAATTGACTTGCCACCATGGGAAATCACTTATGATTTAATTTTACCAAAAGGTTGGTGCTGAATTTTAGCTGTTAAGATTTTAATTTGAGGGATTATTCTTTGGGCAATTGTTTAACAATTAAAAGAAAATGGAAACTAAATAGGGATTTGAAAATATCTTATACTTGTTACAATTGTCCAAATTAGATGCATTGGCACTAGAGTAGACAACAATTGTGGTGTAGATCTGGGGAACATATACATATATATACTGTATATATATATATATATATATATATATATATATATATGTATAGGTGCTTCTTACAAAATTAGAGTATCATAATATCATCAAAAAGTTAATTTCAGTTCAATGCAAAAAGTGAATCTCATATATTATATAGACTCATTACAAATAGAGTGATCTATTTTAAGTGTTTATTTATGTTACTGTTGATGGTTTTGGCTTACAGCTAATGAAATAAAAAAAAAGTCATTATCTCAGTAAATTAGAATACTTTGTAACACCAGCTTGAAAAAATGATTTTAAAATCTGAAAAGTTGGTCTACTGAAGTGTATGTTCAGTAAATGCACTCAACACTTGGTTGGGGCTCGTTTTGCATCAATTACTGCATCAATGTGGCGTGGCATGGAGATGACCAGACTGTGGCACTGCTGAGGTGTTATGGAAGCCCAGGTTGCTTTGATAGCAGCCTTCAGCTCGTCTGCATTGTTGTGTCTGGTGTTTCTCATCTTCCTTTATACAATGCCCCATAGATTCTCTATGTTGTTAAGGTCAGGCCAAGTCCTGCTAGAGAATGAAATTTCCATCTCCAAAAAGCTTGTTGGCAGAAGGAAGCATGAAGTGCTCTAAAATTTCCTGATAGATGGCTGCACTAACTTTGGTCTTGATAAAACACAGTGGACCTACACTAGCAGATGACATGGCTCCCCAAACCATCATTGACTGTGGAAACTTCACACTAGACCTCAAGCAGCTTGGATTGTGTGCCTCTCCTCTTTTCCTCCAGACTCAAGGACCTTGAATTCCAAATTAAATGCAACACCTTGGACCACAGAACAATAGTACAGTTATTTTTCTCCATGGCCCAGGTAAGATGTTTCTGGCATGAGTGGCTTGACACAAGGAATGTGAAACTTGCAGCCCATGTCCTGCAAATGTCTATGTGTGGCGGCTCTTGAAGCAATGAGTCGAGCAGCAGTCCACTCCTTGTGAATCTCCCCTAAATTTTAGAATGGCCTTTTCTTAACAATCCTTTCAAGGCTGCGGTTATTCCGGTGCTTGTTCACCTTTTTCTACCACACTTTTTCCTTCCACTCAACTTTTCATTAATATGCTTGGATACAGCACTCTGCATAGCCAGCTTCTTTAGCAATGACCTTTTGTGGTTTACCCTCCTTGTGCAGTGTGTCAACGACTGCCTTCTGGACATCTGTCAAGTCAGCCGTGTTCCACATGATTGTGGAGTGTTATGAATGAGTCACCGTAGGAGACAAAAACAGAAATACAAGCTAAGTCCAGAAAACCAGAGAAGTTGACAACTATCAGATTGCAGACCCCTGAACCTATCAACACAACTAGCAGTAGCCGTGGGGGGTTCCTACGATGCCCTAGACCCCTCGACCACAGTCGGAGAATTAAATAGACCTAAAGAAAGAAAGGGGAAACCTAAACTGCCCCAGAGCAGACCCCAAAGCAATAGGCAGCCCCCAACATATAATGACGGTGAAGCAAGATGAAAACACTAATACAGACAGAAAGATAGACTGAGCAAAGACGGGGCCCAAAACTACCTAGATAGGAAAGGACAGGAAGGCTGCTGTCTGCAATCTGCCAAAACCCTATCAAAGACATAAGCCAACAAGCTGATATGAAAAAGGCCCTGAAGCAGCTAGGCTTCAAAAACTAAATCAGCACTCAGGTATTTTCAGAAGACAGAGCTAAAGGAATTCAGCACACCCCAGCAGGGAATGGCAGAAATCCAGAAAAACAAAGCAAAACAAAGTCAAAGCACCAATGCAAAAGGCCGAGCAGCAAACTTAGCTTTAGAGGAGCAGGAATTCAGACTGGTCTCCAAGGATCCCACAGAGAAATCACCCGCAGGGCAGAAGGGTGTCGGCAGCCTTATATCCAGTCAGTAACTCCACTCAGCCAGTCATCATCATCAGCCTCAGGTGTTTGATTATCAGGCTCACTACCTTTCTTTACCAGAAGAGGGAGTTCCTCGGGCCTCAGTAATGAAGGGGAAAATGAACTCACAACAGTACCTCTGCCTTGAGGAGGGGTCACCGAACCCTCAACTACGCCACCAGGGCGATCAGGGTGAGCCCGATGAAAGGCACGCACCAATCTTTTGGCAAGAATATCAGAGGCAGAGACCCAGGAATTATCCTCCTGACCATAACCCTTCCACTTAACCAAATACTGGAGTCTCCGTCTAGCCAGACGGGAATCCAGTACTTTCTCTACCTCATATTCCATGTTACCTTCAACCAATACAGGGTCTGGAGGTGCCACCCCCGGAACAACAGGTTCAACAAACCTCTTCAACAAAGATTTATGGAACACATTATGGATTTTAAATGTGACAGGAAGAGCCAAACGAAAAGAGACCGGATTAATAATCTCCACAATCTTGTAAGGTCCAATAAATCTAGGCTTAAACTTAGGAGAAGCCACCTTCATAGCAATATTTTTTGATGATAACCACACCATATCACCAATCTTAAACTGGGGACCAATGGTCCTATGTCGATTGGAAAACCGCTGGGCCTTTTCCTGGGAGAGAGATAACGTATCCACCACTTGGTCCCAGATCTGGTGCATTCTCTCCACCACAGTGTCAACACCTGGGCAGGCAGAGGGCTCCATCTGCCCTGAAGAAAATCGAGGATGAAACCCAAAGTTACAAAAAAAAGGTGACATCAAAGTGGCAGAACTAGCTCTATTATTTAAAGCAAATTCGGCCAAGGGCAAAAATGAAACCCAATCATCCTGATCAGCAGAAATAAAACATCTCAAATTTGACTCCAAGGTCTGGTTTGTTCTCTCTGTCTGCCCATTGGTCTGAGGGTGAAAAGCAGAGGAGAAGGACAACTGAATTCCCAGCCTGGAACAGAAAGTTCTCCAAAATCTAGACACAAACTGAACTCCTCTGTCAGATACAATGCTCTCAGGAATCCCGTGCAAACGAACCACCTGTTGTAAAAACAGGGGCACCAACTCAGAGGAAGACGGCAACTTAGGGAGTGGTACAAGATGAACCATCTTAGAGAACCTATCACAAATCACCCAAATAACAGTCATCCTTTGAGTGACAGGCATATCAGAGATGAAATCCATTGAAATATGGGTCCATGGCCTCTAGGGGACAGGCAAAGGCATCAACAACCCACTAGAGCGAGAACACGATTTAGACCGGGAGCACGTCCCACAGGACTGCACAAAATTCCTGACATCACGTGACAAGGAGGGCCACCAAAAAAACCGACTCACTAGATCTCTAGTACCAAAAATACCTGGATGACCAGCCAAAGCAGAGCAATGAACTTCAGACATCATTCTCTTCTTCCACTGGTCAGGAACATACAACTTTCCACTGGGACAACGCTCAGGTTTGTCCTCCTGGAACTCTTCCAGAGCACGTCTCAAATCGGGCGAGATGGCAGAAAGAACTACCCCTTCGCCTAAGATGGTAGCAGGCTTGGTCACCACAGGAGAATCAGCAAAGAAGCTCCTAGAGAGGGCGTCTGCCTTGACATTCTTCGTTCCAGGAAGAAAAGAAACCACAAAATCAAAACGTGTAAAAAACAAGGCCCACCTAGCCTGTCTAGGGTTCAAGCGCTTAGCCGACTCTAGGTAAATCAAATTCTTGTGGTCAGTGAGGACCACGACTTGATGCTTAGCTCCCTCCAACCAATGTCTCCACTCCTCAAATGCCCATTTCATGGCCAACAGTTCCCTATTCCCCACATCATAGTTACGTTCCGATGGAGAGAACTTTCGGGAAAAGAAAGCATAGGGATTCATTTTAGATGTTACAGGATCCTTTTGGGACAAAACAGCTCCTGCACCAATCTCAGAAGCATCCACATCTACCTGGAATGGAAGTGAGACATCAGGTTGCCGCAAAACCAGGGCGGAGGTGAATCTTCGCTTCAGCTCCTGAAAGGAAGAAACAGCCTCCGGAGACCAATTTAACACATCAGCACCCTTCTTAGTCAAATCAGTCAATGGCTTGGCAATACTAGAAAATTTTGCTATAAATTTCCGATAAAAATTAGCAAAACCCAAAAACTTCTGGAGGGCCTTCAAAGAAGTGGGCTGAACCCAATCGTAAATGGCCTGTACCTTGGCCGGGTCCATTTCAATAGTTGACGGGGACAAAATAAATCCCAAAAAAGAAATCCTCTGTACTCCAAAAAGGCATTTAGATCCTTTGACATACAGGGAATTCTTCCTCAAGATCCGGAACACAGTCCGAATATGTTCCACATGAGAATCCCAATCCTTGGAGAAGATCAAAATATCATCCAGATAGATAATCAAAAATTTATCGACAAAATCTCGGAAAATATCGTTCATGAAGCACTGGAAGACAGAAGGGGCATTAGTGAGCCCAAAAGGCATCACCAGGTACTCAAAATGTCCCTCCGGAGTATTAAACGCCATCTTCCATTCATCCCCATGCTTAATGCAAATAAGATTATACGCCTCCCTGACGTCAAGCTTGGTAAACCAGCAAGCACCTTTAACTCTGGAGAATAGATCAGAAATCAGGGGTAACGGATACTGATATTTAACAGTAATTTTGTTGAGGGCACGATAATCAATACAAGGTCTTAATGATCCATCCTTTTTGGCTACAAAAAAAAAACCGGCACCTAAGGGTGACGAGGATGGTCTAATATGACCCTTCTCCAACGCCTCCTTAATATAGGATCGCATAGCCTTGTGCTCGGGTACAGATAAATTGAAGAGCCGACCCTTGGGAAATTTACACCCCGGGCTCAGTTCAATTGCACAGTTATAACTCCTATGATGGTCTGGGGCGACCCGCATTACCACCTGGGTCCAAAACTGAGGTTTATTTTTAGCCAAAGGAGTAGCATCAATCCCCCTCAAAGGGATAGGCGTCTGCAGAGGTGTCATCGGAAATCCACAACGTTTAGCAAAATCCAAGTCCATTAGGTTTAGGGCTGCTCCCGAATCCACAAAAGCCTTGGCGGAAAATGTGGACAGGTAGCAGATCAGAGTAATAGCCAGAAGAAACTTAGGTTGAACACCCCCAACAAAAAACGTGTGTGCAAAGCATTTCTCTCGTTTAGGACAGACAGAAATAATATGCGAGGTCTATTTAATTCTCCAGCTGTGGTCGAGGGGTCTAGGGCATCGTAGGAACCCCCCACGGCTACTGCTAGTTGTGTTGATAGATTCAGGGGTCTGCAATCTGATAGTTGCCAACTTCTCTGGTTTTCTGGACTTAGCTTGAATTTCTGTTTTTGCCTCCTACGGTGACTCATTCATAACAGAATCACCCACCATACCGCAGATCCTAGGGTACTCAATAGCAGGAAAGAATTATAAAAAAAAAAAAGAGTGTGTATATTTTTTCCTCTATATCTCTGAGGCCGTAGGGGGAATTTTTTTTTCTCTCAATGGAGATAAAGCAATTGTCTGATCGTGTGGAGCAGCTCGCTGCGGAAGTGCGGGGAATTTCAGCCAACCTTGCTCATTCACATGCTGCTGAACCAAAGATTCCTACACCTGATGTATTTTTTGGGGATCGGTCTAAATTTTTGAATTTCAAAAATAATTGTAAATTATTTTTTGCCATGAAGCCTAACTCGTCAGGGAGCTCCGCGCAGCAAGTTAAAATTGTCATCTCTTTGCTGCGTGGTGATCCCCAGGATTGGGCGTTTTCTTTGAAACCAGATGATCCTATTCTGACTAATGTGAACGCATTTTTTCAGGCCTTGGGGTTGTTGTATGACGAACCTAATGCCATTGATCAGGCTGAAAAGACCCTGCTGGCATTGAACCAGGGTCGTGATTCTGCAGAATTGTACTGTCAAAAATTCCGAAAGTGGGCAGTACTTACTACCTGGAATGATAATGCCTTGGCTGCTCTCTTTCGGAAGGGGTTGTCAGAAGCCGTAAAAGATACTATGGTGGGATTTCCTGTTCCCTCTGGTCTTGACGATTCTATGTCATTAGCCATTCAGGTTGCAGTGCAGTGTGGCACTTTTTTGAACAAAATCCTAATGATCAGGCAAAGGTTATATGTAAGAAGTGCGCAAAGACCTTTAGCCGAGGGAAAAATCTGAGAAATTTGAAAACCAGTTGCTTGCTAAGACATTTAACCAGCATGCACTTGCAAGCGTGGACGGACTACCAAAAGTCACGTACCACATGTGCAACTGCTCCCAAAGAAGGTAGTCAGCAACACTACATTGTTTCCCCCACTGTAAGCCCACTGGTTAGCACACCACCAGCAGCAAATGTTGAGTTGTCATCGTAAGGGCAAATCAGTCAGGGAATCACACTGTTATTGCAACGAAAGACTGAATCAAGGCCATCAGAAAGAACACCAACTCCATCACCATCATCAACCCTCTCTCAGTCCGCCATGTCCACCGCTAGTACGACCATATGCAGCTCTCAAGTCCAGCTCACCCTACCAGAGACTCTGAGTAGGACAAGAAAGTACTCATCCTCTCATCCGCGTACACTGTGTTTGAACGCCCACATTGCCAAACTAATCTCGTTAGAGATGATGCCCTATTGGTTGGTTGAAAGCGCAGCTTTCCGCAAACTCATGGCCTATGCAGTACCACGCTATGACCTACCCAGTCGCCACTTCTTTTCTCGCAAAGCCATCCCAGCCCTCCACCTTCATGTGAAAGACTGCATTATACATGCACTCAAGCAATCAGTGAGTGGGAAGGTGCACCTCACAACTGATGCATGGTCCAGTAGGCATGGCCAGGGCCGTTACGTGTCCATCACTGCGCACTAGGTTAATGTGGTGGATGCAGGGTCCACAGGGGACAGCGGTGGTGGGACAGTGCTGCCTAGCCCACGGTATAGGAAACAGTTGGCTGTAGGCGTTCGACCCTCCTCCTCCTCCAGAAGCAAAAGCTCGTCCACAGAACGCAGTCGCATGAGCACTCCACCAGCAGCTGCCAGTGTTGCACACGAGGTGTCCCCCTATCGAGCAGCTAGTGGAAAGCGTCAGCAGGCTGTGTTGAAGATGATGTGTTTGGGCGACAGACACCTCGGAGGTACTGGCCGACTACTTTCAGCGACAAACTGAGTCATGGCTGGGCAGTCTACATCTTGAGGCACGCAAGGTAGATAGTGATAATGGCCGGAATTTTGTGGCAGCCATAGCCCTTTCAAAACTCAGACACACACCTTGCTTGGCTCACACCTTGAACCTGGTGGTGCATTGCTTCCTCAATAATTATCCGGAGTTAACAGGCCTGCTCCAGAAGGTCCGAAGACTGTGCTCGCACATCCGCCGGTCGCCGGTACACTCCAGTCGTATACAGATGCTGCAGCGATTGCTCCACCTTCCCAAGCACCGCCTAATTATCGACGTTGCAACAAGGTGGAACTCCACCCTGCACATGGTTGAGCAGCTGTGCGAACAGAGGCAGGTTGTAATGCATTTGTGGGAGGATACACGGGCAGGTACTTTGAGGGCAGACATGGAGTTGACAGGTGTGCAGTGGTCGAAGCTGAAAGACCTCTGTAAAGTCCTTCAGTGTTTTGAGGAATGCACACGGCTGGTAAGCGCAGACGACGCCATCATAAGCATGAGCATGCCACTTATGCATCTGCTCATGCAAACTTTGACGCACATTAAGGAGCAGGCGTCTGCAGCCGAGGATGATGAGGAAGAGGAGGAGGGAAGCCTTGATGACAGTCAGCCATTGTCTGCTCCGGGAACTCTCCTGGACGAGGTGAAGGAAGAAGAGGAAGAGAAGGAGGAGGATGATGATGATGTGGATGATTATTTAGGGGAGGAGGATGCTTCTCGTGGGACAAGAGAAAATGTTGGCGTGGCAAGGTCTGGTACAGGGTTTGTGTGTGACTGGAGGGATGTGGATTTGCCAGAAAGTGCTCCTCCACCCAGCACTCGCAGTGCA
Organism: Dendrobates tinctorius; assembly: GCF_039654945.1. NCBI lineage: Eukaryota > Metazoa > Chordata > Amphibia > Anura > Dendrobatidae > Dendrobates > Dendrobates tinctorius. The sequence continues at coordinate 18,467,127 of NW_027361672.1, forward strand.
TCATTGACACCGGGAACATTGGCCCACATGTCAGATTATGCCTTGCAGATCCTAAAAAAGGACCCCCGCATTGCCAAAATGATGAACGATGACGACTACTGGTTGGCCAGCATCCTGGATCCACGCTATAAAGGCAAATTCCAAAACATCATGCCACAGGAGAACCTTGACCTAATATTGGCTAACAAACAAGCAACTCTGGTAAACCGGTTGGTTGAGGCATTCCCAGCACACAGCAGCGGTGATGGTTCTCGCATGAGCCGTAGGGGCCGGGGGCAGCTTGGAAGAGGTGTTAGTGGTGCACACATCAGAAGTGGCGTTGGAGACAGGGGTTTCATGACCATGTTGTGGACTGATTTTTCAAGTCCCGCTCACACGACTGGTAATACTGCATCGATTGAAAGTGACAGGAGACGGCACTTGTCAACTATGGTTACAAACTACTTCTCGTCCCATATCGATGTTCTCCCTCACAGGTTATTCCCATTTGACTATTGGGCCGCTAAACTGGACACCTGGCCTGAATTGGCACAATATGCCTTACAGGAGCTCGCTTGCCTAGCTGCAAGTTTGCTATCGGAAAGAGTCTTCAGTGCAGCTGGATCGATCCTGACAGAAAAAATGATCCGTCTCTCGACCCAAAATGTGGATGATCTAACCTTCATTAAAAAGAACTATGCATGGGTTTCCAAGGATTTTGTCACACCTTACCCTGATGACACATAGGTTGCCAGAAAAATGGCTTTCTTTGGTCCTCCTCTTCCTGGGACTTTAAAAAGTTCGCCTTTAGATGCTGTGAATGTCCCACATCAACATATGCCATTTTGTAAACCTCACTAACTGGGCTGCCTCCTCCCCCCATGGCCGGGGTCACCAGGTAGCGCACGCAACCGTGCGAGTGCTGTTGCCTTGGACAGGTGGGTGGGCCGACTCTTGGGCGCGGGCACTGGCACAGGGTCCCTCATAGTGCAATCAAGTGTCTCTGACAGTGGGGGTGCACACCCACCATCAGAAACACCGCAGTACTATGAGGGGCCCTGTTATGATTGAGTTACCGTAGGAGGCAAAAACAGAAATACAAGCTAAGTCCAGAAAACCAGAGAAGTTGGCAACTATCAGATTGCAGACCCCTGAACCTATCAACACAACTAGCAGTAGCCGTGGGGGGTTCCTACGATGCCCTAGACCCCTCGATCACAGCCGGAGAATTAAATAGGCCTAAAGAAAGAAAGGGGAAATCTAAACTGCCCCAGAGCAGACCCCAAAGCAATAGGCAGCCCCCAACATATAATGACGGTGAAGCAAGATGAAAACACTAACACAGACAGAAAGATAGACTGAGCAAAGCCGGGGCCCAAAACTACCTAGATAGGAAAGGACAGGAAGGCTGCTGTCTGCAATCTGCCAAAACCCTATCAAAGACATAAGCCATCAAGCTGATATGAAAAAGACCCTGAAGCAGCTAGGCTTCAAAAACTAAATCAGCACTCAGGTATTTTCAGAAGACAGAGCTAAAGGAATTCAGCACACCCAAGCAGGGAATGGCAGAAATCCAGAAAAACAAAGCAAAACAAAGTCAAAGCACAAATCCAAAAAGCCGAGCAGCAAACTTAGCTTTAGAGGAGCAGGAATTCAGACTGGTCTCCAAGGATCCCACAGAGAAATCACCCGCAGGGCAGAAGGGCGTCGGCAGCCTTATATCCAGTCAGTAACTCCACTCAGACAGTCATCATCAAAATAAGCTTCAGGTGTTTGATAATCAGGCTCACTACCTTTCTTTACCAGAAGAGGGAGTTCCTCGGGCCTCAGTAGTGAAGGGGAAAATGAACTCACAACAGTACCTCCCCCTTGAGGAGGGGTCACCGAACCCTCAACCACGCCACCAGGGCGATCAGGGTGAGCCCGATGAAGGGCACGCACCAATCTTTTGGCATGAATATCAGAGGCAGAGACCCAGGAATTATCCTCCTGACCATAACCCTTTCACTTAACCAAATACTGGAGTCTCCGTCTAGCCAGACGGGAATCCAGTACTTTCTCTACCTCATATTCCATGTTACCTTCAACCAATACAGGGTCTGGAGGTGCCACCCCCGGAACAACAGGTTCAACAAACCTCTTCAACAAAGATTTATGGAACACATTATGGATTTTAAATGTGACAGGAAGAGCCAAACGAAAAAAGACCGAATTAATAATCTCCACAATCTTGTAAGGTCCAATAAATCTAGGCTTAAACTTAGGAGAAGCCACCTTCATAGCAATATTTTTTGATGATAACCACACCATATCACCAACCTTAAACTGGGGACCAATGGTCCTATGTCGGTTGGAAAACCGCTGGGCCTTTTCCTGGGAGAGAGATAACGTATCCACCACTTGGTCCCAGATGTGGTGCATTCTCTCCACCATAGTATCAACACCTGGGCAGGCAGAGGGCTCCACCTGCCCTGAAGAAAATCGAGGATGAAACCCAAAGTTACAAAAAAAAGGTGACATCAAAGTGGCAGAACTAGCTCTATTATTTAAAGCAAATTTGGCCAAGGGTAAAAATGAAACCCAATCATCCTGATCAGCAGAAATAAAACATCTCAAATATGACTCCAAGGTCTGGTTTGTTCTCTCTGTCTGCCCATTGGTCTGAGGGTGAAAAGCAGAGGAGAAGGACAACTGAATTCCCAGCCTGGAACAGAAAGTTCTCCAAAATCTAGACACAAACTGGACTCCTCTGTCAGATACAATGTTCTCAGGAATCCCGTGCAAACGAACCACCTGTTGTAAAAACAGGGGCACCAACTCAGAGGAAGATGGCAACTTAGGGAGTGGTACAAGATGAACCATCTTAGAGAACCTATCACAAATCACCCAAATAACAGTCATCCTTTGAGAGACAGGCATATCAGAGATGAAATCCATTGAAATATGGGTCCATGGCCTCTTGGGGACAGGCAAAGGCATCAACAACCCACTAGAGCGAGAACACGATTTAGACCGGGAGCACATCCCACAGGACTGCACAAAATTCCTGACATCACGAGACAAGGCGGGCCACCAAAAAAACCGACTCAACAGATCTCTAGTACCAAAAATACCTGGATGACCAGCCAAAGCAGAGCAATGAACTTCAGACATCACTCTCTTCTTCCACTGGTCAGGAACATACAGCTTTCCACTGGGACAACGCTCAGGTTTGTCCTCCTGGAACTCTTCCAGAGCACGTCTCAAATCGGGCGAGATGGCAGAAAGAACTACCCCTTCGCCTAAGATGGTAGCAGGCTTGGTCACCACAGGAGAATCAGCAAAGAAGCTCCTAGAGAGGGCGTCTGCCTTGACATTCTTCGTTCCAAGAAGAAAAGAAACCACAAAATCAAAACGTGTAAAAAACAAGGCCCACCTAGCCTGTCTAGGGTTCAAGCGCTTAGCCGACTCTAGGTAAATCAAATTCTTGTGGTCAGTGAGGACCACGACTTGATGCTTGGCTCCCTCCAACCAATGTCTCCACTCCTCAAATGCCCATTTCATGGCCAACAGTTCCCTATTCCCTACATCATAGTTACGTTCAGATGGAGAGAACTTTCGGGAAAAGAAAGCACAGGGATTCATTTTAGATGTTACAGGATCCTTTTGGGACAAAACAGCTCCTGCACCAATCTCAGAAGCATCCACCTCTACCTGGAATGGAAGTGAGACATCAGGTTGCCACAAAACCGGGGCAGAGGTGAATCTTCGCTTCAGCTCCTGAAAGGAAGAAACAGCCTCCGGAGACCAATTTAACACATCAGCACCCTTCTTATTCAAATCAGTCAATGGCTTGGCAATACTAGAAAATTTTGCTATAAATTTCCGATAAAAATTAGCAAAACCCAAAAACTTCTGGAGGGCCTTCAAAGAAGTGGGCTGAACCCAATCGTAAATGGCCTGTACCTTGGCCGGGTCCATTTCAATAGTTGACGGGGACAAAATAAATCCCAAAAAAGAAATCCTCTGTACTCCAAAAAGGCATTTAGATCCTTTGACATACAGGGAATTCTCCCTCAAGATCCGGTACACAGTCCGAATATGTTCCACATTAGAATCCCAATCCTTGGAGAAGATCAAAATATCATCCAGATAGATAATCAAAAATTTATCGACAAAATCTCAGAAAATATCGTTCATGAAGCACTGGAAGACAGAAGGGGCATTAGTGAGCCCAAAAGGCATCACCAGGTACTCAAAATGTCCCTCCGGAGTATTAAACGCCATCTTCCATTCATCCCCATGCTTAATGCGAATAAGATTATACGCCTCCCTGACGTCAAGCTTGGTAAACCAGCAAGCACCTTTAACTCTGGAGAATAGATCAGAAATCAGGGGTAACGGATACTGATATTTAACAGTAATTTTGTTGAGGGCACGATAATCAATACAAGGTCTTAATGATCCATCCTTTTTGGCTACAAAAAAAAAACTGGCACCTAAGGGTGACGAGGATGGTCTAATATGACCCTTCTCCAACGCCTCCTTAATATAGGATCGCATAGCCTCGTGCTCGGGTACAGATAAATTGAAGAGCCGACCCTTGGGAAATTTACACCCCGGGCTCAGTTCAATTGCACAGTCATAACTCCTATGAAGAGGCAGAGACGCAGACTCATTCTCACTAAATACATCATAAAAGTCCGCCAAATAATCAGGAACATCATGCGACTGAGGAGAGGTGGAAAACACCGGAGCGTCACTAAAGGCACACTGACAACCCCAACTCACCACAGACACAGATTTCCAATCCAAAACTGGATTATGAATTTGTAACCAGGGAAACCCCAGAACAATAGTATCATGCAGATTATGCAACACCAAAAATCTGCAATTTTCTTGATAGTCTGGGGCGACCCGCATTACCACCTGGGTCCAAAACTGAGGTTTATTTTTAGCCAAAGGAGTAGCATCAATCCCCCTCAAAGGGATAGGCGTCTGCAGAGGTGTCATCGGAAATCCACAACGTTTAGCTAAATCCAAGTCAATTAGGTTTAGGGCTGCTCCCGAAACCACAAAAGCCTTGGCGGAAAATGTGGACAGGGAGCAGATCAGAGTAATAGCCAGAGGAAACTTAGGTTGAACACCCCCAACAGAAAACGTGTGTGCAAAGCGTTTCTCTCGTTTAGGACAGACAGAAATAATATGCGAGGCATCTCCACAGAAAAAACACAACTTATTACGCCTTCTGAACTCCTGAGGCTGCTCTCTGGAAAAAACTCTATCACATTGCATAGGTTCAGAGATTTGTTCAACAGGTGGCAACACCTCTTGTGCAGCTTTGCGTTCGCGCAAACGCCGATCAACCTGAATGGCTAATAACATAGAATCGTCAAGACCAGAGGGAACAGGAAATCCCACCATAGTATCTTTTACGGCTTCTGACAACCCCTTCCAAAGAGAGCAGCCAAGGCACTATCATTCCAGGTAGTAAGTACTGCCCACTTTCGGAATTTCTGACAGTACAATTCTGCAGAATCACGACCCTGGTTCAATGCCAGCAGGGTCTTTTCAGCCTGATCAATGGCATTAGGTTCGTCATACAACAACCACAAGGCCTGAAAAAATGCGTTCACATTAGTCAGAATAGGATCATCTGGTTTCAAAGAAAACGCCCAATCCTGGGGATCGCCACGCAGCAACGAGATGACGAGTTAGGCTTCAAGGCAAAAAATAATTTACAATTATTTTTGAAATTCAAAAATTTAGACCGATCCACAAAAAATACATCAGGTGTAGGAATCTTTGGTTCAGCAGCATGTGAATGAGCAAGGTAGGCGGAAATTCCCCGCACTTCCGCAGCGAGCTGCTCCACACGATCAGACAATTGCTTTATCTCCATTGAGAGAAAAAAAATTCCCCCTACGGCCTCAGAGATATAGAGGAAAAAATATGCACACTTTTTTACAATTCTTTCCTGCTATTGAGTACCCTAAGATCTGCGGTATGGCGGGTGATTCTGTTATGATTGAGTCACCGTAGGAGGCAAAAACAGAAATACAAGCTAAGTCCAGAAAACCAGAGAAGTTGGCAACTATCAGATTGCAGACCCCTGAACCTATCAACACATCTAGCAGTAGCCGTGGGGGGTTCCTACGATGCCCTAGACCCCTCGATCACAGCCGGAGAATTAAATAGGCCTAAAGAAAGAAAGGGGAAATCTAAACTGCCCCAGAGCAGACCCCAAAGCAATAGGCAGCCCCCAACATATAATGACGGTGAAGCAAGATGAAAACACTAACACAGACAGAAAGATAGACTGAGCAAAGCCGGGGCCCAAAACTACCTAGATAGGAAAGGACAGGAAGGCTGCTGTCTGCAATCTGCAAAAACCCTATCAAAGACATAAGCCAACAAGCTGATATGAAAAAGACCCTGAAGCAGCTAGGCTTCAAAAACTAAATCAGCACTCAGGTATTTTCAGAAGACAGAGCTAAAGGAATTCAGCACACCCCAGCAGGGAATGGCAGAAATCCAGAAAAACAAAGCAAAACAAGGTCAAAGCCCCAATGCAAAAAGCCGAGCAGCAAACTTAGCTTTAGAGGAGCAGGAATTCAGACTGGTCTCCAAGGATCCCACAGAGAAATCACCCGCAGGGCAGAAGGGCGTTGGCAGCCTTATATCCAGTCAGTAACTCCACTCAGCCAGTCATCATCATCATAAGCCTCAGGTGTTTGATAATCAGGCTCACTACCTTTCTTTAACAGAAGAGGGAGTTCCTCGGGCCTCAGTAGTGAAGGAGAAAATGAACTCACAACAGGGCACAGTGCCAGTACCGATGCCCACGAGTGGGCCCCCCTTGCATGGGCAGGGCCCCAGCATTTGCAATGTTTACCTCTCCCTGCTCCTCCGCTGTGTAGTCTGGGCTGTCAAATCCTTCACTGGGACTGCCACTACAAATTTGGTGAACTGATAGAAGATGATGGTTAAGACGTTGCTATGCCCTGTCCCGCTGGCCGGGCTCTAGCTTCAGATGATCAATGGCTTCCATTTCTTATGGACGTCGACTCACAATGAGATGCAGTGGTGGTTTCTCATCAGCTTTCACAGTTTTCCTACCCACAGACGTGGGACATTCCAGCGCACATTTTTAAATGTGCCCTCTCATGCCAATCCAATTGAATCGCCTACGGCCTGTGGCTTCTGTGTTTTGCACTCCAAAGTTACGTGACAGATCATGATAGGCAGTGAGCGCCATGTTTACATCTCTCCCTGTGACCAAAATTGGATGGATATGAGTAACGGTGATGGGATAAACGGTACTGCGATACAGCAACACTTTCTTCAAAAAGAAAGGTTTTTGCTGTCTCCACACACTAATTAATTGAGGGTCAGCATCGCCTCTGAGAATTATGACGGAAGTTTTTCCCGTGAATAGTAATTCCTAGATTTCAGCAATCACTAGACTTTATGTCAGTAATTGTATGCACCTCATTTCCTATTGCGGAGAGTGTGGACTTTCTTACTGAGACAGAAATATATATGAAAATTAAAAAATACCACCAAAAGTGTATACTGGTGTACGCTTCAAAAACATTTCCTTTTTTCAACTTTTTAGATTGTTGTCTAATCCATACTGAGAACACGGAGATTTTAAATGTTTAAACTATGCTATATATACCTGCTATCCAGTGATAATGTATCCTTTCTCAACTTTGTACAATCTGGTCAAATCCATACTGGACCTGAGAATGTCTGAGTCTGCCTCCTGATCTTTAAACTGTGTTCCAAATTATTATGCAAAAAGAGTTTAGGAGTGATAAGGTTAGAATTTTTTTGTTTGTCATTTAAACTCATTGATGGTGATGTGTGTCAGGGCTCTTTATATCACTGAAAGCAATTGCAGATACCTGTGCAAATTAGTTTGGCAGGTGTGTCCAAATAAAGGCAAGACTACTTAAGAAGGCTGTTCCACATTATTAAGCAGCCTACATTTTTTGCCAAAATGGGAAAGAAAAAGGATGTGTCGGCTGCTGAGAAGCAACAAATTGTGGAGTATTTAGGTCAAGGCATGACTACAATCAACATTGCCAAGACACTTCATCGTGATCATCGCACAATCAAGAAGTATGTAGCTGATTCCCAGCACACACGTGTGCGTGCTGATAAGGAAAAATTGAGGACTCTTTCCAGCAGGCAATTGTGTCAGGTTAAAAGAGCAGCTGCAAAAATGCCTTGTCATAGCAGCAGACAAGTTTTTGAAGCTGCTGGTGCCTCCAACGTCCCCCGAACAACAAGATGCAGGGTCCTTCAGAGGTTTGCAGCTGTGCGTAAGCCATCCTGTCGACCACCTCTATCCACTGCACACAAGCAGAAACAGCTCCAGTGGGCCAAACGATACATGAAGACTGACTTCCAAACTGTTTTGTACACCGATGAGGGCCATGCAATGCTCAATAGTCCAGATGCATGGAGTGGAGGATGACTGGTTGATGGACACCCCATGAAAACACGGCTAAGGCGCCAACAAGGAGGAGGTGGAGTAATGTTTTGGGCTGGAATCATGGGGAGAGAGATTGTCGACCCCTTTAGGATCCCTGAAGGGGTAAAGATGAACTCCATAATCTATGTGGAGTTTCTAAAACAGCACTTCCTGCCATGGTTCAAGAGGAAGAACCGTGCTTTCCGCAGCAAGATCATTTTCATGCATGATAATGCACCGTCTCATGCTGGAAATAACACATATGCATCTCTGGCTGCTATGGGAGGACAAACTTATGGTGTTGCCACCATCTTCCCCTGACCTCAACCCCATTGAGAACCTCTGGAGCATCATCAAAAGGAGTGTCTATGATGGCGGGAGGCAGTTCACATCTAAGCAACAGCTCTGGAAGGGTATTCTGTCCACATGCAAAACAATTGAAGCACAAACCATCCAAAAACTGACAAATTCAAAGGACAAGAGAGTTCAAAAGCTTCTTTCGAACAAGGGGTCCTATGTGCAAATGTAACATCACCTAGAATAAAGTTTTGACTTGAAAACTGTTTGATTTCATTTTGCAATAAGCTGATAATGCTTATAATTTCACAATTGACCATTTTTTTGTTCAAAATAAAAATAAAAAGGTTGAAAACTCTGCTGTGCATAATAATTTGGAACATGCATTTTGAGTGTTTATTATTTTTAAAATTATACTGTTTTCATAGGCAGTTTGTTCAAAAACATTGCCATTATACTAGAATAGTAGATGACTGGAAAATAACAACAATGACTGCAATTCATATAGGTAATTTAGAGAAAGTATGAGGAAATATTTTTTGCATAATAATTTGGAACACAGTGTAGGCATATATTTTTAATGTGTAAACTATGCCATACATACCTGTTATCCAGTGATACGGTAACCTTTCTCACCTTTGTCCAATAACGTCTAATCCATACTGGGCCTGAGACCGTCTGAGCCTGCCTCCTGATATATCGACATAGGTTTTTAATGTGTAAACTATGCTACATATATACGTGTTATCCTGTGAAACTGTACCCTTTATCAACTTTCTAGAATCTTGTCGAATCCATACTGGGCCTGAGAACGGCTGCCGAGCTGTTAAGCAAGCTACAGCACCTGTGGTTTGGACACGTAATTTTTTGCATTTTTTCAGGAATGCCGGTTAGGCCTAATTCAGGAATTGCGGTTGACCTGCACTTACTGGGAAATCATCGTTCGCGGGGAATAATTGGAATCACAGATCCCCATCACTAACGGTGTTCAGTGGGTTATCTGCACCTGTAAGCGACAAAAGCTGGTCCTTTCAGTGTAGCACACATGCAGCCCCGGACATGTAAGGCCATGATAGACCTGTTATTGCTCGATCTCGCGTGCCAGAGCCTCGCGTATCCCTCTAGTAAGCTTGACGCGTACCGCGGGGGTATGCCGGAGTCTCGTTCGTTAACAGAATAAAGCTGACAAATCGCTAGCACAACTACAAACGGGCATACCACACCACACACAGAATCGACAAAACTTTCAATGTGTGCATCTTTTCTTGAGGTGGCATGGTTGTGGTTTCCCGGGTGGAGTCCAATTAAGCCGCAGGCTCCATTCCTGGTGGTGCCCTTTTGGACATTCCTTTAAGGTTCAGCTTTGCAATCATACTGCCCCAGGAAAGCAAACACTTTGCCTTCACGGACGCTGTTTGGAGGTTCATGGGAATAACGCCGCCCGATCGCCAGTTGGCATAATTTATTGGTGGGAAGTCTGACGGTATATGATCGTGTTCGATTTCAGATTTTTTTTTTTTTGTACTTTACATTTTTATTCCAGCCTTTCTTGACTTCATAAGGGCATGACAAGCCTATATCTGTGTCTCCTCCACCTCCTCCTTTTACTCCTCCACCTCTTTTCTAAATGTAGTTGCCCTTTTCCATATGTTAATTTTTGTCTTCTGAGCATTTTTTCGGCTTTGGGACACCTTTTAAGGTGTTTTGTAATTGTTTTCTATGTGTTTGTATGTGCTTATGTTTGCCTGCCATTGTTTTCAATGTGGTTCGATGAACATTCGACGAACTTGCCTCCTGTGCGACGAACCAAAACACTAGCGGGGTGGCTCAACACTACTCCTGATATATAGACGCACATTGTTAATGTTTAAACTATGCTATATATACCTGCTATCTGATGATACTGTATACTTTGTCTACTTTTTATATTCTTGTCTAATCCATACTGAGCCGGTGAGCATCTATGTGTGACTGATGGAATATATATGGAGATTGACAACTATCCTTTGACTGAAAAGAGCTGTACGCTTCTGATACAGTGCCATATATCTGATGTTATTTTGTGTCTATTTTGTGATAAATTTTGAAGTTTGGTGGAAGAGGCCGCGGACGTAGGCATGGGGGGCCAGCTGGTGCTGATGGTGGTGGTGCATCTGCTGGTAGTGGCAAAAGCACAAGAGCAGCTAAGGCAGGAGGTGTTGAGCCTGCATCATGGTCTGACTCCGGAACGCCTGGAAGGCTACCTTTTCTGGGAGTAGGTTAACTGCTTTTAAAGCCGGAGCATGAGGAACTGTTTTTGGCTTACATTGCCGAAACAGACTCCAGCAAATATGCCCTCCTCTTCTGAAGTTTCAAAAAATGCATGCACTGAGTCGTCAAGTGCTGGCTCCTGGTCAGGAAGAACCCCTTTCCTTGTGTCCTACACCCCCACCCAAAGTGAATGATGCAGCAGGCCACACTTCACATTAGTCCATGTAGCTCTTTCTATCATGCCATGCCTGGGTTATCAAGTCAAATGGTGAATTGCCCAGTCCAAGATGAGTCTGACATGGAGTGTGGGTGGCCAGCCAGGGCAGTGGGGTTAATCGGTACCAGGCCGGTGTCTCACAGGGATGTGTCACGGTGGTGGTGACCCATTCCATGGCCCTGGGCGTCCATGTAAAGGGGTGAATTATGTTTATATGGGAATGATACATGATGCCACCTGTGGTTTCTGATTAGATTGACCAGCGCTGCAGTGTCGCTTCTCTGGGACAGATGTTGTGGTGCAGCTAAGATGTAGAAGCCCTGCACAGGTAGGGCCATAGTCGCAGGGCAGATTAAAGAGTTGGTAGATGGTGTTCAGTGCAGGATGTAGCAGAGCCGTGTGCAAGGCACAGGAGAAAGATGACAGACACAGTCGTGCAGTTCCTTTACCTGTACTTGGTAAGTGCCCTCCAGGACCCAGAGTACAGATGGAGAAGGAGTTGGTTAACCTGGAAGCCAATTTGGAATTCACTCTCTGCAGATAGGTAGTGTGGCCTCCGTTCTAGTGCTTATCTGAGGTACTCGCAGTGCTGAGTTCAATGAAGTTCCCCCTGTTGACTCTCTTTTGGAACTTTCTCGTATGGCAGGCAGCCATAGCCTTTTCCTTCTGGCTCCCACACATTGCTGCTGGGGCCTCCGAGCCTTAGTTGTGTACAGAGCATTTACAACTGCTACTTCCTCCGGTTTCAGCTGCAGGAACGTCAGTGTCCCTACAAACTTGGAGACAGGAATCCGGACCATGCGCTCCAGCTAGGAGTGAGCCTTAACTCTGCTCATCCTCCAGCTCCCCTTCTCACATCCACACACTTCCCCTTCACTTCACAGACTGCCCTAACTTACCTCCTCCTGACCACAGAGAGCAGCTCCTGAGCAGTCAGGTTCAGAGGTCTCCCTGCTGGCCTGGAGTGGGAAATGTGTTGTTTGTTGGTTTAACTGCTAGAGAGATATTTCATTGCTCCCAAGCATGACATCACACTCCCTAGGAGAAAGGTAATGCCACTGTGGCGACCGTACTCCTGGGGGCACCACAAGTGCACTGATGCCCAGCCACTGCTAGATGATTCTGCTGGTACATTGACCCAGACCATTACATTCCCCTCGCACTCCACACAGCCAGAATCTGACCCTGATGAAACTCAGGTTACCCTTTCCATATACTGTACCACCTTACACGGTGACAAAGAGGAAGGTGCAGATGAAAGTGCAGGTTCGGCCCACCCGCCGTCAGACACACCGCCGTACTATGAGGGGCCCTGTGCCAGTGCCATCGCCAACGAGTGGGCCCCCCTGCTTGCTCAGGATCACAGCACTTGCAAAGTTGAAATACTTACCTCTCCCTGCTCCACTGCCATGATGTCTTCCGCGTTTCCTGACAGTGATATTCTGATCAGAGAGCGCAATGACATCACGTCTGTACACCCAGACTAGTACAGGGATTCCCTAGCAAGGAGACTTATTTGAGGAGACTTATTTAATTGTTTTCAATGCTGGGACAGCAATTTTTGGGGAGCACTATACTCTGGAGAATGATATAGGGGGTCCACCATACACTGGAGCATTCCAAAGGTGGACATCAGACACTGGAGCAGCATTTACAGGGCCCATTATACACTAGAGCATTAGAAATGGGGCCCATTATATATGGAGCATTATTTGGGCACATCAGACAGTGTAGCTTCATCCATGGGGACCAACATATACTGTAGCATTATGTGGAGCTCATCATATACTGTTTCAAACATTATATGGGACCAATGATTCTGTATGGAGAAATATATGGGCCTCATTACTCATTACTCTGTATAGCGCACTATGAGGTGGCCATAATACTGTATGGAGTAATATACTGTCCGTTTTTGGAGCTATTGAAGAATTTAAAATGGATATCAGTCATGAGATGTAAAAAGTGTAGTATTTTTCATTGTACTATACTGCTATTTCTCTGCCGTATCGGAGCATCATGAGTTGTGCTATGTGTTAAAGGGGCGCTCTTTGGCCCAGGGCACATGAAAACCTGGAGCCAGCCCTACCTCCCCCACAAATGTAGCCAAATAACCCCCATTTTTCAGTGCGTAACTAGTATTATGAAGTAAATTAAGGTTGAAATGCTTCAGTAATAAGAATTGATGCTTTTGGCATTCAAAAGGGCACTGTAGGTGTGTTTCCTGTCCTTCACTCCCTGCCGACTTTGCTTTCCCATTGACTTGCATTGGGTTTCGTGTTTCAGTTGGCCTTCGACTTTTCATGATAATCGGCCGATTTCGTTCGACCCGACTTTTGCGAAAGTCGGGTTTCACGAAACCCGACTCGACCCGAAAAAAGGCAAAGTCGCTCATCTCTACCTGTCATTACTGTTATGTTTTTTTCTTCTTGCATGTTGCTCACCTTAATTCCTTGATGCTAACACATATTTAGCTTTATCTGTCCATTTGGATCTGACTATTTCCCGTCTGCATTTTCCCTTTTGACTTCTAATTCTCCCCTCCTGTGTCTGTGATCAGTCTCCTTGCTGCCCCTCCTTCCTGATCACACCTGGCCTATTTCATGTGCACTTAGGTTGCTATAAATGCTGAGTCTCAGGTCTTTCTGACTGTGGTCTGGCTCCATAAGTTTGGCTTTTTAAGTATGCAGAAATATGCTAGAAATGAACAGAAGGTATGACTAACCACTATTATTAAATGTGCTACATTTCTTTCTCTTTCCTCCACACTTATTCTCATCATGGTGACATAGGCATTAACAGTTTTGACTCCATTACTCCTCAATCTCCTTCGTAATCCACATACCCCAGCACCATCAAGCCAACTAATAATCTCTCCTTCCCTATTACCTCCCCACCTGACCTCCTCTTCAGACCTCCTCCTGAACATCACATCTTTCCTACTAAATCATAAAACAATCTGCCCACTTTCCTTCTCCCACCTGCTCTCCCTCTCTCTGCTTCTCCTCACTGGCTCGCTACTGGTGACATATCTCTAAATCCTGGACCCCCACAGCTCATACCTCCCATTACTACCCCCTCCTATTGCTTCCAACCCAAAATAAACACCCAAAATCTCACCCACTCCAAATCCGTGTCATTGACAACCACCACTCTGCTCCCTCTCTCTTGATCACTCTGGAATGCCCGCTCTGTCTTCAATAAGCTCCATGTGATTCACAACTTCTTTACTTCTCAAAAATTTTTGTTCCTGGGCCTCACTGACACATGGCTGACACCCTCTGACACAGCCTCCTCTGCTGCTCTATGTTATGGCGGCCTCCACTTTACCCACACTCCTCGCTCTGGCAACAGACATGGTGGAGGAGTGGGCTTTCTCCTTTCTTCCAATTGTACCTTTAACCCAATCCCACCTCTTTCCTCCCTTATCCTTCCCTCTTTTGAAGTCCACTCTGTCCACATTTACTCTCCATGCAATTATTATTATTATTATTGTGCATTTGTATAGTGCCATTTATTCCATGGTGCTTTACATGTGAAAAGGGGAAATATAGACAAGTATAATAAACATGTGTAAGACAAGGGACACACAAGTACATAAGGAGAGGGGACCCTGCTCACGAGGGCTCACAGTCTACAGAGATGGTTGAAGATACAGTAGGAGAGGGTAGAGCAGGTCATATGGTGGTTCAGTAGACCGAGGATCATTGCAGGCTGGAGGCTTGTTGGAGCAGGTGGGTCTTCAGGTTCTTTTTGAAGGTTTATGTTGATTGTGAGAGTCTGATGTGTTGCGGCAGAGAGTTCCAGAGTATGGGGGAAGCATGGGAGAAGTCTTGTATGCGGTTGTGGGAAGAAGAGATAAGGGGAGAGTTGAGAAGGAGATCATGAGATGATCGAAGGTTGCGTGCGGGTTGGTACCTGGTGACCATGTCACGGATGTATGGAGGAGACAGGTTGTGGATGGCTTTGTATGTCATGGTTAGGGTTTTGAGTTGGAGCCTCTGGGCAATAGGAAGCCAGTTAAGGGCCTGGCATAGGGGGGAGGCTGGGGAGTAGTGGGGAGACAGGTCGATTAGTCGGGCAGCAGAGTGTAGCATGGACTGGAGTGGTGCCAGAGTGCTAGAGGGGAGGCCAGAGAGGAGGAGGTTGCAGTAGTCGAGGCGGGAGATGATAAAAGCATGCACTAGTGGTTTTGTGGTTTCGTGGTTGAGGAATGAGCGGATCCGGGAGATATTTTTGAGTTTGAGGCAGCAGGAGGAGGCGAGGGCTGGGATATGTGGTTTGAAAGAGAGCGCAGAGTTGAGGATCACCGCAAGGCACCGAGCATGCGGGACTGGGGAAAGAGAGGAGCCATTGACATTGATGGATAGATCTGGTGGAGGGGTAGAGTGAGATGGGGGAAAGATGATGGATTCTGTTTTGTCCATGTTCAGTTTGAGAAAGCGAGCAGAGAAGGCTGAGATAGCAGATGGAGATTGTGGGATTTCGATCAGTAAGGAGGAGAGGTTGGGTCCAGATAGGTAGATCTGCGTGTCATCAGCATATAGGGGATACTGCAAACCGTGGAATTCTATGAGCTGTCCCAAGCCGAAGGTATAGATGGAGAATAGTAGGGGTCCTAGGACAGAGCCTTGAGGAACACCTACAGACAGGGGGCGAGGTGAGGAGGTGGTGTGTGAGAGGGAGACACTGAATGTTCGGTCTGTTAGATATGACGAGATTCAGGATAGGGCCAAGTCTGTGATGCCAAGAGATGAGAGAATCTGTAGCAGGAGGGAATGGTCCATGGTGTCGAAGGCAAAGACAGGTCCAGGAGGAGGACAAAGTAGTGTCGCTTGCTCTTGGCAGTTAGTAAGTCGTTAGTGACTTTAGTTAGGGCAGTTTCAGTTGAGTGATGCGGTCAGAAGCCAGATTGTAACCGGTCAAAGAGGGAACAGGAGGAGAGGTGGGAGGACAGTTCAAGATATACATGCTGTTCCAGTAGTTTTGAGGCATAAGGGAGAAGAGATATCGGGTGATAGTTAGACACAGAGGATTGGTCAAGGGAGGGCTTTTTGAGGATGGGTGTGATTGAGGCATGTTTGAAGGATGAGGGAAAGACACCATTTGTAAGTGAAAGGTTGAAGAGGTGTGTTAGAGATGGGATGAAGACTGTGGCCAAGTTAGGTATGAGGTGGGACGGGAGTGGGTCAAGGGCACAAGTGGTGAGGTGTGATCTTGACAGAAGGGTGGAGAGTAGAGTTGAGCGATACCATCCGATACTTCAAAGTATCGTATCGGATGGTATCGGCCGATCTTTAAAAAAAGTATCGGTATCGCCGATTCCGATACCGGAAGTCCCATTCAAGTCTATGGGACTTCCGGTATCGGAATAAGAAAAACCCTTTCCTGCCCTTGTACAGCCTCTCTGGGGTCTGTACGGGCCTTTCGGGGGGCTGTGCCGGCCTGCCAGGGGGTCTGTGCAGGCTCCGGTGGTCTGTGCCGGCCTGCCGGTGGTCTGTGCAGGCTCCGGGGGGCTGTGCCGGCCTGCCGGGGGGCTGTGCCGGCCTGCCAGGGGGTCTGTGCAGGCTCCGGTGGTCTGTGCCGGCCTGCCGGTGGTCTGTGCAGGCTCCGGGGGGCTGTGCCGGCCTGCCGGGGGGCTGTGCCGGCCTGCCGGGGGGCTGTGCCGGCCTGCCGGTGGTCTGTGCAGGCTCCGGGGGTCTGTGCAGGCATCGTCCGATGGGACTACAAGTCCCATCGGGCGATGCCTGCTACCATGACAGTGATTGACACATTAGCCAATGATGGGACAGTAGTAGTCCCATCATCCGGCTAATGTGTTAAATGTAAAAAAAAAAAAAAAAAAATTACATGCTACATTCATACTACATACTACATACATGCTACATTCATACTACATACTACATACATGCTACATTCATACTACATGCAACATACATACTACATATATACTACATGCATGCTACATATATACTACATGCATGCTACATACATACTACATATATACTACATGCATGCTACATACATACTACATATATACTACATGCATGCTACATACTACATACATGCTACATATATACTACATACATACTACATATATACTACATGCATGCTACATATATACTACATGCATGCTACATACATACTACATATATACTACATGCATGCTACATACATACTACATGCTACATGCATGCTACATACATACTACATACATGCTACATATATACTACATACATACTACATATATACTACATGCATGCTACATATATACTACATGCATGCTACATACATACTACATATATACTACATGCATGCTACATACATACTACATGCTACATGCATGCTACATACATACTACATACATGCTACATATATACTACATACATACTACATATATACTACATACATACCACATACATACTACATGCATGCTACATATATACTACATGCATGCTACATACATACTACATATATACTACATGCATGCTACATACATACTACATGCTACATGCACGCTACATACATACTACATACATGCTACATATATACTACATACATACTACATATATACTACATGCATGCTACATATATACTACATACATACTACATATATACTACATGCATGCTACATATATACTACATACATACTACATATATACTACATACATGCTACATACATACTACATATATACTACATGCATGCTACATATATACTACATGCTACATACATACCACATACATACTACATACATGCTACATATATACTACATGCATGCTACATACATACTACATATATACTACATGCATGCTACATACATACTACATGCTACATGCATGCTACATACATACTACATACATACTACATGCTACATACATACCACATATATACTACATACATACAATACATTCATACAATACATACATAGACATACAGTACATATAACATAGAGTAACATACTTACCAATACTTGTCACATTGTTCCCCGAAGCCATTGTCGTCTACGGAATAAATATTAACATAACAAACCACAAAAATACTCACCCACGATCCGAAGCAGTCCACGAGTGTGTCCCACGACGATCTTGGGTAGAGAACTGCAGCATCAGCTGATGCTGCCGTTCTCTACGGGCTGCAGGAATCCAATGACGGAAGGTAGGTATCCTTCCGCACTGTATTCCTCCGCCACTTAAAAAAAAAAAAGTCCCTAGTCTCACTTTATGCCATTGCTGTGTGGGAAATTCCCACACAGCAATGGCATAAAGTGAGACTAGGGACTTTTTTTTTTTTAAGTGGCGGAGGAATACAGTGCGGAAGGATACCTACCTTCCGTCATTGGATTCCTGCAGCCCGTAGAGAACGGCAGCATCATCTGATGCTGCAGTTCTCTACCCAAGATCGTCGTGGGACACACTCGTGGACTGCTTCGGATCGTGGGTGAGTATTTTTGTGGTTTGTTATGTTAATATTTATTCCGGAAAGACAATGGCTTCGGGGAACAATGTGACAAGTATTGGTAAGTATGTTACTCTATGTTATATGTACTGTATGTCTATGTATGTATTGTATGAATGTATTGTATGTATGTAGTATATATGTGGTATGTATGTAGCATGTAGTATGTATGTAGTATGTATGTAGTATGTATGTAGCATGCATGTAGTATGTATGTAGCATGCATGTAGTATATATGTGGTATGTATGTAGCATGTAGTATGTATGTAGTATGTATGTAGCATGCATGTAGCATGTAGTATGTATGTAGCATGCATGTAGTATATATGTAGTATGTATGTAGCATGCATGTAGTATATATGTAGCATGTATGTAGTATGTATGTGGTATGTATGTAGCATGTAGTATATATGTAGCATGCATGTAGTATATATGTAGTATGTATGTAGTATGTATGTAGCATGTATGTAGTATATATGTAGTATGTATGTAGTATATATGTAGCATGCATGTAGTATATATGTAGTATGTATGTAGTATATATGTAGCATGCATGTAGTATATATGTAGTATGTATGTAGTATATATGTAGCATGTATGTAGTATGTATGTAGCATGCATGTAGCATGTAGTATGTATGTAGCATGCATGTAGTATATATGTAGTATGTATGTAGCATGCATGTAGTATATATGTAGCATGCATGTAGTATGTATGTGGTATGTATGTAGCATGTAGTATATATGTAGCATGCATGTAGTATGTATGTAGTATGTATGTAGTATGTATGTAGCATGCAGTATGTATGTAGTATGTATGTAGTATATATGTAGTATGTATGTAGCATGCATGTAGTATGTATGTAGCATGTATGTAGCATGTAGTATGTATGTAGTATTTTTTTTTTTTTTTTTAACATTTAACACATTAGCCGGATGATGGGACTACTACTGTCCCATCATTGGCTAATGTGTCAATCACTGTCATGGTAGCAGGCATCGCCCGATGGGACTTGTAGTCCCATCGGACGATGCTTGCACAGACCCCCGGACATCAGCACAGCCCCCCGGCAGGCCGGCACAGCCCCCCGGCAGGCCGGTACAGACCCCCACAGGGTGCACAGCCCCCCGGCAGGCCGGCACAGCCCCCCGGCAGAGACCCCGGGCAGTCCACACAGCCCCCCGGCAGGCCGGCACAGCCCCCCGGCAGGCCGGCAGAGACCCCCGGAAGGCCCGAAATGACGGCGCATCATGATGCGCACACACCGCGCATCATGATGACGTCAGGCCGTCAATCAACTGAACTTCCGATTCCGATGCCGAATTCCGATATTGAAAAAATATCGGAAGTCGGTATCGGAATTCCGATACAGCAAGTATCGGCCGATACCCGATACTTGCGGTATCGGAATGCTCAACACTAGTGGAGAGCTGATCTTCTGTCATGGTGGAGAAGCTGGCTTTTGCAGAACAGGGCTGAGTGGCTAAGAGGGGCATTGGGGGCTGCGGGCCAAAGTTTTGTCTGATCATATTGATCTTCTGCTTAAAGAAGGAGGCAAAGTCTTCAGCAGAAATGAGAGGAGAGGGAGGAGGTGCTGTGAGACGGAGTAGAGAATTGAAAGTGTTGAAGAGCTGTTTAGGGTTGTGAGCCAGTGAGGATATGAGAGATGTGAAGTAAGTTTGTTTTGCGGCAGAGAGCGTGGACTTAAAGCTGGAAAGGGACTGCTTGTATGCATTGAAGTGCTCAGTAGAAGGGGTTCTCTTCCATCTCCACTCAGCGGCCCTGGAAACCGGTCTCAGTTCTTTGGTCAGGCTGGTCAGCCAGGGCTGCCAGTTGGCAGCCAAGTGGCTGTCATATACTGACCTCCAAGCCCGACCACTGCCTTTATTGACAAGTTCTCCACCTGGTTTCTTCACTTTCTCTCTGCTGACATTCCCACAATCATCATGGGTGACTTCAACAAACCCACTGACACCCAACAGTCAGCATCCTCAAAACTCTTGTTCCTCACTTCATCTTTTGAACTTACTCAGTGGTCCTCCCACACACACGGACATACATTAGACCTTGTATACACCTGTCTCTGCTCCCTCTTGAACTTCACAACCTTCCCTTTCCCTCTATCTGACCATCTGTTCTCATCAATGTCCTCCTCATCTGTCACCGATTTCCACCAACTTGTGCACCCCCTGCCGACGCCTTGCACATCTAGACACTCGCACACTCTGTGACTCAATCCTACCACTGTCCTCCATGTCTTCACTCCAATACACAGATACTGCCACTCATTTCTGCAATGCCACTCTTGCATCAACCATCAACTCGATTGTCCCTGTCATGCATAGCAGAGTGTGACCAATCAATAGACAATCCAGGCACAATAACATCTCTAAAAAGCTTCGGCAAGTATCCAGAATTGCAGGTCAATGTGTTGGAAGAAAATTCATTTGGAAGATGACTTCACCACATTCAAACAACATTCGCATTCAAATCAGTTCTCACCTATGCTAAACAGGCCTACTTTACGTCCCTTGTATCTTCCTTATCCCACAAACCCAAACAATTGTTCAACATTTTTACTTCCCTAAAGTCTGCCAAGGACGTTTCCATGCACTTCAAAAATAAGAAAGACCAAGCAAGGTAAGTCTTTGTTGTCTGACCACAACTCCTTTGTATACCAGACCACTGCCCTAACCGCATATCTTACCTCTCCAAAATTCCTGAAGTTGAGCTTGCTCATCTTCTCTCCAATTCACACCTCACCACTTGTGCACTTGACCCCATCCCATCCCTCCACATCCACCGCTACACTTATCCCATCCCTAACCCATCTCTTCAACCTATCACTAACTTCTGGTACCTTCCTCTCTGCTTTCAAACATGCCACAATCACACCTATCCTCAAAAAGCCATCCCTTAACTAGAGCACTATATCCAGCTATCACCCCCATATCTTTGCTCCCATTTGCTTCCAAACTCCTTAAGCAGCACATCCACGCTGAACTTTCCTCTCACTTTGCATCTAACTCTCTCTTCGACATCCTACAATCTGTCTTCCGTCCTGACCATTCCACTGAGACTGCCCTGACCAAACTTACTAACGACTTACTTACAGACAAAGCTAACAGATAATTCTCTATATTCCTCCTTCTAGACCTGTCCTCTGCCTTTGACACAGTTGACCACTGCCTCCTACTACAGATCCTCTCTTCCTTTAGTGTCAAAAACCTTTCCCCATCCTGGATCTCCTCATACCTTACCAACCGCACATTTAGCATTTCCTATTCCCACACTATGTCATGCCCGCGCCTTGGCTGAATGGCGCGAGCAGGGGGTTTGTGGCCCCACTGTGCCACAAACCAGACTACCCTGGAAGGGGCATTACTACAACAGCTACCTCGGTTTTCACTGGAGCCTCTGATGGTGAGGTCAGGCTTGTGCGGCAGACAGCTGTCGGGTGCCACTCCAGGGTGGTGTCTGGCTGTGGCTACTGGTCCCACTCGGGGACAAGTCACTTTGACAGAAGCTATAGACAGACAGGCAGATAGACACGACAGGCATGACTGAGACAATGGGCAAGCAGGCGTGGCTAGGAGACGCAGGGCAGGCGTGCACGGCTTGGAGACACAGGGCAGGCGGGCACAGCTTGGAGACACCGGACAGGCGGGCACAGCTTGAGACACAAGACAGGCAGGCACGGCTTGAGACACAGGACAGGCGGGCATTGCTTGAGACACAGCACATAGTATGAGAAGGGGCAGGTAGGAACCTGTTCACACAGCAGGTGTAGGCAGGAGGGAGTGGTGTATGTTGGAACAGGATTTGGACCTGTTCACACAGGAGGTGCAGGTATGGATATAGGCAGGAGTGTGGAGTAGGCGGAGCCGCAGGAGTGCGGAGTAGGCTGGGTGGCAAGAGAGCCAGGCAGGCAGAGTGGCAAGGGATCAGGATACAAATCCAGCTCACCAGATACGGCATTCCAACATTGGAGCACGAGACCGCTGTGTCAAAGCGCACAATCCAAGGCAATGAGAAAAAACTTTGTCCAGCTCCACGTTGTAGTGAAAAATATTCTTTATTCACTCAATAGAAATGAGGTTTAAAAGCCAGCATGAGTTACAAGGCATGCGATGAATCTACGCGTTTCGAGTGGCTAGGCACTCTTAATCATGATACCATGGTACACACTACCTCTTTATCTTGCCCTCTCTCTGTTGGTGTCCTTTAAGGCTCTGTCCAAGGACCCCTTCTCTTCTCAATCTATACCCTTGGCCTGGGACAACTCATAAAGTCCTATGCGTTCCAGTACCATCTATATGCTGGCAACACTCAGATCTACCTCTCTGGCCCAAATGTCACCTCTCTGCTGTCCAGAATTCCAGAGTGTCTATCAGCCATATCCTTCTACTCCTCTTGCTTCTTCAAGCTCAATGTGGACAAATCAGAACTAATTATCTTTTCTTCATCTCGCATATCTTCCCTACCTGATCTATCACGATAAATGAAATCACACTTTCCCCTGTCCCAGAAATCCGCTGCCTCGAAGTAACCCTTCACTTTGCCCTGCACATACCAGCTCTCGCTATGTCCTGTTGCCTTCAGCTCCAAATTATTTCCAGAATCCATCCTTTCCTCAACCCTCACTCTACCAAATTGCTTGTGCATACCCTAATCATCTCCCACCTTGACTACTGCAGCATCCTCCTCTGTGGCCTGTCTTCTAACACTCTTGCACCTGTCCAGTCCGTCCTTAGCTCTGCTGTCCGACTAATTAATCTCTCTCTTGGCTACACTCCTGCTTCCCCTCTTTGCAAATCCCTTCACAGGCTCCCATTTTCACAGCATATCCAGTTTAAACTACTAACACTGACCTAGAAAGCCATCCATAACCTTTCTCCTTCATACATTTCCAAACTAATCTCTCAATATCTTCCCTCACATAATCTCCAGTCCTCCCAAGACCTCCTTCTCTCCTCTATGCTTATTCACTCCTCATCCAATTGCCTCCAAGATTTCTCCCGAATATCCCCCATCCTCTTTAATTTGTGCCTCAACACCTCCGGTTATCCACTACGTTTGGATCCTTCAAACGGAACCTGAAAACTCATCTCTTCAAAAAACGTACAACCTGTAATGACCACGTGGTCACCTCAACATCATCAGAGCTACAGCAATCCCCGACCTACTGTCTCCTTCCCCATAATCCTGTAGAATGCAAGCCAGCAAGGGCAGGGTCCTCTTCCCTCTGCACTAGTCTGTCATTGTTTGCTTGTTTACTGTAAGTGATATTTGTATTTTGATGTAAACCCGTCTCAGAGCACCATGGAATCAATAGTGCTATATAAATAAATAAATAAATAATAATAATGTCCTGAGCACCACTCTAATACTCAACGTATACAGTAATTCTGTTTAGAAAGTTATGGAGCTAAGTGTAGCAATTACTCAGAAAGAAGACATATGAATTCCTCCTTTCTTTGTCCACAAATAAATTTAGTGAACAATTAACAAGACATTAGCCCCTTGTTTTTGTTTGCAACATGAGGACAATCACTGACCTTCTCATTTCATTCTCATTAGTGTTTCAGGTTAACTGAAACACTGCTCTTTAATCATTTTACATTATCCCGTGTGTCTCACTGTGCTGCCATGTATGTCACAGGTCAAATATTAACTTTCTGGTTTCCTTTAATCTTGCAGTGATGTTGTAATTATCTATATATCTATCATCTATCTATCTATCTATCTATCTATCTATCTATCTATCCTTTGCTAGACTTGCATTGTAAATAATTATATATTCAGCATATAATATTGTTAAGAATACAGAATAATGTTCGCTATGACTTCACATATTTTCCCTGTAATTTTCTTTGTATAACCTCTGAAGACTGTCAGTAGTCAAGCCGCTAGTGCCAGTGTAAATGAGCCCCATTCATTTCCTGTCATTGGCATATGGCATGTCATTGTCCACGGTCGTTGAGGCAGAAGTGATGCAATTTGTTGGCATGTACTATCACAGCACAAACTATCTGTCCCACTGAGTCCTTGGAAAACAACAAAGCCAAAAAGGGCAGCCAAAAAGTTTATATCATTATCACAAGAACATACATTTACATTGACATTGGTGAAAATGAGTCTTGCGTGCAGTCATGTAAAGTCAAAATGATTTACATTTCTTTTTAGGAAATGAAATACATATATTCCAAAAATATAAAACAATGTATCATTTATGCAAATAGTAAGTTAGGAAAATTATTCGATTACATTTTTAGTATATTAAACCGAATTAAATGCACTAAATCTCTTTAAAGTTACGCAGTAAATTAACCTAATTGAACAAAATACCAACATTTAACCACACCTAAGCCTAGATGAATGTTCATGTGTATGGGGAAGTAGGAAGAGATAGTTGTTGACTGAATTAATGTTCTGTCATCAGTTATCATATGAGTTTGACCAGCTTAAAGGGAATCTGTCAGTGGAATCAACGCTGCCACAAGTCATCTATATGGGCGTGCAGGTTATAAAAAATAAATGATACGCTGAGATCTGAAATCCGATGTCTTATTCCAGAAAAATCTGTGTTTTCCTTAATATTTAATGAGCTGTTAAGATCTATGGGCTGGACACTGATTTCTAATGCAGATCTGCTAAGAACTGAATAGTTAGATTATACACTGTTCACCATAGGTTTGCACAGTATATCAATGCAATCAGAAGAATGAATGTTTAAATTACACGTTTAAATTAAATCATAGTTTTAATAATAAAAATATGGTTTACACTAGAGAAAAGCAAGTATTTAGAGTTCTAATTTAGTGGATTTGTTGAATCGCTCCCCAAACTTTAATTTGCTTTGAATAATTTTGCTGCAATTCACAATACACAATAGTCACTAAACACCCAAAATGCAAGAGAGCAACCAAATATGCACTGAAGGGCCTAATTTCGCCGTTCTTGTGAAAATTAAAAAATAAGCTGTTTTTAAGGTGCAGTGAATGCAATTTATCACAGATCAATCAATTCCCTGTAGTCCTCACAAATCGAGTATTTAAATTTAAAGAAACCTGGAAGGGTATGCATATACTGTATATGTAAGAGAATTGTAAATGTAGGCCTCATACACATATAAATTTGGACCAAGTGCTGCATGATGACCCTCTACACATTATCAGAGATGGCCGTCTGATGAGCCCCAGTGTGCCGAGCAACATGTCACTGGATCTTATATACACACGTGGTCAAAATTGTTGGTACCCCTCGTTTAATGTGAGAAAAACTCACAATGGTCACAGAAATTTGAATCTGACAAAAGTAATAATGAATCAAAAATTTATGATAATGAAGACATGAAAGTCAGAAATTGTGTTACGGGCTGGCGGAATGCACCAAATAATAAGAAGATGGTAATAAGGTGTGTTAGCAGCCCGGGATTCACCGTGCAGAGACGTTAACTGCTGCTCGGTAATGGCGGACACAAAATAGGTTAAACGCCACCCAGTGTGTAGTAGCAACAGGCTATGTTGCTTCACAGAGCCACGGAACCATAGAACACAGATGCTGTACCCTGTTGACTGTCACAGGGCACAGCTGAGTCAGCGCTAGTGTATGGTCACAAGTCTGCCCCAAGGACGCGAGGTAAGAGCCTCTCTAAACCCACTAAGCGCACAGCGTCACACCTGCAAATGCCACTAATAGACGCTGGCTATTGTGCAGTGCAGACCAAGTGCATACTGGCATACAGGCAAAGCCACTACATGGCGCTGAAGCTAGTCCCTGACTCTGCCTCCTAGCCTAGGCACTAACAGGCAAGGTTGAGCAACACATGCGTACCAATGGTAGGGGTTTCATAATGAGTCATTCACCAAAGACATTCATATGTGCATACAACTCTCACTCCATCTATACTAGCGCATGGTCGTGCGGCCATGCGATACTTTTATAACCGCAGCCTTCCAGGACCTTACTGATGGCCCAATCCGAGCTGCTTGAGGACCTGAGCATGTGACCTCCGACTGTTAGGAACGGCGGAACACACTAAATAGATAAATAATAAAGTGTGTTCGCCGCTCGGGGTCCATGGTGCAGAAGGTGGACCCCGCGTTGATCCATGGAGCTAGTCTGATTGCCGTATGTGGAGTCGGGAAGGAATTTTTTTACCCAATGTGAAGCTTACTGTTTGCCACATGGGTTTTTTTTGCCTTCCTCTGGATCAACATGTTAGGGCAAGTTAGGATAGGATATGGGTTGAATTAGATGGACTTAAAGTCTTCCTTCAACCTTAATAACTATGTTACAATGGCAGACGCGCTATATGGCGGTATAATGCCCACGGGTTCAACGTCACCCGATGTGTGCAGAGCGGACTCTGTTAACTCACAGAGGCGCTGTAACATAAACATAAACACCAAGCCTGTTAGACTCACAGGTCTCAGCAAAATTGCACGCATGATATCTGGTCACAGGACACGGGTCCAAGACAGGGGACGGTGTCCGTCTAGACCTACCGTGCGTGCGGCATCGCTACTGCAGACGCCGGTAAGTGCTGCTGAATGCAGTGCAGCAGCAGATACAGCCGCCATGCGATAGTGCCATGAGAGACGTGACACCACCGGACGCTAGTGTAGAGGTGCGGTGTGCACAGTGGCCTATGGCTTGCCACTGACTGGCGCTGTCTCTTTCTATAGTTCCCTATCCAATGCATAATATCAGAGGGAGGGGAATCTTAATAAGTCAGTCACCAGAATCATACATCCATCACCATTCACACATCTAGCAAGAAGAGTCTATACTAGAGCATGGCTGAGAGGCCATGCTGCGGGCCTTTTATAGCCGTGCGCTGCTGGGACCTTCCAGATCTCTGAGACGGACCAATCAGATCTGGAGAAGGACCTTAGCATGTAACTCCCGACCTCCAATGGGAGATCATCACGTGAGCATGCTCAGTGGAGCGGCAGAGGAACTTAGCCTCAGGAATGACTTGCTGCAGAGCAGCATGTGAGGCTCTGGATTCCTGTTGTGTAGCTGCAGGAATCCGACACCTAACATTACCCCCCCTCCTAGGGCCCCCTCCCTCCTGAGCCTTCCAACCCACCAAGCAAAGTTTTTTGCCACGTTCCACCTTGTGTCCTACAGAGGCGTAGGCCTCAGGCTCGTCCGAAGACCAGCCTGATGTCCCGGCAGATGACTTGAAAAACCGGGACGTGTGAATCGGTTTGAGAAGGGACACGTGGAAGGCATCAGGGATGGCTAAGTCGCCAAGAGCCGAAGTTAGAGCGGGGTGCCGAAGCGTGTCGACGGGTTACTTCGTTCTCATTTTAGAGATTTAAGTGACATGCGGTGTGTGACCCAGACTGTCGCGGACTCCCATTGCCCGGTCTGCCACCGGCAAGGTAAGCAGTAACCCAGCCAGCCTCTGTTTAGAGGAGCTACTCCGAGCACAAGAGGCACATGCCTGAATATATTTTTTAGCATCCCGAGCTCTGCACGGCCACCAATAAGAGCTAATCAGGAGTTTGGTGGTCCGCTTGTAAACAAAGTGACCACCCACCCTGGACGCATGTGCCCACGCGAGAACCTTGGACCGCAGGTGAGGCGGAACAAAGGTCTTGCTCGGCGGCACTGGCTCAGGGATGACTGGAACCATGGACTCCGGATTCCCAGTGAGGGGTGCAGAATGATCCACGGGCACCTCCGCAGAGGCTACTTGGACACTGCCCACTCATGCACCTTCCCACACAGTCCTTGCTCCAGCCCAGTATACTCCCCGAGGACCACTCTATATGAGGGGAATGGCAACGGAGGTAGGGGAGTCCGAGAAGCACCTGGTCGATGCCCTTAGGCATAATGAGCAGGGGCAACGTATCGTGATGAGACAGGGAGATTGAGAACCCCAGGGGTGCTGTCTGGTGGGTAACCTGAGACGGTAAGGTAGATCTGTTGACCACTCTAACGGTCACGGGGTGAGGAAGTGGCACCAGTGGAATGGCGTGTTTTTGGGCGAAGGCTGAAGACATAAAGTTTCCTTCTGTCCCAGAGTCCGCTGTGACCTCTACCTCCCAGGTGCAAGCACCGTTATCTAACGTCCCTCGGAATAAAAGTTTGGAGGAGATAGTTTTCATGTTAGATAGATCTCCACCAACTGCCACTGGAGGTGAACGTTTTTTCGACCGCTGCAGACGCCTGTTAGCCAGGTGGCCCGACTTTTGACACAGGTAGCAGCAAGTGAAGCCCTGTACCAGACGCGGTTTCGGACCAGTACGAGACACGTCCATGGGCTCAGGAGGTAAAACTTCCAGATCAGGGGATTCCAGAAATTCAGAGAAGTCGGGAGCCGACCTAAGCTTCTGTCTGGATTGAGTACGCTCCAGCCCGCGCTCCGTAAAACGGAGGTCAATACGGGTGGAGATCGCTATCCACTCTTCCAGGCTTGTGTGGACCTCCCTGGTAGATAAAGCATCTTTGACATGCTCAGCCAACCCTCTCCAAAACACAGGGATGAGTGATTTATCAGGCCACTCGAGCTCGGAAGCCAGTGTCCGGAAACAGATGGCATACTGACTGACCGACAGGGATCCCTGTGCTAATGCAAGTAGCTGGAGAGAGGTGTCGTGAGTGACCCGTGGCCCCAAAAAGACCTGCTTCAGAGATGTTAAGAACTGAGCAGCGGTCCGAACCTCTGGGTCACCACACTCCCACAGTGGTGTGGCCCACTCCAACGCCCTGCCCGACAGAAGGGAAATTAGAAACCCCACCTTGGCCCGTTCTGTAGAGAATCATGTGGCCAGTATCTCAAGCTGGATGGAGCACTGGCTCACGAAACCCCTGCTGGAGGCACTGTCACCAGAAAGTTTATCGGGCAATGGGAGGCAGGAAACTGTCGGTGCAGGTGTGGATGTGGACTTACGGGAGACAGCCTCTGCGACTGCCTGGGCAGCAGCCTCATTAAACTTTGCAGCTGAGGTGGTACTCTTGAGAGTAGCCAACCTGCCCTCCAGCTGCCGAATGTACTGCAGAAGCTGCTGCTGGTCCACCATTACTAGCCAGACCCTGGCACTAGTATAATGTTAGGAATGGCGGAACGCACTAAATAAATAAATAATAAAGTGCGTTAGCCGTTCGGGGTCCACCGTGCAGAAAGTGTTAAAACCGCTGCTAGACAATGGCAGACACGCTATATGGTGGTATAATGCGCACAGGTTCAAAGTCACCCGATATGCGCAGAGCGGACTCTGTTAACTCACAGAGGCGCTGTAACATAAACATAAACACCGAGCCTATTAGACTCACAGATCTCAGCGAAATTGCACGCACGATATCTGGTCACAGGACACGGGTCCAAGACAGGGGACGGTGTCCGTCTAGACCTACCGTGCGTGCGGCGTCGCTACTGCAGATGCCGGTAAGTGCTGCTGAATGCAGCACGGCGGCAGACACAGCCACTATGCGATAGTGCCGTGAGAGACGTGACACCACCGGACGCTAGTGTAGAGGTGCGGTGTGCACAGTGGCCTATGGCTTGCCACTGACTGGCGCTGACTCTTTTTATAGTTCCCTATCCACATGCATAATATCAGAGGGAGGGGAATCTTAATAAGTAAGTCACCAGAATTATACATCCATCACCATTCACACATCTAGCAAGAAGTGTTATGAATGAGTCACCGGAGGAGGAAAAACAAAAATACAAGCTAAGTCCAGAAAACCGGAGAGTTTGGTAGCTAGCGGATTGCAGACCCCTTATCCTATTCACAACAACTAACAGTAGCCGTGGGGTGTTCCTACGGTGGTCCTAGACACCTCGTTCACAGCCGGAGAACTAAATAAACCTAAAGAAAGCAAGGGGAAATCTAAACTGCCCCAGAGCAGACCCCAAAGCAATAGACAGCCCCCAACATGTATTGACGGTGAAAACAGATGAAAACACAAACACAGACAGAAAGACAGGCTGAGCAAACGATGGGGCCCTCACTAACTAGATAGGACAGGAAAGAAAAGCAACTGTCTGCAATCACGCAAAAACCTTGCCAAAAATAATGTCCAACACGTCTGATAGAAAAGGCCCTGAAGTCACTAGACTTCAAAATCACTATATCAGCACTCAGGTATATTCTGAAAACAGAGCAAAGAGATCAACTGATCAGAGACAAAAATGGAGTTCAGCCAGTCCCAACCAGGGCTGACTGAACACAAACACTAAGTAAACCAGACAAAATCTCATGGAAAAATAGCAGAGCAAAAACTTAGCTTTAGTAGACAGGACTAAACTGGAGGCCAGAGCTCAGAGCAGAGAGGATCACCAGCAACCCAGCAGGGCGTCGGCGGCCTTATATCCACTCAGAGATTCCGGATGTCCAATCACACTCCACCTGTTCAGATGACAGGTTTTTCCCATCCAAATCAATTTCACTACCTCCTTTCACCAGCAGAGGAAGTTCATCGGACATCAAAGGTGAAGGAGAAAATGAGCTCATAACAAAGAAGAGTCTATACTAGAGCATGACCGAGCGGCCATGCGGGCCTTTTATAGCCGTGCACTGCCGGGTCCTTCCAGATCTCTGAGACAGACCAATCAGATCAGGAGAAGGACCTGAGCACGTGACTCCCGACCTCCAATGGGAGATCGTCTCGTGAGCATGCTCAGTGGAGCGGCAGAGGAACTTAGCCTCAGGAATGACTTGCTGCAGAGCAGCATGTGAGGCTCTGGATTCCTGTTGTGTAGCTGCAGGAATACGACGCCTAATACCGACCACCAATGAGCGGTCGTCTCACGGGCATGCTCAGATGGAAAAAAGCAGGACTTAGTCCCAGGAGCGTCTGCTCACCGCTGACTAATGCTGAATGCTATAGCTGAACCTGGGGCGGCAGCAGCAACTAAATGCATAACATTAAACTGAGCAAGATGCTGGGACTGACATCTCTGCTGAGCAGGGACCTCTGCGACTGAAGAAGAATGGGAGACCGCAGAGGACATTGCTTGAGATTCCTAAGCACATCAGCTCTATGTTCACAGATGTGCTTAGCCAAAAAGTTCCATTTTTGTCTCATCTGTCTATAGGACATTCTCCCAGAAGTTTTGTGGCTTATCAACATGTAGCATGGCAAATTCCAGTTTGCATTTTCTATAATTGTTTTTTCGACAATCCTCCTCTTTGGCCATCTCCCATGAAGTCCACCTCGTACAACAACGGATGGTGTGATCTGACACTGATGTTTCTTGAGCTTGAAGTTCACCTTTAATCTGTTTAGAAGCTTTTCTGGGCTCTTTTGTTACCATTTGTATTATTCGTCTCTTTGATTTGTCATCAACTTTCCTCTTGTGGCCATGTCCACGGAGGTTGGCTACAGTCCCATGGAGCTTAAATTTCTGAATAATATGTGCCACTGTAGTCACAAGAACATCAAACTGCTTGGAGTTGGTCTTATAACTCTTACCTTTAATATGTTTGTCTATAATTTTCTTTCTAATCTCCTGAGACAACTCTTTCCTTCTCTTCCTCTGGTCCACGTTGAGTGTGATACACACCATGCCACTAAACAGCACAGTGAGTATCTGTAGCCCTATATACAGGCCCACAGACTGATTCCATGATTGTAAACACCTGTGATGCTAATTAGTGGACACACCTTGATTTAACATGTCCCTTTTGTCACATTATTTTCAGGGGTACCATCATTTCTGTCCGGGCCTATTTCATGAGTTTATTTTTTTTTTAAATTCTGTGGAAGCATGGTTGAAAAGCAATGTCTGACTTTCATTTGTTCATTTTCATAGATTTTTGATTTATTATTACCTTAGTCAGATTCAAGTTATTTCTGTGACCATTGTGGGTTTTTCTGTCATTAAACGAGGGATACCAACAATTTTGACTACGTGTGTATGACCTGATTAAGCAATGCGGCGGGTCAATCGCAGTAATGCCAGCAGCGAATATGGTTGCGTCCTTACCATGTATGGCACACAAGCCCACATGTTTAATGGATATCTAACAGCCATGGTGCATGTGGGGCCTTGAGCATGATGCTAGAGCACCCACGATACTTGATCGACTAACGAGAGTACTGACACACCCCGATGCTTGATCGAGTATTGAGCAGAGGCGAGCATGCTCCTTCATCACTAATAGTGAAAGTCACTTCTTGTGCAAAGGTAGTATAAGATGCCCAAGTGAGGTAGTCGTGGGAGAGCTTCTGTCCCCACATGCTTTGGTATCCTATAGTCAATTGTGGGTCTTCGTTGGGTGCTAATGTTGTGAGGGCTTTGTGCCTGTGCTGGCTGCTGGAAGCAGATGGTATTGCCAGGCCCAGGACCACGAGTTCCATGGATTAGTAGAGGAGACTTCTTTTCAAACATGGGAACTTTACTGAACTTGATGAGGGTTATATACAAGGGATAGCATATACACAGTCTTAAGCACTTTTCATTCACAGCAAGAAGCCTTTTTACTGACATCGCCCTTCCACTGTAGTCTGCTCCAGGGCCAGTATAGCACACTGTTTGGTCCTACTTAGTAACAGCCTAGCTTGTTGTCACAGTACAGGTCAGTGGTTTCTCTACACCCACTCAGCGTCTCTGTGTCCTATTGCTATGGACGCCCTGGTCTCTCACTAGTCCAACAATCTCAGTCCTCTTTAGGTCTGTACCTTTGACATTTATCAAGATCAGGGTTTATCGTGACACGTCATCCTATTAAGAACCTTTTAAAGGTAGAAGGCACTCTGTCTCTTCTGTCAGTTCCTAGACACACTACCTCATTATCCCGTCATCTCCTTTGCTGTAGTTCACCCAAATGGCAGCACTGCTCACTTGTCACTTCCTCAGACTAACTAAGCAAGTCACTTGTCCTAGAAATAAGTCCCCCCCATGTGGGTTGGTTCCAACATTAACTGTCTCTAACCTGAGTCTGCTGCTGGGGAAAAAGACTCTACATTTTCTGCAAACATTTCCTTATGTCTTAAGTCCTAACACATGTCTTTTATGCATCACATCACTATACATTATAATACCTTACATTATCATACTACATAGGCAAAAATCTTGCACCTCGCATGACACACGATTTACACAAGAAACAGGACATTATTCAGATTACACATCACATTATATACAGAACTGATGTCTTCAAGAAGGGCAATATGACCTTCTCCTTACAGTAGCAAAACATAAAAAACTTTATGTTTGGTATTGCTGTGATTGTATTGACCCCCAGAATTAAAAAAAAAAAAAACATGACAATTAAGCATAATGGTGATGAGTGTTTAAAAGAATAAACATACAAAATATAGAATTAATGTTTTCTATTTTTTTATCTTTCAAAAAGTGTAAGAAAAAGTCACATGTATTACAAATGAAAAATACATGTCACTTAAAATACAGTATAAGCAATCATACAGCTCTCCTGATGGAAAATTGAGAAACTTATGGCACTCTGAATACGGTAACACAAAAAAACATTTGATTTCTTTCTGAGTGTATTAATTGTACAAAAGAAATAAAGAGTAAATTAAAGCATATAAATGTTATATTAGCATAACTCTTATGACCCACAGAATAATGTTCACATGGGCTATAATTTGATTGTCAGTGATAGGACTCTGCTTTGTAGCAGCTATAGTTTAAAGAGAGTACTGTTTGACAGTTATATTTCATAATTGTGAACAATGTGGCAGTTATAGTTTTTAATGGGGACAATCTAACATTATAGCTTTAAAGGGGAACAATGTGTAGGGTAAAGTTCATAAAAGGGGGCATTATGGCAGTTCTATTTTATAATGAAGCACATTTTGAAAGTTATACTTCATAAGATTGGACAATGTGGCAGTTATAGCTTATAAGGGGGACAATGTAGTGCAAAATTAGGGTGCTGCATGTTGGGGGATAACAAATAGAGGAAGCCTGAGGCCAGTATGGAGAAAGGGCAGCATGTAGGGAACAGTATGAAGAATTTCTAGCATGAGGGAGACAGAATGGATAGGGTGCCACATGTAGCTGACAGTATGGATAGGAGCAGCTTGTGAAGGACATGGACAGGGGTAACATGGGACATTATGCAAAGAGGACATTGTTGAGGCTAAAGTTCTTAAGGTGCAATGTGGAAGTTATAGTTCATAAGGGCAGAGAGTGTAGCAGTTATAGTAAATTAAGAAGGACAGTCTGGTGATTATAGCTAAGAATAGCAAACAGTAGGGACATTATAGTTTATAAGTATGTTATGGTTATAGTTCATAAGTCATGATAGTGTTGCGGTTAAAACTCATAAGAGCAAACAATGTTGTTGTTATTGTTCATAGTTTTTCAGGTTGAAGACATACTGTAAGTCCATCGGGTTCAACCTATAACCTAAGATTTTAATCCAGAGGATGCCCATGAGGCAAATGCTAATTGCCCCATATTAGGGGAAAAAATCCTTCATTGCACACCACATAGAGCACTCAGACTAGTCCCCTGGATCAATGTCCCATCACAGAATTTAGTACCCATGAACTATGACATTACATTTCTCAAGAAAACCTAGTCCCTCCTTGAACTTTTATTGAAAATCAGCCATTTTAACATTATGTGACAGAGTTCAATAGCCTTACTGATCTCACTGTAAAGAATCGTCATCTGTGATTATAATTGAACCTTCTTTCTTCTAGACTTCTGCCACTTAGTCATGATGGCAGGCTTAGAAACATCACTCTTAACTTAAGCCTTGATTTTTCCAAACATCATTACCTGGGTTCATTAGAGTGGACAGTGTGTTGTTACAGTTCATAAGAGTGGCCAGCGTGGTACTTGAAGTTCATAAGGGGGAGACAGTCTTGTAGTTATGGCTTATAAAGGGGATGGTGTGATGGTTCTTGTTCATTAGGGGGACGATGCGGTGGATTTAGTCCATAAAGATAGACTAGCAGTGAGGCAATGTTTTATACAAGTGGACAGTGTGGAGATGATTTACTATAAGAGGTTTAGTGTGGACAGCATATTTTGTTTGGGAGTACACTTTTTTGGGGAAGAGGCAATGATTTATCCATGAGCAAATATTTTATCTATGGGGTATCATAATGATGTCTAGATGTGCTGCAAAAAAACTGAGAAGCGGAAAGTCTGTAGAGTCAAACTGTGGATGTGAAAAGTCATCATTTAATCTGGAACATATGAAGACAAAAGGGATAAGAATAACTTCAATCAAAGAAGATGGGACCTGTGTTTAAATGTTTGTATATTTTACTAAATATGTCTAGTAAGTTCCTATATGATCCGCTGTCTGATTATGGCTAGTAACAATGAATACCTTTTATGATTGTTAAGGACATACTGGAAGTTGTAGGTTAATATGATTCAAGTGTATATAGTGGGGCTGACCTGACATTGCAGTAGATTGCTGTACTAAACATAGTGATGCATGCATTTATTGATGATGATTCTTGTGCTGTATTCATGACCTGATGGTGTTTCTGGTGATATATTCATGTAGTAATAGCAGTTCTGGTTATGTATTCATAAAATAGTGTGGGTTCTTGTACAGTATGCATATTCTGATGGTGGTTCTAGTTCTGTCTTTATGTGCTTATGATGGTTTTGGTGATGTATTTATGTACTATTAATCATTCTGGTGCTGTATCCATGTACTGATGTTGGCTCTGTTTTTGTATTCAGGTACTGATGTTGGTACTGGTTGGTACTGGTTCTGTATTCCTGTTCTATTATTGGTTATGAATCTGATCCTGTACATATGTAGCAATCTTATCAGATGACGCGATTCATGTATACAGTGGGTACGGAAATTATTCAGACAACATTAAATTTTTCAATCTTTGTTCATTGCATCCATTTGATAAAATTTTAAAAAGTTCATTTTTTCTCATTAATGTACACTCTGCACCCCATCTTGACTGAAAAAAACAGAAATGTAGAAATTTTTGCAAATGTATTAAAAAAGAAAAACTGAAATATAACATGGTCATAAGTATTCACACCCTTTGCTCAGTATTGAGTAGAAGCACACTTTTGAGCTAGTACAGCCATGAGTCTTCTTGGGAATGATGCAACAAGTTTTTCACACCTTGACATGGGGATCCTCTGCCATTATTCCTTGCAGATCAGCTCCAGTTCCGTCAGGTTGGATGGTGAACGTTGGTGGGCAGCCATTTTCATGTCTCTCCAGAGATGCTCAATTGGGTTTAGGTCAGGGCTCTGGCTGGTCCAGTCAAGAATTGTCACAGAGTTGTTCTGAAGCCACTCCTTTGTTATTTTAGCTGTGTGCTTAGGGTCATTGCCTTGTTGGAAGGTGAATCTTCGGCCAAGTCTGAGGTCCAGAGCACTCTGGAAGAAGGTTTTCATCCAGGATACAGTGGGTATGGAAAGTATTCAGACTCCTTTAAATTTTTCACTCTTTGTTTTTTGCAGCCATTTGGTAAATTCAAAAAAAAAAGAAATGTAGAAATGTTTGCAAATTTATTAAAAAAGAAAAACTGGAATATCACATGGTCATATCAGGATCCTGACAGTGCCGGCGTACAGCCTCTGCTGAGCAGGGACTCACCCGCACTGTAGGGACCCCTGGGGACAGGAACAGCCAGAAAGTACAGATGCACAGGACCTCAATGCTGAAGGTTAGCAAGCCGGCACAGGACCTACGGTCATGTGACTGCAAGGGTCGGGGCTTAGTGTCCAGCTTTCAGAGAAGATAGAAAACTCAGGCAGGCAAAACGGAGTTCATACACAGTATGGGCAAATGAAGTACATTAGAGGTAAACAGATGGGAGGTCAGACAAAGCCAAAGGTCAAACACAAGAGGGCGGTGCGGTACCAAAGGGACGAGCAGAGAAAGCTGAGTCACAAGCAGAGAGTCATACACG
Organism: Dendrobates tinctorius; assembly: GCF_039654945.1. Lineage (NCBI taxonomy): Eukaryota > Metazoa > Chordata > Amphibia > Anura > Dendrobatidae > Dendrobates > Dendrobates tinctorius. The sequence continues at coordinate 18,504,633 of NW_027361672.1, forward strand.
AGAGAGCGGTGCGGTACAAGAGGGGCAGGCAGAACTCGTAACAGGGACAGAACCGGATCACAACCAAACAAGCAACAAGTTATCAGGCACAAGGCACACGTACACAAGAGGTCAAGTAACTCAGCAGAGGTCAGGAGTATAACTGACACCGGACCTAGGTCCAGTGAGCATTAAATAGCCGCCCTCTGCCAGAGAGAGGCAGAACAATTAACCCCCAGTCTGACCAGGACGGGTCAAAGCGAAACCCCGTCCTGGATCGTGACAGGTCATAAGTATATTCAGAGCCTTTGCTCAGACACTCATATATATTTCACATACTGTCCATTTCCTTGTGATCCTCCTTGAGATGGTTCTACTCCTTCATTGGAGTCGAGCTGTGTTTAATTAAACTGATATGACTTGATTTGTAAAGGCACACACCTGTCCATATAAGATCTCACAGCTCACAGTGCATGTCAGACCAAATGAGAATCATGAGATCAAAGGAACTGGCCAAGGAGCTCAGAGACAGCTTATAGTGCTTATTGCACTATATATTTTGATATTTTAATCCACTTGTTTTGAGATGTTTCTCACTCACTGGCAATAAGTATTTTGTATTTTACAATACTTTTTACATAGGTAATTATTATAATCCATTTTGCATTTCTATTTTTACCTTTATTATTGTTATAATTTCTTCCCTTTTCCCTTCCTCCCCCTCCCCCCTATTTATGAGTGTCCTTTGGACATGATGAGGTTCATGTATATATAGCGAACATACATATGTATATCTCTGTGACTTCCCCCCTCCCCTTTTTTTTATATTTTTTTATACACATATGGTTCCGATTTCATTTTATTATTTTTGGTTCGCTATAATTTTATTCTTCTGTATGAAATATTTTATAATTACTTTGCTATGTATTCGAAGTACGGGCACATTTTTGCTTTAGTGCTACTGTTTACCACTGTTGTCTAATAAAGGTAATTTTATTTAAATAATAATTGCATTTGTACTTCCATTTTTTACCATAGTTCGAGTTGATCTTTTCTTGGTTTACTGCTCTGAGTATACAGATTGGCAGCTGTAGCCATGCCCCTGACACTGGCTCTGCATTAGGGCCGACTGTTAATCAGTGCAATGGGCGCAGTTACTATCACTGATCTGCATACTCAGAGTGGTGACTGACTCGGGGATCGGCCCTCCCCTGTGACTGTAAGTGGACTGCTATCAGGGCGAATTAAGTTAATTTTCTCCTCACAGAATTCAGCTAATTGTTGGTGGTGGGCAGGTTAACAACACTTTTAACTTGTAGATTGACCCTATATCTGCAGATTAATAGTGTTTTTTTGTGACAGATTCCCTTTAAGAAATATTTATTTCTTCATGAAATAACAATCCTAGAAATCTTTATTTTCCTTTGAACTCCATTGTGTCACTACTCTTTTATTCCTCCTAGAAAATTGTGTCTATGTATTCCGGGACTGACAGTGTCAGTGTCATGACTCGGGATAGGATGGTTCCGCCATCAACAGGTAAAGAGGGAGTTGGAAGATACAGCTAATGCTGGTCGGGGTGCCTCTTCCTCGTCTGGCAATGGAGAAGTTACTGTGTCTGATGTTTCCTTATCCTCTCCTGAACCCTCTGTCAAACTTCCGGATACCTTTTCTGGGGATAAGAAAAAATTCTGGGTATTTAAAGAGAGTGGTAAATTACTTATTTCCCTGTGTCTTCGGTCCCCAGGTGTTGAGAGTCAAAGGGTGGGGATAGTTATTTCCCTGTTACATTAGGGGCTGCAATCCTGGGCTTTCTCCCTATCTCCTACCTCCCCTGAGAGAATGTCTGTTGATCGGTTCTTTGAGGCATTGGGTCTTATTAACGATGAACCTGATCTGGTGAGATTGGCAGAGGACACGATTATGAGTCTTACCCTGGGAAAGCGCTCAGCTGAGTGGTACTGTTCCCAAGGTACTGCACCCAAGGTTTCCTGGAATGACTCGGCACTCAGGGGCTGTTCCAACGGGGTCTCTCCAAGAATTTAAAGGATGCCTTGGCCCTGCTCCCACCACCCAACTCTCTGGAAGAGGCCATGACCCAGGCTGAGAGAGGTGTTGTGCAACGAGATGCACCTCTGTTGCCAGTGAAACTGGAGCCTTCGTCATTGGTTGAGCCCATGGAGGTGGGGGCTTTCTCCATGAAGGAAAAGGAGAGGAGACGCCACAGAAAGAAAAAACTCTGCTTCTATTGTGGAGAGCTGGGTCATTGGATAAAGGACTGTCCTTCCTGTCCCGCAAGTTCCAAGGTATCGGGAAATGACTAGGTCTGGGTAACTGCCAAGGAGGTTACCCAGACCCACAGGTACTTTTTTCCTCAGCCTTCAAACTATTATTAAAACTGGAAGTTGGTGTCAACAATTGTTTTTTCCCTCTTATGCTTTTGTGGATTGTGGGTCTTCAGTGAACTTGATTGACTTGAGGTTGGTGGCTCACTGTGAGATATTGATAGTCAGGTTGGACAAACCCATGAGAGTGGTGGCTACTGACTCAACCTCATTCACCAAGGATGGGATCCGCTCATTTACTAAAGAATTCGTCCTTAAGGTGGGGTCGGTTCATCTGAAGCATATAGCCTGCTTTTTTCTGGTCAACCTCCCTGCTGGTTTGGTTTTGGGGTTTCCTTGGCTGCAATGTCATAATCCAGTCATTGACTGGCAGGCCTGGGAGATTGTTAAATAGGGATCCAACTGTGAAAACAAATGTCTGAATTCTTTGTCGTCCATCGGACTGGAGGGTATTCCGGAGTACCTGAAGGACTTCGAGGATGTGTTTTCCGAAAGTCAGGTCGAGGGTTTACCACCGCACTGCCTTTTTGATTATGCCATAGACCTGATTCCTGGGGCTAAATTGCCTAAGGCCTGATTGTTTAACCTTTCTGGTCCCGAGCTGGTCACCATGAAGGAGTACATATCTGAGAGTCTCCACAAGGGGCATATCCACCCTTCCATGTCTCCTGTTGCTGCAGGTTTTTTTTTTTTTTAAAGATGGTGGTGTCCACCCATGCCTTGACTTTTGGGAACTGAATAAGATTATTAAAAGAAACACATATCCCCTCCCACTCATTCCTGATTTGTGTAACCAATTATCTGGGGCCAAATGACTTTCAAAACTAGACTTGCGGAGGTATATAACCTCATCCGGGTGCGGGAGGGGGATGAGTGGAAATCAGCGTTTTGACCTCAGAAGGACTATTTGAAAATTTAGTTATGTCGTTTGGTCTGACCAATGCCACTGCAATTTTCCAAAACTTCATCAATCATGTGTTTTCTGATTTTATTGGTCAGTTTGTGGTTATATACTTGGATGACATTCTAGTTTATTCACTTGATAAGCAGACACATATTGGTCACCTTCGCGCAGTTTTTCAGAGACTCAGGGAGAAAAAACGTTTCGCTAAACTAGAGAAATGCTTGTATTTCGTCCAGGAACTGCCTTTCTTGGGGTTCATTGTCTCTAGTAATAATAATAATAATAATTTTTATTTATATAGCGCCAACATATTCCGCAGCACTTTACAATTAAGCGGGGACATGTACAGACAATAAATTCAATACAAGTTAAGACAATTCAAACAGTGACATTAGGAGTGAGGTCCCTGCTCGCAAGCTTACAATCTACAAGGAAATGGGGGGACACAATAGGTGAAAAATGCTTGTTAATTCAGGTCTGGCAATTATAATAGGGATTTTCATATAAAGCTGCATGATCTGGTCATCAGCCCGTGTGTTTAAGTGCAATAGACAAGTATCAAGTGCAGTTATCATGTGCATGAAGGGTGTGGAGACAGATGAATAGTAGGGTGCAGATTCAGAATAATATTTGGAAGGAGGGAACAGGGCAAAGTTAGCTTGCTGAGTAGTTGATGTGGTAGGCTTGTTTGAAGAGATGGGTTTTCAAAGCGCGCTTGAATAGGTCAGGGCTAGGTATCAGTCTGATCGTCTGGGGAAGTGCATTCCAGAGAGCTGGAGCAGCACGAGAGAAGTCTTGGAGACGGAGGTGCGAGGTTCTCTAGTGAGGGGTTTTGTATGGATCCCAAAAAGGTACAGGCCATTGTAGATTGGGTTCAACTCCAGGTCCTGAAGGGCCTTCAGCGCTTCTTGGGATCCGCCAATTACTACCGGAGGTTTATTAAAGGGTTCTCTCAGGTGGTCAACCCCCTCACTGACTTGACACAGAAGAGAACTGATATCAAGAACTGGTCTGCCTCAGTGGTAGTGATGTTTCTCACTATTAAAAAAATGTTTTATGACTGCTCCGTGTTAGGAACACCGCACTGCACTAGCTCACTGAGCCAGTGTGCGTGTCCTGAGTAGACCAAACTATGCTCAAAGATACCTGTGGAGCGGGGCAGCAGTGGTGGAGATATGTGCTTCAGGCAAACAGGACCTGAAGCACGTGACTGCTGGGGAGTGTTTGGGGGTGGAAACATGCTCTGGAGACCAGTGCTTGGGCTACAGATGCCCAGAGAGTAGCCGGGCCAGTGCGGATCTAAGCCAGGAAATGGCATGGTACAGGAGTGACAAGACAGGGATGTAGTCAGTCAAAAAGCAGTCTGGAAACCTGAGATAGCAGTGCGGTACAGGCAGGAGCAATGGAACGGAAGGTCAGCGACCAGGCAAAGGTCATAACAGAGAGTCAAAGCAAGTACAGAGTTGGGTAGCAATATCAGAAACAGGAACGGATCATGTCATACACGAGCAAACAGACACAGGCAGACAGTATCCACATATACACAGGGGTCAGGAACTAAGCCGAGGTCAAAAGTATCACTGACAACAGACAGAGCCCAAATGAGGCTATTTAAAGCCCTCCCAGAACCTGAGAGAGGCCAAAGGTATTAACCCCTGCAGCACTAATCCAGAATTCACATACAGACTGTGACAGTATCCCCCTCTTAATGGGGGGTCATTGGACCCCCAGGCTTCTCAGGATGTCTGGCATGAAATGCCCGAATCAAACAATCAGCATGTACAGACTGGGCTGGGACCCCTTCCAGTGTACAGATACTGCAAGGTGTGAAGTACCAGATGAGAATCCACAATGTGTTTGACCTCATATTCCTTGTGACCCTCCACCAACACCGGGGAACAGCCGACACAGAACCCTCCTCAACGGATCTCAAAGGTTTAAAAAGTGATTTGTGGAACACATTGGAAATCTTAAATAAGGCTGGGAGGCGTAACCTATAGGCTACAGGATTGACTATCTCCACAATTTCGTATGGACCAATGAATTTTGGCCCCAATTTGGCTGATGGAACCTTGAGCTTAATATTCCACATGGAGAGCCAAACCTTCTCCCCAACCTGAAAAGTATGACCTGAGACCTTCTTTTTGTCTGCAAAACACTTATATCTCCCCTGAGACTTGGAGATGTTACGACGGACCTCAGTCCACCAATTTTTTAATCGCTGTACAGACTCCTCCACCCCAGGACAACCATAATCTAAATGAGAAAATTCCCCTAACAGGATTAAATCCATAGTTCACCAGAAAGAGTCATACCAGTGGACTGATTCACATGCCTGTTAAAAGCGAACTCAGCCAAAGGCAGCGCATCACACCACTCATCCTGCCTAGCAGAGGTCAAACACTGAAAAATTTGCTCAAGGGATTGTGCTTTCAGCCTGACCAGTAATCTCAGGGTGATATGCAGAAGAAAAGGACAACGCAATATTAAATTTTTTATAGAATGCCTTCCAGAACTTAGCCACAAACTGCACACCTCTGTCAGACACCACATTCCTGGGTACCCCATGCAGACGGACCACGTGTTGCAAAAACAGGCTGGACAATGTTTCAGCAGAGGGTAATGTGGACCAGGGTACAAAATGAGCTTGCCACCACCACCCATATCACGGTATTACTCCTGGAAGGAGGGAGCTTGGTGATGAAATCCATGGAAAAATGAGTCCATGGTCTATCAGGAACTGGCATAGGCACCAGTTCCCTGGCCGGCCAGCTATGAGAGCTCTTAGAACGGGCACAAATCTCACATGCAGATACCAATTTTTTGACATCCATACCCAACGATGGCCACCAAAAAACCCTTTCCACGGCCTCCCTCATGGCAGGAATCCCAGGATGAGCACTCAACCTAGACCCATGAAACTCTTGAAGGAGCCTAGAACGAAATTGCTCCAGGACAAACAATTTACCCCCCCTCGGTTAAGAAGCAGGAGCAAGAGACTGAGCCTCTAAAATCTCTCGCTCCAGCTCTGATCAGACGTCAGCCACCACCACCCCAGGTGGAAGAATGGAGGATGGTGGTTCGGGGGAGACACAGAATCAAAATTTTGAGACAATGCATCAGCTTTGACATTTTTAGACCCAGGACAAAAAGTAATGGAAAACTGAAGCCGGGAAAAAAAATCGACCAGCGGGCCTGTCTGGGAGTTAATCTTTTAGCAGACTCAATATAGGCTACCTTTTTGTGATCAGTAATCACAGTGATGGGATGAGCCGCCCCTTCCAAAAAATGCCTCCATTCTTCAAATGCCAATTTGACCGCAAGAAGTTCTCTATTGCCCACATCATAATTTCTCTCAGCTGAAGAGAACTTCTTAGAAAAGAAGGCACATGGCTTGAGATTGGTCAAAGTGGCAGGTCCCTGAGACAACACTGCTCCCACCTCCACCTCAGAAGTGTCCACCTCTACAATAAAAGGTTTAGGCGGATCTGGCTGTACCAATATTGGAGCGGACATAAAACACCTTTTCAAGGTCAAAAAGGATTCTTTGGCAGATACAGACCAATTTTTTATATCCGCACCGTTGCGTGTAAGATCAGTAAGCGGCTTGACCACCTGTGAAAACCCCCCAATAAATTTTCAATAGTAATTGGCGAATCCCAAGCGCTGGAGGCCCTTAAGGGGCCTGCACCTTCTTGGGATCCATGCAAAACCCCTCACTGGACACAATCAGGCTGTGTTCACATGTAGCATTTTTTTGCATTTTCGCGGCATTTTTAAATGCACAATTTTGCCGTGAAAAGCAAAAAAAAGCATCCCATGCAATCCTATGGGATTCCACAATGCTGTGCTAATGCCGCGGATTTTTCCGCAGCGGAATTGCATCACGGAAAAATACGCAGCATGCTCATTCGTTTTGCGGAATCGCGGCAATTCTGCACACATAGGAATACATTGTTCTGCTTACTTTCTGCATGTGGCTGTGCCCACCATGTGAAAAGTAAGCAGAACATTTGCGGATGGTACCCACGGGTTGGAGGAGAGGAGATTCTCCTCTGGCTCTGGGTACCATATCCCTGTAAAAAATAGAAGTAAAATAAAAAAATCATCATATTCTCACCTTCCGATGTCCCTCGCAGCGTCACCAGGCCTCCGCGATGCTCCTGGCAGGTCCCGTTCCCAGTGATGCATTGCAGCAATGACCTTTTATGACGTCGCAGTCTCGCGACACCGTAGCGGTCTCGCCAGACCGCGACATCAACAAAGGTCATTGCCGCAATGCATCACTGGGAACGGGACCTGCCGGGAGCATCGCGATCATCGGGAGTGCTGCGCGGGATGTCGGAAGGTGAGAAAAACACCATTTTTTATTTTTTTATTATTTTTAACATTAGATCATTTTACTACTGATGCTGCATAGATATTAAAAGTTTGTCACACTAGTCAAACACTATGTTTGACGAGCGTGACCAAGCTGTCAATCAGTTTTCCAAGCGATGCTACAGATCGCTTGGAAAACGCTAGCATTCTGCAAGCTAATTATGCTTGCAAATCGCTAGTTTTTCCACAGGAAATAGGCAGGAATTAAAATGCGGTTTTCTTGCATATTTCCCGCAGAATGGAATTACGGAATTTCCGCAGAAATTTCCACGGCAATTCCGGAACGTGTGCACATAGCCTCAGGCCTAAAAAAGACAACTCCTGTACAAAAAATGAACATTTCTCTAATTTAGCAAATAGTTGATTATCCCTGAGTCTTTGGAGAACTGTACATAAATGTTGCAGATGGGAATGACTATCAGGGGAGTAAACCAAAATGTCATCAAGGTAGATGACAACAAAATGACCAATAAGATCAAAAAACACCACATTAATAAAATTTTGAATTATAGCCGGAACGTTAGTAAGACCAAATGGCTTAACAAGGTTTTCAAAGAGCCCCTCAGATGTGAGAAAAGCAGTCTTCCATTCGTCCCCCTCCTGAACCCTTATAAGATTATAGGCTACACAAAGATCTAGTTTGGAGAACCATTTTTCTCCTGACAACTGGTTACATAAATCTGGAATAAGTGGAAGAGGGTAAGTATTTCTCCCGGTAATTTTGTTAAGTTCCCAAAAGTCAAGGCAAGGACGTAAACCGCCATCTTTTTTCTTTATGAAGAAAAACCACGCGGCCGCCACAGGAGGGATAGATGGACATATATGCCCCTTGCGGAGACTTTCCACAATATACTCCTTCATGGCTAAGCGTTCAGGGCCAGACAAATTAATCAGATGGGCTTTAGGCAATTTAGCCTAGTAATCAATTCAATGGCACAATCAAAAGGTCTATGTGGCGGTAAGACCTCAGCCTCGCTTTTGGAGAACATGCCTTGAAAGTCTTTAAGGTACTCCGGAGTACCCTCCAGACAGACAGATGACACAGAAACAGATTTAACAGGTTGACACAATAATGCAAACTGGCAATATACAGGGTGGGCCATTTCTGCAGTGTTGCTATCAGTGTGTCAAGGGTGGGAGAAGAGGGTTGCATTGACAATCCAACACAATGGACAGCACTTTGAACACATTTTATAAGTGGTCATAGACTTGTAAATAACTCATGAAAGAATAAAGTTATGTTAAAACCAAGCACACCGTTGTTTTTCTTGTGAAATTCTCAATAAGTTTGAAGTGTCACATGACAATCTTCCCATTGGAAAAAACAAAGTTGGATCCAAAATGGCCAACTTCAAAATGGCCACCATGGTCACCCCCATCTTGGAAAGTTTTCCCCTCCCATATATGTGCCACAAACAGGAAGTTGATATCACCAACCATTCCCATTTTATTTAGGTGTATCCATATAAATGGCCAGCCCTGTAGATTGACACAGTTAAGACCCCATTGAACAATTTCCCCAGATTCCCAATTGATGACTGGGTTGTAGCATTGTAACTGTGGCATACCCAACACCAACCTAGCAGGTAGGTGTTGGGGCTGAAGGAAAGCACCAAATAAAATGAAGAAGGTGCATTTGCAGCACGGGGTCCACCGTGCAGAGATGTTAACTGCTGCTCGGTAATAGCGGACACTAAGTGGTGGTATCGCACTGCAAACATGTGGGTTAAACGCCACACAGTATGTAGCAGCAACAGGCTCTGTTGTTTCACAGAGCCACGGTACCGCATAACACAGATGCCATACCCTGTTAACTGTCACAGGGCACAGCTGAGTCAGCGCTAGTGTACGGTCACAAGACTCTGCCCCAAGGACACAGGGTAAAAGTCTCTCTAGACCCACTAGGCACACAGCGTCGCACCTGCGAATGCCACTAATAGACGCTGGCTACTGTGGAGTGCATACCAAGTGCACAGTGGCGTACAAGTAAAGTCACTACTTGGTGCTGAAGCTAGGCCCTGACTCTGCCTCCTACCTGCACAATCAACTAAGGCACTACCTGAAGGCTGAACAACACATGCATACCAAGGGTAGGGGTTTCATAATGAGTCAGTCAACAGAGACATTCGTACATGCATACAACACTCACGCCACATTCTCTATACTAGCACATAGTGGGCCTCGCTTACATCTGATGTGAGGAAGTTTGTGTCTGCCTGTGAAGTTTGTGCCTGTAAAGAGCTCTTATAACTGGCCGGCCAGGGAATTGGTGCCTTTGCCAGTTCCTGATATGCCATGGACACATTTGTCCATGGTCTTTATCACCAATCTTCTTCCCTCCAATGGTAATATTGTCATCTGGGTGGTGGTGGAAAGGTTTACTAAGCAAGCACACTTTGTACCCTTAGTGGCACTACCCTCTGCTGAGACCTTGTCTAGGTTGTTCGTTCAACATGTGGTTCGTTTGCATGGTGTGCCCTTAAATGTGGTGTCTGACCGGGGTGTGCAGTTTGTGTCCTAGTTTTGAAGGGCATTTTGTAAAGGTTTGGTATTGAGTTGTCCTTTCTGTCAGCCTACCATCTGGAGACCAATGGGCAAACAGAATGGACCAATCAGTCGTTAGAACAAATTTTGCGCTGCCTTACCACCTCCAGTCAAGAGGACTGGTCTGATGCCTTGCCTTTAGCAGAGTTTGCGGTCAATAACCATGTTAATTACTCTACAGGTACCTCCCCTTTCTTCTGTAATTATGGGTTTGATCCACACTTTGGGGAGTTTTATCGCTTGGACTCCAGTTGCCTGGGAGCTGATATTGCTGTACAGCATTTGGGAAAATTATTGCGGGATTCGGTCTTGATATACAGCCCCATTTTCTAAATTGTTATTCAATTTTTATGTTATGGTTTTTGGGGAATCCATATTAAAGGGGTTCTTAGGCTGTTAACACTTTTGTAAAGTCTGTTATTGCATAATATCCTACACGATTTCCTATTTACCTTATTTTGAATGTGTTTTTTTTACTGTGATGATTTATTTTAGATAAGTCCCAAACATGATGTCAAAGGATGCCGGGGCTGCACTCACTCCCCCCATATTGATTGCCTGGAAAAGGGCGCCATCGGGCAGCACTACAGATACTCACTAGTTTTTTGCATTGCAGTCCCCCTCTGAAGACATCCTGGATCCTGGGTGATAGATGCTGTGGGAGATGTGAGTGCAATACCGGCATTCTGCTTCTATCTCCACTGACACCACAGTTCTGTGAATGAAATCATCAGCAGAAGGTGGAGATAGAAGAAGTGAGCTTCTAGCACCACCCTCAAATGAATTCTCACCATGGAGCAGCGTTGTCATCTCTCAATGCTTCTATTGTGGCCCTCTGCTAATGGCTTTCATAGTTAGAAGCCATGACATCAGCAGAGATGGAAGCAGAGTGCCGGTACTGAACTCATCTCTCCCACAACATCCATCATCCAGGATGTCTTCAGATGGTGGTGATGCAAAAAACTAGTAAGTAGCTGCAGTCCTGCCCCCTGGTAACATCCTGTTCCAGGAATATAGATGGATGTTGCCAGGTGTGAGTGCAGCCCTAGCCTCCAGTAACATCACATTTGAGACTCCCCCTCAGACGAAATATCACAGGAAGTACAGTAAACAGAAACCCACACATTTAAGGATTAGCTAGATAAGTAGAAGTGTAGGTCATTGTGTAATAAATCAAACTGCAAAAAGTGGTTAGGGCGTAAGGATATAAATTTAGAAAATTAATTTTAAGTGCCGGACCACCCCTTTAAGTTTTTGAATGGTCAATGTTGTAATTTGATCTCTAAACAGATGGTGTGAAACTGTGAACTAACATTTTTCAGTCGTGATATGGAAACCGGGTATTAAGTTATTGGAGCATTTTGTTTGCAATTATTTCTGCTATTTTCTTCATTCGCTCTTGGACACCTCTGGCAGTGCATTGACATTGAATGGAGTAGAATGGAGCACATGCATTGCCAATGTTCTATTTAAACAGGCAACTTTAAAATACTGTTCTTGGACTTTGTGCAGGTCCCAGAGGTTTGACCCTCAATGATTAGGAAATTATCATCTATTCCTGCGGATCGGTGATTAATTGCAAATATGGAAATAACTCTTTAAGTTACTTTATTCACATAGATGCAATGATAGAGAGCAAATACTGTGTAGATTCTAAACATTTGGGTAATAGCCATGCAATAATAGAAGACATCTTTAAGGGAGAAATACTTCGCAACAGAACTGTGTGCTTCAAAAACATAAGAACTGTTTCTTACACTCTACAATCAAAGTCCATTAGGAATACACTCTTTCAACGTCACCTAATGCGGCAATAATGGGCATCACTATAGGGAAATGAGTATATTTACATTACAATTAACTATTTCAGCCTGTGAGTAATTTATCTGGATGTTTCTTGGCAGCTTTATTAACAAAAACAAGTTTTAAGGGATTTCCTTCAACTGCTGACAGAGCACTACAATTCCCTGAATGTAATTGTGCAAAAGATAGATTGTAATGATGTTAACATATTCGTAAGGCTCAATTATGATACCTTAATCTAAGGGAGGGAAACGAGTTTGTTGACAGCAAGGACTTTTGAAGTGAATGCAATGAAAGTTTGCAGCGTAGTCAAAATTCCCAGTGATAGACTGTTTATTTGTATTTCATAAAACGAAAAGCAATGCAAATAAAGGCAAATGTGAGTATAACTGGCCATAAAATATGTCATTCCACTGTATGGAATTAATTTTCAAAGACTTTCCATGATATTTTTCCAAGCTGGCCTTTTCCTGTTAGATTACTATCAGTAGCTAAAGTCAATATTTTGCCAGGTAAATTTATACCTAGGGCAGCTTAACACTAAAATGCTTTCTTCTTTCTCTTTTTCAATAATCTGCTTTTAAACACACAAGTGCATTGCAACTCTTCAATGTAAAACACATGATCAAACTAATGTGAAAGTGAAATATTCCATAACTAACATGATTTACTATTAATACCAAGTGTACTGGATATAACATTTCATTCACAGGAAAGACTAATCTTAAAATTGCATCCTTTACTTTGATTTCATAAACTGAAATTTGAAGCAGTATGTTAATATTTTTCCGGATCAGGATATGTATTCAACTAAGAAATATTTCCTTTTGTATAAAGAAAATATTTGCAATTCATACACAGAAGAAGAAACATAAAAGTAAAAACGGTAACTTATTACAAACTATGAAGTCAATGAAAATAAGAGGATAAGTTTTTATTTTTCCAGACAGAACACTTTTGTCTACCATGGAATGAGTCTGTTATGGCTCAACTCCACAATTCAAAAGAAAAAATACTACAGTACTAGACACAGACCTTAAACAAATGGGTTGAAGATTCTGGGTATTTTCTAATTTTAGCCCTTTATCCCCCCAAGCCTGGTTTCACCTTCATGACCAGGACAAATTTTACATTTCTGATTAGTGTCAATTTAATAACTCTGAAATGGTTCAGTATATCCCGGTGATTGTTTTTTTCATGACATTTTGTACTTAATGATAGAGGTAAAGTTTTCTTGATATTACGTGCATATATTTGTGAAAATTTGGAAATTTGACAAAAATGTTGAAAATTTTGTAATTTTCAAACTTATAATTTTTGAATTTTTATGCCTTTAAACCAGAGAGTTATGTCACACAAAATAGATAATAAATAAAATTTCCACTTTACAACAGCACAATTTTTGAAACATAATTATTTTGGGAAGTTAGAAGGGTTAAAATTAGAGATGGGTGAACCCAAACAGTAAAGTTTGAGGTATGTCCTGGACACCAAGTTTCCGTGCACAGACCTCAAACAAGGACTTCTCATGGAAGTCCGTGTTACTGTTAGAGTTCAGCAACCTGAATTCAATTTCTTCCTGTGTGGGCACTTTTCCTGTGGGTCGGCCCCATCACAGCATGTCAAGCTTTGGCATGGCTGTGATTGGCTGGCGAACCATGTAAAAAAAATAAAAACAAGAAAAAGAAGTGGGGTCCCGTCTATTTTTCTTAACAAGCACACATAGAACTGACAGCTACAGCCCTCAACGGTCTGGTTTAACTTGGCTGATTATTAAAAATAGAGGGGCCTTTACGCCTTTTTCAAATTATTTAAATAAATCATTTAAAAACGGAGTGGAGTCCCCTTTATTTTTGATAACTAGTCAAGCTAAAGGAGACAATTCTGGGCTAGTATTTTCAGGGTGGGAAAGCCCATGGATATTTGTCAGCCCTAAACCACCCCAGAAAAGGCGCATCAATTAGATGTGCCAATTCTGGCACTTTACTCAGCTCTTCCTACTTACTCTTGTGCGTTGACAAGTGGGGTTATATTTTGGGGTTGATGTCAGCTGTTTAATGTCTGCTAACAACAAGCCCAGAGGTTAGTAATTGAGCAGAGTCTAACACCCTCTATTACTATAAGTAAAAGGAGAAAAAAATACACCAAGAAGACATTTTTTTTGAAAAAAAAAAGCCCCAACATTTTCCCTCTTTCTACCATTTATCATGAGAAAGCATGTAGTTCAACCTCATGGTTGAGGCCCCTAGGGACCAAACAGTCCAGAGTGAATATCCACTTTGTTTCAACCCGGGTTGAAACAAAGTGGATTTTCACTCTGGACTGTTTGGCCCCTAGGGGCCTCAACCATGAGGTTGAACTACATGCTTTCTCATGATAAGTCCTAAATTACCATCTAGTCACAAATTTATTTTAATCCATTTTGTAGTTCAACTAGTACTTTGCTTTTTTATAAATTTTTTATAGATTTGCATATACTCTTAAGATTCAGTTGTGCTAATAGATAGTACACTTTTCTATACATCTATCAATTCCCTAATTTATATGTATAGTTTTATAATAGTTTTTATTTCAATAAAAGTTGTTTTTAATTCATATTACACTCTTTTAATTTATGGGCTCTTGATGTATTTGCCACTTATTTTGGTTGGTAGCAGGTGTAGCATACATTGAAATCCTTTTCCCTTTCAGGTGGTGGGTGGGGAGATAAAAGGGGGGGTGGCTTTTGGGCCATATATAGGGATAGATGCAGCAGAGTTTGACAGCCCTGACGAAGAAGGTCCGTAGACCTTAGAAACGCGTTGGCTTCTAGTTTGGCCTGCACACGCTCCCTTCCTTCCCCGGTGACGTCACCCAGCCTCGCCTCCCTCCCTCCCCTCCACGCCACAGCTGCTGTGTACTGGCGGCGCCTCTCGGCCGGAGCGCGCCGCCACTCTTCTCCATCTTCAGCGGCTGTCAGCGTTGGAGATCACCCAACCACATCGCCTATTGGGGCGACTTTTCTTCAGCGTCACATCTCCGACTCACACCGCTGTGGCACGCCCACCACCGCATACAGTTCATCCCGGTGTGTTCGCTACTTCGCTACCAGCAAGGCAGGACTGTGGTCTGATTCGTACTCTGGATAACCCCACTTGCGCAGGTATATTCTTTTTTCATTTATTCGTTTTATTACACTTCTGGGTAAGCACAGACCCAGTATATACCAGCAGCAGTTAACCCCCTATTATCCATAGCTTATAGACCAGGAAGCGCCAGTGTACACTTGTTACCTCATTTTAATTTCAGTTCTGTGCTTATACACTTAGGCAGCTCCCATGGCCATTAACGCTTTAAAACTAGATAGAAATCATCGTTTTTCTCGTGTCAAAGAACAATTATTGGTGGATCCGGATATCACTACCATGGATCACCAAGCACGTACCTTACTCAAATCTTTAGAGAAACTCTTGCTTGTGGAAATGAGAGACCTTTGGGAGGTGGTTACATTGGAAAAATATGCACAAGCTAAAATCGTCCCTAAGGGGTTAATTATCTACAAGTCTTTAGCGGGTGATTTTGGGGATCCACATATCCAACAGGAATGGGATACCATGTTATCTAATTTCTCCCTTAAAACCCTTGAATTTGTGATCAATAAACGGACCACAAATCTAGAGAAAACAAGCCGCCAGGTGGAGAAATTATTAGAACAACTTGATAAATATAACCACCTCTCAGATCTTCAAACCCTAGTTACAAACATTGTTTCTAGATTAAAGAACAGGGAAAGAGAAATTATCTCCAAAAAAAGAAAAAAATTTCGAAGCGATAACATACCTAGCGAAAGCTATTCTGATTCTTTTTTTCGCCCCACCACTACCCCACCACATCATATAGGTACTCAATGCCAATCGGGGCAATTTTTGGTGCTTGATGAATATAATATTACCCCATCATGCACCACCCCAGATAATTCACTCGTTTTTTCAGTATACACCAATACCAGTTCTACACAATATACTCCGGTTTCAATACATCATAGGAAACGGGATTGTTCAATGAATCAAAGTGTAACCTCACCATTGAACAGCATTGCATCTGCAGTGCCAGTTGAGACCCACACAACCCCCTATATCGAACCAGGTCCGTTACATTCTAGGTCTGTTCACGAGGAAACCCCTCTTCCAATCCCTAATAGATTTCACCCTCTAACAGATATGGAAGGTGATGGGGAAACTCCTAATATATGGGCCGATGGGATATCCCCCAGCACTTATACTGACACATGTATGGCTACGGAAGAAACTCTTATCTCCAATCCCAGAACAGAAACCAGACAATTAAAAATGAATTCAAATAACAACTTATCCAAGCGATCGATACAAGCTACTATACCCAAGTATGCACGTCCCGATAAGAATCAGACTACTAGCCATATTCTCAGAAAGGGACCCTCAATCCAAATATCTAAAAAGAGTAAAGGACCTACCCATTTATTAAACCGGGATTTTTTTCGGGCAAAAACCACAGGACCAAAAGGGGTAAGAGGGGTGGGAAACTCGCCAAAAAGAAAATAAAACCTACAATTTCAGACTCCCAAACAATATTTAATTTGAGTTCCCACATCCTAACTCCCCATGAAGAATCCCTACTTAGAAAGGGCTTAAAATTTGCCCCTACGGCTATGGCCAACCCCTTTAATCTCTACATTAGCCTTAAAAAATTTTTGCGTAATTTGGCCATTAAAAAGTATTTTTTGAAGAAAGGGCCAATTGCCGCTTATGCAAATCAATCCGATGTATCCCAGTTTGTTCACACCAATTTAGCCAACCCCACAAAATTTAATCCTATCCAGGAATATTCCAGTGCATTTTGCACCTTTGAAACTATGGTTACCACGGACATTAGACATATTAAGAAAAAGAACAACAAATTCTTATCCCATAATTTGAACGCACAGGAATGTAAATCCATAACGGATCTCCAAAGAAACAACAATATCATAATACGACCTGCCGATAAGGGGGGGGGCATTGTAATATTCGACTATAGCACATATCACCAAGAATCTTTAAGATTACTGGGGGATACGGTCACCTATAGGAAATTGAATGGTGATCCCACGGCCAGGTATGTCAAGAATTTAAGCATACTAACTGAACGGGGCAAAGCCCAGGGTCTACTAAATAAAAAGGAATTTCAATATATTACTAACAGATCCCCCAGTATATCCTTATTTTACCATATTCCAAAACTCCACAAAGATAAATCACATCCCCCAGGAAGACCCATAATTTCCGGGATCAATTGTCTAACTTCCAATTTATCTCATTATGTGGATATGCATCTACAGAAATGCATGCCCTTGGTGCCAGCCTATCTCAAAGATACCAGCCACACAATTCAAACTTTGGAAAACATCCAGTGGCAAAATGGATACATTCTTGGGACTCTTGACATTAAATCCTTATATACAGTGATTGACCATCAAAAAGGTTGCGGAGCAGCTAGACACTTCTTAGAGAAATCAGCCCAATATACGGATATTCAGGTCAACTTTCTTGTAGAGAGTATTTTTTTCATTCTCACGCATAATTATTTTTTGTATGAGGATCAATTTTACCTACAAACGTGTGGTACCGCTATGGGCACACGTTTTGCGCCCAGCTACGCAAATTTATATGTAGCCAAGTGGGAGGAGACTTTTATTTTCCAATCGGGACAACTTCGATCTGACTTACTCATGTGGCGTCGTTTTATTGATGACGTTTTATTTATTTGGAAGGGGCCTCCTGGGGACCTAGAGGCCTTTATTTTAAATTTAAACCGTAATGTGTTTGGATTGGAGTTTACTGCTACCACCAGTACATCTAACATTCACTTTCTAGATCTCGAAATTTATGTGGAGGGGCACAGTTTACACACTAAGTGCTACCACAAAGAAGTTGATGCGAATAGTTTTATTGACATCAACAGTTGTCACTTACCAATATGGCTCCTAAATATTCCAAAGGGGCAATTTATGCGATTAAGACGTAACTGCTCCAAGGTGCAAGAATACACTACTGAAGCCATGAAATTAACTGAACAATTTCTTGCTAAAGGTTATCCTGCAGATAAACTTCATGCAGCGAGAAAAGAGGTCGAAGTATTATCTAGGCATGCTCTAATCCATAAAACAGACCTTACTGGTGTTAATCCACTCAATATAACCGATCAAATAAACCAGCTACCTATTATCACCCAATATCATCACGGATATAAAGAATTCACGAGCATTATCCGTAAATATTGGTTTATTCTTCAAGGTGATAAAATAATAGGTGATTTTTTGCCTAAACACCCGAGATTTGTGTTTAGGAAAGCTCAAGCGGTGGGCAACTTAGTAGCTCCCACCATCAAATCATCCGTATATAAATCATCAGGGGAGCATACCAAGGGCTTTACACCCTGTGGTACGTGCTCCTGCTGCATCCGTACCAATTTTAGGAAAACAATACAGACTACCTTCACCAATCCTCGTAATAAGTCAGTGTTCAGGATTAATGACACCATCAATTGTTTTAACACTGGAGTCATTTATCTAATTAGGTGCCCGTGTGATAAAATCTATATTGGTCGCACCAAACGAAGACTAATGGACCGGATTAAAGAACACTTTAACAATATTGAGAAAGGTTTCTTTGGTCACCCCCTCTCTAGACACTTTAAGGAATGCCACAATAGATCTACTAAGGGAGCATTTTTTTTGTGGTATCCAAGTGGTACGTAGAAACGTTAGAGGTGGTGACTACTTGGGGCAAATGTCCCGGGTTGAAACAAAGTGGATTTTCACTCTGGACTGTTTGGCCCCTAGGGGCCTCAACCATGAGGTTGAACTACATGCTTTCTCATGATAAGTCCTAAATTACCATCTAGTCACAAATTTATTTTAATCCATTTTGTAGTTCAACTAGTACTTTGCCTTTTAATAAATTTTTTATAAATTTTTTATAGATTTGCATATACTCTTAAGATTCAGTTGTGCTAATAGATAGTACACTTTTCTATACATCTATCAATTCCCTAATTTATATGTATAGTTTTATAATAGTTTTTATTTTTATTTCAATAAAAGTTGTTTTTAATTCATATTACACTCTTTTAATATATGGGCTCTTGATGTATTTGCCACTTATTTTGGTTGGTAGCAGGTGTAGCATACATTGAAATCCTTTTCCCTTTCAGGTGGTGGGTGGGGAGATAAAAGGGGGGGTGGCTTTTGGGCCATATATAGGGATAGATGCAGCAGAGTTTGACAGCCCTGACGAAGAAGGTCCGTAGACCTTAGAAACGCGTTGGCTTCTAGTTTGGCCTGCACACGCTCCCTTCCTTCCCCGGTGACATCACCCAGCCTCGCCTCCCTCCCTCCCCTCCACGCCACAGCTGCTGTGTACTGGCGGCGCCTCTCGGCCGGAGCGCGCCGCCACTCTTCTCCATCTTCAGCGGCTGTCAGCGTTGGAGATCACCCAACCACATCGCCTATTGGGGCGACTTTTCTTCAGCGTCACATCCCCGACTCACACCGCTGTGGCACGCCCACCACCGCATACAGTTCATCCCGGTGTGTTCGCTACTTCGCTACCAGCAAGGCAGGACTGTGGTCTGATTCGTACTCTGGATAACCCCACTTGCGCAGGTATATTCTTTTTTCATTTATTCATTTTATTACACTTCTGGGTAAGCACAGACCCAGTATATACCAGCAGCAGTTAACCCCCTATTATCCATAGCTTATAGACCAGGAAGCGCCAGTGTACACTTGTTACCTCATTTTAATTTCAGTTCTGTGCTTATACACTTAGGCAGCTCCCATGGCCATTAACGCTTTAAAACTAGATAGAAATCATCGTTTTTCTCGTGTCAAAGAACAATTATTGGTGGATCCGGATATCACTACCATGGATCACCAAGCACGTACCTTACTCAAATCTTTAGAGAAACTCTTGTTTGTGGAAATGAGAGACCTTTGGGAGGTGGTTACATTGGAAAAATATGCACAAGCTAAAATCGTCCCTAAGGGGTTAATTATCTACAAGTCTTTAGCGGGTGATTTTGGGGATCCACATATCCAACAGGAATGGGATACCATGTTATCTAATTTCTCCCTTAAAACCCTTGAATTTGTGATCAATAAACGGACCACAAATCTAGAGAAAACAAGCCGCCAGGTGGAGAAATTATTAGAACAACTTGATAAATATAACCACCTCTCAGATCTTCAAACCCTAGTTACAAACATTGTTTCTAGATTAAAGAACAGGGAAAGAGAAATTATCTCCAAAAAAAGAAAAAAATTTCGAAGCGATAACGTACCTAGCGAAAGCTATTCTGATTCTTTTTTTCGCCCCACCACTACCCCACCACATCATATAGGTACTCAATGCCAATCGGGGCAATTTTTGGTGCTTGATGAATATAATATTACCCCATCATGCACCACCCCAGATAATTCACTCGTTTTTTCAGTATACACCAATACCAGTTCTACACAATATACTCCGGTTTCAATACATCATAGGAAACGGGATTGTTCAATGAATCAAAGTGTAACCTCACCATTGAACAGCATTGCATCTGCAGTGCCAGTTGAGACCCACACAACCCCCTATATCGAACCAGGTCCGTTACATTCTAGGTCTGTTCACGAGGAAACCCCTCTTCCAATCCCTAATAGATTTCACCCTCTAACAGATATGGAAGGTGATGGGGAAACTCCTAATATATGGGCCGATGGGATATCCCCCAGCACTTATACTGACACATGTATGGCTACAGAAGAAACTCTTATCTCCAATCCCAGAACAGAAACCAGACAATTAAAAATGAATTCAAATAACAACTTATCCAAGCGATCGATACAAGCTACTATACCTAAGTATGCACGTCCCGATAAGAATCAGACTACTAGCCATATTCTCAGAAAGGGACCCTCAATCCAAATATCTAAAAAGAGTAAAGGACCTACCCATTTATTAAACCGGGATTTTTTTCGGGCAAAAACCACAGGACCAAAAGGGGTAAGAGGGGTGGGAAACTCGCCAAAAAGAAAATAAAACCTACAATTTCAGACTCCCAAACAATATTTAATTTGAGTTCCCACATCCTAACTCCCCATGAAGAATCCCTACTTAGAAAGGGCTTAAAATTTGCCCCTACGGCTATGGCCAACCCCTTTAATCTCTACATTAGCCTTAAAAAATTTTTGCGTAATTTGGCCATTAAAAAGTATTTTTTGAAGAAAGGGCCAATTGCCGCTTATGCAAATCAATCCGATGTATCCCAGTTTGTTCACACCAATTTAGCCAACCCCACAAAATTTAATCCTATCCAGGAATATTCCAGTGCATTTTGCACCTTTGAAACTATGGTTACCACGGACATTAGACATATTAAGAAAAAGAACAACAAATTCTTATCCCATAATTTGAACGCACAGGAATGTAAATCCATAACGGATCTCCAAAGAAACAACAATATCATAATACGACCTGCCGATAAGGGGGGGGGCATTGTAATATTCGACTATAGCACATATCACCAAGAATCTTTAAGATTACTGGGGGATACGGTCACCTATAGGAAATTGAATGGTGATCCCACAGCCAGGTATGTCAAGAATTTAAGCATACTAACTGAACGGGGCAAAGCCCAGGGTCTACTAAATAAAAAGGAATTTCAATATATTACTAACAGATCCCCCAGTATATCCTTATTTTACCATATTCCAAAACTCCACAAAGATAAATCACATCCCCCAGGAAGACCCATAATTTCCGGGATCGATTGTCTAACTTCCAATTTATCTCATTATGTGGATATGCATCTACAGAAATGCATGCCCTTGGTGCCAGCCTATCTCAAAGATACCAGCCACACAATTCAAACTTTGGAAAACATCCAGTGGCAAAATGGATACATTCTTGGGACTCTTGACATTAAATCCTTATATACAGTGATTGACCATCAAAAAGGTTGCGGAGCAGCTAGACACTTCTTAGAGAAATCAGCCCAATATACGGATATTCAGGTCAACTTTCTTGTAGAGAGTATTTTTTTCATTCTCACGCATAATTATTTTTTGTATGAGGATCAATTTTACCTACAAACGTGGGGTACCGCTATGGGCACACGTTTTGCGCCCAGCTACGCAAATTTATATGTAGCCAAGTGGGAGGAGACTTTTATTTTCCAATCGGGACAACTTCGATGTGACTTACTCATGTGGCGTCGTTTTATTGATGACGTTTTATTTATTTGGAAGGGGCCTCCTGGGGACCTAGAGGCCTTTATTTTAAATTTAAACCGTAATGTGTTTGGATTGGAGTTTACTGCTACCACCAGTACATCCAACATTCACTTTCTAGATCTCGAAATTTATGTGGAGGGGCACAGTTTACACACTAAGTGCTACCACAAAGAAGTTGATGCGAATAGTTTTATTGACATCAACAGTTGTCACTTACCAATATGGCTCCTAAATATTCCAAAGGGGCAATTTATGCGATTAAGACGTAACTGCTCCAAGGTGCAAGAATACACTACTGAAGCCATGAATTTAACTGAACAATTTCTTGCTAAAGGTTATCCTGCAGATAAACTTCATGCAGCGAGAAAAGAGGTCGAAGTATTATCTAGGCATGCTCTAATCCATAAAACAGACCTTACTGGTGTTAATCCACTCAATATAACCGATCAAATAAACCACCTACCTATTATCACCCAATATCATCACGGATATAAAGAATTCACGAGCATTATCCGTAAATATTGGTTTATTCTTCAAGGTGATAAAATAATAGGTGATTTTTTGCCTAAACACCCGAGATTTGTGTTTAGGAAAGCTCAAGCGGTGGGCAACTTAGTAGCTCCCACCATCAAATCATCCGTATATAAATCATCAGGGGAGCATACCAAGGGCTTTACACCCTGTGGTACGTGATCCTGCTGCATCCGTACCAATTTTAGGAAAACAATACAGACTACCTTCACCAATCCTCGTAATAAGTCAGTGTTCAGGATTAATGACACCATCAATTGTTTTAACACTGGAGTCATTTATCTAATTAGGTGCCCGTGTGATAAAATCTATATTGGTCGCACCAAACGAAGACTAATTGACCGGATTAAAGAACACTTTAACAATATTGAGAAAGGTTTCTTTGGTCACCCCCTCTCTAGACACTTTAAGGAATGCCACAATAGATCTACTAAGGGAGCATTTTTTTTGTGGTATCCAAGTGGTACGTAGAAACGTTAGAGGTGGTGACTACTTGGGGCAAATGTCCCGGGTTGAAACAAAGTGGATTTTCACTCTGGACTGTTTGGCCCCTAGGGGCCTCAACCATGAGGTTGAACTACATGCTTTCTCATGATAAGTCCTAAATTACCATCTAGTCACAAATTTATTTTAATCCATTTTGTAGTTCAACTAGTACTTTGCCTTTTAATAAATTTTTTATAAATTTTTTATAGATTTGCATATACTCTTAAGATTCAGTTGTGCTAATAGATAGTAAACTTTTCTATACATCTATCAATTCCCTAATTTATAAGTATAGTTTTATAATAGTTTTTATTTTTATTTCAATAAAAGTTGTTTTTAATTCATATTACACTCTTTTAATATATGGGCTCTTGATGTATTTGCCACTTATTTTGGTTGGTAGCAGGTGTAGCATACATTGAAATCCTTTTCCCTTTCAGGTGGTGGGTGGGGAGATAAAAGGGGGGGTGGCTTTTGGGCCATATATAGGGATAGATGCAGCAGAGTTTGACAGCCCTGACGAATAGAGTTGAGCGAAACGGGTCGAAAAAATTCAAAAGTCGACGACTTTTGGCAAAGTCGGGTTTCATGAAACGAAACCCGACCCTAGGATGAGGTCGGCCACGAGGTCGGCGACTTTCCCGCCAAAGTCGCGTTTCAAAAGTTTGTTTTGCGCTCTTTTTCAGCCAATCAGGATCCACGGACACTGTGGGCAACGTGATGACCTAGGCACGGGTCACCACCATCTTTCAGAAGGGCATGCAAGTGATTGGCTTGTTTTGGTGGGCGTCACAGGGGGTATAAAAGGGCGTGCACGCCGACCGCCATCTTACTTCTGCCGATCTTAGTATAGGGAGAGGTTGCTGCTGATTCTGTAGGGAGAGCGTTAGGCAGGGAAGAAGACAAAAAAACTGCTTCTGCTGCTAGCGATTTGGCCAGCACAACACACAAGTCACTGTGTGTGCAGTGCAAGGGGAGGCTATATTGTGGTGTATCAGTGTTGTTGGTTGTTGGGCTGCCTTTTAAGGCTTCCTGACACGCTGGCATTGCTGTTTACCCACTGCTCCGCAAACTGCTTTTTTAAAAGCAATCCAATCTCCCTTATCCTCTAGTCACTTTGGTCACAGGCAGCTGTGCCATCGAGCGTGTCACATAGCGCTCAGATATCAGTGGGCCTCACACAATCCACAAGTGTCCAGTGTCCAAAAGTGTGCGCAGAGATTCAAAATCTCCATTATCCTCTCGTCACTTTGGTCACAGGCAGCTGTGCCATCGAGCGTGTCACATAGCGCTCAGATATCAGTGGGCCTCACACAATCCACAAGTGTCCAGTGTCCAAAAGTGTGCGCAGAGATTCAAAATCTCCATTATCCTCTCGTCACTTTGGTCACAGGCAGCTGTGCCATCGAGCGTGTCACATAGCGCTCAGATATCAGTGGGCCTCACACAATCCACAAATGTCCAGTGTCCAAAAGTGTGCGCAGAGATTCAAAATCTCCATTATCCTCTCGTCACTTTGGTCACAGGCAGCTGTGCCATCGAGCGTGTCACATAGCGCTCAGATATCAGTGGGCCTCACACAATCCACAAGTGTCCAGTGTCCAAAAGTGTGCGCAGAGATTCAAAATCTCCATTATCCTCTCGTCACTTTGGTCACAGGCAGCTGTGCCATCGAGCGTGTCACATAGCGCTCAGATATCAGTGGGCCTCACACAATCCACAAGTGTCCAGTGTCCAAAAGTGTGCGCAGAGATTCAAAATCTCCATTATCCTCTCGTCACTTTGGTCACAGGCAGCTGTGCCATCGAGCGTGTCACATAGCGCTCAGATATCAGTGGGCCTCACACAATCCACAAGTGTCCAGTGTCCAAAAGTGTGCGCAGAGATTCAAAATCTCCATTATCCTCTCGTCACTTTGGTCACAGGCAGCTGTGCCATCGAGCGTGTCACATAGCGCTCAGATATCAGTGGGCCTCACACAATCCACAAGTGTCTAGTGTCCAAAAGTGTGCGCAGAGATTCAAAATCTCCATTATCCTCTCGTCACTTTGGTCACAGGCAGCTGTGCCATCGAGCGTGTCACATAGCGCTCAGATATCAGTGGGCCTCACACAATCCACAAGTGTCCAGTGTCCAAAAGTGTGCGCAGAGATTCAAAATCTCCATTATCCTCTCGTCACTTTGGTCACAGGCAGCTGTGCCATCGAGCGTGTCACATAGCGCTCAGATATCAGTGGGCCTCACACAATCCACAAGTGTCCAGTGTCCAAAAGTGTGCGCAGAGATTCAAAATCTCCATTATCCTCTCGTCACTTTGGTCACAGGCAGCTGTGCCATCGAGCGTGTCACATAGCGCTCAGATATCAGTGGGCCTCACACAATCCACAAGTGTCCAGTGTCCAAAAGTGTGCGCAGAGATTCAAAATCTCCATTATCCTCTCGTCACTTTGGTCACAGGCAGCTGTGCCATCGAGCGTGTCACATAGCGCTCAGATATCAGTGGGCCTCACACAATCCACAAGTGTCCAGTGTCCAAAAGTGTGCGCAGAGATTCAAAATCTCCATTATCCTCTCATCACTTTGGTCACAGGCAGCTGTGCCATCGAGCGTGTCACATAGCGCTCAGATATCAGTGGGCCTCACACAATCCACAAGTGTCCAGTGTCCAAAAGTGTGCGCAGAGATTCAAAATCTCCATTATCCTCTCGTCACTTTGGTCACAGGCAGCTGTGCCATCGAGCGTGTCACATAGCGCTCAGATATCAGTGGGCCTCACACAATCCACAAGTGTCCAGTATCCAAAAGTGTGCGCAGAGATTCAAAATCTCCATTATCCTCTCGTCACTTTGGTCACAGGCAGCTGTGCCATCGAGCGTGTCACATAGCGCTCAGATATCAGTGGGCCTCACACAATCCACAAGTGTCCAGTGTCCAAAAGTGTGCGCAGAGATTCAAAATCTCCAATATCCTCTCGTCACTTTGGTCACAGGCAGCTGTGCCATCGAGCGTGTCACATAGCGCTCAGATATCAGTGGGCCTCACACAATCCACAAGTGTCCAGTGTCCAAAAGTGTGCGCAGAGATTCAAAATCTCCATTATCCTCTCGTCACTTTGGTCACAGGCAGCTGTGCCATCGAGCGTGTCACATAGCGCTCAGATATCAGTGGGCCTCACACAATCCACAAGTGTCCAGTGTCCAAAAGTGTGCGCAGAGATTCAAAATCTCCATTATCCTCTCGTCACTTTGGTCACAGGCAGCTGTGCCATCGAGCGTGTCACATAGCGCTCAGATATCAGTGGGCCTCACACAATCCACAGGTGTCCAGTGTCCAAAAGTGTGCGCAGAGATTCAAAATCTCCATTATCCTCCCGTCACTTTGGTCACAGGCAGCTGTGCCATCGAGCGTGTCACATAGCGCTCAGATATCAGTGGGCCTCACACAATCCACAAGTGTCCAGTGTCCAAAAGTGTGCGCAGAGATTCAAAATCTCCATTATCCTCTCGTCACTTTGGTCACAGGCAGCTGTGCCATCGAGCGTGTCACATAGCGCTCAGATATCAGTGGGCCTCACACAATCCACAAGTGTCCAGTGTCCAAAAGTGTGCGCAGAGATTCAAAATCTCCATTATCCTCTCGTCACTTTGGTCACAGGCAGCTGTGCCATCGAGCGTGTCACATAGCGCTCAGATATCAGTGGGCCTCACACAATCCACAAGTGTCCAGTGTCCAAAAGTGTGCGCAGAGATTCAAAATCTCCATTATCCTCTCATCACTTTGGTCACAGGCAGCTGTGCCATCGAGCGTGTCACATAGCGCTCAGATATCAGTGGGCCTTACACAATCCACAAGTGTCCAGTGTCCAAAAGTGTGCGCAGAGATTCAAAATCTCCATTATCCTCTCGTCACTTTGGTCACAGGCAGCTGTGCCATCGAGCGTGTCACATAGCGCTCAGATATCAGTGGGCCTCACACAATCCACAAGTGTCCAGTGTCCAAAAGTGTGCGCAGAGATTCAAAATCTCCATTATCCTCTCGTCACTTTGGTCACAGGAAGCTGTGCCATCGAGCGTGTCACATAGCGCTCAGATATCAGTGGGCCTCACACAATCCACAAGTGTCCAGTGTCCAAAAGTGTGCGCTGAGATTCAAAATCTCCATTATCCTCTCGTCACTTTGGTCACAGGCAGCTGTGCCATCGAGCGTGTCACATAGTGCTCAGATATCAGTGGGCCTCACACAATCCACAAGTGTCCAGTGTCCAAAAGTGTGCGCAGAGATTCAAAATCTCCATTATCCTCTCGTCACTTTGGTCACAGGCAGCTGTGCCATGAGCGTGTCACATAGCGCTCAGATATCAGTGGGCCTCACACAATCCACAAGTGTCCAGTGTCCAAAAGTGTGCGCAGAGATTCAAAATCTCCATTATCCTCTCGTCACTTTGGTCACAGGCAGCTGTGCCATCGAGCGTGTCACATAGCGCTCAGATATCAGTGGGCCTCACACAATCCACAAGTGTCCAGTGTCCAAAAGTGTGCGCAGAGATTCAAAATCTCCATTATCCTCTCGTCACTTTGGTCACAGGAAGCTGTGCCATCGAGCGTGTCACATAGCGCTCAGATATCAGTGGGCCTCACACAATCCACAAGTGTCCAGTGTCCAAAAGTGTGCGCTGAGATTCAAAATCTCCAGTATCCTCTCGTCACTTTGGTCACAGGCAGCTGTGCCATCGAGCCTGTCACATAGCGCTCAGATATCAGTGGGCCTCACACAATCCAAAAGTGTCCACTGTCCACAAGTGTGTGCAGAAATTCTAAATCTCCCCTGTCCTATAGACACCTTGTACCTTGTTTTACATTACTATATAGTTTGTTCTACATTTCTACCAAAAATGAGGAAGGCTGGTGGAAGAGGCCGTGGAATTGGGCGGGTGTTGGCAGCTGGTAATGATGGTGTTGGTGGTGGATCTGATGGTAGTGGCAAGAGCAAAATAGGACCGAATGCAGGAGGTGCTGACCCTGCGTCATCGTCTGGCTACATAAGGCCTCGAACGCTTAGTTTTCTAGCAGTTGGCAAACCGCTTTTAAAGGCAGAGCATCAGGAAAAAGTTTTGACTTACATTGCTGACTCAGCCTCCAGCTCTATCGCCTCCTCTTCTTCAGTTGTAAAAAGTAAAAGCACTGAGTCGTCATTGGAGGCTCATGTTCATGAACCACACCTTTCCTTGTGTCCTTCACCCCAACCAAGATTGAAGGATGACGCAGGCCATAATACTGATTACTTCATGGAGCTGTTTTCACATACCATGCCTGGATTATCAAGTGAAATGGTGAATTACCCAGGCCAAGATGAATCTGACATGGAGTGCACTGATGCACAGCCGCTGATGGATGATTCTGCTGGTACATTCACTCAGAGCACTACATTGTCCTCGCAGTGTACAGAGCCAGATTTTGACCCTGATGAGACTCAGGTGCCCCTTCCCGCACACTATACCACCATACACGGTGAAACAGAGAAAGGTGCACATGACATAGAAGAGGAGGTGATGGATGACCCAGTTGTTGACCCAGATTGGCATCCATTGGGGGAAGAGGGTGCTGCTTCCAATAGCTCAGATGAGGAGCATCCACAGCAGACATCGACATCGCAACAGCTGTTATCTGGCAGGCCCGGAGCACTCCAAAGACAGGTTCCAAACATCAAAAGAGTTGCTGGACAGCTTGTCCAGAGGGTCAAAAGATCACAGCGTGTTAGGCCGCAAAATGTCTGCCAAAGTAGGAAGAGTGCAGTGTGGCACTTTTTTGAACAAAATCCTCATGATCAGGTCAAGGTTATCTGTAAGAAGTGCGCAAAGACCTTTAGCCGAGGGAAAAATCTGAAAAATTTGAATACCAGTTGCATGCTTAGACATTTAACCAGCATGCACTTGCAAGCATGGACACAACACCAAACCTCAAGTGCCACATGTGCAACTGATCACAACGAAGGTAGTCAGCAACGCTACATTGTTTCCCCCACTGTAAGCCCACCGGTTAGCACAGCAGCAAATGTTGAGGTGTCGTTGCAAGACCACAGCAGTCAGGGAATCCCACTGTTATATCAACGAAAGACTGATTCTAGGCCATCAGAAAGAACACCAACTCCATCACCATCATCAACCCTCTCTCAGTCCGCCCTGTCCACCGCTACTTCCACCATATGCAGCTCTCAAGTCCAGCTCATTCTCCCAGACACTATGAGTAGGTCAAGAAAGTACTCAGTCTCTCATCCGCGTACACTGGGTTTGAACGCCCACATTGCCAAACTAATCTCGTTTGAGATGATGCCCTTTCGGTTGGTGGAAAGCACAGCTTTCCGCGAACTCATGGCCTATGCAGTACCACGCTATGACCTACCCAGTCGCCACTTCTTCTCTCGCAAAGCCATCCCAGCCCTCCACCATCATGTGAAAGACCGCATTGTCCATGCACTCAAGCAGTCAGTGAGCGGAAAGGTGCACCTCACAACTGATGCATGGTCCAGTCGGCATGGCCAGGGCCGTTACGTGTCCATCACTGCGCACTGGGTTAATGTGGTGGATGCAGGGTCCACAGTGGACAGCGGTGGTGGGACAGTGCTGCCTAGCCCACGGTATAGGAAACAGTTGGCTGTAGGCGTTCGACCCTCCTCCTCCTCCTCCTCCTCCAGAAGCGAAAGCTCGTCCACAGAGCGCAGTCGTACGAGCACTCCATCTGCAGCTGCCACTGTTGCACATGATGTGTCCCCCTATCGAGCAGCTAGTGGAAAGCGTCAGCAGGCTGTGTTGCAGATGATGTGTTTGGGCGACAGACACACCGCCGAGGTGCTGGCCGAGTACTTGAAGCGACAAACTGAGTCATGGCTGGGCAGTGTACATCTTGAGGCAGGCAAGGTAGTTAGTGATAACGGCCGTAATATTGTGGCAGCCATAGCCCTTTCAAAACTCAGCCACATACCTTGCTTGGCTCACACCTTGAACCTGGTGGTGCAGTGCTTCCTCAAAAATTATCCGGAGTTAACAGCCCTGCTCCAGAAGGTGCGAAGACTGTGCGCGCACATCCGCCGGTCGCCTGTACACTCCGTTCGTATGCAGAAGCTGCAGCGATTGCTCCACCTTCCCAACCACCGCCTCATTATCGACATTGCAACAAGGTGGAACTCCACCCTGCACATGGTGGAGCGGCTGTGCGAGCAGAGGCAGGCCATAATGCATTTGTGGGAGGATACACGGCCAGGCACTTTGAGAGCAGACATGGAGTTGACAGGCGTGCAGTGGTCGAAGCTGAAAGACCTTTGTAAAGTCCTTCAGTGTTTTGAGGAATGCACACGGCTGGTAAGCGCAGACGACGCCATCCTAAGCATGAGCATCCCACTTATGCGTCTGCTCATGCAAACTTTGACGCACCTTAAGGAGCAGGCGTCTGCAGCCAATGTTGATGAGGAGGAAGAGGAGGAGGGAATCCTTGATGACATTCAGCCATTGTCTGCTCAGGGACCTCTCCTGGACGAGGTGGAGGAAGAAGAGGAGGAGGAGGAGGATGATGGGGATGATTACTTAGTGGAGGAGGATGCATCTCGTGGGGCAAGTGAAAATGTTGGCGTGGCAAGGTCTGGTACAGGATTTATGCGTGACTGGAGGGATATGGATTTGCCAGAAAGTGCTCCTCCACCCAGCACTCGCAGTGCATCATTGACACCGGGAACATTGGCCCACATGTCAGATTATGCCTTGCGGATCCTAAAAAGGGACCCCCGCATTGCCAAAATGATGAACGATGACGACTACTGGTTGGCCAGCATCCTGGATCCACGCTATAAAGGCAAATTACAAAACATCATGCCACAGGAGAACCTTGACCTAATATTGGCTAATAAACAAGCAACTCTGGTAAATCGGTTGCTTGAGGCATTCCCAGCACACAGCAGCGGTGATGGTCCTCACACGAGCCGTACGGGCCGGGAGCAGCTTGGCAGAGGTGTTCGTGGTGCACACAGCAGAAGTGGCGTTGGAGACAGGGGTTTCATGACAATGTTGTGGACTGATTTTTCAAATACCGCTCACACAACTGGTAATACTGCATCGATGGAAAGTGACAGGAGACAGCAGTTGTCAACTATGGATACAAACTACTTTTCCTCCCATATCGATGTTCTCCCACACAGGTCATTCCCCTTTGACTATTGGGCCGCTAAACTGGACACCTGGCCTGAATTGGCCCAATATGCCTTACAGGAGCTCGCTTGCCCAGCTGCAAGTGTGCTATCGGAAAGAGTCTTCAGTGCAGCTGGATCAATCCTGACAGAAAAAAGGACCCGTCTGTCAACCCAAAATGTGGATGATCTAACCTTCATTAAAATGAACCACGCATGGGTTTCCAAGGATTTTGTCCCACCTTCCCCTGATGACACATAGGGTGACAGAAAAATGGCTTGCTTTGGTCCACCTCTTCCTGGTACTTCACCTATTTCGCCTTTTGCATCAGCTGAATGTCCAACATCAACATATGCCACTTTCTAAAACTCCCTAACTGTGCTGCCTCCTCCCCATGGCCGGGGTCACCACCTACTGCACGACACCGTGCGAGTGCCGTTGCCCTGTACAGGTGGGTAGGCCGACTCTTGGGCGCGGGCATTGGCACAGGGTCCCTCATAGTGCAATCAAGTGTCTCTGACGGTGGTGGTGCACACCTGCCGTCAGACACACCGCTGTACTATGAGGGGCCCAGTGCCAGTACCGATGCCCACGAGTGGGCCCCCCTTGCTTGGGCAGGGCCCCAGCATTTGCAATCTTTACCTCTCCCTGCTCCTCCGCTGTGTAATCTGGGCCGTCAAATCCATACTGTGCCTGACACCGTCTGAGCCTGCCTCCTGAGACATATATTTTGAATGTGTACGCTATCCATACATGTTATCCAGGGATACGGTACCCTTTCTAACCTTTGTGCAATCACGTGCAATCCATACTGGGCCTAACACCGTCTGAGCCTGCCTCATGCTGTATAGACATATATTTTGAATGTGTACGCTATCCATACATGTTATCCAGGGATACGGTACCCTTTCTAACCTTTGTGCAATCACGTGCAATCCATACTGGGCCTGACACCGTCTGAGCCTGCCTCCTGAGACATATATTTTGAATGTGTACGCTATCCATACATGTTATCCGGGGATACGGTACCCTTTCTAACCTTTGTGCAATCACGTGCAATCCATACTGTGCCTGACACCATCTGAGCCTGCCTCCTGAGACATATATTTTGAATGTGTACGCTATCCATACATGTTATCCAGGGATACGGTACCCTTTCTAACCTTTGTGCAATCACGTGCAATCCATACTGGGCCTGACACCGTCTGAGCCTGCCTCCTGAGACATATATTTTGAATGTGTACGCTATCCATACATGTTATCCGGGGATAAGGTACCCTTTCTAACCTTTGTGCAATCACGTGCAATCCATACTGGGCCTAACACCGTCTGAGCCTGCCTCCTGAGACATATATTTTGAATGTGTACGCTATCCATACATGTTATCCAGGGATACGGTACCCTTTCTAACCTTTGTGCAATCACGTGCAATCCATACTGGGCCTGACACCGTCTGAGCCTGCCTCCTGAGACATATATTTTGAATGTGTACGCTATCCATACATGTTATCCGGGGATACGGTACCCTTTCTAACCTTTGTGCAATCACGTGCAATCCATACTGGGCCTAACACCGTCTGAGCCTGCCTCCTGAGACATATATTTTGAATGTGTACGCTATCCATACATGTTATCCAGGGATACGGTACCCTTTCTAACCTTTGTGCAATCACGTGCAATCCATACTGGGCCTGACACCGTCTGAGCCTGCCTCCTGAGACATATATTTTGAATGTGTACGCTATCCATACATGTTATCCGGGGATACGGTACCCTTTCTAACCTTTGTGCAATCACGTGCAATCCATACTGGGCCTAACACCGTCTGAGCCTGCCTCCTGAGACATATATTTTGAATGTGTACGCTATCCATACATGTTATCCAGGGATACGGTACCCTTTCTAACCTTTGTGCAATCACGTGCAATCCATACTGGGCCTAACACCGTCTGAGCCTGCCTCCTGAGACATATATTTTGAATGTGTACGCTATCCATACCGGGGATACGGTACCCTTTCTAACCTTTGTGCAATCACGTGCAATCCATACTGGGCCTAACACCGTCTGAGCCTGCCTCCTGAGACATATATTTTGAATGTGTACGCTATCCATACATGTTATCCAGGGATACGGTACCCTTTCTAACCTTTGTGCAATCACGTGCAATCCATACTGGGCCTGACACCGTCTGAGCCTGCCTCCTGAGACATATATTTTGAATGTGTACGCTATCCATACATGTTATCCGGGGATACGGTACCCTTTCTAACCTTTGTGCAATCACGTGCAATCCATACTGGGCCTGACACCGTCTGAGCCTGCCTCCTGAGACATATATTTTGAATGTGTACGCTATCCATACATGTTATCCGGGGATACGGTACCCTTTCTAACCTTTGTGCAATCACGTGCAATCCATACTGGGCCTAACACCGTCTGAGCCTGCCTCCTGAGACATATATTTTGAATGTGTACGCTATCCATACATGTTATCCAGGGATACGGTACCCTTTCTAACCTTTGTGCAATCACGTGCAATCCATACTGGGCCTGACACCGTCTGAGCCTGCCTCCTGAGACATATATTTTGAATGTGTACGCTATCCATACATGTTATCCGGGGATACGGTACCCTTTCTAAC
Organism: Dendrobates tinctorius; assembly: GCF_039654945.1. Taxonomy (NCBI): domain Eukaryota; kingdom Metazoa; phylum Chordata; class Amphibia; order Anura; family Dendrobatidae; genus Dendrobates; species Dendrobates tinctorius. The sequence continues at coordinate 18,538,691 of NW_027361672.1, forward strand.
CTTTGTGCAATCACGTGCAATCCATACTGGGCCTAACACCGTCTGAGCCTGCCTCCTGAGACATATATTTTGAATGTGTACGCTATCCATACATGTTATCCAGGGATACGGTACCCTTTCTAACCTTTGTGCAATCACGTGCAATCCATACTGGGCCTAACACCGTCTGAGCCTGCCTCCTGAGACATATATTTTGAATGTGTACGCTATCCATACATGTTATCCGGGGATACGGTACCCTTTCTAACCTTTGTGCAATCACGTGCAATCCATACTGGGCCTAACACCGTCTGAGCCTGCCTCCTGAGACATATATTTTGAATGTGTACGCTATCCATACATGTTATCCAGGGATACGGTACCCTTTCTAACCTTTGTGCAATCACGTGCAATCCATACTGGGCCTGACACCGTCTGAGCCTGCCTCCTGAGACATATATTTTGAATGTGTACGCTATCCATACATGTTATCCGGGGATACGGTACCCTTTCTAACCTTTGTGCAATCACGTGCAATCCATACTGGGCCTGACACCGTCTGAGCCTGCCTCCTGAGACATATATTTTGAATGTGTACGCTATCCATACATGTTATCCGGGGATACGGTACCCTTTCTAACCTTTGTGCAATCACGTGCAATCCATACTGGGCCTAACACCGTCTGAGCCTGCCTCCTGAGACATATATTTTGAATGTGTACGCTATCCATACATGTTATCCAGGGATACGGTACCCTTTCTAACCTTTGTGCAATCACGTGCAATCCATACTGGGCCTGACACCGTCTGAGCCTGCCTCCTGAGACATATATTTTGAATGTGTACGCTATCCATACATGTTATCCGGGGATACGGTACCCTTTCTAACCTTTGTGCAATCACGTGCAATCCATACTGGGCCTAACACCGTCTGAGCCTGCCTCCTGAGACATATATTTTGAATGTGTACGCTATCCATACATGTTATCCAGGGATACGGTACCCTTTCTAACCTTTGTGCAATCACGTGCAATCCATACTGGGCCTGACACCGTCTGAGCCTGCCTCCTGAGACATATATTTTGAATGTGTACGCTATCCATACATGTTATCCGGGGATACGGTACCCTTTCTAACCTTTGTGCAATCACGTGCAATCCATACTGGGCCTAACACCGTCTGAGCCTGCCTCCTGAGACATATATTTTGAATGTGTACGCTATCCATACATGTTATCCAGGGATACGGTACCCTTTCTAACCTTTGTGCAATCACGTGCAATCCATACTGGGCCTAACACCGTCTGAGCCTGCCTCCTGAGACATATATTTTGAATGTGTACGCTATCCATACCGGGGATACGGTACCCTTTCTAACCTTTGTGCAATCACGTGCAATCCATACTGGGCCTAACACCGTCTGAGCCTGCCTCCTGAGACATATATTTTGAATGTGTACGCTATCCATACATGTTATCCAGGGATACGGTACCCTTTCTAACCTTTGTGCAATCACGTGCAATCCATACTGGGCCTGACACCGTCTGAGCCTGCCTCCTGAGACATATATTTTGAATGTGTACGCTATCCATACATGTTATCCGGGGATACGGTACCCTTTCTAACCTTTGTGCAATCACGTGCAATCCATACTGGGCCTGACACCGTCTGAGCCTGCCTCCTGAGACATATATTTTGAATGTGTACGCTATCCATACATGTTATCCGGGGATACGGTACCCTTTCTAACCTTTGTGCAATCACGTGCAATCCATACTGGGCCTAACACCGTCTGAGCCTGCCTCCTGAGACATATATTTTGAATGTGTACGCTATCCATACATGTTAACCAGGGATACGGTACCCTTTCTAACCTTTGTGCAATCACGTGCAATCCATACTGGGCCTGACACCGTCTGAGCCTGCCTCCTGAGACATATATTTTGAATGTGTACGCTATCCATACATGTTATCCGGGGATACGGTACCCTTTCTAACCTTTGTGCAATCACGTGCAATCCATACTGGGCCTAACACCGTCTGAGCCTGCCTCCTGAGACATATATTTTGAATGTGTACGCTATCCATACATGTTATCCAGGGATACGGTACCCTTTCTAACCTTTGTGCAATCACGTGCAATCCATACTGGGCCTAACACCGTCTGAGCCTGCCTCCTGAGACATATATTTTGAATGTGTACGCTATCCATACATGTTATCCGGGGATACGGTACCCTTTCTAACCTTTGTGCAATCACGTGCAATCCATACTGGGCCTAACACCGTCTGAGCCTGCCTCCTGAGACATATATTTTGAATGTGTACGCTATCCATACATGTTATCCAGGGATACGGTACCCTTTCTAACCTTTGTGCAATCACGTGCAATCCATACTGGGCCTGACACCGTCTGAGCCTGCCTCCTGAGACATATATTTTGAATGTGTACGCTATCCATACATGTTATCCGGGGATACGGTACCCTTTCTAACCTTTGTGCAATCACGTGCAATCCATACTGGGCCTGACACCGTCTGAGCCTGCCTCCTGAGACATATATTTTGAATGTGTACGCTATCCATACATGTTATCCGGGGATACGGTACCCTTTCTAACCTTTGTGCAATCACGTGCAATCCATACTGGGCCTAACACCGTCTGAGCCTGCCTCCTGAGACATATATTTTGAATGTGTACGCTATCCATACATGTTATCCAGGGATACGGTACCCTTTCTAACCTTTGTGCAATCACGTGCAATCCATACTGGGCCTGACACCGTCTGAGCCTGCCTCCTGAGACATATATTTTGAATGTGTACGCTATCCATACATGTTATCCGGGGATACGGTACCCTTTCTAACCTTTGTGCAATCACGTGCAATCCATACTGGGCCTAACACCGTCTGAGCCTGCCTCCTGAGACATATATTTTGAATGTGTACGCTATCCATACATGTTATCCAGGGATACGGTACCCTTTCTAACCTTTGTGCAATCACGTGCAATCCATACTGGGCCTGACACCGTCTGAGCCTGCCTCCTGAAACATATATTTTGAATGTGTACGCTATCCATACATGTTATCCGGGGATACGGTACCCTTTCTAACCTTTGTGCAATCACGTGCAATCCATACTGGGCCTAACACCGTCTGAGCCTGCCTCCTGAGACATATATTTTGAATGTGTACGCTATCCATACATGTTATCCAGGGATACGGTACCCTTTCTAACCTTTGTGCAATCACGTGCAATCCATACTGGGCCTGACACCGTCTGAGCCTGCCTCCTGAGACATATATTTTGAATGTGTACGCTATCCATACATGTTATCCGGGGATACGGTACCCTTTCTAACCTTTGTGCAATCACGTGCAATCCATACTGGGCCTAACACCGTCTGAGCCTGCCTCCTGAGACATATATTTTGAATGTGTACGCTATCCATACATGTTATCCAGGGATACGGTACCCTTTCTAACCTTTGTGCAATCACGTGCAATCCATACTGGGCCTGACACCGTCTGAGCCTGCCTCCTGAAACATATATTTTGAATGTGTACGCTATCCATACATGTTATCCGGGGATACGGTACCCTTTCTAACCTTTGTGCAATCACGTGCAATCCATACTGGGCCTAACACCGTCTGAGCCTGCCTCCTGAGACATATATTTTGAATGTGTACGCTATCCATACATGTTATCCAGGGATACGGTACCCTTTCTAACCTTTGTGCAATCACGTGCAATCCATACTGGGCCTAACACCGTCTGAGCCTGCCTCCTGAGACATATATTTTGAATGTGTACGCTATCCATACATGTTATCCGGGGATACGGTACCCTTTCTAACCTTTGTGCAATCACGTGCAATCCATACTGGGCCTAACACCGTCTGAGCCTGCCTCCTGAGACATATATTTTGAATGTGTACGCTATCCATACATGTTATCCAGGGATACGGTACCCTTTCTAACCTTTGTGCAATCACGTGCAATCCATACTGGGCCTGACACCGTCTGAGCCTGCCTCCTGAGACATATATTTTGAATGTGTACGCTATCCATACATGTTATCCGGGGATACGGTACCCTTTCTAACCTTTGTGCAATCACGTGCAATCCATACTGGGCCTAACACCGTCTGAGCCTGCCTCCTGAGACATATATTTTGAATGTGTACGCTATCCATACATGTTATCCAGGGATACGGTACCCTTTCTAACCTTTGTGCAATCACGTGCAATCCATACTGGGCCTGACACCGTCTGAGCCTGCCTCCTGAGACATATATTTTGAATGTGTACACTATCCATACATGTTATCCGGGGATACGGTACCCTTTCTAACCTTTGTGCAATCACGTGCAATCCATACTGGGCCTGACACCGTCTGAGCCTGCCTCCTGAGACATATATTTTGAATGTGTACGCTATCCATACATGTTATCCATGGATAAGGTACCCTTTCTAACCTTTGTGCAATCACGTGCAATCCATACTGGGCCTGACACCGTCTGAGCCTGCCTCCTGAGACATATATTTTGAATGTGTACGCTATCCATACATGTTATCCAGGGATACGGTACCCTTTCTAACCTTTGTGCAATCACGTGCAATCCATACTGGGCGTGAGAACGGCTGGCGAGCTGTTAAGCAAGCTACAGCACCTGTCCAGACAAGTACAGGGATTCCCTAGCGGGGAGACTTATTTGATTGTTTTCAATGTTGGGACAGCAATTTTTGGGGAGCACTATACTCTGGAGAATGATAGATGGGGCCCACCATACGCTGGAACATTCCAAAGGTGGACATCAGACACTGGAGCAGCATTTACAGGGCCCATTATACTCTAGAGCATTAGAAATGGGGCCCATTATGTTTGGAGCATTATTTGGGCCCATAAGACAGTGGAGCTTCATCCATGGGGACCAACATATACTGTAGCATTATGTGGAGCTCATCATATACTGTTTCAAATATTATATGGGACCAATGATTCTGTATGGAGAAATAGATGGGCCTCGTCATGAGATGTAAAAAGTGAGGTATTTTTCATTGTACTATACCGCTATTTATCTGCCGTATCGGAGCATGATGAGTTGTGGTATGTGTTAAAGGGGCGCTCTTTCGCCCAGGGCACATGAAAACCTGCAGCCAGCCCTCCCCCCCCACAACTTTAGCCAAATAACCCCCATTTTTCAGTGCGTAACTTGTATTATGAAGTTAATTAAGGTTGACAAGCTTAAGTAAGAAGAATTGATGCTTTTGGCATTCAAATGGGCACTGTAGGTGTGTTTCCTGTCCTCCTCTCACTGCCGACTTTTATTCCCCATTGACTTACATTGGGTTTCGTGTTTCGGGACGACCCCGACTTTTCCCTATAATCGGACGATCTTGCTCGACCCGACTTTTGGAAAAGTCGGGTTTCACGAAACGAAACGCGACCCTAAAAAAACAAAAGTCGCTCAAATCTACTGACGAAGAAGGTCCGTAGACCTTAGAAACGCGTTGGCTTCTAGTTTGGCCTGCACACGCTCCCTTCCTTCCCCGGTGACGTCACCCAGCCTCGCCTCCCTCCCTCCCCTCCACGCCACAGCTGCTGTGTACTGGCGGCGCCTCTCGGCCGGAGCGCGCCGCCACTCTTCTCCATCTTCAGCGGCTGTCAGCGTTGGAGATCACCCAACCACATTGCCTATTGGGGCGACTTTTCTTCAGCATCACATCCCCGACTCACACCGCTGTGGCACGCCCACCACCGCATACAGTTCATCCCGGTGTGTTCGCTACTTCGCTACCAGCAAGGCAGGACTGTGGTCTGATTCGTACTCTGGATAACCCCATTTGCGCAAGTATATTCTTTTTCATTTATTCGTTTTATTACACTTCTGGGTAAGCACAGACCCAGTATATACCAGCAGCAGTTAACCCCCTATTATCCATAGCTTATAGACCAGGAAGCGCCAGTGTACACTTGTTACCTCAAGATGAAAAAACACTCACACAGATAGAAAGATAGGCTGAGCAAATGATGGGACCAAAGCTAACTAAATAGGACAGGATAGGAAAGCTGCTGTCTGCAATCCGCCAAAAACCCTATCAAAACAAGGCCAACAGGTTGAAAGGGAAAAAGGCCCTGAAGACGCTAGGCTTCAAAAAGACTATATCAGCACTCAGGTATTTTCTGAAGACAGAGCAAAAAGGAATTCAACTCACCCCAGCAGGGAATGGCAGAAATTCACAAAAACAAGGCAAAACAAAACAAAACACAAATGCAAAAAGCAGTGCAGAAATCTTAGCTTTTGAGGAGCAGGAATCAGACTGGTCTCCTAGAATCCCTCAGAGAGATCACCAGCAAGGCAGAAGGGCGTTGGCAGACTTATATCTAGTCAGCAATTCCCGTCACCCAGTCATCATCATCATACCCAGGTGTTTGGTAATCAGGCTCACTACCTTCCTTCACCAGAAGAGGGAGTTCATCAGACCTCAATGGTGAAGGGGAAAATGAACTCACAACAGTACCTCCCCCTTGAGGAGGGGTCACCGAACCCTCATCCACGCCACCAGGGCGATCAGGGTGAGCCCGATGAAAGGCACGCACCAATCTTTTGGCATGAATATCAGAGGCAGAGACCCAGGAATTATCCTCCTGACCATCACCTTCCACTTAACCAAATACTGGAGTCTCCGTCTAGCCAGACGGGAATCCAGCATCTTCTCTACCTCATATTCCATGTTACCTTCAACTAATACAGGGTCCGGAGGTGCCACCCCAGGAACAACTGGTTCAGCAAACCTCTTCAACAAGGACTTATGAAACACATTATGAATTTTAAATGTGACAGGAAGAGCCAAATGAAAAGAGACCGGATTAATAATCTCCAAAATCTTGTAAGGTCCAATAAATCTAGGCTTAAACTTAGGAGAAGCCACCTTCATAGCGATATTTTTTGATGATAACCAAACCATATCACCAACCTTAAACTGGGGACCAATGGTCCTATGTCGGTTGGAAAACCGCTGGGCCTTTTACTGGGAGAGAGATAACTTATCCACCACTTGGTCCCAGATCTGGTGCATTCTCTCCACCACAGTGTCAACACCTGGGCAGGCAGAAGGCTCCACCTGCCCTGAAGAAAATCGAGGATGAAACCCAAAGTTGCAAAAAAAAGGTGACATCAAAGTGGCAGAACTAGCTCTATTATTTAAAGCAAATTCGGCCAAGGGCAAAAATGAAACCCAATCATCCTGATCAGCGGAAATAAAACATCTCAAATACGACTCCAAGGTCTGGTTTGTTCTCTCCGTCTGCCCATTGGTCTGAGGGTGAAAAGCAGAGGAGAAGGACAACTGAATTCCCAGCTTGGAACAGAAAGTCCTCCAAAATCTAGACACAAACTGAACTCCTCTGTCAGATACAATGTTCTCAGAAATCCCGTGCAAGCGAACCACCTGTTGCAATAACAGGGGCACCAACTCAGAGGAAGATGGCAACTTAGGGAGTGGTACAAGATGAACCATCTTAGAGAACCTATCACAAATCACCCAAATAACAGGCATTCTCTGAGAGTCAGGCATATCAGAGATGAAATCCATTGAAATATGGGTCCATGACCTCCTGGGGACCGGCAAAGGCATCAACAACCCACGAGAGTGAGAACAAGGTTTAAACCGGGAGCAAGTCCCACAGGACTGCACAAAATTCCTGACATCACGAGACAAGGCGGGCCACCAAAAAGACCGACTCACCAGATCTCTAGTACCAAAAATACCTGGATGACCAGCCAATGCAGAGCAATGAACTTCAGACATCACCCTCTTCTTCCACTGATCAGGAACATACAACTTTCCCCTGGGACAACGCTCAGGTTTGTCCTCCTGGAACTCTCCCAGAGCAAGTCTCAAATCGGGCGAGATGGCAGAAAGAACTACCCCTTCGCCTAAGATGGTAGCAGGCTTGGTCACCACAGGAGAATCAGCAAAGAAGCTCCTAGAGAGCGTCAGCCTTGACATTCTTAGTGCCAGGAAGAAAAGAGACCACAAAATCAAAACGTGTAAAAAACAAGGCCCACCTAGCCTGTCTAGGGTTCAAGCGTTTGGCCGACTCCAGGTAAATCAAATTCTTGTGGTCAGTGAGGACCACGACTTGATGTTTAGCTCCCTCCAACCAATGTCTCCATTCCTCAAATGCCCATTTCATGGCTAACAGTTCCCGATTCCCCACATCATAGTTACGTTCAGATGGAGAGAACTTTCGGGAAAAGAAAGCACAGGGATTCATTTTAGATGTTACAGGATCCTTTTGGGACAAAACAGCTCCTGCACCAATCTCAGAAGCGTCCACCTCTACCTGGAACGGGAGTGAGACATCAGTTACCGCAAAACCGGGGCAGAAGTGAATCTTCGCTTCAGCTCCTGAAAGGAAGAAACAGCCTCCGGAGAGCAATTCAACACATCAGCACCCTTCTTAGTCAGATCAGTCAATGGCTTGGCAATACTAGAAAATTTTGCTATAAATTTCCGATAAAAATTAGCAAAACCCAAAAACTTCTGGAGGGCCTTCAAAGAAGTGGGTTGAACCCAATCATAAATGGCCTGTACCTTGGCCGGGTCCATTTCAATAGTTGACGGAGACAAAATAAATACCAAAAAAGAAATCCTCTGTACCCCAAAAAGGCATTTCGATCCTTTGACATACAGGGAATTCTCCCTCAAGATCTGGAACACAGTCCGAACATGTTCCACATGAGAATCCCAATCCTTGGAGAAGATCAAAATATCATCCAGATAGATAATCAAAAATTTATCCACAAAGTCTCAGAAAATGTCGTTCATGAAGCACTGGAAGACAGAAGGGGCATTAGTGAGCCCAAAAGGCATCACCAGGTACTCAAAATGTCCCTCCGGAGTATTAAACGCCGTCTTCCATTCATCCCCATGCATAATGCGGATAAGATTATATGCCCCCCTGAGGTCAAGCTTGGTAAACCAGCAAGCACCTTTAACTCTGGAGAATAGATCCGAAATCAGGGGTAACGGATACTGATATTTAATAGTAATTTTGTTGAGGGCACAATAATCAATACAAGGCCTTAATGAACCATCCTTTTTGGCCACGAAAAAAAACCCAGCACCTAAGGGTGAAGAGGATGGTCCAATATGACCCTTCTCCAACGCCTCCTTAATATAGGATCGCATAGCCTCATGCTCGGGTACAGATAAATTGAAGAGCCGACCCTTGGGAAATTTACACCCCGGGCTCAGTTCAATTGCACAGTCATAACTCCTATGAGGAGGCAAAGACGCAGACTCATTCTCACTAAATACATCATAAAAGTCCGCCAAATAGTCAGGAACATCATGCGACTGAGGAGAGGTGGAAAAAACCGGAGCCTCACTAAGGGCACACCGACAACCCCAACTCACCACAGACACAGATTTCCAATCCAAAACTGGATTATGAATTTGCAAACAGGGAAACCCCAGAACAATGGTATCATGCAAATTATGCAACACCAAAAATCTGCAATTTTCTTGATGGTCTGGGGCGACCCGCATTACCACCTGGGTCCAAAACTGAGGTTTATTTTTCGCCAAAGGAGTGGCATCAATCCCTCTCAAAGGGATAGGCGTCCGCAGAGGTGTCATCGGAAATCCACAACGTTTAGCAAAATCCAAGTCCATTAGGTTCAGGGCTGCTCCCGAATCCACAAAAGCCTTGGCGGAAAATGTGGACAGGGAGCAGATCAGAGTAATTGCCAGAAGAAACTTAGGTTGAACACCACCCACAGAAAACATGTGTGCAAAACGTTTCTCTCGTTTAGGACAGACAGAAATAATATGCGAGACATCTCCAAAAAAAAAACACAGCTTATTACGCTTTCTGAACTCCTGACGCTGCTCCCTGGACAAAACTCTATCGCATTGCATAGGTTCAGACACTTTTTCAACAGGTGGCAACACCTCTCATGCAGTCCTGCGTTCACGTAAACGCCGATCAACCTGAATGGCTAATGACATAGAATCGTCAAGACCAGAGGGAACAGGAAATCCCACCATAGTATCGTTTACGGCTTCTGACAAACCCTTCCAAAAGAGAGCTGCCAAGGCATTATCATTCCAGGTAGTAAGGACCGCCCACTTTCGGAATTTTTGACAGTACAATTCTGCAGAATCTCGACCCTGGTTCAATGCCAACAGGGTCTTTTCAGCCTGATCAATAGCATTAGGTTCATCATACAACAACCCCAAGGCTTGAAAAAATGTGTTCACATTAGTCAGAATAGGATCATCTGGTTTCAAAGAAAACGCCCAATCCTAGGGATCGCCACGCAGCAAAGAGATGACAATTTTAACCTGCTGCGCGGAGCTCCCTGACGAGTTTGGCTTCAAGGCAAAAAATAATTTACAATTATTTTTGAAATTCAAAAATTTAGACCGATCCCCAAAAAACACATCAGGAGTAGGAATCTTTGGTTCAGCAGCATGTGAATGAGCAAGGTAGGCGGAAATTTCACGCACTTCCGCAGCGAGCTGCTCCACACGATCAGACAATTGCTTTATGTCCATTGAGAGAAAAAAAAATTCCCCCTACGGCCTCAGAGATATAGAGGAAAGAATATACACACTTTTTTTTTTTTTTACAATTCTTTCCTGCTATTGAGTACCCTAGGATCTGCGGTATGGCTGGTGATTCTGTTATGAATGAGTCACCATAGGAGGCAAAAACAGAAATACTAGCTAAGTCCAGAAAACCAGAGAAGTTGGCAGCTATCGGATTGCAGACCCCTGAACCTATCAACAACAACACCTAGCAGTAGCCGTGGGGGGTTCCTACGGTGCCCTAGACCCCTCGATCACAGCCGGAGAACTACATAGCCTAAATACAGAAAGGGAAATCTAAACTGCCTCAGAGCAGACCCCAAAGCAATAGGCAGCCCCCAACATATAATGACGGTGAAGCAAGATGAAAAAACACTCACACAGATAGAAAGATAGGCTGAGCAAATGATGGGGCCAAAGCTAACTAAATAGGACAGGATAGTAAAGCTGCTGTCTGCAATCTGCCAAAAACCCTATCAAAACAAGGCCAAGAGGCTGATAGGGAAAAAGGCCCTGAAGACGCTAGGCTTCAAAAAGACTATATCAGCACTCAGGTATTTTCTGAAGACAGAGCAAAAAGGAATTCAACTCACCCCAGCAAGGAATGGCAGAAATTCAGAAAAACAAGGCAAAACAAAGTCAAAGCACAAATGCAAAAAGCCGACCAGCAAACTTTCAGAAAGTTGTGGGAAGCAGGGTGTGTTGCAGTCCGCGCTGCCGAGATTCACAAATCACCTGGGATGCAAGATGTTGTAGCAGTGTACTCCTTTATTTCCTCCTACGCGTTTCGGCGCCCTTCCTGGCACCTTCCTCCTGCCATCCCTGAGGAAGGTGCCAGGAAGGGCGCTGAAACGCGTAGGAGGAAATAAAGGAGTACACTGCTACAACATCTTGCATCCCAGGTGATTTGTGAATCTCGGCAGCGCGGACTGCAACACACCCTGCTTCCCACAACTTTCTGAAGGTTTTTCCATGTGCGAGTGGTTGGTGGAGGTCCTGCAGCAGCTGATTCTGTGATATGCTCTCAAGCCAGTTGTGGGTTACACAACTGGAATAGGTGAGTGGAACTGTATTATACCGCTCATACTTCTAGTGTCACTAGTGATAGGGCACTATTGCGCCTCTTGTTCCCCCCACCATTTTTGTATTGAGCAGCAAACTTAGCTTTAGAGGAGCAGGAATTCAGACTGGTCTCCAAGGATCCCACAGAGAAATCACCCGCAGGGCAGAAGGGCGTCGGCAGCCTTATATCCAGTCAGTAACTCCACTCAGCCAGTCATCATCATCAGCCTCAGGTGTTTGATAATCAGGCTCACTACCTTTCTTTACCAGAAGAGGGAGTTCCTCAGGCCTCAGTAATGAAGGGGAAAATGAACTCACAACAGTGGAGCCTACTGATACAGTATAAGGGACCTTTTTAAACACTTAGGAAGCCTTTGCAGGTGTTTTTTTCAAAACACAAATGCAAAAAGCAGTGCAGAAAACTTAGATTTTGAGGAGCAGGAATCAGACTGGTCTCCTAGAATCCCTCAGAGAGATCACCAGCAAGGCAGAAGGGCGTCGGCTGCCTTATATCCAGTCAGCAATTCCCGTCACCCAGTCATCATCATCATACCCAGGTGTTTGGTAATCAGCCTCACTACCTTCCTTCACCAGAAGAGGGAGTTCATCAGACCTCAATGGTGAAGGGGAAAATGAACTCACAACATTATGTAGTATGTAGTATGTATGTATGTATGTTGTATGAATGTAGTATATATGTAGTATGTATGTATTATGTAGTATGTATGTATGCTGTATGAATGTAGTATATATGTAATATGTATGTAGTATGTATGTATGTTGTATGAATGTAGTATATATGAAGAATGTATGTAGTATGTAGTATGTATGTATGTTGTATGAATGTTGCATATATGTAGTATGTATGTAGTATGTATGTTTTTTTTTACATTCAACACATTAGAAATCATATAGCATACCCTAAAACTAATATTTTATTAATAAAAAACCCACCAGGGTTACACCACAAGTGAACACAAAAGGCAAAACAAAAAAGAGTCCAAAAGTAAATATATTAAAATGATTTGTGGGGAATGTCCTAGGAGTCCCTATTGAGGTAACCTATTTACACCTTCCTGACCGCGGAGGTTGGCACCCTAGGGGGAACGTTGTGGCGCCCCCGCTCAACGATGGCTGTCCCTAGGGGCCCTATTGTACCCTAGCACCACTAATAAAGTCCCTTCCCCGATGCTAAGGGAACCTCTACCAAATAACAGAGACAAACCTACGATGAGGGGGACCCTAGAACCCACAAAATGTTACACATAAAAAGGAACACATATGTTGACCTGTCCTGTAGAATATTTTGACACATCTTGTGATATTCACGATGGTTCATAATCACAAGATTACCACCTTTGTCAGATGATTTTATGACCACCTGATCATTGTTTTTAAGACCAAAGAGAGCATCACGTTCTCCTACCGTCAAATTTTCTACTTCATCCCAGCCCTTCTTTTTATTATTGAGCATTTTGAGATCTCTCTCCACTAGTGACATAAAAATGTCAATGTTTTTAGTGTCACCCAATGGTGGCATCTTTTCACTTTTATTCTTTAATTTAGTGAATGGACCTTTACCGTCCTCTGGGATGTTCTCATTCTCTCTAAGGAGACCCACAAGTGCTTGATAACTCTCGATATCTTCATCACTGAGACCCTGCCTGAGGCATTCCTCTCGATCATTGTGTCTAAAAAATTTCTTCCATTTTAATTTTCTACAGAACAGGTTCAAATCCTTTACCCACTCGAAACAATTGTAACTATTTGTCGGCACAGAGTTAAGGCCCCTTGATAGCACATTCAATTCCTCTCCACTCAGAATATGCGAGGACAGATTTAAAACCTGACTTTTGATTAATTGAACCGAGTTCTTAGCTGGTAACCTGCCCTCGCACCTTGCTCCAAAAAAGAGGAGGATAAGGGTGTAGTAGAAGAGGGAGTCACAGAAGGGGGTCTTACAGGTGCCACTGGTATGCTGGATACTATATGGGATACTTGTTGTCTCATCCCACCCCTGTATGACCCCCTTCCTCGTTTTCATTTTGAGCTTTCCACCGAGGATATGTTCTATCCGCTTTTTGATAATATGATGAGATCTGAAAACTGATGGTGTGGGCATAAGCTCTACATGTGTTTTTTGACCCTGGCTAAGTTTATTAATCATGACCTATGAGGATGTGGTATTTTGGACTATACATATACATGTCTGTGAAGCAATACACATGCTGCGATAATTAGGTGGATTGACACATACTGTTTGCAGCTGATGAGTCATGATGTATTGTACTTTTGTCAGTCATATTTATATGCCTGAGCCATGAGTCAAGACAGCACTGTCTCCCCATAGGCCTATCTATTCATGTGTTCCTTTTTATGTTACATTTTGTGGGTTCTAGGGTCCCCCTCATCGTTGGTTTGTCTCTGTTATTTGGTAGAGGTTCCCTTAGCATCGGGGAAGGGACTTTATTAGTGGTGCTAGGGTACAATAGGGCCCCTAGGGACAGCCATCGTTGAGCGGGGGCGCCACAACGTTCCCCCTAGGGTGCCAACCTCCGCGGTCAGGAAGGTGTAAATAGGTTACCTCAATAGGGACTCCTAGGACATTCCCCACAAATCATTTTAATATATTTACTTTTGGACTCTTTTTTTGTTTTGTCTTTTGTGTTCACTTGTGGTGTAACCCTGGTGGGTTTTTTATTAATAAAATATTAGTTTTAGGGTATGCTATATGATTTCTACTTGAGACCTTTTAGTATTTAAATTGATTTTCATTCAACACATTAGCCAGATGATGGGACTACTATTGTCCCGTCATTGGCTAATATGTCAATCACTGTCATTGTAGCAGGCATAGCCTGATGGGACTTGTAGTCCAATTGGACGATGCCTGCACACACACACAACCCCCGGCAGGCCCGCACAGACCCCCCACAGCCCGCACAGACCCCCAGCAGTCCCGTACAGACCCCCGGCAGGCCCACACAGACCCCCGGCAGCCCGCACAGACCCCCGGCAGACCCGCACAGACCCCCGGCAGCCCGCACAGACCCCCGGCAGGCCCGTACAGACCCTCGCAGCCCGCACAGATCTCCGGCAGGTCCGCACAGACCCCCGGCAGCCCGCACAGACCCCCGGCAGGCCCGCACAGAACCCCGTCAGCCCTGCACAGAACCCCGGCAGCCCGCACAGACCCTGAGAGGCCCGTACAGACCCCCGGCATCCCGCACAGACCCCCGGCAGCCCGCACCGACCCCCGGCAGGCCAATACAGACCCCTGGCAGCCCGCACAGACCCCGGCAGGCCCACATAGACCCCCAGCAGGCCCGCACAGACCCCCGGCAGCCCGCACAGACCCCCGGCAGGCCCGCACAGACCCCTGGCAGGGCATTATGGGAACTTCCGATTCCGGTATTCGATATTGTAAAAATATCGGAACTCAGTATCGGAACTCCTATAGAGCGAATATCGGCCGATACCCGATATTTGCAGTATCGGAATGCTCAACACTAGTGAGGAGTAAATAAGCGTGGAGGAGGTCTTGTGAGAACCGGAGATTACGTAAGGGAAGATGTTGAGAGATTAGTTTAGAAATATACAGAGTAGAAAGGTTATGGATGGTTTTGTAGGTCAGTGTTGGTAGCCTAAACGGATGGGGTCAAGTGCACAAGTGCATCTTATGGATGGAGGACATTTTTTGTCCTTGGCTGAAATGAATGTCAGAGAGGCCAGTCTCTTTTATTGTAGTTACAGTATATTCTCTTGTTTGACTATCCAAATCACAAAGAAAGTAGCATTACTTTGTATATCCCCCTGGAGACTGAGTAAGAGGGCAACCACCTTTAAGTCACCACAGCGGGGCCACAAATGCTTTTCATAGTTCAGGCACCTCAACAGCTGTTTCCAGCTTGATTTGGATGAATCGATGAAGAGCCTCTGGATTATGACTTATCTTCAGAGCTTCCATTAACTTGTTGAAGTTGTTGCATGCCACAAGATCGCCCTCCAAGAATAAGTATTGGACAAGATCTTTATCACAGTTGCCGAAAACATTAATCTGAACATCACACACAAGAAGATTGACCTGCTATTACCTGGAACTAAAGAGCTCTGCTTTCTACTTGGGCACATCCAATTCTCTAACAAGATTGTTCAGTTTTCTTTGTGCTTTAAGGTGTGGTTTACTAATCCTGCCAAAAACTACAAGCAGGGTCATTCATGCACCATTTAAGGCATCAACTGTAGCACAGTATCTCATTCATGTATTGTGAACAAAGTATAGTTGTGGTACTCCTACACACATAAAAGTTCTACACAGAGCAAAACCTGCCAAAAACTACAACCAGGGTCATCCATACACTATTGAAGGCACCAACTGTAGTACCTTAGTCAAATATTCTGAACAAAGTATAGTTGTGGTCCTCCTACATTCATAAAAGTTCTGCACAGTGCAAAGCTTGCCACAAGTTATAAGTACGGTTATTCATAAACCCCCGAAGGCACCATCTGTAGTACCTCATTCAAATATCATGAACAAAGTGTAGTTGTGGTACTCCTACACTCATAAAGGCTCTACACACAGTGTAAAGCCTGGAAAAAAAATATAAGCAGGCTCATCCATTGACCATTGAAGGCAACAACTGGAGGACCTCATTAAAATCTTAATAAAGTATAGTTGATGTACTCTTACACTCATAAAGGGTATGAACTGTAATGTCACATGTGACTGGATACACCGCCTGCAGCAGGGCGAATTTAAACAAAGTTAAGGGAAACACCAGGGAAACCTTTACAATGGAGGGCCCTGCAATAGAGAATGGGGACGTGGAGACCTCCTGCACTCCCCTAAGTCAGTGTCCCTACACTACTGGCGATCCCTAGCCAGGTTCCGCACCTGGCGACGAGCTGGATACCTCAAATCCCTAGCTCACCCTGCACCTATCCCTTTCTAGTGAATTGGACGGTGCAGAAACTAATCCCACCACTGCATTAATACACACACAAGGAAAGTAACAAACAGGGAAAAACCCCACTTAGCTTTGCTCTGTTGCTATTGCTCCCAGCACCAGAGTACGACACCACAGTTCAGCTTCACCCCTGAAGATCGACACCTGAATTCAGCTTCCGCCTGAAGCTATTACACCAGCGCTCCCCTGAGCTGCAAGGAACTCCTCTCTGTAGTTCCTTCCTTCACCAGACTTGGTTGGAAATGAGAAATATCACCAACAGTGAGTGAGACCACCTGCCACTCCTTTATAGATAGGAGCCAGGGTATTACACCTGCTTCATTATCATGTGCAATAACACTAGCCGCCACCGGGGGGCAACTGAACCAAAGTAACCAGAGTGCAATGACCCTAACGGCGACCGGGGGCAAAACTAGAACTAAAACAACCACAGTGTAATGACCCTAACGGCCACCGGGGGCAAAACTAACTTTAAGCCAACAGCTTAAAGGAAAAAAAAGGTTACTTGTGCAAAATCTGTCATAATCCAACCTGGATCATGACATGAACAAAGTGCTAAGTCATGAAAAAATGATGAGGAGGGTAAATGAGTCCAGAAAAAAAATGTGATTGTAAATATTTTTAAAGTTTAGTTGATGTACTCATACACTTATAAAGGCTTTGCAAAAAGTGCAAAGGCAGAAAAACATTTAAAGGCAGATAATACAGTAGTCCTCTTCAGGTGTCTGCTTCTTCTCCTTGCATGGGAGGCTTGGGGACTGCCTGCACCTGCTTCGTGGGTCGTAAGTCAACCGGCTTCGGGTAGTGCCAGAGCCTCTGACATGTAGAAATGGGTGACAGCCCCCTATGTCATTTGCACCATTGCCCTCTCCCACATAGTAGGTGGGGAACCCCAACTATAGTCTGATCTCTCAGAGGTGGTAGTAGCCTCCATCTTGAGCCACTTTGAGGAGCCTCTTCCATGCCAATTCATCCCTCAAGAAGTGTTTATCCTGCTCCCTACCTTCTAGGAACATGCCCACCACATACCAGTGATGTTGCCACTCAATTTTGGGGAACGTGACCCATGTTCCAGCCATCAGCTCTTGCAGCCTTCAAGGCAAGTGTTCTGACTGTACTGCCTTCTGGTTGAACGAGTTATAGTGATGGGTCCCAAACTCTTTGATAGTCCATTGTCTCCACTGCTGCTTGTTCATAATGACCTCCCCCGGGATGCCAATTGATATTTTGTGGCCAGAGGACCTTCTAGAATGACTCTAGCCCTGGTCCTGGCTTGCCTCCTTGTCTCTTTCAAACAACCTAGGCCCCGCTGTCCACTCACCAGTTCCTGGATCCTGGCTGTCCCATCCACAGTCCACAAGAACCCTAGCAATGAAGGCTACAGGCTCAGTGGCTCTGTGAAAGCGGCTGGTCTGGCTTCAATATTCCTCCAATCCAGAGTCTCATGTGATTCTGCTATCTTTGTAGCCCAATAAGCACGTTACACTGTATGGATGACTTATTGAATCCAGAAAAATGTTTCAAAGGTTTTTTGAGTGTTATCTAACACAATAAAGCACATAATACTGTATGGATGAGTAATTGAATCCATGAACATTTTTCAGCGCTTTTTTGCAGTGTTATATACCACCAAAATGTACCACAAAGCATGTAAAACTCTGTGGATGAGTAATTGAATCCACAAAATATTTTACAATGTTTTTTTAGTGTTTTATACCACTGAAATCTACTACAGAACACGTAATACTGAATGGATGAGTAATTGAAGCTAGAAAATGCTTTCAACATGATACTTTATGAATAAAAATATAAGTAAGTATATGTATAAATATCATCACCTCTAATACAAAACAGACTACAGAGGCATAATCTTATACTTATAAACAGAATCCAGATGCATAAAAAGAAACCAACATGTTCACTTGTGATGTATGATGTAAGGATGTTAAAAAAATGTGTAATATAGACCCACATCACCATAAGTAAAGATATGCCTTTACAGTTACACCTGTATCCAAAAAGTATATTTTCTCCCAGCGGAGAGTGACATGTTAAGCATGCTGAAATGAGGAGATTTAGGCTAAGTGCACACGTACCGGAACTCTCGCGGAAATTACCGCGAGAGTTCCGGAATTCCATTCCGCGGGAAAATCGCATTTTAAATTCCCGCGATTTTCCCGCGGAAAAACTAGCATTTTGCAAGCGTAATTAGCTTGCAGAATGCTAGCGTTTTCCAAGCGATCTGTAGCATCGCTTGGAGAACTGATTGACAGGTTGGTCACACTCGTCAAACATAGTGTTTGACGAGTGTGACCAACTTTTTACTACTGAGGCCGCCTATGCAGCATCAGTAGTAAAAGATAGAATGTAAACAAAAAATAAAAAATAGTGTTATTCTCACCTTCCGGCGTCCTGCGCATCTGTTCCCAGTAATCCTTTGCGAAAATGCCCACGATGACGTTTGTTCTCGCGGGATCGCGATGTCTCGCGGTAATTCACGATGACGTCGCGCGAATTACCGCGAGACTTCGCGATCCCGCGAGAACGGACGACATCGCGGGCATTTTCGCAAAGGATTACTGGGAACGGATGCGTGGAGAGGGGCGGGAATGCTGCGCGGGACGCCGGAAGGTAAGAACAACAATATTTTTTATTTTAAATTCTATTTTTTACAGGGATATAATAATAATAATAAATTTTATTTTTATAGCGCCGACATATTCCGCAGCACTTTACATTTCAAAGGGGATTTGTACAGACAATAGACATTACAGCATAACAATAATCACATACAGTAGATTATAACAAATACCAAGAGGAGTGAGGGCCCTGCTCGCAAGCTTACAGTCTATGAGGAAAGAGGTAGACACGAAAGGTGGGTGGTAACAGTTGCCCTGATTGTATGGACCAGCCATAATGTTAAGTGTGTAACAGTACAGACACAGAGGGCTAATGGATGCATAAAGCATGTGGGAACATGATGCTGGGAACCTGGTTATGGTAAAATTTTTGGCTCTGCCACACAGGGATAGGTTAGGTTAATGTGTTGAGGCGATAGGCCAGTCTGAATAAATGCGTTTTCAGGACACGCTTAAAATTGTGGGGACTGGGGACTAATCGTATTAACCTGGATATGGTACCCAACGCCCGGAGGACAGTCTCCTCTCCTCCGGACCGTGGGTACCATCCGCAATTGTTCTGCTTACTTTTCGCATGGTGTGCACAGCCACATGCGGGAAGTAAGCGGAACAATGCATTCCTATGGGTGCGGGATCGCCGCGATTCTGCAAATTAATGAGCATGCTGCGTTTTTTACCGCGAAGCGATTCCGCCGCGGTAAAAACCACAGCATTAGCACAGCTTTGCGGAATCCCATAGGAATGCATGGAAAGCTTATTTTTCGCATCTTCGCAGCAAAATCGTGCGGTTAAAACCACCTCGGAAACGCGAAAAAAACGCTACGTGTGAACTCAGCCTTAAAGCTGCAATGCTCCTCTGGGAAATATGTAAATTGTCTCTTTAGAGAGGAAGAGGACTAAAACTCCAGTGGCACCTATTGGAAGTAGCAATCCTAACAGTCAATGTCAACCCTTTAACGAGCCTTGCCACATGACTTAGGATGAAAGCCAAACCAGAGTCTCAATTTGCAGACACTGTGTTTCGGGGTACTGCCCCTGGTCAGTGCAAAGAGTGAAATTTGATTTGGCTGTGTGAGAGGCGTTAGAGTTCTAGTCCTATTCCTCTTTGAAGAGACAATTGGTATATTTCCAAGAGGAGCATTGTGGCTTTAAGCCTCCTCATCTCAGCATGTTTAGCATGTAATTCTCCGCAAGGAGAAATGATACTTCTTGGATATTCTCCATATTTTACATTTCTATGAATATCGTCCTTTACCCCTAAAATGTCTGAACTGAGTAAGCTCAAGTTTGATCACATGTCTTAATACACATGCCACAAATTGCTTTATTACTAGTGATGAGCGAGCATACTCACCAATACTCGGCACTCGCCTGAGCATCTCACTGAAATTATACTTCTTGGATACTAGTCAGATGCCTCTCACACAGCCAGACCAGATCTCATACTTTGCACTGACGAGGGGCAGTTCCCAAAAACATAGCATATTCAAATTGAGATTCTGGTTTGGCTTTTTTCCTAAGTCTTGTGACAAGGCTCTTTGAAGGGTTGACATTGTCTTTTAGGATTGCTACTTCCAATATGTGGCACTTGAGTTGTAGTCCTCTTCCTCTCTGAAGAGAAAATTTGCAGTTATACCTGTAAAAGAGGAATAGCAGAATGCAGCACGGCATCCCCAGAACCCAATTTTTTTATTAAAAATCTTTTGCTTCTTTAATAAAAATTCATTGATTTTATTATGATTTGTTTAAGTTACTATGTGAAGTGCCATGAACTCAAAAAGTTTTGGATTGCAGTTTGAGCACTCAGTCTCTAAAAGGGTAGCCATCACTGATATAAAGCCTGCACCCCATATACAGCCCTCACCCCCATGTACCCTTGTACACTGATTACCTGCTGCTGCTTTCTCCATGGAAAAACATTTCACTTTCTGCAATCTCTAGGATGGCTACTTCCAGAGAAGTCACATGGGCCTGATCTCAACACATGTCCTTCAACTTGAGAATTCATTGTCTTCCATCCCACCAGAGATAATCATCAACATTAACAGAAAAAACACTTGAAATAGATCACGCTGCCTGCAATGACTCTATATGATATATGACTTTCACTTTTGGTATTGAAGAACTGAAATAAATTAACTTTTTGATGATATTCTAATTTTGTAAGAAGCACCTGTATATCTGTGTGTATATACAGTAAATATATACATATGTATAAATATATATACACTCACTGGCCACTTTATTAGGTACACCTGTCCAACTGTGTGTTAAGACTTAATTTCTAATCAGCCAATCACATGGCGGCAACTCAGTGCATTTAGGCATGTAGACATGGTCAAGACAATCTCCTGCAGTTCAAACCGAGCATCAGTATGGGGAAGAAAGGTGATTTGAGTGCCTTTGAACGTGGCATGATTGTTGGTGCCAGAAGGGCTGGTCTGAGAATTTCAGAAACTGCTGATCTACTGGGATTTTCACGCACAACCATCTCTAGGGTTTACAGAGAATGGTCCGAAAAAGAAAAAAAATCCAGTGAGCGGCAGTTCTGTGGCCGGAAATGCCATGTTGATGCCAGAGGTCAGAGGAGAATGGGCAGACTGGTTCGAGCTGATAGAAAGGCAACAGTGACTCAAATTGCCACCCGTTACAACCAAGGTAGGCAGAAGAGCATCTCTGAACGCACAGTGCGTCGAACTTTGAGGCAGATGGGCTACAGCAGCAGAAGACCACACTGGGTACCACTCCTCTCAGCTAAGAACAGGAAACTGAGGCTACAATTTGCACAAGCTCATCGAAATTGGACAGTAGAAGATTGGAAAAACGTTGCCTGGTCTGATGAGTCTCGATTTCTGCTGCGACATTCGGATGGTAGGGTCAGAATTTGGCGTAAACAACATGAAAGCATGGATCCATCCTGCCTTGTATCAACGGTTCAGGCTGGTGGTGGTGGTGTCATGGTGTTGGGAATTTTTTCTGGGCACTCTTTGGGCCCCTTGGTACCAATTGAGCATCGTTGCAACGCCACAGCCTACCTGAGTATTGTTGCTGACCATGTCCATCCCTTTATGACCACAATGTACCCAACATCTGATGGCTACTTTCAGCAGGATAATGCGCCATGTCATAAAGCTCGAATCATCTCAGATTGGTTTCTTGAACATGACAATGAGTTTACTGTACTCAAATGGCCTCCTCAGTCACCAGATCTCAATCCAATAGAGCATCTTTGGGATGTGGTGGAACGGGAGATTCGCATCAGGGATGTGCAGCCGACAAATCTGCGCCAACTGTGTGATGCCATCATGTCAATATGGTCCAAAATCTCTGAGGAATGCTTCCAGCACCTTGTTGAATCTCTGCCACGAAGAATTGAGGCAGTTCTGAAGGCAAAAGGGGGTCCAACCCCTTACTAGCATGGTGTACCTAATAAAGTGGCCAGTGAGTGTATATTTAGAACTGTGTAACTTATATATATATTTACCGAACATAAGACTAATTGACAAAACGCTATAATACAACTCAAAGCCAATGGTAATGAATATTATTCAAGGAATCATAAACTTTTTCATGTGCAAATGAAGAACACGAAGAGACTCCAAGTCACACCCCAAAGAATCCTTGACAGGTTTAGTAACGACAGAAAACTGTGATAATTATTTTGTTAACTTTGTCTGTAAAAGAATGTATGCCAGTACATAACAGACTGGCATTAGACATACTCTTTTCAAAGGCTGGCTAGACAGCCCTGTTTCCAACGCTGTGAAAAATCTGACATAATGAAAATCCAGCTACCGTACTTTCCAAGCTCTTGGTAGATATTTTCACTTACTTTGTCAATTTCAGTGGGGAAACAATGGTGGCATCTGTGCCCTGGTGCTAAGTGCTCATTTACATGCAGAGGCAGAGAGATATCCGTTTATTATCAATTTTATGCATTACTTCATTTCATGGTGTTAAAACAATTACATTCAAAGGGTTCAGCAGTCCACAGCCAAGCTATTCAGCGCTCCAGCAGCATCATATAATAACGTTATTCAAGGCGAGACACATACATCATAGTTTACTGACTTAGATGTAAGAAAAAAAAGAAAGGAAAAAGAAACGGAGAAACAGCAGTTCCTATAGAACAAGAGAAGAATCTCAAAAAACAGGAGAGTTATTACAATAAGGGGAGGCACGCTTGGATATAAGATTTATGGAGTCCTAGATATTTTTATAAAACTTAGTCACAGTTGCTCAGTAAATCATTGCACTGTCAACACAATCACAATTTATTTCTGGATGTCATATCTAGATAGCACTCCTTATAATCAGTATAAAAGGACAATGTTCTACTTTTGCAAACTATATGAATTAATTTTCAAGGCTATATGACCATTTATCATTCCAATGTTCAATCTGACAATTGCCAATTGTTCCTGTATAATTCAATGACACTTTCATAATGTTCTTATACTGTTGCTCATCAGTACATTCTAAATCAGGATAAATCTATCTATCTATCTATCTATCTATCTATCTATCTATCTATCTATCTATCTATCTATCTACCTGTCTGTCCAATTTATTTGTGCCTATCTCTGGATCATATCTTATCTCTTGTCTAAATTTTTATCTACATATCTGTTTAACAGAAGAGAAAAAAGCAAGTGTGAATAGGTACCAGATTACATGACTGCATAATAATTAAACAAAAGAATACAGCAGCAGTCTGTATGGGCTAAAATGTATGCACACATTGAATATATGAAATTTGAATTGCATTTCTGCTATTTAGAATGTACCGTATATACTCGTGTATAAGCTGAGATTTTCAGCCCATTTTTTGGGCTGAAAGTCCCCCTCTCAGCTTATACACGGGTCATATACCTGGGGGTCAGCGGGGGAGGGGGAGCGGGGGTGTCAGAGATAATACTTACCTGTCCTGCCGTGGTCTCTGCAGCCTCGCTTCTCCACTGTCTCCCTTCCTGTCTTCAGCGGTCCTGTGGTACCGCTCATTACACTCATGAATATGCGCATATTCATGAGTGTAATGAGCGGTACCACATGACCACTGAAGACAGGAAGGGAGACAGTGGAGAAGCGAGGCTGCAGAGTCCGCGGCAGGATGGGTGAGTATAGCGATATTCACCTGTCCGGGGTCCATCGCTGCTCACCGCTGTCTCTACTGCATCCTGTTTCAGTGACGTTTAGGCAGTAGGGGCGCAGTGACGTGGTTAGTGCATGCCACCCCTCTGCTGGCTGAAAAGTCACTGACACAAGAAGCACCAGACAGCGGCGATGGACCCAGGAGAGGAGAGTATGGCATTTTTTGCAGCATATGGGGGCATATTCTATGGAGCAGCATATGGGGGCATAGTCTATGGAACAGCATATGGGGCATATTCTATGGGGCAGCATATGGGGGCATAGTCTATGGAGCAGCATATGGGGGCATAGTCTATGGGGCAGCATATGGGGGGCCTAAACTATGGAGAAGCATATGGGGCATAATCTATGAAGCAGCATATGGGGGCATATTCTATGGAGCAGCATAGTCTATGGATTCTACTTTCAGCTTATACATGAGTCAATAAGTTTTCTCAGTTTTTGTGGCAAAATTAGGGTGTCGACTTATACACGGGTCGGCTTATACACGAGTATATGCGATACTTACAAGAATGAAGGTAATTAATGCATAACTTGGCCAATTCATGAGAGCCCATCAGTAGCGACAAGGCGACCTTTCTCTGATGGGATACTGACAAAATTGTCATAATCCAGGCCGGGTTTTGTATTCTGTCACTCTTTCCCGGTCTGATCATGTCAAGGGTTACCTTTTCTCTGCTTTGTTCTGGCATCAGGTTGGCTATTTCTCTCCAATGCATCCTGCAGGCGGTGTCAGTTATAGTTTCTGCCTACGGTGTGTGTAGCGACTGTGTTAAATTGGAAAACAAAAAAAACACTCATATTCACCAAACACCTAATCCCCGACACCCTTGATCTCCTACAACAAAAATAAAATAATAAGCCAACATATACTTACCTTTCTGCTGTAGTCCATTTAATAACGAGTGTCCCACGAAGACCTCACATGTAGAACAGTTACATCGGGAGATGTAACTGCTCTACCTGGCTGCTGGTGATACACTGACAGGAGGTAATCCTCCCGCAGTGTATCACTGCGCTGTCGTGAGAGTTCACCAGAGTTTGTGCTGTCACTTGCAGCACCGCTGCATGAGAAAATTCTCATACAGCGGTATTGCAGTAAGTGAGAGCACGAACTCCGGTGTACTCTCAGTGATGGACTGCAGGAGAGATTAGCTCCTGTCAGTGTATCACCAGAGTCCGGGTGAGATCGCCATGAGAGACTTGATAAATGGAATACATCGGACAGGGAGTATTTATGTTGGTTTATTATTTTATTTTTCTTGCAGGAGATCGACAGAGTCGAGGATTAGGAGATGCAGTAAGTATGGTAAATTAAGATTCAGTAAAGGAGTCTGTGCGATTATTTCAATTAAATTACTTTATTTTCGCTGTGTCTTTATTTACAATACAACTATAGGATTAGTAATGGATAGTTGTCTTTTAGACGCCTTTCCATTACTAATCCAAGGGCTTGATGTCACTGGACAATACAAAGGTGACATCAACCCTACAAATACTACCCCACTTGCCACCACTACAGGGCAAGTGGGAAGAGCAAGGTGCCAGAATTGGTGCATTTATAAGATGCGCTGTTGCTGCGATGGCTAAGAGCTAATTATTTTAGCCTGGGGGTGCCAATATCCAAGGTCCCTTCCCAGGCTATTAATATCAGCCTGCAGCTGTCTGCCTAGCCTTGACTGGTTCAATTTTATAGGGAGACCCAATGTCAATTTTTTTCTGGGGTTCTCCTGTAAACTAGCCAGTAAAGGCTAAGCAAACATCTGTGAGCTGATATTGATAGCCTTGGAACCTTTATGGCTATTGGCTTCTTACCAGAATATTAACATCAGTCCTCAGGAATCAGCTTTTCCTCTGCTGGTTATGAAAATTACACAGGAGCCCATGCAATTTGAGCCCACTCAATTTTTTAAAAATTTTTTGAAAAATAAGCAGATGTTGCATTTCACGCAAATTTCACCTGTGTGTGTCTTTTATTTAACTCTTTATGTACCATTTTATTAATCAGGGTATCTGGCTGACATATATATATATATCTATATATATTTAATATATTCACTTATATTTGTTTTTGTGTGTAAACATTATATTTGAACATGGTATTTAATGATATTATGGTCTTCAATGGAAAATGAAAAAAAAGAGATTGAACAAGGAAATGACATCACAATTCTTTTTTTTTTGTTAAAAAATATATCTTTATTTAGCTTCCAAAAGCGCATACAAAGCCGCATGAAAATCTGCATCAAAAAAGCTTCAAAACCGTGCAGAAATTCAACTGTGTTTTTTGCCAAGAGGGGCAGAATCCGCTCAGAATTTTACAAAAGCAAATCCGCAACGTGTGCACATACCCTTATACTGATAGGAGGTTTGCTCAGTATCTATCTATCTATCTATCTATCTAACTAGCTATCTTTAGTTTGTTTTATTATTCAATACAATTGCAGAAATGAATTTTTACAGCATACTTTCTGTTAGCACAAATGTTGCAAGGAGGAAAAATGAAAACAAACTAGAAAGAGGCACTTGCTTTATAGTACATAAAGCAAATAATTGTAACTTTACAACCATGGGAAAATAAAATGGAATCTGCACCTATAAATTAAATGTCAAAGAAAAAAAACAATTAAAAGCTTTCTGCTTCCTAAACTTGAGGACCCACCTGAAGCAACAATTACTGTATCAAAATCCTTAAAAAATGGAAACATAAAACATTAATTCAGTATCTTGCTTCCACCCAAATTTAAATATGATGGAAAAAATAAATTCCCACATGTTTTGCTTCAAGACTGCAGAAACCTGACATTTTTCTTATTAACACCTAATAAAAATGCCATTTCCACTGTGTTACAAGGTTTTCAACTAAAACAAAATGCACAGCAGAAAGACTTGGCGTTTTTTTCAATAAAACTTTTTTTTGCCTAAAACAAATAGCAGGTTTTTAAAGGGAATCCTAACTTATAAAGGAGCTAATATTCTCGACAACAATTTGGAACTTTTCTCTGTATGCTAACTTTTTTATGATACAAAAAGGAAAAAAATTGTATAACTGCACAATGACCATGACCTAAAAGGCTATATTGTCATTAAAGATCTAGACTGTCTTAATGTTCTGGGGTTTTTTCACAGATAGTCTATGTAATTTTTCACATGTCCCTGTTTTTTTATGGATCGAGAACTTTGCTAAATAATTATTGAGGCGTTCCTATCTTGATCTGAGTCACTGAAAAAAAAGTACCTATAGGTCGATGATAATCACAGATGGCATGTGAATGGTATCAGCGTGCAAGATGCATGCTGTCCATGATTAACATTTAAATGAGTAGGAGAATGCTTGTAACTTATTTTTTTCTCATTTGTAAAAAAAACTGATGAATCACTGATGGTAAAACTGACACAATGACCAAGCACTAAGTAAACTTGGATCTGAAACACTGATAAATAAAGTTCTGCTTTTTTACATATAAGAAGCAAATTGCCTCTTCAGAGAAAAAGAGGACTTGAACTCTATAGCGCCACCTGTTGGTAGTAGCGATCCTACAAGTCACAATCAACCCTTTAACAAGTCTTGTAATATGTCTTAGGATAAAAGCCAAATCAGAATCTCAATTTGCAGACACGGTGTTTCGAGCTATTGGCTCTCGTCAGTGCAAAGTATGAGAACTGATTTGGCTAGGTGAGAGGCTCTGGACTGAGGTCTAAAGGGTAAGGTTTCTCCTTGTGGAGAGTGACATACCCTCTCTGGCTTGTCAAGCTAAGGAGGCTTATTCGCCGTGCAATGCTCCTCTGGGAAAATAATATGCAAGAAAAATGACAAACATCTGAATGAGATCATAGTGTGTGGGACTTGACTTTAAGGGGATATCTGGAGAGTTTGAAAAAAAATGTCTCTAAGATCTAACAGGCCGTTACAGTGGCATGTAAACGTTTGGGCACCCCTGTTCAAAATTACCATTATTGTGAATCGCTAAGTATGTGGATGATAAAATGATCTTTAAGAAGCTAAAGTTAAGGATGACACATTTACTTTGTATTTTAGGCAAAAGTAAAAAATATATTATTTTTACATTTTAAAAATTGCAAAAAGGAAAATGGGCACATGCAAAATTTGGGCACCCTGCATGGTAAGTACCTAGTAGCAACCCCTTTTTAAAGTATCACAGCTTGTAAACGCTTTTTGTAGCCAGACAAGCATCTTTCAATTCTTGTTTGAGGGATTTTCATCCAATCTTCCTTGGAAAATTTTTCTAGTTCTGTGAGATTCCTGGGTCGTTTTGCATGCACTGCTTTTTTAAGGTCTAGCTACAAATTTTCAATGATAACCAGATCAGGGGACTGTGAGGACCATTGTAAAACCTTCAGCTTGCGTCTTTTGAGGTAGTCTATTGAGGACTTAGACGTGTTTAGGATCATATCCATTTGTAGAATCCATCCTCTTTTCAACTTCAGCTTTTTTACAAATGGTATTATTTTTGCATCAAGAATATGTTGAACATTAATTGAATCAATTCTCTTCTCTACCTGTGAAATGTTCCTCGGCCATTGGCTGCAACAAAACTCCAAGGCATGATTGATCCACCCCCATGCCTAATAGTTTGCAAGATATTCTTTTCCTGTGCCCTTTTTTCTCCACACATACTTTTGATCATTACGGGCAAATAGTTATATTTTAACCTCATGGGAATTGTTTCTAAGATGCATCAGAATTGTTGAGATGTTATTTTGCATTCTTCTGACACTGAATTTTATGGTGAGGACATAGGAGAGGTTTTCTTCTGATGACTCTTCTATAAAGATCATATTTGTGTAGGGGTCTCTGAATATTAGAACAGTGTACCACAGTCTGCTAAATTTTTCTGGAAGTTTTGGTTCTGTTTGACTCGTCGAATGTACATAGATTCAATGGGAGGCTAAACCAAACACAACACCTTAAGGAGTGACAAAAAGCTTCCCAAATAACTAAATTATGTACAGACACCATGAAAAGTGGCATCAATTGAACCACAGTAGAAATTTGCAAATAGCACAACAGCAATTAGTCATGGAAAATTCATGAGGTATCAGGATCTGGCCCAGCATTTACAGCTTTAATTGAAGTTTCAATTAAAGAAGTGGTGTAAGCCTTCTTAGTTGGGAGCTCTGATACCTCATGCAATTTTTTTTTAATTCCAGCCACACTCAGATGGCACAAGCATCAGTTTCATCCAGTAATATTGAAAAATGTAAGGGAAGTAACACATGTTGTTGACTGATCAATTGACCCGCAGTAGAATCTTTTATAATGGCAGAGAAACAGTCAGCCATGGGCCATGCATGAGGCACCATGGGCTGCCCCAGCATTTACAGCTTGAAATTTCAATGAGGACCTGGTGGATAAGGGAGCAGTGTAAGCCTTATTAGAAGGGAGCCCTGATAACTCATGCAACACCTCTTTTTTTTATTTCAGCCACGCTCACATGCACAAACATCAGTTTCATACAGTAATATTGGTAGAAAAATATAAGGATAGTAACACAGATAGTTGACTGAGTGTAAGTGCAGGCCTGCTTGTCTGGGAGACCTATTTTCACAGGCAACCCACTAGATGGAGACCCAACTTGGAGTCTCCACATTTAAAAAAAAAATTGTTGTCACACGCCACTAAAGTGGCATCAATTTCCACAGACCAGAAACAGTATAATAGGACTCTGACCTTTCACTTGCAGTAGCAACACCAGACACAGATGACACCACAAAGGTGGCACAGACTGCAATAACGCAAAATCAATGCATGGCACTAAAAACTACACCATCTCCTAGTCTGCCCAGTCTGTATCTGGGGTGAAAAAATCATTGGAGATCCATGACTTGTTCATTTTAATGAAAGTTAGGCTGCCTACACTTTCAGGGGACAGCCTGATGTGCTTACCCATCAGGACACCACCAGCTGTGCTGAAAACAAGTTGTGTTGGGCATGCCAAAACCTCCAAGCCGTGAAAGGCAAGCACAGGCCACTCTTCCATTTTTGAAGACCAAAATGGTCCAAGCCCCCGATGGCATTGATATTTAGCTTCAGATACTCCTGCAGCATCCTCTCCAATCATTCACAATGTGTCAGACTTTTACTCTGTTCTACTGGTGCACAGGCTGGTCTACAAAATGTGTGAAACGACTCACAGAAATTGCTTATGCCACGTACTCTGCTGCTGTTGCTAATGTTTTTGCGATGGCACCTTGATGTTTCTGGGGTTGGATGTCTAGAACTGGGATGCACACTGTGTGCCTCATTGTTAATCAACTCCTAAGATTGTCAACAGGCGTGTTTTGATACTCTAGCATGCTCGCATACCTTTCCAGGGGGAAAAGCATCCGGCTAAATTTATTCTTGTATCGTGGATCTAACAGAGTGGCAACCCAGTAGACAGCACTATTTCTAACCCTAAGAATATGGTCATCATGTTGAAGATAGTGCAGCAAGAAGGTGCTCATGTGTTGGGCGCTTCCATAAAGTCCAAGACCATGGTGTGATGATGGTTGGATAACACTCAAGGTTGCTTCCTCCATCTCCTCCCACCAACCACAGACAACAGAAAGGGGATCATTATCCTCTTCATTTCCTGACTGCAGCTTGTCTCTCACCTCACCCTCCACCATTTGTTCCTCGGCTCCTGCAACTTCACTAACAGTTTGTTTAGTACCATGAACCACCCTTGACTACCCTCCCATGGCACCCACCTGTGCGATGACAGTCTGCAAATTTGAGATACTGTTATCCCTTCCGCATCCTCGTCTTTTTCCATCTCTTCCTCTGGGACCACTACATTCTCACGTACACTATTCAAAGTGTTCTCCAGCATGTAGATGATCAGAATAGTGATGCTGATGATGGCATCATCAACGCTAACTATCTTAGTAGCCATTTTGAAATTGTGCAGAAGGGTGCAGAGGTCCTTCAACTGTGCCCACTCTGCAAGTGTGATTTCAACCACATCTATACTGTGTTTGCCCAGGCTACAATTGTCACTATCCATTTTTGGATTCATGGCAGCTCTGGTTCCAGCATGTTTTAAATGTAGCTTTTTTCATTTCAGGACCAGCGGGGGTTAATGTCAGTTTCCCTATCTGGCAATCTGTTGTAAATGCAGAGTTTCTTGGTCAGCTGATGTGAGGTGTGGCCACTCCCACCATACTTTAAATGGTCACCTGATGCATCAGCTGACTGTCGGTGATAGAGCAATCTACAGTGACCAAGCCAGGAGTAAGGCACTTGCTGACTGCTGAGGTGTATCAGCTGGTTTTGTGAGTTCGTGATCCTGGTGCCTTTATTTGTTTTGTGGTGCTTTGCAGCAGAGGAAATAGTAAAGCTAATTTGTGTTATTACCCTGTCAGTCTCGTGTTTGTCACTGTCCCCTGTGTTGTACTATCTGCAGTGGTGAGGCTAGCACTCCTTGCCAGCCAGTGCACTAGCTCACATGTGTGAGGTTTCCCCGATTTGGGCCACAATCAAGTTTGCAACGTTATCTCACACATTGCGCCCTGGTGAAAGGTTCAGTGGAAACAGCCATTGCTCTAACTTAGCCTAGATAGCTGTCCACAACTCTTGAGCTGTGTGACTGTGATATCCAAGGCATATTAATTTTAACACTGCCTGATTGCTGTGAGCCATGGCAATGCAGTATTAAGGTTTGGGGGATACTATCTGCACTGTTGGAGCACATGTCTGATTAAAGGAGTAGTTGAGGGCACAGTTGGAGGTCATAGAGGAGGTAGAGGAGCCAGAATCAGAGGAGGAACCTATAAATACAGAGGTTTGCCCACAAGTCTTGGGGATTCAAAGACGTATGGAGCAGCCTCTTTGACCGCATGCCCCCACAGCCACCAGAGTCACCCAGTGCCTAGTCAGTGAGATTGTAAAATCCTTGCTCATGTTTGCTCATCCAGGTGTCAGAAGTGAAATGCACTCTTACAGACATAGATTTTTTCAGAGAACTGTTGATGTTGTCTGCGACATGCTGGCGTAATGCAGGCACAGCTTTCATAGAGAAGTAATGGCGACTGGGCAACTGGTACTGAGGGACTTTGATGTCCTTCATCTTTCTGAAACCAACTGTATACACCAGGCAAAAAGGCAGCATTTACGTGGTTAACAGATTGAAGATGGTGGAGTTCAAGCTCTTAGCTTTGCCATGTGTAGGCAGAAACATTCTTTTACGTGACCACAACTGTGGGTCCGAGGGCTGGCTGCTGTGCTGAGAGAGGGCAGAATGTGAAGAACAGGACAAACTGCTGGACTGTGAGTGAGGTACAGGCGGAGATGTTATGGTGGATTGAGAAAGAAGTCATGTCTTCTTACATAACAGCTGATGGACTCTTTCTCACCCCGACTGTAGGGGGAAAACAAGTGGAGTTTTTGCAGGAGGAGACCTGTGTGAGAAGAGTTGGTAGGGTGACAGAGGAGAAAGAAGAGGCAGATGGGGTGTTAGGCATCAGGTTTTCTCCTCTGCACAGGAGGAATCCCGAGCCTTGCCCTGTGCAGTCTCCCATTCAGTCCCGACCACAGAGGAGGCTGCTCAGCAAAGATGTCGATCCCGGCGTCTTGCTCAGGTTACTGCTGTCAGCTTGGTTGCTGCTGCTATTCCTGGCACAGCTATAGCAACCTGCACTGGCCAGCAGTGAGCAGCTCCTGGGACTAAGTCCTGTCCTTCTTTCGGGCTACTGAGCATGCCCACGGGTCGTCCCCTCATTGGAGGCCAGGGGTCACATGCTCAGGTCCTGTTACAGCTCGGATTGGGCCATCAGGAAGGTCCCGGAAGGCTGCACCTATAAAAGGTTTGCATGGATGCTCAGCCATGCGCTAATATAGTATTAAGTTGTGGTATGTGTGATGATGGATGCATGCATCTGGTGAATGACTTATTATGAAACCCCTACCCTTGGTACACATGTGTGGTGTAGCCTAGCCTGTCCAGTGCCCAGGCTTAGGGTAGGTAGTTGGTGGAGTCAGCGCCGAGTGGTGGCACTGTATAGCACCACAGTGCTTCCAGTTCCTCTCACACGTTATGCCAGAGAGTGTCATCTGCACGAGACACCTCTGTACTGCATACGCCGCAGTGTCCGTCTCAGTGCGCAGTTACTGCACTTTCCAGTGCTAAGCTTAGGCTGGCTAGTGGCGTCCTCCAGAGTGGCGTTGTATGCACGCAGGGCGGTAACACAACTGTTTGCTGCACCCTGTGACTACTAACAGGGCACAGAGTTTCTCAAGGGTTAATCCCTGGCGCCGCAGTAGCGGTTCCCTAAGCCGTAGTCTGTGAGGTAACAGGCTTCGGAGTCTCCTTCTGCGGCTCTGTGCTGTAACAGAGTTCGCTCCTGCGCACACTGGATCAGTGGTTACCCTGCCGGTGTTCAGCTAGTATCCGCCATTATCGAGCAGCAGTTTACCATCTCTGCACGGTGGACTCCGGGTTGCGATCGCACTTTATTATATTTTATATTTAGTGTGATTCGCAACCCTAATAGTATATTAGTGCCAGAGTCTGGCTCTAATGGTGGATGAGCAGTGACTTTATGCGTGCATCTGGCAGCTGGAGGGCAGGTTGGCGGCCCTTGAGCATCCAGCTTCAGCTGCGGATGATACCGCGGTCGCGCTCCAGGCAGCCACTGACGCTGTCTCCCGTGTGTCCACTGCCATCCCTGTCCTGACTTTGTCCCACCTTTCACTACCCGAGAAGTTCTCAGGCGATAGTGCGTCATATAGGGGTTACGTGAGCACATGTTCTATACAGCTAGAGTTGCTGGCTGCACGATTCCCCTCCGAGCGGGCTAAGGTGGGATTTATCATTTCCCTCTTTTCAGGCAGGGCTTTGGAGTGGGCCATACCACTGTGGGAGCGTGGTGATCATGTGGTGCTGAGTGCCACTCAGTTCTTGGCCACTGAAGCAGGTCTTCTTGGGACCACGAGTCATCCATGACACGCGCTCCGGCTGCTGGCATTATCGCAGGGCTCGTCCTTGGTTGGTCACTTCGCCATCCAGTTCAGGACGCTGGACTCTGAGTTAGAGTGGCCAGATAAGGTCCTCATACCGGCATTCTGGAGAGGTTTGGCTGACCATGTGAAGGACGCCCTGGTCACCAGAGAGGTTCAAGCCACACTGAAGGAGCTCATCACCGTCTCCACCCGTATTGACCTTCGCTTTACCAAGAAAAGGATGGAGCGGTCTCAGTGTAGGTAGAGGTTTAGGTTGGCACCTAATTTTGCTAAACCTCTGGAATCTTCTGATTGGGCGTCCGAGCCTCAGGGGGCCATGGGGTCTTCTTGCGCCAGATCGAGATCCGCCCGAGTAACTGTGGTCTGTCTTGTTTGCCGGCAGACTGGTCACCTTGCCAACCGGTGCCCACACCGGTCAGGAAAATGCTCGCCTCTAGTGGTCATAGGAGGGGGCTCACTAGACTCAGCATCTTTTTCCTCCAAGCTGACCTTTAAAGGAACGCTTGAGGCTGGTTCTTCCACTTTGGCGGTGGAGGTTTGTGTTCACTCCTGAGTGGAAGGCAATTTCATGTCTTCAGCCTTCGCTCAATGGAGTGCAATACCCCTGGTTATGATGGCAAAGCCAGTCATTGTCAGGGTGGTGAATGGCGTGACTCTACCCTCTCAAATTACCCACCAGACCACCCCATTGATACTCTCAGTGTCTCCGTCTCATCAGGAGATGATATCCCACCTCGTCATGCCCGAGGGTATCGATCAGGTCCTCTTAGGGGTTCCCTGGATAGGGTTCCACTCTCTCCATATAGAGTGGTCCTCAGGGAGGATTCTTGGTTGGGGTAAAGCCTGTGAGGGTAGATGTCAGAGGGAGTGCATTCACATTGCTTCCACCGAAGTCCCCACAGATCTTTCCTCTCTCCCCAACCACTATCAACAGTATGCAGACGTGTTCTCCAAAAGAGCGGCGGAGACTCTTCTGCCCCATCGCCCCTATGACCATCCTACTGACCTCTTGCCTGGTGCGGAGCCTCCTCAGGGTCGAGTCTATCCCCTTTCTCTCCTAGAGACAGAGACCATGTCTCAATATATCAGGGAGAATCTGGCAAGGGGATTCATTAGGAAGTCAATGTCACTAGCAGGGGCGGGATTCTTCTTCGTCCAGAAGAAGAACGGAGAACTGCGTCCCTGCATCGATTACAGGGCAAAACCAAAAAAACTGAACTGGAGTAGACTTGAATGACATGCATGATGTAAAAGCATGTTCACACTGGCCATAAAAGCAAGAAAAACCAAAGGAAAAACAATGTGTGTATATACCCTAATGAAAATAAATAAGTAAAAAAGCAAGTGCATTAAATAACATAGGGTACTTGGTAAACACTGTTTTGATCAAAAAAGTATAATGCTGTCCCACGACGGCTTTTATGGCCAGTGCGAACATGCTTTTACATCATGCATGTCATCCAAGTCTACTCCAGTTCAGTTTTTTTGTTTTTTCTTCAGCATTTTTGTATTCAGTACAAATAGGGTGTGGCCTCCTTTCTACTGAGCTGTGTAGTTCACTTATAGTCCCTCTGAAGCTGGGTGTCCGTTTGGGACCCAGAGACTCTGCCACTATTCACACTAGGTAGGTTTTAACCGTTAGCATAGTTACTGTCTCAAATGGGTACACCTTGCAGTGGTGGGACAGCTTTATACATTTTTGATCAAAACAGTGTTTACCAAGTACCCTATGTTATTTAATGCACTTGCTTTTTTACTTATTTATTTTCTTTAGGGTACATACACACATTGTTTTTTCCTTTGGCTTTGCTTGCTTTTATGGCCAGTGTGAACATGCTTTTACATCATGCATGTCATTCAAGTCTACTCCAGTTCAGTTTTTTTGTTTTTTCTTCAGCATTTTTGTATTCAGTACAAATAGGGTGTGGCCTCCTTTCTACTGAGCTGTGTAGTTCACTTATAGTCCCTCTGAAGCTGGGTGTCCGTTTGGGGCCTAGAGACTCTGCCACTATTCACTGTTATGAATGAGTCACCGTAGGAGGCAAAAACAGAAATACTAGCTAAGTCCAGAAAACCAGAGAAGTTGGCAGCTATCAGATTACAGACCCCTGAACCTATCAACAACAACTAGCAGTAGCCGTGGGGGGTTCCTACGGTGCTCTAGACCAATCGATCACAGCCGGAGAACTACATAGGCCTAAAGACAGAAAGGGAAAACTAAACTGCCCCAGAGCAGACCCCAAAGCAATAGGCAGCCCCCAACATATAATGACGGTGAAGCAAGAAGAAAAAACACTCAAACAGATAGAAAGATAGGCTGAGCAAAAGATTGGGCCCAAGCTAACTACATAGGACAGGATAGAAAAGCTGCTGTCTGTAATCCGCCAAAACCCTATCAAAACAAGAGCCAACAACTGAAAGGGAAAAAAGCCCTAAAGACGCTAGGCTTCAAAAAGACTATATCAGCACTCAGGTATCTTCTGAAGACAGAGCAAAAAGGAATTCAGCAGACCCCAGCAGGGGATGGCAGAAATCCAGAAAAACAAGGAAAAACAAAACCAAAACACAAATGCAAAAGGCAGAGCAGAAAACTTAGCTTTTGAGGAGCAGGAATCAGACTGGTCTCCTAGAATCCCTTAGAGAGATCACCAGCAAGGCAGAAGGGCGTCGGCTGCCTTATATCCAGTCAGCAATTCCCGTCACCCAGTCATCATCATCCTGCCCAGATGCTTGGTAATCAGCCTCACTACCTTCCTTCACCAGAAGAGGGAGTTCATCAGACCTCAATGGTGAAGGGGAAAATGAACTCACAACAATTCACACTAGGTAGGATTTAACCGTTAGTGTAGTTACTGTTTCAAATGGGTACACCTTGCCGTGGTGGGACAGCCTTACACTTTTTTTATCAAAACAGTGTTTACCCATTACAGGGGTCTTAATGCTCTCACTGTTAAGAAAAAGTACCCATTTCCCCTGATATCAGAGCTGTTTGATAGGCAACGGGGAGCGAGAGTGTTTACCAACCTCGATCTGCGGGGGGCTTACAACCTGTTTCGTATCCATGAGGGGGAAGAAAGGAAGACGGCAATTAACACCAGGGATGGGCACTATGAATACCTGGTGATGCCCTTCGGGCTCTGTAATGCTCCAGCTGTCTTCCAAAACTTTGTGAACTATTTCTTCCGGAATATGCTTACCACCTCGGTAGTTCTACTCTCCAGATATCGACTCCCACCGGAGAGATGTTCGCAAAGTTTTTGACCTCCTGTGGGCAAACTCCCTCTATGCCAAGTTGGAGAAGTGTGTGTTTGAGCAGGAGTCCTTGCCTTTCCTGGGCTACATCATCTCTGCCCAGGGATTGGCCATGGATCCTGCCAAGCTACAGGCGGTGATGGATTGGCAGGAGCCCCATTCTCTCAAAGCGGTGCAGCGCTTTATGGGGTTCATAAACTACTATCGCCAATTCATCCCCCACTTCTCGACATTGGTAGCCCACTTGGTGGCCCTCACCAAGAAGGGCACAAATCCCAAGTTGTGGTTGGTACCTGTCTTCAAGGCCTCTCCTCCTTTAAGTCCCATTTCGCTAGCGCTCCCATTCTACATCTCCCCAATGTAGAAAAAACCCTTCATACTGGAGGTGGATGAATCTTCTGTCGGAGCTGGAGTGGTCCTTTTACAGAAGGACACGCAAGGTCGGAAGCAGCCATGCTTGTTTTTCTCCAAGACCTTCACACCGGTGGAGAGGAATTATTCCATCGGGAACAGGGAGTTGGCCTTTTCGGAGGGGAGACACCTCCTGGAGGGGACTCGCCACCCTTTCCAGGTGTTCACCGACCACAAGAACTTGGTGTATTTGCAATCGACCCAGCGGCTGAACTCTCGCCA
The DNA here is from genome assembly GCF_039654945.1 of Dendrobates tinctorius. Taxonomy (NCBI): domain Eukaryota; kingdom Metazoa; phylum Chordata; class Amphibia; order Anura; family Dendrobatidae; genus Dendrobates; species Dendrobates tinctorius. The sequence continues at coordinate 18,576,942 of NW_027361672.1, forward strand.
GGCCAGATGGTCCCTGTTATTCTCCCGGTTCCACTTTACCCTACATTTTCTCTCCGGGGAGAAGAATGTCAGTGCCGATGCTCTTTCTCGCTCCGTGGCGTCATCGGAGAAGCCTTGGCTCATTGTCCCATCCGAGAGCCTGAGGATCATGGCTCCGGTCGCCCTTGAGTCAGTCCCTCTGGGCAAGACATTTTTCCCTGCCCATCTGTGATCAGAGGTCCTCTCTTGGGCTCACTCATCCAGGGTCGGTGGACATTTTGGACAAAATGGACCTCTGAGCTTCTGATGAGGATGTACTGGTGGCCGCATATGGCCCATGACATCAGGGACTATATTCAGGCATGCATCTCTTGCACCCAGAATAAGTCTCCTCGACAGTGGCCCACTGTTGTCTACTTTACCCCCTGCCAGTAGCAGCCAGGCCCTGGGAGATGGTCAGTATGGACTTTGTGGTGGGACTGCCCAAGTTCAGTGGCAGCACGGTCATTTGGGTTGTCACCAACCATTTCTCTAAGATGGTGCACCTGGTACCTCTCTCCCGGTTACCTTCTGCATGGGGCGTGGCAGCGTTGTTCGTTAAGCACGTTTTCCGCCTGCACGGCATGCCGGACAAGATTGTCAGCGACTGGGGTCCCCAGTTTGCATCTCGGTCCTGGAGAGAGCTCTGTAACCTGCTCAGCATTGAGCTAAATCTCTCCTCAGCTTATCATCCTGAAATGAACAGGTTGGTAGAGAGGGCCAACCATACCCTGGTCACATATCTACGACATTTTGTCTCAGCCAGGCAGGATGACTGGACATCCTTGCTGCTGTGGGCGGAGTTCACTTTGAACAACGCTGTGGATGACTCCACCGGTCAGATCCCATTCCTCCTTAATTATGGCCAGCATCCGTGTGTTCCTGTGCCATCCACCAACTCTAGGGTGGCAGACTGGGCGGTGTAGGCACATGACATTTGGGACCGCACTCAGGATGCCTTCCGGGCCTCCAAGGAGAGAATGAGGTCCTCCGCTGATGCACACCGGCGCCCTGCTCCAATCTTTGCTCCCGGCGACCTGGTGTGGCTCTCCGCCCGTAACATCAGTCTGTGGGTCGAGTCCACTAAGTTCGCGCCTTGCTATATAGGCCTTTTCAAGGTCCTTGAGCAGGTCTACCGTCTGGCCCTTCCTCCACGCCTGGGTATCACTGACACCTTTCATGTGTCCCTCCTTAAGCCTGTCCACATGTCCCAGTTTTCTGAGTCATCTGCCGGGACATCAAACTTGTCTTCGGATGAGTATGAGGTGAATTCCATCGTGGGGTGTAAGGTGGTACATGGCAAAAAAGTTTTACCTGGTGGACTGGAAGGGTCATGGCCCAGAGGATACGACCTTGGAGAGAACATTTGTGCTCCCCTGCTCATTGCAACCAGCGAGGTTTGAGAGGGAGGGTGCCCTAAGGGGGTAATGTTAGGCATCAACTTTTCTCCTCTGCACAGGAGGAATCCCGAGCCTTGCCCTCTGCAGTCTCCCATTCAGTTCCGACCACAGAGGAGCCTGCTCAGCAAAGACATCGATCCCAGCGTCATGCTCAGGTTAGTGCTGTCAGCTTGGTTGCTGCTGCTATTCCTGGTTCAGCTATAGCAATCTGCACTGGCCAGCAGCGAGCAGCTCCTGGGACTAAGTCCTTCTTTTGGGCTACTGAGCATGCCCGCAGGTCATCCCCTCATTGGAGGCCAGGGGTACATGCTCAGGTCCTTTTACAGCTCGGATTGGGCAATCAGGAAGGTCCCGGAAGCCTGCAAATATAAAAGGTTTGCATGGATGCTCAGCCATGCGCTAATATAGTATTAAGTTGTGGTATGTGTGATGATGGATGCATGAATCTGGTGAATGACTTATTATGAAACCCCTACCCTTGGTACGCATGTGTTGTGTAGCCTAGCCTGTCCAGCGCCCAGGCTTAGGGTAGGTAGCTGGTGGAGTCAGCGCCGAGTGGTGGCACTGCATAGTGCCATAGTGCTTCCAGCTCCGCTCACACGTTATGCCAGAGAGTGTCATCTGGACAAGACACCTCTGTACCGCATACGCCGCAGTGTCTGTCTCAGTGGCGCCGTTCCCAGTTACTGCGCTTTCCAGAGCTAAGATTAGGCTGGCTAGTGGAGTCTGCCAGGGTGGCGCTGTACGCACGCAGGGCAGTAACACAACTATCAGCTGCACCCTGTGACTACTAACAGGGCACAGCGCTTCTCTAGGGTTAATCCCTGGTGCCGCAATAGCGGTTCTCTAAGCCGTAGTCTGTGAGGTAACAGACTTCAGCGTCTCTTTCTGCAGCTCTGTGCAGTAACAGAGTTTGCTCCTGCGCACACCGGGTCAGCGGTTACCCTGCTGATGTCCACCATTATCGAGCAGCAGTTTACCATCTCTGCACGGTGGACTCCGGGTTGCGATTGCACTTTATTATATTTTATATTAAGTGCGATCCGCAACCCTAACATGGGGTTGATGGGCCAGCTGGTGGTTAGCGAGACATGCTAATCTGCATTATAGTGCAGATATGGTATGGTATGTTGATCGCACATGTGTCAGTTCATCCATGTAGTTGTCAAATTATGGCAAATTTTGCCTCTACTGAGATTTTTTTAGAACATCCAAAATGATTAGGCGTAACAGCTCAAAAAAAGCTAAAACAAATGTGTATATAGATATATTATATAATAATTGTTATGGACGGCGGAACGCACCAAATATACAATAATAGAAGGCGCGTTCGCCGCCCGGGGTCCACTGTGCGGTAGGTGACAAGACCGCTGCTGAACAATGGCAGATGCACCTAATAAGTGCGGTACTGCGCTCGGGTTAACGTCACCCGAACGCTAAGAGCGGCTCTGTTCTGGCACAGAGTCGCGAGTGAAAAGTAATACAAAGACGCGGGCCCTGTTAGTGTCACAGAGGCCTGTGTGTGGCGTCGCAGCCGCGAACATCAGTAGCTGCGGTTAGTGCAGCGCAGCGGCAGGTAAAGCCGCAGGCGTCGGCGCTGAGACACGGGCGCCAACGGACGCTAGTGTAGGCATGGAGCACGTGGCGTGTAGCTTGCCACAAACTGGGACTGACTATCCAACTCACTGTCACCATTCGTATTAACCAAGGGAGGGGATCATAATGAGTCAGTCACCAGTCCATACATCCATCACCATACACACACAGAATATTATGCTACACTAGCACATCGCCGAGCCGCCCTGCGGGCTTTTTATAGCGATGCGCTTCCGGGACCTTCCATTAGCCTGGGAAGGACCAATCAGATCTGACGCAGGACCTGAGCATGTGACTCCTGCTCTCCAGTGAGAGGTCAAGCTGCGGGCATGCCCAGAAGCACGGCATGAGGACTTAGCCTCAGGAGCCGTTCCCTGCAGAGCAGGTTGCGCTGCCATTGCTGCACCAGAGGTGGCAGCAATATCCAGGCTGTCAGAGTGAGTCTGAGCAGCAAGCCTGGCTTGCTGTGTTTGCTGAGCAACACCCGGAGCGGTCGAGGAAGAATGGGAGACCACAGGATGTCTTGCTCCGGACTCCCGCTGTGCAGCGCCAGGAATCTGACACCTAACATTACCCCCCCTCCTAGGGCCCCCCCCTCTGAGCCTCTCTGCGCTCAAAGGCCGCGATCAGGAGCGTTGCATGAATGTTTTCCACCGGCTCCCAGGTCCGAGCCTCGGGACCATGACCCTTACAGTCCACCAAATAAAACTTTTTGCCACGGACAAACCTGCGCCCCACGATGGCGTTAACCTCAAACTCGTCAGATGATAAGCCTGATGACCCGGTGGATGGCTCAGAAAACCGGAGCGTGTGAACTGGTTTGAGGAGGGACACATGAAACACGTCCGAAATGGCCAAATGTGGAGGAAGAGCCAGGCGGTAGACCACTGAACTAAGTCGCTCGAGGACCTTGAACGGTCCAATGTATCGCGGTGCGAACTTGGATGACTCGACCCGCAGTTTAATGTTCCGGGTGGAGAGCCACATCATGTCGCCAGGGAAGAAGCTTGGCGCGGGTCGCCGATGCGTGTCGGCGGACACCCTCATCCTTTCTTTAGATGCCCGGATAGCATCCTGAGTGTGGTCCCAAATGTCCCGGGCCTCCACTTCCCAGTCTCCCACCCTGGAATCAGTGGAGGACACCGGCATTGGGACAGGGACGCGTGGGTGTTGACCATAATTTAGGAGAAAAGGCGTCCGACCAGTGGAATCGGCCACTGCATTGTTTAGGGCAAATTCAGCCCAAGGCAACAAGGATGCCCAGTCATCCTGCCTGGCAGAGACAAAATGCCATAGATAGGTGACCAAGGTCTGATTGGCCCTTTCGACTAGGCCATTCATCTCGGGATGGTAGGCGGAAGACAGATTTAGCTCAATGCTGAGTAAGCTGCAGAGCTCCCTCCAAAATCGAGACGCAAACTGGGGACCTCGGTCACTTACGATTTTATCCGGCATGCCATGTAAACAGAATACATGCTTAATGAACAGGACGGCCAGACCTCGAGCGGAAGGCAGGCGTGCGAGTGGCACCAGATGTACCATTTTGGAAAAATGGTCGGTAACCACCCAGATGACCGTACTGCCTCCGGACTTGGGCAGGCCAACTATAAAGTCCATGCCAACCATCTCCCATGGTCTATCCGCTACTGGCAGGGGAAACAAGAGCCCCGCCGGCCTCTGTCTAGAGGGCCTGTTCCGGGCACACGAGACGCATGCTTGCACGTATGCCTTGACGTCTCGAGCCATATGTGGCCACCAATATGACCTTGCCAGGAGTTTGGTGGTCCGTTTATTACCAAAATGGCCACCTAGCCTGGAGGAATGTGCCCAGGCAAGAACCTCCGACCGTAGCCGAGGGGGCACCAAGGTCTTGCCTGGCGGTACCGACTCGAGAGCGATAGGAGCCACGGTCGTAAAACTCTCCGGAGGGAGAATTAACCGAGGCCCGGCTTCTCCTTCCTCCACTGAAACCACCGAGTGTGAAAGAGCATCTGCACAGATGTTCTTCTCTCCGGAGAGGTAGTGCAGGGTGAAGCGGAAGCGGGAGAAGAAGAGCGACCACCTGGCCTGACGGGAATTCAGACGTTGGGCCGTCTGAAGGTGGACCAGGTTTTTATGATCCGTAAATACCTGAAAGGGAAACCGGGCTCCCTCCAGGAGATGTCTCCACTCGGAAAAAGCCAATTTCATGGCTAGCAGCTCCCTGTCACCGATGGAGTAATTTTTCTCCTCCAGTGAGAAGGTCTTGGAATAAAAGAAGCAGGGATGCTTCCGACCTTGAGCATCCTTTTGATAAAGGACTGCTCCTGCACCGACGGAAGAAGCGTCTACCTCAAGGATAAACGGCTTATCCATATCGGGACGGTGTAAAATGGGAGCGCCTGCAAAGTGGGATTTTATGGATGAGAAGGCCTTAGAAACCTGTTCGGTCCAAGCCTTAGGGTTAGCTCCTTTCTTCGTGAGAGCAACCAAAGGAGCTACCAGAGTGGAGAAGTGGGGTATAAATTGGCGGTAATAATTAACGAACCCTAAAACGTGCTGCACCGCTTTAAGAGAATGGGGTTCCTGCCAGTCCATAACCGCTTGTAGTTTGGCCGGATCCATAGCCAACCCCTGGGCCGAGATGACGTAGCCCAGAAATGGCAAGGACTCCTGCTCAAACTGACACTTCTCCAGCTTGGCGAACAGGGAATTCGCCCGCAGGCGGTCAAATACCCTGCAGACATCTTTCCGGTGGGTGGCCAAATCTGGCAAAAAGATGAGGATGTCATCCAGATAGACCACCACCGAGGTAGAAAGCATGTCACGGAAGACATCATTGACGAAGTCCTGGAAGACAGCGGGCGCATTACAAAGGCCGAAGGGCATGACCAGATATTCATAATGGCCATCCCGAGTATTGAAAGCTGTCTTCCACTCATCTCCCTCACGAATACGGATCAGGTTGTATGCCCCTCGCAGATCTAGTTTTGTAAAGAGCCGAGCCCCTCGTAACCTGTCGAACAACTCAGAGATCAACGGGAGAGTGTACTTATTCTTTACTGTGATGGCATTGAGGCCCCGGTAGTCGATGCAGGGGCGTAACTCTCCGCTCTGCTTCTGAACGAAGAAGAACCCTGCACCGGCCGGTGACACCGACTTCCTGATAAAACCCTGCGCCAGGTTCTCCCGGATATGTTGGGACAAAGCCTCTGTCTCCAGGAGAGATAATGGATAGACACAACCTCAGGGAGGTTCTGTGCCTGGCAGGAGGTCAATCGGGCAATCATAAGGATGGTGCAGCAGGAGTGTCTCCGCAGACTTCTTAGAGAAGACGTCCACGTACTGGTGGTAGGGTTTAGGAAGCGTGGAGAGATCTGTAGGCAGCTCCGTGGACACTACCTGAAGACTGTCCCTCAGACACCTTCCCTCGCAGTCCTTGCTCCAGCCCAGTATCCTCCCCGAAGCCCAATCAATGTGAGGGGAGTGACAACGAAGCCAAGGAACTCCGAGGAGTACCTGATCGATGCCATGGGGCATAATAAGCAGGGACAGGGTCTCCCGATGTGAGGGTGACATAGCGAGACTGAGTGGGACTGTCTGATGGGTCACTTGTGACGGTAATGGTGCCCCATCCACCACCCTGATATTCAGAGGTCGAGGGAGTAATACCAGAGGAATAGCGTGACTCTGGGCAAAGGTCGAGGACATAAAGTTCCCCTCGGCCCCAGAGTCCAGAGTGACCTCTGCCTCCCAGGTGGAGGAGCCATTATCTAATGTACCCCGGAATACCGGTTTAGGTGAGAAGGGTCCCGTTTGGGACTGACCACCACCTACGGCCACTGAACGGGGTCGTTTTTTCGGCCGCTGAGGGCATGTGCCAGCCGAGTGGCCAAACTGTCGGCAGTGATAACAGCGCACAGAGCCCTGCAACTGACGTGGCTTAGTGCCGGTGCGAGATACCTCCATGGGCTCGGTGGAGGGAGGCTCCTGTGCGGAATGACTCAGCGGTTCAGTAAAGGTGGGGGCCAAATTAACCTTACGTCTGGATTGAGCCCTCTCCAATCCGCGCTCCATGAATCGGAGATCAATGCGGGTGGAGACGGCGATCAATTCCTCCAGACTTGTGGGAATTTCTCTGGTGGCTAGAGCATCTTTTACGTGCTCAGCTAGGCCTCTCCAGAACACCGGGACTAATACTTTGTCCGGCCACTCTAGTTCGGAAGCCAAGGTCCGAAAGCGGACAGCATAATGGCTAACCGAGAGTGAGCCTTGTGTTAAGGATAACAGTTGGAGAGCCGTATCGTGCGTGACCCGTGGTCCCAAGAAGACCTGCTTCAGAGCCGCGAGGAACTGAGCAGTCCCCTGAACCACGGGATCATCACGTTCCCACAATGGCGTGGCCCACCGTAATGCCCGGCCAGATAACAAGGAGACAATAAAGCCCACCTTAGCCCGCTCTGTAGGAAACCATGCAGCCAGCAACTCCAGCTGAATGGAGCACTGGCTGACGAATCCCCTACAGGTGGCGCTTTCACCCGAAAACTTATCGGGGAGCGGGAGGCGAGAGATTGTCGGCGAGGGCAAAAGAGTGGGCACACGTGAGATGGCCTCAGCGACCGTCTGAGTGGCAGCTAGCACAGCACTCGCAGCTGAGTTGGTGCTCTTGATAGCTGCCAACCTGCTCTCCAGCTGCCGAATGTAGCGCTGCAGCTGCTGCACGTCTGCCATTGCCAGCCATACCCTGGCGCTAGTGTAGGCGTGGAGCACGTGGCGTGTAGCTTGCCACAAACTGGGACGGACTATCCAACTCACCATTCGTATTAACCAAGGGAGGGGATCATAATGAGTCAGTCACCAGTCCATACATCCATCACCATACACACACAGAATATTATGCTACACTAGCGCATCGCCGAGCCGCCCTGCGGGCTTTTTACAGCGATGCGCTTCCGGGACCTTCCATTAGCCTGGGAAGGACCAATCAGGTCCGACGCAGGACCTGAGCATGTGACTCCTGCTCTCCAGTGAGGTCAAGCTGCGGGCATGCCCAGAAGCACAGCATGAGGACTTAGCCTCAGGAGCGGTTCCCTGCAGAGCAGGTTGCGCTGCCATTGCTGCACCAGAGGTGGCAGCAACATCCAGGCTGTCAGAGTGAGTCTGAGCAGCAAGCCTGGCTTGCTGTGTTTGCTGAGCAACACACGGAGCGGTCAAGGAAGAATGGGAGACCGCAGGATGTCTGGCTCTGGATTCCTGCTGTGCAGCACCAGGAATCCGACACCTAGCAATAATAGCATGAGAAACCAAAGAAACTGCTAGACATGTGATGGTAAGAAGGGAATGGGACCAAGGTAATGATATAATATACGTTTATTAAACAGTGGGTGGCAATAATTGACACTGTGCAACAGAGTGCTCGCACATAAAAACATGTTAAAAACAATACTTGTACACAAAGATGTAAAATTGATTCAAAGGAGTGGGGGACCACAAAAAGGATAAGATGAATAGTTATCTTGTGTAACGGTGGTAAGCCCTTTAAAATGTAACATAAGTAATGTGCATACAGATGATAATATTTTTTGCAAATTTGGCAGTTAACGTGTGTTGAGTCATCCTTTGCAGTCTCAAAAAAGGTCCAGGCTAGGCAACCCTTGCCGCCCCTGCGAACTGCACACTTATGATCGATGCTGGCCACAGTCACCACCACCTTTAAAGATTGTACTGTGTGTGATGTTAAAAAAGGGAAGAAAGTTCCAGCGCTAGGAATGGAAAATTAAAAATCCATTTTATTGTGCCAATGCATATTAAAATTCCAGCAGGTACAGCATATCAGTCGGATGACTGCAGAACAACGCGTTTCGACACCTCAGGTCTTAATCATGTTCTGACATTAAATGCAACCAACTTCCTTATGTTGGATTCTCCCACCTCCAATAATCAGAAATAGATGTGTGAGCTGCTCCAAAGGAGCTCCTGATATGGTAATGGTAGGAGAGCCAAACAGAATGGAAGGAAAAACAGTCAGTGTAGACAACATAACATAAATAACATGCATAATATATAATATACTTTATCTTTTTTTCTCTCTTTCTTTCCTTTCCCCTCTTTCTCCCTTTTCCTTTTTCCTTTTAAAAGGAGATATAAAAACTCCTAATGTAAAATAAAAAAGATGAATATGAACATCAATAATTGCAACCACATATTTTAAAGTACATATCACATATTCATGTCCCATAAATAATGTACCATAAATTATACTACAAAAGGATATGTACAAAAAAAAACAAAAAAAAAAACCACGCAATCAAATATATAGGTAAATTCAGTATCCACCAAGACATCATCCCATCATTATTAGGGACAATTCCTAAGAGAAATTTTTATCCACATTAAATAAGTATGATGTCTACTGGATACACAAAAATCACATCATCTGAATTGTATCAAAGAGCAGTCTTTTCTCTTCCCTATATCTCTCCTCCTACCCCTTCTTCCTTTCCTCATTCCTTTCTTTATCATATTTTTATTTATCAGATTAATATAAAGGAGAGAAAAAAGAAAAAAAAAAAAATGAAATGAAAATATCTCCAAAAAAACTTTTTAAAAAAATGTTTTTCTTTTTTTCTTTCTCTCCCTTTCCTTCCTTTCTCCTTTCCCTTCTCTTTCTATCTTTTTATTTTATATAAAAATATTTGATAAATCTCCAAATGAGAAAACCCCAACCAATACACAACAAACGATCCATACAATATATTGCAACCCCTGAATGAGAGTCTGGGATAAACGTATTTAATAATGCAATATAAGATCCTGTCGGCTATTCATTCCATCTGGATATCTTGTGCCCAGGGTGAAGATCCAGAAGGACTCCCTGTTCAAGAGTTTCCTTCTGTGATCTCCACCCCGAATCGGTCTGTGCACCTGTTCTATTCCCATGAAGTAAAAGCCACTGACATCCCCCTTGTGAACTGTGGCAAAGTGCTTTGAAACTGCCGAAACCGCGACAGCATTATGATTAGACACATCTGAGAGATGCCTCCTGATTTTGACCTTCAGGGGTCCCGTGGTGCAACCAGTGTATTGGATGTTACAAATTCTGCATGATATTAAATATACAATGTAGGAGGAATTACAATTTATTAAGTTTTTAATGGTAAATGTTTTTTATTTACCATAGAAAAAAATGTTTTTCCTTTTTGTGCAAAATTACAGGTTTTACATCTAGCTGCACCACATTTATAAAAACCCTTTAGTGTCATCCATGAGGATCCTTCTATCTGGCCACTCTCACTAGTAAAAAGACTGGGGGAAAGAATAGTGCTAAGTGTAGGTGCCCGTTTGGCAACATACCTAATATTATTATGAATCACCTGTTTTAGAATGGGATCCTCATTAAGGATTGGTAGGTATTTTCTCACAATGCTAGTAACCGTATTATACTGATTACTATAATTGGTTGAAAAGACAATATTATTATTAGTTTTATTTTTCAGATAAGATGATTTATGTTTAAACAGTAAGTCTTCCCTGTTGATTTCACGTACAATTGATTTAGCTCTATTAAGAATCCAGGGACGATACCCCCTCTTGGAAAGCCTGCTGCAAACCTGACTTTCTTCCCTATTGTAATCACTGGATTGGGAGCAATTTCGTTTTATTCGAATCAATTCCCCCACCGGAATATTATTCTTGGTCTGTACCGCATGGCAGGAATCTGCCGTTAAGGCTAGTTTCACACTTGCTTTTTTTTGCAGCGCGTTTTTCCCGCAAAAAAACGCATTGAAAAAACGCATACATAAGCATACAACTGCTGCGTTTTTTTCAAGCATTTTTATGAGCATGCATGAAAAAAAGCAGCGTTTTTATGCGTTTGTATGCGTTTTTAGTGCGTTTTTACCGCGTTTGCGTTTTTTTCCAACATTTTTAGGTGGCCCCTCACACTACCCAAACCATGACTTTACTAACCCTAACCCTGACCCTAACCCTAACCCTGACCCTAACCCTAACCCTAACCCTGACCCTAACCCTTAACCAAATCATACTTAACCCTAACCCAAACCCTAAACCCTAACTAACCCTAACCCTAACCCTAACCCTGACCCTAACCCTAACCCTAACCCTGACCCTAACCCTAACCCTAACCCTGACCCTAACCCTTAACAAAACCATACTTAACCCTAACCCTGACCCTAACCCTAACCCTAACCCTAACCCTGACCCTAACCCTTAACCAAACCATACTTAACCCTAATCCTGACCCTAACCCTGACCCTAACCCTAACCCTAACCCTGACCCTAACCCTTAACAAAACCATACTTAACCCTAATCCTGACCCTAACCCTGACCCTAATCCTTAACAAAACCATACTTAACCCTAACCCTGACCCTAACCCTAACCCTGACCCTAACCCTAACCCTAACCCTGACCCTAACCCTAACCCTAACCCTAACCCTGACCCTAACCCTTAACAAAACCATACTTAACCCTAATCCTGACCCTAACCTTGACCCTAATCCTTAACAAAACCATACCTAACCCTAACCCTGACCCTAACCCTAACCCTGACCCTAACCCTAACCCTAACCCTGACCCTAACCCTAACCCTAACCCTAACCCTGACCCTAACCCTTAACAAAACCATACTTAACCCTAATCCTGACCCTAACCCTGACCCTAACCCTTAACAAAACCATACTTAACCCTAACCCTGACCCTAACCCTAACCCTGACCCCAACCCTAACCCTAACCCTGACCCTAACCCTAACCCTAACCCTAACCCTGACCCTAACCCTTAACAAAACCATACTTAACCCTAATCCTGACCCTAACCCTGACCCTAACCCTTAACCAAACCATACTTAACCCTAACCCTGACCCAAACCCCAACCCTAACCCTGACCCTGACCATAACCCTAACCCTAAACCCCCTTAACTAACCCTAACTCTAACCCAAACCCCTAAATTCCATGGTTAAAAAAAAAAAACGCATATGCAAAAAAACGCATACATGAGCATGCCAGTGCGCACATATGCGCATCCATAGGCTATAATGGCCATTTTTAGTGCAAAACGTGCGCATATGTGCGCATGCGCTTTTTTGCAGGGCCAAAAAATGCAACATGCTGCGTCTGGAAAATACCAACGCACACCCCAAAAAAACGCAGCGCATGAAAATCGCATACATGCGCTTACCAGCGCGCAGGTATGCGCACCCATGTTAAATATAGGGGAAAAAACGCATGCGCAGGTATGCGTTTTTTTCCAGCGCTAAAAAACGCAAATGTGAAACCAGCCTTAGATGGAATTAGTGGCAATAGGTTTGCGGTAAGGAGTGACTATGACCACATCCGAATCACTAATAGATAAGGTGACGTCCAAAAAATTCATTGTGGTCAAATGATGATAAGAGGTAAATTTTAGATTAAATTCATTAGTATTCAAATATGAAACAAACCCCTGTATACTATCTTCTGGACCACACCAAATCATCAGCATGTCGTCCAAATATCTGCCATACCAAAGCAGGCATTTGGAAAATGGATTCTCATCCGAATACAGGAAATCCTCCTCCCACCTCGCCATAACGATATTTGCAAGGGAGGGGGAGAAGCGAGCTCCCATACTAACTCCTCTGCACTGCAAATAAAAATTTTTGTCAAAAGAAAAATAATTATGCTTTAGGAGAAAATCAGTAGATGAGATTAAAAAATCTTTCAAACATGTGTCATAGTCACTAAATCTGTCTAAATGTTGGGATAGGCAGCGTAATGCAACGTTATGAGGTATAGATGGATATAAAGATATCACGTCGCATGAGAGCCAGGAATAATGAGATTTCCAACAAAAATTGTCCAGAGCCTTAACCACCTCCTTTGTATCCCTGATATAACCTGGTATATCAAGAATCAAAGGTTCTAGAAAATGATCTATCCAGCCTCCCAAATTCTCCACCAATGAGCCAATGCCTGAAACTATTGGTCTCAGTGGGGGAGGAAAAATGTTTTTATGAACTTTTGGGAGACAATGGTAAATCGGAACCACAGGGTTTTTATTAAATAAAAAATCCTTAGTTTTCTCACTAATAGCACCCACACAGACTCCTTCCTCTAGATTTTTCAATAATAAATTATTATAATGTCTAGTGGGGTCCTGATCTAACTCTATATAGGTGTCTATATCCTGTAGGTCCTGAAGAATCAATTTTTTATATAAACCTGAATTCAACAGTACAATGGCACCCCCCTTATCAACCTCCCTGATTATAAGATCAGGGTTAAGTTTTAACTCTTTCAGAGCCAATCTTTCCCTGTGTGTTAGATTATCCTTAGGGGGAACCATTGTATCATTCAATTCTATAAGTTCAGTGACAATAAGCTCCTGGAACAAATCCAGTATTGGGGGTCGTGATTGTACCGGATAATATTCCCGATTAGAAAGTGTAGGTTGAGCAAGCATGGTGGATTTAACCAAGGCAGTATCACAATTGGCAGAAAGGAGTCTAAGATCCATTACAGCTTTCTGTTCACAAAAGGAAAAAAAAGTGTTACTACAATTAGGAATAATCATATCAGTATTAACCCCTTAGCGACAGAGCCAGTTTGCAGCTTAATGACCAGGCCAATTTTTACAATTCTGACCACTGTCCCTTTATGAGGTTATAACTCTGGAACGCTTTAATGGATCCTGCTGATTCTGAGATTTTTTTTTCGTGACATATTGTACTTCATGTTAGTGGTAAAATTTCTTCGATAAGTCTTGTGTTTATTTATGAAAAAAACAGAAATATGGCAAAAAATTTTAAAATTTTGCAATTTTAAAACTTTAAATTTTTATGCCCTTAAATCAGAGAGATGTGTCACATAAATTTCTTAATAAATAACATTTCCCACATGTCTACTTTACATCAGCACAATTTTGGATGCAAAATTTTTTTTTGTTAGGAAGTTATAAGGGTTAAAAGTTGACCAGCGATTTCTCGTTTTTACAACAAAATTTACAAAGCCATTTTTTTTAGGGACCACATCATATTTAAAGTCATTTTGAGGGGTGTACATGACAGAAAATACCCAAAAGTGGCACCATTCTAAAAACTAGACCCCTCAAGGTGCTCAAAACCACATTCAAGAAGTTTATTAACCCTTTAAGTGCTTCACAGGAATGAAAGCAATGTGGATGGAAAAAATTAACATTTAACTTTTTTTTGGAAAAAAATTACTTCAGAACCAATTTTTTTTATTTTCACAAGTGTTAAAAGAGAAAATCAACCACAAAATTTGTTGTACAATTTCTCCTGAATTCGCCGATACCCCATATGTGGGGGTAAACCCCTTTTTCAGCACACGGCAGAGCTCGCAAGGGATGGAGCACCTTTTGACTTTTTCAACGCAGAATTGGCTGGAATTAAGATCGGATGCCATGTTGCGTTCGGAGAGCCCTTAATGTGCCTAAACAGTGGAAAACTCCAACAAGTGACCCCATTTTGGAAACTAGACCCATTAAGGAACTTATCTAGATGTGTGGTGAGCACTTTGAACCTTCAAGTGCTTCACAGAAGTTTATAACGTAGAGCCGTGAAAATAAGAAATCCATTTTTTTTCCACAAAAATGATCTTTTCGCGCCCAAATTTTTATTTTTACAAGGGTAACAGGAGAAATCATACCCCCACAGTTATTATGCAATTTGTCCTGAGTACACTGATACCCCATATGTGGGGGGAACCACTGTTTGGGCGCATGGGAGAGCTCGGAAGGGAAGGAGTGCCATTTTGGAATGCAGACTTTGATGGAATGGTCTGCGGGCATCATGTTGCGTTTGCAGAGCCCCTGATGGGCCTAAACAGTGGAAACCCCCCACAAGTGACCCCATTTTGGAAATTAGACCCCCTAAGGAACTTATCTAGATGTGTGGTGAGCACTTTGAACCCCCAAGCGCGTCACAGAAGTTTATAAACGCAGAGCCGTGAAAATAAAAAGTCTTTTTTATTTCCACAAAAGTGATTTTTTAGACCCCAATTTTTAGACCCCCAAAGTTGGTAAATAGTGGAAACCCCTCAATTCTTGCTCCAACCCTAACCCCAACACACCCCTAACCCTAATCCCAACCCTAATCCCTAATCCTAACCCTAATCCTAGTTCGCCCTAACCCTAGCCCAACCCTAACCCTTAACCCTAGCCCAACCCTAACCCTTAACCCTAGCCCAACCCTAACCTTAGCCCAACCCTAACCCTTAACCCTAGCCCAACCCTAACCCTAGCCCTAACCCTAGCCTAGCCCTAACCCTAGCCTAACCCTAGCCTAACCCTAACCCTAGCCTAACCCTAACCCTAGCCTAACCCTAACCCTAGCCTAACCCTAGCCTAACCCTAACCCTAGCCTAACCCTAACCCTAGCCTAACCCTAGCCTAACCCTAACCCTAGCCTAACCCTAGCCTAACCCTAACCCTAGCCTAACCCTAACCCTAGCCTAACCCTAGCCTAACCCTAGCCTAACCCAGCCTAACCCTAACCCTAGCCTAACCCTAACCCTAACCCTAGCCTAACCCTAACCCTAGCCTAACCCTAACCCTAACCCTAGCCTAACCCTAACCCTAACCCTACCCTAACCCTAGCCTAACCCTAACCCTAACACTAGCCTAACCCTAACCCTAACCCTTATGGAAAACTGAAAAAAAAAATATTTTTTTTATTTCATTATGTGTGCCAGAATAAGGGGGTGATAAAAGGGGGGGTTATGTACTATTTTTATTATTTTGATCACTATGATCATTTATCATAGTGATCAAAATAATGAATGGAATCTGCCAGCCGGAGCCAGCAGATTCCCGGCGGGCGCACTGCGCATGCGCCCACCATTTTCAAGATGGCGGCGCCCATCGGATGACGCCGGCGGGCGCGGGACCACCGGGAGGGGACGGAGGACAAGGGAGAGGTACCGGGAGGGGACCGGGGGGATCGGGGACCCTATTTCTCTATCCTCTGATGTGCGATCACATCAGAGGAAAGAGAAATTAAATGTAAAATCGCTGCTTTTTTTTTTGCGGTCGCCGTTATAGGGTTAATAACGGCGATCGCAAAAGCGGGGGTCGGTAAAAACCGACCGATTCATGTTCTCTGGGGTCTCGGCTACCCCTGGCAGCCGAGACCCCGGAGAAAATCCGACACTGGGGGGCGCTATTCACTTAAATCACAGCGCCGTGAATTAAAAGGCGTATCGGCGGTCGTTAAGGGGTTAATATTGACATCAACGTCCTGTGGGGGGATCCCATTGTTGTTGTCAAAAAAATGACGTTTTAATGTGATGTTACGTGCAAATTTATTCAAGTCCAATATAGTCTGGAAAATGTTGAAATTTGTATTAGGGGCAAATCCCAAACCCCTGCTCAACAAAGAAATCTGTGTGATGTTAAGGTGTAGGAATTAGTGGAGAGGCAACTTGTTGCAGCACTTGCCATCCACTGGAGCATATGCTCTTTCTAAGCCTCATCTACAAGGTGTACCGCTGTGTGGCTGCCAAAGAAAGGGAGTGGAGTAGTCCATCCAGTAACAGATTTTGTCAGTGGTCATGGATAGGACGAGACGATGTTTTTTCACTTGAGCTTTCAATAACATTAACACTGAACCCACGTACACATCAAATACCAAACCTATTCCTCCTTCCACCAAAACCTGGCTTTTTCCCACTTATGTTGCATGTAGCCTTCCCCTATTGTAGCTGTTTTACAACCATAGGCCCACAGCTGTCAGTCACCTGTCACTAAATGAACAATTACTATTTATTTTCTTAGATAGCGTGCCTGAACAACACTGTTATACCTAGCGATTTTTAAGTGGAGATCTGGCCTTCTGATTTCGTCACAAAAGATTTAGAGTAGCTAATTGGCCCTCCTGGCTTCACCCCAATATTAGGCCTAACAATTTTGTAGTGGAAATCTGGCCTTATGCTTTGGAGTAGCTAATTGGGACTTAAGGCTGCACCCCAATATTAGGCCTCATGATTTTTAAGTGGAAATCTGGCTTTCTGATTTGTCTATGAATCACCGTTTTATCACAAAAGATTTAGAGTAGCTAATTGGCCATCCTGGCTGCACCCCAATATTAGGCCTAACAATTTTTAAGTGGAAATCTGGCCTTTTGATTTGCCACTGAAATACATTTTTTTCACAAACAATTTGGAGTAGCTAGTTGGGCCTTGTGGCTGCACCCCAATATTAAGCAAAACAAATTTTAAGTGGAAATCTGGCCTTCTGATTTGCCTCTGAAGCACAGTTTTATCACAAACAATTTGGAGTAGCTAATTGGGCCTTGTGGCTGCACCCCAATATTAGGCCTAACGATTTTTAAGTGGAAATCTGGCCATCTGATTTGCCTCTGAAGCACAGTTTTATCACAAACAATTTGGAGTAGCTAATTGGGCCTTGTGGCTGCACCCCAATATTAGGCCTAACGATTTTTAAGTGGAAATCTGGCCATCTGATTTGCCTCTGAAGCACAGTTTTATCACAAACAATTTGGAGTAGCTAATTGGGCCTTGTGGCTGCACCCCAATATTAGGCCTAACGATTTTTAAGTGGAAATCTGGCCATCTGATTTGCAACTGAAACACAATTTTATCACAAATGATTTGAAGTAGCAAATGGGGCCTTCGGAGACTGCAACACAGTTTTAGCACAATATGGTTAGATGCTGGAAGATTGATTTCACACAGGACAGGATCCTATCTAGCTAATTTACATGTTCACTTTCAGTAGCAGCAGCACAAGCAGGAGCTGGCCTCTCTGCTCTGTGATACTGAGAAAATGGAGCCAGCAAAACAAGATGTCCTCTTTTTGCATGAACAGGGACATGTGACTTCGGCAGCCAATCACAGAAGACCTTGTGTCATGATGGTGTGTATGGTTTCTGAGCTCTGATTGGCTGCCTGTATGTATACAGCTCCTCTGACCTAGACACACCCCATCCCCTCATCAAACACATTTCTGCATCCCCCTCACTAATCATACAGCACCACTATCCTAGCCAAAGTCATAACAAAAGCATTAGCGGAGACGCAATGATTTCCGAACTGTGACCAAATTTTGACGATTTTAAGTAAAAATGCTCAGGAAAACAAACACATGCGGATGTGCTTCGTTCATGCCGAATTTGAGGTTAGAAAATGTTTTCCGAAAAAGTTTGCTCATCTCTTATTAAGACTACCTTAAGTTGCCATTGTATACTGTACGCTGACTGCAACATTTTATTTCTTAAACATAGGGAGGATTCCACACTTCTGTCACCACATCTTCTCCCTCATAACTTGATAGTGAGTTGCTAATTGAGTTGCTAATTGGTCATGGTGAGCATGGCAGCAGAGAGACTAGCTTGCAGGTTTTATATGTGCATCAGCCATCTAGACCCTGCTAAAGATAATGTTACTGAAAAGTGTAATACATTGCAATACAGATAATCACTAAAAGAACTGAAAATTCAAGTTCTCTATTAAGACTAAAAAAAGCCTAAAAGATTAAAAATAATAAATTAAGTGAAAAAAGCCCCTTGCCATTAACTTTTTATACTCCAATAAATAAATAAAAATTATATACATACACATATTTGGTAGTGACTAGAGATGAGCGACTTTGCCTATTTTAGGGTCGAGTCGGGTTTCACGAAACCCGACTTTTGCAATAGTCGGGTCTAACGAAATCGGCCGACTATAGCGAAAAGTCGGAGGCCGACTGAAACACGAAACCCAATGCAAATCAATGGGGAACCAAAGTCGGCAGGGAGTGGAGGACATTAAACACACCTACAGTGCCCATTTCAATGCCAAAAACATCAATTCTTATTACTGAAGCTTGTCAACTTTAATTTACTTCATAATAATAGTTACGCATTGAAAACTGGGGGTTATTTGGCTAAAGTTGTGGGGGGTAGGGCAGGCGCCAGGTTTTCGGGTGCCCTGGGCCAAAGAGTGTCAGTGCACCCCTTTAACACATACCACAACTCATGATGCTCCGATACGGCACAGAAATATAGGTATAGTACAATGACAAATACTTCACTGCTTACACGACATGACTGATCTAATTTAAATTGTACAATTGCTCAAACACAGGACAGTATATTACTCCATACAGTGTTATGGCCCCCACATTGTGCGCCATACAGAATAATGAGCCCCATATATTTCTCCATACAGAATAATTGGTCACATATAATGTTCCATACAGTATACGATAAGCTCCACATAATGCTACAGTATATGATGGTCCCTATGGACGATGCTCCAGTGGGTTATGGGCCCAAATAATGCTCCAAATATAATGTGCCCCATTTCTAATGCTCCAGTGTATAATGTGCCCCATAGATGCTGCTCCAGTGTCTTATCTGCCCCATTTACAATGCTCCAGTATATGATGGGCCTCATGGATGATGCTCCAGTGTATGATGGGCCCAAATAATGCTCCATATATAATGGGCCCCACAAATGCTGCTCCAGTGTCTGATGTCCCCCATTTGGAATGCTCCAGTATATGATGGCCCCCATTTTTAATTAACCCAGGCATGGTATGTGAAAAGATCTCCATGGAGTAATCTGAAGTGTGTGCTGTCGCATCCTTCACTTTTGGTGTGGGTGAAGGACACAAGGAAAAGGGTTGCTCCTGACCAGAAGCCTGCACTTACGACTCAGTGCTTGCATTTTTTTTAAACTTCAGAAGAGGAGGCGATAGAGCTGGAGGCTGTTTCAGCAATGTAAGCCAAAAACAGTTCCTGATGCTCCGGCTTTAAAAGCAGTCTACCTACTCCCAGAAAACGGAGCCTTACAGGCCTTCCAGAGTTACACCATGAAGCAGGCTCAACACCTCCTGACTTAGCTACTATTGTGTTTTTGGCACTACCAGCAGATGCACCACCACCACCATCAGTACCAGGTGGCCCCCCATGCCTACATCTGTGTCGTCTTCCACCATACTTCCTCATGTTTTGGAAAATGGACCCAAAATACCAGCAGATATATGGTACTGTATCAGAAGCGTACAGCTCTATACAGCCTAGGGATAACAGTAAATCTCTGTATATATTTCATGAGTCATACACAGACACTCACAGGCTCAGTATGGATTACCCAATAAAATGAAAAGTTGAAAAAGGGTACAGTATCACCAGATACAAGGTATATATAGTATAGAGTAAACATTCTGAATCTCTGCATACGTTTCAGGAGGCAGACACAAACGCTCTCAGGCCCAGTATGGATTACACAAGAATATGAAAAGCTTTAAATGCGTAATGTAATACAAGCATACAGCTGTATACAGTGTTGAGGTAATCTTAAAGCTTCAAATATATTGCCAGAGTAACAGACAGACATTCAATGGCTCATTATGGATTACACCAGAATCTAAATAGCTAAAAAGGTTACTGTATCAGAAGCGTACAGCTGTATACAGTGTTGGCCAAATGTGAAATCTCGGTATATATTTCCGTAGTCACCCTCAGACGCTCACTCAGTCAGGGTTTGACCATAATAAAAAATGTTGTCAAAAAAGTACTGGATAACAAGATAGCAAGTACAATTGAAATCTCTGTATACATAGTCCCGTAGTCACTCTCAGGCGCTTACTCAGTATGGATTTGACCATAATACTAAATGTCAAACAAAGCTACTGTATAACAAGATACAAGCTGTATTGAGTATAGGGTAAAAATTGGTATCTCTGATTCACCGTATATATAGAAGGCGTAAACCACACACGCTCACTCACTATGGATGATACCGTAATACAAAATTTTGAACAAAGGTACTGTATCAGCACATACCAGGTGTATCCAGTCTAGAGGTAATTGTAAATTTCCGTCTATACTTCCGGAGTCAGACACAGACAATCACAGGCTCACTATGTATTACACGAGAATTTAAAAAGTAGAAAAAGGGAAAGGTAGTCAAAGCGAACAACAGTATACAGTGTTGTGGTACTTTTAAATCTTCGTATATATTTCAATCTCAGTAAGCCAGTCCAGACTCTCCGCTACTGGAAACTACATGGATACAAGTACAGACAGAAATTCGAGTGTTAGCATAAATTTGGGAATTAATCATCACGGGAAAACCTCCTGGTAGATTTTGCAGAGGCGATGCAGACCCTCATTTACTGTGTCTGTGGAGACAGCGAAAATGGTTCTTTGTGAAGAAAGGATTACTTTATCGCAGTAGCATGGATCACATCACCGTTACTTATCTCCAATAAATTGTGATCACAGGGAGAGATGTAGACATGGTCCTCACTGCCTATCATGATGTGTCTGGTCATTTTGGAGTGCAAAAGACAGAAGTCACAGGCCGTAGGCGATTCTATTGAATTGGCATGAGAGGAGACATTGAAAAATGGTGGCGGGAATGTCACACGTCTGTGACAATCACAACTGTGAAGGTTGATCATAAAGCACCACTGCATCCGTTTGTAAGTTGACGTCCATTACAAATGGTAACCATTGATCATCTGAAGGTAGAGGCCAGCAGGACAGGCCATAGCTACATCTTAACCATTATCGATCAATACACCAAATTTCTAGTGGCCGACCCTGTGAAGGATTTAACTGGCCAGACTACACAGCGGTGGAGCAGGGAGAGGTAAGTATTGCAAATTGCAAGTGCTGTGGCCATGACCAAGCAGGGGCGGCACACTCGTGGTCGACGGTACTAGTACGCTGGTGTGTCTAACGGTGAGTGGGCCACCCCACCATCAGAGACACTGTATTGTACTATGAGGGGCCTTGTGCCAGTGCCATTTGTCATCAGTGGGCCCATCCACCTGTTCAGAGCAACGGCACTTGTCTGAGTGCGCCAGGTGAAGCCCACTTAGGGAGGTTTAAAAAAATGGCATATGTTGATGTGTTGACTGGACATTCACCTGCTGCAAAGGGCGGAATTGGGCAAGTCTGAGGAAGAGGAGGACAAAAGCGAGGCAGTTTTCTGGCAACCTATGTGTCATCAGGGGAAGGTGGGACAAAATCCTTTTAAACCCATGCATGGTTCATTTTAATGAAGGTTAGATCATCAACATTTTGGGTCGACAGACGGGTTCTTTTTTCTGTCAGGATTGATCCAGCAGCACTGAAGACTCTTTCAGATAACACACTAGCAGCAGGGCAAGCGAGTTCCTGTAAGGCATATTGTGCCAATTCAGGCCAGGTGTCCAGTTTAGAGGCCCAATAGTCAAAGGGGAATGACCTGTGAGGGAGAACATCGATATGGGAGGAGAAGTAGTTTGTAAACATAGTTGACAACTGCTGTCTCCTGTCACTTTTAATCGATGCAGTATTAGCAGTCGTGTGAGCGGTACTTGAGAAATCATTCCACAACATGGTCATTAAACCCCTGTCTCTAACGCCACTTCGGCTGTGTGCACCACGAACAACTCTTCCATTGTGCCCACTACGGCTTGTGGGAGAACCAGCACCACTGCTGTGTGCTGGGAAAGCCTCAAACAAACGGTTTACCAGAGTTGCTTGATTGTTAGCCAATATTATCTCTAGGTTCTCCTGTGGAATGATGTTGTGTAATTTGCCTTTGTAGTGTGGATCTAGGATGCTGGCCAGCCAGTAGTCATCATCCCTCATCATTTTGGAAATGCGGGGATCCCTTTTTAGGATCCGCAAGGCATAATCGCACATGTGGGCCAATGTTCCATGTGTCAATGATGCACTGCCACTGCTGGGTGGAGGAGCACTTTCTGTCAAATCCACATCCCTACAGTCACACACAAACACATTACCTGACCTTGGAATGCCAACATTTTCTCTGGCCCCCTGAGAAGCATCCTCCTGCCCAAAATAATCATCCCCCTCATCCTTCTCCTCCTCCTCTTCCTCTTCTTCCTTCCCCTCGTCCAGGACAGTTCCCTGACCAGACAATGGCTTACTGTCATCAAGGCTTCCCTCCTCCTCCGCTGCAGACGCCTGATCCTTAATGTGCGTCAAACTTTGCATAAGCAGATGCATAAGTGGGATGCTCATGCTTATGATGGCGTCGTCTGCGCTTACCAGCCGTGTGCATTCCTCAAAACACTGAAGGACTTTACAGAGGTCTTTCAGCTTTGACCACTGCACACCCGACAATTCCATGTCTTCCCTCAAACTACCTGCCCATGTATCCTCCCACAAATGCATTACAGCCTGCCTCTGTTCGCACAGCCTCTCAACCCTGTGCAGGGTGGAGTTCCACCATGTTGCAACGTCTATGATTAGGCAGTGCTTGGGGAGGTGGAACAATCGCTGCAGCTTCTGCATACGAGTGGAGTGGACGTTTGAGCGATGGATGTGCAAGCATAGTCTTCGCACCTTATGGAGCAGGGATCTTAACTCCGGATAATTATTAAGGAAGCAGTGCACCACCAGGTTCAAAGTGTGAGCCAGGCAAGGTATGTGTGTGAGTTTTGCACGGGCTATGGCTGCCACAAAATTATGGCCGTTATCACTGACTACCTTGCCTGTCTCAAGATATAGACTGCCCAGCCATGACTCAGTTTGCTGCTGCAAGTAGTCAGCCAGTACCTCCGCGGTGTGTCTGTTGTCGCCCAAAGACATCATCTTTAACACCGCCTGCTGACGCTTACCACTAGCTGTTCGATAGTGGGACACCTCGTGTGGAACACTGCCAGCTGCGGATGGAGTGCTCGTGCGACTGCGCTCTGTGGACGAGCTTTCGTTTATGGAGGAAGAGGAGGGTCGAAAGCCTACAGCCAACTGTTTCCTATACCATGGGCTAGGCAGCACTGTTCCACCGCCGCTGTCCCCTGTGGAGCCTGCATCCACCACATTAACACAGTGTGCAGTGATATACACGTAACGGCCCTGGCCATGCCTGCTTGTCCATGCATCTGTTGTGAGGTGCACCTTTCCACTCACTGACTGTTTTAGTGCATGGACAATGCGGTCTTTCACATGCCGCTTGGAGGGCAGGGATGGCTTTTCGAGAAAAGAAGTGCCGACTGGGTAGGTCATAGCATGGGACAGCATAGGCCATGAGCTTGCAGAAAGCTTTGCTTTCAACCAATCGGTAGGGCATCATCTCTAATGAGATTAGTTTGGCAATGTAGGCGTTCAAACACAGTGTACGTGGAAGAGAGGATGAGTACTTTCTTGTCCTACTCAGAGTATCTGGTAGGGTGAGCTGGACTGGAGAGCTGCATATGGGGGAAGTAGCGGTGGACCGGACACAGTGAGAGGGGGTTGGTGATGGTATTGGTGGTGATGGCCTAGATTCGGTGTTGTGTTGCAAAACCATTGTGATTCCCTGAGTGCTTTGGCCTTGCAACGACACCTCCACATACCGTGCTGGCGGTATGCTTAACGGTAGCGGTGGTCTTACAGTGGGGGAAGCGATGGAGCGTTGCTGTTTACCTTCAGTCGAAGCAGGTGCACATGTACTGCCTGAGGTTTTGTAGTCCATTAACGCTTGCAAGTGCATGTTGATTAAATGTCTAAGCATGCAACTGGTATTCAAATTTCTGAGTTGTTTACCTCGGCTAAAGGTCCTTCCGCACTTCTTACAGGTAACCTTTGCCTCATCAGTAGGATTTTGGACAAAGAAGTGCCACACTGCACTCTTCCTACTATGGTATACATTTTCTGGCCTTGCACGCTGTGCTAATTTGACCGTCTGGCCAAGCTGTCCTGCAACTCTTTTAGTTTTTGGTCCACATTTTTCGGACAGCTACGGGCCTGCCAGATAACCGCTGCTGCGATGTCAATGACTGCTACGGATCCTTCTCCTTATCTGAACTATTGCCAGCGCCACCCTCCTCCCCCAATGGATGCCAATCCGGGTCAAGAACTGGGTCATCCATCACCTCCTCTTCAAAGTCAACTGCACCTTCCTCTTTACCTTCCTCTGTGTCACCGGGTAAGGTGGTATAGTATGCAGGAAAGGGCACCTGAGTTTCCTCAGGGTCAGATTCTGGCTCAGTAGACTGCGAGGGCAATGTAGTGCTCTGGGTGAATGTACCAGCAATGTACCAGCACTGATGCACATGGCTGTGCATCAGTGCACTCCATGTCAGATTCATCTTGGACTGGGGAATTCAGGATTTGACTTGATAACCCAGGCATGGTATGTGAAAAGAGCTCCATAGAGTAATCTGAAGTGTGGGCTGCCACATCCCTAACTTTGGTGGGGGTGAAGGATACAAGGAAAGGTGTTTTTCCTAACCAGAACCCTACACTGACAACTCCGTGCTTGCAGGTTTCGAACGTTCAGAAAAGGAGACAATAGAGCTGGTGGCTGTTTTGGCAATGTACGCCAAAACCTGTTCCTGATGCTCCGGCTTTGAAAGTGGTTTTCCTATTCCAACAAAAGGGACCCTTACAGGCCTTC
Organism: Dendrobates tinctorius; assembly: GCF_039654945.1. Classification (NCBI taxonomy): domain Eukaryota; kingdom Metazoa; phylum Chordata; class Amphibia; order Anura; family Dendrobatidae; genus Dendrobates; species Dendrobates tinctorius. Next base: position 18,602,299 of record NW_027361672.1, read on the forward strand.
TTGGGCCAGATGATGGCGCAGGCTCGACACCTCCTGCCATTGCTGCTATTGTGCTTTTGCCAGAACCAGCTGATGCACCACCAGCATCAGTACCAACTGCGCCCCCCTGCCCACATCCATGGCCTCTTCCACCATACTTCCTCATGTTTGGGAAAATGTACCAAAAATACCAGCAGACAGATGGTACTGTATGGGAGCTTCCAGTTGTGTAAAGTGTATTAAAAAAATTAAATCTACGCATATATTTTGTTAGTCACAGACGCTCTCACAGCATGTATTTGACCGTAATCCAACAACCAGATATACGGAACTGTACAGCTGTATTGATTTTTTGTGGAACTAACAATCTCCGTATATGTATTTACGGAGTGTCACACACAAACGCTGACTGTGTATAGATGTGACTGTAATAAGAAAGGCAGATATACAATACTGCTTGAGAATCGGACAGCTCTATACGGTTTCTGTATGGAAAATTGTCAATCTCTGTCTATTTTTATACAGACTGACAAACGCTGTCTCTGTCTATTTTTGACCGTAATCAAACAGCATATATACGAAACTGTTTGAAAAGCGGACAGCTCTCTAAGGTGTAGGTCTGGAAAAATGTAAAATCTCCTCGGCTTGTTTTTCCAGAGTCACACACAGATAACTTCTATTTGTCCATGATACAAGGCGGTACACAGTAGTGTGTGAGGAGCGTACACCGCTATATGGTGTCTGTATGGAAATTTGTCAATCTCTGTCTATTTGAATGCGGACTGACACACGCTGTCTCTGTCTAGTTTTGACCGTAATCAAACAGCAGATATATGAAACTGTTTGAAAAGCGGACAGCTCTCTAAGGAGTTGGTATGGAAAAATGGAAAATCTCCTCGGCTTGTTTTTCCAGTGTCACACACAGATAGCTTCTATTTGTCTGTGATACCAGCTGGTACACAGTAGTGTGTGAGGAGCGTACACCGCTATATGGTGTCTGTATGGAAAATTGTCAATTTCCGTCTCTGTCTATTTGTATACGGACTGACACATGTTGTCTCTGTCTAGTTTTGATCATCATCAAACAGCAGATATACGATACTGTTTGAAAAGTGGACAGCTCTCTAAGGTGTAGGTCTGGAAAAATCGAAAATCTCCTCGGCTTGTTTTTCCAGAGTCACACACAGATAGCTTCTATTTGTCTGTGATACAAGGCGGTACACAGTAGTGTGTGAGTAGCACACACCGCAATACAGTGTCTGTACGGAAAATTGTCAATCTCCATCTATTTGTATATGGACTGACACACGCTGTCTCTGTCTAGTTTTGACCGTGACCAAACAGCAGATATACGAAACTGTTTGAAAAGCGGACAGCTCTCTAAGGCTAGTTTCACACTTTTTTTTTTCCCGCAAAAAAACGCATTGAAAAAACGCATACAAAAGCATACAACTGCTGCGTTTTTTTCAAGCATTTTTATGAGCATGCATGAAAAAAACGCAGCGTTTTTAAGCATTTGCATGCGTTTTTAGTGCGTTTTTACCGCGTTTGCGTTTTCTTCCAACATTAGGTGGCCCCTCACACTAACCCAAACCATGACTTTACTAACCCTAACCCTGACCCTAACCCTTAACCCTGACCCTAACCCTAACCCTAACCCTGACCCTAACCCTTAACCAAACCATACTTAACCCTAACCCAAACCCTAAACCCTAACTAACCCTAACCCTGACCTTAACCCTGACCCTAACCCTAACCCTAACCCTGACCCTAACCCTAACCCTAACCCTAACCCTGACCCTAACCCTTAATCAAACCATACTTAACCCTAACCCAAACCCTAACTAACCCTAACCCTAACCCTAACCCTGACCCTAACCCTTAACCAAACCATACTTAACCCTAACCCTGACCCTAACCCTGACCCTAACCCTTAACCAAACCATACTTAACCCTAACCCTGACCCTAACCCTGACCCTAACCCTAACCCTAACCCTAACCCTAACCCTGACCCTAACCCTTAATCAAACCATACTTAACCCTAACCCAAACCCTAACTAACCCTAACCCTAACCCTAACCCTAACCGTGACCCTAACCCTAACCCTAACCCTAACCCTGACCCTAACACTTAACCAAACCATACTTAACCCTAACCCTGACCCTAACCCTGACCCTAACCCTTAACCAAACCATACTTAACCCTAACCCTGACCCTAACCCTCACACTAACCCAAACCATGACTTTACTAACCCTAACCCTGACCCTAACCCTAACCCTAACCCTGACCCTAACCCTAACCCTAACCCTTAACCAAACCATACTTAACCCTAACCCTGACCCTAACCCTGACCCTAACCCTTAACCAAACCATACTTAACCCTAACCCTGACCCTAACCCTGACCCTAACCCTAACCCTAACCCTAACCCTGACCCTAACCCTAACCCTAAACCCCCTTAACTAACCCTAACTTTACCCAAACCCCTAAATTCCATTGTCTAAACTAATGGTAAAAAAAAACCGCATGTGCAAAAAAACGCATACATGAGCATGCCAGTGCGCACATATGCGCATCCATAGGCTATAATGGCCAATTTTAGCGCAAAACATGCGCATACGTGCGCATGCGCTTTTTTGCAGGGCCAAAAAATGCAACATGCTGCGTCTGGAAAATACAAACGCACACCCCAAAAAAACGCAGCGCATGAAAATCGCATACGTGCGCTTACCAGCGTGCAGGTATGCGCACCCATGTTAAATATAGGGGAAAAAACGCATGCGCAGGTATGCGTTTTTTTCCAGCGCTAAAAAACGCAAATGTGAAACCAGCCTAAGGTGTAGATGTGGAAAAATGGAAAATCGCCTCGGCTTGTTTTTCCAGAGTCCCACACAGATAGCTTCTATTTGTCTGTGATACAAGGCGGTACATAGTAGTGTGTGAGGAGCGTACACCACTATACGGTGTCTGTATAGAAAATTGTCAACCTCCGTCTATTTGTATATGGACTGACACACGCTGTCTCTGTCTAGTTTTGACCGTCATAAAACAACAGATATACAAAACTGTTTAAAAAGTTGACAGCTCTATAAGGTGTAGGTGTGGAAAAATGGAATATCTCCTCGGCTTGTTTTTCCAGAGTCACACCCAGATACACACGGTAGTGTGTGAGGTGTGTGAGGAGCGTACACCGCTATGCGGTGTGTGAAAAAAATGAATGCTCGGTAACTCACCAGAACAAAATAATAAAAGTTGGAGTGCTTTGAAAAAAGCAGTTTATACAGCAGTGTGCACACAGCAATGCAGCTAGCAGGTAGCCTTAAAAGGCAGCCTAATCACCACCAGCGCTGCTGCACAAAACAAAAATCCTCCCCTTTCACTGCACACTAACTGTACAATGAAAAGCGCTAGCAGCAGAAGCAATTTTTTTTTCTTCTTCCCTGCCTAATGCTCTTCCTATTCAGAATCAGCAGCAGCACCTCTCCCTATTCTAAGATCGGCAGAAGTAAAATGGAGGTCGGTGGTCACGGCCTTTTATACCCACTGTGACACCACACAATGCCAGCCAATCACTTCAATGCCCTTCTCTAAGATGGTGGTGGCCGCTTCCCATGTCATTGCGTTGCCCACAGTGTGTGCCCTCCATCATTGGCTGAGAAAAGGAGCTGGAAGCATTATTTGAAACGCGACTTTGGCGCTCGGCTCGGCGACCTCATGGCCGACCTCACGCTATGGTCGGGTTTCGATCGGCGAAACCTGACTTTAGTTAAAGTCGGCGTTTTTTGAATTTGACCGACCCGTTTCGCTCAACTCTAGTAGTGACAAATATGATAAAGCAAACAGATAATTTATTACCTATGCGGAACACTAAAAAAAATAAAAGTAGCAATGCCAGAATTGTTGTTTTTTAACATTCTTCCTCCCCACAAAAGAAAACAAATAAAAAGTGATAAAAAAATACCCTGTGGGTAGAGATAAGGGGAGGGGGGAAAAATAATAAATTACTGATAGGGGTTTGTTATAAGTCCCCCAAAAAAAAGGAAGCAACAGAGAATATCCTCATAAAGCACATAGATGAAGCTGCGACTCAAGGAGAAGTCATTATTATGGGGGTCTTCAACTACTCTGAAATACATTGGGGAACCGAAACCTGCAGTTCCAGCAAAGGTAATAGGTATTTGACAACTATGAGAGACAATTACCTTTCACAACTGGTTCAGGACCCAACAAGAGGGGGGGCACTGCTAGACCTAATATTAACCAACTGGCCAGACCGCATATCAAATATAAGGGTTGAGGGTCACTTGGGTAATAGTGATCACAAGATAATAAGTTTTCATGTATCCTTTAATAAAATGTGTAGTAGAGGGGTTACAAGGACACAAAACTTCAGGAAGGCAAATTTCCAAAGGATGAGAGATGATCTTGGTGTAATTAACTGGGCGATATCCTGAGACATTAAAATACACAAAGAAAATGGGAGACGTTTATAAGCATCCTGAATAGGACCTGTGCACAATATATACCATATGGGAATAAACAATGGGAATAAACATGCTAGAAATAAGAGGAAACCACTATGGCTAAATAGAGCTGTAAGGGGTGCAATAAGGGACAAAAATAAAGCATTTAGAGAATTAAAGCAAGTAGGTAGCGAGGAGGCATTAAATAAATACAGAAAATTAAATAAATTCTATAAAAAGCAAATCAAGACAGCAAAGATTGAGACAGAGAGACTCATTGCCAGAGAAAATAAAAATAATCCCAAAATATTCTTTAACTACATAAATACTAAGAAGCTAAAAAATGATAGTGTTGGCCCCCTTAAAAATAGTCTGGGTGAAATGGTGGATGAGGATGAGGAAAAAGCCAATATGCTAAATTACTTTTTTTCAACAGTATTTACACAAGAAAATCCCATGACGGATAACATGATCAGGGATAAAAATTCACCATTAAATGTCACCTGCTTAACCCAGCTAGGAAGTACAGCGGCATCTAAAAATCACTAAAATTGACAAATCCCCGGGCCCGGATGGGATACACCCCCGAGTACTGCAGGAATTAAGCACAGTCATAGATAGACCATTATTTTTAATCTTTAAAGATTCCATAATAACAGGGTCTGTACCACAGGACTGGCGTATAGCAGATGTGGTGCCAATGTTCAAAAAGGGGACAAAAACTGAACTTGGAAATTATAGGCCAGTAAGTTTAACCTCAACTGTGGGTAAAATCCTGGAGGGTTTTCTAAGAGATACTATACTGGAATATCTGGAGACGAATAACCTCATGACCCAATATCAACATGGGTTTACGAGGAACCGTTCCTGTCAGACTAATCTGATAAGCTTTTGTGAAGAGGTAAGTTCAGGACTGGACCAAGGGAATGAATGCAGTGGACGTGGTGTACATCGACTTTTCGAAAGCTTTTGATACGGTGCCACACAAAAGGTTGATACATAAAATGAGAACAATGGGGATAGGGGAAAATATGTGTAGGTGGGTTAAGAGCTGGCTCAGGGATAGGAAACAAAGGGTGGTTATTAGTGGAGCACACTCGGACTGGGTCACGGTTAGCAGTGGGGTACCACAGGGGTCAGTTTTGGGCCCGCTTCTTTTTAACATATTTATTAATGACCTTGTAGGGGGCATAGAGAGTAGAATTTCAATATTTGCAGATGACACTAAACTCTGCAGGGTAATCAATACAGAGGAGGACAATTTTATATTACAGGAGGATTTATGTAAACTAGAAGCTTGGGCTGATAAATAGCAAATGAGCTGTAATGGGGATAAATGTAAGGTCATGCACTTGGGTAGAACGAACAAGATGTATAATTATGTGCTTAATTGAAAAAAACACTGGGCAAAACTGTCACTGAAAAAGACCTGGGTGTATGGGTGGACGACAAATTCACATTTAGTGGCCAGTGTCAGGCAGCTGTTGCAAAGGCAAATAAAATAATGGGATGCATTAAAAGAGGCATAGATGCTCATGAGGAGAACATAATTTTACCTCTATAAAAGTCACTAGTGCGACCACACTTAGAATACTGCTTACAGTTCTGGTCTCCGGTGTATAAGAAAGACAAAGCTGAACTGGAGCGGGTGCAGAGAAGAGCGACCAAGGTTATTAGGGAACTAGGGGGTCTGCAATACCAAGACAGGTCATTGCACTTGGGGTTATTTAGTTTGGAAAATCGAAGGCTTAGGGGTGATCTTATTACAATGTATAAATATATGCGGGGACAGTACAAAGACCTTTCTAATGATCTTTTTACTCTTAGACCTGTGACGGGGACAAGGGGGCATCCTCTACGTCTGGAGGAAAGAAGGTTTAAGCATGCTCACAGATGTGGATTCTTTACTGTAAGAGCAGTGAGACTATGGAACTCTCTGCCATATGATGTTGTAATGAGTGATTCCCTAATAAAATTTAAGAAGGGACTGGATGCCTTTCTTGAAAAGTATAATATTACAGGGTATATATACTAGTTTCCTTAATATTGCGTTGATCCAAGGAGCTAGTCTAATTGCCGTATGTGGAGTCGGGAAGGAATTTTTTTCCCCAATGTGAAGCTTACTGTTTGCCACATGGGGTTTTTTTGTCTTCCTCTGAATCAACATGTTAGGGCAAGTTAGGATAGGATATGGGTTGAACTAGATGGACTTAAAGTCTTCCTTCAACCTTAATAACTTGTCACGTCGCTGTCAGACTCAGGGCCTGCTGTTCCGGCTTCGGCCACTAGGAGGCACCGGACTGGCACATCGCCGCCAGACTCAGGGCCTGCTGTTCCGGCTCCGGCCACTAGGAGGCGCCGGACTGACACTTCGCCGCCAGACTCGGGGCCTGCTGTTCCGGTCTCGGTCACTAGGAGGTGCCGGGCTGTCACGCCACTGTCAGACTCGGGGACGGCTGTTCCTGCCTCGACCACTGGGAGGCACCGTGGTTTGCCTCAGGGTGAGGGTGGTGACAGAGAAGAGGCCCCTGCGCAGGTATCTGGTGGCTGCAGGCTCCGCCCCTCTGTCAATCATGTAGGGCTTACTGCATGTCTGTCTGGCCTGGTCCTGGGGACGGTCCTGGTTACATCATCAGTCCGGGAACCTGTGAGGGATGACCTGATCCCTCAAATACCTTGGGACTGGTCTTGCAAGCCGCTGGATATATTCTTGGTTCCCCTGCGTGCTACTGTGTAATTTGCTATAGTTAAACTCTGACCTCAGCCTGAATTTCTGACTATTCTGTTGCCTGCCGTTTTTGTACCTCTGCCTCTATTCTGATATTTTGTCGCTGACCTTTGCTTGGATTCCCGACTCTCCTTCTGCCTGCTGATTTTGTTCCTTGCTGCCCTCCTGGTTTTACTGACCCTGGCCTGGACTTTTGACTCTCCTTCTGTCTGCTGATTTCGTACCTCTGCTGCCCTCCGGCCTCTGACTCCTGCCTCCTGACTTTGATTACGGGTTTTAGTTTTGACCCCTTGGCGGCCGTCCTGCTCTGGTCCACTGCTCCTCTAAACAGCTACCCCCTGGGCCTTGCTACAATTCCAGGGGGTGCTGTTCCTACTGCAGCCCAGATTCGCAGACGACCGTCACATAACTATGTTACCTTGTAATGTTTTTCCCACCCCCCAAAAATAACAATATTTACTCCAAAATAGTGCTGTAAACAATACAACTTGTCTTTCAGAAAATAAACCCTAATTACCCTATGTTGAGAGAAAAATAAGATAAAGGTTATGACTTTTAAAATGTGGAAGTAAAGTAAGACAAATTACTGTGTCTTGAAGGCAAATACTGATTTAAAGCTATAAAAAAAATTCTACCCATCCAACTAATTGCAAAACATGTATAACTTATATTTTTTTGTAAAAACTTCATTTTTTTACATGTATCTACTTTATCTACATTATCTAACTTGTTGTACATTTGGGAATTGCATTTTTGGTATGTTCGATACAAAAGCAGATGTTTAATAGTCACTTCATTTACAACAATTCTGTATTACAGTAATATCATTATTACATTTCATTTGTAATAGTGCCTTATTACTTCCTAGTCTATCTTATTTCAGTAATGATTACTGTAAATACTCCATATGGAGTAGAGTGAAATGAATTACAGATACAACGCCATCTACTTGGTAGAGCCTCATAAAACTTTTACACATAATGATTTTCACCATACACAGATTTATTTAGATTTGGAGCATTTTTTTATCTTTTAGTTCAGATACATTTTATTGTAAGTCTCCCCCTCTAAAGTCCCTAAACACATACAAGGTACATCAGCGTTGGGGTGACCCTGTGTGGAGGAAGCTCAGGAGCTAAGCTCCCTCCACATGTGGTCGAGGCCAGCTATGTGACATTGCTGGCATTGGATTCTTACAGCAGTCCACTCCAATTTATGCCATTAACCATTTAAATATCACTGTCAATCTAGAATCATTCTAGAATCTCTATTCTACCACTGGCATCCGTATCTTCACTCCACGACACAGACAGTGCCACAGCTTTTTTCAGTGCCACTCTTGATCAGCTCTTGATTCGGTTGCCACTCTCGTTCATGGCATGGCTACTGTCTTCTTCCCCACCATCCTGTAGAATGTAAGCCCGAAAGGGCAGGGTCCTCTTCCCTCTGTATCAGTCTGTCATTGCTAGGTTGTTTACTGTAAGTAATATCTGTAATTTGTATGTAACCCCTTCTCATGTACAGCACCATGGAATCAATGGTGCTATATAAATAAATAATAATAATAATAATAATAATAATAATAATAATAATATGACAGTGATAGTTAACCCCTTAGTGACAGAGCCATTTTGCAGCTTATTGACGAGGCCAATTTTTACAATTATGATCACTGTCACTTTATGAGGTTATAACTCTGGAACGCTTTAACGAATCCTGCTGATTCTGAGACTGTTTTTTCGTGACATATTGTACTTCATGTTAGTGGTAAAATTTATTCGATATGACTTGTGTTTAGTTATGAAAAAAATGGAAATATGGCTAAAATTTTGAAAATGTAACAATTTTCAAACTTTAAATTTTTATGCCCTTAAATCAGAGAGATATGTCACACACACACAAATTTCTTGTTAAATAACATTTCCCACATGTCTACTTTACATCAGCACAATTTTACAACAAGAAAAAATAAACGATGAAAAATCCCAAAAATTGATAGAAAATGCAAAATATTCTTTATTAAACACTACATGATATTTGGGTACATAGTGAAAGGCAAAAATTCAGGCCAAGTTGCACATATAGGGCACAAAAAGGACACACACAGGTGGGAAAGGGGGAAAAAAAAATGTAAATGACATTCAATAGCATTCAATGACCGACTACAATGCATACTCATATGCGTATTGCAATATCCCCCACTGGCCTATAACTGTTAGGAAGAATAGACTCCACAGTGAAAACTAATGCTGAGATGAAAATATTAATTGGTTACCTATTCAGACCAGAAACAGTCCACCCAGTGCGTCCACCCCGATGCGCATTTCGGCGTGATGGCCTTTCAGTTAATAACGACGATTGCAAAAGCGGGGTCGGTAACAAACAACCCGATTCATGTTCTCTGGGGTCTCGGCTACCCCCGGCAGCTGAGACCCAGCAGAAAATCCAACTCTGGGGGATGCTATTTACTTTCTCCACAGCACCGTGAATTAACAGCGCTGTGTTTTAAGTACCCTTAACTACCGCCGTTAAAAGGCGTATCGGCGGTCATTAAGGGGTTAAATTGAGAGCTAGAGAAGGGCAGATCAATCCGAGAAATTTCAGTTAAATTACCTGAAATCTGCCATTTCATCTCAATATAAACAATGTGTGATAAGATTCACTGTTTGAAATAAAATAAGCAAAGTGCCATTTCCAACATGTTGCAAACATTTCAAACATGCTGCATGCCATTTAAAACATTCAAACTTGCTGCACACTCATTGACTGGGCTAATGGCGCCTGGCATGGCTTTTCTATAATGCTCTGCAACAATCTGATCACATGGTGTAGCAAAGCCAATCAAGGTGGAAATCACAGGCAGTGTAAAACATAGTTGTCAACCACGAAATGCAATTTTATGCCTGTGCTGAGTACTGACAGCAACGCTCAGAGCACACAGGAAAGGGATAGATAAAGACTAGTGATGAGCGAGTATACTCATTGCTCAGGTGTCCTCCAAGTATTTCGGCGTGCTCGGAGACTTAGTTTCTGTCGATGTAGCTCCATGATTTGCGGCTGCTGGACAGCCTGAATACATGTGAGGAATGCCTATTTGTTAGAGAAACCCCACATGTATTCAGCCTGTCTAGCAGCTGAAAATCATGCAGCTGCGTCGACAGAAACTAAATTTCCGAGCACGCCAAAATACTTGGAGGACATTCAAGCATTCTCGGGAAAACCCGAGCAACGAGTATACTCACTCATCACTAATAAAGACCTAATGAGATTTTGGTGGACTACTTCAGTGCTGATGTAACAGATTGAAAATGGAAGTGACTGTCTGTGTATAGAATTCCAAGGTTCAAGCAATATACAATGAACTCTTGCAGCAAGCAAGGGAAGTGTTAAACCTGTCATTGCAGAATTAGCAAATAAATATTAAAATTAAAAAGTGATCCCTATGAGTTGAGATCCACCATTTTTTACAAGGAAAGCTCCCAAATCCTGCAACTTAAACACAAGTGTTTACCTACTAAAGTGTGTGCATTGTTTAAAATAATTTTCTGAGCCATCTTCTTTGCTCCAATAACCTAGTACTAGATTAATACACACACCACCTAAATACAGCAGCTAGTTACACATGCTTGCTATTGGTATGTGATTCTGCCTAGATTTCTTGGAAACCTTGGGCCAGCAGCATTGCCCCACTCCTGCCACCATCACTAGGTTCCTGCAGCAAAGACCCTACCTCCTGAGACCCCGCTCCACCACAGCATCCTTCTCTAGGTAAGATACATTCGAATAATAAAACACACCCCATTTTCTCCCAAAATTTGGAGGAAAAAAGTGCATCTTATAATCTGAAAAATAAGATACATACACCACCTGAGTACACAACAGCCAGTAATAGATTCTTGCTTGTGTCAAGTGATTTTACCTATATCTTCTGGCACCATCTGATTTTGTAAAATCAGGATACCTTTTTTATTTTTTATTTTTTTAAAGAAAAAGATACAGAATCCTGAAACTTTTAGGGAACCTGTCACCACTTTTTTGGCCTACTAGGTAAAAATATCATATAACTGAGTGTCAGCTATGCGTTCCACAACTAGTTCTGAAACCTCCCCATGCATCACCCATAAAAACCTTATTTGCTTGTCCCATGCTGCATTTCAATCAGTTCGGTCCGGTCCAATGGGCGTTGCCTCTAATCCGTCACTCCATCTCTCCTTGGCTTGCTCTACACATTCTTCGCTGTGAAGATCGCAGATCGCGTACATATTTCACATGTGCGCATTGAAATGTGACCTTGCACGTGCGCAGTATGCTTTGCCCAACTGAGGGCAATGCCGAAAATCAGTAGTGTGCATGTGCCAGCATACGCAGTTGTTTCTTATGTCCCGGAAGTGTTTTGCGGCACTACTTAATTTTTCAGTTCGGAAATTAAATGCAAGGTCTTGCTAAAAAAAATATGGAACGCTTCACGAATTTGTAACAACCTTAGCTGATTATGTGGCGTGTGACACATCATCAGACACATCTTGTTTCATTTATGAAGGAGTGACTCTTAAAGTCACAAAGCCTATTTTTATAGGGGCATCAGTCGACATTACTATTCTTAAATGGCCATTGTAAAACAGTGCGTCTCCAATACTGTTATTGCCTATGCATTGAGTGACTAGGCTGCCAAAAATTAGGATGCACCCCAATACCCCTTTCACGAGACGTACAGGAGGGCCTCCTGAAAAAATGTTACCATTATAAGAAAGTGGGGCTCCCATAGTGCTTCCCTATGCATTGAATGCAAGGGTTGCCTTGCCCCAAAGTTACACGTACTCCAATAACCCTTGGAACAGACATACTGCATGGCCACATGAAACCAAAGTTCACATTATTTTTTATTTGGTACTGTCATACTGTTAGCCTATGTATTGAATGCAAGGTCTGCCCTGCCACAAAGTCACATGCACCCTAATAAGCCTTTTAACCCACGAACTGGAAGGCCACAGGAAAACCAAGTTCACATTATTCTTTTGGTACTGCCAAACTGTTAGCCTATGCATTGAATGCAAGGCCCACCCTGCACCAAAGTTTCATGCACCTCAATAAGCCTATGAACCAACATGCTGGAAGGCAACAGGAAAACCAAGTTCACATTATTCTTTTGGTACTGCAATTCTGTTAGCATATGCATTGCATTCAAGGCCTGCCCTGCACCAAAGTAAAATGCACCACTATAAGCCTTTCAATAGATGTACTTGAGGGCCTCATGACACAAATGTTCCCATCAGAAGGAAGTGAGTCTCCCATAGTGTTTGCCTATACATTGAATGCAAAGCCTGCCCTACCACAAAGGTACATGCACCCCAATAAGCCTTTGAACCCACATACTGGATGGCCAGAGGAAAACCAAGTTCACATTATTCTTTTGGTACTGCTAAACTTTTAGCCTATGCATTGAATGCAAGGCCCGCCCTTCACAAAAGTTACATGCACCCCAATAAGCCTTTGAGCCCACGTACTGGATGGCCACAGGAAAACCAAGTTCACATTATTCATTTGGTTCTGCTGTACTGTTAGCCTATGCATTGAATGCAAGGCCTGCCAAAAATTAGGAGGCACACCAATGCCCGTTGAAAGAGACGTGGAGGAAGGCCTCATAAAAAAATGTTCCCATTATAAAGAAGTGGGTCTCCTATACTTTGAATGCCCATACACTAAGTGTATGGGCTGACAAACATTTCCCCCTGGGGGTACAATATTTTAAAGGGCCTCATAAACACCCTTTCAAAAAACTAGAGTGGCTGTAGCATCATGGAACACGTTCACCCTCGTGTTCTAGTGGTGGTGGATGATGAGGATGAGGAGAAGGAGGAGGATGACACCAAATAGCCAAAATCAGGAAGCGTATGCCTATGTGTGGGTGTGAAGAGATGCATCAGAATACACCTCCCAAAAAAAGACAATGTATTGGAGGTTATGTTTCGTTGTTATCATTCAGTGATGTAGAGAAGTCTGGCCCAATCCAGCCCTTGTTCATTTTTATAAGAGTCAGCCTGTCTGCATTTTCAGTTGATGGGCGAATGCGTTTATCAGTTATAATTCCACCAGCGCAGCGGCACTAAAAAACAGTTCTGACAAAACGCTAGCAGCAGGGCAGGCCAGGACCTCCAAGGTATAGAGAGCCAGTTCATGCCATGTGTCCAGCTTGGATACCCAATAATTAAAAAGCACAGAGGAATCACGGAGAATGTTGGTACGGTCAGCAAGGTACTCCCTCAACATCTTTCAAAACATTCCATTCCTTGTGACATTAAACTAAATAGCAAAGCCATTAAAGAAGACTCAAAGTCTTCAAAAATTCATTTTTAAGCAGCAGACAAAAAGGCAGCAACACTTACCTGCCCAGATCTTGGAACAAATGCACTAAAGGGTGCAGCCAGCCCATAAAGTAAGGTGTTAGCAACACAGGTGCAAAATACCAGATCAACAGCCACTCTCCACCTACCCATTCCTGGAGGGGGTGACTGCCCAGTACACAATTTCAGAATAAAGGCCCGCATAGGGTGTTGTTCACACAAAGATACTGCACAGTATCTGGTTCACAGCCTATTAATCAAGCCACTACTATTCGATTAGTCGGGCTTGCAAGCACACCCTCAATGCGTAGCTATGTGAACACGCCTCATGCGAGACCAGACGTGTCTGGGCTTGGCTGCACCCCAAAAAATATAGTGCAAAGATACAAAAATAGTGAGGTATTAGCTGATATTTTGGCCAAAATACGTGAGCCTGTAACCTGCGCCAAAGGTCCCCACGCTTACGGGTCCCTACACTAAATTAAATAGCAAAGCCATTAAAGAAGACTCAAAATCTCCAAAAATTCATTTTTAAACAGCAGACAAAAAGGCAGCAACACTTACCTGCCCAGATCTTGGAACAAATGCACTAAAGGGTGCAGTCAGCCCATATAGCAAGATGTCAGCAACACAGGTGCAAAATACCAGATCAACAGCCCTTTAGTGCATTTGTTTGAAGATCTGGGCAGGTAAGTGTTGATGCCTTTTTGTCATTGTGACATTACCTCATGCCTCTGGGCCAGGGTGATGGGAGGGTCTTAGAAAACTCCCCCAGAACTTTGTCAGTGTTCCCCTGCCTCTGCTGGATTGGAGTTGTGTCTCTCTTGCCTGTACTCCTTGGTTGTCCAACGAACAGTGATGTCTGCCACCAGCATTTTCAGATGGAAATTTTTTTAATAATTCTGCACCAAGAACCCTCTAGTACTGCACCATTTTAATAAACCTGTCTGCCTCTGGAAGAAGAGATTGAAAGTTCTCCTTGTAGCGTGGGTCTGGAAGTGTCACCAACCAGTAATGAGTGTCACCATACATTTTTATAATGTGAGGGTAATGGGAAAGGCAGCGAAACACAATGTCAGCCATGCATGCCAGACTGGTAACAGGCAAGCCTTCCATGTCCTCACCAACAGGATGACTGACCATGGTGTCCTCCTCCTCCCTGTCCTCAGGCCATCCACGCTGAACAGACGGTATAACAGTTATGCTTGTAGTACAGTCTATAGCGCATGAAAGTAGCTCCTGTTCTTCCTCCTCCTCCTCTACCTCATTGTCAACCAATCCACGTTGGGATGACATGAGGCTGGGCTGTGTGTAATTACCCTGTATACTTCCTTGGTCCATGTCCTCGTGCTCCGCCTGCAATGCATCATCTTTTATTGTGAGCAGAGAGCTTTTCAGAATGCAGAGAAGTGGGATGGTCCATTCCTGAGGTCTTATGTGTGGAGTCTGAAAGGAATAACGACGGCCTTGTTGATGCTGGTAGTCAACAACTGCCCTCTTCTGATCACAAATCCTTTACAACATATGCAGTGCAGAGTTCCAGGGTGTGAGGACATCACACACCAGTCGGTGAGCCGGAAGCTGCAAATGCTGCTGAAGCATGGAAAGAGCGTCAGAAGCTGGAGCTGACTTTCAAAGATGGGCACACAGGTGGCGTACTTTCACAAGCAAATCTGGCAGCTCTGGGTAGCTTTTGGGATATTGTTGAACAAATAGGTTAAGCACATGGGCCAGGCATGGTATGTGTGTGAGCTCGCCTCACCTCAGAGCCGCGACCAGGTTCCAGCCATTTTCACACATGACCAGGCCTGGCTGTATGTTCAGCAGTGTCAGACACAGATCTGCCTGCTCTTTCAGAGCTGACCACAACTCTTCAGCATTGTGTGCTTTGTCAAATAAGCATATTAGCTTCGGCACAGCCTGTTACCGCTTGGCTGAGGCAGTGCTGCAGTGCTTCCTGCTTGTGACTAATGCAGTCATTTGAGAGATGGAGGCTGAAGAGGAGGAAGATGAGGTGCAGGAGCTAAAGACTGTGGGGACAACCCAGATTGACATAGGGCCCGCAATCCTCGGCGTCGTGAGGACGTGTTCCATCCAAAGTACCGTTATTGCACACCCTCTCCCCTCTGACAGGCCCTTCACTAGCTTCCTATTACCTAGAGGCTACAGTTCAAAACCCTAACTATGATTGCTGTAAAAGAGAAATAGCGCAATAGTGCATTATCCGGTGTGCAGATAACAATTGCAAGTAATACACTCTCCCAATGGAGTTTAGTAACAGGCAATGGAGGATTCGCTGCTGCAGAACCACAAATCCACAAGGGACCAACATAGAAGATTCAGAACAGGAAAAATGTGGTCAGACCATCCGCACTGCGAATCACTAAAATCTCGGATTATTAATACAGTGGTCTTTATTCTACGCGTTTCAGAGTCTCACAGAACTCCTTCCTCAGGAAAAAAACACTGGTGGTACTGAACTTTGGCACGACCAGTTCTACCCTCCACTAGTCTATCTTCACCCATTCTGTGAGCCCTCGCAGGAAGGTTCCTCTCTCCTTCTGTGCTTGTGTGTACCTTGCATTGCTCATGTTTAGTGTACTTGTTTATGTATGCCCCTTTTTCACATGTAAAGCGCCATGGATTAAATGGCGCTATGAAAATGACTAAGAATAATAATATCATCCATCAGTTTATCTTCCTCTTATGCACCCTGGTCCTCCTCCTGACTTTCTTGAAATTGTGTCTCCTCATCGTCCACCTCTAGTGACACGTTCCCACCACCTTAGTGTGATGGTGGCTGCTCAAATATTTGGGCATCAATACTTGCGATATCATCTTGCCCCACTTCAAGTGGACCGGGCGAGAGGACCAAACTTATAAATAGAAAAGTGAACAGCTCTTCAGAGTGTCCAAGTGTGGGATGAGTTGTCTCCGGGCACTCAGCATGGTGAGGAATATATACCCCTTGATGAAGGCCATCTAGCCGAAACGTGCGTTGGGGAGGGCACACTTGGGTGGACTCACTTTACTGACCAGTCTGAAGGTAATATGACGTTGTGTGTATATTTTGTGTTTAACTTGTTGTTAGCACTTACCATGAGTGGTGGCTGGTTCCACAGCCTATGTTAGTGCTGTCTAGCCTGGATTAGGGGTCATTATGACTGGTTACTAACATTTTCTATATTTGGGATTATGATGCATGTTCTAATTTTGTATGATATACTTGTAATACTATGTATATTCCCATGTCCTGACACCATTGTGTGCCCTATTGTTTATGCCCATGTACCTTTTATGGTCATCATTGTCTCACTTCCCCCCTTTTTTGATTAACCTGATATACTTGAATAAAATTGTTTACAAATTTGCTAAATCTGTATTGGACTTCCTTTTTTCGCTGTTTTTTCTATATATTTTATGGTGAGGAATATGCGATCCAGACTTACGGCTATTCAGACTAGACCGTGTGGAAGACAGGGTGCTGGTGGTGGTGGCAAAGTGACTAGAATTATTATCCGCTAACCAACCAACAACCTTGTGACACTGCTCTGGTTTCAATAGTGGTGTGCTACTGCGGTCCCCTAGAAATTGGGACAGGAAGGTTGAGTGAGAAGATGTTGGTGTTTGCTGCGGCCCAATTTCAGCTTGCCTACGGCTTTGGCCTCTGCATGCACCATCACTATCACGTCCACTTCTCCGTCCCTTGCCACGTTCCTTGCCCATTTTAAATGTACAACAATATTTTCCAAGTTTACTACAAATGGCTGAATTTTAAGCCAACTGATATTTGATCAGTGTGCGTATAACCTCCGTTTAAAATATCTGTCCTGTCGATAAAAAAAGTTTTCTTTAGCAAACTGATTTCAATAACTTAGGTAGACACAGGAAAAACAGTTCAATGGAGAACTCAAATGTCTCAATTTGTAGCCCACAGATAGATGAGGCATCTGACGGAGATAGCCCATTTTCAAATATCTTGCCTGTATTTTTTTTATTTTTGGGGCCGAATTTTGTGAATAAGTAGGCAAAGACACAACCAAAAAGATTCTATGGAGGCCTGAAACCTTCTGCATATTAAAACAGAGCCAGATTACCTGATCAAGCCTGGGAGGAGATTAACCTTTTTTGTGCTGCCTGTCAGTAGAGTCACAAAGTATTTAAAATGCTGATTCCACATAAAAATGCAAAGCATTTATATGAAAACACACAATATTTCTGGTGTCCCATAGAAATGGCCACTTTCTGGGATAACACACATGATCCACGTCTCTTCAGACACCACCACTAGATCACCAGGGTGAACGTGTTCTGTGATGCAACAGCTACGTTATTGTTTGCAAATGGGTGTTTGTGGTCTCAACAGAGTTCACCAATCATTTCTTGTATCCCTCCCAATGAGGAGACCAAATAAATATCAATTTATAAAAATTATAGGGTTGGACAGGAAGAGCAAATAGATAGTCGTGGTATAGCACTGAGCCCTGCCAATGATAGAGTAGCTTCATTGGTTGTCCATCTAATTATCCTATTTTTTGTAGGCACCAAATGCATCATACTTTCTTACAAACACAACCTCGGCAACTCCGAAAGTCAACAAGCACGTGCCCCTTCAAGGCACCGCATACACAGAAAAGCTTCACAATATCTTCCTCTGTGACTCTTCGATGCAAATTTTTAATGGTCATTTTATGGCTTTTTGAAGGGCTACAGAAAGACTATTTTGGAGTGGGCCCTACTGATGAACTGGCCTCCTTTGTGACAAGTGTCTGTGACACATTGGTTAGACCCTTTGTGTCCAATAAAGGTGGCGACGTCTCATGCTGAGTAGACGTGAACTGTGCATGCAATTTTCAGTACCACTTTAGTAAGAGCTAAAGTATGCTCAAGAAAAAATGAATTTCTAGACATTCACAGCCTCATCAATGCCATCATCATCCATATCTTGTCAAGAGGAAATCTGTTGCTTCCCAGGGTCATGGTTAACTATGTTTATTGGCTTTCCTCTAACAGTGTTCATTGCACCAGAAAAAATAGTTTTCGGCTGTGACATTTGGATATTCTTGGTAATATGTATGGGTGATGATGAAGAACCTTGTTCCATGAGTGTTCTGATAGTTGCAGCCGGTGCACTCCTCTTTAACCCCTTCACCCCCAAGGGTGGTTTGCACGTTCATGACCGGGCCAATTTTTACAATTCTGACCACTGTACCTTTATGAGGTCATAACTCTGGAACGCTTCCATGGATCCCGGTGATTCTGACATTGTTTTCTCGTGACATATTGTACTTCATGTTAGTGGTAAAATTTCATTCAAATAACTTGCGTTTATTTGTGAGAAAAATGGAAATTTGGCGAAAATTTTGAAAATTTCGCGATTTTCCAAATTTGAATTTTTATGCCCTTAAATCACAGAGATACGGCACACAAAAAACTTGATAACTAACATTTCCCACATGTTTACTTTACATCAGCACAATTTTGGAACCAAAATTTTTTTTTGTTAGGAAGTTATAAGGGTTAAAAGTTGACCAGCGATTTCTCATTTTTACAACACCATTTTATTTTTAGGACCACATCACATTTGAAGCCACTTTGAGGGGTGACACCATTCTAAAAACTGCACCCCTTAAGGTGCTCAAAACCACATTCAAGAAGTTTATTAACCCTTTAGGTGCGTCACAGGAATTTTTTTGAATATTTAAAAAAAAATGAACATCTAACTTTTTTTCATAAAAAAAATACTTCAGGTTCAATTTTTTTTATTTTACCAAGGGTAACAGGAGAAATTGAACTGCAAAAGTTATTGTGCAATTTGTCCTGAGTACGCAGATACCTGATATGTGGGGGAGAACGACTGTTTCGGCGCATGGCAGAGCTCAGAATGGAAGGAGCGCCGTTTGACTTTTTCAATGCAAAATTGGCTGGAATTCAGATTGGACGCCATGTCACGTTTGGAGAGTCCCTGATGTACCTAAACAGTGGAAACCCCCTACAAGTGACCCCATTTTGGAAACTAGACCCCCCAAGGAACTTATCTAGATATGTGGTGAGAACTTTGAACCCACAAGGGCTTTACAGAAGTTTATAACGTACAGCGGTACAATTAAAAAATCATATTTTTTCCACAAAAATGATCTTTTCACCCCAATTTTTATTTTCCCAAGGGTAACAGGACCCTAAAAGTTATTGTGCAATTTGTCCTGAGTACGCTGATACCCCACATGTGGGGGTAAACCACTATTTGGGCGCATGGCAGAGCTCGGAAGGGAAGCAGCGCCATTTGACGTTTTTGGCTGGAATTGAGATCGGACACCATGTCGCGTTTGGAAAACTCCTGATGTACCAAAACAGTGGAACCCCCCACAAATGACACCATTTTGGAAACTAGACCCCCTAAGGAACTTATCTAGATGTGTGGTAAGCACTTTGACCCCCCCAGTGCTTCACAGAAGTTTATAACACCCGGGCGTGAAAATAAAAAATTCGTATTTTTTCCACAAACATGATCTTTTAATCACCATTTTTTATTTTCCCAAGGGTACCAGGAGAAATTGGACCCCAAAAGTTGTTGTCCAATTTGTCCTGAGTATGCTGATACCCCATATGTGGGAGAAAACTACTGTATGGGCACACGTTGGGGCTCGGAAGGGAAGTAGTGACGTTTTGGAATGCAGACTTTGATGGAATGGTCTGCGGGTGTCATGTTGCCTTTGGAGAGCCCCTAATGTACCTAAACAGTGGAAACCCCCCACAAATGACACCATTTTGTATACTAGACCCCCCAAGGAACTTATCTAGATGTGTGGTGAGCACTTTGAACCCCCAAGTGCTTCACAGAAGTTTACAACGCCCGGGCGTGAAAATAAAAAAATTCGTATTTTTTCCACAAACATGATCTTTTAGTCACCATTTTTTTATTTTCCCAAGGGTACCAGGAGAAATTGGACCCCAAAAGTTGTTGTCCAATTTGTCCTGAGTATGCTGATACCCCATATGTGGGAGAAAACTACTGTATGGGCACACGTCGGGGCTCGGAAGGGAAGTAGTGACGTTTTGGAATGCAGACTTTGATGGAATGGTCTGCGGGTGTCATGTTGCCTTTGGAGAGCCCCTAATGTACCTAAACAGTGGAAACCCCCCACAAATGACACCATTTTGTATACTAGACCCCCCAAGGAACTTATCTAGATGTGTGGTGAGCACTTTGAACCCCCAAGTGCTTCACAGAAGTTTACAACGCCCGGGCGTGAAAATAAAAAAATTTGTATTTTTTCCACAAACATGATCTTTTAGTCACCATTTTTTTATTTTCCCAAGGGTACCAGGAGAAATTGGACCCCAAAAGTTGTTGTCCAATTTGTCCTGAGTATGCTGATACCCCATATGTGGGAGAAAACTACTGTATGGGCACACGTCGGGGCTCGGAAGGGAAGTAGTGACGTTTTGGAATGCAGACTTTGATGGAATGGTCTGCGGGTGTCATGTTGCCTTTGGAGAGCCCCTAATGTACCTAAACAGTGGAAACCCCCCACAAATGACACCATTTTGTATACTAGACCCCCCAAGGAACTTATCTAGATGTGTGGTGAGCACTTTGAACCCCCCCAGTGCTTCACAGAAGTTTACAACGCCCGGGTGTGAAAATAAAAAATTCGTATTTTTCCACAAACATGATCTTTTAGTCACCATTTTTTTATTTTCCCAAGGGTATCAGGAGAAATTGGACCCCAAAAGTTGTTGTCCAATTTGTCCTGAGTATGCTGATACCCCATATGTGGGAGAAAACTACTGTATGGGCACACGTCGGGGCTCAGAAGGGAAGTAGTGACGTTTTGGAATGCAGACTTTGATGGAATGGTCTGCGGGTGTCATGTTGCCTTTGGAGAGCCCCTAATGTACCTAAACAGTGGAAACCCCCCACAAATGACCCCATTTTGAAAACTAGACCCACTAAGGAACGTATCTAGATGTGAGGTGAGCACTTTGAACCCCCAAGGGCTTCACAGAAGTTTATAATGCCAGGGCATGAAAATAAAAAAATCGTATTTTTTCCACAAACATGATCAATTAGTCCCCAATTTTTTTATTTTCCCAAGGGTAACAGGAGAAATTGGACCCCAAAAGTTGTTGTCCAATTTGTCTTGAGTACGCTGACACCCCATATGTGGGAGAAAACTACTGTATGGACACACGTCGGGGCTCGGAAGGGAAGCAGTGATGTTTTGGAATGCAGACTTTGATGGAATGGTCTGCGGGTGTCATGTGCGTTTGGAGAGCCCCTGATGTACCTAAACTATTGAAACTCCCCACAAGTGACCCCATTTTGGACACTAGACCCCCCACGGAACTTATCTAGATGTGTGGTGAGCACTTTGAACCCCCAAGTGCTTCACAGAAGTTTATAACACTCGGACGTGAAAATAAAAAAATCATTTTTTTCCACAAAAAATGATATTTTTGCCCCCAATTTTTTATTTTCCTAAGGGTAACAGGAGAAATTGGACCCCAAAAATTGTTTTGCAATTTGTCCTGAGTAGGCTGATACCCTACATGTGGGGGTAAAACACTGTTTGGGTGCATAGCAGAGCTTGGAAGGGAAGGAGCACCATTTGACTTTTTCAACTCAGAATTGGCTGGAATTGAGATGAGACGCCATGTTGCATTTGGAGAGCCCCTGATGTGCCCAAACAGTGGAAACCCCCAATTCTAACTCCAACCCGAACCCCAACACGCCCCTAACCCTAACCCTAGCCCTAACCCTAGCCCTAACCCTAACCCTAGCCCTAACCCTAACCCTAACCCTACCCCAACACACCCCTAGCCCTAACCCTAGCCCTAACCCTAATGGAAAAATGGAAATAAATACATTTTTTTAATTTTATTATTTTTCCCTAACTAAGGGGGTGATAACGGGGGGTTTGATTTACTATTTATGGCGGTTTTTATGTTTGCCGGCTGTCGCACGCTAAAAGACGCTTTTTATTGTAAAAATAGTTTTTGCATCACCACATATTGAGAGCTATAATTTTTCCGTATTTTGACCCACCGAGTCATGTGAGGTCTTATTTTTTGCGGGACAAGTTGACGTTTTTATTGGTAGCATTTTCGGGCACGTGAAATTTTTTGATCGCTTTTTATTCTGATTTTTGGGACGCAGAATGAACAAAAACCAGCGTTTCATGAATTTCTTTTGGGGGGGGTGCGTTTACACCGTTCCGCGTGTGGTAAAATTGATAAAGCGGTTTTATTCTTCGGGTCAGTACGGTTACAGCGATACCTCATTTAAGTCGTTTTTTATGTTTTTGTCGGTTTTATGCAATGAAAACTATTTTATATAAAAAATAATTATTTTTGCATCGCTTTATTCAGCGAGCTATAACTTTTTTATTTTTTCGCTGATGATGCTGTGTGGCAGCTCGTTTTTTGCGGGACAAGATGACGTTTTCAGCAGTACCATGGATATTTATATGCGTCTTTTTGATCGCGCGTTATTACACTTTTTGCTTGGCGGTATGATAATAAATCATTATTTTTTGCTTCGTTTTTTATTTTTATTTTTTAAGGGGTTCGCTAAAGGGGTTAACTAATGGGACAGTTTTATAGGGCGGGTCGTTACGGACGCGGCGATACCTAATATGTGTACTTTTATTGTTTTTTTTTTTATTATTTCCAAAAAATGGATTTATTGGGGGAATATTTTTTTTTTTTTCTAATTTATTTGGCGATTTTTTTTTAATTATTTTTACACTTTTTTTATTTTTTTTTTTACTTTATTAAATAGTCCCAGGTGGGACATCAATGTCCGGTGACAGATCGCTGGTCTGTCACATCACAGATCACTGTGACAGATCAGCGATCTGACACAGGCACTGCAGAAGGCTTCCTCATGCCTGCGCTTTGCAGGCACTGAGGAAGCCAGCTTCCGCAGGCCCCCGAAGGCCCCCGTCGCCATCTTGGATTCGGGGGCCTGGAGGAAGGGAGTCCCCCGCAGCAGCGCTGCACATTGCGCTGCCGTGGGGGGCTCAGGGAAGCACGGATGGAGCCCCCTCCCTGCCGATGCTTCCCTTTAACCCCCGGTACACCGCGATCGTGTTTGATCGCGGTGTGCAAGGGGTTAACGTGTCGGGGGCGGTCTGTGACCGCCCCTGACACATTGTGCCGGGTGTCAGCTGTGATAATCAGCTGACACCCGGCCGCGATCAGCGGCGCTCACCACGTGGGCGCCGCTGATCGCGCCGACGTACTATCCCGTCCCCGGTCATACGGGCCCGGGTACCGTGGATGGGATAGTACGTCGGATGGCAGGAAGGGGTTAAGCTTAGTTTTTCACGAGCATACATCAGTTTGTTTGGTTTTCCTCCAACACTGATCTGCTGCTTTCGAGAATTAAGCATCTCACCAGCATCTTGCACTTTACCCTTTATATGGACATGTGCATCTTTGGCAACCTATTGGGCATCTTTTATGCCAAGCATCAGACGTGCATCTGTTACACCGATCTTCTAATAGGCATCAAGCACATTCTGGTAATTGGGGGTGGGTAAACAACTAAGCATTGCAGAATGGATCCAGGATCTCATACCTCACATAGCCCCCACTGTTATTAGTCCTATACGTTCCCATTTCTGCCATCACCGTGCCCCCTTTTCCTGATCACTTCATCCAACGACTCGTCCCCCTCTTCCACGTTTTTTCCAAGGGGGATTGGGGTGCATGCAAATTTGGGGCAGTCCTTGCATTCACTTCATGGGCAAACTTTAAGGTATTATAAAATTCATAATAATGGGAACTTTGATTTCATGTAGCCATCCAGTACGTCGATTCAAAGGGTTATTGGAGTGCATGTAACTTTGCGGCAGGGAAGGCCCTTCATTCAATGCATAGGCAAAACTGTGGGAGACACACTTTCTTCTAATGGGAACATTTGTGTCATGAGGCCCTCAAGTACGTCTGTTGAAAGGCTTATTGGGATGCGTGTTACTTTGGTGCAGGGGAGGCCTTGCATTCAATGCATACGCAAACACTATGGGAGTGCCAAATGAATAATATGAACTTGATTTTCATGTGGCCATCCAGTACATGGGTTCAAAGGCTTATTGGGGTGCGTGTAACTGTGGTGCAGGGCAAGCCATGCTTTCACTTCATGGGCAAACTGTATGGAAATAAAAAAAAATAAGCATAATGGGAACTTTGGTTTCATGTGTCCATCCAGGATATCTGTTTTCGGTTATTGTGGTGCGTCCAAATTTGAAGCAGGCCTTGCATTCACTTCATGGGAAAACTTTATGGGAGTTCAAAATTCATAATAATGGGAACTTTAGTTTCATGTAGCCATCCAGTGCGTCAGTTCAAAGGGTTATTGAGGCGCATGTAACTTTGTGTCAGGGCAGGCTTTGCATGCAATACATAGGCTAACAGTATGGCAGTACCAAATGAAAAAAATGACAACTTTGGTTTCATGTGGCCATCCAGGACAACTGTTACAAGTGTTATTGAGGTGCGTGTAAATTTGGGGCAAGGCATGCCTTGCATTAAATGCATAAGCAAACACTATGGGAGTACAAAAAGCATAATAATCGGAACTTTAGTTTCATGTGGCCATCCAGTACGTCGGTTGAAAGGGTTATCGGGGTGTGTGTAACTTTGGGGCAAGGCAGGCCTTGTATTCAATGCATAGGCAAACTGTATGGGAGTAAAAAAAAAGAATAATAGGAACTTTGGGTTCATGTGGCCATCCAGGATGTCTGCTACTAGTGTTATTGGGGTGCGTGTAACTTTGGGGCAAGGCAGGCCTTGCATTCTTTGCATAGTCTAACAGTATGGCAGTACCAAATGAAAAAAAAAGCACAACTTTGGTTTCTTTTGGCCATCCAGGACATCTGTTAAGTGTTACTGGGGTGCGTGTAGCTTTGGTGCAAGGAAGGCCTTGCATTAAATGTATAGGCAAACACTATGGGAGACCCATTTTCATATAATGGGAACATTTTTTCATGAGACCCTGCTGTACGTCTCATCAAAGGTGTATTGGCGTGCGTGCTAATTATTGGCAGCCCAGCCACTCATTGCATAGGCAGTAACAGTATAGGATACCCACTGTTTGAAAATGGCTCTTTAAGATTAGTAATATCGACTGATGCCCCTATAAAAATAGGCTTTGTGACTTTCAGAGTCCCTCCTTCATAAATTAAACAGGATGTTTCTGATGATGTGTCACACACCACATGGCCAGCTAAAGTTGTTAAATGTTAAAATGACACTTCCCAGTGGATGTATTTTTATTGGTTGAAAGCAAAGGTAAAGGTGAAAAACGCTATGTATGAACATAGCCCAAATGGGGGAGGAACATTTTGGTCTGGGGTTAATTATTTTGCCTTATATGCAAGTCATTAACCTGGAAAGGATGTACCTTAACATACTTCCCAGCAAAATCTGTTTTGGTATGTTTTTTGCTGACAACATTGTTTAAAGCTGTGAACTAGGAGTCAGGAATGTTTCCAGGGGTATTCTCCTTGATGTTCCTATGTCATTTGTGCACTGTTCCCATTGATTTCAGACATTTTAGACCCTAAAAGGACCCTCTGTGTGGATCGCGGCAAAAATGCTCTGTTTTCCCGACTTACATTGGGAACGTTGCTCGGGTTGAGCACCCGAGCAATCCAATTTGCTCGAATCGAGCAATGAGCACCCAAGCATTGTAGTGCTCGCTTATCACTGTTTGCTATCTTCTTATAGCCTTCTCCTACTTTGTGAGCCTCCACCATTTTTATTTTCAGAGTGCTAAGCAGTTGCTTAGAAGAACCCATAGCTGCTGTTTTTTGGCATAAGGTTTTTAGAAAATTACTGATATAATTGTTGAAAATTATATTTTTTAAACCTGTTCAGAGTAGTGCAACATATTGCCATTTTCACATAATGACCATAGCGGTGAAAAAAAAACATTTCAATAGGCATTTACAAATAACAGGACACATAAAACAGGGCACATAGCTCAGCTTAATGCTTCTTTAACTATCAGCTACTCCGTCCAATACTCAAAAAAACTTGCTAGTTTAGCTAAGCCTAAGGTAGATTATCAAGTGGCTTATTTTCCATGGGAACAATTGACTGAGCATGTCTAAGTTCAACTTGTCTCAATCTTTTCCTCGACATCCATAATTTTGGGGAGTTGGTAGATCAGCTTTGTCTAAGTTTTATCCAATGCATACAATATGTGCATGTATACTGGCTTGCATGACTGTTCTCAGCCATGTGTAAAGTCATATCAAATTGATAAAAATATTTTAAAGAAGGAGTATGGGTGTGCTATGCTGCTGGTGAAGAATTCTCTGGATGCAGAGGAATAAGTATCAAGTACAGTTCATTGTCAATGCATTTCTAGATCCAACTGACCTCTTTCTCAGGAGAACCACAATACAAAAACTTTTCTGCAAAGCAGTGAAAGGGAGTCATACAAAGTATCGATTCAGTGGGCGGAATACAAATGCACATTACAATTTTCAATACTTTTAAAATATTTTTTAAAACATGAAAAATAAACCTTACAGAGCATCAGGGCGCATCAGATGGGGATAGTTGAGTAACAATGAAAGTATTGTGTTTTTTACAATTCAGAAGTTCAATTATGAAAGCTTTGCCCTTCACTACATTTTGAATAATGTTTTTGGAGGCAGAATGAGCAAAAACGGTTCATGGGAAAAATTGTCTGTGCAGATGATCTATAGTCCTATTTCATAATAGGAAGCAGGATGGCAAAAACAACAATTCTGGCATTGTTTTTTTACCGAATTCATCATAATGGATAAATATCATGATAGTTTTGTAAATTGAATTGTTCTGGATGCCAATTTAGAATTTTGTTTGTTTATACTGCAATAATTGTGATGTTTGTTTTCTTTCTAATCCCTCATTGATCAGGTCTAAAAATGCCTTAATTACTCATCTTTTCAGCAACCATACTGTAGTGTTTTAATTTTCCACTGACTTGGCTGTATAAGGCTTTGTTTTACTTATGACCAATTGTTTTTTTTTTTGGCAGTAGATTGGGGTACATATAAATTATTATTAATTTATATAATTTTTTTGCAAATCAAAAATATAGAAAGATGCAACTTTTAGTTTGGTTTTCTTTGTTTTAGTTCTCGACAAAGGTTGAAAACCTGGGTCAGGAAAGATATATGAACCATGCTGCTTTATGGATTTTAAGTCATCATAAAGTGCTGTTTTATCAATGCAAGTAAAATACATCAGACCTAATTTATCAATTCTTAATGTTTTACACTATGATTGAATGTTTATCCTATCGAAGTAGTGCTGGAGGATTTTTTCCATATTAACGTCCATGCTATGTATTAGTGGAGAAGCTGACACTGATCTATGATGGGTTAAATTGAAACATCTATATTATGAAACCCCTGAACAGAGTAATACCAAATGTCCTAAGAAAATAGGACGGTGCACCTACTAAAGTAATAAGATCACACTGAGTAATATGAGTAATATATTTGAGAAAATAAGCACAATTCTGATTGTGACAGGCACAACACTATTGGTATGAAGACAGCTTCTCCTTGATAAGCCAATGAGGAGGATCTCCATTGATGATAGTGTAAGGAGAAGGAACTAACTAAGCATGTCTCCTCTGTGAAGGGTCCGGAACAGTCGGGACTGTCACCTACATTGCGGGGTAGAAAGCTTGAGACTCCAGATCATACTCTGTGTTTGAGAAAAGGGGGCATGGCTATGTGGAGAGAGCTGCAGCGCACGAGTGACCAGACAGTTTGGGCAGGAACTTCAGGCGCACGGGACGCCTGTGAGGTAAAATCAGCTGAGAGGCATCTAGGCAGAGCAGAGCCTGGGATGGCAGAGAGCTTTGACAGGAGACTGTTGATCGAGTACCGCTCAGACACCGCTTTCCCAGCCGACATCACTGCCCACACAATAGCATTAGACAAGAGAAAAGAAAAGCACCAATTGTAGGAAATGCCAGTCCATAGAAGCGTTTCTGTTTTTTCCATCAGGTCAGATGCTGCAATGAAGAAAACAATGTATTGTCTGAAATGCATGGTCTCATCCAGTGTTTTAAAGAAGCAATCCCATCAAAGTCTTTATCCTCTTAATATATTGCAATCATCATATTACACAGCACTGTGTACTTACAATTTCTTATTTTGTTTTTTTAACCAGTTAATTCTTCTCTTTTCTCTTCTCTCTGTAGAAACAGGAAGTGCCTTTTTTCTTGCATGAGTCATCCCTTCTTCAACTCCTAACCCATCTGCCCTGCTCCTCCTCACTGCCAGGGACTTTTGCAGTGAATCATGCAATACTGTTTTTACATAGAGCTTAGAAGGATTCAGCTAGTCAGTTTTTAATCATGCTTGTCATAGATCTAATGAAAAATAGAAGAATTAACTGGGTTAAAAGGCAAAATGAGCAATTGTAAGTACACAGTGTTATATAATGATGGTGATTGCAATATATTAAGAGGATAACAATTTTGGTGAGTACATCCTTAGCAATAAATATTTTGCTACCTTTGCATGGCACTCGCCATTATTTATCTTTGTGCTGGCGCTTCCCACAATCTGTCTTTTTCTCTTTTGTTAACTATTAGTACATAAGGATCTGGTCAACATGGACTATTGAACGTGTATTACCTTAAGTTTTGATCATCTAACACAACATTTATTGCTATTTGTATTCTTTGATTACTATTCTGGGTTAACCATTGAATGCCCACCCTCGTTTCACCTCACAGTTACTCTTTGTTTGCCTGAATATTCCATCTGACACTTCTGAATTCTATCCTGGTTATCCCTGACATTGCTCTTTTGGTCACAATATTGTCGTTTACTAATTCTGTGGTTCTGATCCCAGTATGAATTAGCCTCAGATTACTCCACTAGTTAGTGACAACTCTGCAGACTCAACCCCCATGCTGCAAAGTACTGATCCTGGAATAACAGTAAGGCCGGGGTCACACTAGAGAGAAATACGGATGAGTGAGAGGCGTAAAAACCATGCATTGCACATGGACCAATGATTCTCTATGGGGTAGCTCCCATCAGCCGTATATTTCTCACGCGTATTTTACGATCCATGCCAATCGCAGCATGCTGCTTTTGTCAGGGAATTCCACCCGAAATACGCCAATGCAAGTCTATGGGTGCGCAAAAAAACGCATTAGGCTGGTTTCACATTTGCGTTTTTTAGCGCTGGAAAAAAACGCATACCTGCGCATGCGTTTTTTCCCCTATATTTAACATGGGTGCGCATACCTGCACGCTGGTAAGCGCATGTATGCGATTTTCATGCGCTGCGTTTTTTTGGGGTGTGCGTTGGTATTTTCCAGACGCAGCATGTTGCATTTTTTGGCCCTGCAAAAAAGCGCATGCGCACATATGCGCACGTTTTGCGCTAAAAATGGCCATTATAGCCTATGGATGCGCATATGTGCGCACTGGCATGCTCATGTATGCGTTTTTTTGCATATGCGTTTTTTTTTTTAACCATGGAATTTAGGGGTTTGGGTTAGAGTTAGGGTTAGTTAAGGGGGTTTAGGGTTAGGGTTAGGGTCAGGGTCAGGGTTAGGGTTGGGGTTTGGGTCAGGGTTAGGGTTAAGTATGGTTTGGTTAAGGGTTAGGGTCAGGGTTAGGGTCAGGATTAGGGTTAAGTATGGTTTTGTTAAGGGTTAGGGTCAGGGTTAGGGTTAGGGTTAGGGTCAGGGTTAGGGTTAGGGTTAGGGTCAGGGTTAGGGTTAGGGTCAGGGTTAGGGTTAAGTATGGTTTTGTTAAGGATTAGGGTCAGGGTTAGGGTCAGGATTAGGGTTAAGTATGGTTTTGTTAAGGGTTAGGGTCAGGGTTAGGGTTAGGGTTAGGGTTAGGGTCAGGGTTAGGGTTAGGGTCAGGGTTAGGGTTAAGTATGGTTTTGTTAAGGATTAGGGTCAGGGTTAGGGTCAGGATTAGGGTTAAGTATGGTTTTGTTAAGGGTTAGGGTCAGGGTTAGGGTTAGGGTCAGGGTTAGGGTTAGGGTTAGGGTCAGGGTTAGGGTTAGGGTCAGGGTTAGGGTTAAGTATGGTTTTGTTAAGGGTTAGGGTCAGGGTTAGGGTTAGGGTTAGGGTCAGGGTTAGGGTTAGGGTTAGGGTCAGGGTTAGGGTTAAGTATGGTTTTGTTAAGGGTTAGGGTCAGGGTTAGGGTTAGGGTTAGGGTCAGGGTTAGGGTTAGGGTTAGGGTTAGGGTCAGGGTTAGGGTTAGGGTTAGGGTCAGGGTTAGGGTTAGGGTTAGTTAGGGTTTAGGGTTTGGGTTAGGGTTAAGTATGATTTGGTTAAGGGTTAGGGTCAGGGTTAGGGTTAGGGTTAGGGTCAGGGTTAGGGTTAGGGTTAGGGTCAGGGTTAGGGTTAGTAAAGTCATGGTTTGGGTAGTGTGAGGGGCCACCTAAAAATGTTGGAAAAAAACGCAAACGCGGTAAAAACGCACTAAAAACGCATACAAACGCATAAAAACGCTGCGTTTTTTTCATGCATGCTCATAAAAATGCTTGAAAAAAACGCAGCAGTTGTATGCTTATGTATGCGTTTTTTCAATGCGTTTTTTTGCGGGAAAAACGCGCTGCAAAAAAAAGCAAGTGTGAAACTAGCCTTACACACGGACCACACGTGTGACTTGCGAGAAATACGCACGACTTTGGCAGGTGACAGGAAATGGTACAAGCAATTATCAGGAAGCTTAGACATAGAATGATAGAATCATAGAATCGTAGAGTTGGAAGGGACCTCCTGGGCCATCTGGTCCAACCCCCTGCTCAAAGCAGGATTCGCTAAATCATCCCAGTCAGATGTCTATCCAGCCTCTGTTTGAAGACTTCCATTGAAGGAGAACTCACCACTTCTCGTGGCAGCCTGTTCCACTCATTGATCACTCTAGCTGGCAAAAAGTTTTTTCTAATATCTAATCTGTGTCTCCTCCCATTCAGTTTCATTCCATTGCTTCTAGTCTTTCCTTGTGCAAATGAGAATAAAGTTGATCCTTCTACAATGTGACAGCCCTTGAGATATTTGTAGACAGCTATTAAGTCTCCTCTCAGTCTTCTCTTTTGCAAACTAAACATTCCCAAATCCTGCAACCTTTCCTCATAAGACAGGGTTTGCAGACCGGTCACCATTCTGGTCGCTCTTTTCTGAACTTGCTCCAGTTTGTTGATGTCTTTTTTAAAATGTGGTGCCCAAAACTGGACACAATATTCCAGATGAGGTCTGACCAAAGAGGAGTAGAGGGAAATAATGACTTCACGTGATCTAGACTGTATGCTTCTGTTAATACATCCTAGAATTGCATTTGCCTTTTTTGCTGCTGCATCACACTGTTGACTCATAGTCAGTCTGTGATCTATTAGTATACCCAAGTCTTTTTCACATGTGCTGTTGCTTAGCCCTATTCCTCCCATTCTGTATATGCTTTTTTCATTTTTATTGCCCAGATGTAGTACTTTGCATTTTTCCCTGTTAAAAACCATTCTGTTAGTTGCTGCCCACTGCTCCAGTTTATTTATATCTTTTTGAATCCTCTCTCTCTCTTCTCTAGTATTAGCTATCCCTCCTAGCTTTGTGTCATCAGCAAATTTAATCAGTTTACCCTCAATTCCTTCATCTAAATCGTTGATAAAGATGTTGAACAATACAGGGCCCAGGACAGAGCCCTGTGGTACCCCACTTGAGACATTCTTCCAACTGAATGTGCAGCCATTTACGACCACTCTTTGGGTCCGATCACTAAGCCAGTTATGAATCCATGTAACAGTTGCCTTGTCCATTCCATACTTAGTCACTTTTTCAATAAGGATTGTATGAGATACTTTGTCAAATGCTTTGCTGAAGTCAATATATACTATATCTACAGCATTTCCTCGATCCACCCAATCATTGATTCTGTCATAGAAGGAAATTAAGTTAGTCTGACATGACTTATTAGTTACAAACCCATGCTGACTCAGTTTAATCACTTCATTCTTATCCAGGTACTGACATACATGTTGTTTAATAATCTGTTCAAAGATGTTTCCTGGTATAGAAGTCAGGCTCACCGGCCTATAGTTGCCTGGTTCCACCTTCTTCCCCTTTTTGAAGATAGGAACAACATTTGCTCTTCTCCAGTCTTCTGGGACTTCTCCTGTTCTCCAAGAATTTTCAAAGATTATGGAGAGGGGATCAAAAATTTCTTCTGCTATCTCCTTCAGTACTCAGGGGTGTAATTCATCTGGACCTGGAGACTTGAATTCATTTAGGTTAGCTAAGTGTTTCCTCACTATCTTTCTGTTTATAGATATCCTGGATTCTTCTATTCCCTTAATAGGACAGTGAAGAACAGTTGATGTTACATTTCCTTTCTGAGAGAAAACAGATGCAAAATAGGAATTTAAAAGTTCGGCCTTCTCAACATCCTGTCTTACCATTTCATCATTTTCATCCTGAAAAAATCCTATAGCATCTTTGACTTTTCTTTTACTTTTGACTTATCCCCAAAATCCTTTATTATTGCTTTTGACATCCCTTGCAAGCCTCAATTCATTGTCAGCTTTAGATAATCTGATTTGTGCCCTGCAGGTTCTGCAGACAGCATTATATTCTTCTTTAGATATGCCTCCCTCTTTCCATTTTATAAACATTTTTTCTTCCTTTTTAGCATGTGCTTAAGTTCTGTGTTCATCCATCCAGGTTTCCTTAAATGCTTCCTATTCTTCCCTCTTTTCGGAATTGTTAACATTTGGGCTTTGAGAATTTCATTTTTCAAGATGTCCCATGCTTGACATGCTAATTAGCTCAAAAAGCACTCCAGACATCCAGGAAGTACGCCTCCACGGAGTACAGCATCATGGCACCCTACCTGAACCTTAATGTGGAGATGCTAATTGTGATTGTGCAGGATCACCCGGAATTATGGGACCAACAGGATACACATTATGCAGACCGGGCCAGAAAGGAGGCTGCATGGAGGGCTTATGTCACCAAATGTTCCCTGATTTTGGTGATCGGCCACATGAGGAGCAGCAGCACATGAGTAAGTGCCCATGTATGTCAAATTACCTGCCATCAAAAAATAATTTTACAAGTAGGCCCCCCATCCTGTGCTTGTGATATTGGCCTCTTGTGGCCTGTATATTATTTTTGGACCCACTGTTTGACCCTGAGAGATTTTTACCCTGTCCCCAAGTTCCTCATAATGCCTGAACTACTGTGACCCTGTGCATCTGGCCTGGTTGCCCCAATGCTATATGCCACCCTGGGTGGAACTCACACTCTAGTAAGCCACATGACTTTGATACTATTTCCAAAACTTGTTTTAACCAAATTTTCATTTTTCATTATTTTATGTCACTTTGCAGTCGAATATGTGATGAGATGCTGGCGCAGCATCCGCGACCAGTATCGCCTTGAGCGCCAGCAGCGCCTTGAGCGCCAGCAGCAGGCAAGAAGTGGTTCTGCAGCTCCCACAAAGCAGAAATATGTTTATTTCGACCGCCTCTCTTTCCTCGCTCCAATTATGGATCTCAGACCGTAAGTATACCATAAACACCACATGACACATATGCTTTATAGGGCCCGATCCAAATTTTCCTTCTTCTCCATCTTATATTTAATAACAGAACTCAGTCTAACCACACTGAAAGGGAGACATGGTCTGATTCAGAGCCCATCCTCTATCCTGTGGGTGGAGGGGTTGAGGTGTCTGGCCCATCTTGTGACCCTCCAAGGAGCCAGGCCCAAGTGACTTCTCCGGCTTGAACTGTGCCTGCCCTACAACCTGGCCCGATACCAGAAACACCACCACCAGGAACAGAGCCACTACAAGGACCGTCAGCTGCAGCACCACCCGACATCCATGATGAACAGGGCAATAGCAGCAGCCCAACTGTTCGCCTAGAGGGCTCCCCCCAGCCTGCTGTGCTATCCTGGTGAGGCAGACGAAGGCACCCTATCCCTGCCACTGATACCAGGGCCAATGTGGATACAGAGGTCCTAAATTATCTTTCAAGAGTAGTCAATCATGATGGGGAGGAGGCGTACTCACGCAGCCTTGCCCGTTATCTTCGTTCCCTTCCCCGTGAGGTGCGGCTACATGTGCAAGGATCCATTCAGATCCTAATTGATGCAAGCACACCCCCCAATACCCCTTATGAGGTTTTTGAGTTTCTGGAGAGGTAGCAGCTATCACCCAGGAATCTCATGCGTCCTAACTCCCACCGCCAAGTGCTTGCTCAATCAGGGTCTGAGGAACCTCCTACATGTGGGCCTACACCTCACCCCCTTCCCCCCTAACCAACATTGGCAACATCATCCCAAATGTCAGGGTGTAACCCAGCACCCCAGTATGGTCACTTGTTCCCAGCCAGTGTTTGAGGCTGGTCCCAATCAGGTTGGGGACGACATGGACATTTTGGTGGTTTAGACTCACGGCCCTACCAGCCCCAACAGGTGAGTCGTCTACAATATCATAGTGCCCATTATCCACCTCAATCCCATGAGCCGGCCCACTATCTCCATCATGGGCAAGAGTATGCCCCCACACAGGCCGAGGGACAATTTGGCCAAACTAGCCAGCAGGCAACACAGGCTGGGCTGTTGTGAGTTCATTTTCCCCTTCGTCACTGAGGTCTGGTGAACTCCCTATTCTGGTAAAAGAAGGTAATGAGCCTGATTATCAGGCACCTGAGCCTAATGAGGATGACTGGCTGAGTGGAGTCACGGACTGGATATAAGGCTGCCGACGCCCTTCTGCCCTGCGGGTGATTTCTCTGTGGACTTCTAGGACACCAGTCTGATTCCTGCTCCTCTAAAGCTAAGTTTTCTGCTTTGCCTGTTAGCATTTGTGTTTTGTTTTTTTTTCCTTGCTTTTCTGGATTCTGCCATTCCCTGCTGGGGTGAGCTGTATCTCCTTTTGCCGGTTGCTCTGTCTTCAGAATATTCCTGAGTACTGACATAGCTTTTTGAAGCCTAGCGTCTTCAGGGCCTTTTTCACTGTCAGTCTGTTGGCTCTTATTTTCATAGGGTTTTTCACGGATTGCAGACAGCAGCCTTCCTGTCCTTTCCTATCTAGTTAGCTTGGGCCCCGTCTTTGCTCAGTCTATCTTTCTGTCTGTGTTAGTGTTTTCATCTTGCTTCACCGTCATTATATGTTGGGGGCTGCCTATTGCTTTGGGGTCTGCTCTGGGGCAGTTTAGATTTCCCCTTTCTTTCTTTAGGCCTATTTAATTCTCCGGCTGTGATCGAGGGGTCTAGGGCATCGTAGGAACCCCCCACGGCTACTGTTAGTTGTTGTGGATAGGATCAGGGGTCTGCAACCCGATAGCTGCCAACCTCTCTGGTTTTCTGGACTTAGCTAGCATTTCTGTTTTTGCCTCCTACGGTGACTCAATCATAACACTGGGCTGCCACATTCTCCCCCCCACATACCACAATTTATAAGTTTGTTTGTTTGTTTTTTTGTGGTTAATGCTGTAATGTACCATTTCTACATTTTTTTTCAGTTCAAAGGCCAATTATGGCCATTTTGCAAAATACCATATGGCTAGAATATGGTTTCACAAGGCCTTAAAAAAAGGCTACATAAAAAGTCTAAACTTTCAATTGTTGGTGTCTTTTTCAATGATGCACTTAGATCACGACATGCTGCCATATGCTTACAGAGTGATTTAGAACCACAGAAAGACATAAGGTTTTGTAATATGTATATTTTCCCAAAGGCAAAAAAGTAAAATTTACAACATAGAAACACCATGCTCTTGCCATGAAATTTCCCCCTCAGGTGACATAAAATAATTTGTGTAAATATCACACACTTTGATACCAGAGAGAGGACAACAGGTAAGGTTGACATATGGTCTTGCCCTGAGCACATTGTCCATCACACGCACCACACCATCAGAGGCAAAGCAATCATGAATCCTGGTGAAATTATGTAGGACCACACATGCTTTGATTACCTCACTGACATTTTGTTCACTCAGCTGAATGGCTGACTGGAGAACACGCCATTTGGCACAAAGAATGCCAAAGGCACACTCCACCAGTCACCGGGCACGTGACAGATGCGAGTTAAAGATCATGCACTGGTGGTCCAGGTTGTGCCGGGGATATGGCCTCATTACATGGCACGTTAATTGAAAGGCCTCATTGGCCACAAGGACATAAGGGACAGATTGTTGAGCCAGGTAGTTGCCGTGGTGGGGGTAGATCCAACTGGTTGGTGTGTAGCCGTCGACCCATAGTGGAAGTATTGAAGACTCTAGAGTTTCCAGTCCTTCCATAGGCCTCAAAGCCTACAATAATAAACTTGTAATCACTGTCGGCTAGAGCAAACAAAACAACAGAAAAGTATTGCTTATAATTGAAGAATTGTGAGCCTGAGTTGGGCTGCTTACGCACCCGGATATGTTTCCCATCCAGGGCCCCAATACAATTTGGAAACTGGCATTGCTCCTCAAAGTCCCTTGAGATCCTCAACCAGTCTTCCATCCTGGGCTCGGGCATGACAACTTGATGCAGTCTTGACCATATTTCAATACATGTAGACCTCACTATGCCCGAAATGGTAGATCTTCCAATGAGAAACTCATGATGGAGTGCGGCATACGACAGGCCAGTGGACAGGAAGCTGGATAACCACAAAAGGTGAACAAAATGTAAGAAAAAAATTGCTAAATAAGAGCTATATCAATAGAACACAGTATCACTTTAAATCTGTTAAAACACACAACTTTTTCTAATAATAATGCATATATGCTATACATTTAATAGTACACATAATAATCTGGTATGAAATGTACAAGATATCTGGCCAAAGATGAGGGCAACAAATGTAAAACAAAGAAGGAAAAAAACATACTTTAAGCGATACATCATGAACATAGAGAACGTGGTTGAGGAATACATACCGTAATGTAAGTAGAAGTCGCTCCTCAGCAGATATAGCTTTGCGCATACTGGTGACCTGAAAGGTGATCCCAGGGTGCACTGTCTCCAACAGTAGATCAAAGGTGTCCAGGCTCATGCGATAATATTGAAAGAATTTTTCCGGATGAGTACGCAGAGAAGAATAGAGACGGTGGAAATAAACTTTTGTGAGGCGTTGTCTCAAAAGCGGATGGACCCACATTCGTCTCCTCCTCCTCGGATCCTCAATCACAGGGTATGGATGCCCAAAGCGGCGTGACAAAAGCCAGTTGAAGAGAACCTGCTCAATAGGATTGAAACTAAGTGTGTCTGTCATGTTGGCCAAACAACAACAACACACCAAGAAAAGGCAAGGTCAAAAATGGACAGATTGGAGGCAGGCACCTGTTACTGAGCCAATAAATAGGGTGTAGGCTGATGATTTAAATAATTTGCAGGCCTTAAAACTGTTACATGTCCATTTTGCAAGGTGGTGAGAAAATCTTGGTATTCGGATGCCATACGGATTACATACGGATGCTTAGGCCGGTTTCACATTAGCGCTTTTTCAGCACGCGCACGGCCGGGGGTAGCTCCGCCCCCGAGCCGGCTCTCTGCCCGGCGTGCCCGCCCCTTGCTTGTAGCGCCGCCTACTAGCGGACAGCGGCGCCTGCGATCGGCGCACCCTATCTTTAGCATAGGGTGCGCAGATCGTGCGCAGGCCGTGCGCTAGTTGCGCTTTGACCTGCGCTGCGCACTTTTGACGGTGCGCCGTGCGCGCCAAAATCCGAAAAGTTTGATTTTGGCGCGCACGGCGCACCGTCAAAAGTGCGCAGCACAGGTCAAAGCGCAACTAGCGCACGGCCTGCGCACGATCTGCGCACCCTATGCTAAAGATAGGGTGCGCCGATCGCAGGCGCCGCTGTCCGCTAGTAGGCGGCGCTACAAGCAAGGGGCGGGCACGCCGGGCAGAGAGCCGGCTCGGGGGCGGAGCTACCCCCGGCCGTGCGCGCGCTGAAAAAGCGCTAATGTGAAACCGGCCTTACATATGCAAAATACGCGACCACATCTTCATTACGGATGACATACTGATCACTATTTAGGGGACATTTCTCCGTATTACGCATGGAAAGTACGGACCGTATTTCTCGCTGGTTAGTGTGACCCCAGCCTAAGGCCCCTGGCCCTCATTCAGTATTTGGTCAGTGTTTTACATCAATCCTTACAAGCCAAAACCAGGAGTGGGTGATACAGAAGTGGTGACGTGTTTCTATTCTACTTTCCCTCTGATTGTTCCTCTCCTAGTTCTGTCTTAAAATACCGATGTAAAATACTGATCAAATATTGATTGTGTGAACGTGACCTTAGATTTTCCTATAATTGCAGGAAAAATCCTTCATGTTTAATACTAAACCCACCTAATATAAAGTAATTATAATTTTTTTTCAACATACCAATACATTCTGGTGGTATGTGAGGCTGCAGTGTATAGCTGTAATATGGCTGTTAGCTTTATTTCATACATACTCCCTTTTGGATGCAAGCACTTTTTCCTCTATTGATTACGTCTTCTTATAGCAATATTTCATGTGCTTGAGAAACCCCAAAATAGAATTGCACTTTATGGGCTAATATGCACATTGGTATTGGAGTGCTGTCCATCTTTTTTGGTTATGGGGTCTATGGCAATCCTCTGGGTGTGTGTGCACTTATCAATAAATTAATAGTGCTGCCTATTTTTTTCTATCTATCTATCCATCCATCAATCATCAGCTATGCTATACATTTGGCTTTACCGCAAAATGTCTTATTTATTTCTATACTTTTGAATTATTACGTACAATTGTTTTGTTTCTTGGTTCTCTGATTAAATCATGATATTGTTTTTTCACTATTAAAATACTATAGTAATTGAAGCACAATGGCTTGTGGGTTGAAATAAATCTCTCTTTGCATATATCATTCAATACTCAATTTCAATAAAATAAAAACACATGGCCGTTGGTCATATTTTTATAGGATGACATAAAAATAGCATGTCAGCATTTTCTATTAAAATTGTCAAAAATTGACAAACTTCCAAATAAATCATTGAACATGAGTAAAATTACACCCATACATAAAATGTAAAATTCGGATTATTTTTCTTTCTGTTGTTTTTTTTTCTCTATTTTCATGGCACATCGAGCAGTGTTGCATTTAAAATTTAAATGTGTTTTGTGAAGCCTTTATTCCAAGCACAAGATATATACATTAGGCTTTATAACAGATCAATCTCTAGCAATCATGTTTTAGATTTGTTTCTTTAATACAGCTGAGATATTTTGAATCTCATGAGAAGATGTCTAACCTTTAACCTCATCAATCATATAGTGCTGGACATACAAAAAAAGATTGTGACATGAGGTGAGACAACGTGGGTCACCCAGCCAGTGAGTACTCTTATTCATATGCATAGGACACAATCTGGCTGTAAAACAAGAAAAGGCAATTGAACAAATACAGTAGCAAAAATTCTTTAAATGTGGCATTATTTTTTTTTATTTCCATTTTAAAGCACATCTTCAGAACTGAAAGAAA
Source organism: Dendrobates tinctorius (assembly GCF_039654945.1). NCBI lineage: Eukaryota > Metazoa > Chordata > Amphibia > Anura > Dendrobatidae > Dendrobates > Dendrobates tinctorius. The sequence continues at coordinate 18,642,314 of NW_027361672.1, forward strand.
AAACCTTATGTAAATAAGCTTTCAATGCCTACTGAAATGATTTTTTTCACTATGGTCACTATGTGAAAATGGCAATATGTTGCACTACTGTAAAAAGGTTTTAAAAAAATTAATTTTCAACAAAGCAGCAATTTTCTAAAACTGTGGCATAATTGGTCAGTTGGGAATTTATTTCAATTCAAACCACAAAATTAAAAATCTTAAGAACAAATCCATGAATTGTGTTGAGAAAGGTCAAATGAGCTATAACATGGCCAAAATAGAAACATTATTAGTAATGCTGCAAGTTTTTTCCATACATACTGTAACCCTGTGTAGAAAGTCATTCATGTGGGCTAGCACAATGACTTACATTGGTTATGCAAATCGACTATTTAGAGAAGAAGAGGACTTGAACTGTAGTGCCACCAACTGGAACTAGCAATCCTAATAGTCAATATCTACCCATTAAAGGGAATCTGTCACCTCATTTTTGGCATATAAGATGCGGCCACCACCATCAGGGGCTTATCTACAGCATTCTTTAATGCTGTAGATAAGCCCCCGATGTAACCTGAAAGATAAGAAAAACAAGTTAGATTATACTCACCGGGGAGCGCGGTCCGGTGCGGTGGGTGTCGTGGTCCCATCCGGCGCCTTCCATCTTCTAGAGATGAGGTCCTGCTTCTTACTTCTACCGCGGCTCCTGTGCAGGCGTACTTTATCTGTCCTGTTGAGGGCAGAGTAAAGTACTGCAGTGTGCAGGCACCTGACCTGTCTGACCTTTCCCTGCGCCTACACACTGCAGTACTTTACTCTGCCCTCTACAGGGCAGATAAAGTATGCCTGCGCAGGAGCCGCGGCAGAAGTAAGAAGGAGAATGTCATCGCTAGAAGATGGGAGGTGTTGGATTGGACCGCAACACTCATCAGACCGGACCCCTGGGTGAGTATAATCTAACTCATTTTTCTTATCTTTCATGTTACATCGGGGGCTTATCTACAGCGTTAAAGAATGCTGTGGATAAGCCCCTGATGGCGGTGGCGACATCTCAAAGGCCATAAAAGAGGTGACAGATTCCCTTTAATGAGCCTTACCACGTGATTTATTATAAACGCTGAACCAGAATCTCAATTTGCAAACACATGGTTCAAGGTTTTACCTCTCATCAGTGCAAAGCAAAAGATCTGATTTGACTATTTGAGATACCTCTAACTGGGGGCTAAGGAGTAATGTCTCTCCTTGTGAAGAGAGACATACCCAACATGCTGGTATAAGGAGACTCATAGGCCATGAAATGGTCGTCTTTGAAATTAAATATGCAAATTGCCTCTTCTGAAAGGAAGAGTATGTGAACTCTAGCGCCACCTACTGGAAACATGTGGCTGTAAATAGAGATTCTGGTTTGGCTTTTATCCTTAGTCATGTGGCAAGGCTTGTTAACCTCTTCATGACCGGTGCTTTTTTTGGCTTTGTGTTTTCATTTTTTTGGCCATGTGAGGGCTTATTTTTTGTGGGACAAGTTGTACTTTTGAACAACATCATTGGTTTTACCATATCATGTACTAGAAAATGGTAAAAATATTCCAAGTGCAGTGAAATTGCAAAAAAATGCAATCCCACACTTGTTTTTTGTTTGGCTATTTTACTAGGTTCACTAAATGCTAAAACTGACCTGCCATTATGATTCTCCAGGTCATTACGAGTTCATAGACACCAAACATGTCTAGGTTCTTTTTTAGCTAAGTGGTGAAAAAATTCCAAACTTTGTTAAAAAAATGCACCATTTTCTGAGACCCATAGTGTCTCTATTTTTCTTGATCTGGGGCTGGGTGAGGGCTTATTTTTTGCGAGCCGAGCTGACATTTTTAATGATACCATGCTGATGTTATTGAATTTTAATGCAATGCACGGCGACCAAAAAATGTATTTCTGGCATTTTTACTTTTTCCTTGTTATGCCATACTGCGATCAAGTTAATTTTTTTTATTGATAAATCAGGTGATTCAGAATGCGGTGATACCAAATATGTGTATGTTTGATTTTTTTCATTGTTTTATATTGAATCGGGCTTAGGGGTGGTGATTTGAACTTTTAGATTTTTTTTAGATTTTTAAAAACATTTTTTATTTACTTTTGGCATGCTTCAATAGTCTCCATGTGAGACTAGAAGCTGCTGCAACCTGATTGGCTCTGCTGCATAGTGGTGATGATCAGAACACCTATATATAGCAAAATTACTCGCTTACTATGAGTGCCGACCACCGGGTGGCGCTCACAGGAAGTCGGCACTGACAACCATAGAGGTCTTTAGGAGACCTCTGGTTGTCATGCCAATGAACTGGTGACCCGCCATCATGTAACGGTTTCATGCCCGATGGCCGGAAGCGCGAGTTAAATGGCAGTGGCATTTAACGGGCTAATAGCCGCGAGTGGATCGCAATTCCACCCGCGGCTATTCCGGGCACATGTCAGCTGTTCAAAACCGGTGACATATCCTGGGAAAGATGTGGGCTCAGCACCAGGGCCCACATCAAAGGGAGAGAGTCCGATGTCGGCATACTATTACACCTGACGTCGGAAAGGGGTTAAAGAGTCGATATTAACATGTCACCTGATGAAGACGGAGGTTATCCGTTGAAATGCACAGTGGAACTTAATAAAGAAGAAAACCTTTCAAGCTTCTCCCTTTCCCTTGCGTTCCCCTGCGATTGGGTTACCCTGCTTCCTATGTTTATATCCTCTCTAGAGGCACCCGACAGGAGCAGCATCAGATTACTATTACCAGCGCTCTGAGACCTGTCAGCCTGGCGCTCCATATATCTATCTCACTCTGACTATTTCAAAAAGTCGATATTGACTTTTAGGATTGCTACTTCCAGTTGAGTCATTTCTGTGCTAGTGATATGGACTTTATTTCTATTTAGCAAAATAATGCAAATTCAAACTGCTTGAATACAAACATCGTGATCGACATAGAAACTTGTTTTTCAGTGGATTGAAAGTAGAGCAAAATTATTTTTGAGTACAAAGGTTCATATACAATGTGTAAGTGAAATGGTTCAGCTTACAGCTAATACATGATGTCCAATCCACAGGCAGAAAGTATAAGGCTGGAGTCACACTAACCAGCGCAAAATACGGTCAGTATTTTACATACGTAATACGGATGACAGACCCCTAAATAGTGCTTCGTATGTCATCCGTAATCAAGGTGTGGTCGCGTATTTTGCGCATGTCAGCATCCGTATGCAATCCGTATGGCATCCGTCTGACGAGATTTTCTCGCAGGCTTGCAAAATGGACATATAATGGAGCCCTATGACAGGGTTTATAACAGAAACCAAAGAATAGATATAGACACATAGAATGCATATATATATATATATTCTATGTGTCTATATCTATTCTTTCGTTTCTTTATTAAACCTGTCAGTGTGAGTTTACTGTGTAGCGCACTGAATTGCCGGCTTTGCTAAAAGACACCTGGTGCGTATTTCTCGCAAGTCACATGTGTGGTCCGTGTGTAATCCGTATTTTTTGCGCACCCATAGATTTGCATTGGCGTATTACGGCCGTAGTACGCTGACAATCGCAGCATGCTGCGATTGGCACGGAGCGTAGAATACGGATGAGAAATATACGGCTGGTGCGAGTGACCCCATAGAGAATCATTGGTCCGTGTCTAATGCGTGCTTTTAGCGCCTCTCACTCAGCCGTATTCCTCGGCAGTGTGACCCCGGCCTAAGGCAGCGGCTGGAGATTAATCGAATAGGTGAACCCCCAGCAGCTTTTTCCACTGCCTTTTATTGATAGGTCTCTGCCTATGTGCGTTTATAGGCAAAATTCTGTCAATCCAGGGCAAAAGGCTGGGAGATGTCGCCGGAGACACACCTGTCCATTCAGTCTCCAGCGTGACTCAGTCCCAATCAGCTTTTAGTATGTTTTTTGCTGAAACACCGCATTGTTTCAATATCATACAGCCGGTGTCTAATACATGTTGCCAACAGATTTGGAAACATGTATCAGCTCTCAGGTTCACTTTAGGAATGCTGAATTATTTCCCTTACACAGTATGTGTGTGAATCTTTTTTAGCTATTTTTATCTGCTTTCAAAACACTGTAAAGCAAGGATTTACTGTATGTCTATCTTGATCTTTGAATTCTTGCATTTTGAAATGCATCATTTTTCTCATTGGAAATAAAGGCCGCTAAATGAAGCATAGTACAAATGATTCAATAACCACAAACTTAAAACAGTTAAAAACGTAAATAAAAAAATTCAATATTGCTCAATTTAAAAAAGAAAAAAAAAGATTTTCTTTTTGCCAGAAACTGCTTTCTATAATCTAATTTCACCCTCAATTTGCTCTTTCTTTGCAGCTGAATAAAGTTCTCCTGTGGTTATTAATGCACTTCCTAATTGCAACCAACTTAAAACATGCTGGCAAACAGGTGACAACATATCTGGCAAATTCAAGCTATTTTTGCTTTTTTTTACTTTGCTTGGACACAACTGAAGCATGTTTTAAAGAAGCACAAATATTTTTATTACTTGTTATTCTTAAGAACATATGGTCTTACCAGATGGCAATTAAGCAATAGTTCACAGAGCAGCAAATCTACAGAGATTTCTGCAAGTATCCAAAAATAATTATTACATTTTCTGTTATTAATAAAATTGTTTTGCTTTGGGTATTAGTCTTTATTTTTATATGCCATATTCTATTTTAATCCAATATCATATGTGAATTCAATTTAAATAAAAGTAAAAATTAATGCAATGTGCTTTGGAATGAAATATCTGATATTTTTTATGCTGCGAGCATTGAACCAATTAACGTTTCATTGATACATTAAGAGGAATTAACCAAGGCTACATTCCCATGTTGAGTTTTTGATGTTGCAGATTTTCTGCACCATTTCTGTACGTAATAAGCAGATTAGGTTACTTGTGGTTTTTACATTGCGTTTCTGAGTGTTTTTCACATGTGTCATTGTACAATTCGCCGCGCTATGCTGAGAAGATGTAATGGTCCTAATTGCAGATAGACAATGGTTATATTAATAATAAAAATATTTGTACTCACTTGTTGGTGGGGAGAATGTAGAATATTCTGTGAAGATTATGATTCTTAGCTACCAAATAATAGTAGTAGTGAGGATAGTGAGGATAGTTTTCCTCTACTAGCAAGTCATGCTGGTGGAGTAATAATGGTGATAGTATTAATAACAATACAATGTGTATATTCCACACTCAAAGTACTATATTTGCTGTACTCAATAATCACTTTGAGCGACTTATAGTTCCTTGATATGTTGACCTTAATTGCTTAGCAACAGTGGGGCATGTGTACCTCAATGGGTTTGGTGCCGAGATGGCTAGTGGGGGACATGGAATAAAAGTTATAGCTGTGCCTGTTTAAGATTGAGATGGTATACTGCTGATGAGCTGACACTTACTGCTGTGTCTGGAGTGAGGAAAGATAGGGCAGTCCCTGTCCAATTGACCGAAACTGGCAGGATGCTGGTACACTACAAAGAATGTCCGCTTTGTTAGAACAATAGCAATGAGCTGAGCTGACAGTCCTAAATTAATAGAACTACTGTGAACTTACTTGTGCTGATTCTTGCTCGGTAGCACTAGGGCGGGAGCATTGTCTGCCAGTGGGGGTACTGGGCAGTACAGAGCATAGAGTGGAGAGAAGATGAACGCCAGCACCTAGCGTGCTCCAGCCGGAAGCAGCGCTGAGGATGCAGCGGGATGGGGGGGAGGAGCTACTGTGACCTCACAACAGAGGCAAGGACGGGTGCGCGAGAGGCACAAACCGACGCGTTTCAAGGGTGTCTCCCCTCTTCACCAGGGCTGTGCTAAATGCCTGTCAGCCCATCCTTAAATAGTAGCTCACAAAGCTGTAATTGGTGCCTTCGATTGGCGGTGGTTAATAAGCTTTATTCAATTACAACGCTCCTTATTGGTGATTGCCATGTCTCTGCTATTGAATAGTGCAGCACTGTCACTGCTTTGGTCATTGGAAAATACAGATGACTGCTACAGGATGACAGATGAAAATATTTATTAGAAAAGATGGTATGCCTGACTGTGTATAAGAATTGATAAAATATAACTTTTAATTTTAAAACGTTAAAAGTGGTGTGTACCTAATGAGACTATAAAAATTGCTCTTTGTTACACCTAGCTTGAGGGAATTAGTACAAAAAAATTTTTGGGGGAATAAATATATATATATATATATATATAATGTAAAATAACATTAAAAAATAACATTAAAAATATATAAGATACCTGCATGCTAAAAATTCTGGTAATATTTGTAATACACAGGTGTATACAAGTTGGCATATACATAAATAAATAATTAAAAATTCATACATGACTGAATAATACATGACTGAATAGCCTACTGAAAATGGGGGGAGGGGGTGGTGGTTTATTAATCCTCTGTTTTCATCCTCTGGGACAGTTATTGTTGTTATATTAGGAGTTACCGTATATACTCGTGTATAAGCCGAGATTTTCAGCCCATTTTTTTGGGCTGAAAGTCCCACTCTTGGCTTATACGCTAGTCATATACGGGGGTCGGCGGGGGAGGGGGTGTCAGAGACCATACTCAGCCCCTCCTGGCATGTTTTTCCACTCCTAGAGTGGCAACACGCGTCAGGTCTCTGGCTCTACCTGCCCCACTTCACTTCTCATGGGTTTTGAATTGTGCTGATTTGTATGTGTGGTTATCATTTGGGGTGGATATGGAGATTTTCTCTGTCCACTTAGACCCACTCTAGTCCCTAATGGTCTGGCTGATCTGCTCCTTGATGCTCCCTATGCCAGATCTTGGGCTGGATTACCTCTACGCATATATGAGGTCTATTTAGTGTGCATTTCTATCTTTTTTGTACACCTCATAGTGATCAGCATCTTCTTGGATTTACATTATCCCTTGTACTGTTTTTTGTAATTATTGGGTTGGAATTGCATCATTTTTTCATTGTATTTGTATATTATTGGTGTTTCTGACTCATAAGCTCTATATTACCTAAGTGTGGGCTTACTAATTCTCGTATTGAGAATCCTGTTTACATGGACCTAGGGATATAGGCATCATTCTCAGTGAGGGTGATAGTCGGTAGCAGGTGGGTTGCTCTATTATGAGCATTGTATTATTTGTGTATGTGTCACATTTGTGACCATTTTTAATGTTTTTAAGAATTTTTGCTGTTTGCTGTGTTTAATAAAATTTGCATTATATATGCTATGTCCTATTCATGGTGATCTCCTGCTCATGGCCTATTTCTTTCTCTCCTTTTTGTCAAACATAGTGGGACACCTCGTGTGCAACACTGCCAGCTGCGGATGGAGTGCTCGTGCGACTGCGCTCTGTGGACGAGCTTTCGCTGATAGAGTAGGAGGAGGAGGATCGAAAGCCTACAGCCAACTGTTTCCTATACCATGGGCTAGGCAGCACTGTTCCACCGCCGCTGTCCCCAGTGGAGCCTGCATCCACCACATTAACCCAGTGCGCAGTGATGGACACGTAACGGCCCTGGCCATGCCTACTGGTCCATGCATCTGTTGTGAGGTGCACCTTTCCACTCACTGACTGTTTTAGTGCATGGACAATGCGGTCTTTCACATGCCGGTGGAGGGCAGGGATGGGATGGCTTTTCGAGAAAAGTGCTGACTGGATAGGTCATAGCGTGGGACAGCGTAGGCCATGTGGTTGTGGAAAGCTTTGCTTTCAACCAAACAGTAGGGCATCATCTCTAATGTGATTAGTTTGGCAATGTAGGCATTCAAACAAAGTGTACGCAGATGAGAGGATGAGTACTTTCTTGTCCTACTCAGAGTGTCTGGTAGGGAGAGCTGGACTGGAGAGCTGCATATGGGGGATGTAGCGGTGGACCGGACTGAGTGAGAGGGGGTTTGTGATGGTATTGGTGGTGATGGCCTAGATTCAGTGTTGTGTTGCAAAACCATTGTGATTCCCTGAATGCTTTGGCCTTGCGACAACACCTCCACATTTAGTGCTGGTGGTGTGCTTATTGGTGGCAGTGGTCTTGCAGTGGGGGAAGTGATGGAGTGTTGCTGGCTACCTTCAGTCGGAGCAGGTGCACAAGTGCTACCTGAGGTTTTGTAGTCCGTCCACACTTGCAAGTGCATGTTGATTAAATGCCTAAGCATGCAACTGGTATTCAAATTTCTGAGTTGTTTACCTCGGCTAAAGGTCCTTCCACACTTCTTCCAGGTAACCTTTGCCTCATCAGTAGGATTTTGGACAAAAGTGCCAGACTGCACTCTTCCTACTATGGTATACATTTTCTGGCCTTGCACGCTTTGCTAAGTTGACCATCTGGCCAAGCTGTCCTGCAACTCTTTTAGTTTTTGGTCCACATTTTTGGACAGCTACGGGCCTGCCAGATAACCGCTGCTGCGATGTCAATGCCTTCTGCGGATCCTTCTCCTTATCTGAACTATTGCCAGTGCCACCCTCCTCCCCCAATGGATGCCAATCCGGGTCAAGAACTGGGTCATCCATCACCTCCTCTTCAAAGTCATCTGCACCTTCCTCTTTACCTTCCTCTGTATCACCATGTAAGGTGGTATAGTATGCGGGAAGGGGCACCTGAGTTTCATCAGGGTCAGATTCTGGCTCAATAGACTGCGAGGGCAATGTAGTGCTCTGGGTCGATCTACCAGCAGAATCATCTAGCAGTGGCTGTGCATCAGTGCACTCCTTGTCAGATTCATCTTGGACTGGGGAATTCTGGATTTGACTGGATAACCCAGGCATGGTATGTGAAAAGAGCTCCATTGAGTAATCTGATGTGTGGACTGCCGGATCCTTAACTTTTGGTGGGGGTGAAGGACACAAGGAAAGGTGTTTTTCCTGACCAGACCCCTGCACTGATGACTCCGTGCTTGCAGGTTTCGAACTTTCAGAATAGGAGGCAATAGAGCTGGTGGCTGTTTCAGCAATGTACGCCAAAACCTGTTCCTGATGCTCCGGCTTTAAAAGCGGTTTTCTGACTTCAAGAAAAGGCAATCTTACAGGCCTTCTTGGGCCAGAGGATGATACAGGCTCAACACCCCCTGCCTTAGCTGCTATTGTAGTTTTGCCAGAACCAGCCGATGCACCACCACCATCAGTACCCGCTGCTCCCCCCTGCCCACGTCCGCAGACTCTTCCACCATACTTCCTCATGTTTGGGAAAATGTACAAAAAATACCAGCAGAAAGATGGTACTGCATGAGGAGCGTCCAGCTGTGTAAGGTGTATTAAAAAAATTAAATCTACGTATATATTTTGTTAGTCACAGACACTCTCACAGTATGTATTGGACCGTAATCCAACAAGCAGATATACGGAACTGTATCAGAAGTGTACAGCTGTATGCGTTTTTTGTGCAACTAACAATCTCCGTATATGTATTTACGGAGTGTCACACACGCTGACTCTGTATAGATGTGACTGTAATGCGAACGGCAGATATACAATACTGTTTGAGAATCAGACAGCTCTATACGATGTGTGTATTGAAAATGGTCAATCTCCGTCTATTTCTATAGGGACTGACACACGCTGTCTCTGTCTAGTTTTGACCATTAGCAAACAGCAGATATACAAAACTGTTTGAAAAGTGGACAGCACTCACTCTAAGGTGTAGGTCTGGAAAAACGGACAAACTCCTCCGCTTTTTTTTCCAGAGTAACATACAGATAGCTTCTATTTGTCCGTGATACCAGCCGGTACATGGTAGTGTGTGAGGAGCGTACACCGCTATACGGTGTCTGTATGGAAAATTGTCAATCTCCGTCTATTTGTATAGGGACTGACACACGCTGTCTCTGTCTAGTTTTCACCGTAGTCAACCAGCAGATATACGAAACTGTTTGAAAAGCGAACAGCACTCTAAGGTGTTGGTTTGGAAAAACGGACAAACTCTTCAACTTTTTCTTCCAGAGTCACACCCAGATAGCATCTATTTGTCCGTGATACCAGCCGGTACACGGTAGTGTGTGAGGAACGTACAACACTATACGGTCTGTGAAAAAATGAATGCTCAGTAACTCACCAGGAAAAAATAATAAAAGTTGAAGTGCTTTGAAAAAAGCAGTTTGAACACCAGTGTGCACACAGCAATGCAGCTAGCAGGTAGCTTTACAATGCAGCCTAATCACCACCAGCGCTGCTGCAAAAAGCAAAAATCTTCCCCTTTCACTGCACACTAACTGTACAGTGAAAAGCGCTATCAGCAGAAGCAGTTATTTTTTCTTCTTCCCTGTCTAACGCTCTCCCTATTCAGAATCAGCAGCAGCACCTCTCTCTATGCTAAGATCGGCAGAAGTAAGATGGCGGTCGGCGGTCACAGCCTTTTATACCCACTGTGATGCCACACAAAGCCAGCCAATCACTTCAATGCCCTTCTCTAAGATAGTGGTGGCCGCTGCCTATGTCATCGCATTGCCCACAGTGTGCGTCCTCCATCATTGAAAAAAGGCGCTGGAAGCATCATTTGAAACGCGACTTTGGCGCTTGGGTTGTGGACATCATGGCCGACCTCACGCTATGGTCAGGTTTCGTTTCATGAAACCCGACTTTGGCGAAATTTGGCAATTTTTTAAATTGACTGAACCGTTTCGCTCAACTCTAATTATCACTCCTTAAAGTAAATTAAAAGTGTGACACCATTGTCCTCAGCAGGGATCTGGGAGTCAGAGATGCTTCCGGGAGTGTTTCCCATGCTGTTCTCTTTCCATTCAGCACTTTTCCCATGTATTTTAACCCAAACCTCTTTGTAGGGTCTGGTGGAAAAAAGCTTAGCTTTCCCATTGAATCAAAATATACTTGTTACTCAAAATGAGCATTCGAGTATTAGGAATTGCTTGTTTCATGCATCGAACACCTGCTCATCTCTAATAGGTACACATATAATCAGGGCATAACATAGAAAATGTATTTATAACAATATATAGTAGCACAGAATATAAATTAATAGACAGCTACATGTGTGTGCACATGAACACAGCACAGTACTGATTGTACGTATAACAATGAATGAAAGGACTAGCAATTGCAAATCTAAACCTAAAGTAGCCTAGGATCTAAATAAGCATTAGACAGCTACAGGGGTGCGCAAGTGAAACAGCACGGCACTGATGAGCACAGTTAAGTCCTCAGTTACTATAAGTACACCAAATAAAGTATGCCGTGTCACAAAGGAATACAGAAGATAAAGGAATAATACATAGATGATTATTTGGGACATGTTGAGCCAATCAAGACAATATTCCGTGAGAGACACAAGGAAGGCGATGCACAAGCACCTTGATGAGCATTTCACCACACTAAGCTTCATCTGGAGGTGTTACGAATTATATAAATCTCATGCCCATTGTGCTTTATTTACACTGCAGAAATTAACTGCAGTTTAGAATCGTATCATGTCACTTTCTATTACTGTAAATATGTATTTCAGTTGCAGTTTTTCCCATTGATTTAAGTGAGGTGGTTAACTTTTCAGATTTAAAACACATGTAATCTACACATAAATTCAGTAATACATTTTTATAAAGGTAAAGATTCTAAGCATTCAGGAAGTTTCAAAAAACAAGTTTCATTTAAAATTTGAAGTGCCAAAAAGAGACAAAATGAGCAGAAAACTAAATGCATGTAAATAAAAAAGTGACTCAATAACATACAATAAAAAATGCAAGTATTCTAAATTAGCTAATTACTGTTGAAATGTTTGACAAAAATCTGCAGGTTTAAAACCTCACCAAATATGTACTGTGGTTACTTAGCCTCACACTAGCTAATCCTGTATATGCCAAGATAACTTTAGAAAACAAAGCAAATCATCATTAGCATTTTCTGTCTGACAGACTCTCTAAGGGTACCGTTACACCTAGCGATGCACCAGCGATCCCGACCAGCGATATGACGCGGTCAGGATCGCTGGTGCATCGCTAGGTGGTCGCTAGTGAGCTGCCAAACAGGCAGATCTCACTAGCGACATCGCTGGGGACGGGGATTGCTACTTACCTGTCAGATGCGGCGATCCTGCGTCCTCCCGCCCGGCTCCACACGTCGCTCGTCGTCACAGCAGGAAGTGCCGCAGGAAGTGACCGATGAGGAATGGTCCAGGAGCTTCTCACGCGATCAACGATAACCAGCGGGGGAGCCGGTCGGAAGTAAGTATCACATGCAGCGATATCGCTAGCAATATCGCTGCAACGTCACAAAATCGGTGACTTTACAGCGATATTGCTAGCGATATCGCAGTGTGTAACGGGGGCTTAAGCATGTACCAAGCTAATCAAGAATAAAAAAAGTTATACTTTCAAATGTAGCATAGGTGAACTTTTAAATGGACCTTGCTGTGTCTAGCTTTGTATTCCATTTCAGGCCCTTTTGCATTACAAATATAACAATACATTATAGAAAATAGAAGTAAAGTTGGCAACCAGCATGACTAATGGATAACAAGAAGCAAATTAAATACCAAAGAGATAAGCACCATCAGAGAGAGACAGAATATATCAAAATTTGTTATGCCTCCAGGCTTGATGTAACTTTGTTGCACCATATAAAACAATGCTAACAGCGCATCGTTAAAAGATTTCATTTTTAAAAAGACTACTTTGTTAAATGTGTTTTTTTGTTCTTCTAGCTTAACCGCTCTTGTGTAAATGAGGCCTGGGAGCACTGAATTCGATTTACTAACCAGACCTGACAATTAATCCTTGGTATACAATCATTTTAAAGTTTTAGGTCTGTGCTAAGACATACCCATTTGTTTCAGACAGTTAAGACGACCTCCATTATGTTTATATATGCAGTAGCGACACATCACAAAATCAGGGTTTTTTTTAAATAAACTAGCAGTATATTAATCTATGTTATTAAACATATCTACCTTAGTGTGTACCACAATTAGATTAAAATTGCAACTTTTATTAGAAACATCTAAAAAATTATTCAAGAGAACAAAATCATATAATTATATCACATATATATATATGTAGGAAATTAAAATGTCTGTCAGTGACTAGAGTTGAGCGACTTTGGTCGGATTGGGTTTTATGAAACAAAATTTGTTTCAGATGAAACTCGGCCGACTAGGGCAAAAAAGTCGGAGTTTCGTCCGAAACCCAACCCCAATGCAAGTCAATGGGGAATGAAAGTCGGCATTGAGCGACTTTTTTGCCCTAGTCGGACGAGTTTCATCGGAAACAAATTTTGTTTCATGAAACCCGATCCGACCAAAGTCGCTCAACTCTATCAGTGACTGTTATATTTTTTTCCTAATGGGCAAAGAACTGACAGGAGGTAATTGCTAACAACCTGTCTGTTCAGCCCAGTGCTCGCTCATAGTGGTCACCGACTGCTCCTGCCAGGGATTCTGTTGCTTCATGTATGGAGAGAAGCTCTTCCTTTTACCCACATATGTAACAACTGGTAGTGATTAATAGTAGGCTAAGAACTACCTGCTGTCATGGTCCAGTCCTGAGTTTATTTTCTGCTGTCTTCACTCTGGACTGGTCATGTGAGGGTTAATCTCCTCAGCCTGGAGCTAGCTGGGCTATTTCAGTCTGTCACGGCCTGCTGGCCAGTGTTAGTGATAGCTCAAGCTTCCAGTTTAGAGCCTCTGACCCTTGTACCATAGGTTTGTAATCCGACCACGTATTTCGCCTCACGTTTTTTGGACCTCATGCTCATGTTTTGGTTTTCTGACCCTCAGCTTGGTATTTTGACTACATGTATTGCTGCTGCTTCTGGTACGTCTGCACCTGATAGTTTCTGACTCGGTTCGTCTGACCATTCTCTCTCATTACGTGTGACACCTGTGCGGTTGCTCAGTGTTGCTACCCGTAGTGTGTAACCTCTCTTCCCTTACCACCTCCACCTGGTGGAGGTTTCACTACACCTGCCTGTAAGTTCTTAGGCCCATAAGAAATAAATAAAATAGCCCAGGATAACCCCTTTAATATATTCTATATAAACAAAGTACATGAACTGACAAGAGATATATAGTTAAATATACTAATAACATATTAAACTATCAACATTTCAATATTGTATTAAAAAAGTGCATAGCAACCAATTTTTTATAAAATTAATATTTATCCTATCTTTAGCTAGATGACTGCACCTCAAAATCATGATAATATTAGCGATAAATATATTTTGTTCATCTCTCATAATTTTTTCATTATTACTGTCACCAAGGTTACAGAATTTGATTGTTGCTAAAAGACAAATAAAAAAAAATAGAAACGCAAAAAATAAATATATTTATTCTATGGAACTAACATTTTCTAGAACATGTTTCAAATATCTAAATAACTACTTTAAAAAAATAAACAAAATTGCACTCTGTAGTGCTAAAGCTTGTAAATATGAAATGTAAATAGTATTACTGCACTTGATAATGTGAAAAAATGGATAGTAAGAAAATATGGAGAAGCTTAGCACATAATTTGGCCAATACATGCATGCCCATCAGCCAACAACAAGGCAATCTCCGATTTGCTGGGAACCTGCCTAATGTGAATCCTCTCTCAGATTAATACCTGAAATTATGGGTAGAAACACAGAGAAACACAGTATAACACACGTGTAAAAATACTCTGTTGTAAAAAAAATACAGTTGTGGCCAAAAGTATTGACACCCCTGCAATTCTGTCAGATAATACTCAGTTTCTTCCTGAAAATGATTGCAAACACAAATTCTTTGGTATTATTATCTTCATTTAATTTGTCTTAAATGAAAAAACACAAAAAGAATTGTCCTAAAGCCAAATTGGATATAATTCCACACCAAACATAAAGAAGAGGGTGGACAAAAGTATTGGCACTGTTCAAAAAATCATGTGATGCTTCTCTAATTTGTGTAATTAACAGCACCTGTAACTTACCTGTGGCACCTAACAGGTGTTGGCAATAACTAAATCACACTTGCAGCCAGTTGACATGGATTAAAGTTGACTCAACCTCTGTCCTGTGTCCTTGTGTGTACCACATTGAGCATGGAGAAAAGAAAGAAGACCAAAGAACTGTCTGAGGACTTGAGAAACCAATTTGTGAGGAAGCATGAGCAATCTCAAGGCTACAAGTCCATCTCCAAAGAGATGAATGTTCCTGTGTCTACCGTGAGCAGTGTCATTAAGAAGTTTAAAGCCCATGGCACTGTGGCTAACCTCCTTAGATGTGGACGGAAAAGAAAAATTGACAAGAGATTTCAATGCAAGAATGTGCGGATATTGGAAAAAGAACCTCGACTAACATCCAAACAAGTTCAAGCTGCCCTGCAGTCCGAGGGTACAACGGTGTCAACCTGTACTATCCATCGGCATCTGAATGAAAAGGGTCTGTATGGTAGGAGACCCAGGAAGACCCCACTTCTTACCCCGAGACATAAAAAAAGCCAGGCAGGAGTTTGCCAAAACTTACCTGAAAAAGCCTAACGTTTTGGAAGAATATTCTCTGGTCAGATGAGACAAAAGTAGAGCTTTTTGGGCAAAAGCATCAACATAGAGTTTACAGGAGAAAAAAAGAGGCATTCAAAGAAAAGAACACGGTCCCTACAGTCAAACATGGCGGAGGTTCCCTGATGTTTTGGGGTTGCTTTGCTGCCTCTGGCACTGGACTGCTTGACCGTGTGCATGGCATTATGAAGTCAGAAGACTACCAACAAATTTTGCAGCATAATGTAGGGCCCAGTGTGAGAAAGCTGGGTCTCCCTCAGAGGTCATGGGTCTTCCAGCAGGACAATGACCCAAAACACACTTCAAAAAGCACTAGAAAATGGTTTGAGAGAAAGCACTGGAGACTTCTAAGGTGGGCAGCAATGAGTCCAGACCTGAATCCCATAGAACACCTGTGGAGAGATCTAAAAATGGCAGTTTGGAGAAGGCACCCTTCAAATATCAGGGACCTGGAGCAATTTGCCAAAGAAGAATGGTCTAAAATTCCAGCAGAGCATTGTAAGAAACTCATTGATGGTTACCGGAAGCAGTTGGTCGCAGTTATTTTGGCTAAAGGTTGTGCAACCAAGTATTAAGCTGATGGTGCCAATACTTTTGTCTGGCCCATTATTGGAGTTTTTTGTGAAATGATCAATGTTTTGCTTTTTGCTTCATTCTCTTTTGTGTTTTTTATTTAAGACAAATTAAATGAAGATAATAATACCAAAGAATTTGCATTTGCAATCATTTTCAGGAAGAAACTGAGTATTATCTGACAGAATTGCAGGGGTGTAAATACTTTTGGCCACAACTGTATATATACGTTTTTTTGAAAAAAAATGTATACTAAGCCGCTCTACCAAACATCAAGGTATACCAATATCAGAGCAGTCCCTAACCGATGTTTTTAAAACCTGATCATGTGAATAGTACAAACGGAGTATTTTTACTCGTTTGTTATACTGTGTTTCTCTGTGTTTCAGTCTTTTGGTGGTGTGAACACTGTCCTACCGACTTGTTCCCTGTATGAATGGCTCATGCATTTGTATTCAATTGGTTTCTTTGGCAAGTTTTGGGAGGTCTTCACCCCTCCTTTGTGGGCCATGCACATATAAAGCCATCTTACACAGTGTGTCCACATCAGACAGTACCTTTCTGAATCCTGCTCATATAGGTGCTAATCACATGATCAGGTTTTAAATACATTGGTTAAGGCTCTGATGGGCATACCTTGACTTTTGGAGGAGCGGCTTAGTATGCATTTTTTGCAAAAAAACGGATGAACCAAATACCCTATTTTGTTATCATCATTTTACTAGCACTTGTTGTTTACTGTTATATATTCTTTTTACAACAGAGTATTTTTTACACGTTTGTTATACTGTGTTTCTCTGTGTTTCAGTCTTTTGGTGGTGTGAATGCTGTCCTACCAACTTGTTCACTGTGTGCATGGCCCATGCGTTTGTATGAAATTATGGGTAGGTAGGATCCTGCTGCAACTAAAACCGCCACAGACTGGAAGGCGGAGTGCTCGGTCAGAGAACCAATATATAATTAACAAAAAAGACTGACTGGCACTTCCAAAACAGAAAACTAGTATGTACAGGTGAGAACGAAGGGTAGCCATCTCTATTTATAACAAACAAATAAAGTTGCACTCTGTAGTGCCAAAGCATGTAAATGTGAAATATGTTAAATATAAATAGCATTACTGCTCTAGGTAATTAGGAAAAATAGATGGTAAGGAAAGTTATTCTTTGTGCTCCTGTTATTGTCTGTTAAATAATATTCCTATCCACAGGGAATACCATCCACAAGGCATGCTGTTGGGCTACTCCCTCCTCAAAAGAAGCATTAGGTGGAGTAGGCAAGCTAATGGGACAAAGATGCAGTGCATGCCTGCCAACTTTTACAAATTGTCTCTTCCGAGAGGAAGAGGACTAGAACTGTAGTGGCACCTATTGGAAGTAGCAATCCTAAAAGTCAATGTCAACCCTTTAACGAGCCTTAATTACATGACTTAGGATAAAAACCAAACCAGAATCTCAATTTGCAGACACGGTGTTTCTGGGTACTGCCCCTCGTCAGTGCAAAGTGTGATATCTGATTTGGCTGTGTGAGAGGTGTCTGACCGATATCCAAGAAGTATCATTTCTCCTTGCGGAGAATGACATGCTAAGCATGCCGAGATGAGGAGACTTAAAGCCGCAATGTTCCTCTAGGAAATATGCAAATTGTCTCTTCAGAGAGGAAGAGGACTAGAACTCTAGTGCCACCTATTGGAAGTAGCAATCCTAAAAGTCAATGTCAACCCTTTAACGAGCCTTAGTTACTAGGGATGGGCGAATCTACTCGTTAGGACTCGTTACTCTGCGAGTAGTAGGGGACTCGCAGGAGTCGGTATTCTGCGAGTTTCCAAGCGATTACTCGCACAGTAACGAGTCCAATGCAAATGCTAGCGTTTTCCAAGCGATCTGTAGCATCACTTGGAGAACTGATTGACAGGTTGGTCACACTCGTCAAACATAGTGTTTGACAAGTGTGACCAACTTTTTACTACTGAGGCTGCCTATGCAGCGTCAGTAGTAAAAGATAAAATGTAAAAAAAATAAAAAATATTGTTATTCTTACCCTCCGACGTCCCGCGCAGCCTTCCCGCCTCTCCACGCATCCGTTCCCAGTAGTCCTTTGCGAAAATGCCCACGATGACGTCCGTTCTCGCGGGATCGTGATGTCTCGCGGTCATTCGCGATGACGTCGCGCGAATGACCGCGAAACTTCGCGATCCCGCGAGAACGGACGCCATCGCGGGCATTTTCGCAAAGGACTACTGGGAACGGATGCGTGGAGAGGCGGGAAGGCTGCGCGGGACGTCGGAGGGTAAGAATAACAATATTTTTATTTTTAAATTCTATTTTTTACAGGGATATGGTGCCCAAAGCCCGGAGGACAGTCTCCTCTCCTCCGGACCGTGGGTACCATCCGCAATTGTTCTGCTTACTTTCCGCATGTGTGCACGGCCACATGCGGGAGGTAAGCGGAACAAAAAAAATGGCAGCACAGGAATCGCTGCAATACTCGCATCCCCATTCATTAACATTGGACTCGCTAGACTCGCAACGAGTAGCGAGTTTCCGAGTCGGACTCGTTAGAGTCTAGCGATTCCGAGTATTTCAGGATTCACCCATCCCTATCAGTTACATGACTTAGGATAAAAACCAAATCAGAATCTCAATTTGCAGACACTATGTTTTGGGGTACTGCCCCTTGCCAGTGCAAAGTGTGTTCTTTTAAACACAATGAGAGGGGCATGTATTACAGCATGCACACAGAAACAATGCCCATACTGAAGCCCCTTAGTGTTCTCACTATAATACCCATTTCACAAATCCCATACAGTATGATGTTCTCAAAATAGTTCCCAAAACGAACCCTCACAGTATGCTGTCCCCACAGTGATCCACAACAGTATAATAGCCCCACAGTCTCCCACACTGAATTTTGCTGCTATAGTCCCCCACAGATTATAATGTTTTCACAGTTCCTCTCACATATAGTGGTGTGAATAAGTGTTTGCCCCCTTAATTATTACAATTGGAGATTGGAGGGATTGGAAAAGCAGGAAGCTCATCTGCATATTTCCGGTGCATTCTGGGAAGAGGAGAAGAGTCGCCTTTAGCTGATCGATCGCTGGGACTTGCCGGGTCTCGCTGTTTGATGACATCTCAAAACCAGGGATTGGAGAAGCAGGAAGCTCATCTGCATATTTCCGGTGCATTCTGGGATGAGGAGAAGAGTCGCCTTAAGCTGATCGATCGCTGGGCTTGCCGGGTCTCGCTGTTTTAGGTCATCGCAAAACCAGGGATTGGAGAAGCAGGAAGCTCATCTGCATATTTCCGGTGCATTCTGGGAAGAGGAGAAGAGTCGCCATAAGCTGATCGATCGCTGGGACTTGCCGGGTCTTGCTGTTTGAGGACATCGCAAAACCGCGCGCCTTTAGTGTCCACCCATCATAGCCTGCATCAGCGATATGGAAGAGAAGAAAATCCACATGGTCACCTGCAACACATGCTACATGTTTATGGATCTTCCGGCCCAAAAACTCAACTTTACCTGTCTGAAGTGCAAACTTGTTGCCCTCTTAGAGGAAAAGGTGCAGGGACTGGTAGAAAGAATAGCAACATTGAAGGTAATTAAAGAACATGAGGACTTCTTGGATGAAGCAGAAGCAACCATTCAGGATTTGGAAAGTGAGAAAAGCTTGATAGCACATACAGAGGCTGAAAAGTGGAGCCATGTGATGAAAAGAAGCAAACGGATCAAGTGGTCATCACCACCCACACAGCTTAGGCCTCTTTCACACTTCCGTTTTTGACAATCAGTCAAGATCCGCCAATTTTGAAAAAAAACGGATCCGCCATTTTTCTTTGCGGATCCATTTTTTTCCCCATTGACTTTCATTATTGGAGGATCCTGACTGATTGCCGTCCGTTGCATCCGCTTTTTTGAGGATCCGCCACAATGTTAGTGTCCGTCAACATCCTCAAAGATTTCCAAACGGAGCTTGCAACGTTTTTTTGGCCGGTGGAGCCTCCAGACACTGAATTAACCCCAAAATCTGTCTGGGTGCCGGACAAGAAAAAAATTCTCTCTCTCTCTCTCTCTCTCTCCTTCCCGGCCAGCGGTTCCTTTAAATTTCCTCATTTTCAGGATCCGTCTAAAAACGGATCCTGTGCCATCCTATCTGCAGGACGGACATAACCGCATGAGAAGTATGCTGCCTCCCAGGAGCAAAAATCAAGGATGTGGCCAACAGGATACCAACTATCCTCAAATCCAAGGACGACTACCCTTTCCTACTGATACATGTAGGCACAAACGACACGGCAAGAAATGACCTACCAACTGTCTGCGAAGACTTTGAAATTCTGGGGAAGAAAATAAAGGAACGGAACGTACAGGTTGTTTTCTCATCAATCCTCCCAGTCGATGGCCATGGCATCAGAAGATGGAATAAGATACTAGAGGTGAACAACTGGCTAAGACGGTGGTGCAGGCAGCAAGGATTTGGATTATTGGACCATGGCGTGAATTACCTCTACGAACGACTTCTCGCAAGAGATGGGATACACCTCACAAAACCTGGGAAACACACATTAGCCAGAAGACTTGCCACACTCATCAGGAGAACTTTAAACTAGAAGAAGAGGGGATGGGAGGAAAAACAGCAGACAAGAACATGCAGCAGAAGGACAAACTAATCAAGGGTACTAGATGTGGTAAAGAGGACCCAAGACAGGGTACTCAGAAGGAAGCTAAGAAAAAGGAAGCAAAACTTCTTTCCTGCATGCTGACCAATAAAATTGAAGATCTGGAGTTGGTAATGTATGAGGAAAAATACGACATAGTAGGAATAACTGAGACATGGTTAGATGACAGCTATGACTGGGCGGCTAACTTGCAAGGATATGATTTGTTTAGGAGGGATCGTAAAAAAAGGAAAGGGGGTGGAATCTGTCTATATATAAAGTTCACTTTAAAGCCCACACTAAGAGAAAATATACAAGAGGGAAATGAAGAGGTGAAGTCTCTATGGGTGGAGATACAAGGAGAGAAAAGTAATAAAATCCTCATAGGGGTTTGTTATAAGCCACCAAATATAACAGAAACCCCTGAAAATGTATTATTGAAACAAATAGACAAAGCAGCAAATCACAATGAGGTGATTATTATGGGGGACTTCAGCTACCCCGACACAGACTGGGAAACTGAAACCTGCGTATCTCAGAAAGGAAACCAATTTCTGTCAGTGACCAAGGATAATTATCTGTCACAACTTGTGCAAGGCCCAACTAGAGGGACAGCCCTTCTGGACTTAATTTTAAGCAACAGGCCAGATAGAATAACAGAAGTACGAGTCGATAGGCACCTAGGGAATAGTGACCACAATATAATACATTCCACTTGTCCTTCAGTAAGGTGCCCTGGAAGGGGGTTACGAAAACGCTGAATTTCAGAAAAGCAAAGTTTGATCAGCTTAGAGAGGACCTTCGCCGAATTGATTGGGACAATGTCCTCAAAAATAGGAGCACAGAAAATAAATGGGAAATATTTAAATCAGTTTTACACACCCACTGCGAGCTAGCCATACCGTACAGAAATAAAAGGGCTAGGAACAGGAGAACACCAATGTGGCTAAATAAGGATGTAAAAAGGACAATAAATAACAAGAACAAGGCATTTAGGAAGCTAAAACAAGAAGGCAAAAAGTTATAGAGAAAAAAATAAAATGTGTAAAAACAAATACATTTAGCAAAAGTGTAAACTGAGAAACTCATTGCTAAGGAAAGTAAAACAAACCCCAAACTATTCTTTATATAAACAGTAAAAATATTAAAATTGATGGTGTCAGCCCTTTAAAGAACAATGAGGGTGAAAATATTAGAGAGCGATGTGGGAAAAGCAAATGTTTCAAATACTTTTTTCTCAACAGTGTTCACACAAGAAAAGGATTTGCCAGGGGAAATGCAGAGTGATAATGTAAACTCCCCATTAAGTATTACCTGCCTATCCCAGGAAGAAGTGCAGAACCGCCTTAGTAAAATTAAAATTGACAAATCACCAGGCCCTAATGGCATTCACCCTCGGGTATTGAGGGAGTTAAGTAATGTGATAGAAAGGCCTCTATTCCTTATATTTAAAGACTGTATAGAAACAGGGTCTCTTCCTTTTGATTGGCGGCAAGCAAATGTGGTACCAATATTCAAAAAGGGGTGTAAAAGGGAACCAGGAAACTATAGGCCGGTAAGCTTAACATCTGTTGTGGGTAAAATTTTTGAAGGGTTTCTAAGGGATACCATTATGGAATATCTCAATGTTAATAAATGTTTAACTCCATATCAACATGGATTTATGAAGGATCGCTCCTGTCAAACTAACCTGATTAGCTTCTATGAGGATGTAAGCTCTCAAATGGACCAAGGAGAATCATTGGATGTCATTTACCTCGACTTCTCTAAAGCATTTGACACTGTGCCACATAAAAGATTGGTAAGTAAGATGAGAAAGCTTGGGCTAGGAGAAAATGTGTGTAGATGGGTAGGTAGCTGGCTTAGTGATAGAAAACAAAGAGTGGTTATTAATGGTGCATACTCAGATTGGGCCAGGGTTACTAGTGAGGTACCACAGGGTTCTGTATTGGGTCCCCTACTATTTAATATATTTATTAATGATCTAGTGGATAGCTTACACAGTAAAATATCAGTATTTGCAGATGATACAAAACTATGTAAGGTAGTTAACACAAAGGAGGACAGTTTGCAACTACAGACAGATTTGAGTAAATTGGAGAATTGGGCTGAAAAATGGCAAATGAGGTTTAACACAGATAAGTGTAAGGTTATGCACATGGGAAGGAGAAACAGATGCTATAATTACTTACTAAATGGGAAACTGCTGGGGAAATCAGACATGGAAAAAGACTTAGGCATCTTAGTCAATAAGAAGCTAAATTGGAGTGCCCAGTGTCAGGCAGCTGCCACCAAAGCAAATAGGGTAATGGGATGCATTAGAAGAGGTCTGGGGACACGAGATGAAAACATAATTCTCCCTCTGTACAAATCTTTTCTTGTGAGTAACAGTATAGAAGGTTACGAATAACAGAATATTATAGGTAGATGGTTGACCCAGCTTAGGGGAAGGAACATTTTTCCCTATGGAGAAAATTGGCTTCTACTCTGTGGGTTTTTTTGCCTTCCCCAGGATCAACAATGCAGAACAGCTGCACTAAAAATAGGCTGAACTAGATGGACATAAGGTCTTCCTTCAGCCTTCAAAACTATGTTGCTATGTATGTTAATTTGTTTGCATGTTTGTCACACCTGTTTATTATTAGGGGTAAAAGAAATCCAAACCTATAGGGCCCTGTGTGAAAAAAGAGATTGTTCTCACCTTAAAACATAAATAGAACCTTCATGTCAAAGTGAAGTAGGCCAAATGTCCTCCAAAGCTAGACGCCATGCTTTGATCCAAATAAATTCTGGAACAAATGACAAAGTAATTGAGATCTACCAGTTTGGAAAAGGTTATAAAACTATTTCTAAAGCTTTGGGACTACAACAAACCACAGTGAGAGTCATCATCCATAAATAGCAAAAATGGAAAAAGTGGTGAACCTTCCCAGGAGTGGCTTGCAGGGCAAAATTACCCCAAAAGTGCAGCGATGACTCATCCAAGACATCACAAAAAACACCACAACAACATCCAAAGAACTGCAGACCTCACTTGCCTCAGTAAAGGTCAGTGTTCATGACTCCACCATAAGAAAGAGACTGGGCAAAAATGTCCTGCATGGCAGAGTTTCAAGATGAAAACCACTGCTGAGCAACAAGAATGTAAAGACTCATCTCACTTTTCCCAGAAAATATCTTGATGAACCACAAGACTTTTCGGAAAATACTCTGTGGAATGATGAGACAAAAGCTGAACTTTTTGAAAGGTGTAAGTCCCACTACATCTGGTGTAAAAGTAACACAGTATATCTGAAAGGGGACATCATACCAGCAGTAATATATGGTATATATAATGGTGAAACAATGATGGTCTGGGGCTATTTTGCTGCTTCAGGACCTGGAAGACTTGCTGTGGTAAAGAGAACCATGAATTCTGCTGTCTACTAAAACATCCTGAAAGAGAAGGCCATCTATTCACGACCTGCAGCTGAAGTGCACTTGTGTTATGCAGCAAGACAAGGATCCAAACACACCAGCAAGTCCACCTCTGAATGGCTTAAGAAAAAAAAAAGACTTTGAAGGAGTCTTGTCAAAGTCCGGACTAGAGATGGGTGAACCCGAACAATAAAGTGCGGCATATGTTCCAAACACCTACAGTTCGGGCACGGACATTACCAGGAAATCTGTGTTACTGTTCGGGTTCAGCCCCCCAAAACACTAATAGATGCGCCTTTTCTGGGTTGCTGCAGGCTGCTGTTTTTAGACTGGGGGCAATATTCATGGCCCCTTAGCAGCCTTAGAATACCAGCCCCTAGCTGTCTGCTTTAGCTTACTTCATTGTCAAAAAGTGGGGGGAGCCCATACCGTTTTTTTTAATTATTTATTTAAATAATTTAAAAAAAATCACAGTGGGTACCCATCTATTCATGATAACCAGCCTGGCTAAGGCTAACAGCTGAGGCTTGCAGCCCCCAGCTATGAGATATGCCTTGTAAAATACATGGAAACCCAAGCACATGGCAACGTGGCAAACACAGGATGTTCGGACCCCCTATTCAATTGAATGTGGTCCGGATTAGTGTCCGGGTACTGTTCTGGTGCCCGAATCCAAACTTTTTTTTACCTGTTTGGCTGAATCCTCCGGATCCAAAACTCCAGGTGTCCACCCATCTCTAGTGCTGATCTTAATTTAATTGAGATGCTGTTGCATGACCTTAAAAAGGCAGTTCATGCTGAGAAACTT
The DNA here is from genome assembly GCF_039654945.1 of Dendrobates tinctorius. NCBI lineage: Eukaryota > Metazoa > Chordata > Amphibia > Anura > Dendrobatidae > Dendrobates > Dendrobates tinctorius. The sequence continues at coordinate 18,667,254 of NW_027361672.1, forward strand.
TTCAATGTAGCTGAATTCTGCAAAGATGAGTGGGCCAAAACTCCTCCATAGCATTGTAAAAGGTTCATTGCCAGTTACCGCAAATGCTTGGTTGCAGTTGTTGCTGCTAAGGGTGGCCAAACCAGTTATTAGGTTTAAGGGGCAAACACTTTTTGACACAGGCCCAGTAGGTTTGGTTTTCTTTTTACCCTAAAAATAAAGACCATCATTTAAAAAGTGCATTTTGTATTTACTTGGGTTATCTTTGTCTATTATTTAAATTTGTTTGTTGATCTTAAACATTTAAGTGACAAACATGCAAAAGAAAAGGAAATAAGAAATGGGGAAAACACTTTTTCACACCACTGCAGTATGATAATACCCTATTCTCCTCCACACAGTATGATGACCCCTTAGACAATCCACATACATTGTGATGCTCTTACAGTCTCCACATACATTATGATGCCCCTCGTAGTCCTTCCACACAAAATATTATCACACAAACCTCAAAACAGCATGATGTCTCCACAGCCCCCCACGTAGTATTTTTCTCCCAAAGTCCGGTCACATAGTATGATTATCTATACAGATGCCCCTATAGCCTTCACACAGTATGATGCCCACACAGCCCCATTGCACAGTATGATGCCCCAACAGCCTGACAAACAGCTTGATGCCCTCACAGTTTTCCACACATAGTATTATGGCCAGCACAACCCTCTAAAATACCCTCAATAAATAATGTAATGAATGACAAACTTGAAAAACTCACCTTGCCCTGTTTCCCATATGTGCTGATCCAATCTGTTATGTGTATAGACTGGAGCTCTAGGCAGCAGGTGCAATCAAGGGATGGTGTACTATGCAGCATTTGGTCTGCTGCTTTGTGTGCCACACCTCTGGCCAGCAATAAATGTGTTTTGACTACCTCAAAATCCTGCACCTATACAAAGAAAAGAAGTCCCTCGGCACCTTTTTTCTTTTGATGAATTTACTGCTGCAGCCAGGAGGATGAAGAATGGTTATGTTCTCCGATGATTAATTGCTTTATTGGTTACAGGATACACAGAACAAATAACAATCAAACCATAAGTAAACTGAAGTGTACAGTAGCAACACATGTGATAAAGTGATATTTTTAGTGAAGAAATTGAGGACCACAACTCATAACTGCTCCTACAGATCCTAGCCCTCAATGCCATAGAAGCACTATACAATGATAAAAACAGGACAAAACAAGGAATAAAAAACAAGCATAAGCACGCAAATAGGGTTATTGGTGGTTTCAAACTTCATCACCATAGAGTACATATGAACAAAACATATGATCAGTGTTGTGAATGCAAAAACATTCTATAAATAGTAAGTAATTTGTAGACTTGTTAGTATAAATTCCACCCCAAGGTAACGTCTAAGAACCATAGATTCATTTTAAGTTAAATACCTCCATGGTGACACAAGAGAGGGGAGATGATTGGTTACTTCACTGCTATGGTATATAGTGGGTACGGAAAGTATTCAGACTCCTTTAAATTTTTCACTCTTTGTTTCATTGTAGCCATTTGGTAAATTCAAAAATATTCATTTTTTCTCAATAATGTATACTCTGCACCCCATCTTGACTGAAAAAAAACAGAAATGTAGATTTTTTTTGCGAATTTATTAAAAAATAAAAACTGAAACATCACATGGTCATAAGCATTCAGACCCTTTGCTCAGTATTGATTAGAAGCACCCTTTTGAGCTAGTACAGCCATGAGTCTTCTTGGGAATGATATAACAAGTTTTTCACACCTGGATTTGAGGAACCTCTGCCATTCTTCCTTACAGATCTTCTCCAGTTCCGTCAGATTGTATGGTGAACGTTGGTGGACAGCCATTTTCAGGTCTCTCCAGAGATGCTCAACTGGGCTTAGGTCAGGGCTCTGGATGGGCCAGTCTAGAATGGTGATAGAGTTGTTCTGAAGCCACTCCTTTGCTATTTTAGCTGTGTGCTTAGGGTCATTGTCTTGTTGGAAGGTGAACCTTCAGGCCAAGTCTGAGATCAAGAGCACTATGGAAGAGGTTTTCATCCAGGATATCTCTGTACTTGGCAGCATTCATGTTTCCTTCAATTGTAACTAGTCGTCCTGTCCCTGCAGCTGAAAAACACCCCCATAGCATGATGCTGCCACCACCATGTTTCACTGTTGGGATTGTATTGGGCAGGTGATGATCAGTGCCTGGTTTTCTCCACACACACCACTTAGAATCATCACCAAAGACTTCTATCCGTCTCATCAGAGCAGTGAATCTTATTTCTCATAGTCTGGGAGTCCTTAATGTGTTTTTTTTAGCAAACTCTATGTGGCTTTTCATATATTTGACACTGAAGAGAGGCTTCAGTCGGGCCACTCTGCCATAAAGGTCCAACTGGTGGAGGGCTGCAGTGATAGTTGATTTTGTGGAACTTACTCCCATCTCCCTATTGCATATGTAGAGCTAAGCAACAGTGATCTTGAGGTTCTTCTTTATCTCTCTCACCAAAGCTCTTCTCCCATGATTGATCAGTTTGGCTGGACTGCCAGGACTAGGAATACTTCTGGTGGTCCCAAACTTCTTCCATTTAAGGATTATGGAGGTCATTGTGCTCTTAGAAACCTTGAATACTTAAAAAAGTCTTTTGTTACCTTGGCCAGATCTGTGCCTTGCCACAATTCTATCTCTGAGCTCTTGGCCAGTTCCTTTGACCTCATGATCCTCATTTGGTCTGACATGCACTGTGAGCTGTGAGGTCTTATATAGACAGGTGTGTGCCTTTACAAATCAAGTCCAATCAGTTTAATTAAACAGCTGGACTCCAGTGAAGGAGTAGAACCATCTCAAGGAGGATCACAAGGAAATGGATAACATGTGACTTAACTATGAGTGTCTGAGAAAAGGGTCTGAATACTTATGACTAGTGTTGAGCGATACCATCCGATATTCAGAAAGTCAATGGGACAGAAATATCGGAATTAAAAAAAAACCCTTTCTTGCCTTGTACATCCTGTTCGGGAGGGGGGAAGAGTGTGGGCGGTGCGTGGGCGAACACTGTGCGTGTCTGTGTGTGCGGGAGGGCTCTGTGCGGGCCTCTCGGGGGTCTGTGCCGACTGTCGGGTGCCTGTGCCTGCTGCCGGTGGTCTGAACGGGCCTCTCGGGGGTCTGTACAGGCTTCTCGGGGGCCTGTGCCGGCTGTCGGTGGTCTGTGCCGGCTGCCGGTGGTCTGTACTGGCCTCTCGGGGGTCTGTGTCGACTGTCGGGGGCCTGTGCCGGCTGCCGGTGGTCTGTACGGGCCTCTCGGGGGACTGTGTGGGATGCCGGTGGTCTGTGCAGGCCTGCCGGGGGTCTTGTGTGTGTGCAGGCATCGTCCGATGGGACTACAAGTCCCATCGGGCGATGTCTGCTACAATGACAGTGATTGACACATTAGCCAATGATGGGACAGTAGTAGTCCCATCATCCGGCTAATGTGTTGAATGTAAAAAAAAAAAAAACACTACATACATACTACATACATACGACATATATACTACATATATACTACATTCATACAGCATACATTCATACTACACACATGCTACATATATTCTACATTCATACAACATACATACATACTACATACATGCTACATATATACTACATTCATACAATATGCATATATACTACATACATGCTTCATGTATACTACATTCATACAACATACATACATACATACTACATACATACTACATACATACTACATATATACTACATTCACACAACATACATACATACTACATACTACATACATGCTACATATATACTACATTCATACAACATACATATATACTACATACATGCTACATGTATACTACATTCATACAACATACATACATACTACATACATACTACATACATACAACATGCTACAGACATAGTATGTATGTATGTTGTATGAATGTAGTATACATGTGGTATGTATGTAGTATGTATGTATGTTTTATGAATGTAGTATATATGTAGCATGTATGTAGTATGTATGTATGTTGTATGAATGTAGTATATATGTAGCATGTATGTAGTATGTAGTATGTATGCATGTTGTATGAATGTAGTATGCATGTAGTATGTAAGTAGTATGTAGTACGTATGTATGTATGTTGTATGTCTGTAGCATGTTGTATGTATGTAGTATGTATGTATGTTGTATGAATGTAGTATATATGAAGCATGTATGTAGTATGTATGTATGTTGTATGAATGTAGTATACATGTAGTATGTATGTAGTATGTATGTATGTTGTATGAATGTATTATGTATGTAGTATGTATGTATGTTGTATGAATGTAGTATATATGTAGTATGTAGTATGTATGTATGTTGTATGAATGTAGTATATATGTAGTATGTATGTAGTATGGTTTTTTTTTACATTCAACACATTAGCCGGATGATGGGACTACTACTGTCCCATCATTGGCTAATGTGTCAATCACTGTCATTGCAGCAGGCATCGCCCGATGGGACTTGTAGTCCCATCGGACGATGCCTGCACACACACAAGACCCCCGGCAGGCCCGCACAGGCCCCCGGCAGCTGGCACAGACCACCGGCAGCCGGCACAGGCCCCCGGCAGCCGGCACAGACCACCGACAGCCGGAACAGGCCCTCGAGAGGCCCGTACAGACCACCGGCAGCCGGCACAGGCCCCCGACAGCTGGCACAGGCCCCCGAGAGGCCCGTACAGACCACCGGCAGCCGGCACAGGCACCCGACAGGCCTGTACAGACCCCCGAGAGGCCCGTACAGACCCCTGGCAGTCGTCACAGACCCCGCATCATGATGCGCACAGACCGCGCATCATGATGACATCATTTCAGCAGCCAATCACATCCACAACAGTGGCTCATTGCATTATGGGGACTTCCGATTCCGGTATCCGATATTGAAAAAATATCGGTACTCGGTATCGGAATTCCGATACAGCGAATATCGGCTGATACCCGATACTTGCGGTATCGGAATGCTCAACACTACTTATGACCATGTGATATTTCAGTTTTACTTTTTTAATAAATTTTCAAAAAATTCTACATTTCTGTTTTTTTCAGTCAAGATGCGGTGCATAGTGTATATTAATGAGAAAAAAAAGAACTTTTTTGAATTTACCAAATGGCTACAATGAAACAAGGAGTGAAAAATTTAAAAGGGTCTGAATACTTTCCATACACAAAGTATGTGTGTAAGAAGGGGTTCACAGCCACTGCTCCTTATTGAAGCATCATGGCTGGCTGGTCTGGTCACGTAACCAACAGAGTCATGTGATCCATATGAACCCATTGGTCACACTGCCCACATGGCTTCCGAAACGCACTCCCAGCTTCATCACATCACGAGTCTCAGGTCATATGACTGGAGAACTCACATTGGATTCATTCAAATGGGTTTCTTTCAAGATTCACTATAAACTGGCTGCTATCCTTCCAGATTGTTCCAAATGGACATGTCTGAGGTCATGTAAACCTTGTCATTACAAATTGTTCAAACTAGCCAAATTCAGTGAATTACTGCAAATTTAACCCAATTTTAATTTGCATCAAATCAATTCTCTCATTTCTATATACAAGTGAAAACAGAGTTCTTATGTGAAGTATAGCTGTACTTACTGCTTAGGCTACTTTCACACATCAGGTTTTTGGCGTCAGGCGCGATCCGGCGTCGTGCCGGAACGCCGGATCCGGCAAATGTTTCGTAAAACCGGATGTGACGGATCCGGTTTTCTGCCGGATCCGTCTTTTTCTTGACAGACAAAACCGGATCCGTCTCATCCGGTTCATCCGTTTTTCTATCCGTTTTTCGACGGATTACGCCGGATCCGGTTTTTAAAATTGACCCTTGTGGCCTTCCGAACGGGATTGGCTACTGGAAAACTATATATAGCATGTTCCTACAGCCCTTCTTTGACAGGTTGTAGAGGAGAAAGTGCAGGTTGGAGAGAAGAGCAAGTTACTGGCGAAGATGGATGTTGTCATTGGAAATATTTTGAAGAATTTGGCGGATTTTATAGCGGAGGCGAATCGTTTGAGGGTGATTGTTCTGGAGAAGGAGAGAGCGAGACAGCAGCGCATCAGGCATCGTAGACGACATTTGTGGATCCACCCCATCACAGCCAAGAGAATGACGCGTGGGGTCTATTCTACACTCTGCATGGACCTTCGACGAAACCCGGATAAATTTTTTGGATATGTTAGGATGAAAATGGAGAATTTTGATTACTTGGTGGAGCGCATTGCACACCTCATAAGAAAAGCGGACACCTATTGCAGCTTCTCTGTTTCACCCGCAGAGCGTCTGATGGTGACTTTAAGGTAAGCCACATTTATTGGATGTGATCGCATCAGAGCACACTTTCACTGCAATCTTGTTGGTGGTAGTTTGTATCTCCAAGTGTTATAGCTCAGTTTTGGTATGTAATGCTGTGATTTAAAACTAATTTATTGTTTTTTAATTCCCCACAGATTTCTTGCAACTGGAGAATCCCTTTCGTCACTGCATTTCCAGTACAGACTCGGGATTTCCACCATATCTGGAATTGTGAAGTACACATGCTGTGCACTGTGGGACTCCTTAGCTGAAGAGTTTTTACCAGAGCCCACAACAGAGAGGTGGATTGAAATTGCTGACAAGTTTCAACAGATATGTCAGTTTCCCAACTGCTTGGGCGCTGTGGACGGGAAACATATCCGCATTGTAAAGCCAGCTGGATCGGGATCGGAATATTTCAATTACAAGAAATATTTTTCAATTGTCCTCATGGCCATCTCTGACGCGGAATACAAATTTATTGCGGTTGATATTGGGGCCTATGGCCGCTCCAATGACTCTCAAGTTTTCAAACTGTCTGCCATGGGGCGTAAACTGTATGGAAACACCTTCCAGTTCCCACCACCTAGACCGCTGCCGCAAACATCTGGTCCACCTATGCCATTTGTCTGTGTAGGGGATGAAGCCTTCCAGCTGTCAGAACACCTTTTGAAACCGTACTCTAGCAGAGGATTGACAAGACCAAAACGCATTTTTAATTACCGCCTCACAAGAGCAAGAAGAATGGTTGAATGTACCTTTGGTATTCTGACAGCCAAATGGCGGGTCCTATTGACTGCGATCAACCTCAAGACAGAAAATGTGGACGAGGTGATCAAAGCGTGTGTGGTACTCCACAATTTTGTTATCTGCAAGGAACCCATTTCCATTGAGGACACCTCTGAAGAAACCACCTTGCAAGATTACCATGACATAACCACTAGAAGTTCTGTGACGGTTTCAGTAATGAGGGACAATTTTGCACTATACTTTATGTCACCTCAAGGCAGAGTACACTGGCAGGATGACAAAGTGTGAAAGATTTGTGCCCTAACCAAACTTGTGTACCTTCTGTACCAACAGTATATACCTTTGCCAACCAAAGTTGGCTATCTTGTCATGGTCTCTATTTTTAGCTTTAGGCCACAGGTGTGTACCTGGTTGTGTTTTATGCAAAGTATTTCACCTTTTAACAAAAGTTGTGTACATTGTTAGGAAATCACCAACAATAAACACAACTTTTTAGGTGAAGTACTTTGCTTCAAACACAACCAGGAACACAACTGTGGCAAAAAGCTAAAATTTACCCACAGTTATATACCTAGTTTTGAATACCATTTCACCTTTTAAATACCCTGTATTTAACCTTTTTCGCCGCAGAAAGAAATGACAGACAACCAGTGTAAAATAATTTAACTTTTATTGAAAAATGTTTTTTTTAGTAAACTTTTTTAAAATTTTAATAAACTTGTTTAATAAAGCTTTGAAACCATAAAACTGGTCATTTTTATTTAAATACACACATTATAAATCTGTGTAGTGTGTGGTGGACATACTGCTGGAGGGGCTGCGGGACACCGACACTGGGAGTGTGGAGAGAGGACTGGGATCGTGGTGGGGAAGGAACAGTTAGAGGTGAAGGTGTGGAAAAAACTACAGAATGGGTGGACATGTGGGAAGCAGAAGAGGTGGTGGGTGGTGGAGTGGAGGGTTGGGCAGGGACTGTAGGAGTAGATGATGTTGATGGCAAGTTGTATGGGGAAGGAGTTTGGTACGGGGCAGGTTGCTGGAAGTGGGGAGATGTCTGGTACGGGGCAGGTTGCTGGAAGTGGGGAGATGTCTGGTACGGGGCAGGTTGCTGGAAGTGGGGAGATGTCTGGTACGGGGCAGGTTGCTGGAAGTGGGGAGATGTCTGGTACTGGGGAGGTTGCTGGTACTGGGGAGTTTGCAGGTACCGGGGAGGTTGCTGGTACTGGGGAGGTTGCTGGTACTGGGGAGGTTGCTGGTGCTGGGGAGGTTGCTGGTGCTGGGGAGGTGGATGGTGCTGGGGAGGTGGATGGTGCTGGGGAGGTGGATGGTATGTAATAGGAGGGGGAGGATGGAAAGTGGCTGGAGGGGGTGTAGATGTAATAGGAGGGGGAGGATGGAAAGTGGCTGGAGGGGGTGTAGATGTAATAGGAGGGGGAGGATGGAAAGTGGCTGGAGGGGGTGCAGGTGGAGGAACTACTGTGGTGGGAGGAGGAGGTTGGGAGGTAACTTGCTGGAGAGCAGTGTTGCATGAATGCATTACATGCATCTGCTGGGCAGGAGAGAGCGTTTCCATGCGCTCCACAACAGACCTGAAAAAGGTGTGGTTTGGCGAAGATCTTGCTTCTGAATGCATGGTTTGCAGAAGTGTCTTCACCTCCAGAATGCTGGAGTTGATCTGCTGATAGCCTGCGGAGATTTGCTCTGACAAGACTTTTAGACAGTTCTGGAAAGATGCATTCAGATGCAAGAACTCTGGCGCATAAGTCTTTTCCTGACCCCTCTGCCGCTGCCGCCCAGTACCCGCAGGTGTACTAGAGGTGGCAGGGGCAGAAGGGTGGGGTAAAGGGAAAGCGATCTCCTCACCAGCAGCTTCATGTAATGTAGGCGGCCACGATGCTCCTGTGCTGGTGGATGGGACAGATGGGTCGAATGTGTGGGAAGGCTGGGAAGGTGCAGATGTACCGGGGCGGTCGAAGTGTCCCTCGGTGCCGGTCTCCTCATGGATCGCCTCAGAAGGGTCCAATCGTGCAGGCTCCCGAGTGCTGCTCACCGTGCTGTGGAATAAAGAGAAAAAAAAACAATTAAAATACTGACATGGTATGGCCCTGGCTGAAAAAAAAATTTACATCTAACATTTTTTTTCACATGTGGTGTGTAATATTTACCTTCTGGTGACCATTGTTTCCCGGAGGAACGACAGGACTTCTGCGTACTTGTACTTGCTCCTGCGTCCTCCAGATCCACTCGGGGCCCGCATCTCTTTATTGAACTCCTTCTTGAAACGATCCCTCACAGACCGCCACCGATTCACAATTCTGTTCCCTGAAACGAGAAAGGAGTGGTTAGTATACAACATCAGTGTTTCCCAAACTCCAGTCCTCATGGTCCCCAGGGGTCATGTTTTCAGGATTTCCATAGTAAATAGAAATCCTGAACACATGATCTGTGGGGACCACGAGGACTGGAGTTCGGGAAACACTGGTTTACATCAAGCAACCGGTACTGTATATACTTACACTGTTTAATCTGGGCCCGAACATCGAGGTCCTCCCAGCGGCCCACAAGGAGCGAACAGATTTCCTCCCAGAGTCGTCGGGTAACGATAAGGTCAGCGTGGCGGCGGTCAGCCATATTCCAGAGCGGCTCCCTTTCTCTGACGAGATCGATGAGGTGGTCCACATCGAGTCCTCCATCCTCACCGTCAGAGTCGGGAGCACGCTGTGAAGGCTGTTAAAGAAAAAGACAAAAATAACATAATTAGCCTCCACATAAGAAATGAAATAAAAAGTGCAAAAAAACAAAGCAAAAATATTTATACTTACACGCTGGTGACCGCCGCGTTGCTGTCGCCGACGACCCTGGGAGGCACTGCGAGGACCTCTTGGCTGAGCACCAGATTGGGAAGACTAGAGAAGAAAACAAAAAATGTTATGTCTTTGGATGTAGGCATTTGTTTGCTGTGTGTGGTCTGCAGAACATTGTTTTCTATGTGTTGTGTGTAGTGTGATGTTGTGTTTCTGCGTTTGATGCAAAAAACTTACCAATTGTGAGCCCACTCCAGGTGTCTGTCCACCCCTTCCTTCTTCTTCTGGGAGCTCCTCTTCATCTTGTGAATCCTGTTTTGAAATAAAAGGCAATGAATAGACATATATTACAGAGAAGATGGATTTTGGAAATAAAAACTTACCATCAAACGCTGACGATGCGAGGGAGGGCTCCCAGAAGATGATGTGCTGTCTTCCTGGTGGCCACACTCCATGCCTGTGGGTGGTGTTCCAGCTGCTGCCATTGCTGCTGCTGCTGCATCTATTGGGCGGCTGTTGAATAAAGAGAAACAAAGGGCCAATGAATATCTTGATATTCAATAGCCCTAGTTTGGAGGAATGGGAGATTTGATAATTACCGTCTCTCATCTGCTGCTGGCCTCCCCTCCTCAGCATGTTCCATTTGCTGCTCCATTTGGGGTGGTGGTGGTGCTGATGGTGCTGCAGTGGTCTCCTGCCTTCTCCTGCTGCGCTTGGTTGCTTTCTTGGGTGGCATGTTGGGTGTGGCTGTGGGTCCCACTGTCTTGCTTTTATATATGTCTTGTGGGCAGAGCTACTGAGCATGCTCAGACCAAAAAACCGGATCCGGCCGCCGGATCCGGCTTTCGCCGGATCCGGCGCATTGCGGCGCTCATAGGCTTTCATTGTGTGAAAAAGCCGGACGCGCCGGATCCGGTGTGTCCGGCTTTTTCGCCGGAGACAAAAAACGTTACAGTAGCCGTTTTTTCCAGGCGCCGGATCGCGACACATTGCCGCATCCGGCGAAAACCGGATGAAACGCATGGCCATCCGGCGCGATCCGGCGCAAATGCAAGTCAATGGGGGGGGAACCGGATCCGGCATTGCATTTCGCCGGATCCGGTTTCTGTCAAAAGCGCCGGATCGCGCCTGACGGCGAAAACCTGATGTGTGAAAGAGGCCTTAGCCCTAAATTTCTACATGAAAGACTAGTTTTTAGTGCATACGTTGCAACTTTGTTGGCTATTTATTTTTATATTTTTCGTTTGTACACAAATGGCTAAATGGTTACAACTATAAAATCTGATGCTGGGCCATGCAAAAGAAGACTCAAAATGCTATTTCTTTTTCTTTTTTTAAGTCTCTAATGCTATCAACATGGTCTCAAATTATATGGATTTGTACAGTATTACTTTAAAATAAAATAAAAATGTTACACATACAGTAATTCATAGTAGACATACTATGCTTCTGTGATCAGGCAGTGAATGCATTTTAAAAAGAATCAGCCATTAGATCTATCAGAAAGCTAATGGGTACCACTACATGAATTGAGGGACAGCAAAATAATTTACATGATGCTTAAAAGTATAGCTAAGTGTTTTTCATTGTGTTTTAATATTCATAAATAATAATACATTGTACTTACATTTTTACAATTTCATTTTAGCCTAAGATGGTTGTAGTAGTTTATATATCTATATATTTTTCTCAACAAAATTGATTTTCCTTTGTTGATGACATGTTCCATCAATTGAAATGATGGATGAGAGTGCGTCAAGTTGAACATAAATGAGATGTCCTCTACCAATCTGTGCTAGTTAGCCCGTATAAACCCTCCTGTCATTGTTAGCTGGGTAAATAGTTAATGAATTACCTGATTGACAAACCAGATGCTAGGCATGTCAGTCAAAGAGACAATGAACCATACCACACAATATGCTTCTCTGATTGATCAGGGAACGTCACATCCACCCTTCTGCCCTGGTGTATAGCAGTGAGACAAAAAGATTTTACAGGGCATTTTCTACTCAATTGTCTAAAAGACAACATATACTGCAGGATACTACAATAAAGCTAACTATACTGAATTAACCACTTTCCTCAGGCCTCCCTCAGCCTCCAGTCTAATGCTCCAAACTGACTTTTGATGCATGGTGTTCAGTTACACAGGAGCTAGCTTGATCCTTAGGCACTCAAGTGTGGCAAAGCTTTCTTCATAAATCTTTTTAATTGTTAAAAGTCTTTAACTATAGCATGGGATTCATTATCCACTGTGTATGCCAAAATGCTATTTAATAAGTTGCTTGTTTTATTAACCCTGACAGAAAAGAAAACGTGCTTCTTTATCTCCAGCTGTTAGAAACAGATACATGATTTGTCTGAGCAGTTTCCCCTTAACACTTTGCAGAGCAGAGTCCGATAGGTTCTAGGTAACTTTCCTACATTCCACCTGGCAAATAGTAGCCAACCTATTTGTCTTTTTGTTGTTCTAAACATACCTCCGCAGCCAGCATTAGTCTTGTAAACCAAGTCTAGGGGATCATAAAATCCCAGGCTTTAACTTTCACTGAGGAACATTGAAATACTTGGACGATGATTGTTGGGCACAGAAGATTAAAAAGATGCATCTTCATTTTAATTGATGTAGCCATATGGACTGTCATCACAAGAGACCCTTTTTGATCTCTAGCTAAGATGTTAATTTTCTTTCTTTGTGTCTTTGTATAATGTCTGAGCATATATTGCAATTTGATACAGATGTCTTTCAGTGCATAGAAAGTGTTTTTTTCCTCCCTTAAGCATTCAGCATATTGTTTTTCTTCTCAACAGTGGAAATCTCTAGGTTAAACCAATAAACTTAATGACATAGTATGATGTTTGCTGGATTTGTAAATCTCTATAATCTGCAGTTCAGTGATTAAAAAAGTTTCCTTAGACTTAAACATGGATATTATATATATATTCGGGTTTGAATCCCACCAAGGACAACATCTGCAAGGAGTTTGTATGTTCTCCCCGTGTTTGCGTGGGTTTCTTCTGGGTACTCCTGTTTCCTCCCACATTCCAAAGACATACTGATAGGGAATTTAGATTGTGAGCCCCATCGGGGACAGTGATGGTAATGTGTGCAAACTGTAAAGCGCTGCGGAATATGTTGGCGCTATATAAAATTAAAGATTATTATTATAAAGATTATTTGTCCACCATCAAGATATATGAGGGACAGACTCCTGCTGATCTACAGATCAGAGATGGTGGCTGGTAATACAGCACACTCATATTCAAGAAAATGGGACTGGCCTACAGAACCAGCTAAATTTAAGAAAAATTCAGAGTTCAGGATATAGTATATCATTCAAGGTTTACTTCTTCTCAAACTCAATTCGCAGCAAGTGGGTGAAAATAGACATCATGCTTACAATATGCAGTGTAGTTAAAAAAAAAACAAAAAACAAATCAGGTGATTAGATGCGAATAAGTATCATATTGCCGATCATTTGTTAGAACTACATAACATCAATTATATGGAGAAAGCTGTTAAGTATATTATATAGGTAATTAATAGAGATGAGTCAATCAAATCGTCTTCAAGTCAAATTTCTGGAAATTTTCCAATCCTGGCAAATTTGAACATTTTGTGATTTGATTTATGAGGCTCAAAAAAGAATTAGCCATTGCCATTTTACACATGATCATCAAGAGAACGGAAACTCTCTATAAAATATAAATTTTATTAATTAACTTATGATCACTCACATATTAAAGTTAAGTTACTATTCAAGGATGCTATAAGAAAATAATATAGGGCCAACGTATCAAAATAACGATGAATATATGGAGAGTTACTAGAAATCCCTAGTCAAAATCTTATATTGACCCTTCCCAGTGGTGAAGGTTGGCATTCTAAATGACATACCCCCATGCAATGGCGCCTCCGCTTTCTGTCTAGAGATTGCAGCAGCCAGAAAACACGGTCCTGATGTCAGGATTGGCAACGTGGGTTTTGTGATATTGCCTTGAAGCTATCAATTCAAATTGTCTAGGACAGCCATGTGGGAGAAGGGTGGGGGATATCAAAGGGATTAAAAAAGATAAGAGCTGCGAAAGAATACACCATTTCAGGATTTAACAGCATACACATAGGCAAGGCATTCAGTGAAATATCAGCAGAGATAGATAAAGTATAAAAGCTAGGAAAGAAGGAATATGACCGGGTGAAGGCAGTGCTGATCCCTGACGCGCGTTTCGCATATTGCTTCTTCCTTGGGAGGGTTCATATTGCTAATGTGTTGCAGTCAGGACTCAGAAGGCTTTTTGAAATAATGTCTATTAGACAGAAGAAAGAGTAAAAAAAGTATGAACCATACAATGAATTTTATCACATACATAGATATGTACATACATATATACAGTTGTGGCCAAAAGTATTGACACCCCTGCACTTCTGTCAGATAATACTCAGTTTATTCCTGAAAATGATTGCAAACACAAATTCTTTGGTATTATTATCTTCATTTAATTTGTCTTAAATGAAGAAACACAAAAGAGAATGAAGCAAAAAACAAAACATTGATCATTTCACACAAAACTCCAAAAATGGTCCAGACAAAAGTATTGGCACCCTCAGCCTAATACTTGGTTGCACAACCTTTAGCCAAAATAACTGCGACCAACCGCTTCCGGCAACCATCAATGAGTTTCTTACAATGCTCCGCTGGAATTTTAGACCATTCTTCTTTGGCAAACTGCTCCAGGTCCCTGATATTTGAAGGATGCCTTCTCCAAACTGCCATTTTTAGATCTCTCCACAGGTGTTCTATGGGATTCAGGTCTGGACTCATTGCTGGCCACCTTAGAAGTCTCCAGTGCTTTCTCTCAAACCATTTTCTAGTGCTTTTTGAAGTGTGTTTTGGGTCATTGCTCTGCTGGAAGACCCATGACCTCTGAGGGAGACCTAGCTTTCTCACACTGGGCCTTACATTATGCTGCAAAATTTGTTGGTAGTCTTCTGACTTCATAATGCCATGCACACGGTCAAGCAGTCCAGTGCCAGAGGCAGCAAAGCAACCCCAAAACATCAGGGAACCTCCGCCATGTTTGACTGTAGGAACCGTGTTCTTTTCATTGAATGCCTCTTTTTTTCTCCTGTAAACTCTATGTTGATGCCTTTGCCCAAAAAGCTCTACTTTTGTCTCATCTGACCAGAGAACATTCTTCCAAAACGTTTAGGCTTTTTCAGGTAAGTTTTGGAAAACTCCATCCTGGCTTTTTTATGCCTCGGGGTATGAGTGGGGTCTTCCTGGGTCTCCTACCATACAGTCCCTTTTCATTCAGACGCCGACGGATAGTACGGGTTGACACTGTTGTACCCTCGGACTGCAGGGCAGCTTGAATTTGTTTGGATGTTAGTCGAGGTTCTTTATCCAACATCCGCACAATCTTGCGTTGAAATCTCTTGTCAATTTTTCTTTTCCGTCCACATCTAGGGAGGTTAGCCACAGTGTCATGGGCTTTAAACTTCTTGATGACACTGCGCACAGTAGACACAGGAACATTCAGGTCTTTGGAGATGGACTTGAAGCCTTGAGATTGCTCATGCTTCCTCACAATTTGGTTTCTCAAGTCCTCAGACAGTTCTTTGGTCTTCTTTCTTTTCTCCATGCTCAATGTGGTACACACAAGGACACAGGACAGAGGTTGAGTCAACTTTAATCCATGTAAACTGGCTGCAAGTGTTATTTAGTTATTGCCAACACCTGTTAGGTGCCACAGGTAAGTTACAGGTGCTGATAATTACACAAATTAGAGAAGCATCACATGATTTTTCGAACAGTGCCAATACTTTTGTCCACCCTCTTTTTATGTTTGGTGTGGAATTATATCCAATTTGGCTTTAGCACAATTCTTTTTGTGTTTTTTCGTTTAAGACAAATTAAATGAAGATAATACTACCAAAGAATTTGTGTTTGCAATCATTTTCAGGAAGAAACTGAGTATTATCTGACAGAATTGCAGGGGTGTCAATACTTTTGGCCACAACTGTATGTATGTGGTATTTACTAAGGAAGACTTTGAAGCGCATTGAATAAAACCATTGTTCTCTTTCATCAATATGTCCGGATTTCCATTTGTTCAGCAGGGCGGCCAATATCCACAAAATTCCTTGTATGGATCCTGATATGGTCAATCTCTGACCTGTGGATCTGCAGCCGCTGACATTTATGTGCCTTATTGAAGCAGCACCAGGGGAGCATTTTTTCTGAATAACAGATTATTAAATTATCGGATAAGACCCTACGTGCGCTTCATCTCTCCTATAGTTTTTGTTAAAAAAAAGTATGAGTATGAAAAAAAGTAGGAGTATGAAAAAGGGGACTTTTCATGGAAGTAGCCTCAACGCATTTCCCCTTCCATATGGTTCATCAGGAGGCCTGTTAGATAATGTCAAAGATGATGCAGGATGCAGATGATTTTATTTCAGATAGTATTATGACAAAATCATCTGTGTCCTGCATTATCCTTGACACTATCTAGCAGGCCTCCTGATGCACCATTTGGACGTGGAAACGCATTGAGGCGCTTTTGTCTTTCATGATAAGTCCTTTTTTCATATATTATGATCACCCTAACAAATATTATCTTTTGAGACTCTTATGCCTTCATTTTTTTTTTTTTGGGGGGGGGTTTGGTGGTACAGTAATTTGAAATAAATTAACTAGAATGACTATGTCTCTCCTGTAGTCCCATTTATTATTGCCTACAACATAATTTATAGGGAAAGACAGGGAGAGCCGTCGATGAATGGGGGTGCCACAATTTGCTATTTAATAGTGTGCCAACCTCCACTGCTAGACAGAATAATTTGTAGGTGATATTATAGGGACGTTTAGCTCTATGTTGTCTATCTAACAATTCCTATTAAATACCTACAAGGGATACACCACCCTTTCCCTTTAAGAAGGCTATATATCAACTTTATCACTTACATTTTCAGCTAGGCCATTATGCTTTACTATAGATAAGGACTGTAACAAATGTTTCCTGCATTTTCATCTCTCATCTGACACCTGTCTGTTTTCCACCTGTTTATAGAAGGTACATCTAGGGGAGACAAGGCCAGCCGCAGATTGGTGGGGGCATCATATCTTGTACTCTTTAGTGTGCCAATCTCTGTGGCTAGGTAGGAACAATATAGGATACGTTTAGGGGCCCTGTGGGTATTTCTAGGCTGTTAACAACTTTGTTCAAAGATGCCATAGAGGTATGTGTTATCATGCATGATCTGATTATATAGATTACACATTGGATTCAGTGTTCTTTTAAGAATTTAGAAATACAATTATTTTAAGAGATTTTATGTTCACAGGACTCAGAAGGCTCCATTTACAATCAAAATTGTTAGGCCTAATATTGCGGTTCAGCCAAGAGGCCCTATTTGCTAATCCAACTGATTATTATAGATTGCTATAAACTATATAAGCAATCATTTTTTTTAGTGTTTTTTTACATTGGGTTTGGTGTTCTTTTAAAAATTAAGAAATACAATTATTTTAAAGGATTATATGTTCACAGGACTCAGGACGCCCCATTTACTTATCAAAATTGTTAGGCCTAATATTGGGGTTTAGCCAGGGGGCCTTATTTGCTAATCCAAATCATTACAGCTAGGGATGAGCGACTTTGCCTTTTTTAGGGTCGAGTCGGGTTTCATGAAACCCGACTTTCTGAAAAGTCGAGTCAAACGAAATCGGCCAACTATCGGGAAAAGTCGGAGATCTGACTGAAACACGAAACCCAATGCAAGTCAATGGGGAATAAAAGTCGGCAGTGAATGGAGTACAGTAAACACTCCTACATGCCGGACTGCTTTTTTAAAGTGCGTATGCCCTGAAGATTTTCGCTGGCATGAATTTTAACCCTAGAGGCGGCGAAATCTCTCTCTCTCTCTCTCTCCCCGGATGCTGCACATGTCATCTCGTTGCCCACATTGTGCGTCCTTGCTCATTGGCTGAAAAAAAGTCACGTGCAGGCATTCTGGGAAAACCGACTTTGGCGCTTGGGTCGACGACCGCAAGGCCGACTTCACGCTGTGGTTGGGTTTCGCAAAGCATAAGTCGGCGACTTATGAATCTGGCCGACCTGTTTCGCTCAACTCTAATTACAGCTAATAGTTTTGTGCAGTTCATAGTCCACATGTCCCACTCAAAATTGTTTGGGCTAATACTGTGTTGCAGTCAGGACTCAGGAAGCTCCATTTGCTAATCCAAATCGTTAGAGCTAATAGTGTTGTGTAGGACGTAGTTGACATTTCCTACTCAAAATCGTTTGGGCTTATACAGTGTTGCAGTCAGGATTCAGAAGCCCCCATTTGCTAATCAAAATCGTTAGGCTTAATACTGGGGTTCAGCCAGGAGACCACATTTGCTAATCAGAACTGTTAGGACTAATAGTGTTGTACACATTTCCTAGTCAAAATCATTTAGGCTAATACAGTGTTGCAGTCAGAGCTTAGGAGGCCCCATTTGCTAATCAAAATGATTAGGCCTAATATTGAGGTTCAGGCCGGAGTTCCCATTTGTTAATCAAAATAGTTAGGGCTAATAGTGTTGTGCAATACTGATTGTTCATTTAGTGACAGGTGACTGACAGGTTTGGACCTAAGATTGTGAAACATCTGGTTAAAAGAGGGGAAGGGTACATACAACATGAGTGGGAAAATGAGAGGTTGTAATGGAAGGTAGAATAGACTTGGTGTTTGATGTGTATGTGGGTTAGGTGATAATGTTACTGAAAGCTTTATTGAGAAAACACCGTCTCATCCTATCTAAAGACAACTGGCAACATCTGTTACTGGATGCGCTACTAGACTCCCTTTCTTTGGCAGCCACACAGCTGTACGCCTTGTAGATGAGGGTCATAAAGAACATGTGTGCTAGTGGATGGCAAGTGCTCCATCAAGTGGTCTTCCTCCTGTTACTCCACCTTAACATCACATACAGTACGATCCTCAGAGTTTGCACCCTAATCACCTTTGTTTCCACTCGCATCACAACTTTCCAACCTATCAACTAACTGCGGGGAAACACAGATGGGCCAGTCTGCAGAGATATTCACATATTCTATTCCATGGGCATCAGAGGTCTGCTCCAAAGATTCTCAGAATCCAAAGGAGGAAAGCTTCTGCACTAATGCCCCAAATTTTTTCCACCGGCCGTTCCATCAACCTCATTTGCTGCTTCCTCCTCCACCACCATGACAAATGTTCTCACACAGGTCTCCGACAGCAGAACTTCCACTTATTTACCCTCTACAGTTTGGGTAAGTGAGAGACCATCATCTGTTATGGAAGTGGAGATGTCTGCTGTTTTTGTTTCACCGAGCACAACACATCTTTCTCAATCCACCATAACATCTCCACCTATACCTCATTTACAGTCCAGCAGTTTGTACTGTTCATCCTACACAACCCTCTCTGAGCAGTTGTGGTCATGCAAAAGAATGTTTCTTCCTACACATGCCAAAGCTAAGAGCTTGAACTTCACTATCTCCAACCTGTTGGCCACGGAAATGCTGCCTTTTTGCCTGGTGGATATAGACGGTTTCCAAAAGTTGATGGCCATCGCATTCCCCTAGTACCAGTTGCCTAGCCACAATTTTTCACTAAAAACCTGTGCCTGCGCTACACCAGTGTGTTGCCAATTACATCACCCATTCCCTGAAAAAAATTATGTCTGCCAGGGCGCATTTCACCAGTGACATCTCAATGAGCAAACATGGGACTGTGCACTGGGGAACTCTGGTGGCTGTGGGGGCAGGTGGTCAAGGGACTGCTCCACAAATCTTGGCATCCCTAAGGTTTGTGGGACAAATCTCTGTATTTAACACTTCCTCCATGGCATCTGGCTCCTTCACCTCCTCTAGGACCTCCACCTGCACTCTCAACCTCTCCCTTAATGACACACATGTTTCAACAGTGCAGAGAGAATCCCCCCACTTCCATACTGTGCAGCCAGGGCTCACCGCAATCAGGCAGTGTTTAAATTCATATGCCTTGGAGTTGCAGTCACACAGCCCAAGAGTTGTGGACAGCTATCCAGACCGAGTTAGAGCAATGGCTATCTCCATTGAACCTGGAGCCAGGGAAGGCCATGTGCAATAATGATGGTGGCAGCCTTATGCCGGGGCAACCGCACACACGTGTCTTGCATGGCTCACATCTTCAACCTGTTGGTACAGCAATTTCTCTGCCACTATCCTGGCCTGGATGCGCTGCTGCAGAAAGCACAGTCGCTGTGTGCTCAATTCTGCCAAACGCACCCGTCAGGTTATCGACCTGCATCGCTACTGAGGTCTTTCGGCATGGCGGTTAACCGTTTGATTTGTGATGTGCCGACACTGTAGAATTTCACTCTGCACATGTTGCAGAAACTGTGGCACCAGCAATGAGCCCTGGTGCAGTATGCCCTTATGTATAGCCTGTGCCAGTGCAGTATGGTTGTGGTGCAAATCTTGCTTGCAGAGTGGGCACAGATGAAGGACCTCTGCACCCTTTCAAAATGGCTACTAAGAAGGTTAGCGCTGACAATTCCATCATCAGAATTACTATTCCGGTCATCGACATGCTGGAGCACATTTTGAATAGTCTGCAAGAGGAGGTCATGGTCCCAGAAGTAGAGGTGGAAGCAATGGAGGATGCAGAAGGGATAAAAATATATCTATGTTCCAGACAGTAGGCACTCAGGCGGGTGCAATCGGAGGGTTGAGTACAGCAATTGAAGGGGGTTCATGGCACCAGACAAAATGTTAATGAAGGTGCTGCAGCCGAGGAATAAATGGAGGAGAACGAGGAGGAAGAGGTGATGGTCGCGATACAATTAGTAGATGAAGAGAATAATTATCTCCTTTCTGTTGTCTGTGGTTGGCGGAAGGGGATGGTGGATGCAAGCTTGAGTGTTACCCAGCCACCAACACACTTAAATGCCTTCTTGTTGCACAATGATGCCAATATTGTTAGGATTAGAAATAGTGCTGACTACTGGGCTGCCACTCTGCTACATCCACGGTACAAGAGTAAATTTTCCAATATGCATTCTCCTGGAAAGTGACATGTGCATGCTGGAGTATCAAAACATGCTTGTAGACAGTTTTAAGAGTGGTTTTCTCCAAGACAGCAGGCATACAGTGATCATCGCAGTTCTAGATGTACAACCAGGAAATGCTAAGATGGCATTGCAAAAACATTACCAGCAGCTTTTTGGCCCTCCTGAAGGTGTAGTCTATGCATTTGGTTTTTCCTCCCATTGAATTCAATGGGGTTTAGATATGTTCGACTAACTGTTCGCCGATCTGTTTGGCGAACATTGGGCTATTCGCTGAATCTGAACCGAACATTGAAAGGTTTGCTCATTTCTTGTCCTGGGAACCCAGGGAGAACATCCATGCCCCTCTTCTGGAGAGATTTCTTGTGGCCTTAAAAAAGAGGGGTCGTAAAGGGGGGTACTGTATCTCCAGCATCCCTGCATGCAGCCCTATCCCCCCGGCAGGATCACCGACTCACTCACTGCTCCATCCCAGTAACACACCTCCTCCTTTCTCATTCACTGCTGCTTGGAGTGCATTCACTGTGCTCAGATCCCTGAGCACTGTGCTTAGGGCAAGTGTGTGCTCCCTCCTTCTTAAAGGGTCATTCACACCATTCTAAAGTGTCCCCAGCCAATGGGTGAGAAACAATTATTATTTAAGACACCTACACATGCATGGAGGTGCCTGTGCAAGATTGTTACTCTATTCACAAACAGGCTTGCTAGTTCTCAAGTCCCTGTCTGCTTGTCTCACTACTGTCTGTCTGTTCCTAACTGCCTTGCTAGTAATTGCTTTGTCAGCCTGTATTACAGTCGGACCCGCTTGCACCTGCCATGCCAATCTGTATAACAGCTGCATCTACCTGCACCTGCCATGCCAGTCTGTATATCAGCCGGACCCACCTGCACCTGTCGTGACAGTCGGTATATTAACTGGACCTGCCAGCACTTGAAGTGCCAGTCTGTATATCACCTGCCAGTGCCCTCCAACGTGTGCTCTCATTTCCCTCTGGGCCATTCCAGAGGCATCAATTACTTGGGGTTCAGGCACTGTGCATCTGTGGTCGGTCCAGGAGTAGCACCTGGTGGTCATTGGAAGCCAAGCCTAACACCCCACCAGCTCTAGTGAAAATTGAGGTTCCCTCCTAGTCATGCACCACCAGGCTTTCCTCGTACCACAGCACAGTGGTTCCACCACTCCCATTACACATATATACTGTTGAACTGGGTTTGCGCAAAATGTTATTGGTTTGAAATAAAAAACAAAAACTGCCCTGCTACAGGTGTACGAATTTTGTCCCTCAGTACTCAGTCCCCAGCTGCCACTATTTTTCCCCTTGTGGTGTCCCTGCCTTGTACCAGAAAGTGCCCAGGAACAGCCTCCATACCCTTACTTATCAACTCAGTTACTGGGATTTTCCACTTAACGACCGACACATAGACAAGTTCTTGTGGCTAGAGATGCTACATTTCCCAGGGGCAACCTTAGTATGGCACATGAGCTACCAACTCTGAGGATTGCTAGCCCTACTTCTATCAGGGTTTCCGCCACCTCATACACGAGTTCCTGCACCCCCTTCTGCTCTTGCTTATCGGTAATCTCCAATGTCCCATCTTAGTGCATGTCATCCACATCAGCTGGAAGCTGCAATCTCTGCTGCACTGCCTCAGTGAAGCGGCAACAGGCTCTGCTGAAGCAAACTTGTCTAGGAGTGCAGTGCTGCAGCAGCTCATGCAAGTGCCAGCTCACCCCACCCCACCAGCTCTAGTGAAAATTGAGGTTCCCACCTAGTCATGCACCACCAGGCTTTCCTCGTACCACTGCACAGTGGTTCCACCACTCCCATTACACATATATACTGTTGAACTGGGTTTGCACAAAATGTTATTGGTTTGAAATAAAAAACAAAAACTGCCCTGCTACAGGTGTACGAATTTTGTCCCTCAGTACTCAGTCCCCAGCTGCCACTATTTTTCCCCTTGTGGTGTCCCTGCCTTGTACCAGAAAGTGCCCAGGAACAGCCTCCATACCCTTACTTATCAACTCAGTTACTGGGATTTTCCACTTAACGACCGACACATAGACACGTTCTTGTGGCTAGAGATGCTACATTTCCCAGGGGCAACCTTGGTATGGCACATGAGCTACCGACTCTGAGGATTGCTAGCCCTACTTCTATCAGGGTTTCCTCAACCTCATACACAAGTTCCTGCACCCCCTTCTGCTCTTGCTTATCCTTAATCTTCAATGTCCCATCTTAGTGCATGTCATTCACATCAGCCGGAAGCTGCAATCTCTGCAACACTGCCTCAGTGAAGCGGCAACAGGCTCTGCTGAAGCGAATTTGTCTAGGAGATAAACTGCACACAGTGTCAGAGTTATGGAAAAGAATAACACCACACAGATCTTTGGCTATTGCTGCTGAACCTCCAACCAAGCATGGTCGTGTGTGATAATAGGCAAAAGTTGGTGGCAGCTGTGAAGTTTGGCAAGCTCACACACATACCATGCTTGGTCCACTTGCTCATATTGGTGGTTCAGCAATTTCTGAAAACCTACCCACATTTGCCAGAGCTTCTGGTCAATGTACGCTGCAATAGCACCCATTTCTGCCAGTCGGCTACAGCTGCCGCTGCTCTGGCAGTGCTGCAGCAGCTCATGCAAGTGCCAGCTCATCGCTCACCGACTGATGTGCAATGTTTTCAAATAATTTTATTGTTTTTTTAGAAATAAACAGGATAGGGAAAGGAAGGTAGGAAGGGAGGGAAGGGAGTGGGGAATAAACAACCTTGTACAGGTATGGAAAAAAAAATTAAAAACTAGAGAACCCACAAATAGGCATAGAATAACATATATCGAATGACTGATGTGCAATGTGACCGCATGGTGGAACTGCACACTGCACATGCTGGCAATGCTTTCTGAGCAGTAGAGGCCAATTGTGGAATACCAGCTCAAACACTCTCATCGGTATTCTGATCAAATCTACCTGTAATTTTGGCAGGATTTGCACTTAGTACATTGCTTTTATGAGTCTAGGAGTACCACTACATTACACCATGAAGACCAAGGAGATCTCCAAAAAAGTAAGTAGCAAAGTTATTGAGAAGTACAAGTCAGAGTTGGGTTCTAAAAAAAATTCCAATCTCTGATTATCCCCAAAGCACCATTTAATCCATTATCATCAAATGGAAAGAACATGGTACAACAACAAACCTGCCAAAAGTCTCAACCAGGGCAACAAGGGCATTAATTAGAGAGACAGCACAGAGACCAAAGGTAACGCTGAACGGGAAGCAGAGTTCCCAAGCAAAGACTGGAGTTTCTGTCCATACGACTACATTAAGCTGTATACTTCATAGAGGTGGACTTAATGGAAAAGTGGGCAGAAAAAGACCTTTACTTACACGCAAAAATTGTAAGGCTCATTTTGAGTTTGCCAAAAGACTTGTGGGAGACTCCCCAAATGTATCTAGGAAGGTGCTGTGGTCAGATGAAGCAAAAAATTAACTTTTTGGCCACCAAGATAACCGCTATGTCTCTATGCAAACTAGTATAGCTTATCACTAGCGATGAGCGAATATTTCAATATTTGCTTCAGATTACGCTCTCTGAATTTGCAATATTCGCCAATTAATTCGTGAATATTAACTTAATATTACTGAACGCCATTCACGTCAATGGGATGCAAAAGCAAATGCATGCACACCTTATCACGGCCCCAAATGCTGCTAAAACACATCAAATGAGGGACAGACACCAGGAAAGTGGCCTCAATTCACCCACATTAAAGATTTTAGCATGGCACTGCAGCAATCAGCCAGGCATGAGGTTTCGGGTCTGGGACAGCATTTACAGCTTTCAACTGAACGTCACAGTAAGACAAGGTGGGTGAGGGATCGGTGTAGGGTCACTTTGCTGGGAGCCCAGATACCACATGCAACATCTCTACATGCTTTCATGTTGAGCCACACTCAGGTAACAGAAATATCAGTTTTGTACACTGCCATTGTAAGAAAAGAAGTGGAGGCCTGATGGTCTCGGAGGCCTACTGTCACGGGGCAGTAGTGGGAAGACAGAAGAAGAGGAACCAGGGCCCCTGAACTGCCCCTCAGGCTAAGGAGGGCCCTGACTTTCCTTAACTTGGGGGTACACTTAATGGTAGTGAGGCCCAAGTCCCCAACCTGTCCCTATCTCCTGTTTAGCCCGGAGCTAAAACCCCCACTCCCTCCCCAGGAGGTGAG
The DNA here is from genome assembly GCF_039654945.1 of Dendrobates tinctorius. Taxonomy (NCBI): domain Eukaryota; kingdom Metazoa; phylum Chordata; class Amphibia; order Anura; family Dendrobatidae; genus Dendrobates; species Dendrobates tinctorius. The sequence continues at coordinate 18,692,462 of NW_027361672.1, forward strand.
ACAGGGAATAAAGTAAACTGCACCAAAACCGAAGGAAAAGGTAATACAGACACCTCGGGGTTAAATGAACTAAAAGACAAGGCTTAGCTTGCCCTGCTGCAATGCTCCAGGACAGCAGAGTCAGCCCCTTGAGAACAGCATACAACTGAAGCACCACAGAACTCTGTCAGCTCCTGAACTCCAGCTTGGTTGGTCTCCAAAGAGGAACAATATCACCAACAGTTAGCTGGTGTACCTGGTGAGCTTATATAGGAAGGTGGGAGTGGTTTCCACCTGCATGGATAATTAATCACAATGCAGTGACACCAGCGGCCACCGGGGGAAACCCACCAGCAGACTAACTAAGGTTGTAGTAACACCAGCGGCCAGTGGGGGCAAAAGCTGACATTAACCCCTGATGGCCTGAAAGGAAAAAAATTTATATATGAGGATCCAGATCTGACTTCAATCCAAAAATGGATCGTGACACCTACTGCTACAGGCAACACGCATGAAGGAGACCCAATCATGAGTGTTCACATTTCCAAAAATTATTAGCAGACACCAACAAAGTGGCATTGATTTCACCACAGTAGAAATAGTATAATAGGGACCGACAGGTCTTTCACTACATGGAATCCAGCAGATGGACACCCAACCAGTAGTATTCATATTTCCAAAAAATATTGGCAGACACCACCAAAGTGGCAGAAATAGTATAATAGGGACTGACAGTTCTTTCACTACACCCAATAAAGCAGATGGACACCCAACAAGGAGTGTTCACATTAATAGAAATGAGGGCCTTACACTACAGAAGTGGCATAAAATTCACCACAGTAGAAATAGTACAATAGGGACCATCAGTTCTTACACTACACCCAATACAGCAGATTGACACCCAACAAGGAGTGTTCACATTTAACGAAATGAGGGCCTTACACCACCAAAGTGGCATCAATTTCACCACAGTAGATATAGTATAATAGGGACCAACAGTTCTTCCTCTACACCCAATACAGCAGATAGACACCGAATCAGGAGTGTTCATATTTCCAATAATTATTGGCAGACATCACCAAAATGGCATCAATTTCACCACAGTAGAAATAGTATAATAGGGACCGACAGCTCTTCCATTACACCCAATATAGCAGATAACACCCAACAAGGAGTGTTCACATTTAAAGAAATGAGTGCCTTACATCACAAAAGTGGCATCAATTTCACCACAGTAGAAATGGAATAATAGGGACTGTCAGTTCTTCCACTATACCCAATCCAGCAGATGGACACTCAACAAGGAATGTTCACATTTAAAGAAATGAGGGCCTTACACCACAGAAGTGGCATCAATTTCACCTCAGTAGAAATAGTATAATAGAAACCGACAGTTCTTACACTACACCCAATCCAGTAGATGGACACCCAACCAGTAGTGTTCACATTTTAAAAATGAGGGCCTGACACCACTGAAGTGGAATGACTTTCACGAGAATAAAAATAGAGTAATTGGGACCGAGACATCTTCCACTACAGCTAACCCAAAAGGTGTAGACCAACCATGATTGTTCACATTTCCACAAATTTGTGTTAACATCAGCAGCAGTAACAGCCACAGCAGACACAGAAGCCACAATAAAGATATCACAGAGTGCAGTTACGTGACATTAATGCTTCACACTAAAAAATGCATTATCACCTTGTCTGTACAGTCTGCAATTGGGGTGCAAAAGTCCGTGGAGACATGTACATCCTAATGAAATTTAGGCGGGCTAAACTTTCAGGGGACAGCCAACTGCGCTTATCTGTCAGGACACCACCAGCAGTGCTGAAGACATGTTCTGAGAGAATTCTGGCTCCTGGGCACAATAAAACCTCCAAGGTGAGCTCAGGCCACTCTGCTTGCAAATCCTGCTTGCTGCACTCTGACACAAACTCTGTCTCTGACACAAACTGTGTCTACTGCACTCTGACACAAGCTCTGCCTGTTGCTCCATGTAGTCTGTCCTTCAGGTCCAGCTGCTGCACAACTGTTGGTCTGCCCTGGAGTGGCACCTGGCACTCATGGGGAGCCAAGGCTAACCTCACCATCAGAGACTCTAGTGAATAATCAGGTGATCGCTTAGTCACGCCCCTCCAGGCTCTTTGCGGTCCATTGCACAGTGGTTCCACAGACCATGATCATGACAAGCTGCGATGCGAACTGTGTGCTTCACTGCTGTCTTTGGGAAAAGCTTTCTTAAGGTTGTATAAAAGTGTGTTTCGATACTCCTGCATTCGCGGGTCCCTTTCTAGGGTGGGAATCATCTGGCAAAATTTGGCTTTATAACATAGATCTAACAAAGTGGCAACCCAGTAGTCAGCATTATTCCTAATCATAACTTTGCGGGGATCATGTTGCAGATAGTGCAGCAAGAAGGCACTCATATGTGGGGCTTTACCATGATGTCCAAGCCCATACTGTGTTGGTGGCTGGGTAACAATGAGGCTCATTTCCTCTCTTCCCTTCAGCCAACCATGAACAACAGAGAGGGGAGGATTATCCTCTTCATCTGACAGTTGCTCGCCCATCACCTCTTCCTTCTCCATTTGTTCCTCAGATTTTGCACCTTCGATAACAGTTTGTCTGTTATCACTAGCCCCCCTAAATCACAGTAATCCACCCTCCCTTGGCACCTGCCTGTGTGATGACAGTCTTGAACTTAGAGACATTGTTATACCTTCTGCAGCCTCCTCTGCTTCCTCCTCTTCTTCTGGGACCACCATCTCCTCCCACAGGCTATTCAAAGTCTGATCCAGCATATAGATGACCTGAATAGTGATGCTGATGACAGAGTCATCAGCGCTAACCATCTTAGTAGCCATTTCAAAACTGTGCAGAAGGGTACAGAGGTCCTTAATCTGTGCCCACTCTGTAAACGTGATATGCGCCACATCCATACTCTATTGGCCCAGGCTATGCAGCATGACATACTGCATCAGGTCTTGTTGCTGCTGCCACAGTCACTCCAACATGTGCAGAGTGGAATTTCACTCTTGTCGGCACATTGCATATCAACCTGTTAACTGTCATGGACAAAGACCTCTGTATAGATGCAAGTCAATGACCAGAGGGGTGCAAATGGTGGAAATGAGCACATAGCTTACGTGCTTTCTAGAGCAGCTCACCCATGCCAGGATAGTGGCTGAGAAAATGCTGTACCACGAGGTTGAGGACGTGAGTCATGCAAGGCACGTGTGAGCTTGACTTGTGGTAGAGCCGCGACCAGCTTTGCACCATTATCAGACACAAACTATCCTGGATGCAGGTTCAGTGGAGACAGCCATTGAACAAACTCAGCCTGGAGAGCTCTCCACAACTCTTCAGCTGTATGACTGCGATTTCAAAGCATATCAGTTTTAAGACTGCCTGATTGCGGTGAGCTCTTTCTGCGCAGCACAAAGGTGGTGGGGGTTATCTCTGCACTGTTGGAACATGTGTCTCATTAAGGCAGAGGTTGTCGGTGCAGGTGGAGGCCCTAGAGGAGATAGAGGAGGCAAAAACAGTTGAAGAAAGTGTTAAATGTAGAGGTTTGTCCTTGGAGATTCCAAAACTTGTGGAGCAGCGCCTGTCCCCACAGTCACCAGAGTCACCCCGTGCCCTTTCAGCGAGATGTAATGCCATGCTTACTCATCCAAGTGTCTATGGTGAAATGCACCCTGGCAGAGAGATTTAGTCAAGGAACAAGTGATCTTGTCTGCGACATGCTGGTGTAGCGCATGCACAGCATTCTTAGAAAAGTTATGGCTACTGGGTAATTAGTACTGGGGGACTCTGGCGGCCATGATTTTTTGGAAACCATCTGTATCTACCAGGCAGAAAGGCAGCATTTCCGTGGCCAACAGATTGGAGATGGTGGAGTTCAGCCTCTTAGCTTTGTCATGCGTAGGAGGAAAAAATCTTTCACATGACCACAACTGTGGAACCAATGGCTGGCTGCAGTGCTGAGAGAGGGTGGAGTATGGTGAACCGGACAAACTGCTGGACCGTGAGAGAGGTACAGGCGGAGATGTTACTGTGCATTAAGAAACTTGTGGTGAGCTCGTTCTCTGAGATCGGTCAAAAACAGCAGGCATGTCTGCTTCCATTACAGCTGAAGGCAGCCTCTCAGTCAGCGTTACTGGAGCAGGTAAATGACACAATGTTCTGCGAGTGAAGACCTGCGTTTCAATAGATGACATGGTAAAAGAAGAGGAGGAAGAAGCAGCAGATGCGATTGATGGGGCAGGTGATGGTTCTTGAGGTCCGCTGATCTGCATTTTTGCACAGTGGGATTCCCACAGTAAAGCATGTTGATTGCGCATGTGAAGGTTCATACATGTAATAGTCAAATTATTGCACTTTTTACCTTGACTCAGTATTTTTTTGCATAGTTGGCAGATTACATGAGCTGGCTCATCATTTGCAGAGGCAAAAAAGGACCAGGTTAGGCAACTCTTGCCACCCCTGCTAGCTGCAGACGCGGGGACACTGCAGTACAGAGGCACAGTTGTGGCTGAGAATGCATCGGTCATCATGGCTGCATCACTACATGTCTGTGTCTGTGATGGATAGCACAATGTAACCTCCTCATCTTGCTACTCAGATTACCTACTCAGTTGTGTGCCTCTATGTTCACATCAACTGGGATCTAACACCTCATCATCATAATCCTCAGTGTTACCACATTCCTCTCCCTTGGAGTCACCCATCTCCTCTTCAGGACCTGACAGCACAGTTCAGTTCGCTGAAGTCTCAGATATCTGAGTCTCATCAGGATCTCCTCCTCCCCAAGGGATAACATCTGATGAGGGTCAGGATGCTGTTTGTACCGTACTTCTTTCTGTCCTATATCAAAGCTAAAAAAATGTTGGGCATCTGTGCAGATTTCCTCTTTTTGACTCTGCGAAACTTTTAAGTACACTTCTGATGAATATGACATAGAATGTATGAACAGCTCTTCAGACTCACCTATCTGTGTTTCCGTACAGTCAGTTTAACGGTTGGATAGTTGGGACATGAGGGGAAGCAAGGGGAATTTGGGTGCCACCTCTGTGGACTGTACTGGGTGTGATGTTGAGGTGGAGGAAGAGAAAGAGAGGCCACTCGAACCTACACTTGCCATCCACCCGAGTACATGCTCTTTCTGGGCATCATCAACAAGGCGTACTGTTGTGCTTCTGCCAAAGAAAAGTTGTGGTGTAGCCTGTCCAGTAACATAAGTTGTCAGTTGTCTTTGCATAGGATGCGACATTGCTTCACTAATGCTTTCACGAAAATTACCACCCACCCCCCCGTACACCTTGAACACCAGGCCTCTATAACACACTAGATGCTACAAACTATTTTTAAAGACAGGTCCCTTACTGTATGATGCTAATAAGAGAAGACTTTTTGGTGGCCTATGGATCAGGCCTCTATAACACACTAGATGCTAAAAACTATTCTTAATGTCAGGTCCCTTACTGTATATCGTTAATAACACAAGATTTTTTTGTGGCCTATGGATCAGGCTTCTATAACACACACTAGATGCTACAAACTATTTTGAAGTCAGGTCCCCTACTGTATGATGTTAATAACAGAAGACTTTTTTGTGGTCTATGGATCAAGCGCTATAATACACTAGATGCTACAAACTATTTTTTAAAATCAGGTCCCTTACTGTATGCCAATAATAACAGAAGAATTTTTTTTGGCCTATGGATCAGGCCTCTACAGCTTAATTGAGCAAAACCTGTTTCAGTCTGTCAGTGATTTGGGGCTTGGATGGAGGTTTACCTTCCAACAAGACAATGACCCAAAGCATACTGCTAAAGCAACACTTGAGTGTTTAAGGGGAAATGTGTAAATATTTTGGAGTGGCCTAGTCAATGTCCAGCCCTTAGTCCACTTGCGAATCTGTGGTCAGACTTGAAGATTGCTGTTCACCAGAGGAAAACATCTAATTTGAAGGTGCTGGAGCAGTTTTGCCTTGAGGAACAGACAAAAATCCCAATGGCAAGATGTGGAAAGCTCATAGAAACTTATCCAAAGTGACTTGCAGCTGTAATTGCTACAAAAGGAGTCTCTGCAAAGTATTGAATCATTATTCACACTGAAGTTTTCAGTTATTTTTTTCCTATTCATTGTTTGATTCACAAAAAAAAGAAACCAAATGTTCATAGATGTAGGCATGTTCTTTACAAGAACTGATGCAAACCCTCAAAGAAAAATAGTGAAATTCAAGGGTGTAAGGTAGCAAAACACAAAAAAAAATTCCAAGGGGCTGAATACTTTAGCAAGCCTCTGTATAACACTTTGTCAACCACTTTTATGTGGACTTTGAATAGATAAGGTTATTAGTTCCAACAAGTTCAATATGAAGTTTGCAAGTTTCCAATAATTAAAATCTTTGATGGATCTTGAATACTATCGCCTTTCCATACACATTTTTTTGTGGATTCCAAAACCATTAAAAATAAATTAAAAATGTAAATTGACAGTCAATTCTGTTGTAGAACAAAACTCGCCCCATCTTTTTCTCCCATCCACTTGACTTCTTATTTTGAAAAGCAGAAATAAATCCTTGCAGCACAATTAAAACACTTGCTAAATATTACTTTGTTGGGCTTAACGATAGATTACAATGTGTGCATAATGACCCAGTTCTAGTAATATCATCTGATTTAGTAAGGAAATCAGAGTCTGCCATATGTTCACCAATAAGGCCTTAGAAATTCCTTTTCTTCTCAATGCCTTCATCAACTAATAGTAAGCATGTTGTTTTATTCCGTAAACCTTATTGTTTTTCATTTGTCTCACAATGCTAAACATTTCAGTGCTTTTATTTTACATCACGCTCATATTATACGAGTTGAAAGTCACAAATTTAAAGCTCACATTTGTATGCATCAATTTATCTACTTCATTCCCATGCATTCTTTAGAGTTAAGGGCAATCTTCATGTCATCCCTCCTCTGTTTCTCATTTTATAGATGTGTAGGTTTTCTTGGCTATTTTTATTAAGCCAATTGTTTGTATTATGCATATATAATAAATTTAAAAACAATTAAAATATTTTTAACATAATACGCTTTAATTAGGACAATATTTTGGAGCTATACTTTAGGGTTAATATGCCGTAGTCAAGTTTTAAATATGGGAGCCACCTAGACAAAACGCCTATCATCTAGTGGATTTTGTTGTGTTTGACGACATCTAGTAGCATGCTAACATGTAATATTAAGTGATAGCCTTTTTAGTGGCATGCATATTATATGTCTAATTTGTATATCTACACAGAGCAGAAGCCTTTTGCTTAGGGTTTGTTGAGTAGTTGTTTTTCTAAAAAAATTATGTGCGGTAGATGGTGCAAATAAAAAATGTACATTTATCTCTCACATATGGCATTTCAGGGCACAATGCAGTGCTTTGAAAAAGGATTTGTGAACTTTTGTACATATTGTTATGTTACACCCATGCTTTTTATTGGGATTTTAACACAAAGTAGCAAGCATTTGCGAAGTGTAAAGGAAATGATTCATCATTTTTTAAATATTTCAAAATAGAAATCTGAAAATTGTGACGTGCATTTGCATTCAGCTCCCTGAGTCAATACTTTGAAGGACCACCTTATGCTACAACTACTGCTGCAAATTTTGGGGGGTATTTCTCTACCAGCTCTGCACATCTAGAGGCTGAAACTTTTGCCCATTCTTCTTTGCATATGAGCTCTAGCTCAGTGACATTGGATGAAGAGCGTCTGTGAACAGCAGTTTTCAAGTCTTGCCACAGATTCTCAATGAGATTTAAATGTGTACTGTGACTAGGCCATTGAAACACATAAATATGGTTTGATCTAAACCATTCCATTGTAGCTATGACAGTATGTTTAGGGTTGCTGTCCTGATGGATGGTGAATCTACGCCCCAGTCTCAAGTCTCTTACAGGTTTTCCACCAGGATTGCCCTGCATTTGACTTCATCCATCTTCCCATAAACTCTGACCAGATTTCTTGTCCTTGCTGAAGAAAAGCGTCTCCACTGCAGGATGCTGCCACCATGTTTGACAGTGGGGATGGTGTTTTCAGGGTGATGTTCAGAGTTAGCTTTCCACCATACATAGCATTTTGCATTAAGCCCTAAAAGTTCTACTTCTCATGTGTCCAGAGCAATTTCTTCCACATGCCATTTCAGGGTACACTGCTAGCATGTGGAAGAAGATTACAATACAATAAATGTAATAAATACAATATATCGGCAAGTAGAAAGATGCTATGTACAGAATTTAGAGCATACAGTTTTAGCATTGAATGACCTATATTTCACTGGTAAAATATGCTTTGTAAATACATGGGGAGATTCAAGAAGGTGGAAAGTTTGTATTGCACCAACATGGATGAAGAATATGTACACAAAGTGTACAGCAAAATGATATATTGTAAATTGTAGAAATAATTTTTGGTCAAAAACAGAGATTAGAACTTGTGTCCTAGTGTGAACTGAGTATCTGAGTATCTTTTGTGATGAAAGAAAATGCTCAAAACTACATGTTTGTCATTTGTGTAAATCTAGGGAGGAGTGCAGTAAATATTTATAACACGGACAAAGTACAATAGCAAAACAAGTAAATAACAAAATTATTAAATACAGTAAGACATTGAACTCATAAAATATATTTACATATTTTGTATGTACAGATGGATACAATATGCTCCACATGTTCCTTATTAAACAATCTCACAATAGTTTGCTCCTTCACGGGAATGGTTGAAGTCTGAGAATAACTCAGATGACAAACTGAAATGATGTGCTTTTGTAGCTGTTCTTACAAGTAAGCAACAATACAGTATACATGTGAAGGTTAATATGCAAATAAAGTTAATTTACTCCCATCATTAGCACCAGATTTCCATGTTCCCCCAGTCCACACAGGTGTGTTCACATACCTCAGGATGGTTACACTGCCGCATCTTCTTCAAGAAAACACAGCAATCGCCCATCCTCAAATGCACACTTAATTGTCCTGCTTGTAGCAGTATACAGCACCCTTTCATGTATATACTCATTTTAATATAGTGTTGTAGGAAAAAGCGTAGGTGGCAGAACGCTCCCTTAAAGAACAATCAATGGCATTATATTGAATATCTCATCCCTTCATATTTCTCTAGCAATTAACTTTCATGTTTTAAATTCCTTAGTTAATGTTTCACACAATTGAATAAATAAAAAAAAAATAACTGTTTTTAAGACAGCAATGGTTCCTTACCTAGTGGGCCACTGTGGATCTGAAATGTTGACATGAACCATATGTTTGTCCCTGCTTTACTCACAACAACCCTTATTTTAGCACTGATGGTTTTCAGCTATAGACTTGTCACCATGTTGCAAATCTAGTTGAACGCTATAGTGGAGCACAGAGCCATTAGTTCATAGCACTCTGTAAATCATCTGTAATATCTATAATATAACGCTGTAAGCACCACTCTGTCCGAAGCCTTTATAGACTGTGCAAGCGCGACGTGCCTGCGCAGTCTGGCTCCAGACAGAATGAGGCAGCCAGCGGTGAGAATTGTGTATGGCTCCGGAGATGGCGGTACCGTACACACTGCATACCGCCATCTCTGATGCCATAGTTACATACTTACCTGACCAGGAGGAGCTTTGCCGAGGTGCTTCTCTTCGGCCGGAGACCGGGGCGGGAGTGCGGCCAGAATCGCGCATGCGCATAGCGCGATCTGGCGCCATTTTACTGAAGACACACCTGCAGTGTGTCTTCAGCAATATGGCGCCAGACAGCGCAATGGGCATACGTGTACTCCGGCGCCAGACTCCTCCCCCGGCCTCCAGCAGAACGTGGTGACAGCGCTGGAGCACAGGAAAGAAGGGTGAGTACAAATGTTTTTTTTTGTATGTGTGTAGTTTTAATAGGAGTGAGGGGACCATGCATACCAGGATAGGGGAGGTGAGAGGACCATGCATACCAGGATAGGGGAGGTGAAAGGACCATGCTTACCAGGATTGGGGGATGAGGGGTACCATGCATACCAGGATTGGGGGATGAGGGGTACCATGCATACCAGGATTGGGGGATGAGGGGTACCATGCATACCAGGATAGGGGGTGAGGGGACCATGCATACCAGGATAGGGATGAGGGAGTACCATGCATACCATGAGTGGGGGGGTGAGAGGAGCATGATTACCAGGATTGGGGGATGAGGGGTACCATGCATACCAGGATTGGGGGATGAGAGGACTAGGCATTACCAGGATAGGGGGAGAGAGGACCATACATACCAGGATAGGGGGTGAGGGGGCCATGCATACCAGGATAGGGGGTGAGGGGACCATGCATACTAGGATAGGGATGAGGGAGTACCATGCATACCAGGATTGAGGGGTGAGGAGACCATGCATACCAGGATGAAGAATGGGGTGCCATGCATACCAGGATTGGGGGGGTGAGGGTACCATGCATACCAGGATAAGAATGAGGGGTGCCGTGCATACCAGGATAGGAGGGTGACAGCACATACCAGGATGGGAGACCATATACCAATTGTCATGATCCCAGTGCAGGTTTTTGAGCTGCACTTCAGGGATTAATGTCTGGAGCTCAGTGCAGGTTTTGACCTGCACACCTGGGGTTAATGATTGTTGCCTCTTTTTGGTTCTGGGAGAGCTTCTTAAACCTCTGGGAAGCTCTAATCCCTGTCAGTTATACTTTTACCTTTGGCCGAGTGTGGTGACCTCTGTGTGCCTGTTCATTGTTATAGCTTGTTTATATGGTTCTGACCCAGTTCTGTTCCCCGTTGTGAGTTTGCCTGTTGATTCTGTACTTTGCTACCCTCCCTGTGTATGACTCATTGCCTGTGATCTGACTACTCTCTGCTCGCCCCTCTTGTACCTTGCAGCTATCTCTGTGTATGACTCATTAGCTACGTCCTGACTAACCTCCCTGTCTATGCACCTTGGTAACTTTGTCTCGCAGTTACCCTGCTAGGAGTTCTCTTGCAGCTCCTAGCTCTCTGGAGTTTAGGCCACGCCCCCAGCAGTCACGTGCTTCAGGTCCTGCTGTTCTGAAGTACGCACCTACTCGGCTGATGCCTGCTCCACAGGTATCTTTGAGCACAGTTCGCTTTACTCAGGACACGTGCACTGGCTCAGTGAGCAAGGGCAGTGTGGTGTTCTTGACACCAGTTAAAATGCTCGTCACCCGGGCATAGAACGGATTCATAGCTAGTATGGATATATTCCTGCAAGTATTATCTTTTACTGCACTGAAGGTTTTAGGTGCTACACCTTGGATCAATGTAGTTATATTAAACAGTGCTTGCTGCCATGGCTGCGGGTCACATCAGTGATATCTCAAGGGGAAGAATTATTACTGGGAGAGTGCACAAACTTATTTCTATACTGATAGAGATAATTTAATTGCCTTTATATACAGTAACTGTTATGATTGAGTCACCGTAGGAGGCAAAAACAGAAATGCTAGCTAAGTCCAGAAAACCAGAGAGGTTGGCAGCTATCGGATTGCAGACCCTGATCCTATCCACACAACTAACAGTAGCCGTGGGGGGTTCCTACGATGCCCTAGACTCCTCGATCACAGCCGGAGAAATAAATAGGCCTAAAGAAAGAAAGGGAAATCTAAACTGCCCCAGAGCAGACCCCAAAGCAATAGGCAGCCCCCAACATATAATGATGGTGAAGCAAGATGAAAACACTAACACAGACAGAAAGATAGACTGAGCAAAGACGGGGCCCAAGCTAACTAGATAGGAAAGGACAGGAAGGCTGCTGTCTGCAATCCGTGAAAAACCCTATGAAAATAAGAGCCAACATACTGACAGTGAAAAAGGCCCTGAAGACGCTAGGCTTCAAAAAAGCTATGTCAGTACTCAGGAATATTCTGAAGACAGAGCAACAGGCAAAAGGAATTTCAGCTCACCCCAGCAGGGAATGGCAGAATCCGGAAAAGCAAGGAAAACAAAAACAAAACACAAATGCTGACAGGCAAAGCAGAAAACTTAGCTTTAGAGGAGCAGGAATCAGACTGGTGTCCTAGAAGTCCACAGAGAAATCACCCGCAGGGCAGAAGAGCATCGGCAGCCTTATATCCAGTCCGTGATTCCACTCAGCCAGTCATCCTCATTAGGCTCAGGTGCCTGATAATCAGGCTCATTACCTTCCCTTACCAGAATAGGGAGTTCACCAGACCTCAGTGACGAAGGGGAAAATGAACTCACAACAGTACCTCTCCCTTGAGGAGGGGTCACCGAACCCTCAACCACGCCACCAGGGCGATCAGGGTGAGCCCGATGAAAGGCACGCACCAATCTTTTGGCATGAATATCAGAGGCAGAGACCCAGGAATTATCCTCCTGACCATAACCCTTCCACTTAACCAAATACTGGAGTCTCCGTCTAGCCAGAGGGGAATCCAGTATTTTCTCTACCTCACATTCCATGTTACCTTCAACCAATACAGGGTCTGGAGGTGCCACCCCAGGAACAACTGGTTCAACAAACCTCTTCAACAAGGACTTATGGAACACATTATGGATTTTAAATGTGACAGGAAGAGCCAAACGAAAAGAGACCGGATTAATAATCTCCAAAATCTTGTAAGGTCCAATAAATCTAGGCTTAAACTTAGGTGAAGCCACCTTCATGGCAATATTTTTTGAAGATAACCACACCATATCACCAATCTTAAACTGGGGACCAATGGTCCTATGTCGATTGGAAAACCGCTGGGCCTTTTCCTGGGAGAGAGATAACTTATCCACCACTTGGTCCCAGATCTGGTGCATTCTCTCCACCACAGTGTCAACACCTGGGCAGGCAGAAGGCTCCACCTGTCCTGAAGAAAATCGAGGATGAAACCCAAAGTTACAAAAAAAAGGTGACATCAAAGTGGCAGAACTAGCTCTATTATTTAAAGCAAATTCGGCCAAGGGCAAAAATGAAACCCAATCATCCTGATCAGAGGAAATAAAACATCTCAAATACGACTCCAAGGTCTGGTTTGTTCTCTCTGTCTGCCCATTGGTCTGAGGGTGAAAAGCAGAGGAGAAGGACAACTGAATTCCCAGCTTGGAACAGAAGGTCCTCCAAAATCTAGACACAAACTGAACTCCTCTGTCAGATACAATGTTCTCAGGAATCCCGTGTAAGCGAACCACCTGTTGCAAAAACAGGGGCAACAACTCAGAGGAAGATGGCAACTTAGGGAGTGATTATGTTGCATAAAGCTTAATTCTGTGAGCATCTATCATTACATTTGTACTCCCTTTTTTTAGAAATTTCCTTGTAAAAAAGAATTTTATGAAATTTATTAATAAATGATTGGTTTTATTGATTCATCTATTTTTTGCCTATTTGCCTTTGTTATGTCTGCACAAATTTGTGGCAGAAATTGAGATATAATATGCTGAATTGAGGTGGCTATTAGTTTTGGACTATTTTGTTATGTATAAACTTAGGGAGTGGTACAAGATGAACCATCTTAGAGAACCTATCACAAATCACCCAAACAACAGTCATTCTTTGAGAGACCGGCATATCAGAGATGAAATCCATTGAAATATGGGTCCATGGCCTCCTGGGGACCGGCAAAGGCATCAACAACCCACTAGAGCGAGAACAAGATTTAGACCGGGAGCAAGTCCCACAGGACTGCACAAAATTCCTGACATCATGAGACAAGGTGGGCCACCAAAAAGAGCGACTCACCAGATCTCTAGTACCAAAAATACCTGGATGACCAGCCAAAGCAGAGAAATGAACTTCAGACATCACTCTCTTCTTCCACTGGTCAGGAACATACAACTTTCCACTGGGACAACGCTCAGGTTTGTCCTCCTGGAACTCTTGCAAAGCAAGTCTCAAATCGGGCGAGATGGCAGAAAGAACTACCCCTTCGCCTAAGATGGTAGCAGGCTTGGTCACCACAGGAGAATCAGCAAAGAAACTCCTAGAGAGGGCGTCTGCCTTGACATTCTTAGTTCCAGGAAGAAAAGAGACCACAAAATCAAAACGTGTAAAAAACAAGGCCCACCTAGCCTGTCTACGGTTCAAGCGTTTAGCCGACTCTAGGTAAATCAAATTCTTGTGGTCAGTGAGGACCACAACTTGATGTTTAGCTCCCTCCAACCAATGTCTCCACTCCTCAAATGCCCATTTCATGGCCAACAGTTCCCGATTCCCCACATCATAGTTAAGTTCAGATGGAGAGAACTTTTGGGAAAAGAAAGCACAGGGATTCATTTTAGATGTTACAGGATCCTTTTGGGACAAAACAGCTCCTGCACCAATCTCAGAAGCATCCACCTCTACCTGGAACGGGAGTGAGACATCAGGTTGCCGCAAAACCGGGGCGGAGGTAAATCTTCGCTTCAGCTCCTGAAAGGAAGCAACAGCCTCCGGAGAACAATTCAACACATCAGCACCCTTCTTAGTCAGATCAGTCAATGGCTTGGCAATACTAGAAAATTTTGCTATAAATTTCCGATAAAAATTAGCAAAACCCAAAAACTTCTGGAGGGCCTTCAAAGAAGTGGGCTGAACCCAATCATAAATGGCCTGTACCTTGGCCGGGTCCATTTCAATAGTTGACGGAGACAAAATAAATCCCAAAAATGAAATCCTCTGTACTCCAAAAAGGCATCTTTGACATACATGGAATTCTCCCTCAAGATCCGGAACACAGTCCGAATATGTTCCACATGAGAATCCCAATCCTTGGAGAAGATCAAAATATCATCCAGATAGATAATCAAAAATTTATCGACAAAGTCTCGGAAAATATCGTTCATGAAGCACTGGAAGACAGAAGGGGCATTAGTGAGCCCAAAAGGCATCACCAGGTACTCAAAATGTCCCTCCAGAGTATTAAACGCCGTCTTCCATTCATCCCCCTGCTTAATGTGGATAAGATTATACGCCCCCTGAGGTCAAGCTTGGTAAACCAGCAAGCACCTCTAACTCTAGAGAATAGATCCGAAATCAGGGGTAACGGATACTGATATTTAATAGTAATTTTATTGAGGGCACGATAATCAATACAAGGCCTTAAAGAACCATCCTTTTTGGCCACAAAAAAAAAACGGCACCTAAGGGTGAAGAGGATGGTCTAATATGACCCTTCTCCAACGCCTCCTTAATATAGGACCACATAGCCTCGTGCTCGGGTACAGATAAATTGAAGAGCCGACCCTTGGGAAATTTACACCCTGGGCTTAGTTCAATTGCACAGTCATAACTCCTATGAGGAGGCATGGACGCAGTCTCATTCTCAATAAATACATCATAAAAGTCTGCCAAATAGTCAGGAACATCATGCGACTGAGGAGAGGTGGAAAAAACCGGAGCCTCACTAAAGGCACACCGACAACCCCAACTCACCACAAACACAGATTTCCAATCCAAAACTGGATTATGAATTTGCAACCAGGGAAACCCCAGAACAATGGCATCATGCAGACCATGCAACACCAAAAATCTGTAATTTTCTTGATGGTCTGGGGCGACCCGCATGACCACCTGGGTCCAAAACTGAGGTTTATTTTTAGCCAAAGGAGTAGCATCGATCCCCCTCAAAGGGATAGGCGTCTGCAGAGGTGTCATCGGAAATCCACAACGTTTAGCAAAATCCAAGTCCATTAGGTTTAGCGCTGCTCCCGAATCCACAAAAGCCTTGGCGGAAAATGTGGACAGGGAGCAGATCAGAGTAATTGCCAGAAGAAACTTAGGTTGAACACCACCAACAGAAAACGTGTGTGCAAAGCGTTTCTCTCGTTTAGGACAAACAGAAATAATATGCGAGGCATCTCCACATAAAAAACACAGCTTATTACTAGTGTTGAGCGATACCATTCGATACCCAAAAATATCGTATCGGATGGTATCGCCCGATACGAAAAAAATATCGGGTATCGCCGATTCCGATACCGGAAGTCCCATTCAAGTCAATGGGACTTCCGGTATCGGAATTAAAAAAAGCCCTTTATTTCCTTGTTGGCTAATTCTACATAATTGAAAACAAATAAGAATCATGTAAAATGTATTGTGGGAGGTGGAGGAGACATTAAAAGCATAGTGGTTTATTCAAATCACATGGCATAGCATTAATTCCAATTTTTTTTTTCAGTACGTTCGGAGTTAAAAAGATATTGACTATGTTAACCTTTTTTATATTTTGTCAGATATGTATGTTTCACAACTTCCATGCTCTTCACGTTCTTTTGTACTTCTCCCACACTTTCTCCTTCATGATCGGCAGCAGTAGCATTTTTTTCATCAACTTTTTCTTCACCTTATTCATCTTCTTCTTTTTCATCTTCTTCCCATTAATTTTTTTTTCCATTCATCATATTCTTCTTATTCAGCTATTATCAATTTTAATATGCTATTTCTTCATCTTCTTCCTATTCTTCTTTGTCTTCATTTTCTTATGGTGCCAGGCATTCCTGTAGTACTTATCTATAAAAGTTATAAGATTACACCTTACGTTCTGCCTGTCACAAAAGATTTACAACAGGATTTGTCCGCGTTCAGTTTGGCCTGCAGCAGCAGGCATTTTCCAGGGGCACCACGAGGAGGAACGGACTCACCCCCATTTACTGCTTAGTCTTCTTCTGCTTATAATTTTGATTTCTTCTATGCTGATTTTTAGTCTTATGCTTAATGTTCTTCTGATTTCTGTTCTTCTGCTTTTGCTTTTTCTGCTTCTTGTTCTTCTGTCTTTTGTTCTATATCTTGGTGGTTGTCTTCATGTTCTTTGTCCTCTTGGTCTTATTATTTAGGGTCATATTTCTGGTCTTCTTTGGTGTGGTCTTCAGGGTCGTCGTCATCAGGGTCGTCGTCATGGAGATCAATAAGGATTACCAAAGGCAATTTCAAAAAGCTTGATCTTGGAAATGTAGCAGAAGGTACAAGAAGGTTGAGAAACTGGCGAGAACCAGCAGACAGTGCTGGCACCCGGATGGGTAGCAGAAGGAACAAGAGCCAATGGCACTACCGAGGACCAACTGATGGTGCTGGACCACGGTTACTAAGCAGAAGGTACCTGTGCTAAAAAGCACTACCAAGGACCAGCTGACGGTGCTGGACCTCGGATACCGAGATGGAGGCACCTAGGCCAAAGGCTGTGGCGAGAACCAGCAGACAGTGCTGGCACCTGGATGGGTAGCAGAAGGAACAAGAGCCAATGGCACTACCGAGGACCAACTGACGGTGCTGGACCACGGTTACTAAGCAGAAGGTACCTGTGCTAAAAAGCACTACCAAGGATCAGCTGACGGTGCTGGACCTCGGATACTGAGATGGAGGCACGTAGGCCAAAGGCTGTGGCGAGAACCAGCAGACAGTGCTGGCACCTGGATGGGTAGCAGAAGGAACAAGAGCCAATGGCACTACCGAGGACCAACTGACGGTGCTGGACCACGGTTACTAAGCAGAAGGTACCTGTGCTAAAAAGCACTACCAAGGATCAGCTGACGGTGCTGGACCTCGGATACCGAGATGGAGGCACCTAGGCCAAAGGCTGTGGCGAGAACCAGCAGACAGTGCTGGCACCCGGATGGGTAGCAGAAGGAACAAGAGCCAATGGCACTACCGAGGACCAACTGACTGTGCTGGACCACGGTTACTAAGCAGAAGGTACCTGTTCTAAAAAGCACTACCAAAGACCAGCTGACGGTGCTGGACCTTGGATACCGAGATGGAGGCACCTAGGCCAAAGGCTGTGGCGAGAACCAGCAGACAGTGCTGGCACCCGGATGGGTAGCAGAAGAAACAAGAGCCAATGGCACTACCGAGGACCAACTGATGGTGCTGGACCACGGTTACTAAGCAGAAGTTACCTGTGCTAAAAAGCACTACCAAGGACCAGCTGACGGTGCTGGACCTCGGATACCGAGATGGAGGCACCTAGGCCAAAGGCTGTGGCGAGAACCAGCAGACAGTGCTGGCACCCAGATGGGTAGCAGAAGGAACAAGAGCCAATGGCACTACCGAGGACCAACTGACGGTGCTGGACCACGGTTACTAAGCAGAAGGTACCTTTGCTAAAAAGCACTACCAAGGACCAGCTGACGGTGCTGGACTTCGGATACCGAGATGGAGGCACCTAGGCCAAAGGCTCTGGCGAGAACCAGCAGACAGTGCTGGAACCCGGGTGGGTAGCAGAAGGTACCCATTGAAAGCAAAGTAGCCAGGCCGCAAGCCGGCTGCAGTCACCGAAACCCACAGTCCTACAGGGGGTCCATGTCCCATTGGCAATACGGATCCAGCCTTCAGTGCCAGTTGCCGCAGCCCACATAGGAGTCACCTAAACTGCAGGCACCGTAGAGTCGGCTAACCCGGCCGCAAGACGACAGGACAACGGATTGGTGGCATAGTGACCTTGACACTAACCGGAAACAGCAAGCGTGCTGGAACCAGGCTGGGCAACAGGGAGTCCCCGTGCCAAAGACACTGCCGAGAACCAGCTGATGGTGCTGGAACCCAGATGGGTAGCAAAAGCTACAAGAGCCAATGGCACTACTGAGGAACAGCTGACGGTGCTGGACCATGGTTACTAGGCAGGAGGTACCTGTGCTAGAAAGCACTACCAAGGACCAGCTGACGGTGCTGGACCTTGGATACCGAGATGGAGGCACCTAGGCCAAAGGCTGTGGCGAGAACCAGCAGACAGTGCTGGCACCCGGATGGGTAGCAGAAGGAACAAGAGCCAATGGCACTACCGAGGACCAACTGACGGTGCTGGACCACGGTTACTAAGCAGAAGGTACCTGTGCTAGAAAGCACTACCAAGGACCAGCTGACGGTGCTGGACCTCGGATACCGAGATGGAGGCACCTAGGCCAAAGGCTCTGGCGAGAACCAGCAGACAGTGCTGGAACCCAGGTGGGTAGCAGAAGGTACCCATTGAAAGAAAAGTAGTCAGGCCGCAAGCCGGCCGCAGTTACCGAAACCCACAGTCCTACAGGGGGTCCATGTCCCATTGGCACTACGGATCCAGCCTTCAGTGCCAGTTCCCGCAGCCCACATAGGAGTCACCTAAACTGCAGGCACCGTAGAGTCGGCTAACCCCGCCGCAAGACGACAGGACAACGGATTGGTGTCATAGTGACCTTGACACTACCCGGAAACAGCAGGCGTGCTGGAACCAGGCTGGGCAACAGGGAGTCCCCATGCCAAAGACACTGCCGAGAACCAGCTGACGGTGCTGGAACCCAGATGGGTAGCAAAAGCTACAAGAGCCAATGGCACTACCGAGGAACAGCAGACGTGCTGGACCACGGTTACTAGGCAGGAGGTACCTGTGCTAGAAAGCACTACCAAGGACCAGCTGACGGTGCTGGACCTCGGATACCGAGATGGAGGCACCTAGGCCAAAGGCTCTGGCGAGAACCAGCAGACAGTGCTGGAACCCAGGTGGGTAGCAGAAGGTACCCATTGAAAGCAAAGTAGCCAGGCCGCAAGCCGGCCGCAGTTACCAAAACCCACAGTCCTACAGGGGGTCCATGTCCCATTGGCACTACAGATCCAGCCTTCAGTGCCAGTTCCCGCAGCCCACATAGGAGTCACCTAAACTGCAGGCACCGTAGAGTCGGCTAACCCCGCCGCAAGACGACAGGACAACGGATTGGTGTCATAGTGACCTTGACACTACCCGAAAACAGCAGGCGTGCTGGAACCAGGCTGGGCAACAGGGAGTCCCCGTGCCAAAGACACTGCCGAGAACCAGCTGACGGTGCTGGAACCCAGATGGGTAGCAAAAGCTACAAGAGCCAATGGCACTACCGAGGAACAGCTGACGGTGCTGGACCACGGTTACTAGGCAGGAGGTACCTGTGCTAGAAAGCACTACCAAGGACCAGCTGACGGTGCTGGACCTCGGATACCGAGATGGAGGCACCTAGGCCAAAGGCTCTGGCGAGAACCAGCAGACAGTGCTGGAACCCGGGTGGGTAGCAGAAAGTACCCATTGAAAGCAAAGTAGCCAGGCCGCAAGCCGGCCGCAGTTACTGAAACCCACAGTCCTACAGGGGGTCCATGTCCCATTGGCACTACAGATCCAGCCTTAAGTGCCAGTTCCCGCAGCCCACATAGGAGTCACCTAAACTGCAGGCACCGTAGAGTCGGCTAACCCCGCCGCAAGACGACAGGACAACGGATTGGTGGCATAGTGACCTTGACACTACCCGGAAACAGCAGGCGTGCTGGAACCAGGCTGGGCAACAGGGAGTCCCCGTGCCAAAGACACTGCCGAGAACCAGCTGACGGTGCTGGAACCCAGATGGGTAGCAAAAGCTACAAGAGCCAATGGCACTACCGAGGAACAGCTGACGGTGCTGGACCACGGTTACTAGGCAGGAGGTACCTGTGCTAGAAAGCACTACCAAGGACCAGCTGACGGTGCTGGACCTCGGATACCGAGATGAAGGCACCTAGGCCAAAGGCTCTGGCGAGAACCAGCAGACAGTGCTGGAACCCGGGTGGGTAGCAGAAGGTACCCATTGAAAGCAAAGTAGCCAGGCCGCAAGCCGGCCGCAGTTACCGAAACCCACAGTCCTACAGGGGGTCCATGTCCCATTGGCACTACGGATCCAGCCTTCAGTGCCAGTTCCTGCAGCCCACATAGGAGTCACCTAAACTGCAGGCACCGTAGAGTCGGCTAACCCGGCCGCAAGACGACAAGACAACGGATTGGTGGCATAGTGACCTTGACACTACCCGGAAACAGCAGGCGTGCTGGAACCAGGCTGGGCAACAGGGAGTCCCCGTGTCAAAGACACTGCCGAGCACCAACTGGCGTTGTTGGAGCCCAGGGACAATCATGGTGTAGGCCGAGGCCTACTTGGTGGTAGTTTTAGATTGTTTGTAGTCTACAACAGACTGTCAACGTGCTCCAATTAGGCATCTGTCTCCACTCTGTTTCCAGGATTTCACGTGACCACCAACACCGCCAGTTTATGCGTACAGCAGCCGTCTGCCCAATCCACACGTGTTGCTGTGTTACTGGGATTCTGTAATGTCAGCAGATCCCCTGATGTGTGTCTGCCACTGTCTCCTGCTCTGTCCACATTCCCACCGCTTGCAGTGGGAAGGTGGACAGCGCAGGAGACAGTGGCGGACACATATTGGGGGATCTGCTGATGTTACAGAACCCCAGTAACACAGGAACACGTGTGGAATGCGTGGATGGCAACTGTGAGCAGGAACTGGCGGTGTTGGAGGTCAGGGGAAATACTAGAGACAGAGTGGAGACAGAGGCCATATCAGAGAATGTTTAAATCTGAAGTAGTTACAATTTGGAGGCAGCAGCAGTTTGCCCTCCACACAGCAGGGGATCAGCTGACGTTACCGAACCCCACTTTCACATGAACGAGTGTGTTTTTCTGTGTGGACAGCACTTCCGAGCACCAACTGGCGTTGTTGGAGCCCAGGGACAATCATGGTGCAGGCCGAGGCCTATTAGGAGCCAGGTGTAAAGCTGAGGTATTTTGACTTTGGAGGGAGCAGGACACTTTGCCCTCCACACAGCAGGGGATCGGCCGACGTTACCGAACCCCACTTTCACATGAACGAGTGTGTTTTTCTGTTTGGACAGCACTTCCGAGCACCAACTGGCGTTGTTGGAGCCCAGGGACAATCATGGTACAGGCCGAGGCCTATTAGGAGCCAGGTGTAAAGCTGAGGTATTTTGACTTTGGAGGGAGCAGGACACTTTGCCCTCCACACAGCAGGGGATCAGCCGACGTTACCGACCCCCACTTTCATATGAACGAGTGTGGTTTTCTGTGTGGACAGCACTTCCGAGCACCAACTAGCGTTGTTGGAGCCCAGGGAGAACCAGGGTGCAGGACGAGGCCTACTTGGTGGCAGTTTTAGATTGTTTGTAGGCTACAACAGACTGTCAACGTGCTCCAATTAGGCATCTGTCTCCACTCTGTTTCCAGAATTTCACGTGACTACCAACACCGCCAGTTTATGCGTACAGTAGCCATCTGCCCAATCCACACGTGTTCCTGTGTTACTGGTGTTCTGTAATGTCAGCAGATCCCCTGATGTTTGTCTGCCAATGTCTCCTGCTCTGTCCACATTCCCACCACTTGCAGTGGGAAGGTGGACAGCGCAGGAGACAGTGCCGGACACACATTGGGGGATCAGCTCACGTTACAGAACACCAGGAACACAGGAACAAGTGTGGAATGCGTGGACGGCAACTGTGAGCAGGAACTGGCGGTGTTGGAGGTCAGGGGAAATACTAGAGACAGAGTGGAGACAGAGGCCAAATCAGAGAATGTTTAAATCTGAAGTAGTTACAATTTGGAGGCAGCAGCAGTTTGCCCTCCACACAGCAGGGGATCAGCTGACGTTACCGAACCCCACTTTCACATGAGCGAGTGTGTTTTTCTGTGTGGACAGCACTTCCGAGCACCAACTAGCGTTGTTGGAACCCAGGGACAATCATGGTGCAGGCCGAGGCCAACTAGGAGCCAGGTGTAAAGCTGAGGTATTTTGACTTTGGAGGGAGCAGGACACTTTGCCCTCCACACAGCAGGGGATCAGCTGACATTACCGACCCCCACTTTCACATGAACGAGTGTGTTTTTCTGTGTGGACAGCACTTCCGAGCACCAACTAGCGTTTTTGGAGCCCAGGGAGAACCAGGGTGCAGGCCGAGGCCTACTTGGTGGCAGTTTTAGATTGTTTGTAGGCTACAACAGACTGTCAACGTGCTCCAATTAGGCATCTGTCTCCACTCTGTTTCCAGGATTTCACGTGACTACCAACACCGCCAGTTTATGCGTACAGTAGCCGTCTGCCCAATCCACACGTGTTCCTGTGTTACTGGTGTTCTGTAATGTCAGCAGATCCCCTGATGTTTGTCTGCCAATGTCTCCTGCATTGTCCACATTCCCACCACTTGCAGTGGGAAGGTGGACAGCGCAGGAGACAGTGCTGGGACACACATTGGGGGATCAGCTCACGTTAAAGAACACCAGGAACACAGCAACAAGTGTGGAATGCGTGGACGGCAACTGTGAGCAGGAACTGGCGGTGTTGGAGGTCAGGGGAAACACTAGAGACAGAGTGGAGACAGAGGCCAAATCAGAGAATGTTTAAATCTGAAGTAGTTACAATTTGGAGGCAGCAGCAGTTTGCCCTCCACACAGCAGGGGATCAGCTGACGTTACCGAACCCCACTTTCACATGAACGAGTGTGTTTTTCTGTGTGGACAGCACTTCCGAGCACCAACTAGCGTTATTGGAACCCAGGGACAATCATGGTGCAGGCTGAGGCCTACTAGGAGCCAGGTGTAAAGCTGAGGTATTTTGACTTTGGAGGGAGCAGGACACTTTGCCCTCCACACAGCAGGGGATCAGCTGACATTACCGACCCCCACTTTCACATGAACGAGTGTGTTTTTCTGTGTGGACAGCACTTCTGAGCACCAACTGGCGGTGTCGGAGCCCAGGGAAAATCAGGTAGTAGGCCGAGGCCTACTTGGTGGCAGTTTGCGATTGTTTCTAGACTACTACTAACTGTCAACGTACTCCAATTAGGCCTCTGTCTTCACTCTGTTTCGAGTATTTCCTCTGGCTTCCAACCACGCCAGTTGCTGCTCTGAAATGCCGTCTGCACAACCCACACTTGTTCCTGTGTTACTGGGGTTCTGTAACAGCAGCTTCTCCCTAGAGGTGAGTCAGGCAATGTCTCCTGCTCTGTCCACATTTCCACTACAAGCAGTGGGAATGTAGACAAAGCAGGAGACATTGCCGTGCTCAACTCTGGAGATGAGCAGATGTTACAGGACCCAGGTACCACAGGAACAAGTGTGGATTGTGCAGACGGCACTTGAGAGCAGAAACAGGCGGTGTTGTAGGCCGGAGGAAATACTCAAAACAGAGTGGAGACAGAGGTCAAATAAGAGAACATATTAAATCAGAGGTAGTCAGAAGTTGTAGGCAGCAGGAGAGTTTGCCGTACACACAGCAGGGGATCAGCTGACGTTACCGAACCCCACTTACACATGAGCGAGTGTTTTGTCTGTGCGGACAGCACTTCTGAGCACCAACTGGCGTTGTCGGAGCCCAGGGAAAATCAGGTAGTAGGCCGAGGCCTACTTGGAGCCAGGTGTAAATCTGAGGTTGTTTGACTGTGGATGGAGCAGGACACTTTGCCATACACACAGCAGGGGATCAGCTGACGTTACCGAACCCCACTTACACATGAGCGAGTGTTTTGTCTGTGCGGACAGCACTTCTGAGCACCAACTGGTGTTGTCGGAGCCCAGGGAAAATCAGGTAGTAGGCCGAGGCCTACTTGGAGCCAGGTGTAAATCTGAGGTTGTTTGACTGTGGAGGGAGCAGGACACTTTGCCATACACACAGCAGGGGATCAGCTGACGTTACCGAACCCCACTTACACATGAGAAAGTGTTTTGTCTGTGCAGACAGCACTTCTGAGCACCAACTGGCGGTGTCGGAGCCCAGGGAAAATCAGGTAGTAGGCCGAGGCCTACTTGGTGGCAGTTTGCGATTGTTTCTAGACTACTACTAACTGTCAACGTACTCCAATTAGGCCTCTGTCTTCACTCTGTTTCGAGTATTTCCTCTGGCTTCCAACCACGCCAGTTGCTGCTCTGAAATGCCGTCTGCACAACCCACACTTGTTCCTGTGTTACTGGGGTTCTGTAACAGCAGCTTCTCCCTAGAGGTGAGTCAGGCCATGTCTCTTGCTCTGTCCACATTTCCACTACAAGTAGTGGGAATGTAGACAAAGCAGGAGACATTGCCGTGCTCAACTCTGGAGATGAGCAGATGTTACAGGACCCAGGTACCACAGGAACAAGTGTGGATTGTGCAGACGGCACTTGAGAGCAGAAACAGGCGGTGTTGTAGGCCGGAGGAAATACTCAAAACAGAGTGGAGACAGAGGGCAAATCAGAGAACATATTAAATCAGAGGTAGTCAGAAGTTGTAGGCAGCAGGAGAGTTTGCCGTACACACAGCAGGGGATCAGCTGACGTTACCGAACCCCACTTACACATGAGCGAGTGTTTTGTCTGTGTGGACAGCACTTCTGAGCAACAACGGGCGTTGCTGTAGCCCAGGAAATAAAGTTCAGGTCATAGAAACATGAACACAACAGGAGACCTGGATCCTGTTGCCAGCCAATTATTTATTCTGGAAGAGGACTGGCAAATTCAGGTGAGATCCAGGCCTTGTTCATTTTCACAAAAGTAAGCCGGTCAACATTATCGGCGGATAGTCGCGTGCGACGGTCTGTTACCACACCACCTGCAGCACTAAAGACACGTTCCGATAATACACTGGCAGCAGGGCAAGCCAGCACCTCCAATGCATACTGGCTAAGCTCTGGCCATGTATCCAGCTTAGAGACCCAATACTTGAACGGGGAAGAGCCATCTGGGAGAACACTAACAGGGCACGACAAGTAGTCTGTCACCATCTGACGGAAACGTTGCCTCCTGCTGACTGGAGCCATCTGTGATGGTGTAGCCGTTTGTGGCGGTCCCACAAAACTTTTCCACATTTGGGCCATACTGGCCTTGCCTTGTCCTGCGGCACTGCCTCTGCTACCTCTTTGTGCAGAGCTTCCTCCACTGCCTCTACCCACATGGCTGCTTTGAAAAGCACCACCAGCAACACTTGTGGGGGGAATGGAGAACATGATGGCCTGCACAAGTGTTTCTTGGTACTCCCGCATTTTTCGCTCCCGGTTCAACTGTGGTATGAGGCTTTGTAAGTTGTCCCGGTAGCGAGGATCTAGGAGGGTGTACACCCAATAATCAGCCGTGTGGAGAATGTTGGCGATGCGGCGGTCATTTCACAAGCACTGCAGCATGAAATCAACCATGTGCTGCAGACTGCCAACTGGACCGGAAACGCTGTCCCCAGCTTGAGGCAGCATCTCTGCCTGCTCAGCATCACCCCACCCTCGCTGTACACACTGACTACTAGAGCCTTGTGTACCTCCCTCCTCTGGAGAGATGTGTTCCTCCTCCTCCATTGACTCCTCGTCATCCTCCTCACTAAGTGTCCCCTGCCTGGACCTTTGTGTGGAAGCACGTTGCGCAGACTTACCAGAAGCAGATGGCATTTCTGACTGCTCATCCTCGACCTCTTCAAAAACCTCCTCACTTAGTGCTTGTAAGGTTTTTTGAAGCAGACAGATGAGGGGGACAGTCATGCTGATTAGTGCATCATCTGCACTGGCCATCCGCGTGGAGTCATCGAAGGCACGCAAAACTTGGCAGATGTCCCTCATAGTGGCCCACTCTGTGGTGGTGAAGTGTGTCCGGCGCACAGTGCGACTTGTTTGCGCCTGATGCAGCTGGTACTCCATTACTGCTGCCTGCTGCTCACACAACCGCTCCAACATATGTAACGTTGAATTCCACCTGGTGGGGAGGTCACATATGATGCGATGTTCTGGCAGGCGGAATCGGCATTGCAGAGATGCAATGCGCGATCTTGCCATGCTGGAACGCCGCAAGTGAGCACACTCTAGGCGAACCTTGTGCAGCAGTGCATCAAGATCCGGATAGTCCCTCAGAAAGCTCTGCACGACCAAATTGAGCACGTGTGCCAGACATGGTATGTGAGTGAGGTTGCCTAGGCCCAGAGCTGCCACTAGATTTTGGCCATTGTCACTCACTACCAAACCTGGCTGGAGATTCGCTGGCACAAAACACATCGCTCTCCTGCTTGATGGCATTCCAGAGCTCCTGTGCTGTGTGGCTCCGATTCCCCAAAGAAATTAATTTAAGGACGGCCTGTTGACGTTTGGCCACACCTGTGGTCATACCTGGCCTAACAGGCTCATGCAGTGCTGATTCCGAGGAACTAGAGTAGGAGGAGGACTCAATATGTACAGACTGCATTCCTGCAATCCTTGGAGTTGGCAGAATACGTACACAGCCACTCTCCAGATCTGTACCCGGCTCCACAACATTGACCCAATGGGCAGTGAGGGAAAGGTATCGTCCCTGTCCATGGCTACTGGTCCACGCATCAGTGGTCAGGTGGACCTTGCTACTGACGGCATTTAGTAGCGCATTTTTAATTTTTCCCTCCACATGCTTTTGCAGGGCAGGGACAGCTTGCCTGCTGAAATAAAAGCGGCTGGGCACATTGTATTGTGGAACTGCCAATGGAATAAAGTTCCGGAAGGTGTCAGTCTCCACCAGCCTGAATGACAGCATCTCAAGGGCCAGTAGTTTGGCAATGCCGGCATTCAGAGCCAGTGCTCGGGGATGGTTTGCCGAGTATGGCCGCTTTTTCTCCCATGCCTGTGCTACCGATTGCTGGTGAGTGGCCTGGGAGTGTGCTGATGACTGCGAACGTGGTTCAGTGGGTGGAATTTCACTGGGTCTCTGGACAACAGTGGCAGTGGTTCTTCCATGGCGTTCCAGTGAGGAAGCCGAACCAGCTGTGTGTGAGCTGGAGGAAGAGGCCCCAACACGAGCTGAAGAGGTGGTAGGTGCTGCTGAAGGTTGGCCTACATCTTCAGTGTGTCTGTGTAACTCCACCTCGTGCTTGGTACGCACATGTTTCCACATATTTGTGGTATTGAGGTTGGTCACATTTTTCCCTCGCCAGCACCGTACGCACCAGAAATTGGCAACTGAGTCTCATCATCATCTGATGCATACTGAGGTGTGCTGACCATAGGCACTGAACCACCCGCCTCTTCAGATTCAGAGGGACAAAGCAGTTGCGCATCACTGCATACTCCCTCTTCTTCACGCTCTAGAATGCTGCTTGGCTGGCCACCTCTTTCCAAGCCAACAGATTCTGAGAACAGAAGTAAAGATTGAGATGGCTCCTGTCCAGGGCTCTCAGACTGCCTGGGCAATTTGGCAGGTGGTGAAGAGACAGATGGTTGCTCTTCAGTGCTCTGGCCTTGGGAGGATGCGGAAGTCATTGAAGTGGATGCATTAGCTGCCATCCATCCGACAACGGCTTCAATTTGTTCGTCACGCAGCAGTGGTGTACGGCGAGGTCCTACAAAGCTGCGCATGAAGGACTGTTGCCTGGTAAAAGTGGGGGATGCCGGGTCACTGGTGGCCGCAGCAGACACCGAATCCCCCGTCCTCTCCCTGCTGAATCCCCCCATCCTCTCCCTGCTGAAACTCCACGGCCACGACCACGTGCCTTACTCCCTGCCTTCTTCATCTTGGTAGACTGATAAAGATAGGCAGAAAAGTAAAAAAGGGGTGGCTTAGTGTTCTTATTCCTGAACACCTGCTAACCAGTATAAGAAACACTAATTTGGCTAAGAGTGTGTGTACTACACTTTAATATGATCTAATGTGGCCTAGACAACTGTAAAGTGGAGTGTTTGGTGAACTTTATTTCCTTTTTTTTGGGTGGGGGGAAAGGAAAGGATGTGACCAAAGTTTGAAAGCTATAGTATCACAAACTTTTTGGAGCGATTACAATGCAGGAAGCTAACCTACAATGCAATTGATGAGGCTCCAAAAAATAGGGTGATACTAGCCTGGCTGGCCCTGAAGGGCACAAGCCAGCAAAAAGGCTCCTCTAGCTTATAGAATCATAGAATCATAGAATCGTAGAGTTGGAAGGGACCTCCTGGGCCATCTGGTCCAACCCCCTGCTCATAGCAGGATTTGCTAAATCATCCCAGTCAGATGTCTGTCCAGCCTCTGTTTGAAGACTTCCATTGAAGGAGAACTTACCACTTCTCGTGGCAGCCTGTTCCACTCATTGATCACTCTAACTGTCAAAAAGTTTTTTCTAATATCTAATCTGTGTCTCCTCCCATTCAGTTTCATCCCATTGCTTCTAGTCTTTCCTTGTGCAAATGAGAATAAAGTTGATCCTTCTACAATGTGACAGCCCTTGAGATATTTGTAGACAGCTATTAAGTCTCCTCTCAGTCTTCTCTTTTGCAAACTAAACATTCCCAAATCCTGCAACCTTTCCTCATAAGACAGGGTTTGCAGACCGGTCACCATTCTGGTCGCTCTTTTCTGAACTTGCTCCAGTTTGTTGATGTCTTTTTTAAAATGTGGTGCCCAAAACTGGACACAATATTCCAGATGAGGTCTGACCAAAGAGGAGTAGAGAGAAATAATGACTTCACGTGATCTAGATTGTATGCTTCTGTTAATACATCCTAGAATTGCATTTGCCTTTTTTTCTGCTGCATCACACTGTTGACTCATATTCAGTCTGTGATCTATTAGTATACCCAAGTCTTTTTCACATGTGCTGTCACTTAGCCCTATTCCTCCCATTCTATATATGCTTTTTTCATTTTTATTGCCCAGATGTAGTACTTTGCATTTCTCCCTGTTAAAAACCATTCTGTTAGTTGCTGCCCACTTCTCCAGTTTATTTAAATCTTTTTGAATCCTCTCTCTCACTTCTCTAGTATTAGCTATCCCTCCTAGCTTTGTGTCATCAGCAAATTTAATCAGTTTACCCTCAATTCCTTCATCTAAAACATTGATAAAGATGTTGAACAATACAGGGCCCAGGACAGAGCCCTGTGGTATCCCACTTGAGACATTCTTCCAACTGGATGTGCAGCCATTTACGACCACTCTTTGGGTCCGATCACTAAGCCAGTTATGAATCCACCTAACAGTTGCCTTGTCCATTCCATACTTAGTCATTTTTTCAATAAGGATTGTATGAGAGACTTTGTCAAATGCTTTGCTGAAGTCAAGATATACTATATCTACAGCATTTCCTTGATCCACCCAATCAGTGATTCCGTCATAGAAGGAAATTAAGTTAGTCTGACATGACTTATTAGTTACAAACCCATGCTGACTCTGTTTAATCACTTCATTCTTATCCAGGTATTGACATACATGTTGTTTAATAATTTGTTCAAAGATCTTTCCTGGTATAGAAGTCAGACTCACCGGCCTATAGTTGCCTGGGTCCACCTTCTTCCCCTTTTTGAAGATAGGAACAACATTTGCTCTTCTCCAGTCTTCTGGCACTTCTCCTGTTCTCCAAAAATTTTCAAAGATTATGGAGAGGGGTTCAAAAATTTCTTCTGCTATCTCCTTCAGTACTCTGGGGTGTAATTCATCTGGACCTGGAGACTTGAATTCATTTAGGTTAGCTAAGTGTTTCCTCACTATCTTTCTGTTTATAGATATCCTGGATTCTTCTATTCCCTTAATAGGACAGTGAATATCAGTTGATGTTACATTTCCTTTCTGAGAGAAAACAGATGCAAAATAGGAATTTAAAAGTTCAGCCTTCTCAACATCCTGTCTTACCATTTCATCATTTTCATCCTGTAAAAACCCTATAGCATCTTTGACTTTTCTTTTACTTTTGACATATCCCCAAAATCCTTTATTATTGCTTTTGACATTTCTTGCAAGCCTCAATTCATTTTCAGCTTTAGATAATCTGATTTGTGCCCTGCAGGTTCTAATCCTATATAGTGTTTGCAACCAACCAATGACAATGGATGCGGTTGGAAGCACACTAATATAGGAGCAAAAATCTGGCTAAATTAGCTGCAAAAAAAGGACTATGTATGAGGCAGTGACGCACGCTGAGCGGACTACAGCTAGCGGTGGCTGTAGAACACACTGCAACGTGAGCTGCACTCACACACAGAGAGACCTATCAGACAGCCAAAAACAGTGCAGAGAAATGGGCTATAGCACTGAAAGGCTGCTGAAAGGCTCCGCTGTCCACTCCTTTAGTGTTTGCAACCAAAGTATATGGATACGTATGGAAGCACACTATACAGGAGAAAAAAAAAGCAGCAATAAAAGAAAAATGTGTATGAGGCAGAGACACACGCTGGCCGGCCTACAAGCAGACGTGCCTGCAGGACACACTACACAGCGTGGGTCTGCACTCACACAGCCCTTGCAGACAGCTGTGAAAACAGCGCTGCTAGGGAAAAGCAAGCTACAGTGGTGGTTTATGTAGCCTGGGTTAAGCACTATATGTTTTGTGGAATCGCTATTTCTAACTGTCCCTCACAGTCTTCAACAGCAGCCTGTCCCTAACTGAATTCACAGCAGAGTGACCAGAAATGGCGGCTGCAGCGCTTTTTATAGTGCATCATGACATCATTTCAGCAGCCAATCACAGCAATGCCAGTAGTTAACATGCCTACATGCCTAACAGGATATGCCCACACTTCTGAGGATCCCCATTGGCTGAATCAAATCGAGCGGGCTCCTAGCATTATGGGAACTTCCGATTCCGGTATTCGATATGAAAAAAGTATCGGAACTAAGTATCGGAATTCCGATACAGCTAATATCGGCCGATACCCGATACTTACGGTATCGGAAATGCTCAACACTACTTATTACGCCTTCTGAACTCCTGACGTTGCGCCTTAGACAAAACTCTATCACATTGCATAGGTTCAGACGTCTGTTCAACCGGTGGCAACACCTCTCGTGCAATCCTGCGTTCACGTAAACGCCGATCAACCTGAATGGCTAATGACATAGAATCGTCCAGACCAGAGGGAACAGAAAATCCCACCATAGTATCTTTTACGGCTTCTGACAAAACCTTCCGAAAGAGAGCAGCCAAGGCATTATCATTCCAGGTAGTAAGGACCGCCCACTTTCGGAACCTTTGACAGTACAACTCTGCAGAATCTCGACCCTGGTTCAATGCCAACAGGGTCTTTTCAGCCTGATCAATAGCATTAGGTTCGTCATACAACAACCCCAAAGCTTGAAAGAATGCGTTCACATTAGTCAGAATAGGATCATCTGGTTTCAAAGAAAACGCCCAATCCTGGGGATCGCCACGCAGCAAAGAGATGACAATTTTAACCTGCTGCGCGGAGCTCCCTGACGAATTAGGCTTCAAGGCAAAAAATAATTTACAATTATTTTTGAAACTCAAAAATTTAGATCGATCCCCAAAAAATACATCAGGTGTAGGGATCTTTGGTTCAACAGCATGCGAACGAGCAAGGTAGGTGGAAATTCCCCGCAATTCCGCAGCGAGCTGCTCCACACGATCAGACAATTGCTTTATCTCCATTGAGAGAAAAAAAAATTCCCCATACGGCCTCAGAGATATAGAGGAATATACACACTTTTTTGCAATCCGTGAAAAACCCTATGAAAATAAGAGCCAACAGACTGACAGTGAAAAAGGCCCTGAAGACGCTAGGCTTCAAAAAAGCTGTCAGTACTCAGGAGCATTCTGAAGACAGAGCAACAGGCAAAAGGAATTTCAGCTCACCCCAGCAGTGAATGGCAGAATCCGGAAAAGCAAGGAAAACAAAAACAAAACACAAATGCTGACAGGCAAAGCAGAAAACTTAGCTTTAGAGGAGCAGGACTCAGACTGGTGTCCTAGAAGTCCACAGAGAAATCACCCGCAGGGCAGAAGGGCGTCGGCAGCCTTATATCCAGTCCGTGACTCCACTCAGCCAGTCATCCTCATTAGGCTCAGGTGCCTGATAATCAGGCTCATTACCTTCCCTTACCAGAATAGGGAGTTCACCAGACCTCAGTGACGAAGGGGAAAATGAACTCACAACAAGTAACTGTCCTTTCTATTTGTTTGGTGTAGTAAAACATATGAAGTAATATGCAGGATTCAATTGTCCGATACCGCCACAGAGTGGGGTCAGGCGATTGCTGCGTCTGATGACACATACACCTGAAGTAGTTAGAACAGCTTCACTGTCTTATTAGCAGTTCCAGCTTTCTTTGGTGTTGCAGGGGTTAAACTGCTTAGTTGAACTCCTGGAGTTCTCTGTCTTGGGTTTTATCAACTATTTTGAGTTCGTTACTCCCAGCAAATATAAGAACCCTCTTCCTTGCTTTTGACTTTGCCAGTGATAGTTACCAATGCCTGATTTGGAGCTTAAGGAGAGCGTTCAGTGTTTGGAGTAGGTGGATGGAGAGTTGTTGTGTGGAGTTGGTTTGCATGTTTAGCCATATACTCTCCTATTTGGTTTCTTCCTTCCTATTCCTTCCCTGTTTCCAACTCTGTTGTTTTGTGAGTACATTTGTATGATTATAGTTTTATTTATCCCTGTCTGTTTAGCTCTCTTTGTCTGGTGAGTGTTTGCCTATACACTTTGGCCTCAAACCTCCCTGGACTCTCACTGCCAATAAAACTTATTTTCTGGTTCTGTCTTGGGCTATCTGCTCCTGCTTTGTTTGTTGAATTCCTGTTCTCTATCTGTGGCTTGTTTCCTCACCTGGCTATCTTGACTTGTCTCACCTCTGATTCATTCCTCCTGCCAGCAGCCCTCATGTGGAAGCAATCCAGTGGACCCCATTGTAAGACCAATTCCAAGTATAAGGGATAAAGGGCAAAGGCTGGGGTTTCTCTGGAATCTGCCAGATGGAGTGGCTATTGCTAAGTGTGTCGGAGGTTTTGAGCCTACAGACTGGGAAAAACATTACTCTGCAGTGCGAGTCACAAGACGTGCATAAATTTACATTTGTCAATTATGCAGTATGCACATGTACAGCTGTTAGCTGACACTAAATGGACACTATACGGTCTTAATATTGTGTTTTTGTCTAGTTTTTTTTACTCAGTATTCGGTATTCAGTTGAGAAAATCTGTTGCATTCAGTGTCAGAAAGGAGCATGACATTTCTAAAAAAAGGAAGGCACATGCTCATAAATGCAGAATATGCGCAACTTAAATTAATAGGAGCTGCAGATTTGGAATCCACAATTTATGCTGAGGATGTCAGAGCAAAGTTCACCCTTCGCAAAAAGGGTGAAATGTACAGTAAACCTGCTCATTCTTTACAATAATATCTGCAACAGTGAAGGTTGCTGAGGCTATCTCTGCAGACATCTGCTATGGGCAGTTCACAGTACAGATAAAATGTGGGAACATAGCCTAAGAGTCCTGTTACATTTAGCGATGCACCAGTGATCCCGACAACGATACGACCCGGTCAGGATCGCTGGTGCATCGCTAAATGGTCGCTAGTGAGCTGCCAAACAGGCAGATCTCACCAGCGACGAAGCAGTGATCCAGCGATGCTCAGCGGTCGTTCTTACCTGTCACACGGCAGCGATGATGACGACTTCTGCCTGCGTCCATACATCGCTAGTTGGTGCCAGCGGGATGCCAATGAGGAGAAAATGGCTCTGGACGTTCGAGCGCGATCAGCGATATCCAGCGGGGGGGGCCAGTCGGAAGTAAGTGTCACATGTAGCGAGATCGCTAGCGATCTCGCTATGTGTAAAGCCCCCTTAACAGTAAAAGAGCTGTGGATATGCAGCAGAAAAGCTACATCAAGTCCACAACATATGCATTTGTCCAAAATCCTAGATAACATTGCATCTTACTAAGAGCCTGAGTAATAATTTAAACCTGTTTAACCCAATTCAAGAAAATATCACCTCCTGAAACACTTGCTATATTGTAACTAGAACACTAGCACTGTATCTCTAAACTAATGCTAATCATCTGAATCATTAACTTTCATTCTCACTTGTAATTTCTACCTGTGGAGTATATTAATACACATATGCACACTAGTTTGTTTGGCTATGTATATAGCAATTGTGTTGCGATTCTACTGGTATTACACATTATCCTTCATTAACTCCTACATTTAGTTTTAGAGCATTAACCATGTTATTAAAACCAGGAAGATACTCTTAGTAATCACAATATAATTTCATTGAATTCATGCATTGCTTACTTTTACATTGCTTTATATACTCCACCTTGGGCCTGCTGTAAAAAGTATAATACAAGTCCATTGCCTGTTGTGTATTATTAGCCAGAGCAAAGGCAAAAGAAACTTCTGGTGGATAATGCAAGATAATTATTTATGATCACAATTTTACAGTTACACTATGTGAAATGAAAAAATGCAGCATTTGCAATTGGTCAGATTCAAATGTGTTCATTTTTCAGTTATCAATCTGATAATAAAAAATGCTTAATAGTAAAATCAGTCCTAATGAATACATGTATAAAATAAAATTAATGAGTCAATCGTAATAAAATTAAATAAATGCACTAATGCATATCACCTGCCTTTGCAAAATGTATTAATTATTATTATTTACTGTTCTCTACCCAGCTAATGCTCAGTATGCACTCTTCAACATTGAAATTGCAACACCTATAAGGAAATGTGGAAGTACAAAAATCACAGGAACAATAGACATGTTAATTTTATATAAATTATGAAAAAAATGGAAACTTCTTGATTTACTCAGTATCGTGTGTGAGCACCACATGCAGAAATACACGCACTTACATGCCTTGGCATGTTATCAATGAGTTTATTCATGGTTGTCTAAGGAATGTTCCACAAGGCTGAATGCAGATGACACACAGATCATCAAGATCCACTGCTGGCAGCTCTCTTTGCAATTTCTGACTCAGATGTTCTCAATGGAACAAAAGTCTGGAGATGCTGAGGACCATCATAGCATAATTAGGAATTAAAGGTTGGTGACAGAAGTTTCAACAACATGTAGCTGGAGTTGCCATGTTAAAGAATGACTCCTGTGACATTTTAGAGAAATGGTCATACTGCTGATTCCCTAAAAATTCAATGCAATACTAAGATGTCAGTGTACCTGGAATAAAAACTAGAGATTTGGCTGCTATACCTTATGCCAACCCACATTAAAATCCTGGTAGTAAGACTAGTGAGGCATTCTCTTGTAAAAATGTCTTCCTTAATCTCATACTGCAGATCTAAAAGGCTGTAGTGGTGAAGCAATGGAGGCTGAAATGGAGATCTAGCTTCTTTAGCAATGAGTCTCACTTTTTTTTCTTAGATGCAATGATAGCAAGTGATTAGCCTTGAGATCATCTCAGCAACACCATGAAGAGACCTTAATGAGAGAAAATTCCACTTATCTTATTCCGGGGATTATGGAATGTGGTGGCACAATCTACATAGGCTGGTTTAAGTTTGACCATGACTGTATTCTTACCTTTTCTAAGGTCATGTAAGGGAGCAGCAATACAGGCAATATGCTTGAAAATAGGCAATAATAACCATTTAAGCCCAAGAATGCATCACTTTCTTTTTATTGATTCACCTACGTCTTTTCTGAGTGGCCACAGTCTTGATAACACCTTGCCAAATTGTGCACTTGAAATTATTCATAATTTTCCTATGATATCATTGCTAAATACCTCACTACCTTTAGCGATATCTGTACTAGCTCTCCAGGGGATTGTGACATTTTTTTGCAGCCAGCCCCAACACGCGTTTCACGTGGGCTTCCTCGGGGGGCTGACTGCATACTGTCCTGTATGGGAACTACGGGTTAGACCTAATGAACAATAATAATACCTTCTTTAATCATGCTCCCTTAAAGTGATATACACTTCTTATTTATGATTGATTACCCTTTTGTAAAAATCACTTCTTTGAATTGGATTTAATATAAATGGAATAATAGGCACTGGTGGCTAAATTTGATGGAGGCATGTATGAGAAGGGTATTAACTCTGTAAGCACTGGCAATTTATATACTTTCCTGATACTTAAGGGTTCTCCCACCCACTTATCACAATTGTTGTGGACAGTGTGTTTTTACACCTATGTCCAAACCGTTTTGTTGATTATTGACTGCAATTTTGGTGTTTTATGCTTAGTCTGTTTTATAAACACTAAATGCCACTAGAAGAAATAAACAAATGGCACAGAGAATGTGGAATACAAAATGTGAACAATTTTATTCATATTAGAATTCATATACCATACAATCACATATAGATGCCTCAAATTACCAAAAAAGCCGCTGGATATATGGACAGAATAAATCACCACATTATAGAAGTAAAACTGACACAATAATGGTGCTGCGCTATGGTATACAATGCCTGCATAACTATAAGTGAAACTGCTGTAGGCCAGATTAAATTAAGTGCCCCAAGTGACACATTACTTCTACATGCCCCCGGAAGAAGAGGCAAAATGCGCGTCGGGGTAGACCGCGGCGATAGTGTGGACATTATACACAGGTATTACTATTTACAATTGGTAGCGGTTTGTTATGGTTGATCCTGAATTACTTAGGAATGTGATCCACTTTTTGTTTGGTCCAGGTACTAAATGTAGAAGTAATGTGAATCTTGGGGCACTTAATTTAATCTGGCCTACAGCGGTTTCACTTATAGTTATGCAGGCATTGTATACCATAGCGCAGCACCATTATTGGGTCAGTTTTACTTCTATAATGTGGTGATTTATTCTGTCCATATATCCAGCGGCTTTTTTGGTAATTTGAGGCATCTATATGTGATTGTATGGTATATGAATTCTAATATGAATAAAATTGTTCACATTTTGTATTCCACATTCTCTGTGCCATTTGTTTATTTCTTCTAGTGGCATTTAGTGTTTATTCATCTTTGCGGAATGTACCCATAGCTAGTTTTGGGTGTTAAGGACTAATATGTATATGCTTAGTCTGTTTTA
Source organism: Dendrobates tinctorius (assembly GCF_039654945.1). NCBI lineage: Eukaryota > Metazoa > Chordata > Amphibia > Anura > Dendrobatidae > Dendrobates > Dendrobates tinctorius. The sequence continues at coordinate 18,729,908 of NW_027361672.1, forward strand.
TGTGTATTTTTTAATTAAAATAAATTTCTATACGGTTGATTCTGGATGGTTTTTGCTCCATTTACTTAATATAATTAGATTATTGCTATCAGCAGAGCTTGATAGTTGAGAACCTTTTAGAATTAAATATTTCTGCATAAATATTATCTAAAACCACAGCAGAATTTCACACTTTAGATCAAGAAAACCAAATCAAACAAATAAGACAGACAAACATATGAGATTTTAACTGTCCTGAATGTGGAAAATGATCTCATATTCTATTTCTATCAGTGGCAAAAATATACTAAACTAACCTTTGCTTTTAATATCTGGTGTGAAACCCTTGTGTAACAATAACTGAATCTAAATGTTTCTGGTAATTGTTGATTAGTCCTGCACGTTAGCTTGGAGGAAGTTTATTCCATTCCTCCCTACAAAACAGTTTCAACTTCAAATATGTTGTTTGTGGGTTTTCTCCCATGAACTGCATTATATGCACTATTTTAGACAATGTAAACAAATAAGCAAAGGTATTTTTAAGCTGATAAAATCATGCACTTCCTTTGCAATCGAATTTGATATAAATGGAATAATATTAACTAGTTGCTAACTTTGATGGAGGCATGTGTGAGTAGGGTATTAACACTTTAAGCACTTGCACTTTATGTGCTTTGCTGCTACTTAAGGGTTCTCCCACCCATTAATCAAAATTGTTGTGGACATTGTGCTTTTACACCTGTGTCCAAACCATCTTCTTTGTCATTGACTGCAATTTTGGTATTTTATGCTTAGTCTGTTTTCTGTATAATTTTACAATAAATTTTGATATGGTTGATTCTGCTCCATTTCTTTAATGTAACTAGCTCTAATGTCCTGTACTATTTGTGGTCCATTTTACTTGTAGGCATAGGACCTGACTTGCTAATATACAGCATTATGTATTCTGTTCTAACGAATTTGTTTGCATGTGATAGCAATAATCTGTATCAATTCTGTATGTTGGTGATGTATTGTACTCCTCTTAGCTGCATCTTTTTCTCTGAAGCTTTTTAAACATTTGAAAGCAGAAGTGAAAAGTGAGATCAGTAATTTGACACGTCTTGTATAGAGATGGGCGAACCCGAATAGTAAAGTTTGGCGTCTGTAACGAATACCTACTTTTCGGGCATGGACACCGAACACGGACTTCACTAGAAAGTCCATGTTACTGTTTGGGTTTGGCTACCCAAACTCCGGGTGTTTGTCATGCTGTCATGTGCACGGCAGTGCGGCAAACACCGCTTCTGATCGGCGGTGAGATCATCGCAGTTCAGCCCGGCTGGGAACAGAGCCTTAGTGACTGGATGTAACTTCAATGATGTCACCACTAGTCACTGAGGCCATGCTCGCAGCCACTCAGACACCAGTGTTTCCCAGCCTGGATGGTCGCATCTAGGAACCGTCCAGGTTAAAAACTCTTTATCCCCCAGACATGGATTATGGTGCGGAACAGAATAACAGAAAGGTAGGGTATATTGTTGTTTTTTCATTTTAGTTTTATTACAGGAGATCGAGGGCTTCGGTGGAATTAGGCAAGGTTGTAAGTATGGTTTAATTAAGATTATTAACCCATTACCCCCAAGGGTGGTTTGCATGTTAATGACTAGGCCAATTTTTACAATTCTGACCATTGTCCCTTTATGATGTAATAACTCTGGAACGCTTCCATGGATCCTGGTGATTCTGACATTGTTTTCTCATGACATATTGTACTTCATGATAGTCATAAAATTTCTTTGAAATGACTTTCGTTTATTTGTGAAAAAAACAGAAATTTGGCAAAAATTTTGATAATTTCGCAATTTTCAACCTTTGAATTTTCATGCCCTTAAATCACAGTGATATGTCACACAAAATACTTAATAATTAACATTTCAAACATGTTTACTTTACATTAGCACAATTTTGGAACCAAATTTTTTTTGTTAGGAAGACCAGAATAGACCAGAATAAAGATGGACATTTTATAGCTGGTATTCAATTACTACCCTCTGCTGCTCCCAAAGCGTTGCCAAAATATGTATTGTTGAGTTCTGGTGTGTGGTGAAATCACAAACCAGTCAGTTAGGTGGCAGTTGCAAGTGCTGCTGCAGCACTGCCAGATTGGTGGTAGCTCTAGGTGACTTACGGAAATGGGTGCACACTTTGCGTACCTTCACAAGTAACTCAGGTAAATGTAGAAAGGTTTTCAGAAAACACTGAACTACTACTTTGAGCATGTAGACCAGGCACGGTACATATGCGAGCTTGCCAAGCTTCAGAGCCACCACTATGTTAAGACCACTATCACACAAGACCATGTCTGGTTGTAGGTTCAGTGGCAGGAGCCACAGATTTACTTGGTCTCTTAGACCTTTCAACAACTCTGCAGTGGTGTACTGTTTGTCAGATAAGGAAATAGGTTTAAGCAGAGCCTGCTGCCTCTTCAGTGAGACAGTGCTGCAGTGCTTCTAGCTTGTGACTGATATAGTCAACAATTCGGAGATTGAGGATGAGGAGGGGGTGCGTAAACTGTTGTAGGAGGTGAGGAAATCTCTTATGGAACTAGATTCTGCAATTCCTGGCATCGGTAGCATGTGAGCTATCTTAGGGTCTTACTTGTTTCTGGCCTCCACAAGTTTCAGCCAGTGGGCGTTGAGGGAAATTTAGGGTCCCGAGCCACAAGCAATTGAACATGTTGGTGGTTAAGTGGAACTCCCAATTAACTGCATTGGTCATGTAATATACAGCCGCCGCCATGATGTTGCCTCTTTGTCCACAATCCTAAGTGGCAACATTTTCAGGATAAGTGACTAAGCATGCTGGTGGTGATCAGGCTGGTAGTGGGCAGGCCCCTGCTAATCTTGGTATAGAAAAGGTTGCAAATTACCATTTTCTTGTCTTCCTCATTTTTTTGTAGAAAAATCTCCAGACTGTGGAATAACTAACCCTTGGCCTGGGATCTTGCTGCATGTGGGTGCTCTGGGGAATAGTTAGCAGCCTTCTCTCTCTGGCCACATCACTGTCTCTGCCTGCCTGCAGTTGTGCTGCAGAACTCTCTGCTTGCTCTGCATCACAATTTCTCAGGTTGGATCAGTCACTTCAACATCTGCCACCTCATCTTCCACTTCCGCACACTGGTCTTCCTAGTGACTTGTTGACTTAACAACATGACTTGTCGGCAACTGTATCTCATCATCATTCACCTCTTGAGAAAGTAATTGCAGATCCTCACTGTCATATTCCACTGACCGTAGGCGCTCAAATATTGAGACATAACTACACCTGAGCTCCTCATGTCCATCTTGAAATGTACAGTTGCGAAAGGCCAGAAGAAGTAATAAATGGAAAAGTATTGCATGCCATCTGTCTCTCTTAATTGTGCACTTTGGAATTCTCGCTCAATGTGTAACAAACTCTCCTTCATTCATGACTTTTTCCTTTCTAATTCTCTTAACCTCCTGGCTCTTACTGAAACCTGGATCCAGCAGTCAGACACTACCGCTGCTGCTGCTCTTTCATACGGGGGGCTTCACTTCTCTCATACCCCAAGATCAGACAATAGAGCTGGTGGAGGCGTTGGTCTGCTCCTATCACCAAAATGTACCTTTCAGGTTATCCCTCAAGTACCCTCACTTGTCTTCCCTTCTTTTGAGGTCCATGCCGTCAGACTCTACACCCCCTTCTCCATGCGAGTGGCGGTGGTGTATCGTCCTCCCGGCCCCTCCCATCAGTTCCTGGATCATTTTGCCACTTGGCTTCCACATTTTCTCTCCTGTGACATCCCTACCCTCATCATGGGAGATTTCAACATCCCCATTGCTCTTCCCCTCTCACCATCTGCTACTCACCTTTTATCTCTAACCTCCTCATTTGGCCTTTCGCAGCTTACTAATTCTCCAACGCATGAAGATGGAAACTCCCTCGACTTGGTCTTCTCTCGGCTTTGTGCAGTGGATGATTTTGCAAACTCCCCTCTCCCGCTCTCTGACCACAATCTTCTTTCATTCTCTATCAAGAACTGCCAGGCTGCTCAGGTCACCCCCACTGTCCAGACTTATAGAAACATACAGGCCATTAACACCCAGAAACTTATGAAGAACTTGCAGTCTTAATTGGCCCCTATCTCCTCCTTCTCATGTCCTGATTCTGCATTGAAGCATTACAATGAAACACTTCAAACTGCCCTGGATGAATTTGCACCCCCTATGAATAGAACACCACAACGCAGACGGCGACAACCCTGGCACACGGTGCAAACACGTTAGCTGCAGCGGTGCTCCAGGTGCGCCGAACGTCTGTGGAGAAAATCCAATCTACCTGAAGATTTCATCCATTTTAAGTTTATGCTTAGAACATACAACACTGCCCTTCACCTCTCCAAACAAACCTATTTCAACACCCTCATCACCTCACTGTCCAATAACCCGAAACGTCTCTTTGACACTTTTCATTCTCTACTCAATCCAAGAGTACAGGCCCCAACCACGGAGCTCCGAGCTGACGATCTGGCCAATTACTTCAAAGAAAAAATTGACCAGATCCGACAGGAAATTATATACCAATCACCTCATACCATGCACTGTCCTCCCTCCCCCACTGCATCTAGCTCACTCTCTCATTTTGAACCAGTCACAGAAGAAGAAGTAAGCAGGCTCCTTGCATCTTCTCGCCCAACTACTTGCACCAGTGACCCATTTCCGTCACAGCTCCTCCAGTCCCTTTCCCCTGCTGTCACCCCTCACCTAACTAAAATATTTAACCTCTCTCTCTCTTCTGGTATTTTTCCCTCCTCATTTAAGCATGCCATCATACATCCACTACTTAAAAAACCATCCCTCGACCAAAACTGTGCCGCTAACTATAGACCTGTCTCTAATCTTCCCTTCATCTCTAAACTCCTGGAACGCCTGGTCCACTCCCGTCTTATCCGCTATCTCTCAGAAAACTCTCTTCTCGACCCTCTCCAATCCGGTTTCCGCTCTTTACACTCCACTGAAACTGCCCTCACTAAAGTCTCTATTGATCTGCTAACAGCTAAATCAAATGGTCACTACTCCATGCTAATTCTCTTGGATCTCTCTGCAGCATTCGACACTGTGGATCATCAGCTCCTCCTCACTATGCTCCATTCCATTGGCCTCAAGGATACCGTTCTCTCCTGGTTCTCCTCCTATCTCTCCGACCGCTCCTTTACTGTATCTTTTGCCAGTTCCTCCTCCTCTCATCTTCCCCTTACTGTTGGGGTCCCCCAAGGATCGGTTCTAGGCCCCCTCCTCTTCTCCTTGTACACTGCCCCTATTGGTCAAACAATCAGTAGATTTGATTTCCAGTACCATCTCTATGCTGATGACACCCAATTATACGCTTCTTCTCCTGACATCACGCCAGCCTTTCTAGAAAACACCGGCGATTGTCTAAACGCTGTGTCTAATATCATGTCCTCACTATATCTGAAACTGAACCTGTCAAAGACTGAACTCCTGGTGTTTCCTCCCTCTACTAATGTACCTATACCCGACATTGCCATTTCTGTGTGTGGTTCCACTATTACTCCCCAGCAACAGGCCCGCTGTCTTGGGGTCATACTTGATTCCGAGCTTTCCTTTGCCCCCCACATTCGATCACTGGCTCGCTCTTGTCATCTGCACCTCAAAAACATTTCTAGAATTCGACCTTTTCTTACCTTTGACTCTGCAAAAACTCTTACTGTTTCTTTTATTCATTCTCGTCTCGACTATTGTAACTCTCTTCTAATCGGTCTCCCTCTTACCAAACTCTCCCCTCTCCAATCTGTCTTGAATGCTGCAGCCAGGATCATATTCCTCACCAATCGTTACACCGATGCCTCTACCTTGTGCCAGTCATTACACTGGCTACCCATCCACTCCAGAATTCAGTATAAACTTATTACCCTCACTCACAAAGCCCTCCATGGCTCAGCACCACCCTACATCTCCTCCCTTGTTTCAGTATACCACCCTACCCGCGCCCTCCGTTCTGCTGATGACCTGAGGTTAGCATCCTCAATAGTCAGAACCTCCCACTCCCGTCTCCAAGACTTTACACGTGCCGCGCCAATTCTTTGGAATGCACTTCCCAGGTCAATACGATTAGTCCCCAATCCCCACAATTTTAAGCGTGTCCTGAAAACGCATTTATTCAGACTGGCCTACCACCCCAACACATTAACCTAATCTATCCCTGTGTGGCAGAGGCTAAAGTTTTACCATAACCAGGTTCCCCGCATCATTCTCCCACATGCTTTATGCATCCATTAGCCCTCTGTGTCCGTACTGTCACACACCTAACATTATGGCTGGTCCATACAATCAGGGCAACTGTTACCACCCACCTTTCGTGTCTACCTCTTTCCTCATAGACTGTAAGCTTGCGAGCAGGGCCCTCTTTCCTCTTGGTATTTGTTATAATCTACTGTATGTGATTATTGTTATGCTGTAATGTCTATTGTCTGTACAAATCCCCTCTGAAATGTAAAGTGCTGCAGAATATGTCGGCGCTATAAAAATAAAATTTATTATTATTATTATTATAAGTAAAGACCTTCTTGGATTGTCTGAGTGTGGGGATAGCTTATCTCCTGGGACTCACCATGGAGGGACGAATGAGGATTAGAGTGAGTAATTTGTGCTCCAGACTCTTGGCTAGTGAGACTGAACCACGTGGAAGATAGGTTGGTGCGGGTAAAAAGACTGGAAGCATTATCTATCTAATATACAAAGCTCAAAGTGTGTATGTATGTATGTATGTGTGTGTGTATGTCCGGGATAGGCATCCGCACCGTCGGAGCTACAGCCACAAAATTTGGCACAGTCACACGTCTGGACCCCGAGAGCGTCCTAAGCTACGTTGTGAGGCAAAATTTTAACCCCGTGCATTCCAATTCACCAAACAATTTTGCCCCTATCTACATACTGGGGAAAAAGTGTGTGCGTGTCAAGCCCCGCCCCTCATTATGATGTCATAATGCCCCTATCAACATATTGGGGAAACAGTGTCTGCGTATCAAGCCCCGCCCCTCATAATGATGTCACTATGGTTGCCATGGCGATGCTAATGTCATCATAGGTTGCAAGCCCCGCCGCTCATTACGATGTCATAATGGTTGACCATGGGATGGAGGATGTGTGATGGGTATATGGGCACTGGACTATGGGATGGAGGATAAGTATGACGGGTATAAGGGCACGGGACTATGGGATGGCGGATATGTATGATGGGTATATGGGCACGGGACTATGGGATGGAGGATATGTATGATGGATATATGGGCATGGGACTATGAGATGAAGGATGTGTGATGGGTATATGGGCACTCGACTATGGGATGGCGAATATGTATGATGGGTATATGGGCACGGGACTATGGGATGGAGGATGTGTGATGGTTATATGGGCATGGGACTATGGGATGGAGGATGTGTGATGGGTATATGGGCAATCGACTATGGGATGGAGGATATGTATGATGGGTATATGGGCACGGGCCTAAGGGATCGTGGATATGTATGATGGGTATATGGGCACGGGACTATGGGATGGAGGATAATTATAATTTGTTATAACTAACCACAGTTAGTTACTATGCCCGGGCAGCGCCGGGTCCTTCAGCTAGTACTTGATAAAGGTCAATATCGGTCGAAACGTTGTATGATGGCAGAATAAAGCTTTTTAATTTTTTCACCTGGACTGGATGCTGTTCCTTCTCTTTCCTACTGTGAGTACTTTGTCCAATTGGGTCTATGAATTTTGAGCGTGCATCCTAAGTATCTTCTGATGTGCTGTCGGCTGCTATGTTTTTCTACATTGTCTGGAAGCATTATCTGTCATACAACTGATCACCTGTTCACATTGTTCTGGCTTTAAGAGTGGTGTCCCTCGCCCCCCTGCAAAGTGGAACAGGAAGCTAGGTCTTGTAGACGAGCATGTTTCTTGTGCTCCTGCAGCAGGCACAATTTACCTGGGCCACAGCCTTGGACTCTGCATACAGTACCAGCAGTATATCTACTTCACCGTCCCTTACTGCACGCCTTCTACATGTCAAATTATGAATGCCTCTAAGAGCGGTATTAATAAGGAGTAGACTAGAATAGATGTAGGCCTGAAAAAGAATTATGATGTCAGGCTGCAGCAGCAAGGACTGCAAGTCAATAGCAGTATTGATAGAGACTAGAATGGAATAGCTGTAGGCCCTCATAAAGAGTTTTGGTTTTAGGTTGTAGCAGCAAGGACTGTAAGTGAATACCCCTGCCTAGATGCCTCAAATACAAAACTAGCCTTTCTCCAGCATCTCTCCCTACACTAAATGCAGCTAAGAGCAGTATTAATCTAATATATGAAGCTCAAAGTGGGTGTGTGTATGTATATGTGTGTGTATGTCCGGGATTGGCATCCGCGCCGTCGCAGCTACAGCCACAAAATTTGGCACAGTCACACGTCTGGACCCCGAGAGTGTCATAGGCTATGTTGTGAGGCGAACTTTTAACCCTGCGTGTTCCAATTCACCAAACAATTTTGCCCCTACCTACATAATGGGGAAAATTGTATGTATGTATTGGCATCTGCACCGTCGTAGCTACAGCCACAAAATTTTGCACAGTCACACGTCTGAACCCCGAGAGCGTCATAGGCTACGTTGTGAGGCGAAATTTTAACCCCGTGTGTTCCAATTCACCAAACAATTTTACCCCTGTCTACATAATGGGGAAAAAGTGTATGTATTGGCATCTGCACGGTCATAGCTACAGCCACAAAATTTTGCACAGTCACACGTCTGGACCCCGAGAGCGTCATAGGCTATGTTGTGAGGCAAAATTTTAACCCCGCATATTCCAATTCACCAATCAATTTTGCCCCTATCTACATAATGGGGAAAAAGTGAAAGGAAAAGTGTTGGAGGCAAATTGACAGCTGCCAGATGACAACAAGGGGGACCTAAAGAATGAGAGCAATGGCGCCAAACAGTATATACCGTACAGTTGCTAAGGTGGGGTCCTGACATAGGATACTCACCACACACGGGGATATGAACACACACACAAAATGCCCCACACACTACCACGTGCTTCAACACATATACCACCCTAACCCTCAGCACACATTTCACCACACATACACCAACCTCGCCACATAAAAGTCGAAACACAAAAGTCGCCACTCAAAACTCGCCACACTGTCTCAGAGCTGTGTAAAAGATGAAAAATGAGCTGTGATTGGTTGCTATCAGCAACAGTTTTCTTTGTAGACAGTTATGGTAACTGAGGCCTATTATTCTTATCATTTCCATGGTGTTATCGTCTATTAGATACACGGCTCAGCAGTCAGTATCACACAGGATAGGATTAGATACACGGCTCAGCAGACAGTATCACACAGAATAGGATTAGATACACGGCTCAGCAGTCAGTATCACACAGGATAGGATTAGATACATGGCTGAGCAGTCAGTAACACACATGATAGGATTAGGTACACGGCTCAGCAGTCAGTATCACACAGGATAGGGTTAGATACATGGCTCAGCAGACAGTATCACACAGGATAGGATTAGATACACAGCTCAGCAGTCAGTATCACACAGGATAGGATTAGATACACGGCTCAGCAGGCAGTATCACACAGGATAGGATTAGATACACGGCTCAGCAGTCAGTATCACACAGGATAGGATTAGATACACGGCTGAGCAGTCAGTAACACACGATAGGATTAGATACACAGCTCAGCAGAAAGTATCACACAGGAGAGGATACTTGGGTAATCGTTTAGTTAATTTGTGTTGCAAATCTGTAGTGTTGAATATATGATGTGAAATGTTTTTATGTGCAATATAATCATTATAATTTGTTATAACTAACCACAGTTGGTTACTATTCCCAGGCAACGCCAGGCTCTTCAGCTAGTAGGTAATAGAATAGAAAAGATGTAGCCCTGCTCAGGACTGTTGATTCTAGGTTTCTGCTGCAAGGACTGTAAGGCTATAAACTCCGCTTATAGGCCTCTAATGCACTACTATACCTTCTCCAGTAGCTATACCTGAAATAGATACAGCTAAGAGCAGTATTTATAATGAATGCAATAGATGTAGCACTAAAAAAAGCTTTTGGTTATAGGTTTCAGCAGCAAGAAGTGTAAGGTAATGTAAACTCTGCATAGATGCCTCTAATGTAAACTTTAACTTTTTCAGCAACTCTCCCTACTCTGCTTCCAGGGTACAGTGTGGCGAGCATCACGTCATCGAGTCTTATATGAACATGATGGCTTGATGTGGTAGGTTAATCACAGTAATGTCAGAAGTCAACATGGCTACAGCATTACTATGATTGGGAGGCAATCCCCACATGTTTAGTGGCTGAAAAACAGCTGTGAAACATGTGGGAACTCAAGCATGTTCTCGAGCACCATGTGATACTCAGCCAAGCAACAAGTGTGCCCAAGCTCTCCAAAGCTTGAATGAGTATCAAGCGTTGCTGAGCATGCTCGCCCATCACTAATCATAACCTAACATAAGCAAGGGTTTTTGAGGGGTTTGTCCCATTAAACCAGGGTTTTCAGACGGGATTTTTTTTTAATAATTCCGCAACAAGAGCCTTCTGGTACTGCCCATTTTAGTAGACCTGTCCACTTCTGGAATAAGAGATAGAAAGTTCTCCTTGTAGCGTGGACCTACAAGTGTCACCAACGAGGGTCACGGAAAAGGCAGCGTAACATAAACTCAGCCATGTGTGCCACACTGCTAACAGGCAAAACTTCCTGGTCCTCATCAAGAGGACGAATGATCATGCTCACCTCTTCCTCCTCCTCCCTGTCCTCAGGCCATTCATGCTGAACAGACGGTATAACAGTTGTGCAGGTAGTACCTTCTATAATGCATGAAACTAGCTCCTGTTCTTCTTCCTCCTCCTCCTCCATTTCCTCATTGACACCTAATCCATGTTGGGAAGAGATGAGGCTGGGCTGTGTGTAATCACCCTTTATGATTCCTTAATCCATCTCATTGTGCTTCTCCTGCAATGCATCCTCTTTCATTGTGAGCAGCAGAGAGTGTTCCAAACATAGAGAAGTGGGATGGTGATTCTAATTATGGCGTCATCAAAGCTCACCATCTTGGTGGAGTCCTCAAAGTTTTGGAGGATGGTACATATGTCTGACATCCATGTCCACTCCTCAGGTCTTATGTGTGGAGTCCCAACTGTATGTCGATGACCTTGTTGATGCTGGTAGTCAACAACTGCCCTATTTTGCTCACAAATCCTTTCCAACATCTGCAGTGTAGAGTTCCAACGCGTGGGGGCAATGCACACCAGTCGGTGAGCCGGAAGTTGCAAATGGTGCTGAAGCATGGCAAGGGTGGCAAAAGCTGTAGCTGACTTGCTAAATTGGGTACAGAGGCGGTGTACTTTGACAAGCAGATCCGGCAGCTTTGGATAGGTTTGGAGAAACTGCTGAACCACCAAGTTAATCACATAGTCAAGGCATGGTCCATGTGTTAGCTTGCCTCACCTCAGAGCTGCCACCAGGTTCTGGCCATTGTCACACACGACCATGCCTGGCTGTTTATTCAGCCACAGATCTGTCTGCACTGAGCAGTTTGTCACCTAAGCATATTAGCTTCAGCGCAGCCTGTTGCCCCTTGGCTGAGGCAGTGTTGCAGTGCTTTCAGCTTGTGACTAATGTGGTCATTTCGGAGATGGAGGCTGAAGAGGAGGAGTAGGTGCAGGAGCTGTAGACTGTGGAGGCAACCCTTAATGACCTAGGGCCCACAATCCTCAGCATCGGGAGGAGAGGATGTGTTTCATTCCAAGGTCCGACTGGGTCCCTGCTTCCGCTTTATTAACTCAGTGTGCCGTCAGCGAGATGTACAATTCCTGCTCACAAGCACTTGTCCACATGTCTGTGGTTAGCTGGACTTTCCTAGTAACTACATTGTTGAAGGCACGGTTAATGTTGTGGGACACCTGCTTGTATAATGCGGGGACGGCACACTGGGAGAAATTGTGGTGGCTGGGGACTGAGTACTGAGGGACGGCCGCCGCCATCAGGTTTCGGAAAGCTTCTGACTGCATGAGCCTACAAGGCAACATTTCGAGCACAATCAGTCACAAAATGTGGGAATTTAGTAGTGTGGCCTGTGGGGCGTTGGCTGTACATTTGAGCTTGCATTCCAAGGACTGGGGTATGAATTACTGAACGCTGTGCTGGGACTAGGATGTGAACGTGCTTACTGATGGTGCTAGTTGAGTGTGTGCAGCCACAGGTACAGGGCAGGAGGCATCTTCACATGCACCATGGACAGGGGATTGTCTTGCACGAACAACAGCAGAAGAAGCAGTGATGTTACCTGCAGACATTGTTGCTGGACTCGGGGGTTTGGCCCACAAAGTAGGGTGCTTTGCTGCCATGTGCCTGATCATGCTGGTGGTGGTCAAGCTGGTAGTTTTGCTGGCCTGACAGGTGGCGAAAATGGCCTTTTGGCGTTATCGTCAGAGTCTTTAAAAAACAACCAGACTTGGAAAGACCTAACAGTTGGACTGGCAACTTCCATCATTTTGGTGTTGTGGAGAACTTTTGCCCGCCTTCAGTCTGTGGATACAACACTGCTTCTTCCTGCCTGTTGGGGTGCTATGCCTCCCTCCTCCTCAGTGTGTCTGTCCTCATTCTGCAGCTCCTCCTGCCAGCTTGTGTCAGTTACTATATCATTCACCACCTCGTCTTTCACTTCCGCACCCTGGTCCTCCTCCTGACTTCCTGGCAGTTGTGTTTCATCATTATCCACCTCTTATGACACTTTCCTACCGTCACCTTCGTGTGACAGTGGCTGCTCAAATATTTGGCATTGCTGCATGCGATATCCTCTTGCACCGCTTTAAGTGGATCGGGCAAGAGGCCCAAATCTATAAATGGAAAAATGAACAGCTCTTCAGAGTGTCCAAGTGTGGGATCAGTTGTATCTGGGCACTCGGCATGGTGGAAGAAGGATCAGGGAGAGGAGTATGTGGTCCAGACTCATGACTACTGAGACTTGACTGTGTGGAAGACAGGGTGGTGTGGTCAAATTGACTGGAAGCATTATCTGCTATCCAACCAAAAATCTTTTGACACTGCTCTGGGTTCAATAGAAGTGTGCTGCAGTCCCCTCGCAATTGGGACAGGAAGGTCGGGAGACAAGATGTGGAGGTTTTTGTGGCACAATTTCAGCATGACCAAAGCCTCGGCCTCTGCATGCACCATCATCATCTGTTAGGAGTCAGATTTCTGCCCTTACTATGCAGGGCAGACCCTCACATTCTGCAGTCTCCTGCTCATTGTCTACTGAAGAAGATATTGCAGAGCAGATTGCCTTGCAGCAACTCTCTCCAGAGGCTAAGTCCTTCTTTCTGTCTTCTGAGCATGCTCGTGAAACGAGCTCTCATTGGTGTTCGGGAGTCAGGTGCTCAGGTCCTGCTCCTAATCCCATTGGTTCAGCTCAGAGTTCTGGAGACTTCTGGAAGGTCCCGTTTGCTATAAAAAGTGTGCATGGCTGTTCCGCCATGCGCTAGTATAGTCATACTTGCTTCTGTGTGTATGTTGATGGATGCATGATCTGGTGAATGACTCATTTGAAACCCCATTCCTATGATATTACGATTGTGTGAGGAAATGAGTTATAGCCAGTATTAGCGCCAGCACGCCATTGCTCCACAAGCACACCTGATAGTGTCTACATCGCTCCTGCGTTTACTGCAGTATTACCCTGCGGCATTCTCCACACCGCGCTGCTGTAGCAGCTTTAGTGTGCATTCGCGGTTGCAACGCTGTTCACACAAGTATTTACGGTAGGTCTAGACGGATGTAGTGCTGTCATTTTTAACTACTCCGGTGACCACTTACCGCTTGTGTGCCCCTGAGTCCCTGTGTCTCTAACAGGCTCAGCGTTGTTACATTTATCATTTGTAATAGCAGCTCTGTGTATTCAACAGAGATTGCATAAGTGCACCTGGGTGATATCTAACCCTGTGCACACTACCGCCAGATTGCTCTGTCTTCACCTAGCAGCGGTTTTAACATCTACTGCACGGTGGACCCCGAGTGGCGAACGCACTTTATTTATATTTTTTATTTAGTGTCTTCCGCCACTCCTAACAATCATCACCATCATGTCCAGTTCCCTGTCCCTTGCCATGCGCCTTGCCCATTTTAAATGGAGGACAATATTTTCAACGTTCACTACAAATGGCTGAATTTGGGGTGAACTTATATATAATCCATGTGACGGATAACCACAGTTTTAAATAGCTGGCCTGTAGTTAACTATTTTCAACAGCAAACTGGTGTCAATAACTTCGCTAATACTGTGACAAAATTTAAATGGAGGCCAGAAATGACAGAATTTTGAGCGCACATATATGTGATCCGTGTGATGGACAAACCACAGTTTCAAATAGCTGGCCTGTAGGTAACTATTTTAACAGCAAAATGGTGTCAATAACTTCGCTAACACACTGCAACAAAATTTAAATGGAGGCCAGAAATGGCAGAATTTTAAGCGCACTTATATGTGATCCGTGTGACTGACAAACCACAGTTTTAAAAAGCTGGCCTGTAGGTAACTATTTTTAAAAGCAAACTGGTGTCAATAACTTCGCTAACAAACTGCAACAAAATTTAAATGGAGGCCAGAAATGGCAGAATTTTGAGCTCACTTATATGTGATCCATGTGACTGACAAACCACAGTTTTAAATAGATGGACTTTGGGCACTGTAATGTGGAAAGGATCTGGCTGTATTCTGAAGTGCCGTCAAGCAAATGGAGCAGAAAAATGTTTTTTTCTGGATTGCTTTTTAAGCAAATAATTAGGATTAAGATCCAAAGAAAAATATTCCTTGTCCTGATACCTGGGGCTATGTCTAGTAATATCTGTAAAAGCAGAAGCAGACAGAACTGGAATGGACCCTCTTGCTATATGCACTGCAGTCTGCTACATACACTGCCTGTCTGCCTAGCACTGATGTATACGCGGTTGGATTAGTCCTCAGAAGGACTGTTAGTTGAGATTGATATGTGTATAATATATTTTGGTATACCTTCTGTTAGGCATCAGGATTCTTCCCCTGCACAGGAGGAATCCCGAACCTTGCCTTCTGCGGTCTCCTATTCATTCCCAGCCGCAGAGGAGGCTGCTCAGCAAAGACTTCGATCCTGGCGTCTTGCCCAAGGTAGTGTTGTCGCTTTGATTGTTGCTCCCATCCCGGGGTCAGCTATAGCAACCTGCGCTAGACAGCAGCGATTAGCTCCTGGGACTAAGTCCTTCTTTCGGGCTACTGAGCATTCCTGTGGGTTGACCTCTCAGTGGAGGTCGGGGGTAACATGCTCAGGTCCTGTTGCTTCCCCGATTGGTCCATGAGGAAGGTCCCGTAAGGACGCCGCTATAAAAGGTTCGCATGGCCGCTCGGCCATGCGCTAGTATAGACAGTATTTTGTACTATTGTGTGTGTGATGACGGATGCATGTGTTTTGGTGAATGACTCATTATGATTCCATCTCTCTGGTTGTGCTTGTGTATAGGGAATTGGAGTTAGAGTCAGCGCCTACTGGTTGCATTGCTTATACGCCACCGTGCTCCTAGTTATCAGCACATACCTTGCGTCAGATTGTGCCATTCTGTACAAGGCACTATCGTACCGCATCAAGTAGCAGCAACAGCCAGTGCGGCGCCATGCGCAAGGTGTTGCGCTTTCCTAGCCCAACTCAAGGTGGTTAGTAGCGTCCGCCAGAGAAGTACCATGCACACCTGCATGCTATATCCTTAGTTTACCCTCCTGCTGGCTCCGCAGCTGCGGTGCTGAGTGCTAGTGGTCTAGAGGGACTGTGTCCCTAACCCTGTGTCCTTGAGGAAGAGTCCTGTGACTGTATACTAGCGCTCACTTTGCCTAGCTCTGTGAGCATTAACAGGCTCCAGCGTTTATATTCCGCGGTTCTGTGCAGCAACAGAATCCACCTCTGTCCACACCGGGTGATGCTAAACCGCCTTTGTTCAGTTATTATATTGCCATATAGCGTCCGTCATTACCGAGCAGCGGTAACATCTCTGCACGGTGGACCCCAGGCTGAGAACACACCTTGATACCATCTTTTATTACTTAGTGCATTCCACTAGCCCTAACACCTACACTAACCAAGAAACAAGCAAATATCTCCCTAGCTCAGCAGCACCTCTCCCTACACTGCCTAATTCCGTAGTAGACTGTGACGAGCATTGCGGCACCTGGTCTGATATAGACCTGATGACGCTGTTCGGCCAGCCAATCACTGTAATGCCACAACCAACATGGCTGTGGCATTACAGTGTGTGGCAGACAATCCCTGCATGCTCATTGGTTCTCTAAAGAGCACCAAACATGCAGGGAGGGGACCCCAGCTCCCATCGAGCAACTCCGGAAATACTCGATGAGCTCTGAGCATCTCGAGCAGTGAGATGCTCAGGCAAGTACTGAGTATTGGTGAGTATGCTCGCTCATCACTAGTAATAAAGCAATATGTGTCATGTGATCAAACTTGAGCTTACTCAGTTTGGACATTTTAGGGGTAAAGGGCGATATTCTTAGAAATGTAAAATATGGTGAATATCCAAGAAGTATCATTTCTCCTTGCAGAGAATTACATGCTAAGCATGCTGATATGAGGAGACTTAAAGCCGCAATGCTCCTCTTGGAAAAATGCAAATTGTTTCTTCAGAGAGGGAGAGGACTAGAACTCTAGTGCCACCTATTGGATGTAGCAATCCTAAAAGTCATTGTCGACCCTTTAGCGAGCCTTGTTACATGACTTAGGATAAAAGCCAAACCAGAATCTCAATTTACAGACACTGTGTTTCTTTTTTTTTTTTTTTTTAAACCATTGAGTTTTGTTATAAACAACTCAATATAAGCTCATCAACTTAAACGTCGTTGATACAACCCTCATCATCATGGTTCATATTTATGTTAGTATAACAAACCAAAGGTATACACAAAAGACATCCTAAACATCAGTAAATTTCACTAAAGTTCACTGATATTTGATCAGGTGCTGTTATTTTTTAAATTTCCAAACGCCCTCCACATCAGAACCACCACCGCCTTCGCTGTCTAATTTATAAATCAAGTATAATCTAGAAAGGATCAGCCTGACACACTTATTCACAGATATATGCTTCTCTTTGAAAATTTCTAAATTCCTCACATCCCATAAACTCTGCATCACACAAATCATAATTAACCATAAGATTCTATTTTTCACACGACCATATGCACCAATTCCAAACATCGCAACATGCCAGTCAATAAAGCTCACACCCACCTACACACTTCGACACACTGCCTGCGTATTCACAGTCCCACATGGTATGCCACACAGTCTCACATCCAACACATCCTTCCCTCGGGCACACATCTGTTCTGGTCAGAACTATTCTCATATGAACCTTTCTCACAGGCAAAATATTGTGCAAGGACATCCGTACAATATCGCTTTGTCAATTAGACATCCCGTGCGTTTCCAAAACTCCATGCAACCGAAACTTCATTCCCTCTCAAACCCACAATATTACATTCCACATCATTCTTATGTATTATTTTCATCACATTCTTAGCCATTCTAAAATCATTCATCGGCACACTCAGTAAATCATGCTTCCTCACAAATTTTTTAATCACCTCATACCAGACCGGACACTTGAAAGCAACAGGCACTCTAGCATCCCTCTTTCTCCAACACAAGCCACATACTATAACATCCAACCAGCACAATAGCTTGCCATATACGCTCCCTTATTTCCTTTATTCAGCAAAATAACAACAGTTTTGATATACTGAAGCCCGAGAAAAATCTCAGTGTTTGGAAAGGCCATGCCACCATGGTGACACGCCTTAAAAAGACTTTCTCTCTTAAGTTTCTCTATTTTACTGCTCCAGAAAAAAAGTAAAAACTAACTTTTCCACTCTTTTTATTTTCCTACAAGTCAATGGAAAACCTGTTGCAATAAAAAGCAAAATCGGAAGAATTACCGCTTTTATGACCAAAATCTTACCACTCAAGGTCAAGTCTCTCAGTCGCCAAAAATTTAACTTACGCTCTATGCGCAATCCACACTCCTCCCAGCTCTCCTTACCTTCCAAGTCAGTTCTTATTAAATTATACTCCCAGCACTTTGATAGCACCCTCCTCACACTTTACCCCCTCCATTTTAACCCCATCATCCCCAAAACATTTAAAACTACATTTATTCCAATTCACTCTAAAGCCTGACGCACCACAGAAAAACTCCAAAAGCAACTTAACCCTATTCATAAATGCAACAATTTCACTCACAGCCCCAAAATCATCCATATATCCAAGAACTTTCACATGCTTCCCACCACTCCCAGGTACCAACAAACCTTGCATCATTTTATCACATCTCACCAAGCACAACAAGGGTTCAAGCACACATACAAACAAGACAGTGGACATGGGACACCCCTGCCTTACACCAGACATAATATTCACTTTTTCACTCAACCACCCATTAACAAGAAACTCACATGACCCACAATCATACAAAGACATTATCTCATTCACAAATTTACTTAGGAAATCCCGTTCTCTCCAGAATTTTAACCGCTTCCCGACCGCCAATGGTAGATAAACGTCGGTGCTTGCTGGGCTTTGTGCAGTGCCGACGTTTATCTACTGTTGGCGGTTTTGTGCCCCCCCACACGTACCTTATAATGCAGGGATCCCAGCGCACAATGCATGCTGCGACCCCCGACCTCATCAAGACCTGATTGGTTCAGGTCCTGATGACGTTAGATCACAGCAGCCAATGAGAGAGCTCGCTGGGAAAAGTTTGTTGTAGCAACAAACTTTCCCAGTGATCTGCCTTATAAAAATGCTGTTTCTCCTCCGATCTCCTGTCAGTGACAGATTTCAGGAGAAGCAGTGTTAAAAGTGCTGCTGGCAACAGCTGTGCCAGGCAGCACTTGTGCTTTAAAGTTAAAAAAACAGTTAAAAACACAGATAAGGCAGGTTTGGTCTAGTAACAGTTAGGGTTACTGTTAGGCTAAAGTTAGGGTTATGTCAATCAGTCACTTGACGTCAGTCACTTGACGTCAGTCAGTCACGTCACATCAGTCACGTCACGTCAGTCACGTCATGCAAAACAGAAGCCGAGGAGACACCATCACATGTTTCTCAACGGAAACATGTGATGGTGTCTCCGCGGCTTCTGTTTTGCATGTTTTGCATATTTCCCATAAGGGATGGGGGCAGTGCTCTAGAATCACTGCGTTGAGAAACACGTGATGGTGTCTCCGCAGTGTTGGATGTTGATCTCCATGAGTTCATTCATCCTCATCTTCACAGTCTTTTACTAGGCATTGCTCCTACCAGCCAGTTTCCTACTCCACACTGATGAGGGGCAATACCCCGAAACAGCTGTCTGTGGATGGATACCATGTTTTGGCATAGGTGGTTTCCTTCATTGGAGACTGCCCTTCCCGTGGTTGTTCCTTCCCGGGGAAAGACCTGGCTGGTCATTGCTTGCGTTGAGAAACATGTGATGGTGTCTCCGCGGCTTCTGTTTTGCATGTTTTGCATATTTCCCATAAGGGATGGGGGCAGTGCTCTAGAATCACTGCGTTGAGAAACACGTGATGGTGTCTCCGCAGTGTTGGATGTTGATCTCCATGAGTTCATTCATCCTCATCTTCACAGTCTTTTACTAGGCATTGCTCCTACCAGCCAGTTTCCTACTCCACACTGATGAGGGGCAATACCCTGAAACAGATGTCTGTGTATGGATACCATGTTTTGGCATAGGTGGTTTCCTTCATTGGAGACTGCCCTTCCCGTGGTTGTTCCTTCCCGGGGAAAGACCTGGCTGGTCATTGCTTGCGTTGAGAAACATGTGATGCTGTCTCCGCGGCTTCTGTTTTGCATGTTTTGCATATTTCCCATAAGGGATGGGGGCAGTGCTCTAGAATCACTGCGTTGAGAAACACGTGATGGTGTCTCCGCAGTGTTGGATGTTGATCTCCATGAGTTCATTCATCCTCATCTTCACGTCAGTCACGTCAGTCACGTCAGTCAGTCACATCAGTCACGTCAGTCAGTCACGTCACATCAGTCAGTCACGTCACGTCAGAGTTTTCTATTTCTGGAAAAAAAAATAAAAACTAATAAAATGGTCCGTCTGTATTATAGTACAGAGGAGGCTTATGCACTTTTATGTTCTGACAGTGAAGAAAGTGCAGTGTCAGATGGCGATGTGGATTTCGTGGGCATTAGTAGCAGCAACAGTGATAGCTCAGAAATGAGCAGTGATTCTGGTCCATCTTCACACACAAGGACCAGTACAACAAGAAGGACAAATAGCGCTTCTGGAGAAATGTCTCCAACTCAGGAAACAAAGCCCAGTACTAGCGCTGTCCCTAGAGCTCGTGAATTGGCGCACGTCAGTGTCCAAGGGGCTTTGCCTCTTGATGTAGCATTTCCCAGATGGGAGGCTTCGGATTTGGCTACTCCATTCATCCCTAATTTTAATGCCATTCCTGGTATAAATGTGGAGGTGGAAAATTTTGGACCAATTATTTTTTTTAATTTGTTTATGACAGATAGCTTGCTAGAGCATATTGTCCTACAAACAAATTTATATACGTCCCAATTCATCAGCCAGATTCCATGATCCTATTATGCTAGGTCAAATTTATGGACACCAACTAATGTCCTAGAAATGAAAAAATTTTTAGGACTTACATTCGCTATGGGGCTTGTAAAAAAAATGAGCATTCGGTCCTATTGGTCCAACCGCCCTGTTTAAGCCAACCCTATGTTTTCTGCCATTCTTCCTAGGACCCGTTATGAAATGCTAATGAGGTTTTGGCATTTTATCAACAATAGTCAATCCCTGCCCAGAGATGCCTCAGAACATGACAATCAGACCCATCATCAAAGACTTAACAGAAAAGTTCTTGAGGCTCTACACGCCAACAGAAAACATTTCCATTGATGAGTCCCTTGTAAAATTCAAAGGAAGACTGCACCTCAAGCAATTTATTTCTTCTAAGAGAGCAAGGTTCGGAATAAAGCTCTATAAAATGTGCGAGAGTTCAATCGGATACACATCTGCTTTTCGCATTTATGAGGGGAAAGATAGCCAACTAAACCCACCAGGATGCCCTACTTATCTGGGGACATCTGGAAAAATTGTTTGGGAGCTGATAACTCCATTTTTACAAAAATTCTATAATCTGTATGTTGACAACTACTACACCAGCATACCCCTATTTAAAAGTCTGGTTGACCATAACATAGGGGCTTGTGGGACTATTCGCAAAAACTGTCAGGGGTTTCCACAATGGTTGGTCAACGAAAAGTTCCGAAAGGGGCAGTCAGAGCTGCTTGCCCTTAAGTATAAGGATAAAAAAGATATTTTTATTCTGAGCTCGTTCCACACAGGTGCCACAAAGGCCACTGCAAACCATCAGGGATCCACTACTCCAAAACCTGTGTCTGTCATTGACTTCAACAAATATATGAGGGGTGTGGACCTTGCAGATCAGGTTCTACAGCCATACCAGGTATCAAGAAAATCATATATCTGGTATAAGAAGTTAGTCATTTATTTGTTTCAGGTGGCCACATATAATTCCTTTGTGTTGTACAGAAAAGCCGGAAATAGAGATACTTTCCTTGATTATCAGGAAAAGGTCATTGAACATCTTGTTTTTGAAAATTTTGTCCCCGCCAATCCTTTAGAATCTGAAGATGTTAGAAGACTCACTGAGCAACATTTTATTGCACTCATTCCAGCAACTGAAACAAGAAAGAACCCCCAGAGAAGATGTTGTGTATGTTCCAAGAGAGGAATGAGGCATGATACCCGCTATTATTGCCCACAATGCCCATCATTGCCAGCCTTATGCCTCCATGACTGCTTTAAAATCTTCCATACAGAACCACGTTTTTAAACTTTTTTGACATTCATTGCAGTCACTTTTGGGGGCTTATGCTGTTCTGGCACCTCAGGGGCTCTGACAATGTGACATGACACCCTCAAAACATTCCAGCAAAATCTGAACACCAATATAGCGCTCCTTCCCTTCCGAGCTCTGCCATGCGCCCAAACAGTGGTTTATCCCCACATATGGGGTGTCAGCATACTCATGACAAATTGCACAACAACTGTTGGGGTCCAATTTCTCCGGTTACACTTTGGAAAGAAAAATTGAGGGCAAAAAGATAATTTTTTGTGGAAATAATATGATTTCTTTATTTTCACGGCTCTACGTTATTAACTACTGTGCAGCACTTGGGCGTTCAAAGTGCCCAATACACATCTAGATAAGTTCCATGGGGGGGTTTAGATTCCAAAATGGGGTCACATATTGGGGGTTTCCACTGTTTAGGCACGTCAAGGGCTCTGACAATGTGAAATGTCACCCACAAACAATTCCAGCAAAATCTGCTCTCCAATATGGCACTCCTCCCCTTCCAAGCTCTGCCATGCGCCCAAACAGTAGTATTCTCCCACATATGGGGTATCGGCGTGCTCAGGAGAAATTGCTCAACAAATTGTATGGAACAATTTCTCCTGTTACCCTTATGAAAATACAAAATATGAAGCTAAAACAATTTATTTGTGAAAAATGTTGCTTTTTTTATTTCCACGGCTCTATGTTATAAACTTTTGTGAAGCACCAGTGGGTTCAAGGTGCTCAAAACAAATCTAGATAATTTCCCTAAGGGGTCTAGTTTCCAAACTTGGGTCACTTGTTGGGGGTTTCCACTGTTTACGCATGTCAGGGGCTCTCCAAACACAACATGGTGTCCGTTATCGATTCCAGCCAATTTTGCATTCCAAAAGTCAAATGGTGCTCCTTCCCTTTCAAGCCCTGCTGTGTGCCCAAACAGTATTATTCTCCCACATATGGGGTATCTGCGTGCTCAGGAGAAATTACTCAACAAATTTTATGGAGCAATTTCTTCTGTTACCCTTATGAAAATGGAAAATATGAAGCTCAACAATTTATTTGTGAAAAATGTTGCTTTTTTTTATTTCCACGGCTCTATGTTATAAACTTCTGTGAAGCACCTGTGGGTTCAAGGTGCTCAATACACATCTAGATAAGTTCCCTAAGGTGTCTAGTTTCCAAAATGGGGTCACTTGTTGGGGGTTTCCACTATTTAGGCATGTCATGGGCTCTCCAAACGCAACATGGTGTCTGCTATCGATTCCAGCCAATTTTGCATTCCAAAAGTCAAATGGCGCTCCTTCCCTTTCAATCTCTGCCGTGCGCCCAAACAGTATTATTCTCTCACATATGGGGTATCGGCATACTCAGGAGAAATTGAAAAGCAAAATGTATAGACCATTTTCTTCTGTTACCCTTGCGAAAGTAAAAAAAATGTCTAAAGGAAATTTTTTGTGAAAGAAAAGGAGATGTTTATTTTTCCTTCCATATTCCATTCATTCTTATGAAGTACCTGAAGGGTTAATAAACTTCTTGAATGTGGTTTTGAGTACCTTGAGGGGTGCAGTTTTTAGAATGGTGTCACTTTTGGGTATTTTCTGTCATATTGACCCCCCAAACTCACTTCAAATGTGAAGTGGTCCCTAAAAAAAATGGTTTTGCAAATTTTGTTGTAAAAATGAGAAATCGCTGGTCAACTTTTAACTCTTATAACTTCCTAACAAAAAAAAATTTTGTTTCCAAAATTGTGCAGATGTAAAGTAGACATGTGGGAAATATTATTTATTAACTATTTTGTGCGATATAACTCTCTGATTTAAGGGCATAAAAATTAAAAATTTGAAAATTGCTAAATTTTCAAAATTTTCACCAAATTTGCATATTTTTAACAAATAAACGCAAGTCGTAGCAAAGAAATTTTACCACTGTCATGAAGTACGATATATTACGAGAAAATATTGTCAGAATCACCAGGATCCATTGAAGCGTTCTAAAGTTATGACCTCATAAAGTGACACTGGTCAGAAGTGAAAAAATTGGCCCGGACACGAAGGCAAAAACAGGTTCTGGCGCGAAAGGGTTAAACAAAAACACATGCGAGACCCTATCAAATGCTTTCTCAAAATCAATTGACAGAACCATACACTTCCGTTTCCTTCTCATGCAGTCCAAACAAATCCCTCATTAACAATATGTTATCACTCATAGTTCTTCCATGCACAGCACACACTTGATCCTCATCCACAACACTACCATTCACCTCATGCATATGATTCACCAACAATTTGCTATAGATTTTGCAATCTGCATTCAGCAATATTATAGGTCTCCAATTCTCTAAATACTTTCTCTCACCTTTCTTATGCACAAGCACAACCACCCCCTCTTTCATTGATTCACAGAACTTACCACTCTCCCACATATACTTACATATCTGAGTCAAATCAGCACACAGAAAATCCCATGCCTTCACATAGAATTCTACCGGCAATCCGTCTTTACCTGGTGTCTTATTCTTTTTAGCACTCTTCATCACATTTTCAACTTCATCCATAATCACGTCCTCATTCAAAATAGCACATTCTCCACTATCCAACTTGTTCTCTAACTCATTCAGCACTTCTGAAACAAGACCAGAATCAATCCATTTTTTATCATATAACTTGCTATAGAACCTATTCACCTCCCTTATCACATTCTCACCTGACACACACAAACCATTCCTATCCAGGATTTTATCCATATCAACCTTTCTCCCATTCATTTTCATAAAAACTAACCTCGTGCACTTTTCATCTTTCTTAAGATGTTGTATTTTGGTGAGATAGATGATTTATTTCCCTTTTTCATCCATAACACGCTTTAATTCACTCTTTGTCTCAGCCAGCAGATCAGACACATCCATCCCACTTTCTCCACACTTTCTTAACCAATCTAAACACCTGTTTAAATCATTAAATCTACTCCGATAAGTAGCAGCTTTTTTATAGCCCCATTTTTTGAAGAATTTTTTGAAACACACATTAACCCAGTCCCACCATTCCAGCACATGCGCAAAATCCCTCTTACATACTCTCCACTCTTTATACTTTATTTTTAATTCATTTATCACATCCTCATCTTCTAACAATCTTACATTCCCCACCCCCTAGATGCCTCATCACAGCTGGAGGACTAAATAAGCCTAAAGCAAGAAAAAGGGAAATCTAAACTGCCCCAGAGCAGACCCCAAAGGAATAGACAGCCTCCACACATGTATTGACGGTGAGACAAGATGAAAGCACAAACACAGGGAGGAAAATAGGCTGAGCAAACGATGGGGCCCACACTAACTAGAAAGGACAGGAAAGGAAAGATACTGTCTGCAATCACGCCAAAAAATCCTGCAAAAATATCCAACACTTCTGATAGCAAAAAATACCCTGAAGTCACTAGACTTCTCCCACTATATCAGCACTCTGGCATATTCTGAGAACAGAGCAAAAAGAGGCCAATCTAATAAGGGACAAAAAGCAAACTAGCACATACAATGACATAAGAGTGGAAATTCAGCACTGCCCCAGCCGAGGCTGGCTGACCACACAAAAAACTGAATAGACCAAACCAAATCAAATGTGGACATAAGCAGAGAACAGCTTACCTTGAGAAGGCAGGAACTGAGCTGGAAACTAAGACCTCAGGAGGCTGGAAAAAATCACCAGCATGGGAATAGGGAGTCAGCTGTCTTAAATCCAGTCTGAGACTCCAGATATCCAATCCTCATCCTCATTATCAGGTGGCAGGTCTATATTAATTAGATCAGCTTCATTACCTCCTGCCACCACCAGAGGGAGCCCAGAAAGAGTACTCACAACTCCTCTGTCAGCACAACCAGCTCCCTAGCCAGAAACCAGAGGCAGACCAGAAAATGAGTTCACAACACCTCATCCTCAGAAGGTCTCGCAAGAGTGAAGTCACCTTGATCTCCACAACTGGCCAACTCCTCCTCAGTAGCTAACCAAGATACACTGGGGGAATTGCCAAGAGAACCCTCCAACTCCCCCTCCCCACAGACATCAGACTGATGAGGGATCTTACATTCAACATCAGCAAGTTCCAAAACTGCCACCTCTGGGCTGGGAGACTCCGTTTGGGGCAGGGCCTTTTCATGTGCATCCATGATTTCAGGTTCCTCAATAAGATCCGGGTCTGCAACTGTGGAATGTCAACAACAGCAGCAGAGGGCATAGCTGCCCCACCCGAGACCTCAGTGTAAGACATAGGACTGATCCTGGCTTTACAGTCCCGATACTTATGGACTTATGGCCCTCCTCACCACAAGCATTATACATAACAGGATTTGTGCAGTCTTTTGCCATATGGCCAGAACCATTGCAATTCCTACAAATTGGCATCTCCTTGCAACTATCCTGGGTATTCCCCAAATTTTTACATCTCCTGCAATACATCTGGGCATCTGGAAAAAACAAAAAAACACTATTTTTCCCAATAAAAAAATTAAGATGCGGGTAATAGATGCCTCCTGGGCCTTGGGAATCCATCCCAAACCTCACAAAAAATTTGTACTTCCCGGTCCAGAGCCCTTCTCCATTCAGGACCCTGTGAGAGTACTGAACATAAATGCAATGTCTTTTCAAAAATAAAGTAATGTCCTCCAGGGAAACAAAAGGGTTGTGCATGAAAACTACAAGTGGGATATCCCCCTTAGAGTACAGCACAGTAAATGTAAGACCTTCCGGCAAAGGATTTGCAACTCCATTTTTCATGGCAGTAAACAAATTCTGGCAAGCCGCCATAGAAGATAGCACCAGCACATACCTGCCTTCCCTCCTAAACTCCTGCAGACATATTATATCAGACTTCCGAATCTTCAGGATGTCATAAAACACCATGTTGACCAAATATCCCAGGGAAAAATGCAACTTTTTATCTTCAGCAATGTCAATCCTGAATCTATTTTTGACCCGGCTATCACCGGTCCCAGAAAATTGAAGTCAGACTCCGATTGTCCACAGCTCCAAGGATCCCCTCCCTGAATCCTCCTGGCTATTTTCCAAAAGCAGCGACCAGCTTAAGCCACCGAAGTGGCGATACCGGAAGGCCAAGAGACAGCACTTAAGGTATTCAGAAAACTTTGCACCTCGTCAGTGCAAAGTGTGAGATCTGGTTTGGCTGTGTGAGAGGCGTCTGACCGATATCCAAGAAGTATCGCTTCTCCTTGCGGAGAATGACATGCTAAGCATGCTGAGATGAGGAGACTTAAAGCTGCAATGCTTCTCTGGGAAATATGCAAATTCTCTCTTCAGAGAGGAAGAGGACTAGAACTCTAGTGCCACCTACTGGAAGTAGCAATCCTAAAAGTCAATGTCGACCCTTTAACGAGCCTTGTTACATGACTTAGGATAAAAGCCGAACAATACTTCTTGGATATCGGTCAGCTGCCTCTCACACAGCCCAACCAGATCTCACACTTTGCACTGACAAGGGGCAGAACCCCGAAACACAGTGTCTGCAAATTGAGATTCTGGTTTGGCTTTTATCTTAAGTCATGTAACAAGGCTCGTTAAAGGGTCGACATTCACTTTTAGGATTGCTACTTCCAATAGGTGGCAATAGAGTTCTAGTCCTCTTCCTCTCTGAAGAGACAATTTGTAAAAATATGGTGGAAATTAAAAGTCTACAAACCCCTGTAAAAATGCCAGGTTTTTGTTACGTAAAAAAATCATACCGTGAAGACTATTTTCAGAACGTTTTCCACTTTGAATGTCACCCTTAATCTGTTCAATTCAATAATGGCATGAAATCTTCTCATTTGGAAAAGAAAAAATAATGAATTAAAATAACTTGGTTGCATAAATATGCACATGTACGCACTTAAATTAATACTTTGTTGTAGTACTCTTTGAATTTTTGACAAATACAAATTCAGTCTTATTGTGTAATAGTCTATAAGCATGGCACATTTAAAATTGGCAATCTGATGCTCCAAATCTGTCAGATTCCAAGGACATTAACTGTGTACAGCTCTCTTCAAACTGACTTAAGATTTTCAGTTAGATTCAGGTCTGGGATTTAGCTAGGTCACTCCAAAACTTTGATCTTTTATTTGCAAAGCCATTCTTTTGTTTATTAAGAGGTAAACTTATGATCGTTATTGTGCTAAAAAGTGAAATTCTCCTTCATATTCAGCTTTTTAGTAGAGGCCTTAAAGTTTTATTGTGAAATTGACTTATTTTGCTGTATGTCTCATAACAGCCTTCTGCACATTTTTTCTTCTTGTCTTTTCATCAATTTTTGAGGGACCTCCAGTTGTAGGTAATAGAAAAATCATAAATGGCACTCCAACGTTGATTGATGAGGTGCCTGGGTAGGGTTCCAATCTGTACGTGTAGTAGTAGTAAGACACTGCACCGAAAAGGATATGCTGCAAAATTAGGTGAACTCATTTACAATGAATCAGTCTGTGGATCAACAGCTAGTAGATATAACATTTCAGCAGATAAATCCTGTATTGTTGCAGTAGTCAAGATTCATTGGGGATGAAACTTATGCGGACTGAAGGTAGTAAAGGTATGTCTACATTAGAGTATGGTGGATAGAAGCCACTGTCAGTCCAGCGCTTGACTGATTACTGAGTCCCTGAACCTCTTTTTATGCTAAGCTCTGGAGAGATGCCCTAGCATTAATAACAGACATTCAATTCTCGGAGAACAGCTTCAAAACAAATTTCTCTGGAAAATCTATGCAAACCAGCGAACTTGAATTTTGCCTGAAATGCTCATGTCTAGTAAGCGTGGTGCTGAAGTACCCATTCTTAAAAATAATGGATTACTGTGTCAAAAAGACCTGGGAGAAATCAAATGGAAGCATTTGAACATAGACACTTAATTGGTCGAATAGTAAAACTTTAGAATCAGGTTTTAAAGAACAATCAAAAATGTGAAAAGGACTTTCAAGAGTTAATAGGAAACTGCACTACTGTGAAAAAGAAGTACTGTTTTTGCATTACATAAAATATGTTTAGTTTATTGTACAGTTAGAAAAACGTTTAATAAAGCTTCAAAACTAGAAATACATAACACTACAAATCTACATCTTAACATAGCGGTCCATATAGGGAACATAATAGGCATTATTGTTAACATTCTAGTCACTTCTATGATTCAAGAACTAACTCATATTATAATTGTGTTCTAAATATATAGAAAACTAATAAGGAAGAAATGGTTCATGTTATTATTATCATTATCACAATTTACGACGCATTATAAACACAAGGGTAAAGTAAAAACATACAATGTAATGGAGAGCTATTAGCAAAGATTTAATTGAATGGCATAAAGCCAAATTATAAATGAATAAAACCATAACAGCACCTTTCTCATATGTGTAGTCATTTTATTCTTTTTAAAGATCTGTTTTTTATCCCACCTTGAGGGCCCCGTGTTTCTCTACAACTCCACAGAGTCCAGTCATGATGCAATAAATAATTCCTCCATAATATTGTCTGTGTTTCAATTGCAGCGTTGGGTATAACATTTAGCCAGTCATTTTTTTCTACAATAAAATGAAGCAAGATAAACAAATTCAATTTATTAAAGAAACAAAGATTTTCTTATTTAAAGAAAGAGACATAAAAGTAGGGTGTTTGCAGCGAAAATGCCTCAAAACTTCCCAAAGAACCACGAAAGGACTCATTACATGACAAAACTATTTGTACTAAGCCTAAATGACTGCACTCTAATTCCGATCATTTTGGTATACCAGAGCACCCGTGAAGCATTGTATTTTAGAAACAGCTTTTTTTATGGTAGACCAATCTATGGGAAAATACGAAGTGTAGCTCCATATACCGTAATATCGCAGGTGTGCATTTGCAAAATTTGAGTCCTTAAATTTTAAATGCTTGCAATGAAAACGTGTTGTATGGTTATATGGTAACATCCAACGAACATGCAAATAGTTGGTTCACATCCATCCTATATGATATCACATTAAGCCTCTTCCACTTCAGTTTGCTGCCACATTGTGTTTTCTTTCATCACTGATTTATGAGCATACCCAAATCTTTTCTGTCTGATTTTGTATTAGTGAACCTGAAAAAATCTAGGAGTGACTATGTATAAAAGTGGAGGCATACAAAGATGCAGCATAGTCACACAGATTTCAACAGAGGATGTGCTAAGACATAATACAACTTGGAATTTGTGTAGAGCTGATATAAAGCAAGTACATAAACCCCACAATTGCATTTTTTGTTTCTTAGGTATTTCTTTTGTTGTAATTTTTGCTATCCTGTACTACTGCATTTCCTGTGTGCAATTGTAACATACATTTGAACCCAATGCAAAAGATTTACAGCATATCTTTCTCTTTTCAGCCAAAGCAATTTAAGATAGTTGGCCTGTGCCACTGATATGTGTGTAAATGTTAAATTTGTTATGGAAAACACAACTAGTGAACTTTTCCTTTGCATTATAGAAATATTTTCTTAACGATTAACCAGCATTTTAATTTTTATTTCAGAAATATAGAATACACATAAAAATAAACAACTTTCTGATATATTGTATCAGAGGAATCCACATCTTTTTCCTCCTGGACTGATCAAACATTCTCAAAATTCTCAATTTACAGTTTAAAACTGTATTCAGTGAAGACAGATTTTTACATTATTGAGATGTAGAATAGAGACGGTAAGAGGAGGGAGGAGCTAGAGACAGAGCACCCTCTCCTAATTCCACCACTCCATAGAATCTTGTAGATTGAAAGATCAATCCTGGCAGAGAAAGAAGCAAATTTCTTTGATAAAATATATTAGAAAGTTGCTTATTTTCATGTGAACTATTGAATTATGACACAAACATGATAGCAATGATTACTCTTTGACCATAATTTTTTCAAAGCTAATCTTTATTCAACTTTGTACTTTTGATATCTGTTCTTTTTTCCAATGTAAATATCCAGATAAAATGCCCAAAATTGTGGTATTTCTGTTTATTTATCCAAATAATAAACAAACAATAGAAAGATAACTTCTAATAGTCAGTATGATCCATTATTCAAGATGAGCAGAACGATCGATGGAGAATCAAGTTTCAGTGGAATTAATTGAAATTTGAGGTTTCATGTGAATTAAAACATTTTGAGATTCAATTGGCGGTTTGTAAAAAAAAACATTGCCCTGCACCATTTCTCACACTGCTTAAGCATTGCAAAGCATGTGAATGTGATTTTGCATTGTCATGCACACTTCCCCATAATTGGAGATGGGAGAACCCGAACAGTAAAGTTTGGCGTCTATACTGAACAGCCATTGTTTGGGCACAGACACCGAACACGGATTTCAACAGGAAGTTCATGTTACTGTTCTGGTTCAGCAAACACTGCTTCTGATCGGTGGCAAAATCATTACCACCGGTCAGACTGCCGCAGTTTCCACGCTGTGAAATGACAGCGTGAGCCCGCAGCTGTGGTCGGAAGTATTAAATTTACCTCCAGTTACTAATAACAGCGAGAGCAGGCAGCGGCTTATGTAATAGCCAGAGCCCGCGCTCTAAATAAATAAAATAAAATAAAATGGCATGGGTTCCACTGTATTTTTGAGAACCAGTCAGGCAAAAGTGACAGCTGGGAGCTGCAACCCTCTTTGGCTTTTTAGCACAGTACTTCCAGAGACTTTTTGGCACAGAACTCCCAGACGAAAGCTTTCAGAGTGCACACAGAGGCTGTCCACAACCTCAAACAGTCACACTCCAAACTCCACTATGGTGAAGCCCAAAGATCCGTCGAAGGACAACAGAAACAAAATTGTAGCCCTCCACCAGGCTAGGAAGACTGAATCTGCAATAGGCAAGAAGCTTGGTGTGATGAAATCAACTGTAGAAGTAATAATAAGAAAATGGAAGACATACAAGACCACTGATAATCTCCCTCAATATGGTGCTCCACACAAGATCTCACCCCGTGGTGTCAAAAAGATCACAAGAACGGTGAGCAAAAATCCAAGAACCACATGGGGGGACCTAGTGAATGACCTGCATAGAGCTGGGACCACCGTAACAAAGGCTACCATCAGTAACACACTACACTGCCAGGAACTCAGATCCTGAAGTGCCAGATGTGTCTCCCAGCTTAAGCCAGTACATGTCCGGTCCTGTCTGAAGTTTGCTAGAGTAGAGCTGTTTGGTGGAAATAAAACTCGTCATGTTTGGAGTAAACAGAATGCTGAGTTGCATCCAAAGAACGCCATACCTACTGTGAAGCATGGGTGTGGCAGCATCATGCCTTGGGGCTGTTTCTCTGCATAGGGCCCGGGACTACTGATCTTTGTACATGAAAGAATGAATGGGCTCATGTATCATGAGATTTTGAGTGCAGACCTCCTTCCATCAGCAAGGGCATTGTAGATGAAATGTTGATGGGTCTTTCAGCATGATAATGAACCCCAACCACACCGCCAGGGCAATGAAGGAGTGGCTTCGTAAGAAGCATATGAAGGTCCTGGAGTGGCCAAGCCAGTCTTCAGATCTCAACCCCATAGAAATCTTTTGGAGGGATTTGAAAGTCTATGTTGCCCAGCGACAGGCCCAAAACATCACTGCCCCAGAGGAGATCTGCATGGAGGAATGGGCCAACATACGACCAACAGTGTGTGCCAACCTTGTGAAGACTTACAGAAAACAATTGACCTCTGTCATTGCCAACAAAGGATATGTTACAAAATATTAAGATGAACTTTTGTTAATGACCAAATACTTATTTTCTACCATAATTTGCAAAATAAATCTTGCCAAATCAGACGAGGTGATTTTCTAGATTTGTTTTCTCATTTTGACTCTCATAGTTGTGGTCTACCTATGATGTCAATTACAGGCCTCTCATCTTTTTAAGTGGGAGAACTTGCACAATTGGTGGATGACTAAATACTTTTTTTCCCCACTGTAAATCATTCCATAGTAGCTCTTGCAGTATGTTTTGGGTCGATGTTCTGCGGAAAGGTAAATCTGTGGCACCAGTCTCAAGTCTTTTGCAGTATTTTAACAGGTTTTCCTCTAGGATTGCCCTGTATTTAGCCTCATACATCTTCTCATCATCTCTGACCAGATTCTCTTTCTCTGCTGAATAAAAGCATCCCTACAGCATGATGCTGTCATCACCAAGTTTCACATTGGTTATGATATTTTTGGGGCTATGTGCAGCATTAGTTTTCTGCTAAATATAGCATTTTTCAATTAGTCTAAACAGTTGTACTTTTGTCTCATCTGACCAAAGCACCTTCTTCCACATGCTTGCCCTTACATGTATGTTTGCAAACTGCAAATGAGACATCTTACGGCTTGCTTTGAAAAATGGCTTTCTCATTTTGACAATAGCATAAAGGCCAGATTTTTGGAGTACATGACTAATAGTTGTCCTGTGCGCATATTCTCCAACCTGAGTTGTAGATCTTTGGAACTCCTAAGAGTGATCATAGGCCTATTGGTTGCTTCTCTAATTAGTGCTCTCCTTGATTGTGATGTCTGTTTAGGTAGATGGCAATGTCTTGGTAGGGTTATTATAATTTTAGGAAATTCAACTTGAACTTGATCATCTGCAGATCAATTTTCTATCTATCTATCTATCTATCTATCTATCTATCTATCTATCTATCTATCTATCTATCTATCTCCTATCTACAGTCCTAAAGTTAAAGATGACAAATTTCCTTTCTATTTTAGACAAAAAAAATGACATTTTATTCATTTTAAAATTTACAAATAGAAATATGGGTCATTGCAAAGGTTTGGGCACCCATGAAAATTTGTGTGCTCAGATAACTTTTACCAAGATTTCAGACCTTAATTAGCCTGTTATGGTTATGACTTGTTTATTTTCATCTTTAGGAAAGGCAAGGTGATGCAAATTTCCTAGTTTTATAAAAAACTCAGCCTTCTCTAACCTTGTGCCAAGAAACAGCAGCCATCGGTTCTTCTAAGCAGCGGCAAGCACTCTAAAATTGAAAACGGTGAAGGCCCACAAAAAAGCAGAAGGCTGTAAGAAAATAGTAATGCGTTTTCAAGCTGCTCTTTGATCACTTCAAAATAAAATTAAGAATTGGCAGTTAACAGGAACAGTGATGGTCAAGATAAGGTCTGGAAAGCCAAGCAAAATTTCAGAGAGAGTTGCTTGTAGGACAGCTAGGGAGGCAAACCAGAACTCCCAATTGACTGCAAAAGACATTCAGAAAGATTCAGCAAACTCTGGAGTTGTGGTACATTGTTCTACTGTTCAGAGACAAATGCACAAATATGGCCTCATGGAAGAGCCATCAGAAGAAGACATTTCCTGTCTCCTCTCCCAAAAACTCAGAGTTAGAAATATGCAAAAGAACATTTAAACAATCCTGATGCACTTTGTAAACAAGTCACGCAGACTGATAATATTAAAACAGATCTCTTGGCTACAATGATCAAAAGTATAAGAGGAGAAAAAAGGGCACAGAATTTCAGAAAAATAATGTCTCGCCAACCATTAAGCATGGGGGTT
The DNA here is from genome assembly GCF_039654945.1 of Dendrobates tinctorius. Lineage (NCBI taxonomy): Eukaryota > Metazoa > Chordata > Amphibia > Anura > Dendrobatidae > Dendrobates > Dendrobates tinctorius. The sequence continues at coordinate 18,764,427 of NW_027361672.1, forward strand.
GATCTATCATCCTTTGGGGTTTTGTTTCATCCAATGACATGGGAAACATTTCACGGGTCGAGGGAAGAATGGTTTAAATTAAATTTCAATGTAGTGTCTGCTCGTGCCTCCACATAGTTCCCCTCCTCTCACTTCCCCAGCCCTGGGGCGGTCCTCGCTTGCTCCCTCCTCCTTCCCTGTTGCCTTATGCATGTGTACTCCTCTATTCGTAAAGCGGCAGCTCGCACACATGGTAAGATGCCTCCAGCTTACAGCTGGGAGGCATTTAGTTAATGTGTACAAATGCAAGGTGTCTCCCAGCCAATAGCTGTGAGGCATCTTGTATAAAAGGCACTCTCTCCAATTGGGAGGTGCCTGAGCAACTCCTATAGTTACTGTTAGCTGGTTTAGTGTGTGAAACTGTGTGTTTCTAGTTTCCTGTCCCTAGTCTCTTAATGTTTCTTGTATCCTGTATCCAGTAAGTCCTGTATAGTTACTCCTTGTTCCTGTGTCTACTTTGGTGGTGCCTGTAACCTATAACTGTATCAATGGTACCTGAACTGACCTCAACACTAGAGGCTCCAGTCAACACCAAGGTAGCTTCTTAGTCACACCCCTCCAGTGTAAGTCCGGTCTGTGGCACAATGGGTCCACCAACCATGTGCACTACCTACGTGCATGAAAGTTTGTTCAGGCCATGGACTCCGCTGATTCCAAGGTTCCCCAGGTCTCGGACCTCTGCCAAGAAGCCTCAAGTCAGCATGACCAGCAAGAATTTTTTTTCATATTTGAGGACTTTAACTAATGGCTTGGATGCTCTGACCATGACCATTTTTTCACTCTAGCACAAGTTGCCAAAGATGCTGGTGATTCTATCCTGCCTGCAACTTTATACCCCTGGAGCCAATCTCCACTTATCGACATCTTCCCTGATTCAGCGGAGACCCTGAATAGTGCCTTGGATTATTGAACCAGTGCACCCTGCACTATGAAGTTTTGACCTTTCAGTACTTGACTGATTTGGTTAAAGTGGGAACCAAAGAGTTGACATGTGAAAGAAAACTGGCGCATCTGGTTCCATCTTTCCAAAGGTCACTCTATCCTCAGTCTCCTGAAACAGCAGTCCTAGCAGAGCCCATGCAGGTTGATCGAGTTAGGCTTGCACTGCGGCAGCCAGAGAATGGTCATGCCAAGGGAATGTGCTTTGGCTGTGGTAGCATTGAGCACTTTATTTGCGACTGTCCTAAGAGATCTAAACTACTAAACCTATGGCCTGTGGGAGAAGTCTTCCTAGGCAGGAAAGGAAACTTTTCATCAATGACTGTGAATGTTTCTGTGTTTTGTGAAGCTGTCCAATTTAATGAGACAGCCATTCTTGACTCTGGTTTGATGGGAAATTTCATGCAACAGGCTGTAGTGGATCAGTATTGACATCTTCTGAATCTACTGCAAGTTACATCCATTGAGAGGAAGGACCTACCTGAACTAGTCAAATTCATCACTGAACTTATTGTCCTCCAGATAGATGCACTCCATTCAGAGAAAATTGCTTTCTATATGCTGGCTAGCATTTTTTCACCCCCTGCTAATCCAGTCCTAGATTGGAAGTCCAGTGAGGTGCTTCCTTGGGGAAAGTTGTGTCACAAGGGGTGCCTGTTTCCAGTGCTTTCAGCTAAGTTGCCTGTGTTGCCATCATCTCTGGCAAGCGATGGTTCAAATGGTCTGTGTCCTGTAAACCTCCTGCCTGAAGGACATAATCTGGGTGAGACCAATGTGATGATCGGCCCTGAGAAGGTATCATCTAGTTCCACGTGGTCGCAGGAAGGCAATGTCAAGGTGTCTCATGAGTTTCTGCTCTCCACCAACCAGGAGGAGGTGTCTCAGTGCTTCTTCGCTTCTTCCAAATGGACAGCTATTCCTGCCAGACTGAAAGGAACTAAGCAACTAAATCTGTTTCCAAATCATCTCTGTTCTGCTTCGAGGATGTCCCGCTGGTAAGAGGCATCCTGGCAAAGAAGAAGGTGGGACACATAATCTTTCTTCCAGTGGCTTGGAGAGACCGTGGTCCTGATGATAGATCGTGGGAGTTCAGTAAGAAGAATCTGGCTTCATTTTCTCTTCAATGAGTCATCAGGGTTTGAATAGTGAGATAAAGGAGGGTACTGTAGCATCTGCTGACACCTCTGCGTGGTTTTCCTCCTCTCACCATGATGAGATCCCAGCTTACTCCCCACCCCGGCCCCATTGTGGTTCTCACGTGCTTCCTCTTCCTTCCCTGTGCATGCCACACTGTGTTCCAGTGATGTGCCTAGTTAATGTTGTGTAGTTTAATGTTTGCAACTTTATGTTGCTAGGTTCCTGCCCTAGTCTGTTAATGTTTTCCATGTCCCATTAGTCCTGTACAGTTCATCCTTGTTCCTGTGTCCACTTCAGTGGTGTCCATACCCTGTAACTAGACGAACAGTACCTGAACAGTTTCCTGAGACTAGTGTGTCTAACCTGTCTCAAGTGACTGACCTGTCATATCTGGGAATCTGATTAATGGCTTAGACCCTTGGGGTCAGCTGCTCTTGATGGTCATTGCCTTGAAATGGCACCTGGCAGCTCCCTGCTGCACAAGCCTGAGTTCACCACTAGTGGCTCCAGTGATCACCAAGGTAGCTGCTTAGTCATGCTGCTCCAGGGCAAATCTGGTCTATGGCACACTGGGTCCACGAACCACAAAGCCAATTGCATGCATGACATTAAACAAATTCTTGATGCAAACATAACACCATCTGTGAAAAAGCTGACGTTGAAAAGAGGATGACTTCTATAAATGTATATTGATCCTAAACTGATGTTAAGATCCACAATAGGCACAAGCTGTTGGTTTTAAAATGGCCATCACAGTCCCCTGATCTGAACATCAATGAAAATCTGTGACTAGACGTCAAAATAGAATTGCATGCAAGATGATCCAGGCATCTCACAAAATTGGAAGAATGTTCCAAGTATGAATTGATGAAAATCCCTCAAACAAGAATTAAGACTTGGCTGGTTACAAAAAGCGTTTACAAGCTGTGTTACTTTCAAAAGGGGGTGATACTAAGGACTAAACATGCAGGGGGCCCAAACTTTTTCCCTCTGCCAATTTTCCTTTTTGTAATTTTTAAAATGTAAAAGATGAAAATATACTTTTTTTGCCTAAAATGCAAAGGAAATGTGTCATCATCTTTAATTTTAGGCTTTTTAGAAATCAATCCATCTTCCCTTGCTTAACTGTTCACAATAGCAGTAATTTTGACTAAGGGTGCCCAAAGGTCTACATGCCACTGTTTGTACTGTATACATATATATATATATATATAAATAAATGTATATATATACACATACACGTACTGTATACATATGCTCAACATACATAGTTATATAACAATAATATTATTTTTATTTCAATATATGATTTAAATCTTTTGTGATTATTATGATTTTCCATCTCTCAATTATTTCTTTGTCAAAACAAAACCCTTTGTCTCATAATAATGACTTTTAAAGTAATGATTTGGGGCGTTTGGGATATTATTTTATTATTTTTTTTGTTAGCCCCTGAGGTTTATACATTGCTTATGTTACATGCCTATCTTTTTTTCCAAACTCATAGTAGATTGAGACAAATAATTAAAAAAAGAAATAATGAACACATTCTGAGAAGGAATAGTTAACAATCTGATTATTGCACATCAAAATTACAAAGCCTTTAAAGACAAACAGTTTCTAATGGCTTTCAGGTAGAGCTATTTATTTATGCAATTAAAAGCAACATGCAATTTCTAATAATTAGTAGATAATAGTTTTCTGCTAAGTACTCTGCAAAATTGCCTTCTGTGCTGCGTTCATTCTGCAGGGAACCAGTAAAAAATAGACAATAAAATGCTTGGAAATATGCAGTGTTAAGACCATTTCTGGCACTACTGTAGGGGTTTATTGTTTCAAAATAATACTGTAGGTGGACTATTTTAGGAATTTATTCAGGTGTCTTACACACTTTGTAAAGTCTAGAGAAATTCTAACTTCTAGTCACTTACTATTTTAACTTTATCTTGGTAATGTTATTCTATTAATAAAAACAAGATGCAGATGACATTTAATGAGACATTAAATATTTAGTACAATAATCAGCTCCAGTATAGTCTATGAGAGTGCATTAGTATTTTAGGCAAATATTAAGTAGAATGGAAGACTGTAGGAACAGGAAAGCTCATTGCTGTGCTGTTTGTAGTCTTTTGCTCATACATAGAAGGGTATTTTGTGAACTATACTCATTTTTTACTAAATTAATGTTATATTACAGGTCGTTTACTATACAAAAACTGTTTGAAGTTTTTTTAAACATTTTTTTGCACTACACTAACACCAAATGATGTTGCTTACTAGTGTACCTATAAGCAAGACCTTCTGTCTGGCTCTTGAATTGTGTAGGACAAAGGACCAAGCCACTTTTTAGGTTTATGACCAGGCATTTATTTTGAAATCTGACCAATATCACTTTATGCAGTTATAACTCTGGAGCGCTTCAACGTAATCCCACTGATTATGAGATTGTTTTTCATGACATATTGTACTTTATGATAGTAAAATTTCTTCAAAAGTTCTTGTGTTTATTTGTGGAAAAAATTTAAATTTTGCAAAACTATTTTTTTAAGGACCACCTCACATTTGGAGTTACTTTGAGGAGTCAATATAACAGAAAATACCCAAAAGTGACACCATTCTAAAAACTGCACCCCTCATGGTGCTCAAAACCACATTCAAGAAGTTTATTAACTCTTCAGGTGCTTTATGAGAATTAAAGCAATGTGGAAGGAAAAAATGAACATAAACTTTTTTTCACAAAAATTTTACTTTGGACACAATTTTTTTTTACTTTGTCAAGGGTCTCAGGAGAAAACAAACCACAATATTTGTTGTGCAATTTCTCCTGAGTACACCGATACCCCTTGTGTGGAGGAAGACTACTCTTTAGGCGCACGGCAGTGCTCGGAAGGGAAGGAGCACCATTTGAGGTTTTGAACGTGTAAAACTTGATAGAATCGAGAGCAGACGCCATGTCGCGTTTGGGGAGCCCATGGTGTGCCTTAATAGTGGAAACCCCCCACAAGTGACACCATTTTGGAAACTAGACCCCCCAAGGATCTTATCTAGATGTGTGGTGAGTACTTTGAACTTTCAAGTACTTCACAGTAGTTAATAAAGTAGAACCGTGAAAATAAAAAAATCATATTTTTTCCTCAAAAATGATCTGCTTGCCCCCAATTTTTTATTTTTTCAAATGCAACAGGAGAAATTGAACCACAAAAGTTGTTGTGCAATTTGTCCTGAGTATGCTGATACCCCATATGTGGGGATAAACCACTGTTTGGGTGCATGGCAGAGCTTGGAAAGGAAGGAGCGCAGTTTGACTTTTTCAACGCAAAATTGGCTGGAATTGGGATTGGACGCCATGTCGCATTTAGAGAGCCCCTAAGGTGCCTAAACAATGGAAACTCCCCACAAGCGACAGACACCATTTTGGAAACTTGACCCCTAGATGTGTGTTGAGCACTTTGAACACCCAAGTGCTTCACAGAAGTTTATAACATAGAGCCTTGAAAATAAAAAATCATATTTGTTTCCACAAAAGTGATCTTTTGCTGATATCCCATATGTGGGGGTAAACCACTGTGATCACCTTACTGTGATCTTTGGGAGGCAGAATAAACAAATCCACAAAAGGTGAAGAATTGGTTTTAATTGTTACACCGGTCCTCAATCGGTATAAGTGATTAGGCGACTTTATTCTTTGGGTCGGCATGATTACAGTGATACCAGATTTATATTCTTTTTTTATGTTTAGCTTCTGTCACACACAAAAAGGCGCTTTTTTCGTAAGAAGTTTTTGAATCGCCACATTTGAAAGCTGTAATTTTTACATATTTCGGATTGTGTTTTGCGAGACAAGTTACTTTTTTATTGGTACCATTTTTGGGCACGTGACATTTTTTTATCGCTTTCTATTCCGATTTTTGTAGAGGCAGCATGAAGAAAAAACAGCAATTCAGGAATTGCTTTTTTTCTTTTTTTCTCTGTTCTGCATGTGGTAAAATTTGTAAGGCAGCTTCATTCTTCGAGTCAGTATGATTAAAGCGATGCCACATTTATCTTTTTTATGTTTTTACATTTTTACACAATAAAAACTTTTATAGAAAAAAAACATTTTTTGCATTGTTTTATTTTGAGAGCGATAACTTTTTAATTTTTCTGCCGATAGAGCTGTATGGCAGCTTGTTTTTTGTGGGACAAGATGGCATTTCCAGATATAATATTTTTATTTACATTCGCCTTTTTGATCACATTTTATTCCACTTTTTCCAAGCGGTATGATGATAAGGCATAATTTGCTACTTTTTCGTGTTTTTTATGGCGTTCACTGAAGGGGTTAAATAGTGTGACACTTTTATTGATTAGATTTTTCTGCATGCGGCGATACCACACATGTACTTTTTTTGTTTATTTACAAAAAAATTACATAAAAATGTGTATAGATTAGTTTTTTTACTATTATTCATTATTTTTTTAATTTTTTTTTACATATTTTTAAAAAAGTGTTTTCTTGTTTACCTAGTCCCTTTATGGGACTTTCACTTTTTGCACTTTGATTGCAGGTATAATACATTGCAGTGCACCAACATTGCAGTGCATTATACCTATATTGAAAGCATCTGACACCATGCTGTGAGCATGGTCTCAGAGGCTTTCCATAGCTTGATGACCTGGAGGTCATCATGACAACCCCAGGTCACCATGGCAATGATCAGGCCCTGCGAAGGGGTCGCAGGGGCGCCAATCTGAAGGCAGAGGGATCTCCCATCCATCTGCCTCCCTGCTGAATGCTGCAATCACACTCGATCGCAGCAATTAGGGTATTAACAGCCAGGAGCAGCGCGGACACCGCTCCTGCCTGTTAGTGCAGAATTTACACCGGACCATGAAGGACTCTGTCCGTCGTTGGACATTAAGGGGTTAATGAAACTTTCCAATTCATGGCAGTGTGAAATCTAGCAGTGCCCATTCACAATACATGTCTTCTGGCACTGATTTCATTCTTGTGCTTGTCTGGGCAACTGATCTTGGCTTGGCATAAGGAGATTGGAGTAGATCAGTTTCTTGCATTCAATATGTAGCTAGCTTTAATCGGTGATATGCAATCTTTTAGAACATATTCTAAATGTTTCATAATTTTCCACATAGATCATGTATGTATTTTTAATGGGGAGAGAGAAATAAGTTTTTGGCATAAACATCTGGTGGTGATCCTTCCCTGAGAACAAATATATCAGGTATTAAAATGCAGCATGGCCTATCATTCTCCACCCACCCCCAACTTACCTATCAGGCTAGAGTTGGGAATCTTCATACTTAGTGGATTGGTTGTCGGGTTTGGTCATCAGTAATGTACAATGTGTGACTATCTTTAGAAATACTGTCTGTATTTTGACTTGAGTCTGCTGTATGTAAGTATTCTGACTGGAGTAATATTTATGACAACACACAGAGGAGCACGCCACTATAAACCTCACCTGAATCATTCAGAGGCATATGCCCCACACTCCATCCCACCCTTGCATCAAAAATGATATGAAAAATGCTATAGTTTTTAAGGTTTTCCAAGTGTTGTAGTGAAGACACAAAGTGTCAGGTGATTCTTATACTATAAACAGATAATATTTTATCTAGAGATATAAAACATTCATTTTTATCATCTTTTCTATCATTTTAGCTTTTCATGTGCAGCTGTACTTTTATGTTACAGATCCACTTGACACTTCTACTAATAGCATCATTTTCATTTCATATTCTTCTATCATCCTAACAGTTTTATAAACATTACTGTTATTGGCTCCATAGCAGGCTACCATTGTACTAATTACAATAATATTAATACTACAGCCATCACCGTCGCTACGTTCAATGTCACTTCTGTTACTATTGATTCTTATCGCTTCTGCTGCTACTTCATATGACTACAACAAACGTTTACTTCTTGTAGTTCTTCTACTGACTTATGGTACTATAGCACTGTAGAAAATGAAGGGAAATGTCACTATTTATAAGCGCATAATGTAAGCATTCATTTCAGGTAATTGAATTGTTAAAATCTACAAACAAGGTATTTTGACTTTATGCTACTCCCCTGTACTGACTTAGGTATCAACTTTTAGTTCCTTCCCTTAAGACTAGTTCCCTTTGTGCAGTACTCTACCTTAAATATCATCACCCAAGGCCTTTTAAAGTTGACTCATATAGATATGTACAGTCTAAATATTCAGAAATTTGGCATTCAGTTCCATATATACTTATGCTGTTTGCCTCAATATTATTTTACCGTATCTGACTAATCATCTATTCAGAAAATTAATGCTTGTTTATCATCTTTCTGCATTTACTTCCTAGTTCAGTTTTGCAGTCAACAATTTATCTGTTGTAATCATACAACTCCTCTCTGCTGTTCTGCTGCTATGCACAGTACAATTCTGCCGCAACAATGTGTAATATTTTCTGGAAGCAAGTATCTAGTTTGGATGTTCATCAATTCTGTCTTCAATTAACCACATGTTTGCTTATTGTCTACTTCTCTGCCATTGACTATTTGTCTGCTGATAGCATACAAATCTGCTATTAATCATTTATTTGTTTAAGTACTGGAATAACTATACATGTAAAATTCTTAATTATATCAACACTCCTAGCTCTGTATGATCTGGAGTTTCCTGCTCTGTTTGTCTGTCTGCTACCCTGCATACCTTGCTTTCACCACATGCCGTCAAGCAAATCCAGCTCACTGTGCCATTGCCTTCAGCCTGTGTTGCTTGCTCTGACCAGTGACTTTGAGAATTAATTTTACAAGGTGAGCCTATAACTCTTTTTATGATCTGGATATGGTTCATGTGAGATAGGCTCAATTCATGCTATTTTTACAGTGGACATTTGCTATACAATGCTGAATATAACTGTATCCATAAGCCCCAATTTACTGGAGAAAAGCCAAAAAAGTTCTCTTTGGTCTTCTTTGGGCTGATATATGATATGCCAGTAAACTTTTTCAGCAGTATAAAAAAGGGTAGTTTGCCACACCATTCTATAAAAATGCATTTTAAATAAAGTATACTGTGTGGTATGCTTTATTAACCATCGGTAGGAAGAATCATATACCGACTTCGATATTGATTGAAATGCTGCCGTGTTTCAGAGTAAACATATATTGGAAAGCCAGCCAAGGACTAAGAATCTCATAAGACTAGTCTGAGGCAAGTCCTCAGCGTCTTCTCCCTGCTCTTCTTCCCATGACTGACATATATGCACATATAGAGAGAGACCTGCTAATTATGGGGAGCAAAATACAGGAGATCATATTTCAAGGCCTCTTCTATACAGTATTGTTTTCTAACATTCTACATCAATTCAGAAAAAAGCATAAATGGCATTATTTATTGACTGCCCAAAGAATATAAACATCTGGGCAGTCCACACTTGAGTCTACTTTCAAGTTTTAAAATATTAATGCATTCTAAGTAGATTTAACAAGATGATGCAGATATGGGGGTGGGGAGATGGCTTTCAGACATAAATGACTTGCGAAAGTATGCATCCAATTTGACTTTTTTACCTATTTTGTTACATTGTAACCTGGGTTTAAATATTTTTGTAATACAACTTGTGAGTGATGCATCAACACTAAATTGTCTAAGCTGGTGAAGAGAAGTGAGAAAAATATAGTCATAAATTAAATTTGTGGGATCAAATAACTAAAAATTGGCATGTGCTGTGAAGTCCCCAAATATTCCAGTGCAAGCAATTACCTTCATAATTCAAATGCTTAGTGAAAGGAAGTCCACCTGTGTGCATGCTAAGTGTCACATGGTCTGTCAGTATATACACACATTTTCTGAAAGACCCCATAGGCTGCAACACCATTAAGCAAGAGGCACTGCTAATTAAACACCACCTTGAAGATCAAGACCTCCAAACATATCAAGGACAAAGTTGTTGAGAAGTGCAAGTCAGGGATGGGTTATAAAAAATATCCAAATCTGTGATTATCTCCAAACACGCATCAAATGGAAAGAACAAGGTTCCAGAACAAACCTGCCAATAGAGGACCACCACCAAAATACCCAGTCCAAGCAAGGAGGGCATTAATCATAAAAGTAGCACAGAGACCAAAGGTAACCCTGAAAGAGATACAGAGTTCACAAACAGAGACTGTAATATCTATCCAAACACAACAAGCTGTACACTCTATAGAGGTGGCCTTTATGGAAGAGTGGGCAGAAAAAAAGCCTTTACTAACATGCAAAAATTGGAAGGCTCATTCTGAATTTGTCAACAGACTTGTGGGGGACTCCCCAAATGTACGGCGGAAGGTGCTGTGTTGAGATTAGATCAAAATTTAACTTTTTGGCCACCAAGGTTAATGCTGTGTCTTGTGCCAAAGCAACACAGCTCATCACCCCAAGAACACCATCCTCATAGTGAAGCATGGTGGTGACAGCATCATGCTGTGAAGATGCTTTTTAGCAGCAGGACAGGGAAAATCATCTTAGTCGAGGATAAGATGGATGGTTGGATGGTACAAAATAGAGGGATATTCCTGTGCAAAACTTGTTTCAGTCTGTCAGTGATTTGAGACTCAGATGGAGGTTCACCTTGCAACAAAACAATGACCCAAAGCATACTGCTAAAGCAACAATTGAGTGGTTTAAGGGGATATGTGTACATATTTTGGAGTGGCCTAGTCAAAGACCAGACCTTAAATTCAATTGAGATCCTGTAGTCAGACTTGAAGATTGCTTTTCATCAGAGGAAACCATATAACTTGAAGGAGCAGAAGCAATAAAGCCTTGAGGAATGGGCAAAAATCCCAGTGGCAAGCTATAGAAAGCTCATACAGGCTTATCCAAAGTGACTTGCAGCTGTACCTGCTGCAAAAGGAGGCTTTAGAAAGTACCGACTTTAGGAAGGGAATAGTTATGCACACTGAAGTTTTCAGTTATTTTGTCCTATTTGTTGTTTGCTTCACAAAAAAAACAAATATTCACAGTTGTAGGCATATTCTTTACATGAACTGATGAAAATGTAAAAAAAAAGTGAAATTTCAGGTAGCGAGGTAACAAAATGCAAAAAAGGCCAAAAGGGGGAATACTTTCTCAAGCCACTGTAGCTAAGCTTCTCAGAGAAAATATAAACATGGTTTATTAACACCTTTATTTTCTCAATTCCTGTATACACAGTGCTAAATTTTGCCACAAAAAACTGGGAAAACTTATTGAATCGCGTATAAGCCTAGGGTGGAAAATACAGCAGCTACTGGTAAATTTCAAAAATTAAAAATAGATACCAATAAAAGTAAAATTAATTGAGACATCAGTAGGTTAAATGTTTTTGAATATCCATATTGAATCAGGAGCCCCATATAATGCTCCATACAGTTCATGATGGGACCCATAAGATGCTCCATACAAAATACGCCCCATATAATGCTGCACAAAGGCTAATAATGGCCCCATAAAATAATATTCCCCATATGCTGCTCCATAAAGGTTATGGCCCCATATGCTGCTCCATAGATTACAGTTGTGGCCAAAAGTATTGACACCCCTGCAATTTTGTCAGATAATACTCAGTTTCTTCCTGAAAATAATTGCAAACTCAAATTCTTTGGTATTATTATCTTCATTTAATTTGTCTTAAATGGAAAAACACAAAAAGAATTGTCCTAAAGCCAAATTGGATATAATTCCACACCAAACATAGAAAAGAGGAGGCATTCAAAGAAAAAAACACGGTCCCTACAGTCAAACATGGCGGAGGTTCCCTGATGCTTTGGGGTTGCTTTGCTGCCTCTGGCACTGGACTGCTTGACCGTGTGCATGGCATTATGAAGTCTGAAGACTACAAACAAATTTTTCAGCATAATGTAGGGCTCAGTGTGAGAAAGCTGGGTCTCCCTCAGAGGTCATGGGTCTTCCAGCAGGATAATGACCCAAAACACACTTCAAAAAGCACTAGAAAATGGTTTGAGAGAAAGCACTGGAGACTTCTAAGGTGGCCAGCAATGAGTCCAGACCCGAATCCCATAGAACACCTGTGGAGAGATCTAAAAATGGCAGTTTGGAGAAGGCACCCTTCTAATATCAGGGACCTGGAGCAGTTTGCCAAAAAAGAATGGTCTAAACTTCCAGCAGAGCATTGTAAGAAACTCATTGATGGTTACCGGAAGTGGTTTTGGCTAAAGGTTGTGCAACCAAATATTAGGCTGAGGGTTCCAATACTTTTGTCTGGCCCATTTTTGGAGTTTTGTGTGAAATGATCAATGTTTTGCTTTTTGCTTCATTCTCTTTTGTGTTTTTCATTTAAGACAAATTAAATGAAGATAATAATACCAAAGAATTTGTGTTTGCAATCATTTTCAGGAAGAAACTGAGTATTATCTGACAAAATTGCAGGGGTGTCAATACTTTTGGCCACAACTGTATGTCCCCATAAGATGCTCCACAGATTATGCCCCCACAAAGGCTCAGGGCCCCAGCACCTGCGATATTCACCTGTCTCTGTTCCATCGCTGCGCCCGCTCTGTCTTCCGAGTCCTCTGTCAGTAACATTCAGGCAGCAGAGGGCATGGTGCACACTAACTATGTCATCGCGCTCTCTGCATCCTGAATGTCACCGACAGATGACGTGGAGGACAGAGCGGCGTGCAGCGATGCATGACGCAGCGGACAGATGTTACAGCGCAGTGGATAGGATTTTGAGAAATCCCATGTCCACTATGCGACTATGTACAGCTGTGCAACACCCATGGACCCTGACATGTTGTGCGTCTTTCAGGACTGCAGCATGTCAATTTCTCTTGAGGAGATACTAGTCTTCGCAACAGAAATGTTATTAATAGAATGTATTGAACACGGTAAATCCACGTGGTTCGGTGAACACATGCGGATTTACCAGCGTTCATTCCGCATCATGAAACGTAGCCTATCGTGACTATTAAACACAGTAAAAAATAAAAAAGTTTTTAAAAATATGAAAAAAATAGAAGAAAAAAATTTCAAATCACCTATTTTTGTCCCATTAAAAATGCAATTAAAAAACTGAAAAATACACAAATTTGTCATCACTGCATTTGGAAAAGTCCCATCTAGCAAAATCTAAAATAAATGTATCCAATCAGTAAATGACCTAGTAAGAAAAAAATTGAAATGCCAGAATTACGTTTTTTTTTTGTCGCCGCATCATTGCAATAAAATGCCATAAGAGACAATCAAAAGATCGTATCAACCCCAAAATGGTATCATTAAAAATAACTGCTTAGGGCACAAAAAATAAGCTATCTCACAGCCCCTTATTACCAAAAATGAAAATGTTATGGGTCTCGGAAAATCAGAACACATGAAAGTTTTGTGGTTTTTCTTACAACTTTCCGAATTTTTTTCACCACTTAAATAAAAAATAAAATTATGCATAATAAAGAATCTGAGTACTCATACTGACATGAAAAATCATTTGTGCCAAGTTACTTTTGCTATATAATAAATATTATAAGTAAAAAACATTTGTGAAATTACACTTTTTTTGCAATTTCAATTCACTTAAATTTTTTTTCCCGTTTTCCAAAGCATCACATGATAAAATAAATTGCTCCAGTCAAAAGTACAACTTTACAACAATAAGCAAGCCCTTATGTTTCTATATTGATAGAAAAATTAAAAAAGTTTATTGGAAGAAAAGGAGGAAAAAATAAAATATTGGAAAATGGCCATGGTGTGAAGGGGTTAAATATGTGCTTCACAGTAGCTACATGGACCAAAGGAACCTTTATATCAGTCTTGACTTTTTTAGAAGAGTTTTCTAGCCAAGGTATTTAGCCGACACTGTACTGGGAGAGGGAGGAGGTGATCTGTAAAAATCACCGATTATGTATACTTGATGAGGTGGTATCTTTCCATGGCTGATATATTGCATTATAATCCTGTCTATGATGATGAGATGATTGCTGAAATGTGATTTCTACAGAATAGGTGTCAGCTTGATATTAGGCCTAGTGGTGAATTTGAAAACTGCATTTTTTTATATAGTTACATGGAAAATAAAAAAGAAACATTATTCAAATTTCTTACTCTATCTCCTTTGAGTTCATCTGACTTCATCTAAGTTTGTATTTTTATTTGCATATCAAAACTGGTTTATAATTACTGGTACCTTTCACCAGTCTTCTGTACTATCTCCACTGATAAAATCTAGCTTTGGAAAGAGTATACTATGTCCACTGATCAAGGTAATTGTTACAAATTTAAAAAATTTTTTAGTGTCAGATAAGCTTAATTTGGTCTTAATTTCCCATCTCTTTTCCTATTACACCGTTCATTGCATTACTTCCATATACAACAACAGCTGATTTTTTTATATCTTTAAATTACATTTTCCTCCTTTATAAACTAAGGTGCAAGAATCATGTCTAAGGCCGGTTTCACATTAGCGCTTTTTAAGCGCACGCACGGCCGGGGGTAGCTCCGCCCCCGAGCCGGCTCTCTGCCCGGCGTGCCCGCCCCTTGCTTATAGCGCCGCCTCCTAGCGGACAGCGGCGCCTGCGATCGGCGCACCCTATCTTTAGCATAGGGTGCGCAGATCGTGAGCAGGCCGTGCGCTAGTTGCGCTTTGACCTGCGCTGCGCACTTCTGACGGTGCGCCGTGCGCGCCAAAATCTGAAAAGTTCGATTTTGGCGCGCACGGCGCACCGTCAAAAGTGCGCAGCGCAGGTCAAAGCGCAACTAGCGCACGGCCTGCGCACGATCTGCGCACCCTATGCTAAAGATAGGGTGCGCCAATCGCAGGTGCCGCTGTCCGCTAGGAGGCGGCGCTATAAGCAAGGGGCGGGCACGCCGGGCAGAGAGCCGGCTCGGGGGCGGAGCTACCCCCGGCCGTGCGTGCGCTTAAAAAGCGCTAATGTGAAACCGGCCTAATACTGCCCATATCAGGAAGAAAATAGTTCTTAAATATGAGAAAATTCCAAATTTCATGGTTGGTTAATTGCAATGTGCAAAAAAAAAATTAAAAAATTTGAAAAAAAATAGTTTTGGATTTGCGATAGTCAATAGTCTGGTGGAATATTCAATATAAACTGTGACTTAAGTCAAATGCATTACAATAAATTTGTTTTCTCTCAGCAAAAGAATTGAAAACCTTTAAGATGTTGAATAAGAAAACTGATACCACTGCTTATCTGTCTGAAAGCTGGCGGTGTTAGGAAACCCGGTAATTGAAAAATGGATAGCATTTGTATTTGAAGCTTTTTATATAACCTTTGAAGTGTAAGCCTTTTGGGGAATAAATTGCTTTTTGTAACAAGAACAATGTCAGATTTCACATTTAGAAAGCATGCACTTAATTCATTTTCAGCCTGAAAAACTCATGTTGTCTTGTTGGGAAAAACATTGCAAAATGGATTAAGCTTTACCCTAGAGAGATGATAACCTAATATAAATAACTACGGGCCGATCTTTATTAGTTACCAAGCAAATATAGCCAGCCAAGACAGGCAACCTTCAGTGATGATTGATCAACAATATTATCTCCTGAGAGTAACTTTAGGGTATTTTGGATATTAAATCTCATTCAGTTGAAGGTAGAAGAGTCGAAGCTCTAAGCATAAGTAAATATATCTCTCTTAGTGTCGGTGAATTCAGATAACACGAAGAAGAGTAATGATTCCAGGTCACTAGCTTTCCTGCTCAATATTTCAAAATAAAATTAAGAAAAAAAATGCTAAACTGTCTTGAAAACTGCTAGTTATTTGAACAGCTTCAATAGAAAGCACTAACTGCAATATTGATAAAAGATACAATACAAAACAATATTCAAATCTTAGTGTCCACTTTGCATTTTTTATGAGTTTTCTTATGTCAGGGTATATACGCAAACTGAAATATAGGTTAATCATGAAAACATCTGCAGTAGTATAGTAATTCATTTTTTGTTCTAAATTGCGAATAATATTTTTAAAAGTTAAATCCAGCTAATTTCCCAAAATTATAAATTCGTATCATACATTACTTGAGATTTCTATTACTGGGTCCTCTCTCCAAATTACCAAGACCACATACAAAGAATAAGTTCAAAAATATTAATTTCTAGTCAAAGGTCATTCTGTATCCCATTGCCAGCACATTATTCACATTATAAACTTATAATGAACTAGTTCATTAGACCAGGGCTGTGTGACTTTAAAGTTATGACTATAATGCAACTTCTTTTATCCCCTATAAAGAAAAATATTCACATGTGACCTTAACTTTTTTTAACATACTTAGAAGAATCCACTTTTTTCAATACGGAATAAGAGAAGTCTCAGGGCAAATGCTTAAAAATTTGTAAAAATTTTAAGTAAAAATAAAATTTCCCATTCCTACAAGTGTTTTATTTTTCTTCTGTAAATCTAATATTCATCTATTTTTTGGTCTGGTTATATATTTTCCCCATTTATGTGGCATCAATTTTTTACATATGCAATTCACTAAAAATTAAATCAAATCCAAAAACATTACAAAAAAAGAGCAGCCATACTTATAAATACCTTTTCAAAATATTAATGTACTACCATTTATGAGGAGAGAGATTCCGTAATATTATTACTGCACACTATTAAGGTTTGCATAACCTGCCTGAAACATTTGCACAGTACTGTAGATATAACTCCTTAACACTCTGTGACATTAACTGTCACCCCACAGTGATTTTTGACATTTTCATCAAGCATCACTGTGGGATGTGTATGAAGTAGGCTGAAAAGATGAGCCTGACTCATACATAACAGATTCTGGCTTTGTTACATACCCAGGAACTCCCTCTAACAGCAGAAACCAGATGTACCTCTGATTGCTGTTGTTAACAATTTGGATGTGGTTGTCTTTCTCTGAAAGCATCATTTACATGTCCACCCCCACACAATGCAATCACACAAAGCCAATGGGTCACCATGGCACCTGGAAGTCTTCTGAAGGTCCCAGTGGCTGACAACTTAGTCCTCCTGTTAAGATCAGCCAGAGGAAGGACTTCATAAGAGAACCACAATTAAGCACTAAACTGTAATATTGTAGCATTGCAGCATCATAGAATATAAGCCATCAAGTCACTTAAGGTACTAAACAATTAAGTTAAAAATAAAAAAAGTTTCTTAAAAACTAGAAAAAAATAAAAATATATAAAAGTTTAAGTCACTCTCTTTTATCCATTTCACAAATACATAAATAAAGGAATTAAAACCATAAAAAAATTATTCGTATTGTTGCATCAGAAAAAGTTTGATTTGTGAAGGCATAAAATTATTTGAACCTTGAGTTAAATAGTGGAAAAAGTCTAAACACCATAATTGCCATTTTCTATTCATCACTATTCCCTAAAATATACAATAAAAAGCAATAAAAAGTGTATGTACCCCAAAATAGTATCGATAAAAGTACCGATGAGCACACAAACAAGCCCTTAGTCAGTGCGATAGTCAGAACAAATATGTTGAAGCAATTTATTTTGTCACAAGGTTCTGAATTTTTTTAACCACTAAAATATATTAAAAAAAACTGTTATGTGTCATTTCATCTGCCATAATCATACTGACCTGGAGAATTATGCCATGTCATTTTACTAGGCATTGAATCTGTAAAAACAAAATCCAAAAAACGTGAGAATTAAAAATATTTCAGCCATTTCACCCCAATTAGAAATTTTTTCAGTACAATTTATGGTACCATGAATATATTTATTCAAAACTACATCTCAGCTTGCAAAATACAAGCCTTCACAGATGTATGTCGCTGTAAAAATAAAAAAAGTTATTGAGCTTGGAAGATGGAGAAGAAATAAACAAAAGCACAAGAGATAAAAATGTCCATGTGCTGAAAGGGTTATCTCACTATGACATGATCTGTGTTAGTATTGTTAGTCCATATTGGTCACAATTGGTGTGATTATAGATATGCGTGGATCTGCCAAAGTTCAAATTCGCCAAATTTCACAGATTTTCACAGGAAATGTGATTAGCAGTGAAATTATTCTCTGTAAATTAAATGTACTTTATTATGCTTTGGGGTCTCCCAAGACCCCCATGCATAATTAAAGTAAGGTGTAAGAAAAAAATCAGACTCACCTCACCACTCACCTGTCAAGCTCGCTGCCTGCCGCATGGTGCTCAGAGCGGCCTCTTCTTTCTGCCTTTGCATGCTGTAAGAAGATACTTCCTCTATAAGCAAATGGTGTCTATTACATTTTTGCGTGATTCATAAGTAATCCAACAGACAAAACTTTTATCTCTTAAAATTCAACCGTTGTTTTAATTTTTATTTCATAAATCAATGGTACACATGGAAATAAGAAACTTTGTAATATTTATCACCAAAACAATCTTCTTCCTTCTCCTCCTGTACTGATCAATTATTTTCAAATTTTTCCATTCATACATAAATTAGATCAGACAAACAGGGTGGAACAAGAGTGTGAAAAGCTTGTTGTTACCTTAGCACTCATGTTATCTACAGTATTAGATTACAAAGGCAAGGTGGACAGAAGTGTGAGCAGTCTTTTCATATCTCAGCACCACTGGTATATCCTGTATTACATCAGATAGACAGGGAGGACAGCAGTGTGAGCAATGTTTTCTTATCTCGACACAACAGGTATCTCCAGTATTACATCAGATAGACAAGGTGGACAGCAGTGTGAGCAGTCTTTTCTTATCTCATCACCACTGGTATCTCCAGTATTCTATCAGATAAACAGGGTGGAAAGCAGTGTGAGCAATATTTTCTTATCTCGACACCACTGATATCTCCAGTATTACATCAGATAGATAGGGTGGACAGCAGTGTGAGCAGCCTCTTCTTACGTCAACATTCTTGGTGTCTCCAGTATAAGATCAGAAAGAAAGGATGGACAGTAGTGTGAGCAGTCTCTTCTTACCTCAGCACTGCTTGTCTCTCCAGTATTAGATCAGATAAACAGGGTGGACAACAGTGTGAGCAGCCTCTTCTTTCTCCAGCACCCTGGTATCTCCAGTATTAGATCAGATAGACAGGGTGGACAGCAGAGTGAGCAGCCTCTTCTTACCTCAGCACCTTAGTATCTCCACTATTAGATCAGATAGATAGGGTGGACAACAGTGTGAGCAGTCTTTTCTTATCTCGACACCACTGGTATCTCCAGTATTACATCAGATAGACAAGGTGGACAGCAGTGTGAGGAGCCTTTTCTTAGGCCAACACCTCTGTTATTTCTAGTTAGATTCGATAGACATGATTGACAACAGTGTGAACATCCTCTTCTTACCTCAGCACCCTGTTATCTAGAGGATTAGAAAGACAGGGTGGACAGCAGTGTGAGCAGTCTCTTCTTACGCCAGCATTCCTGCCATCTCCAGTATTAGATCAGATAGACAGAGTGGACAGCAATGTGAGCAGCCTCAGTGTGATGCACGGGCTCCTGAATGTTTTATACTGTGGACAGTATATATAACACATTAAAATTAAAAGAAAAAATATTGAGCAGTCAACTTTATCTTCTAATTGTTAGTGACACTGAGCTAACTTCGGTCATGCTACAACTGTCACTACCAAAGGCACCATGTAGCGCTAGCCTTATTCAGTGCAATATGTGTGGCATCATGGAGGCTCTGCAGCTTCCACTGGATAGCAGGTGAACATCAATAAAGCAGAACATTGATTCAAAAAGTTTTTCCCATGTAAAAACCAACTTTTAATTAATATCCAGATTAAAAGTTGCAGTATAATATCATCTTTCTTCAGTGACACAATTACACTGCACTGAACCATACTCATGCTGTTTTGCTATTGTCTCACAAACATATATTTATTTTACTGCACAAGTGGATTCATAATTACCAAATAGATAAAGATGATAACATTAAATAAAGTGGAATTGAATCCTACCCAAATATGCAAAACATCTGCTTTTTTGGCAATACAGACCTTTGTAGGTTCACTTTGCATGGATCCAATAACATTGTGGCTGACTGGCCTCAAGTTTGCTGAACCACAGACAGCTGGTAAAGGCTTAAATAACCAAAAATACACTTCAATAATGATTCTACCTTAGTTACATACTCTTACATGTCTAAATTGGAATCAGACCTCAAAGTTTCGCTCCTTCCAGATAAGTGGAGTATTGCCCTCAAATTTTCTTACTCTTATAATATACTAATGCATCTACATGAATTCTTTTATAAAATCTTTGTAAGATGGTACTATACGCCATCTAGGTTAGCACACATAAGCCCATATATCTCACCTATGTGTTGGAGAAACTGTGGTTTTCATGGTAATCTCCATATTTTTTGGAGCTGTCCGATAATTAAAAATTTGTGGAACTAATTTTTTCACTAAATTACCAGAATCCTAAATAGAAGATTTCTGGTCACTCCCCAAATAGCTCTCTTGTCTATGGATTTAAAAAATTTAGATCCTTACTTTCGTTATGTTATTATTCATATCTTCTTAGTAGTGAAGAAGGTAATTGCTTTTTTTTGGAAGAATCTTTTTCCTCCCGATTTCTTTGATATTGTTGAAATCATGCATCTTCATAAATCACTTTAATATAGATATGATAATGTTAATAACCTTTGTAAAAAGTACTCTGAAAAATGGAAAGGTTGGGATTCTGCTTTTCCTTAATACCTTAATAACCTCCTAATTTACTGGGTTATTTTACTATGTCTTGGTACCTTAATTATGATGTGACTTTGTTGTTGTTTCATTTATTGCTTTTATTGCAGTTTGTTCTGTTGCATCATATTACGCTTTTCTTTTCAACTTTATAATCTAAAGTTCTCTCTATTCCTTCCTATAATATATTCCCTTCTTTTCTCCCCCTTTCATTATAATTGCCATTTCTTTCCTTTTTTCCCTATACCTACTTTATCTCTCCCTTTTTTGCCTCCCCATATATTTTAAAAACTTCGATACAAATTATTGAAAAAGGAAAACCAAAAAGACAGTTTTGTTCACCCCACCGCTCACCGGTCAGGTGCCTCTACTGTCCTTAGGCCAGAATATTGCACTCGGGTACTGATGGAGGTGGAACAAAAGTGCACACCGGCTGTATGGTATTATACTAAGGATCCGCATATTCTGCGTGCCGTGCAGCACAGGCTTTGTGCAGTCTGCATGAGCGTTACTTGTCGCCAATAGTAAATCTTGAAAGTGTTAAAATATTATTTCAAATAAATGTTGGTTTAGGACAGGTCTAAGGATGCAAAACTGTGGATGTAATAATTAATTTCTATGTATGAAAAGTCTAACATAAATTAAATTAAAACAGCTTGTAAAATTCATACTTTCTGATGTTCTCTTGTTATTTGTAGGAGTATTATACTGCACTTCTTTCTCAAACTTCATCTTCAGTTCAGCATGTTGTTGTCAACTTTATCAGAGTACGTAAAAACTGTAGATAATGAGAAACTTCTCCAAACTACCGCAGAGAAGATGTTTTAAAAACAAATTCCGCAACATCGTTAGATCCTTTGCTTGATTGTGGCGCAATATCACTGCTATCTTTATCATTGAATTACATTGCAACTGGCATAATTTTTAAACATTCTAAGTTCCTTTCTTCATTTCCGTTGCAAACAGATGGGCTCATTTACCAACGCTGCATTTAAGTGCAAATTTGAAAGTGACTACGGAGTTCACATTTTGCACCTAAATGCAATGTTACGATGTGAGATCCCTAACGATGGCAAACGATTGGAATGTCAATTATTTTACAAAAAAATATCAACGCAATCCTTAGGAAAGAATAGTTAATGCAAACATTCGGGTGGCAAAATATTATGCAAATGAGGAGAAAAATAATAACGATAATGACAATAGTCATTTTTGTTATCTGAGTTTACAGGAGTTATTATTGTCTTGCATTTATAACAGCACTGGAAAATCTGCTTAATATGATAAAATTAGTTTAAGTATTAAGGCAGTCTCACAGACCTATTGTCCCCAGGGTTAAGTTAAACTTTTCTTATCAACTGTTTTTTTTCTCTCTTTTCTTTTCATTTATGGTGCCCTAGACGGAATCGACGCATCGCCTGCAGTACTGGAATGCCAACCTGGCACTCTAGCACAGAGCCGAGCCAGCAGTGGTATAATCTACTAATGTCTTCTTTTCATTTCAGCCCTCCCTGAGAGACTCAGTGGCAGATTGTAGACTCAATTACTCTCATGTCAGGTGATTATCCTAAGTCTTAATGTAATCTTCCATTCACACATACCATATTTCAATTACGGCAGCTATGAAACAAGCTGTGTATTCAAATCACCAATCACCTTATCACTGCTGAACAATGTCAACTGTAAAAAACGCCAGCTGAAGGCAATTACACATGTGTTCAGAACCGATTATGATTACTCTCTGTGGTATTTGTGATGAGCTGGGGAATGTTCTGAAAATTTAATTTAATGACAATATGCTTGCTGTACAATCCATAATACCTTCTGAATCCAGCATGGGCCTATTAAAACTGATAGGAGCATATTATCACCAAACTAAAAAGCAGGACTGGGATGGTTACTAGATGTCTCTACAGGGAATGAAAGGTAATTTCTCCACATACTTCTAACAGCAGAGGCAGACAGCTTACAATTCCAGCTGTACTCTGAAGGTGGTCCCTCCCTCTCTAAATCTGCAGGCTGCGTTAAGGTGTTTTACTGTAACTGCTTTGAAGAAGAGGACTGGGAACGGTGCACTTGACTTCAGTGACAGCCACTGCTGCTTTATGTTCTCAGCTTTTTTGACCTTAATAAGCAGATATTTTCTTTATCAATGATGTCTCATTGTAGCAGATCTATTCGCCGTATGGGAAGTCGCATCATTATGAAAAGGAAGGTGACATCCATACAATGTGGCATTCAGTGTGTGCCATCAGAGGTTGCGTAGAGGTCTTTTCTAAAGGTTAGAATTGGCATGTCTATTCATATCTGCTGTGATCTGGGCACATATTTAGAAAGATAGATAAATAGATAGATAGATAGATATGAGATAGATAGATAATAGATAGATATGAGATAGATAGATAGACAAAATTAAGGCAGCACTCTCAAATTAGAAAATATCTAAAATTTAATAGCCCATAGTAATGGGAACAATTCTGTCCAATTGAGGACTTTTCTCAAGCACCTGCTTGGGAAAAGTCCTCAATTGGATCGAAACGTTGCCGTTACTATGGGCTATCATATTTTTAATTTTTTTTTGGTTTGGGATTGCTGCCTTCATTTTGTACATACTGATGTGCTCAAAAGTTTACATACCCCGGAAACATTTTTCCTTTCTTGGCCTTTTTTCAGAGAATATGAATGATAGCAACACAACTTTTTCTCCACTCATGGTTAGTGGTTGGGTGAAGCCATTTAATGTCAATCTACTGTGTTTTCTCTTTTTAAATCATAATGACAACCCAAAATATCCAAATGACATTGATCAAAAGTTCACATACCCCATTTCTTAATATCGTGTATTGCCCCCTCTAACATCAATGACAGCTTGAAGTCTGAAACTGTTTTATCACAAAAAATTTGGATTATTAAATTGGACCTCCTGACTGCACCCCAATATTAGGCCTAACCTTTTTTTAAGTGGAAATCTGGCCATCTTATTTCTCACTGAAACCCAGTTTTATCAAAAACTATTTGGATTAACAAATGGGAACTCCTGAGACTGCAACTGTTAGGCGTCGGGTTCCTGTTGCTGCACAGCACGAAACCCAAGCCTTGCATCCGGCAGTCTCCCATTCCTCTTCGGCCACAGAGGAACCTGCTCAGCAGATTTGTTGATCCCAGTGCTCTGCTCAAACCAGCTCTGTGGGTTTGGTTGCTGCTGCCACCTCTGGCCCAGCTATGGCAGCGCATGCTGGTCAGCAGCGAGCTACTCCAGGGACTAAGTCCTCCTTTCGGCTCACTGAGCTGGGATGATCTCTCATTGGAGATCGGAGGTCACATGCTCAGGTCCTTCTCCAGCTCGGATTGGACCATCAGAAAGGTCAAGAAGGTCCCGGAAGGACGCGGCTATAAAAGGTTCGCATGGCCGCTTGGCCATGCGCTAGTATAGACTGTATTATCAGACTATGAAGAGTGAGTGTCGTATGCATGTATGAATGTCTCTGGTGAATGACTCATTAAGAAACCCCTACCCTTGGTACGCATGTGTTGTGCAGCCTAGCCTGTTAAGCGCCCAGGCTTAGGTGTAGGTAGGACATATTCTGAGACAGGCATCAGTGTCCACAGTGCAGGTGCTCGACACTCCATAGTCAGCGTCTATAGTGGCGTCCATAGGTGTGACGCCACGAGCTCAGAAGGTCTAGAGGGACTCTGACCCCGTGTCCTTGGGGTAGAGTTCTGTGACCGCTTTCTGTGCGCTCTGTGGCCGGGCTCTGTGAGCAAAACAGGCACCGGCATTTATGTTCTGTGGTAGCGCGGCTCTGTGAATTAACAGAGTTCACTTCTGTTCACACTGGGTGACGTTAACCCATGTGTGACCTTTTGTACACCGCTTTATGCTTCCGCAATTACTTAGCAGCAGTTTACCACCTCTGCACGGTGGACCCCAGGCTGCGAACACACCTTACTATTATTTTATTATTTGGTGAATTCCACTAGCCCTAACAGCAACACAGTTTTTGCTCAAGCTAGTTAGATGCTGGACAGGACAGGGTTCTATCTTGCTAACTTATAAGTTCAATTGCAGCACTAGCAAGAGTGACTTCTCTGCCCTGTTACACTGAGAAAATAGTACCAGCAAAACAAGATATCCACTTTTTATATGGCTAAAGACATGTGAATTCTGCAGCCAAATACAGAAGTCCTTGTGTCATGACATTGGGGATGGTTTCTGTGCCCTGATTGGCTGCCGGACTGTCGACACAATAAATTATTAAAGAAAAAAATAAAAAATAAAAAAAATTACACTCCGCAGCTGCAGCTCCTATCATCTAGACACACCCCCTCACCCTCTTCAGACACATCCCCCTGTCCAAACCACTCATCATAAAGCACTATTATCCTAGCCAAAGAAATAACAAAAGAATTAATAGAAATGCAAAGATTTACCAAACTGTGACAGAATTTTTCCAAGTTTGAGAAAAAATGCCTGTGAAACCAAACACATATCCGAATGTGCTACATTTGTGCCGAATATTAGATTGGCGAAAATTTTCTGAACAAGTTTGCTCATCTCTAGTGAAGACAGAACGAGGGTGCTATTCAATTGTGCATCAGAATTGATCATAGACCCACTGAAAGAAAAAAGGAAAGCCTGAGTATTTGGAAACAACCCTAACTACTCCTTTACTCAATCCGCATTAAAAACCAACCGGAAATGGAAAGTGTACATGAACCTATATATATTATAGGTATATTATCTCCATAAAAGGTCTAAGCATGGATCCCAGCAAAATCAGAGCAGTTGTTGACTGGCCCACCCCAAGAAATTTATAGGCGCTTTATAGGATTTACAAATTTCTACAGAAGATTGACTAAAAACTTTTCAAAAATCATTCTACCAATTACTTCACTCACAAAGAAAGCCAAAGTGTTTTCCTGGTCTCCAGAGGCACAAGTGACTTTCTTCAAACTTAAGATACTGTGGCCTCACACTCTACGGTGGGGACCGTGTTGTCACAGAGAGTTATTATTATTATTATGCATTTATATAGCGCCATTTATTCCATGGCGCTATACATGTGAAAAGGGAAAATATAGACAAGTATAATAAACATGTGTAAGACAAGGGACACACAAGTACATAAGGAGAGGGGACCCTGCCCGCAAGGGCTCACAGACTTGGAGACAAAATGCAGCTTCATCCATGTGCATTCCTTTCTCATACCATGTCATCTGCAGAAAAGAACTATGACATTGGAAATAAAGAACTTTTTTTTATTAAAATCACCTATTCTGAATGGAGACATTGTTTGGAGGGGCCAATCATCCGGTGACTGTACTTTCCACAAAAATTTAGAATTCATCCATACAGCTAAGATTGTTTTTTTTCAAGGCAAGCATGTTGGGCCTTAGTTTTCTCCAGGATTAATTTTATAATTTAGTATCAGCCTGGTTCAAGAAATGGCGAGGATACTGCTCTGTCCAGGATATTTACTGAACCTGAACCTCATGAGATGTCTAACATGGATTGTACCATTCTACGTTCAAAATTTTTTTTTGGGAATACTAAACTACACAGAAATTTTAATGACGATTAAAGATGGCTACGAAACTGACTTTTTTCATAATCTTCATTCTAAAGATGTTAATCTTTCTTTTACAAGCCGTTAGCCCTTATTCACTTTCAGACTCCCCACACATAATAGTCCCCAAGCTCCTCTTTTTCATGTCCTGATCTGGCTGTACATTACTACAACGACACTCTGAGAAGCACCCTTGACCAAGTAGCTCCCCTCACCCACAAAACCTCCAAGCACAGAGTAAAACAGCCCTGGCTCACATCGCAAACTCGACTTCTCCAGCGATGCTCTAGGAAGGCTGAATGCTTATGGAGGAAAACTCGCACACCAGAAGACTTCATCCACTTCAAATTCATGTCAAGAACCTATAATTATGCCCTTCACCTTGCCAAACAGACCTCCTTCACCACCCTGATCTGCTCATTATCCAACAACCCCAAGAAACTTTTTGACACCTTTCACTCCCTCCTCAGGCCGAAAGCACAAGCCCCTATCACAGACATTTATGCTGATGACCTGGCTTCCCACTTTATAGAGAAAATAGATAATATCCATCAGGAAATCCGTTCCCAGACACCAGGTGCCGTGACTCACATTCCTCCCTGCATCTCCCCTGGCTCACTCTCCACATTTGATCCCATCACAGAAGAAGAAGTCTTCAGGCTCCGCTCTTCTTCTCGTCTGACTACATGCACTGACTTCATTCCCTCACATCTCTCTCCAGTCGTCACAACTGACCTATCTACAATCTTTAATCTCTCACTCTCCTCTGGCATTTTCCCCTCCTTCAAAAACTCTGTCATCCATTATTAAAGAAATCCACTCTTGACCCATCCTGCACAAACAAATACAGACAGTCTCCAATCACCCCTTCATCTCTAAACTCTTGGAGCAACTGGTTTACTCCCGTCTTACCCAATACCTCTCCACTCACTCCCTCCTAGACCCATAGTCCGATTTTTGCCCCCTACATTCGACAGAAACTGCATTCATCAAAGTAACCAACGACCTTCTGACAGCAAAATATAACAGTGACCACTCTGCTCATTCTTCTCAACCTTTCTGCAGGTTTCGACACTGTTGACCACTGTCTCCTACTCTCTAGGCTCAAGTCACTAGGCATTAAGGACACTGTTCTCTCCTGGTTCTCTTCCTATCTTTCTGACTGACTGGCTTTCTTCCTCTTCCACTCGCTGTCGGGGTACCTCAGGGCTCAATACTTGGCCCCCTTCTCTCTCTACACGGCCCCAATTGGACAGACCATGAGCAAATTTGGCTTTCAGTACCATCTTTATGCTGATGACACACAACTATACACGTCATTCCCTGACCTTACCCACGCTGTACTACAGAAGGCCAGTGACTGTCTGTCCACAGTCTCCAACATTATGTCTGCTCTCTATCTGAAACTCAACCTTTCCAAAACTGAACTTCTTCTACTCCCGCCGTCTACCAACCTCCCTAAATCTGACATTTCCCTCTCCGTGGCTGGCACCATAATAATACCCCGGCAGCAGGCGCGCTGTCTGGGTATTATGTTTGACATCAATCTCTCCTTCACCTCCCATATACAATCTCTTGCCTGCTCTTGCTGCTTACACCTAAAGAACATCTCTAGAACCCTCCCTTTTCTCACCATAGAAACAACAAAAACCCTCAGTGTCGCCCTGATCAACTCCCGCCTGGACTACTATAATTCTCTATTAATTGGCCTTCCCATCACTCGACTTTTCCATTTCCAGTCCATCCTTAATGAAGCATCCAGGGTCATCCATCTGGCTAATCGTTACTCGGACACATTCACTCTTCTCCAGTCATTACACTGGCTGCCCATTCATTAGGATACAATTCTTGTTCTCACCCACAAAGCTCTCCATGGTGCGGCACCCCACTACATATCCTCTCTCATTGCACCGTGTCTGCAAATTGAGATTCTGATTTGGCTTTTATCCTAAGTCATATTACAAGACTCGTTAAAGGGTTGATTCTGACTTGGAGGATCGCTACTACCAACAGGTGGCGCTATAGAGTTCAAGTGCTCTTTTTCTCTGAAGAGGTACTTTTCAGACTGTTGTGTTTGAAACTGTAAAATTGTAAAGCACTGCAGAATATGTTGGTGCTATAAAGATTATTATTATTATTAGGAGGGCTTTTGGATGCATAACCACCAAATATATGTTCCCAAATCTGCTCGACTTGTCCATGATTCTAAAACTTGTCCATGATTCTAATCTTGTAGGAAACCCTGGAGTCATGAAAAAGCAAGAACTACAGTTTCAGTCTTTTTGGTGGCCTAATTGTAGGAAGGATGTGAGAAAATATGTTTACTCCAGTTCAACATGTGCATAGAACCAGACACCACAATCTTCTCTTCAAGGCTCCTTCAATCTCTTCCAGTTCCATTCAGGCCCTGGGGATCAATCTCAATGCATTTTATCGTGGACCTACCTCCATCCAAATAAATTACTGTTATCCTTGTTGTGGTGGATCGGCGTACAAAGATGACTAATTCTATTCTAACTAAAGGGATTCCTACCGCTGAACAAACCACAGAATTAATAATCAAAGAGATATTTAGGCTGCATGAAATTTATGACAATGTAATTTATGATAGAGGTGTTCAGTTCACATCAAGATTTTAGAAAAGCTTTTGTACAGCTTTAGGAGTTACTGTCAATTTCTCTACTGCCTTCCACCCTCAATCTAATGGTCAGACTGAAATAACCAAACTCTCAAACAATACCTTTGCTGTTTTATTTGTTACCTACAGGATAACTGGGTGGATTATTTACCAACAGCAGAATTTGCCTAAAATAACTCAAAACATAGTTCTATATCCCAATGTCGATTTTTTGATAACTATAGCTTGCATCAAGTATTTATTCCTGATCTTTCATTTAATACTTCGGTTCCTGCTGTTACAAACAGACTTAGAGTTGCAGAAAGCTCAGAAAAAAGCTGAGATGTTACAAAAGGCCCAAGATTACAAAGAAACAACAGATAAATATTGCAAAACCCCGATTACCCTTTGGGTTTGTGACAAGGTTTGTCTTTCGACAAAAAACTGAAAATGAACTTACTGTCTTCTAAGTTGGGTCAAAAATTCATAGGACCCTTCCAAATTTCTGAACAAATTAAACCAATTGCTCTCCGTTTAAAACTTCCTAACAACTCTGAACTTTGTGATTACAAACAAGTTTCTGTACCATATATTACATTTTGTTTTTCTATTGTATCAAACACTTATTTCATGCGTTAAAATGCAAATTATTTATGTAAAAATTATACAATGTGATTTTGAGGAATTTTTTTTTAAAGATTCTGTCTCTCACAGGTGAAATATACCTACTATAAAAATTACAGACCTCTCCATTCTTTGTATGGGGGAAAACCTGGAAAATTGGCAATGTATCAAATACTTATTTTCCCCACTGTAGTTAAATTCGACAGTTTCAGAACCTTAACCTTTTTTGATATTTTAGTTGAACAACTTGAACAAAAATAGGACATAAATTATGTAACCCTAAAATGCTACATTAAAAAGTAGCTACTGGTAGGTTCACAATCAGAAACAAACATGCGGAAAAAGAATGCTATATGGTCATGAGGTATACAGTTGCTAAATTTGACAATTAAAACAATCATAAAAAATAATATGCACTTTCTTTAAAATGTAAAAAACCCTCCCCTGGGTTTTTACAAATATAAATAGCACAAGAAAAGCTGGGTAGGGTCATGTATTTACATTTTACATAAATTGCTCTTACTAAATTCTCAAATGAAATACTAAAACTTAAATCCAGGGGCCCAGAGATGGGGGGGGCCCTGCAGAGTGGCTAACACTGAGGGCAATATGGCATGCTTATCAGGCCCCGATGCTCCGGGAGGCCCCTGAACAACTTGCTTTCATGTGCGGTGGGCAGGGAGCGATCCCTGTAGCTTACTATGCCTGAAGGAGATAATGGAAGTGGAGCAGAACTGCAAGGATCCATCCTGCTTCCTGCCCACGCTTCCTTTCTGACACAGCAGCGTGGCTGGAAGACGTCAGCATTCAGAGCGTGTCTGCATCAGATAGAAAGCAACCGGCGATGAAGATGCTGTGAGGTATGCTGTGGCTTTGGGGAATGTGCGGAGAGGAGAGTGGTGCTGTATTTGTGTTTCTTTCTGTGTGTGTATGCGTGTCTGTCTGTCTGTGGGTGTGTGTGTGTAGGTGGTGGAGAGGGCAATGATGGAGGTAGTGGGGTAGAAGGCAATGATGGAGATGGTGGAAAGGGCAATGATGGGGTGGTGGAGAGAAGACAAAGATGGAGGTAGTGGAGAGGACTATGATGGGTGTGAAGGGGAACACAATCAAGGAGGTCGTGGATAGGGTAATGATGGAGGTGGTGGCGAGGGCAATGATAGGGGTGGAGGAGAGGGCAATGATGGGGTGGTGGAGAGGGCATTGATGGAGGGTGGAGAGCGCAATGATGGGGGTGGTGGAGAGGGCAATGGTGGAGAGGGGGGAGAGGAAAATGATGGGATGTGGGGGGAAGAGGACAATGAGGCTTGTGGTGGATTGGGATGGGAGGATGGAGTGACTTGTAATGGAATTACGAACAGGGGAAGGGGACGTTAAATATGGATTTAAAATGAATTGGGTGGCGAAGGAGGGTGCTAAGCCCCGATAGTGTCCTCCTCATCTCACAATTCATTGTGATGCTATTGGGGACTTAAAATTTATTGGGGAGTGGGAAAGGAAGTGATAAGGTGCATAGGACCCTTTATAATGAACTGAAAAGTAGGAAAATACGCTGTCAGGGACTTTTAGTGAATGGGAGGTGGCGGACAATCCTCAGTGCCTCATAGTGTGTTCTCCCACCCTAAAAATTCATTATGATGCTATATCAAGGACTTATAATGAATGATGGGGACACAGGACAGGGACTAAGGCTATGTGCACACATTCAGGATTTGCAGTAGAAAATTCTGCTGCATATCCTAATGTGTTCAGTAACAAATAAAGAGAAAAGTATATGCACATAAATATCTTTCCCCTTTCCTTCCTTTCCCTTCCTCTTCCTTTCTCTTATCCTTATTAGGTTAAATAATGTCAAAGTAGCACATGTAGGCCACTATAACATACAAAGGTAACATGGCACATAAGATGTTATGTGTGTGAACACACTTATATTGTTTTGAATAAATCTTTGGTTCTCTCATTGCGCAGGTGCCTAAACTTTATATATCACAAAGGTCTCACTGGAGACAACGCATTAATGCTATAGCGCATATCTAGAAAGTCCCACGTCACTCTGCATCCTGGCGAAACACATATATAGAAAGTTCCATGTCTCTGATGCAAATAACAGTGCAACATATCAAAATAACCCATATAAGCTTTTAGAAGACAAATCTTATCGACTTTAAAGTAATGAATCAAATATTGCACATAAGTTGTTCTGTGTGTGAACACACCTCTATTATTTAACATCAGTTCCCTCATTGCCCAGTCGCCTGGGTTTAATGGTCACAAATCCAGACACAGCACTACATGTCAAAATAGCACAACTAAGCCACCTTAACATACAACGGTAATATGGCACATAAGCTGTTATGTGTGTGAACACACCTCTATTGTTTTAAATAAATCATTAATTCTTTCATTACACAGGTGCCTAAACTTAATACATCACAAAGGTCTCGCTGGAGACAACGCATTGATGCTATGGCGCATATCTAGAAAGTCCCACGTCACTCTGCATCCTGGCGAAACGCATATATAAAAAGTTCCATGTCTCTGATGCACATGGCAGTGCAACATATCAAAATAACAATGAATCAAATATTGCACATAAGTTGTTCTGTGTGTGAACACACCTCTATTATTTAACATCAGTTCCCTCATTGCCCAGTCGCCTGGGTTTAATGGTCACAAATCCAGTCACAGCACTACATGTCAAAATAGCACAAATAAGCCACCTTAACATACGAAGGTAATATGGCACATAAGCTGTTATGTGAGAACACACCTCTATTGTTTTAAACAAATCATTAGTTCTTTCATTGCACAGGTGCCTAAACTTGATACATCGCAAAAAACCTCACTGGAGACAGCGCATTAGCGCTGTAGCGCATATATAGAAAGTCCCACGTCACTCTGCCTCCTGGCACAGATCCAGTCACAGTGCTATATATCAAAATAGCACATATGAGCTTTTATAAATCTATTCTTATCCAATTTGACACACAAGAGAAGTAAATAAAGTATGGCACATGAGTTATTATGTGTGTGAGCACACCTCTATTATTTTGTCCAAAAAAAAAAAAAAAAAAATTCTATCCTTAACATGACACATGAGATGTTATATGTGTGAACACACCTCTATTGTTTAAAATCTTTGCATTGCGCAGGTGCCCGCGTTTAATACCTCACAATAACCTCACTAGAGGCAACGCACTAATGCAATAGCGCATGTATAGAGAGTCCCATGTCACTCTGTATCTTGGCACAGGTCCAATCACAGTGCTACATTTCAAAGTGGCACATATGAACCATTGGTCTGCTTGTCCTCAGAAACCAGGTGATATCATGTTAGGGAAAGGGGCTATGTTGTCCCTATTTTCTTGTATTTGATTTAGTGGTAACATGTTGAGAATTTGATGCATACACATGGCGTTTATTTTGCCTGTGTATCCCTTATGCAATCACAGTGTTTCCCTATAGGACTTGATATGTAGATATTCTGGTATATTTGTATTAACACCATGATATTATGACAATGAATAAGATTGGGATTGTTAACCTGTGGTGTTAGATTCCAGATATTGAAATTCAGTAGATATTTGTTATTTGATTAAATGGTTAATTCTGGGGCCCACAGTATTTAACTCTCTATTAACATGACCCATTGTTTTTGTTTTTCTATGTGTGTCTGTGAGTTCAGACATTTTAATTGTTTTTAAACTAAGTGTTTGCTTGTTGTGTTCACTATAATAAAATGTAATTCTTGATTATATTAGTGTGTGGTGATCCCTATTTATGTGCATATACTTTTCTCTTAATTTGTTACTGTGTTAATTTATTTATATGCACTAGGTGATCCCACCTGAGTATATATTGTGGATGGTGCCCGTTTATCCCTTTTAGTCAGATATCCTAATGTCTTGGCAGGAAGAAAGTTGCATAAAATACATTTATTTTTTTCCACATTTTTCCCATGCCTTTGTTGTGTATTTTTCCCATTAGTACGGGTGAAATATGCTGCAAGAATTTACATTATGCAGATTTTAATCAGCTACAAATCTGCAAAGAAAAATGAAGCAACATGTGAATGAGAGTTCAGGGATTTCATTCACTTTTCCTGTACTGTAAAACCTTGCATATATTCTGTGTGCAAATAGCCTTACAGTTAATTGGAGAAAGTCACAGACTGAATAATTTATATTATTTGGGAGTCAGAAATTTTAGATAATGGGGGACAGATACTGCTTATCACTTTATATTTTTAATGGTGCGTGGCTAATAGTATATTAATGGTGGGGTAGATATCTGTATTCAGGGGGAGACAAATGTACATCATAACAAGATGATTCATGGCTGAGAGATGTTGACATGACGGTCTGACCAGATGGAGAAGAAACAGGAGAAAGCGGCTCTAATCAGACGAGATGTCAGCAATAAGTGCCGAGATGTAGATATTATTCTTTATCTGCACTGTGTGACATGGAGTGATAATGTTATCTGTAAAATCTCTTATTCGACATTCTCACATTTGTGGGAAATGTCTGTGTGCTTACAGGTTTTTTTATCGGATAGCACACGGGCTCATAGAGTTTTATAGGTCCATTCAGACATACATGGAACTCACGGCTCTGAGAATGAGATCCGTGAGGGTCAGAAAATGTTCTGTTCTGATCCGATTTTGAGGATCAAAATAGGACATGCTCTATGTGTCTGTAAAAATGGGCAGCACACAACACTGCACACAGATACAGCGTTATTAGTATATAGTGTATTCACTTATTATATAGCACAGTCCCTTAGTATATAATGTACTCACTTATTATGTATAGTACAGTCCATTGGTATATAGTGTAATCACTTATTATGTATAGCACAGTCCCTTAGTGTATAATGTACTCACTACATTCATGTTACGCATCCAGTCCTGGATTTTGGTATGCTCCTTTTTTTGCATTCCATTGCTTGGAAATTTACCCATTTTTCATGTATGTTCCTAATAAAGGTGTTTTATGCGAATTAATTTTTTTGGCAATTTATCGTCTGTTCCCTTGGTAATATCTGAGGTTGTGTGTATTCACACACACATACATGTATAAATATTTTTTGGCTGGAATTGAGATCAGATGCCATGTCGCGTTTGGAAAGACCTGATGTGCCTTAACAGTGGAAACCCCCCACAAATGACACCATTTTGGAAACCGGACCGACCCAAGGAACTTAACTAGATGTGTGGTGAGAACTTTGAACCCCAAAGGGCTTCACAGAAGTTTATAACGCCCGGACGTCAAAAGAAAAAAATTATATTTTTTCCACAAACATGATCTTTTAGTCCCCAAATTTTTTTATTTTCCCAAGGGTAACAGGAGAAATTAGACCCCAAAAGTTGTTGTCCAATTTGTCCTGAGTATGCTGATATCCCATATGTGGGAGAAAACTACTGTATGGACACACGTCGGGGCTCGGAAGGGAAATAGTGACATTTTGGAATGCAGACTTTGATGGAATGGTCTGCAGGTGTCACCTTGCCTTTGGAGAGCCCCTGATGTGCCTAAACTGTGGAAACCCCCCACAAGTGACCCCATTTTGGAAACTAGACCCCCCAAGGAACTTATCTAGATGTATGGTGAAC
This sequence comes from Dendrobates tinctorius, assembly GCF_039654945.1. Classification (NCBI taxonomy): domain Eukaryota; kingdom Metazoa; phylum Chordata; class Amphibia; order Anura; family Dendrobatidae; genus Dendrobates; species Dendrobates tinctorius. The sequence goes on from NW_027361672.1 coordinate 18,799,569, forward strand.
ACTTTGAACCCCCAAGTGTTTCACAGAAGTTTATAATGCTCGGGTTTGAAAATAAAAAAAAAAAATCATATTTTTTCCACAAACATGATATTTTAGTCCCCAATTTTTTTAATTTTCACAAAGGTAACAGGAGAAATTGGACCCCAAAAGTTGTCCAATTTGTCCTGAGTACGATGACATCCCATATGTGGGAGAAAACTACTGTATGGGCACACGTCGGGGCTCGGAAGGGAAGTAGTGACGTTTTGGAATGCAGACTTTGATGGAGTGGTCTGTGGGTGTCATGTTGCACTTGGAGAGCCCCTGATGTACCAAAACTGAAACTCCCACAAGTGACCCCATTTTGGAAACTAGACCCCCCAAGGAACTTATCTAGATGTGTGGTGAGTAGTGTTGAGCGATACCACCCGATACTGAAAGATATCGGATCGGAATGGATCGGCCGATCTAAAAAAAGTATCGGGTATCTCCGATTCCGATCCCAGAAGTCCCATTCAAGTCAATGGAACAGAAATATCGGAATTAAAAAAAAACATTTTTTCCCTGTAGGTTGATTCTACATGAAGAAAAACAACTAATAATAATGTAGAATGTATTGTGGGAGGTGTAGGAGACATTAAAGGCATAGAGCTTTAGCCCAATCAAATGGAATAGCAGTAATTTTTTTTTTTTAAAGACGTTCGTAGTTACAAAGATATTGACAATGTTAAAGTCTTTAATATTTTGGCAGATATGTATGTTTCACTACTTCCATGCTCTTCACGTTCTTTTTTACTTCTCCCACACTTTCTCCTTCATCATCCTCAGCAGCATCTTTTTCATCAACTTCTTCTTCACCTTAATCATCTTCTTCTTCTTCTTCTTCACCTTCTTCCTATTTTTTTTTTTTTACATTCTTCATATTCTTCTTATTCAACTATTATTCTTCTTCATATTCTACTTCTTCATCTTCTTCCTATTCTTCTTCTTCATCATATTCTTATTTGTGTCAGGCATTCCTGTAGTTGTAATCTATAAAAGTTTGAAGATTACACCTTCCGTTCAGCCTGTCACAAAAGATTTACAACAGGATTTGTCCACGTTCAGTTGGGCCTGCAGCAGCAGGCCTTTTCCAGGGGCACCACGAGGAGGAACGGACTCACCCCCATACACTGCTTAGTCTTCTTCTGCTTATAAATAAGATAATATCATTTGCTCAGATTTTTAGTCTTATGCTTAATGTTCTTCTGCTTTTGGTTTTTGTGCTTCTTGTTCTTCTGTCTCTTGTTGTTCTGCATCTTGGTGGTTGTCTTCATGTTCTTTGTCCTCTTGGTCATCTTCTTCAGGGTCAACTTTTAGGTATTCTTCTGTGTGGTCTTCAGGGTCGTCGTCTTCAGGGTCATTGTCAGGGAGATCCAGAGTGAGAATCAAAAACCATTTCCACAAGCTTGAACTTGGAAAAGTAGCAGAAGGTACAAGAAGGCTGAGGAACTGCCGAGAACCAGCTGATGGTGCTGGAACCCGGATGGGTAGCAGAAGGAACAATAGCAAATGGAAGTAGCGAGGACCAGCTGACGGTGCTGGAACCTGGAGGGGCAGCAGAAGGAACAAGAGCCAATGGCACAACCGTGGACCAGCTGACGGTGCTGGAACACGGTTACTAAGCAGGAGGTACCTGTGCTACAAAGCACTACCAAGGACCAGCAGATGTTGCTGGAACTCGGATACCAAGAAGGAGGCACCTAGGCCAAAGGCACTGCCGAGAACCAGCTGACAGTGCTGGAACCCGGATGGGTAGCAGAAGCTACAAGAGTCAATGGAACTACCGAGAACCAGCTGACGGTGCTGGAACCCAGAGTGGCAGCAGAAGGAGCAACAGCCAATGGCACAACAGTGGACCAGCTGACGGTGCTGGAACACAGTTACTAAGCAGGAGGTAACTGTGCTACAAAGCACTACCAAGAACCAGCAGATGTTGAAGGAACTCGGATACCAAGAAGGAGGCATCTAGGCCAAAGGCACTGCCGATAACCAGCTGATGGTGCTGGAACCTGGATGGGTAGCAGAAGGAACAATAGCAAATGGAACTAGCGAGGACCAGCTGATGGTGCTGGAACCCGAGGGGCAGCAGAAGGAACAACAGCCAATGGCACAACTGTGGACCAGCTGATGGTGCTGGAACACGGTTACTAAGCAGGAGGTACCTGTGCTACAAAGCACTACCAAGGACCAGCAGATGTTGAAGGAACTCGGATACCAAGAAGGAGGCATCTAGGCCAAAGGCACTGCCGATAACCAGCTGGCGGTGCTGGAACCCGCATGGGTAGCAGAAGGTACCCAGGAAAAAAACAAAGCTGCAAGGCCGTGAGCCGGCCGCAGTTACCGAAACCAACAGTCCTACAGGGGGTGCTTGTCCTATTGGCACTACGGAACCAGCCTTTATTACCAGAACCCGCAGCCCACATAGGAAGCAACGAAACTGCAGGCACCATAGACTCGGCTAACCCGACTGCAACACGACAGGACAACGTATTGGTGGCAAAGTGACGTTGACACTACACGGAAACAGCAGGCGTGCTGGAACCAGGCTGGGCAGGAGGGAGTACCCGTGCCAAAGACACTTCCGAGAACCAGCTGACGGTGCTGGAACCCAGAGTGGCAGCAGAAGGAACAACAGCCAATGGCACAACCGGGGACCAGCTGACGGTGCTGGAACATGGTTACTAAGCAGGAGGTACCTGTGCTACAAAGCACTACCAAGGACCAGCAGATGTTGCTGGAACTCGGATACCAAGAAGGAGGCACCTAGGCCAAAGGCTCTGCCGAGAACCAGCTGACGGTGCTGGAACCCGGATGGGTAGCAGAAGGAACAATAGAAAATGGAACTAGCGAGGACCAGCTGATGGTGCTGGAACCCGGAGGGGCAGCAGAAGGAACAAGAGCCAATGGCACAACTGTGGACCAGCTGATGGTGCTGGAACATGGTTACTAAGCAGGAGGTACCTGTGCTACAAAGCACTACCAAGGACCAGCAGACATTGATGGATCTCGGATACCAAGAAAGAGGCACCTAGGCCAAAGGCACTGCCGAGAACCAGATGACGGTGCTGGAACCCGGATGGGTAGCAGAAGGTACCCAGGAAAAAAACAAAGTTGCAAGGCCGTGAGCCGGCCGCAGTTACCGAAACCCACAGTCCAACAGGGGGTGCTTGCCCTATTGGCACTACGGAACCAGCCTTTATTATCAGAACCCGCAGCCCACATAGGAAGCAACGAAACTGCAGGCACCATAGACTCGGCTAACCTGACCGTAACACGACAGGACAACGTATTGGTGGCAAAGTGACGTTGACACTACTCGGAAACAGCAGGCGTGCTGGAACTAGGCTGGGCAGGAGGGAGTGCACGTGCCAAAGACACTTCCGAGAATCAGCTGACAGTGCTGGAACCCGGATGGGTAGCATTAGCTACTAGAGTCAATGGAACTACCGAGAACCAGCTGACGGTGCTGGAACCCAGAGTGGCGGCAGAAGGAACAACAGCCAATGGCACAACCGTGGACCAGCTGACGGTGCTGGAACACGGTTACTAAGCAGGAGGTACCTGTGCTACAAAGCACTACCAAGGACCAGCAGACGTTGCTGGAACTCAGATACCAAGAAGGAGGCACCTAGGCCAAAGGCTCTGCCGAGAACCTGCTGACGGTGCTGGAACCCGGATGGGTAGCAGAAGGAACAATAGCAAATGGAACTAGCGAGGACCAGCTGATGGTGCTGGAACCCGGAGGGGCAGCAGAAGGAACAAGAGCCAATGGCACAACTGTGGACCAGCTGATGGTGCTGGAACATGGTTACTAAGCAGGAGGTACCTGTGCTACAAAGCACTACCAAGGACCAGCAGACATTGATGGATCTCGGATACCAAGAAAGAGGCATCTAGGCCAAAGGCACTGCCGAGAACCAGCTGACAGTGCTGGAACCCGGATGGGTAGCAGAAGGTACCCAGGAAAAAAACAAAGTTGCAAGGCCGTGAGCCGGCCGCAGTTACCGAAACCCACAGTCCAACAGGGGGTGCTTGCCCTATTGGCACTATGGAACCAGCCTTTATTATCAGAACCCGCAGCCCACATAGGAAGCAATGAAACTGCAGGCACCATAAACTCGGCTAACCCGACCGCAACACGACAGGACAACGTATTGGTGGCAAAGTGACGTTGACACTACCCGGAAACAGCAGGCGTGCTGGAAGCAGGCTGGGCAGGAGGGAGTGCACGTGCCAAAGACACTTCCGAGAATCAGCTGACGGTGCTGGAACCCGGATGGGTAGCATTAGCTACTAGAGTCAATGGAACTACCGAGAACCAGCTGACGGTGCTGGAACCCAGAGTGGCAGCAGATGGAACAACAGCCAATGCCACAACCGTGGACCAGCTGACGGTGCTGGAACATGGTTACTAAGCAGGAGGCACCTGTGCTACAAAGCACTACCAAGGACCAGCAGACGTTGCTGGAACTCGGATACCAAAAAGGAGGCACCTAGGCCAAAGGCTCTGCCGAGAACCAGCTGACGGTGCTGGAACCCGGATGGGTAGCTGAAGGTACCCAGGAAAAAATCAAAGTTGCAAGGCCGTGAGCCGGCCGCAGTTGCCGAAACCCACAGTCCTACAGGAGGTGCTTGTCCTATTGGCACTACAGAACCAGCCTTTATTACCAGAACCCGCAGCCCACATAGGAAGCAACGAAACTGCAGGCACCATAGACTCAGCTAACCCAACCTCAACACGACAGGACAACGTATTGGTGGCAAAGTGACGTTGACACTACACGGAAGCAGCAGGCGTGCTGGTACCAGGCTGGGCAGGAGGGAGTACCCTTGCCAAAGACACTTCTGAGCAGCAACTGGCGATGTTGGAGCCCAGGATCAATCACGGAGCAGGCTGAGGCCTACTTGGAGCAAGTTTTACATCGGTTGTACACTACAACTGATTGTAACCGTGCTCCACTTAGGCCTCTGGCTCTACTGTCTCTAGTATTTCCCCTGGCCTCCATCCCTGCAAGTTGCTGCTCTGAAGTGGCGTCTGCCCAATCCATACTTGTTCTTGGGTTACAGGGGCTCAGTCACGTCAGTGGATCCCCTGATGTGTGTCCGGCAAGGTTTCCTGCTCAGTCCTCATTCACACTACTAGTAATGGGAATGTGGACAGAGCAGGAGACATTGCCGGACACACATCAGGGGATCCACTGATGTGACAGAGCCCCTGTAACCCAGGAACAAGTGTGGATTGTGCAGAAGCCACTTCAGAGCAGCAACTGGCGGGGTTGGAGGCCAGGGAAAATAATAGAGACAATAGAGCCAGAGGCCTAAGTGGAGCATGGTTAAAAATTAGTAGTAGTGTGACTGTGTAGGCAGTAGGAGACTTTGCCATCCACACAGCAGGGGAGCAGCTGGCGTTACTGATCTCCACTGATACCGGAGCGAGTGTTACTATCTGTGCGGACGGCACTTCCAAGCTACAACTGGCTGTGTTGGAGCCCAGGATCAATGCTCCGAGCAGGCTGAGGCCTACTTGGAGCAAGTAGAAAATAAGATGTTGCGTGATTTTGGAGGCAGCAGGAGACTTTGCCATCCGCACAGCAGGGGAACAGCTGGCGTTACTGAACCCCACTGACACCGAGCAAGTGTTTCTATCTGTGCGGACGGCACTTCCAAGCTACAACTGGCTGTGTTGGAGCCCAGGATCAATGCTCCGAGCAGGCTGAGGCCTACTTAGAGCAAGTAGAAAATAAGATGTTGCGTGATTTTAGAGGCAGCAGGAGACTTTGCCATCCGCACAGCAGGGGAACAGCTGGCGTTACTGAACCCCACTGACACCGGAGCGAGTGTTTCTATCTGTGCGGATGGCACTTCCAAGCTACAACTGGCTGTGTTGGAGCCCAGGATCAATGCTCTGAGCAGGCTGAGGCCTACTTGGAGCAAGTAGAAAATAAGATGTTGCGTGATTTTAGAGGCAGCAGGAGACTTTGCCATCCGCACAGCAGGGCAACAGCTGGCGTTACTGAACCCCACTGACACCGGAGCGAGTGTTTCTATCTGTGCGGACGGCACTTCCAAGCTACAACTGGCTGTGTTGGAGCCCAGGATCAATGCTCCGAGCAGGCTAAGGCCTACTTGGAGCAAGTAGAAAATAAGATGTTGCGTGATTTTAGAGGCAGCAGGAGACTTTGCCATCCGCACAGCAGGGGAACAGCTGGCGTTACTGAACTCCACTGACACCGGAGCGAGTGTTTCTATCTGTGCGGACGGCACTTCCAAGCTACAACTGGCTGTGTTGGAGCCCAGGATCAATGCTCTGAGCAGGCTGAGGCCTACTTGGAGCAAGTAGAAAATAAGATTTTGCGTGATTTTGGAGGCAGCAGGAGACTTTGCCATCCGCACAGCATGGGAACAGCTGGCGTTACTGAACCCCACTGACACCGGAGCGAGTGTTTCTATCTCTGCGGACGGCACTTCCAAGCTACAACTGGCTGTGTTGGAGCCCAGGATCAATGCTCTGAGCAGGCTGAGGCCTACTTGGAGCAAGTGGAAAATAAGATGTTGCGTGATTTTAGAGGCAGCAGGAGACTTTGCCATCCGCACAGCAGGGGAACAGCTGGCGTTACTGAACCCCACTGACACCGGAGCGAGTGTTTCTATCTGTGCGGACGGCACTTCCAAGCTACAACTGGCTGTGTTGGAGCCCAGGATCAATGCTCTGAGCAGGCTGATGCCTACTTGGAGCAAGTAGAAAATAAGATGTTGCGTGATTTTAGAGGCAGCAGGAGACTTTGCCATCCGCACAGCAGGGGAACAGCTGGCGTTACTGAACCCCACTGACACCGGAGCGAGTTTTTCTATCTGTGCGGACGGCACTTCCAAGCTACAACTGGCTGTTTTGGAGCCCAGGATGAAGCATGCAGCAGGAGGAGGCCAACTTGCAGCTGGTTTTATAGAGGTTGTAGACTACTACTGATTGTAACCTTGCTCCACTATTGCCTCCGGCTCCACTGTCTCTAGTAATTCCCCTGGCCTCCAACCACGCAAGTTGCTGCTCTGAAGCGGGCGTCTGCACAATCCACACTTGTTCCTGGTTTACAGGGGATCAGTCACGCCAATTGATCCCCTGATGTGTGTCTGGCAAGGTTTCCTGCTCTGTCCTCATTCACACGACTAGTAATGGGAATGTGGACAGAGCAGGAGACCTTGCCGGACACACATCAGGGGATCAACTGACGTGACTGAGCCCCAGTAACTCAGGAACAAGTGTGGATTGTGCAGATGCCACTACAGAGCAGCAACTGGCGGGGTTGGAGGCCAGGGGAAAAACTAGAGACAGTGGAGCCAGAGGCCTAAGTGGAGCACGGTTAAAAATCAGTAGTAGTTTGGATGTGGAGTCAGCAGGAGACATTGCCGTCTACACAGCAGGGGAACAGCTGGCGTTTCTGAACCCCACTAACACAGGAGCTAGTGTGCTTTTCTCTGTGAAGACGGCACTTCTGAACACCAGCTGGCGTTGTTGGAGCCCAGGTTGAGGCATGGAGCAGGCTGAGGCCTGATGTTTGGGCCTGTGGAGTCAGCAGGAGACATTGCCGTCTACACAGCAGGGGAACAGCTGGCGTTTCAGAGCCCCACTAACACAGGAGCTAGTGTGTTGTTCTCTGGGAAGACGACACTTCTGAACACCAACTGGCATCGTTGGAGCCCAGGTTGAGGCATGGAGTAGGCAGAGGCCTGATGTTTTGGGCATGTGGAGTCAGCAGGAGACATTGCCGTCTACACAGCAGGGGAACAGCTGGCGTTTCTGAACCCCACTAACACAGGAGCTAGTGTGTTTTTCTCTGGGAAGATGGTACTTCTGAACACCAACTGGCATTGTTGGAGCCCAGGTTGAGGCATGGAGCAGGCTGAGGCCTGATGTTTTGGGCCTGTGGAGTCAGCAGGAGACATTGCCGTCTACACAGCAGGGGAACAGCTGGCGTTTCTGAACCCCACTAACACAGGAGCTAGTGTGTTTTTCTCTGTGAAGACAGCACTTCTGAATACCAACTGGCGTTGATGGAGCCCAGGTTGAGGCACGGAGCAGGCAGAGGCCTGATGTTTTGGGCCTGTGGAGTCAGCAGGAGACATTGCCATCTACACAGCAGGGGAACAGCTGGCGTTACTGAACCCCAATAACACAGGAGCTAGTGTGCTTTTCTCTGTGAAGACGGCACTTCTGAACACCAACTGGCGTTGTTGGAGCCCAGGATGAGGCATGCAGCAGGCGGATGCCAACTTGCAGCTGGTTTTATAGAGCTTGTAGACTACTACTGATAGTAACCTTGCTCCACTTAGGCCTGTGGCTCCACTGTCTCTAGTATTTCCCCTGGCCTCCAACCCCGCCAGTTACAGCTCTGAAGTGGCGTCAGCACAATCCACACTTGTTCCTGGGTTACAGGGGCTCTGTCACATCAGTGGATCCCCTGATGTGTGTCCGGCAAGGTCTCCTGCCCTGTCCACATTCCCACTACTAGTAATGGGAATGTGGACAGAGCAGGAGACCTTGCCGAACACACATCAGGGGATCCACTGACGTGACTGAGCCCCAGTAACTCAGGAACAAGTGTGGATTGTGCAGACGCCACTTCAGAACAGCAACTGGCGGGGTTGGAGGCCAGGGGAAATACTAGAGACAGTGGAGCCAGAGGCCTAAGTTTGAATGTGGATGGAGCAGGAGACTTTGCCGTCCACACAGCAGGGGAGCAGCTGGCGTTACTGAACCCCACTAACACAGGAGCTAGTGTATTTTTCTCTGTGCAGATGACACATCTGAGCGACAACTGGCTGTGTTGAAGCCCAGGGATTATAGTTCAGGTGGTAGAAACATGAACACAACAGGAGACCTGGATACAGTTGCCAACCAATTATTTAGTTGGGAAGAGGACTGGCAAATTCTGGAGAGATCCAGGCCTTGTTCATTTTCAGAAAAGTAAGCCGGTCGACGTTATCGGAAGATAGTCGCGTGCGTCGGTCTGTTAGTACACCACATGCATCACTAAAGACGCGTTCCGATAAGACACTGGCAGCAGGACAAGCCAGCACCTCCAATGCATACTGGCTAAGCTCTGGCCATGTATCCAGCTTAGAGACCCAAAACTTGAAGGGGGAAGAGCCATCTGTGAGTACACTGACAGGGCAAGACATGTAGTCTGTCACCATCTGACGGAAACGTTGCCTCCTGCTGACTGGAGCCGTCTGTGATGGTGTAGACAATTGTGGCGGACACACAAAACTTTGCCACATTTGGGCCATAGTGGTCTTGCCTTGTGCTCAGGCGCTGCCTCTGCTGCCTCTTTGTGCCGAGTTTCCTCCACTGCCTCGACGCACAGAGCTGCTTTGTAAAGCACTAGCACCACTGCTGTCGGTTGAAATGGAAAACATGATGGACTGCACCAGTGTGTCTTGGTACTCCCGCAGTTTACACTCCCGGTTCAACGTTGGTATGAGGCTTTGTAAGTTGTCCCGGTAGCGAGGATCTAGGAGGGTCTACACCCAATAATCAGCCGTGTAGAGAATGTGGGCGATGCGGCGGTCATTTCTCAGGCACTGCAGCATGAAATCAACCATGTGCTGCAGACTCCCAACTGCCAAAGAACCGCTGTCCCCTGCTTGAGGCGTGATCTCTGCCTGCTCTGCATCACCCCACCCTCTCTGTGAATACTGACTAGAGCTTTGTGTACCTCCCTCCTCTGGAGAGATGTCTTCCTCCTCCATCGACTCCTCCTCATCCTCCTCACAAAGTGTCCCCTGCCTAGGCCTTTGTGAGGAACCATGTAGCGCAGACTGTCCAGAAGCAGTTGGCATTAGGGACTCCTCATCCTCCACCTCTTCCAAAACCTCCTCCCTTAGTGCTTGCAGTGATTTTTGAAGCAGGCAGATAAAGGGGACAGTCATGCTGACTAGTGCATCATCTGCACTCGCCATCCGCGTGGAATCATCGAAGGCACGTAAAACGTGGCAGATGTCCTTCATAGAGGCCCACTCAGTGGTGCTGAAGTGTGACCGGCGCACAATGCGACTTGTTTGCGCCTGATGCAGCTGGTACTCCATGACTGTTGCCTGCTGCTCACACAACCGCTCCAACATATGTAACGTTGAATTCCACCTGGTGGGTAGGTCACAAATGATGCGATGTTCCGGAAGACGTAATCGGCACTGCAGAGCAGCAAAGCGCGATCTTGCCGTGCTGGAACGCCCCAAGTGAGAGCACTCTATGCGGACCTTGTGCAGCAGTTCATCAAGATCCGGATAGTCCCTCAGAAAGCTCTGCACGACCAAGTTCAGCATATGTGCCAGACATGGGATGTGAGTGAGGTTGCCTAGGCCAAGAGCTGCCACCAGATTTCGGCCATTGTCACACACTACCAAGCCCGACTGGAGATTCGCTGGCACAAACCACACGTCGCTCTCATGCTTGATGGCATTCCAGAGCTCCTGCACTGTGTGGCTTCGATTCACCAAAGAAATTAATTTGAGCAAGGCCTGTTGACGTTTGGCCATGGCTGTGCTCATATCGGTCGTAACAGGCTCCTGCTGCGCTGTTTCTGAGGAACTTGAGTAGGAGGAGGAGTCTATGTGTACCGACTGGATTCCTGCAATCCATGGAGTTGGCAGAACACGTACAGCGCCACTCTCCAGATCTGTACCAGGCTCCACAACATTGACCCAATGGGCAGTGAGGGAAAGGTATCGACCCTGTCCATGGTTACTGGTCCACGCATCAGTGGTCAGGTGGACCTTGCTACTAACGGCGTTTAGTAGCGCATGTTTTATTTTTCCCTCCACATGTTTCTGCAGGGCAGGGACGGCTCGCCTGCTGAAATAAAAGCGGCTGGGCACGGTGTATTGTGGGACTGCCAATGCCATGAAGTCCCGGAAGGTGTCAGTCTCCACCAGCCTGAATGAGAGCATTTCAAGTGCCAGTAGTTTGGCAATGCCAGCATTCAGAGCCTGTGCTCGGGAATGGTTTGCCGAGTATGGCCGCCTTTTATCCCATGCCTGTGCTACCGATGGCTGTCGAGTGGCCTGGGAGTGTGAGGATGACTGGGAACGTGGTGCTGTGGGTGGATTGTCACAGGGTCTCCGGACAACAGTGCCAGAGGTTCTTCCTTGGCGATCCTGTGAGGAAGCCCAACCAGCTGTGTGTGAGCTGGAGGAAGAGGCCCCAACACGAGCTGAAGAGGTGGTAGGTGGTGCTGTACATTGGCCTACGTCTTCAGTGTGTCTGTGTAACTCCACCTCGTGCTTGGTCCGCACATGTTTCCACATATTAGTGGTATTGAGGTTGCTGACATTTTTCCCTCTTTTGACTCTCTGATGACACAGCTTGCATTTGACAAAGCAAATGTCATCTGCAACTGTGTCAAAAAAGGACCATGCACTGCAAGTCTTGGGAGCGCCCGTTTTGCCTTTTGAAAGAGGAATGCTCCTAACGGGTGCTGAAGTGGAGGCTACAGGCAACCAAGTCTGCCACCTCCCTCTCCCTCCTGTTTTGGCCGTTTGGGGAATCTCTTCCTCAGAGCTGCTCCCACCACCTTCCTGTTCCTCACGCCATGATGGGTCAAGGACCTCATCATCTACACTCCCCTCTTCAAACACCTGCTTCTCCTGGGTTGTCTCGCCAGCACCGTACGCACCAGAAAGTGGCACCTGTGTATCGTCATCATCTGATGCGTACTGAGGTGTGCTGACCATAGGCACTGGCCCACCCGCCTCTTCAGATTCAGAGGGACAAAGAAGTTGTGCATCACTGCATACTCCCTCTTCTTCACATTCTGGAATGCTGCTTGGCTGGCCCCCTCTTTCCAAGCCAACAGATTCAGAGAACAGAAGTAGAGACTGTGATGGCTCCTGTCCAGGGCTCTCTGACTGCCTGGGCACTTTGGCAGGTGGTGAAGAGACAGATGGTTGCTCTTCGGTGCTCTGGCCCTGAGAGGATGTGGAAGTCATTGAAGTCAATGCGTTAGCTGCCATCCATCCAACAATGGCTTCAATTTGTTCCTTCCGCAGCAGTTGGGTACGGCGAGGTCCTACAAAGCTGCGCATAAAGGACTGTTGCCTGCTAAAACTGGGGGCTGCTGACTCACTGGTGCTCGCAGCGGGCACAGAATCCCCACGTCCTCTCCCTGCAGAATCCCCACGTCCTCACCCTGCAGAATCCCCACGTCCTCTCCCTGCTGAAACTCCACGCCCACGCCCACGTGCCTTACTCCCTGCCTTCTTCATCTTGCTAGACTGATAAAGATAGGCAGAAAAGTACAAAGGGGGGGCATAGTGTGCTTTTTCCTGAACAGCTGGTTACAGGTAGAAGAAACACTAATTTTATGAAGTGTGTGTGGACTACACTTTAATATGAGCTAATGTGGCCTACACAACTTTCAAATGTAGTGTTTGGTGAACTTTATTGGTTTTTTTTGTGAAAAAAGCTAAAAGGATGTGACCAAAGATTTGAAAGTGATAGTATCATCAACTTTTTGGAGCTATTACAATGCAGGCAGGTAACCTACAATGCAAAAGATGAGGCTCCAAAAAAATTGGGTAATACTAATCTGGCTGCAGATGAAGGGCACAAGCCAGAAAAAAGGCTCCTCTATCTACTCCTATATAGTGTTTGCAACCAACCAATGTAGATGATAGGGATGGATGCACACTAATAGGAGAAGAAAAAATGAGCTGCAATTAAAGAAAAATATGTGTGAGGCAGTGACGCACGCTGAGCGGCCTACAACCAGACATAGCTGAAGGACACACTACTCAGCGTGAGCTGCACTCGTACACAGTCAGAGACCTCTCAGACAGCCATGAACAGTGCAGCTAAGTGGGCACTAGCACTGAAAGGCTGCAGAAAGGCTCCGCTGTCTACTCCTAGAGTGTTTGCAACCACCATATATGGATACGGATGGATGCACACTAATAGGAGAAAAAATGAGCTGCAATAAAAGAAAAATGTGTGAGGCAGTGACACGCTGAGCGGCCTACAACCAGACGTAGCTGCAGGACACACTACTCAGCGTGAGCTGCACTCACACACTGTCAGAGACCTCTCAGACAGCCGTGAACAATGCAGCTAAGTGGGCACTAGCACTGAAAGGCTGCAGAAAGGCTCCGCTGTCTACTACTAGTGTTTGCAACCAACGTATATGGATATGGATGGAAGCACACTAGATAGAATTTTTTAAAAATAAGCAGCTCAAAAAGAAAAATATGTATGAGGCAGCAGTGAGGCACGCTGGACGGCCTACAACCAGACATGGCTGAAGGACCCACTCCACAGCGTGAGCTGCACTCACACAGCCCTTGCAGACAGCTGTGAACACTGCTGCTAGGGAAAAGAAAGCTACAGTGGTGGTTTATGTAGCCTGGTTAAAGCACAATATGTTTAGTAGAATCGCTATTTCTAACTGTCCCTCACAGTCTTCAACAGCAGCCTGTCCCTAACTGAATTCACAGCAGAGTGACCAGAAATGGCGGTGGCGGCGGCTTTTATAGTGCATCATGACACCATTTCAGCAGCCAATCACAGCCATGCCAAAAGTTAACATGCCTACATGCCTAACAGGATGTGCCCACACTTCTGAGGATTCCCATTGGCTGAATCAAAGCGAGCGGGCTCATAGCATTATGGGAACTTCCGATTCCGGTATCCGATTTGAAAAAAGTATCGGAAGTCAGTATCGGAATTCCGATACAGCTAATATCGGCCGATACCCGATACTTGCGTTATCGGAATGCTCAACACTAGTGGTGAGCACGTTGAACCCCCAAGTGCTTCACAGAAGTTTATAACATCTATCATAGGGGGATGATGAAAGTGATTCCATTCTTCTCAGACCAAAAGGTGCTCCGGTCTGTGCCCGCATTAGGGCTACAATAAGTAACCTAGGTAGCAACGGCAACAAGAGCTACAGTATATTTGACATGATGAACCACTATCTGCCACTGTGCCAACCTGGCCCATGGCTTTATCACACCCATGTGGACTAGGTTACTCAGGTGTAGAACACCTCGCATTTGTCAAACTGAATCAAGCCCTGAATGGTGCATACTTTTATTTATCTACAGCTAATGTCAATGATTAAATTGGACTGTACCATCTTTGTGCTTAACTGTCCGTTGTCTACATGTTGCTGTCAGTTTCGATGGCCCATGCTCAGCTGAACATCTTTTGTCTCTACTTAGGCTGCTGTTACTGGCCCTAGAGTACCATAACATCTCTTTACCTCCTCTGTCATATTCTTTTACTATACAGCTTTTTCTGCTGCCAATGCACATTCTGGCCAACATTGTCTGTCTGCTCACCGAGTTTTATAGTGCTATACTATACTGCTGCCAGGGCTGCAATTGATGGCCCTACATTCCTTGCCTACCCCATAATTTTTTTCCACCATGTGGATTCTGCCACTGTCACTGTAAAGCTACTTCAACCACAAATCTCCTGCTTGCCTGGGAACATTTTAGTAAGGCATGCTAAAAACCCTTGTATTTGTTTAATGAAAATAGCAATCCTATTGTGAATCCTTAAAAAAGGGATATTTTTTCACTCCTAGTTGAGAAGCTCTTATTGCTTCTTCACTTTCAAAACAGCTAACCTGATTCAACAGGGATAATTTTTAGACAGCTCATGGAAAAGCTATTGCTTTTTCATTTAGCAAGAAAAATAAGCTAAAAAAAGCTACAAAAAGAGCAAAACTCGATATGCCCCTAACAAGGATTCATTTGCACCACCCATGTGGAAATGACACTTTCTTCAATTTTCACTACCTGAATATAAATACAAGAAAGGAATAATTTTTGGACCATTTTTACAATTTAAGTAGCCAAAAAGTTCTGCAACTGCAATGTGTTGTTCAAGAGTCTGTTGATTACAAATGGTTACCATCCATTTTACCCTTGCCGGATAGGTAGACGCTAGAGTTGAGCAAAACGGGTCAGTCATATTCAAAAGTCACCGACTTTCGCTGAAGTCGGGTTTCATGAAACGAAACCTGACCATAGCGTGAGATCGGCCACGAGGTCGGCGACCAGAGCACCAAAGTCGCGTTTCAAAAGATGCTTCCAGCGCCCTTTTTCAGCCAATGATGGAGGACGCACACTGTGGGCAACGCGATGACATAGGTATCGGTCACCACCATCTTTGAGAAGGGCATGCAAGTGATTGGCTGGCTTTGTGTGGCGTCACAGGGGCTATAAAAGGGCGTCAACGCCGACCGCCATCTTACTTATGCCGATCTTAGCATAGGGAGAGCTGCTGCTGATGATGATTCTGTAGGGAGAGCGTTAGGCAGGGAAGAAGAACCAAAAAAACTGCTTCTGCTGTTAGCATTTTCCACTTACAACACAACACTTTGTGTGCAGTGACAGTGGAGGCTCTATTTTTGTGCATCAGCTCTGTTGGTTATTAGGCTGCCTTGTAAGGCTCCCTGATAGCTGCATTGCTGTTTGCACACTGATGTGCAAACTGCTTTTATAAAAGCAAAAATACTTTTCTTCCTCTTTTCTGCACAGGTACCAAGGGTTCATTTTTCCACCCTTTTGTGTGTGCACTGTGCAGCAGTCCTGCTTATTAGGCTGCCTGCATCCATACTTGGACTGAGTGCATCATTGTCAGCATCCTCAAATCTCTTGTGAGATCAAAATTCTCACCAATCCTATAGACACCCTCCACCTTGTCATACACCATCCAATTTCAGTCGGTTACATTGAGGTGTAATCTCTCCTGGGCCAGAGACAATAGTTCTGCGTCCTCAAATCTATAGTGAGATTCAAATTCTCACCAATCCTATAGACACCCTACACCTTGTTATACACCATCCATTTTCAGTTTGTTACATGGAGGTGTAATCTCTCCTGGGCCAGAGACAATAGTTCAGCGTCCTCAAATCTATAGTGAGATTCAAATTCTCACCAATCCTATAGACACCCTACACCTTGCCATACACCATCCAATTTCAGCCTGATATATTGAGGTGTAATCTCTACTGGGCCAGAGACAATAGTACAGCGTCTTCAAATCTATAGTGAGGTTCAAATTCTTACCAATCCTATAGACACCCTACACCTTGTCATACACCATCCAATTTCAGCCTGTTATATTGAGGTGTAATCTCTACTGGGCCAGAGACAATAGTTCAGCGTCCTCAAATCTCAAGTGAGATCCAAATTCTCACCAATCCTATAGACACCCTCCACCTTGTCACTCACCATCCAATTTCAGCCTGTTACATTGAGGTGTAATCTCTACTGGGCCAGAGACAATAGTTCTGCGTCCTCAAATCTCTAGTGAGATTCAAATTCTCACTAATAGTAGATACACCTTCTACCTTCTTTTACAGTACCATATAGCTGGTGGTATTTTGGGTACATTTTCACAAAAATGAGCAAGTATGGTGGAAGATGGCATGGAAGTGGGCGGGGGTTGACTGCTGGTCCCGATGGTGATGGTGGTGGTGTTGCATCTGTTGGTAGTGGCAAGAGCACAATAGCATCTAAGCCAGGAGGTGTTGAGCCTGCCTCATCGTCTGGCTCCACAAGGCCTCGAAGGCTCTCTTTTCTGGGAGTAGGTAAACCACTTTTAAAGCCAGAGTTTCAGGAACAAGTTTTGGCTTACACTGCTGACACAGCCTCCAGCTCTCTCGCCTCCTCTTCTGAAGTTTCAAAAAATAAAAGCACTGAGTCATCATTGGAGGCTCCTGGTCAGGAACAACATCTTTCCTTGTGTCCTTCACCCCTACCAAAAGTGAAGGATGTGGCAGGCCACACTACCGATTACTCCATGGATCTCTTTTCACATACCATGCCTAGGTTAGCAAGTCAAATCGTGAATTCCCAAGTCCAAGATAAATCTCACATGGAGTGTACTGATGCACAGCCACTGCTAGATTTTTCTGCTGGTACATTCACTCAGAGCTCTACATTGTCCTCGCAGTGTACTGAGGCAGAATCAGACCCTGATGAAACTCAGGTGCCCCTTCCCGCATACTATACCACCTTACATGGTGACACAGGGGAAGGTGCACATGAAATTGAAGAGGAGGTGATGGATGACCCAGTTGTTGACCCAGATTGGCATCCATTGGGGGAAGAGGGTGCCACTGCCAATAGCTCAGAAGAGGAGGAGGAGGACCCGCAGCAGGCAACGACATCGCAACAGCTGTTATCTGGCAGGACCGTAGCAGTCCAAAAATGGGTTACAAAAACCAAAAGAATTGCAGGACAGCTTGGCCAGACAGTGAAATTAGCACAGTGTGCAAGGCCTCAAAATGTCTTCCATAGTAGGAAGAGTGCAGTGTGGCACTTTTTTGAACAAAATCCTAATAATCAGGCAAAAGTTATCTGTAAGAAGTGCGCAAAGACCTTTAGCTGAGGGAAAAATCTGAGAAATTTGAATACCAGTTGCATGCTTAGACATTTAACCACCATGCACTTGCAAGCGTGGACGGACTACCAAACCTCACGCACCACATGTGCACCTGCTCTGAATGAAGGTAGTCAGCAATGCTACATCGCTTCCCCCACTGTAAGCCCACCAGATAGCACAACACCAGCAGCAAATGTCGAGGTGTCGTCGCAAGGGCAAAGCAGTCATGGAATCACAATGTTATTGCTACGAAAGACTGAATCTAGGCCATCAGCAACACCACCAACACCATCACCATTACCAACCCTCTCTCAGTCCGCCATGTCCACCGCTAGTTCCACTATATGCAGCTCTCAAGTCCAGCTCACCCTACCAGAGACTCTGAGTAGGACAAGAAAGTACTCATCCTCTCATCCGCGTACACTGGCTTTGAACACACATATTGCCAAACTAATCTCGTTAGAGATGATGCCCTACCGGTTGGTTGAAAGCAAAGCTTTTCGCGAGCTCAAGGCCTATGCAGTACCACGCTATGACCTACCCAGTTGGCACTTCTTTTCACAAAAAGCCATCAAGCCCTCCATGTGCATGTGAAAGACTGAATTGTCCATGCACTCAAGCAATCAGTGAGTGGAAAGGTGCACCTCACAACAGATGCATGGTCCAGTAGGCATAGCCAGGGCCGTTACGTGTCCATCACTGTGTGTCGTAGCTGCTTTTGTTCTGACCAAGCGTCAGCTGTCCATATCACCAGTGAGTCCGAATTGTGAGGTTTCTCGCCCTTCTGTTCACAAGCGCTTGGAGACAAAGTGACACACACACTGGTCGTGGCTAAATCACTTTATCTGACGTAATGAAATATAAGACATGTTTTTATACCATTTACAACAATATGTGACTCTATGGAGCTCATTTGGCCCCCACCATCACCTCAGGGTCGTATGTACCTTGTTTACAATATACCCAGAACACGTTGTTGAGAACAAATATGATAACAAGTATAGTTTCCATGAAGACAGAGACTACTAGTCTACATAAGAATAATTCTAGCAATAATAAGGCAAAAGGCAATTGAAGTCTTAAAGGCATTTAAAGGGATATAAAAGAAAACCATTAACTCTTCTATATCAATTTCCCCCTTTTGTAAATGGTATAACCTTTGCCACAGGGTCAGCTGATGTCCACAAAGGAGCTACTGTCTCAAGGGTCTAGTACCAATAAGGGGGCTTCCTACCTGCTTCGCCCATCCACCCTCAGTATGGACACTCACTTTCCCCATCAGCAATGGCCACCTGGGGTCTATGATACACTACAGAAGGTTCAGCCTTAGATTCTTTTTTTCACACATACATTATTCAGTAGCTTAAGTAATACATATATTAGCGCTTTTACGGCTACATAAAATAATAAGCAAAACAACAAAATTTGCATACAAGTCTATATAATGCCAAAAAAAATCCATCCTGCAAGGCCATTAACCCAATTTGCTGGATTTAGGAAAGAGAATGTGTTACCCCACCAGGAATCTCTGCTTGCACTGTGTTGTTTTAACCATTGGTCTCTAAGTTCACCTATTTTGTCTATATTGGCCCTGATCTGGAGATTGCCAGCAGGGTCGATATAATTACAACAGGTGGGACCAATTATCTGACATATTCCTCCTTCTTTTGCTGTCAGGTAATCTAGTACTATAGTATGTTGGTTAGTAACTACGATTAATTGTCTCTGTATTGTATTAGTTTCATTAAGAACTTCAAGAATCTGGAAAATCTGATTGTCCAGGTAGTCGGTAGCTTCCACTAATTTATCCCACATTTGGGTTATGAAGGGGTATATTAGCATACTACTGAATATTTTATTTGTTATCCCCATTTCTACTAGATGCGGCCTACCATTTGGCTTATTGTCTGCAGCCCTTCTATACGAGGTGTGAATTGGAACTGCTGCAGTGTCTATTTTACTATGAGGAACTATGAAAGTGGCTGGTGTCAGTTTAGCAAGAGTGCAGACCCCTCTTATGTCTGGGCTCACCCACCTGTAGGCACGATGTCCGCAAACCAAGAATACTCCGTCAGGGAGACCACAAACGTGACCAGGGGTCTGTATACATTAGTATAAACTCAAAAGTCTCGACATAGGCTTATGGGCACACCAAGTATTATTAATTTGTTTTCCACTTACACCAGATGTACATTTACCCCTTTCTTTCCTTATTATTTTACCCGTAGATGATTTACAGCCTTCAACACCATCCTGGTACACCGTATCATTAACCTGTGTTTGATCGCGAGTGTATATGCGGAAGCAATTATTGTCCTCACCACAGGTGTCTGCTCCAGTGTGTTGAAGACTGAACTACAGTCCATCATTGGGAATAGGGTCTGAGTGAGGGATTTCAGTCCTCCTCCTGGCGACCATATTACCGACATCTGAGTCATATTCCCGCCACCACATTTGTACCTTTAGGCCACGTTATATTAAACTGAAACCAGGGATTAGCGGCCCATTCGACTATAGCCAATGAGGCAGATATATCACGGGGCACACCTAGATTGAGTCCAAGTCTCATTGTGTATGCAGTGTGGGGTTAATACCTCCCATGGCTCCAAAGGTAAGGCTAAGTACGTCATAGTCCTCGCAGATACAGGGCTGTGTGTACAGATCCAACAGTCCTTCGGTTTCTGTCCTTCCATGTCCTTTATAAGAAGAGCATGATGCCGAATAAGTTTGTTGTCCCAATCAGCATTTAAGAGTTTGTCCTGTGTCTCTGTAGAGTGCAGTAATCCTGTCACTGCCAGCAAGGTGATGAGGAGTACAGTCATTCTGCTGTTGACAGGACCTTCTTGCAGTGACTGGCGTTGATCCAAGTGGGCTTTCCCTCAAGTTTTACTGAAGTGGATGTGGTCAGCTGGACTTGGAAGGGGCCGTCAAATCGTGGGTCCAGGCTCCTTCTCACGTGTCTGCGTATAACCACCCAATCACCTGGATTCAGCTGATGCACATCTGCACTGACATTAGGATCTGGAATGGATGAGATCACATGTTTATGCACCACATTAAGTCTTTCCTGCAAGGCCTGGATGTAGGCTGTCATAGCACTTTGTTGCATTTGTAGCACCTGTGGGAAGTACAGACCAGTCTTTGGAGCACTACCAACAGGACTTCAGAAGGAGACAAGCCTGTGTTTCTATTTGGAGTGTGTCTGACTGAAAAGAGTGCAAGAGGCAAGCACTCTACCCAGCTCTTTCCTGTGTCTGCAATGGCCTTTTGAATTTTCAGTTTAAGTGTCCCATTTAGTCTTTCCACTTTCCCACTACTTTGTGGCCTATATGGTGTATGAAATGTTTGCTGTACACCCGGGGCCTGCATGACTTCCCTCATTATTTCTCCCATGAAGTGTGTACCCCTATCTGTTTCTGTGGCTTCTGGGACACCATACCTGCAGATCAGTTCTTTCATCAGTTTGTCTGTAGTCATTTTAGCATTTTCACATTTTACCGGATAGGCTTCCGGCCAACCAGAGAAGAGATCTACACATACTAGGATATTTGCATACACTCCTACCTTGGTAGCTGTATGTAGTCAATCTGCAAACGGGTAGAGAGGCCTAGATGTCGCTTTCTTAGGGACTTTTACTGTTTTACCTGGGTTGTGCTGTGCACAGATGAGGCATGATTGTACAATGTTCGCGGCTGCGTAACTGAAACCAGGAGCTATCCAGAAGGCATCTACCATGGCACACATGTGACTTTTTGAGGTGTGAGTGGGGCCATGTGCTGCTTGCGCCATGATTGGGAACAGGGACTTTGGTGGGCACAATTTATCCTTATTCTCCCATACTCCATTTGAGTTCAGCTCAGCTCCCAGTCTCCCCTGGTGTACCTTCTCTGTTTGGGCAGCCTTTTGCCGGAGGGATTTCAGGACATCTAGACCCAATGTGGTTGGAATACGCTTACTCCCCGCCACCATCCACTGCTCTCTCTAGGCCGCCTTGTGCTATTTTAGCAGCCTCGTTCGCCCTTCTATTGCCCTATACCTCCACAGAGTCACCTTTGTGTGTGCTTTTACCTTGACAATGCCAACCTGGACTGGTAACATCAATGCCTCCATCAATTGTTTCACCAGCTCTGCATTTTTAATGGGCTTCGAATCTGTGAAAATATTAGCGACTTTACCTGCAGCGGCTCTACACGCCTCAGTGAGTGCCTTCAACTCTGCCTCCTGCGCCGACATGTGAGGAGAGAGTGGTTCCGCTCGGATTACCTCATGTGAGGATACTACTGCATATCCAGTGTAGAATCGTCCATCCTGGTGGTATCTGGGGCCATCTACAAAAAAGAAACTCAAAGTCTGCATTAAGAACAGGTTTTTCATGAACGTGTGCAAACCCAACTGTCTCCTGACTCATCAGTTCTATGCAGACATGTTCATGTGTCATGTCAAAGTATCCTTCCTCACTCACTAATACGGTCACCAATTCCCCCTTTTCTGAATCCACAGGCAGGAGGGTGGCTGGATTCAGAGCGTTACATCTTTTGAGGGTGACATACTCAGGAATTAGTAGAGCACACTCAATTCGGAGCTGTCTGGCCATAGACAGATGTTTTGGTTGAACTTGTACGAGTATGGCATGGATGTCATGTGGGGAATAGATTGTCAAAAGAAACGTCAGTGTGATCTCACATGCCTTTCCTAGTAGTAGTGCAGCTGCTCCTACCGCACAGACACAATCAATTGTATTTTGTGTGAGGTCCCGGGTCTGATGACAAGCAGTCATAAAGTGTTTGGAATATTTGTGAAGCGGACCTTATCCAAGGCCTACTGTGGGTCACTAAACCTAGGAACGTGCATAGATGCTGATGTGACCTGGGTAGAGGGAGATCTTGAATTGCCTGTTTCCTGTCAGATGTCTGGTACCTTCGGCAATATAATGTCCCAACAAATGTCACCTTTTGTTTGTAATACTGTAATTTGTCACGTGAGACCTTGCAACCCTTAGGGTCATCCACGTACTGTAATAGTACAATCAGCGGATGAGGTGATTGCCACTACTCAAGGATCCCTGCCATTGCTGCTGAATAGATGGCAGGGGATTTCTTTCCCCATTTGTGGGAGGACTGTCCAACAATATTGTTCATCTTTATGAGTAAAGGAGAAAGATACTGACAGTCAGGGTGCAGGGGTACAGAGAAGAATGCACCTGCTAAATCAATGACTGTGAAACATTTTGACATTACTGGGATCTGTGACAGTATTGTGTGTGTGTGTGTTAGGGACGATTGAGGTCACACTCACTGTATCATCATTAATAGCCCTTAAGTCATGAACCTTTCTGTAAGTGTCAGCAAACCCTTGAGTCCTTTTTTTTTCCTAATGGGATACAAAGTGGTGTCGTAGGGGGAAGATCTTTGCAGTCCAGGGGGGGGTTTCTTTGCACCAGAACCCCTGCCTTAACATACTTTCTAATATCTCTGCTCGGGGCAATTGATTTGGCTAGGCTCAAGGGGTATTGCTTTAAACAAGGAGGAGTGGTTCCTTCTTTCATTTTAATCATGACAGGGGGAATGGGCAGCCGACCCACATCAGTTTCCCCCCTTGCCCAAACAGTGTCTGGCACCTGTCCCATTTCCTCATCCTCAGGCATTTTGGTGTCAGGTGTTAGTTTCACCGCTTTTGTCATATATACCATTGCCGCAATCTAACACAAATGTTTATCTGAGAGGGGACTTGTGAGTGTAATACCCTCAGGAGAGTACTGTATGATGGCCGGGATCGCCCTCAGCACATCTGCTCCCAGTAAATTCATAGGGGTATTGTCACTAACAATAAGTTTTGTAAGTACCACAATTCCAGCACCTCACTGTTTCTAGGTCCTTAGGTCCCTTATTACGTCTCCACTTTTTTCCTTGTGCTCCAGCATACATGACAGGTCGTCTTATTGTCCTTGTTTGCTCAACTTCTTTAGCTACCTTAAGGAGGTCTTTTCGGATCTACATGTCTCCATTCAGGTCTGGCTGACTGTACTGCGTCTCATAAGTCTTTGTTCATACCGTCAATGAATGCATTCACCAGTATTCTAACATCAAGTGGGTTTATGCAAATGTAGCCCATGTCTGCCCATTTCAGCTGTAACTGTCCAAAGTACATCTCTAAACTCTCTCCTTTTTGCTGTGTCACGTCAGTCAGGAGAACGGACTGCTCTGATTGTTTCACTATCGCCCATTGTTTTAGTGACTCAGAGTATGTCTCCCCAGACAGTGCAGATTTATCATCCATGCCCCAAGCCTGATTCTTTGTCACATCTGTGTGTGTCTTAATTATATGTCCTAGTGCGTCACCTGCCTTTAAACTCACCAACCTCTCTAGGTCTGCCCAGGTACACTTATATGTCTGCTGTACTTCCTTTATGTGTCTGTAAAATGGGAATGGTTGGTCTTCAGGGTCAGGCAGCTGCTTCAGCAAAGCTAGCTGGTCAGAGGGGCTCCAGGGATAATACACCTGCATCTTTCTTATTCTAGTCGCACTTCTAGGTCCTGATGGGGTTGGTCGTCTGATGTCTACTGTCAGCTTACTCCTCAAAGGTCAATGTCCCCACTACCCTCTATCCACACTATTATGTCAGCTTCTTATAATCTTGTCTGGACAGGATCTAGTGCAACTCGCTTAGGTCAGTAGCACAGGTCACACAAGTAGCTATTCAGTCTGGGTTTGTCTGAGTCTGATCAGTGTTTACAAGTCCATCTGTTTTGTCTGGGTCTCAGGTTACACTTTGTCAATCAAAATATTCATAATACACCTTCCACACTGCTGCACATTCACTCTCAAGCATCATTTATTCACTTGCTATTTTTTTCCCTTGTCTGTGCCTTTTTGTACATCCAAACATTCACACTCTGGTATTTTTGCCTTTTTAAATATTGGTCCAACCTGTTTTACTGCTTCCTTTCTTCTCTGTCTTTTACAATTTGCATAGCTGTCTTGGATCTCATTGGGGGCACCGACTGTACACAGAAAAAGTTGCCATGGCTTCAACCTTTTTCTGCCGACAGCTCACCTTTCTTCTGAAATGCCCTCTCAGTGTGCCTGGACCTCTGTCTTACAGGCCACACTTAGCAAGTCAGAGAGAGCCTGCCAAGGTGTAGCGGGAAAGCTCCTTGCCTCTCACCCAGTAGACCTACAGGATGTAACGGGAAGGCTCTCTGCCTCTCACCCGCTAGATCAGCTGACTAGATAGGAATAGGCCTTTTTCCTTCTAGCCCAGCTCCATGGATTGTGGGAAGGCTACTTCAACTTAGACAGCTCACCTTTCTTCTGAAATGCCCTTCTGTGTGTCTGGACCTCTGTCTTACAGCCCACACATAGCAGGTCAGAGTGAGCCTGCCAAGGTATATCCAGAGGGCTCCTCGCCCTCGCCTCTCACCCACAACAAAAAAACCCGCTGACTAAAGTAAGAAGGCCCAGGTGTGATAGGCCTCTGACCTACTTTATCAGCCGTACAGTCGGCTACCTCCTCTGTTGATGCACAATTTGCTATACAAATCAATCACACAACTAGAAGCAGGTTCAAACACATTAATGACCAAACAATCACTTACAATGACCTTCTAAATTATACACCATATTTTACTTTTAACTTCCAACTTCAATTAAGTACTGTTGCTTTAAAATGCACAAATCTTTCAGCGCGTACCTTACGGATAGAATTACAGAGAATTTTGAGCACAGCTCACACTCAGCAGAGATAAGAGCGAAGGGAGAAGAAAAACTGCGCAGCGCCATCCTTCCCCCCTCCCTTCAGCATTCCGTAGTTCTTTAGACTTATCAAAATCAATTTCTACAAAAAAAACTCAAAATCACGGGATTTCACTGTACGAGCACATAACTGTATAATGAGATTAACCATGCCTTGCCCTTTTTCTGGCCAAATGCATTCAGGAAACTTTACAATGTAATGCCACATATAACACGAGCTATATCATTACTCAATTCATTCAGTCTCAGATGTAGATTTGAAATATCTATAACGCATCTGTCCGGGATTCCACCACAACCAGAATGGTAACACATCTTTTGACACAGAAATGATGTGTGATGATTCATTTATACGTGCTCATTCACAGATTTTGTTTTTATACTCAATCACTCATCTCTCATCTTATTCAGAGGTTCTCATAGACATATATACAAGGATTCACACAGCCTGACTATCTTGCACTTTGGATTTGATTGACACTTTAACCTATAGCAGTGTCCACTGACACTCCGAGAACACCAAAGCCAACTTCTTACACAAGAAACATTGAAAACCAGAGCAACCAAAAACCACAGCCTTATACAAATTTAATGGCAATCCAAAATAACCACTGCACAGAGTCTATCCCAGACTTTGTGCTACTCAGTACACCAGTACACAACCAGTTAGTATATTAGTATATTGCC
Organism: Dendrobates tinctorius; assembly: GCF_039654945.1. NCBI lineage: Eukaryota > Metazoa > Chordata > Amphibia > Anura > Dendrobatidae > Dendrobates > Dendrobates tinctorius. Next base: position 18,825,418 of record NW_027361672.1, read on the forward strand.
AGAACAGTTTAACAGATAATACAGATGACAATTATTATCTTATTACTCTATTATTCAACTCTCATACGGACATACTCACCACTCACTGGTGATGTGGGTTCTTTTGAACCGTGCTGTTACAGTCTTACCCAGAAATATGTAGACATCCTTAGAAAGGTTGCAGATGCAGAATCAATGTAAGAATAAATGTTCTCACCTGCTGCAGCCTGGATTCTGCATTTTCAACCTTCAAGGAAGCTCCCACATACGGATTCCAAATAGACTGGTTTCCACGGTCCCCGTCGGGCGCCAAAACTGTCGTAGCTGCTTTTGTTCTGACCAAGTGTCAGCTGTCCATATCACCAGTGAGTCCGAATTGTGAGGTTTCTCGCCCTTCTGTTCACAAGCGCTTGGAGACAAAGTGACACACACACTGGTCGTGGCTAAATCACTTTATCTGACGTAATGAAATATAAGACATGTTTTTATACCATTTACAACAATATGTGACTCTACGGAGCTCATTTGGCCCCCACCATCACCTCAGGGTCGTACGTACCTTGTTTACAATATACCCAGAACACGTTGTTGAGAACAAATATGATAACAAGTATAGTTTCCATGAAGACAGAGACTACTAGTCTACATAAGAATAATTCTAGCAATAATAAGGCAAAAGGCAATTGAAGTCTTAAAGGCATTTAAAGGGATATAAAAGAAAACCATTAACTCTTCTATATCACACATATTGCCATAAAGCAAAGCTTTCCGCGAGCTCAAGGCCTATGCAGTGCCACGCTATGACCTACCCAGTTGGCACTTCTTTTCACAAAAAGCCATCAAGCCCTCCACGTGCATGTGAAAGACTGAATTGTCCATGCACTCAAGCAATCAGTGAGTGGAAAGGTGCACCTCACAACAGATGCATGGTCCAGTAGGCATGGCCAGGGCCGTTACGTGTCCATCACTGTGCACTGGGTTAATGTGGTGGATGCAGGGTCCACAGGGGACAGCAGCGGTGGGACAGTGCTGCCTAGCCCATGGTATAGGAAACAGTTGGCTGTAGGCGTTCGACTCTCCTCCTCCTCCACCAGAAACGAAAGCTCGTCCACAGAGCGCAGTCGCACGAGCACTTCATCCACAGCTGCCAGTGTTGCACACGAGGTGTCCCACTATCGAACAGCTAGTGGTAAGCGTCAGCAGGCTGTGTTTAAGATGATGTGTTTGGGTGACAACAGACACATGGCGGAGGTACTGGCCGACTACTTGCAGCGACAAACTGAGTCATGGCTGGGCAGTCTACATCTTGAGGCAGGCAAGGTAGTTAGTGATAATGGCCGGAATTTTGTGGCAGCCATAGCCCTTTCAAAACTCAGACACATACCTTGCCTGGCTCACACCTTGAAACTGTTGGTGCAGTGCTTCCTCAATAATTATCCGGAGTTAACACCCCTGCTCCATAAGGTGCGAAGACTGTGCTCGCACAACCGCCTGTCGCCCGTACACTCCAGTCGTATGCAGAAGCTGCAGCAATTGCTCCACCTTCCCAAGCACCGCCTAATTGTCGACGTTGCAACAAGGTGGAACTCCACCTTACACATGGTTCAGAGGCTGTGCGAACAGAGGCAGGCTGTAATTCATTTGTGGGAGGATACACGGGCAGGCAGTTTGCAGGCAGACATGGAGTTGTCTGGTGTGCAGTGGTCGAAGCTGAAAGACCTCTGTAAAGTCCTTCAGTGTTTTGAGGAATGCACATGGCTTGTAAGCGCAGACGACGCCATCATAAGCATAAGCATCTCACTTATGCGTCTGTTCATGCAAACTTTGACGCACATTAAGGAGCAGCCGTCTGCAGCCGAGGAGGAAGAGGAGGAGAGAAGCCTTGATGACAGTCAGCCATTGTCTGCTCAGGGAAGTCTTGTGGACGAGGTGGAGGAAGAAGAGGAAGAGGAGGAGGAGGAGGATGGGGATGATTATTTAGGGAAGGAGGATGCTTCTCAGGGGGCAAGAAAAAATGTTGGCATGGCAGGGTCAGGTACAGGGTTTGTGCGTGACATAAGGGATGTGGATTTGCCAGAAAGTGCTCCTCCACCCAGCACTCGCAGTGCATCATTGACACCTGGAACATTGGCCCACATGTCTGATTATGCCTTGCAGATCCTAAAAAGGGACCCCCGCATTGCCAAAATGATAAACGATGATGACGACTGGTTGGCCAGCATCCTGGATCCACGCTATAAAGGCAAATTCCAAAACATCATGCCACAGGAGAACCTGGAGCTAATATTGGCTAACAAACAAGCAACTCTGGTAAACCGATTGTTTGAGGCATTCCCAGCACACAGCGGCGGTGATGTTTTTCCAACGAGTCGTAGGGGGCAATAAGGAAGAGGTGTTCATGGTGCACACAGCTGAAGTGGCGTTGGACACAGGGGTTTCATGACCATGTTGTGGACTGATTTTTCAAGCACCACTCACACGACTGGTAATACTGCATCGATCGAAAGTGACAGGAGACAGCAGTTGTCAACTATGGTAACAAACTATTTCTCCTCCCATATCGATGTTCTCCCTCACCGGTCATTCCCCTTTGACTATTGGGCCAGTAAACTTGACACCTGGCCTGAATTGGCACAATATGCCTTACAGGAGCTCGCTTGTCCTGCTACTAGTGTGTTATCTGAATGAGTCTTCAGTGCTGCTGGATCAATCCTGACAGAAAAAAGGACCCGTCTGTCGACCCAAAATGTTGATGATCTAACCTTCATTAAAATGAACCATGCATGGGTTTCAAAGGATTTTGTCCCACCTCCCCCTGATGACACATAGGTTGTCAGAAAACTGCCTCGCTTTTGTCCTCCTCTTCCTCGGACTTTCCCAATTCCGCTCTTTGCAGCAGCTGAATGTCCAGCCAAAACATCACCATATGCCATTTTTTAAACCTCCCTAAGTGGGCTGCCCATCCACCCCCCAATGGCTGTGGTCAACACCTGGCGCATTCGGGCAAGTGCCGTTGCTCTGAACAGGTGGATGGGCCCACTGATGGCCGACAGCACTGGCACAGGGCCCCTCATAGTACAATACAGTGTCTGACGGTGGGGGGGTCCACTCGTCGTCAGACACACCAGCATACTATGAGGGGCCCTGTGCCAGTACCGTTGACCACGATTATGCCCCCCCTGCTTGGTCATGGCCACAGCACTTGCAAGTTGCAATACTTACCATGCATGAATTTCAAAGGATTTTGCCCCACCCTCCCCTGCTGACACGTAGGTTACCAGAAAAATGGCTTGCTTATGTCCTCCTCTTCCGTGGACTTCTCCAATTACTCCATTTGCAGCTGCTCAATGTCCAACATCAACATATGCCAATTTTTCCACCTCTATAACTGGGCTGCCTCCCCCCACAGGGCCAGTGTCACCACCTGGCGTACGCACCCATGCGAGTGCCGTTGCCCTGGATCAGATGGGTGGGCAAACTCTTTGGCAACGGCACTGGCACAAGGTCCCTCATAGCAGAATCAAGTGTCTCTGATGGTGGGGGTGCACACCCACTGTCAGACACACCGGCATACTATGAGGGGCCCTGTGCCAGTGCCGTCATCACCGAGTGGGCCCTCCCTGCTTGCTCAGGTTCACAGCACTTGCAAAGTTGAAATACTTACCTCTCCCTGCTCCACCGCTGTGACATCTTCCGCGTTTCCTTACAGTGACATTCTGGTCAGAGAGCGCGATGACATCATGCATGTACGCCCTCTGTCTAAACAGTCCAGTGAGATGGAAGATGGGGATGACGGGGAGTCCAGACTAGTACAGGGATTCCCTAGGGAGGAGACTTATTTAATTGTTTTCAATGTTGGGACAGCTATTTTTGGGGAGCACTATACTCTGGAGAATGATATTTGAGGCCCACCATACACTGGAACATTCCAAAGGTGGACATCAGACACTGGAGTAGCATTTACAGGGCCCATTATGCACTGGAGCATTAGAAATGGGGCCCATTATATATGGAGCATTTTTTGGGCCCATAACACAGTGTAGCTTCATCCATGGGGACCAACATGTACTGTAGCATTATGTGGAGCTCATCATATACTGTTTCAAACATTATATGGGACCAATGATTCTGTATGGAGAAATATTTGGGCCTCATTACTCTGTATAGCGCACTATGCGGTGGCCGTAATACTGTATGGAGTAATATACTGTCCGTTTTTGGAGCTATTGGAGAATTTAAAATGGATATCAGTCATGAGATGTAAGAAGTGAAGTATTTTTCATTGTACTATACCGCTATTTCTCTGCCATATCAGAGGATCATGAATTGTGACATGTGTTAAAGGAGCCCATTGACACTCTTTGGCCCTGGGCCCACGAAAATCTGGAGCCAGCCCTACCCCCCCCCACAACTTTAGCCAAATAACCCCCCAGTTTTCAATGCCTAACTATTATTATAAAGTAAATTAAGGTTGACAAGCTTAAGTAATAAGAATTGATGTTTTTGGCATTAAAATGGGCACTGTAGGTGTGTTTCCTGTCCTCCACTCCCTGCTGACCTTGGTTCCCCATTGACTTGCATTGGGTCTCGTGTTTCAGTCGGCCTTCGACTTTTCACGATAATCGGCCGATTTCGTTCTACCCGACTTTTGAGAAATTCGGGTTTCATGAAACCCGACTCGACCCGAAAAAAGGCAAAGTCGCTCATCTCTAGTAGAAGCTACTTGGATCTCAAAGAGGTTGTTTCCTTTCTTAAAATTAATGTCCCTGGCAGGAAGATAGTATAATGAAGCAATCCATTCTATACTCACCTTCTCCAAGTCCACTGGAGAATCACAATTGCTGCTTCCGATTTCTGCTATTGGTTATGGCTCTGACATCTTTTCAACAGTGCAGCAGCCATCCAGTGAGCTTAGTGACTGTGCCAATGTAGATGTTACGGGCTGGCGGAACGCACCAAATAATAAAGATGGATTAATATATGAGGTGCGTTCGCAGCCCAGGGCCCACCGTGCAGAGGTGATCAACTGCAGCTAAACAATGAGGAGAAGGCATGTAGGGGAAAGCCGGACACCAGTTGGTAACCACTAACCCGGTGCTAGCAGGAGCAAACTCCATTACTTCACGTAGTTTGCGCCAGTTAAAGTTACAGGTCACGGTAATGTGAACCACTGCTTGGAGCAGGTGCAATATCCACCCTAACGGATGCCACTAACCCGCCTGTCAACAGTGCTGGAAAGCGCACATACAGCACACGGCGCTGATCTGGTGAATGCTGCGGTAGCAGTAGTCCAGGAGGCCTGGACTGGACAACGCCCAGGGGGCTAGTGGATGATGAGGAGACACACTGCGGAACTAAGCAGTGTCAGAGCTATGGTGCTGACTCTGATTCCTAACCCTAACTCATACGTAATATCCATGGAGGGGGGAAATATAATGCGTCAGTCACAAGGCTCATTCATCCATCATCACACATACACTAAACACTATAGCCTCAGAGTCTATCATAGCGCATGGCGGGGCGGCCATGCGAACCTTTCATAGCCGTGTCCATTCTGAACCTTCCTGATCCCACTGATGGTCCAATCAGAACTGGAGAAGGACCTGAGCATGTGACTCCCGATCTGAAATGGGAGATCGTCCCATGAGCATGCTCAGTGGAGCGATGGAAAGACTTAGACTCAGGAGTCTTTTGATGCTGGCCAGACTGCATTGTCATAACTGGACCAGAGGTGGCAGCAGTAACCGAGCCCACACTGCTGGTGTGAACAGAATGCTGGAATCGAGGAGTCTGCTGAGCAGGCTGCACTGCGGCTGAAGAAAAATGGGAGACGGTCGATGGCAAGGCTCGGGATTCCCGCTGTGCAGTGCCCGGAACCCGACACCTAACATTACCCCCCCTCCTATGGCCCCCTACCCTCTGAGCCTCGCTGCACTCAAATGCCGCAATAAGGAGCGTTGTGTGGATATTCTCCACTGGCTCCCAGGTCTGAGCCTTTGGACCATGGCCCCTCCAGTCCACCAAATAAAACTTTTTGCCACGCACTACCCTGCATCCCACGATGGCGTTGACCTCGAACTCATCCGAAGACAGGTCAGATGTCCCGGCAGATGACACGGAAAACCAGGACAAGTGAGCAGGCATAAGGAAGGACACGTGAAAGGTGTCAGAAATGACCAAGTGCGGGGGAAGGGCCAGGCGATTGACCACAGGTTTGACCTGCTCCAGGACCTTGAAGGGACTAATGTAGCGTGGCACAAACTTGGTGGACTCGACCCGCAGCCTGACATTATGGGTAGAGAGCCACACCAAGTCGCCAGGGGCAAAAGTCAGAGCGGGACGCCGGTGCGTGTCGGCGGACGCCCTCATTCTCTCCTTAGAGGCTCGGATGGCAACCTGAGTGCGGTCCCAAATGTCGAGAGCCTCCACTGCCCAGTCTGCCACCCTGGAATCAGTGGAAGACACTGGCATCGGGAAAGGGATGTGCAGATGCTGGTCGTAATTAAGGAGGAACGGAGTCTGACCAGTGGAATTGGCTACTGCGTTATTCAAGGTAAATTCTGCCCACGGTAGTAAGGATGCCCAGTCATCCTGCCTGGTTGAGACAAAATGTCGCAGGTATGTGACCAGCTTTTGGTTAGCTCTCTCAACCAACCCGTTCGTCTCGGGGTGATAGGCGGAAAGCAAATTTAGCTCGATGCTGAGCAGACTGCAGAGCTCCCTCCAAAACCGAGACGCAAACTGAGGACCCCGATCACTAACAATCTTGTCCGGCACACCGTGCAAATGAAATACCTGCTTCATGAACAGCGCAGCTAGACCTCGAGCAGAAGGCAGCTGCGCGAGTGGCACCAGATGCACCATTTTAGAAAAATGATCTGTGACCACCCAGATGCCGCTGGATTTGGGCAGGCTGACCACAAAATCCATGCCGAATATCTCCCAGGGTTTGTCTGCCACCAGCAAGGGGTAAAGTAACGCAGCCGGTCTATGCCTAGAGGACCTGTTCCGAGCACAGGAGACGCATGCCTGAATGTATTCTCTCATGTCCTGAGCCATATGTAGCCACCAATAGGTCCTTGCCAGGAGTTCCGTGGTCCGCCTTGTTCCAAACTGACCGCCCACCCTAGACGCGTGAGCCCACGAGAGAACCTCTGGCCACAGGCGGGGGGGACAAAGGTCTTGCCCAGCGGCGCTGACTCAAGAGCGAACGGGGCCTCGGTCCTCAGACTCTTGGAGGGAACGTCCGCCTCCTCCACTGATACCACCAAGCGAGAGAGGGCATCAGCCCGGACGTTCTTCTCACCAGACAGATAGTGCAGTGTGAAGCGGAAATGGGAGAAGAAAAGCGACCACCTGTCTTGTCGAGAGTTCAAGCCCTGGGCTGTTTGCAAGTACACCAGGTTTTTATGGTCGGTGTACACCTGAAAGGGAAACCGAGCTCCCTCCGGGAGATGTCTCCACTCAGAGAAGGCCAACTTCATTGCCAGCAGCTCCCTGTCCCCATGGAGTAGTTTCTCTCTGCCGGTGAAAAGGTCTTTGAGAAAAAGAAGCAGGGATGCTTCCGACCTTGATCATCCTTCTGGAAAAGGACTGCTCCAGCACCCACGGACGAGGCATCTACATCTAGGATAAAGGGTTTATCCACATCGGGACGATGAAGGATAGGAGCACCAGCAAAATTGGTCTTAAGGGCAGAGAAGGCCGCAGAGACCTGTTGCAACCAAACCTTGGGATTGGCTCCCTTCTTGGTGAGGGTGACCAAAGGAGCCACCAGGGTAGAGAAGCGGGGAATGAACTGGTGGTAGTAATTAACAAACCCAAAAAAATGCTGCACCGCTTTAAGAGAGTGGGGCTCCTGCCAATCCATTACCGCCTGCAATTTGGCAGGATCCATAGCCAACCCCTGGGCCGAGATGATATAGCCCAGGAATGGCAAAGACTCCTGCTCAAACCGACACTTCTCCAACTTGGCGAAGAGAGAATTCGCCCGCAAGCAGTCGAAGACCTTGCAGACGTCTTTCCGGTGAGAGGCCAAATCTGGACAAAAGATAAGAATGTCATCCAGATAGACCACCACCGAGGTGGAGAGCATATCATGAAATACATTATTCACAAAATCCTGGAAGACGGCTGGTGCATTACAGAGGCCGAAGGGCATGACCAGATACTCATAGTAGCCATCCCTGGTATTAAAGGCCGTCTTCCACTAGTCCCCCTCACAAATGCGTATCAGGTTGTAAGCCCCATGTAGATCTAGCTTAGTGAAGATCCGGACCCCACACAACCTGTCGAACAGCTCAGATATCAGGGGAAGAGGGTACTTGTTTTTGACGGTTATAGCGTTAAGACCCCTGTAATCAATGCAAGGGTGCAGCTCTCCACTCTTCTTCTGTACAAAGAAGAACCCTGCCCCCGCTGGTGACACCGACTTCCTAATAAATCCCCTTTCCAGGTTCTCCCGGATATTGTGACATGGCCTCTGTCTCCGGGAGAGACAGGGGATATACGTGACCTCGAGGAGGCTCTGCGCCTGGCAAAAGGTCTATAGGACAGTTGTAGGGACGATGGGGCGGATGTGTCTCAGCAGATTTTTTTGGAGAACACGTCCGCGTATTGCTGGTAGTGCCTTGGGAGTGGGGAGAGATCCGCGGGAACCTCGGTGGAGGCTCTCTGAATGTAGTCCCTTATGCACCTACCCTCACAGGACTTTCTCCAGCCCAGTATTCTCCCTGAGGACCACTCTATATGGGGAGAATGGCAGTGCAGCCAGGGAACTCCTAGGAGGACCTGGTAGATGCCCTCGGGCATAATGAGCAGAGACGTCTCGTGGTGGGACGGTGAGAGCGAGAGCCCAAGGGGAGCTGTCTGGTGTGTAATTTGGGATGGTAAGGTAGAACCGTTCACCACTCTAATGGTCACGGGGTGAGGAAGTGGCACCAAGGGAACAACGTACCGTTGGGCGAAGGCCGAGAACATAAAGTCTCCCTCCGCCCTGGAGTCCACACAGACCTCTACCTCCCAGGTGGAAGTACAGCTCTCTAACATCCCTCTGAATGACAGTTTGGAGGAGAAAGTTACAGTATCTAGTAGGCTTCCTCTGACTACCACTAGATGCAGCCATTTCCCGACCGCAGAGGGCACCTGCTGGCTAGGTGACCAGGCTGTCGACAATGGAAAACAGCATATGGAGGTTCGCACCGGGTGAGATTTGGAACCGGTGCGAGACATATCCATGGCCTCCGGAGGCATGATTCCCAGATAGGATGGGTCCAGAGGTCTAGAGAAGGCAGGAGCTAACCTAACCCTCGGTCTGGACTGAGAACGCTCCAACCCGTGCTCCGTAAAACGGAGGTCTATGTGGGTGGAGACGGTAATCAGCTCCTCCAGACTAATGGGAACCTCCGTGGTCGCTAGAGCATCCTTAACGTGCTCCGCCAAACCTCTCCAGAACACAGGGATGAGTACCTTATCAGGCCATTCCAGATCGGAAGCCAGTGTCCGGAAGCGGACAGCATAATGGCTGACCGAGAGGGAACCCTGTGTTAATGCCAATAACTGAAGAGAGGTGTTGTGTGTGACCCGTGGCCCCAAGAAGACCTGTTTTAGGGATGTCAGGAACTGGGCAGCACTCAGAACCACGGGGTCACCATGCTCCCACAGTGGAGTGGCCCATTCCAGAGCCCTGTCCAACAGAAGGGAGTTGATGAACCCCACCTTAGCCCGCTCTGAAGGGAATCACTTGGCCAGTAACTCAAACTGGATAGAGCACTGGCTCACAAAACCCCTACAGGTGGTGCTGTCACCCAAGAACTTGTCAGGCAACGGGAAACGGGACAATGTCGGGGCAGGAATGGACATGGAGGCATGGGAGACTGCCTCTGCTGCCGCCTGGACGGCAACTGCAGTAACGTCCGCAGCTGAGGCTGAGCGCTCGAGAGTGGACAACCTGCCCTCCAGCTGCTGGACATATTGCTGCAGGCGCTGCTCGTCCATCATTGTTAGCCAGGCCCTGACACTATGATAATGTTACAGGCTGGTGGAACGCACCAAATAATAAAGATGGAATAATATATGAGGTGCGATCGCAGCCCAGGGCCCACCATGCAGAGGTGACCAACTGGAGCTAAACAATGAGGTGAAAGCGTGTAGGGGAAAGCGGGACACTGGTAACCACTAACCGGGTGCTAGCAGGAGTGAACGCCGTTGCTTCACGTAGTTCGCGCCAGCTGGCGAACAACCGCAACCTGTTAAAGTTACAGGTCACGGTAATGTGAACCACTGCTTGGAGCGGGTGCAATGTCTGCCCTGATGGATGCCACTAACCAGCCTGTCAATGGTGCTGGAAAGCGCACATACAGCGCACGGCGCTGCTCTTGCGGACGCTGCGGTAGCAGTAGTCCAGGAGGCCTGTACTGGCCGACGCCCAGGGGGCTATTGGATGATGAAGAGACACACTGCAGCGCTAAGCAGTATCAGAGCTACAGCTATGATTCCTAACCCTAACTCATACAGAATATCCAAGTAGGGGGGAAATATAATGCATCAGTCACCAGGCTCATTCATCCATCATCACACATACACTAAGCACTATAGCCTAAGAGTCTATCATAGCGAATGGGGGGCCGGCCATGCAAACCTCTTATAGCCGCGTCCTTCCAGAACCTTCCTGATCCCCCTGATGGTCCAAACAAGAACTGGAGAAGGACCTGAGCATGTGACTCCCGATCCCCAATGGGAGATCGTCCCATGAGCATGCTCAGTGGAGCAACGGAAGGACTTACACTCTGGAGTCTTTTGCTACTGGCCAGAGGTGGCAGCAGCAACCGAGCCCACACTGCTGGTGTGAGCAGAATGCCGGGCTTGAGGAGTCCACTGCAGCTGAAGAAGAATGGGAGACCATTGTTGACAAGGCTCAGGACTCCTGCTGTGCAGCACCCAGAACCCTACGCCTAACAGTAGATAACTTGATGATAATGCCAATTGCTTGCCATGCTGTCAAAGTAATGTTAGTGCTGCAGTCAATGTCAGGTAGTGGGAAGATGAATACAGTAAGATTAGTTTACAATAACCTTCAGTCAAGGAAATTCATTTACTGAAAAGGAACAACCCCTTTATCAAGGCTTTGTGTGCATTAAAGAGTCCAAAGGGGATTCAATATAAAACTAGGACACCTCATAGTGTTAAATGCATCCTTTTCTGGGTAACTAAAGATGTTTCATTACTGATATTCATGGCAAATACTTAATTTTTCATTGACTGGTGACATTTTTGGATACAGTTTTTTTCTGATGCTTAATGAACAAAACATTGGGCTCGCATTTTTAAGCCAAATTTTGTGCTAAGTATCTCATGTGTTTTTCGTAAATTTCTAAAGCCATTACGCTCTTCACATTTTCTCGTATTTCACATTGACATGCCTTAATGCAATTGAGTAGAACCAATTCTTCATTTTATTATGTTAGCTTTTTTTGGTATGCACCTGTTCAGATTAGTTCTAGATGTGCTGTCAGTTTTCTGCAATTCGTATGCTAGCTTTCTGACTGAGCACTCCGCCCTTCACCATGCTGTTATTTTAATTCCATCCAGTCACATTTGGTTCCGACCTTCATATAAATATAGGCTTTACCAAGTTATTAGCCATTGGTCACATTAGGCAGTCAGGTCAGGGACCCAGTCAATGAGATCACCTTGACGTTGGTGAATGGGCTCACATTTTTTGGCCAAATTTTGTGCTAAGTATCTCATATGTTTTTCATAAATTTCTAAAGCCGTTATGCTATTCACATTTCTCATGTTTCACATTGACATGCCTTAATGCAATTGAGTGCAACCATTTTTTCATTTTATAATGATTAGAACATTGCAATTTTTAGCCTTGCTCTGTAGTGTGTTTGCTCTGTGTTCTGATTTTCTGATCATTGTTGCCAGACCTTAGATTTGCATTTTGACTAGAGATGAGCGACTTTGCCATTTTTCGGGTCGAGTCGGGTTTCACGAAACCCAACTTTCGCAAAACTCTGGTCGAACGAAATTGGCCGATTATTGTGAAAAGTCGAAGTCCGACTGAAACACGAAACCTAATGTAAGTCAAAGGGGAAGAAAAGTCGGCAGTGATTGGAGGACAGGAAACACACCTACAGTGCCCATTTTAATGCCAAAAACATCAATTCTTAATCCTTAACCCCTTAATGTCCAATGACGGATACAGTCCGTCATCAGACATTTCCCCTGCTGAGCCCGCATCAAAGTCGGGACATGTCAGCTGTTATGAACAGCTGACATGTGCCCGCAATAGGCGAGAGCGGAATCACCGTCCGCCCGCGCCTATTAACTAGTTAAATGCCGCTGTCAAAGCTGACAGCGGGCATTTAAATAGCATTTCCGGCCGCCGGGCCGGAAATGATTTCATCGCCGACCCCCGTCACGTGATCGGGGGTCGGCGTCATGTTGCCTGTACAACCAGAGGTCTCTATGAGACCTCTATGGTTGTTCCAGGCATATGGTTTTCAGCGCCACCCGGTGGTCGGCACTGAAAGCACAGCAGTAAATCTGCTACATATGGGCGATCTGCTCATCGCCCATATGTAGCAGAGCCAATCGGGTTGCGCAAGCTTCTAGCCTCCTATGGAGGCTATTGAAGCATGCCAAAATTAAAAAAAAAAGTTTAAAAATAAAAAAATTAAAAAAACCTAAAAGTTCAAATCACCCCCCTTTCGCCCCAATCAAAATAAAACAGTAAAAAAAAAATCCCACATACACATATTAGGTATCGCCGCGTTCAGAATCGCCCGATCTATCAATAAAGAAAAAGCATTAACCCGATCGCTAAACAGCGTAGCGAGAAAAAAATTCAAAACGCCAGAATAACGTTTTTTTGGTCACCAAGACATTGCATTAAAATGCAATAACGGCGATCAAAAGAACGTATCTGCACAAATGTGGTATCATTAAAAATGTCAGTCCGGCACGGAAAAAATAAGCCCTCACCCGACCCCAGATCATGAAAAATTGAGACGCTACAGGTCTCGGAAAATTCTCGGAAAATTGCGCAATTTTTTTTTTTTTTTTTTTAGCAAACTTTGGAATTTTTTTTCACCACTTAGATAAAAGAGGACAAAGACATGTTTGGTGTCTATGAACTTGTAATGACCTGGAGAATCATAATGGCAAGTCAGATTTAGCATCTAGCGAACCTAACAAAAAAGCCAAGCAAAAAACAAGTGTGGAATTGCACTTTTTTTGCAATTTCACCGCACTTGGAATTTTTTTCCCATTTTCGAGTACAGATATGGTAAAACCAATGATTTCATTTAAAAGTACAACTCGTCCCACAAAAAATAAGCCCTCACATGGCCATATAAACGGAAAAGTAAAAAAGTTATGGCTCTGGAAAGAAGGGGAGGGAAAAATGAAAATGTAAAACCAAAAATACCCCTGGTCGTTAAGGGGTTAAGCTTGTCAACCTTAATTTACTTTATAATAATAGTTAGGCATTGAAAACTGGAGGTTATTTGGCTAAAGTTGTGGGGGGGTAGTGCTGGCACCAGATTTTTGTGGGCCCAGGGCCAAAGAGTGTCACTGGGCTCCTTTAACACATGACACAATTCATGATCCTTTGATACGGCAGAGAAATAGCGGTACAGTACAATGAAAAATACTTCAATTCTTACATCACATGACTGATATCCATTTTAAATTCTCCAATAGCTCCAAAAACAGACAGTATATTCCTCCATACAGTATTATGGCCACCGCATAGTGCGCCATACAGAGTAATAAGGACCATATATTTCTCCATACAGAATCATTGGTCCCATATACAGTTGTGGCCAAAAGTATTGACACCCCTGCTATTTTGTCAGATAATACTCAGTTTCTTCCTGAAAATGATTGCAAACACAAATTCTTTGGTATTATTATCTTCATTTAATTTGTCTTGAATGAAAAAACACAAAAAGAATTGTCCTAAAGCCAAATTGGATATAATTCCACACCAAACATAAAAAAGAGGGTGGACAAAAGTATTGGCATTGTTCGAAAAATCATGTGATGCTTCTCTAATTTGTGTAATTAACACCACCTTTAACTTACCTGTGGCACTGAACAGGTGTTGGCAATAACTAAATCTCACTTGCAGCCAGCTGACATGGATTAAAGTTGACTCAACCTCTGTCCTGTGTCCTTGTGTGTACCACATTGAGCATGGAGAAAAGAAAGAAGACCAAAGAACTGTCTGAGGACTTGAGAAACCAAATCGTGAGGAAGCATAAGCAATCTCAAGGCTACAAGTCCATCTCCAAAGACCTGAATGTTCCTGTGTCTACCGTGCGCAGTGTCATCAAGAAGTTTAAAGCCCATGGCACTGTGGCTAACCTCCCTAGATGTGGACGGAAAGAAAAATTGACAAAAGATTTCAACGCAAGATTGTGCGGATGTTGGATAAAGAACCTCGACTAACATCCAAACAAGTTCAAGCTGCCCTGCAGTCCGAGGGTACAACAGTGTCAACCCGTACTATCCGTCGGCATCTGAATGAAAAGGGACTGTATGGTAGGAGACCCAGGAAAACCCCACTTCTTACCCTGAGACATAAAAAAGCCAGGCTGGAGTTTGCCAAAACTTACCTGAAAAAGCCTAAAATGTTTTGGAAGAATGTTCTCTGGTCAGATGAGACAAAAGTAGAGCTTTTTGGGCAAAGGCATCAACATAGAGTTTACAGGAGAAAAAAGAGGCATTCAAAGAAAAGAACACGGTCTCTACAGTCAAACATGGCAGAGGTTCCCTGATGTTTAGGGGTTGCTTTGCTGCCTCTGGCACTGGACTGCTTGACCGTGTGCATGGCATTATGAAGTCTGAAGACTACCAACAAATTTTGCAGCATAATGTAGGGCCCAGTGTGAGAAAGCTGTGTCTCCCTCAGAGGTCATGGGTCTTCCAGCAGGACAATGACCCAAAACACACTTCAAAAAGCACTAGAAAATGGTTTGAGAGAAAGCACTGGAGACTTCTAAGGTGGCCAGCAATGAGTCCAGACCTGAATTCCATAGAACACCTGTGGAGAGATCTAAAAATGGCAGTTTGGAGAAGGCACCCTTCTAATATCAGGGACCTGGAGCAGTTTGCCAAAGAAGAATGGTCTAAAATTCCAGCAGAGCATTGTAAGAAACTCATTGATGGTTACCGGAAGCGGTTGGTCGCAGTTATTTTGGCTAAAGGTTGTGCAACCAAGTATTAGGCTGAGGGTGCCAATACTTTTGTCTGGCCCATTTTTGGAGTTTTGTGTGAAATGATCAATGTTTTGCTTTTTGCTTCATTCTCTTTTGTGTTTTTTTCATTTAAGACAAATTAAATGAAGATAATAATACCAAAGAATTTGTGTTTGCAATCATTTTCAGGAAGAAACTGAGTATTATCTGACAAAATTGCAGGGGTGTCAATACTTTTGACCACAACTGTAATGTTCCATACAGTATATGATGAGCTCCACATAATGCTACAGTATATGTTGTTCACCATGGATGAAGCTCCAGTGTCTTATGGGCCCAAATAATGCTCCATATATAATGGTATAATGGGCCCCATTTCTAATGTCCCAGTGTCTAATTGGCCCTGTAAATGCTGCTCCAGTGACTGATGTCCACCTTTGGAATGCTCCAGTGTATGGTTGGCCCCAGATATCATTCTCCAGAGTATCGTGCTCCCCAAAAATTGCTCCCAAACTTTAAAACAATTAAATAAGTCTCCTCACTAGGGAATCCCTGTACACTTGACTCCTCGTTATCCCCATCTTCCATCTCTCTGCACTCGGACTGTTTAGGCAGAGGGCGTACAGACGTGATGTCATTGCGCTCTTTGACCAGAATGTCACTGTCAGGAAAAGTGTTTGGTTTCCGGGGGCAGTATTGTTGCAAAGCTGAACCTTAAAGGAATGTCCAGAAGGGCACCACCAGGAGTGGAGCCTGCAGCTTAATTGGACTCAACACAGGCAACCTCAACCATGCCATCCACAAAAAAGTTGCACAGATTGCAAGCTTAATTCCGTTAACGATCGAGACTCAGGCATGCCCCCGCGGTCGACGTCCAGCTTACTAGAGGGACACGCGAGGCTCTGGCATGCGAGATCGGCCAATCACAGGTCTGTCATGCCCTTACATGTCCGGGGCTGCATGCGTGCTGCAATGAAAGGACCAGCGTGTATCGCTTACCGGTGCGGATAACACGCTGAATGCCGTTAGTAATGGGGATCTGGGATTACAATTCTTCCCCACGAACAAGCATTTCACAGTAAGTGCAGGTCAACCGTAATTCCGGAATTAGGCCTAAACGGCATTCCAGAAAGAATGTGAAAAAATTAAGTGTCCAAACCACAGGTGCTTTTACTTGCTTAATAGCTGTGCTCCTCTGCTGAGTAGCACACAGTTCTTACATAAACAGGCGGCATAGCTTGGTTCATGGGTGGCCCACTCTGCTGAGTAGCATACACAGTTACTAGGCCAAAGTATTAAGTTGTAAATGCAGTCAAAAACTGGTTCTTTCATAAACAGGCGGCATAGCTCGGTTCACGGGTGGGCTCCTCTTCTGAGTAGCAGACACAGTTACTAGGCCCAAAATGATTTTGAGGACAATATGCGGTAAAAAATTATTAGAAACACACACGGTGTAGCTCCTTCACAGGTGTACTACACCTCTGGCTACCAGACACCGCTACTATGCCCTAAAACTGTATATTATCATTGAAAACCATTATTAATGTAAAAAAAAGATACACTTTTGTTTAATGAAATGTTCTCGAACGTAAACTCGAACAGCCGAATTTTAATCAAAGTGTTGTAGTTCGACGAACGGATCTAACACCGCCCAAAACAGCTAGAATTTGAACTTGGCCAACAGTTCCACTCAAACACCACTCATCTGTAATCAGGAGGCAGACTCAGACGGTCTCAGGCACAGTATGGATTGGACAAGATTGCAGAAAGTTGAGAAAGGGTACAGTATCACCGGATAACAGGTATATATAGCATAGTTTAAACATTTAAAATCTCCGTGTTTATTTCCGGAGTACAACAAAGACACTCACAGCCTCAGTATGGATTAGACAACAATCTAAAAAGTAGAAAAAAGGAAATGCTTTTGAAGAGTACACCAGTATACACTGTTGGGGTATTTTTAAATCTTCATATATATTTCTGTCTCAGTAAGACAGTCCAGACTCTCCGCAAGAGGAAACAAAATGCATAAAAGTACACACATAAAGTCGAGTGATTGCAGAAATTTAGGAATTACTAATCACGGGAAAAACTCCCTGGAGAATTCTTCGAGGCGATGCTGACCCTCAAGTACTTTGTGTGTGGAGACAGCAAAAGCAGTTCTTTGTGAAGAAAGGGTTGCTGTATCGCAGTACCGTTGATCCCATCACCGTTACTCATCTTCATCAAATTTTGATCACAGGGAGAGATGTAGACATGGTCCTCACTGCCTATCAAGATCTGTCAGATAACTTTGGAGGGCAAAAGACAGAAGCCACAGGCTGTAGGCGATTCTATTGAATTGGCATGAGAGGGCACATTTAAAAATGTGGGCAGGAATGTCACACGTCTGTGAGTAGGAAAACTGTGAAAGCTGATGATAAACCACCACTGCATCTCATTGTGAGTCGACGTCCATAAGAAATGGAAGCCATTGATCATCTGACGCTAGAGCCCGGCCAGCAGGACAGGGCATAGCTACGTCTTAACCATCATCTATCAGTTCACCAAATTTGTAGTGGCAGTCACAGGGAAGGATTTGACAGCCCAGACTACACAGCGGAGGAGCAGGGAGAGGTAAATATTGCAAATGCTGGGGCCCTGCCCAAGCAAGGGGGGCCCACTCGTAGACGTAGGTACTGGCACTGGGCCCCTCATAGTACTCCGGTGTGTCTGACGGCGGGTGTGCACCCCCACCGTCAGAGACACTTGATTGCACTATGAGGGACCCTGTGCCAGTGACAGCACCAAAGAGTCGGCCCACCCACCTGTCCAGGGCAATGGCACTCGCACAGTCGTGTGCGCTAGGTGGTGACCCCAGCCATGGGAGGGGAGGCAGACCAGTTAGGGAGGTTTAAAAAATGGCATATCCCCGAGGAAGAGGAGGACAAAAGTGAGCCATTTTTCTGGGAACCTATGTGTCATCAGGTGAAGGTGGGACAAAATCCTTTGAAACCTGTGCATGGTTCATTTTAATGAAGGTTAGATCATCAACATTTTGTGTCGACAGTCCTTTTTTCTGTCTGGATTGAGCCAGCAGCACTGAAGACTCTTTCCAATAGCACACTAGCAGCAGGGCAAGGGAGCTCCTGAATGGCATATTGTGCCAATTCAGGTCAGGCGTCCAGTTTAGAGGCCCAATAGTCAAAGGGGAATGACCTGTGAGGAAGAACATCGATATGGGATGAGAAGTAGTTTGTAACCATAGTTGACAACTGCTGTCTCCTGTCGATGCAGTATTATCAGTCGTGTGAGCGGGACTTGAAAAATCAGTCCACAACATGGTCATGAAACCCCTGTCTCCAACGCCACTTCTGATGTGTGCACCACGAACACCTCTTCCATGTTGCCCCCTACAGCTCGTTGGAGAACCATCACCGCTGCTGTGTGCTGGGAATGCCTCAAACAAATGGTTTACCAGAGTTGCTTGTTTGTTAGCCAATATTAGCTCTAGGTTTTCCTGTGGCATGATTTTTGGAATTTGCCTTTATAGCGTGGATCCAAGATGGTGGCCAACCAGTAGTCGTCATTGTTCATCATTTTGGCAATGCGGGGGTTCCTTTTTAGGATCTGCAAGGCATAATCTGACATGTGGGCCAATGTTCCAGGTGTCAATGATGCACTGCGAGTGCTGGGTTGAGGAGCACTTTCTGGCAAATCCACATCCCTCCAGTCACGCACAAACCCTGTACCAGACCTTGCCACGCCAACATTTTCTCTTGCCCCATCAGAAGCATCCTCCTCCCCTAAATAATCATCCCCATCATCATCCCCCTCCTCCTCCTCTTCCTCTTCTTCCTCCACCTCGTCCAAGAGAGGTCCCGGAGCAGAAAATGGCTGACTGTCATCAAGGCTTCCCTCCTCCTCTTCCTCATCCTCCTCAGCTGCAGACGCCTGTTCCTTAATGTGCGTCAAAGTTTACATAAGCAAGCGAAGCGCATAAGTGGGATTCTCATGCTTATGATGGCGTCGCCTGCGCTTACAAGTTGTGTGCATTCCTCAAAACACTGAAGGACTTTACAGAGGTCTTTCAGCTTCGACCACTGCACACCCGACAACTCCATGTCTGCCCTCAAAGTGCCTGGCCGTGTATCCTCACACAAATGCATTACAGCCTGCCTCTGTTCGCACAGCCTCTGAACCATGTGCAGGGTGGAGTTCCACCTTGTTGCATCGTCGATAATTAGGCGGTGCTTGGGAAGGTGGAGCAATCGCTGCAGCTTAATCGCTGCAGCTTCTGCATATGACTGGAGTGTATGGGCGACCGGCGGATGTGCGAGCACAGTCTTCGGACCTTCTGGAGCATGCTGTTAACTCCAGATAATTATTGAGGAAGCATTGCACCACCAGGTTCAAGGTGGGAGTAAGGCAAGGTATGTGTCTGAGTTTTGAAAGGGCTATGGCTGCCACAAAATTCCGGCCGTTATCACTAACTACCTTGCCTGCCTCAAGATGTAGACTGCCCGGCCATGACTCAGTTTGTCGCTGCAAGTAGTCGGCCAGTACCTCTGCGGTGTGTCTGTTGTCGCCCAAACACATCATCTTCAACACAGCCTGCTGACGCCTACCACTAGCTGTTCGATAGTGGGACAGCGCACGTGCAACACTGGCAGCTGTGGATGGAGTGCTCGTGCGACTGCGCTCTGTGGACGAGCTTTCGTTTCTGGTGGAGGAAGAGGCGGGTCGAACGCCTACAGCCAACTGTTTCCTATACCGTGGGCTAGGCAGCACTGTCCCACCACCGCTGTCCCCTGTGGACTCTGCATCCACCACATTAACCCAGTGCGCAGTGATGGACACGTAACGGCCCTGGCCATGCCTACTGGACCATGCATTTGTTGTGAGGTGCACCTTTCCACTCACTGATTGCTTGAGTGCATGGACAATGCGGTCTTTCACATGAAGGTGGAGGGCTGGGATGGCTTTGCAAGAAAAGAAGTGCCGACTGGGTAGGTCATAGCGTGGTACTGCGTAGGCCATGAGTTCACGGAAAGCTCCGTATTCAACCAACCGGTAGGGCATCATCTCTAACGAGAATAGTTTGGCAATGTGTGCATTCAAACCCAGTGTACGTGGATGAGAGGATGAGTACTTTCTTGTCCTACTCATAGTCTCTGGTAGGGTGAGCTGGACTTGAGAGCTGCATATGGTGGAACTAGCGGTGGACATGGTGGACTGAGAGAGGGTTGATGATGGTGATGGAGATGGTGTTCTTTCTGATGGCCTAGATTCAGTCTTTCGTAGCAATAAAATTGTGATTCCCTGACTGCTTTGGCCTTGCAATGACACCTCAACATTTGCTGCTGGTGGTGTGCTAACCGGTGGGCTTACAGTGGGGGAAACGATGTAGCATTGTTGACTACCTTTATTGGGAGCAGTTGCACATGTGGTACATGAGGTTTGGTAGTCCATCAACGCTTGCAAGTGCATGGTGGTTAAATGTCTAAGCATGCAACTGGTATTCAAATTTCTCAGATTTTTCCCTCGGCTAAATGTCTTTGCGCACTTCTTACAGATAAATGTCACGGTCAACGTGTGTCTGGACGCAGATGTTACCGCAAGGCGAAGCCATAACACACGTGACCCTGGATACAGCACCTCCAGTGTCGAATTTAAATAATAAGGGGGAACCTGGGTAACATTAACAACGGGGGCCCTGCAATAGGGAATGGGGACTTGGAGACCTCCTGCACTCCCCTGAGCCAGTGTCCCTGCACTCCTCACATTCCCTATACAGGCTCCGCACCTGTCGCCGCACGCGAACCTTAAACCCTTGCTCGCCCTGACCCTAAACCCTCACTAGGGAGTAGGTCGGTGCGGAGACTAATCCCACCGCTGCACTAACAACACATAAGGAAAGAAGACAATACAGGGGAAACACCAGTTAGCTTTGCTCTGTTGCGTACGCTCCTAGCAACAGAGCCCCACCACCTGCATGCGTCTTCTCCTCTACCCGGATCCATCACCATAACAGGATCCTTCACCATAGTGCAGCCTTGGAGCAGAGTCCATCACCAGTTGCAGCAGTCCAGTCACAGAGTCCCAAGGATGAGTCAGCCTCTGCCAAGAATCTAAGCATGCTTGAGTCCAGCTCTCGGCAACCAAGTCGAGCATGCCGAGTGCAACTCTCTCCATAGTCACCACTCCACCAAGCCATGCACGTACTTCCCGCCGACACCATAAACTGCGACTCCTCCACGCCATGCCAGCAATTCCTGCAGACACCATTAGCTGCCACTCGTCTCCTCTGGCTGACAGCGCAGGACTCCTCTTCAGCTCCATCCTTCCACCAGGCTCTCACAAACTCAGAATCAATCAATGAATGAATATCACCAGCAGTGATTGCACACCCTGAGACTCATTTATAGAGCCCCACACCTGATTCATAATTACGTGCACATTAAACCTAAAATGCGATACCACTAACCACCACCGGGGACAGTCAAGTCACTTTGGCAACTTGCCAAAAGGAAAAAAAGTTCACTCTGTGCTTTTAAAACTGTCAGATCCACTTCAGATCATGACAATAACCTTTGCCTCATCATTAGGATTTTGTTCAAAAAAGTGCCACACTGCACTCTTCCTACTGTGGAAGACATTTTGAGGCCTTGCACGCTGTGCTAATTTGACTGTCTGGCCTAGCTGTCCTGCAACTCTTTTGGTTTTTGTAACCCGTTTTTGGACTGCTCTGGGCCTTCCAGATAGCAACTGTTGTGATGTCGATGCCTGCTGCAGATGCTCCTCCTCCTCTTCTGAGCTATTGGCAGCAGCACCCTCTTCCCCCAATGGATGCCAATCTGGGTCAACAACTGGGTCATCCATCACCTCCTCTTCAATGTCATGTGCACCTTCCTCTGTTTCACCGTGTAAGGTGGTATAGTATGCGGGAAGGGGCACCTGAGTTTCATCAGGGTCAGATTCTGGCTCAGTACACTGCAAGGACAATGTAGTGCTCTGAGTGAATGTACCAGCAGATAAATCTAGCAGTGGTTGTGCATCAGTGCACTCCATGTCAGATTCTTTGTGGACTGGGTAATTCACGATTTGACTTGCTAACCCAGGCATGGTATGTGAAAAGAGCTCCATGGAGTAATCTGTAGTGTGGCATGCTGCATCCTTTAATTTTGGTAGGGGTGAAGGACACAAGGAAAGGTGTGGTTCCTGACCATGAGCCTCCAAAGACGACTCAGTGCTTTTATTTTTTGAAAGTTCAGAAGAGGAGGCGATAGAGCTGGAGGCTGTGTCAGCAATGTAAGCCAAAACTTGTTCCTGAAGCTCCGGCTTTAAAAGCGGTTTACCTACTCCCAGAAAAGGGAGCCTTTGAGGCTTTTTGGAGCCAGACGATGACGCAGGCTCAACACCTCCTGCATTAGGTGCTATTTTGCTTTTGCCACTACCAGCAGATCCACCACCACCACCAACACCATCATTACCAGCTGACAACCCCCGCCCACTTCCACTGCCTCTTCCAACACACTTCCTCATTTTTAGGAGAAATATACCCAAAATACCACCAGCAATATGGTACTGTAAAACAAGGTACAAGGTGTATATAGTATTGGGGAGAATTTGAATCTCTTTACAGACTTGAGGACACTGAACTATTATCTCAGGCCTAGTGTAGGTTACACCTCAAAATAACAGGCTGAAACTGGATGGTGTATTAAATGTCTATATAGGACTGGGAAGAATTTGAATCTCCCTACAGACTTGAGGACACTGAACTATTATCTCAGGCCCAGTGTAGATTACACCTCAATATAATAGGCTGAAATTGGATGGTGTATAAAATGTCTATATAGGACTGGGGAGAATTTGAATCTCCCTACAGACTAGTGGACACTGAACTATTATTTCAGGCCCAGTGTAGATTACACCTCAATATAACAGGCTGAAATTGGATGGTGTATAAAATGTCTATACAGACTGGGGAGAATTTGAATCTCCCTACAGACTTGAGGACACTGAACTATTATCTCAGGCCCAGTGTAGATTACACCTCAATATAACAGGCTGAAATTGGATGGTGTATAAAATGTCTGTATAGGATTGGGGAGAATTTGAATCTCCCTACAGACTTGAGGACACTGAACTATTACTCAGGCCCAGTGTAGATTACACCTCAAAATAACAGGCTGAAACTGGATGGTGTATTAAATGTCTATATAGGACTGGGAAGAATTTGAATCTCCCTACAGACTTGAGGACACTGAACTATTATCTCAGGCCCAGTGTAGATTACACCTCAATATAATAGGCTGAAATTGGATGGTGTGTAAAATGTCTATATAGGACTGGGGAGAATTTGAATCTCCCTACAGACTAGTGGACACTGAACTATTATCTCAGGCCCAGTGTAGATTACACCTCAATATAACAGGCTGAAATTGGATGGTGTATAAAATGTCTATATAGGACTGGGGAGAATTTGAATCTCCCTAGAGATTTTAGCAAGCTGACAATGATGCTCTCAGTCCCAAGTATGGCAGCAGGCAGCCTAATAAGCAGGACTGCTGCACACAAAAGTGTGGAAAAATGAACGCTTGGTAACTGGGCAAAAAAGAGGATGAAAAGTATTTTTGCTTTTAAAAATGTAGTTTGCACAGCAGTGTGAAACAGCAATGCAGCTATCAGGGAGCCTTATAAGGCAGACTAATAACCAACAGAGCTGATGCACCAAAATATAGCCTCCCCTTGCACTGCACTCTAACTGGTGTGTTGTACAGGCAAAATCGCTAGCAGCAGAAGTAGTTTTTTGTATCTTCTTCCCTGCCTAATGCTCTCCCTACAGAATCATCATCAGCAGCAGCTCTCCCTATTCTGAGATCAGCAGAAGTAAGATGGCGGTCAGCGTGCATGCACTTTTATAGCCCCTGTGACGCTACACAAAGCAAGCCAATCACTTGCTTGCCCTTCTCAAAGATGGTGGTGACCGCTGCCTATGTCATCGCGTTGCCCACAGTGTGCGTCCTCCATCATTGGCTGAAAAAGGGCGCTGAAGCATCATTTGAAATGCGACTTTGGCACCATGGTCGCCGACCTCGTGGCCGACCTCACGCTATGGTCGGGTTTCGTTTCAGGAAACCTGACTTTTGTGAAAGTCGGTGACTTTTGAAATTGACCCACCCGTTTCGCTCAACTCTAATTTTGACTACTTGTTTGTAATATTTCTTTTGCCTTGATGCACTTTAACCTTTGTTACCTGACCCCAGAATTTGCATCTGACTATCCATTTTTCTTATCCCTTTGTCTTTGATGTACCCTCCTATCTTTTGACCTTGGACTCCTTGACTTCCCCACTTAATGGCTTCTTTAAAGAATGAGGTTTTTTTACTATTACAGGAAAAATTAAGAAGTTTTACTTGGTATATATCCCAAAAAGTAAAAATATTTATATAGCATATTGCATGATGATGGAAAGTTCCATAAAACTGGGGGTATTACAGATTTTTTTCAATAACATCCACTAAAAATAGTAAAATACCAATGATTACATGACCTCAAAAAGGTGCAATAAAAGGTTTATTGTGCAATTTTTCTTTTTACTTTACTTGCATACATGCGGACATCAAAATTACCTTTTTTTAGAAATATTCATGAAGATTTGCAGGATTCTGCTCCATGAACCACATTCCTGGTTCTGCTATCCTCCTCCTACCTGTTCCATCTTCCTCTGATCAATAGGCCCAGCAAAAAATATTGGGTGCAATTCTTTGCCATGATAATATCATGCCACATCTACTAATTACAAAAGCATGCTGGTGCAGGAGGTTGTCCGGTTTCCCCAGAATGCCAATGTGACTGCTGGACTAGGGTCCAAAAAATCATTTTGATAATCTCTACAATTTGCAAATATGCAAAACAATATGCCATTTTTCTGTAACGATTCCACCCCTCAGTGTATCTGTGATACAGTTACTGATGGCTCAGCAGTCCAATCTGCTACAGAGATGTGCTGACGCTGTCAGGAATTTAATTGACAGCTCAGTCATCCAGTCTGGTGAAGGGGTGTGCTGAGCTGGTGTTTTGAATGACAGCTTGGTCATGCAATATGAGACTGGGAGGTGCTGGCTGTCTCCAGATGTTCATTGTATCAGGTGATTGCCAGGCTTCCTAACTGGGATGTTTATCCCAGACATCTGCCAGTCATACATTTAGCTTTTGTGTGGTTTGTCTATCTGTGCCTTGAGTTCTATTTGTTGATTTTTCGTTGCCTGACCTTGAACCTCAATCTGATCATCCATCTGTTTAAAGGCTCCGTCTCACATAGCGAGATCGCTAATGTGTCACCGATTTTGTGCCGCAACACCGATCTCGCCTGTGATCTCGCTACATGTGACACGCAGCAGCGACCGGCACCCATTCTGGATATCGCTGATCGTAAAGGAATTTCCTGGGCCATTTTTACGTCGTAGGCATCCCGCTGTCCAGCGTGCATCGCTGTGTTTGATCGCTGGATTGTAGCGATCCCTACCAGATCGTATCATTGTCGGGATCGCTGGTGCGTCGCTAAGTGAAACGGGACCCTAACCCCATTGATATCATCTGCTATCCTCCTGGTATTTTCACCTTGGATGGTTACCTAACTACACCTTTGTCTCTTCCTTCGGTTGATGAAGCACCCTGCTCCTTGACTATCCCAACTGAAGGCTTGTCCGCGAGAAGTGACACAGCGTCACAGTTTTCAGCTTATCTGCACAAACACTCGATGATTTCACATTATGATTACATGATAACTACTGTAAATCCAGTCATAGAAACCAAATTATGTTATTCTATGTCTAGTTTTTATGCCCAACACTGCCTAAAATCTCACATGCAGTTTTACTGTTGATCTATAATTTTACTGAACCTTTTAAATAGTGTATTGACATTCACAAAAAATTGCTTAATAAAATCATAAAACAGCATTTTGCTATGTTTGTTCACTCAGTTGTCTCTTACTCTGGTAAAATAATAGAAATGAGAAACCACCATAAAATTTCTGCTGTGTAAATTAAATGGTTCTGCTGCATTAACTTCATAAAACCATAATCCTCTCCTCCATAAACTATTACATGCACTGCAACATATCTGATTTATGAGGTGTAGAATCGATGGGAAAAAAATTAATGCTTCAAAAACATATTAGAGACATTATTGAACAGATTTTAATTGAGATTTGATTTCAATGCCCCTTATCCACATGATTAATAGATCTAGCCTCTCAACTTATACACACAGAGGAGAGAGTGTTTAATATGACAATTAAGTATCTGTCTTTGCGTTTTATGTAGCTATTCTCCTCAGATCACTTCATCAGTACAGTGTGGCTTTTGAGCAGATTAAATTGAGACTCAATTTTCTCTATTTTCCAGCACTTACTTATGTTTTATGACAAGCAGTAAATCAATTTTATGCTATTATTGATTTTTTCTTAAATGGACACAAACCATTTCGCCTTTTGCCCTTCTTTTATGCTTTTCTTTCCCTTTTTTCCACTGTAAGCCTGATATACTGCCAGCAAAAGAAATTTCAACAATTTGCCAAGATTCTTGAAGGAAGCCCAAACATATTCACTTTTTTATCACTTCCAATCTGACAGTTTAAGCTTGAGATCCCATTAAAATGTGTGTATGAATTTGAATCATTTATAATTGATTGCAAATGAGCCTTTAGTCTATATTCTAGAAATACAAATATTCAGTAATATTAGAGATATGCAACTGAACAGTAGTGTCAAGACATACCTATGTTTTTTTTTTTATAGTTTTTGATTAGGTAACAGCCTGGAAATATAATTGAGTCAATTCAGGTATAACATATTAGATAAGTCTTGTAATTTTTATACCCGATCTAATTATATATTTTTTGCCTTCATGCTGTTATGAGAATGAAACTATACATTTTTAGATGTGCCAATTAAACTCTGAGAGCTCACTATTTTGCTGGAAAGTTTGTGGACTACTGTTGGATATAATATAGAAATGAGCGAAGATATATTTAATCCGATCTTAAAGAGCTGGCCTAGTCCTAGGAAATTTCCAAGAATGGGAAGAGTCTGCACTCTGGTAACCTCGATAGATGGTGCCTTGAATTTCACGTGCAGCATAGTGTACTATCCAGTACAATATGGAGCCTGAAAACGATCAACATTTTTCTACAGGACTATTTCAAGTTAGATTTAAATAAGCCAGAATATTATTCATTTGTAGAACAATTCAGGGGCATTATTACATGGCTGCAAAAAAGATAACGATGACACTATATCATGCATAGCAAAATGCTATGCTTCTGTATACTTAGGGAGATCATGGCTGACTGAGCTGGCCTTAACTAGTCTATAAACATCCAGACAGTCCTCGTTACTTTTCTCTAAAGTTTTAAATTATCAATGCAGACAAAGCAGCTTGCAAGAGAGCAAGCGGCTGTGGGCGTGGAGACCGGCTATCAGACACAGCCAGACTCCCTGCAGAGAACACAACATGATTTATTATCATGTCTGCCCACTTGTTCATTGTATATACAATGAACATAGAACCATTTTATATACTGATTAGAAGGCAATAACATTGATTCCTCCCTGGACTCTGTGATTATGTGTTCATTGGATGTAGGGTGAGAAGTGGGACTGGGGGTCTTAAGAGACACAACTCTGATGCAGGTAGGAGGCTGATTTTCTCCTGTAACCCAGCCCAATAAACCAGCCTTACTTACAGGAGAAATAATCATTAAAAACCATGTATTATTATTTTAAAATATTTTAAAATGTCCTCCAAAGGTATTTTAAGATCTCAAAGAGGGAAACATTGAGAAAAGTAAATGAAAACATACACAAATAAAAAAGTTAAAAAAAAAATTAATAAAAACAAGCCTAAAAAAGAAAAAGAAACCACCAGTTTGAATCTGATAACATAAAAAACTTATGTTCAATTTGTAAAAATAGTTTATAGGTAAAGAGGAATGCAATTTAAACTATTCTTTATTGGTCTTTTAAAAAAGAAAGAAAAAGAAAAATATGAAAAATAGACAAGTATTTCCTATTTTTCTTTACATGTTCCTCAGAAATGAGCAAAAAGAATAAAGAAGAAATATACAAAAAGTAAGGTTGGTCTTTCTGAGAAAGTATGTCTCCCAGATTGTGAAATTGCCATAAGCAATATATGTTTCCACATTTCTTTAGTTGAAAAAATGCAAAGTGCAATAGGATTTTACTCAAGTTATACAGTGAAGAAACAATTATATCATGCTCATGTAATAGGATTGCGTGTAGCACAACCACTAGTGATGTAAAATTATCAACTGCTGCAGCATCCTCAAGTGTGTGACGGATAAAGTCTGTGTTGCTGTTGACTTGCATGTGGTTTGTTACTAAAAAAATCAAATAAGGGTGCCAAAAGAAAGAGGAGGGGGACACAGGTGAGATATGCCAGTATTCATATGCATGAAAAACATACATTGAAATAGATAAAATCAGTTGCTCTCATTATTTTTTAATGTGAATAATTAAGGGAGAAAAGATATAAAAAAGATATAAATAAAATTAGAAAAAACTTTAAAAATTACACATATATTGAATCTTCATGTCTGTAAAAGTCTGATCTATTAAAAACAAAAATAAGTAACCCAATCCGTAAAACACTGTAATTATACAAAGTATACACTACAAAAGTGCAGTTTTAAGCCTCAGTAGTATAACTAACAGCTCAGTGGCCCTTTATTATGCAAGGGTGTGCTTGGCTGTCCCCATACCCAGGGGCGGACACAGACTGTAGTGGGCCCCTGTGCAAGAAATTTTTCGGGGACCCCCCCGTCCTTCATAGGGCAACAAAGTTATGTAAACATATAGATAGGTAATATATATAAGCACCCCCGTTTCCCTTTGTTTCATAACGCTCTCCCCCATATGCGGTCTACTTTTGGCACAGTACTTCTCGCCCTATGTGGCCCCCCCAGTTTATGCTGCTTCTCCCCTATGTGGGGCACCCGATTCATGTTACTTCTCCCCCCCATGAACCATCCCATTCATGAGCAGCCAAGCATCTCCCCCAGGGCCCCCCCATTCATGAGCAGTCATGCTTCTCCCCAGGGGCCCCCCATTCATGAGCAGCCATGCTTCTCCCCAGGGGCCACCCATTCATGAGCAGCCAAGGCCATGCTTCCCTTCTCCCCAGGCAAGGGGCCCCCATTCATGAGCAGCCAGGCCATCATGCTTCAGTTGTCCCCAGGACGGAGTCCCCCCAAATCATGCCTGCCATGTTCAGTTCTCCCCCACCCCAGGAGCCCCCCAAAATCATGTCTACACCTTGGTCCCAGTCCCTCAGTCCTGCTCAGCTCTGGCAGTACTCTTACCTGGAGCAGGCAGGGCAGGCCAGACTAAGAGGATCCATCCATTCCACAATGTCCAGTGTCCGCACTCTGCACATTCCTGAACTGCTGCTGCATATGGGTGGGGGCAGGGCTGCCACTAGGAATATTGGGGCCCCATAAGACTCCGCCCAGGCTCCACCCCAGCCCTGCCTCCACCCTTCAAACTGTCCACAGTCCCACTGCCCTCTCTTGGAAAACTCCACTTCTCACCAATCACACATTAACAGTTCCCATCACCAGATCACACATATAGCTGGCAGATTTTTTTTTTCGCCAAAATATTTTTTTAGCCGCCATCACAACACTGTAGACACTTTGGCCGAGCTCTACTCTACTGTAACCTATTAAATATTTGTTAAAATATGCAATACAATTTAGGCACATTTGTATTAATTTTTCAATTTTTAAAATGACCATTAATATCACATACAATGGACAAATACCACCGCACCATGACCAGATGCAATATTACCACCACATAGTGACCTATAATTAATATCACATACAAGGAACAAATACCGCCACACCAGGACCAGACTATATATTACTACCACAGTGACGGAATAATATCACATACAAGGAACAAATACCATCGCACCATGACCAGATCACATATTACCACCACATAGTGACTGAATACTACAATACTGATCAGTAATAAAAAAACAATATTATTGCCATAAGTGCCATTATACACAGGGGATCTGTACTTACTATCCAGTGTCTGTGTACTGGTATTACAGTGATTAATGACATTATACACAGGAGCTCTGTATATAACAGGTAATACAGAGATAACTGGTGACATTATACACAGGACCTCTGTATATAGTATACAGTGTATAGTGTCAGTTTATAGGTAACACACTAACTCACCAGTGACATCTCTAGGTAAAGTCCTTCATCCTTGCTTTTCATCTTTCATCCAGCACAGATCGCCATCACTTCTTCCAGCCAGGACTCGTCTCTGCAGGAAATAACACAGTTATCTAGAGCTCCACTTGCAGAACACATTACTTATTTTTTTCCCAACTTCTACACTACACCACATGAAGAAAAAAAGGCAACATAGTATCACTCTACACAGTAACAGGACTGCCCCCCATTTAAAACAGTATACTCAAAAAATAAAATAAATACATCACTGCAGTAATATTATCCTTTAATTAGCACCTATGGTAATAATATCCCCCATCCTGGCCCCCCGTGTGTCTCATTCCTGGCTTCAGCCATATGTTCTCCCATCCCATCCTCATGAGTATCCATTGTGCCCCATATGATCTCCCCATCTTTCTCCATCATATCCATCCTGCCCCATGATCCTGCCCCATCTGTCTATAATCCTGCCCCATCTTTCTCCAATCCTGCCCCATCTGTCTCCAATCCTGCCCCCTGTGTCTCCAAACCTGGCCCATGTCTCCATTTTGTCATATTTTCAATCATGCCCCTTGTGACTTTTATCCTGCCCCCTTTGTCTCCAATCATGCCCCCTGTTTCTGCAATCATGCCCCCTGTACCTGCAATCTTGCCACCTGTACCTGCAATCTTGCCCCTGTTATGAATGGGTTACCGAGGAGAAAAAGATTAAACAAGCTAAGTCACAGAAAACCAGAGAGGTTGGTAACTATGCAGATTGCAGATCCCTGATCTTAACCACACAACTAGCAGCAGCCGTGGAGCGTGCCTACGATGGTCCTAGATGCTTCGTCAAAGCTGGAGGACTACATAAGTCTAAAGCAAGAAAAGGGGAAAACTAACTGCCCCAGAGCAGACCCCAAAGGAAAGACAGCCCCTAAACATGTATTGACGGTGAAACAAGATGAAAGCACAAACACAGGCAGGAAAATAGGCTGAGCAAACAATGGGGCCCAAACTAACTAGACAGAAAAGGAAAGGAAAGACACTGCCTGCAATCTGCCAAAAACCCTACAAAAATAAAGTCCAACACTTCTGATAGCAAAATTAACCCTGAAGTCACTAAACTTCTCCCACTATATCAGCACTCTGAAATATTCTGAGACAGAGCAAAAAGAGGCAAATCTAATATAGGACAAAAAAAGCAAATTGGCAAATACAGATAAATAAGAGTGGAAATTCAGCACAGCCCCAGCCGGGGCTGGCTGACCCCACAAAAAACTGAATAGACCAACAAAATCAAGTGTGAACATTAGCAGAAAACTTAGCTTGAAAAGACTGGAACAAAGCTGAAGACTAAGACCTGACAAGCAGAAGGAACCACCAGCACCAGAATAGGGCGTCGGCTGTGTTAAATCCAGTCTGAGATTCCTGAGGTCCAATCGTCATCCTCATTATCAGGTGGCAGATCGCTACTGATTAAATCAGCCTCACTACCTCCAGCTACCACCAGAGAAAGCCTGGAAGGAGAACTCACAACTGGTGGACCGGAAAATGAACTCACAACATGCCCCCATGTCTTTCATCCTGCCCCTTTGTCTTCAATCATGCCCCCTGTACCTGCAATCCTGCTCCCCGTGTCTCCATTCCTGCCCCGTGTCTCCAGTCCTGCCCCGTGTCTCTAATCATTCCCCTTGTGTTTGCCATCCTGCCCCCTGTATCTCCAATTCTGCCCACCGTATCTCCAATCCTGCCCCCTGTATCCAATCCTGCCTCGTCTCCTCCCTGCCCCAGTGCCTCCATCCTGCCCCCTATGTCTCCATCATGCCCCCATTGTCTCCAATCCTGCCCTGTCTCCATCTTGCCCCCAATGTCTCCAATCTTGCCCCCGTCTCCATCCAGCCCCATCTCCATCCTGCCCCAATGTCTCCAATCCTGCCCCCAATGTCTCCAATCCTGCCCCCAATGTCTCCAATCCTGCCCCATCTCCATCCTGCCCCTGTCTCCATCCTCTGGCTGGGCTGTGCAGGACTCATGTTCAGCTCCTTCATTCACCCAGTCTTCGTTGTGAATGACTAACACACAATATCACCAACAGTCATCAAACCCATCTGACTCTCTTTTATAGAGCCTCTCACCTGATTTATAATTAAGTGCATATTAAACCAAAGAAACTGAAGTGCACTACCGCTCACCACCACCGGGGCAACTCAGAATGAACGACACCACGTGTGATAATTCTAATGCCCACCGGGGGCAATCACTTTGGCACCTAGCCAAAGGAAAAAAAGTTCACTGTGTGCATTTAAACTGTCAGATCCACCTTGGATCATGACAGTACCCCCTCCTTAATGAGGGGTCTCTGGACCCTCAAGACCATTCCTCATTAGGGAAACACCTACAGCGGGGATGCCCAGATCCTGAGTTCACCCCACCACTACCTGACACTTCAGGTTAATGACAAACGCACCGCTGGTATTGGCAATATGTGTTCTGGAGGCACCACTCATCTCCACAGCGAAGACCTGGGGAATGAGTTTATGAATGTGTATGTTTGCTATGAGCTGATCAGACTCCACAACACACTTCCACAAGATGTCTTTTGGTGGCCACCCATGCATGCTCGTTCACACACAGGTCCGGACCCGAACGTCCATTGCACACATTCGTTAGTCATAAATTTGGTGAACTCATTCTGGACTCGACAACAGAGGCATCCCTCCGCTGTCACCACACTCACACCCCCACTATTCACCAAGGGACACCACCCTCCAACCCTTTCACCATGAGGTCTGCGCCTCCCATGGTTGGTTAATGGCGAGACTTGAGATTTGTCCCTACTCCCCTGCAGTACACCTGCTGCACACACATGGAGGAGAAGGGGACAGGAATATGGAGGAAATATACACTCGCTGGTCGCCTTCCTCCAAACAACCAGGAGGGGGCGGCCTCTTCGGTGGTATAGAATATTTGGCGTGAGCCCCGCGGACTATCACCAGTCTGCATACTACAGGAACGTACCCCTTCACCTCGGGGAACCCCAGACAGCACCATGGGGATCACCAACTCCACCCACCTGTCTGGTTACGTCCGCCTGTATGAACAAGTCCTGCTCCCTAGCAGCGACTCCAGGGGGCTTTTACCAAAGCCGCAGGGACATGGAGGAAAAATACACTCGCTGGTCGCCTTCCTCCACACGACCAGGAGGGGGCGGCTTCTTCGGTGGTACTGAAGATTTGGCGTGGGCCCCGCGGACTATCACCAGTCTGCTCACAAAAGGGACGTACCTCTTCACCTCGGGGAACCCCAGAGAGCACCATGGGGATCACCAACTCCACCCACCTGTCTGGTTACGTCCACCTGTATGAACAAGTCCCGCTCCCCAGCAGCGACTCAAGGGGCTTTTGCCAGACCCGCAATTTGCCAAAGCTGCCATTTTGATTTCCTGGTTGCCTGAGCAGAGGCTCCAGACCCTGATAACTGCTGCTGCAGCGGCTCTGAACACCTTGCCGCTCCCCACTCACCTCAGTGAGGCCCGGCAGCAATTACTCAGCGTTCTCCACATGGCCAAAGCTCACCAGAAAAAAAAATGTAGGGTTGGTGATAATGTCACGGTCACGTGTGTCTGGACGCAGCGACTACCACAAGGTGAACCCATAATACACGTGACCCTGGATACACCGCCTCCAGTGGGGCAAATTGAAATAATAAAACGTGCAGCTGGATACGCCACCTCCAACTGGCGAATTTAGGTAATACATGTTATGTACAATAGTCTGGAAACCCCGCCTCCAGTAAGGCTAGTTTAAATAATAAGGGGGAACCTGGGTAACATTAACAATGGTGGGCCCTGCGATAGGGAATAGGGAAATGGAGACCTCCTGAGCTCCCTTGAGCCAGTGTCCCTGCACTCTTAACGTTCCCTATACCGGTTCCGCACCGGGCGAGAAACATGAACCTAAAAACCCTCACTCGCCCTGAACCTAAACCCTCACTAGGGAATTGGTCAGTGCAGAAACTAATCCCACCACTGCACTAAAACACACATGAGGAAAGATGACAAAACAGGGGAAACACCACTTAGCTTTGCTCTGTTGCGTACGCTCCTAGCAACAGAGCCCACCATCTGTGTGCATCTTCTCCTCCACCCGGATCCATCACCATAACTGGATCCTTCACCATAGTGCAGCCTTGGAGCAGAGTCCACCACCAATTGCTGAAGTCCAGTAACAGAGGCCCAAAGATGAGTTCAGCTCCTGCCCAAAAAGTCAAGCATGCTTGAGTCCAGCTCTCAGCAACCAGGTCCAGCATGGTGAGTGCAACTCTCACCATCGTCGCCACTCAACCAAGCCATGCAAACACCTCCTGCCGACACCACAAACTGTGACTCCATCACACCATGACAGTCCTTCTTGCAGACCACCTAGCTGCCACTCGTCCCCTCTGGCTGGGCTGCGCAGGACTCATGTTCAGCTCCTTCATTCACCCAGGCTTCCTTGTGAATGACTAACACACAATATCACCAACAGTCATCAAACCCAGCTGGCTCTCTTTTATAGAGCCTCTCACCTGATTTATAATTAAGTGCACATTAAACCAAAGAAACTAAAGTGCACTACTGCTCACCACCACCGGGTCAACTCAGAATGAACGATACCAAGTGTGATAATTCTAATGCCTACCGGGGGCAATCACTTTGGCACCTAGCCAAAGGAAAAAAGTTCACTGTGTGCATTTAAACTGTCAGATCCACCTTGGATCATGACACTACTGTGTCCTGTGTCAGTGGCGTTTAGGCAGCAGGGAACACGGCGATGTGGTTAGTGCGCACCGTGCCATCTGCTGGCTGAACAGTCACTGACACAGGAAGCGGCAGACAGCGGTGAGCAGTGATGGACCCCGGACAAGTGAATATCTCAGGTGCCGGGTCCTGAGCAGGAGAGGTGAGTGTGGCATTTTTTTTGCAGCAGCATATGGGGGCATAATATATGGAGCATCTTATGGGGGTAGCATATGAGGGCAGCATATGGGGGCATATTCTATGGAGCTGCATATGGGGCATATTCTATGGGGCAGCATATGGGGGCATATTCTATGGGGCAGCATATGGGGGCATAATCTATGACGCATCATATGGAGCATAATCTATGAAGCATCTTATGGGGCATAATCTATGGAGCATTTTATGGAGCATCCTATGGGGGAATAATCTATGGAGCATCTTCTGTGGCATATTCTATGAAGCATCTTATGGGGCCATAACCTTTATGGAGCATTATATGGGGCATATTATTCTATGGAGCATCTTGTGGGGGCATTATTAACCTTTGTGCAGCGTTATATGGGGTGCATTTTGTATTGAGTATCTTATGGGGCCCATCATGAACTGTATGGAGCATTATATGGGGCTGCTGATTTAACATGGATATTCAAATACATTTAACCTACTGATGTCTCAATTAATTTTACTTTTATTGGTATCTATTTTTATTTTTTAAATTTACCAGTACCGGCAGCATTTTCCACCCTAGGCTTATACGCGAGTCAATAAGTTTTCCCAGTTTTTTGTGCCAAAATTAGGGGGGGGGTCGGCTTATACTCGGGTCGGTATATATGGTAAGTGGGAAAATTGGAAATAAGGAAAGTACTGGTATAGTTTTGGATAGCTTAAGGAATTTATGGAAATAATTTCATGTGTATGCTTTTTTTCTATACATGCATGTAAATTAACGACCAGAGTTGAATTGCAATGACAAAAAAAATCACACAAATGAATGAAACAAAGTTTCACAAGGAAAAATCATGACACCTCCCCATGATTCCTATAGAACAGGTTTTCGTAAACCTATTCTACTCAGGACCCACTAACCAGAACAGTGGGATTTACAATCATGAAACATTGCTTTATAAAGATTATGTCACCACATTTGAGCTATCTAACCTATTAATATGGGCATGCAGGTTACTGACTGCTGAAAAGTCTTAGCTGGATGCCTCATATCAGATGTCTTAATGTTAAGAAATCCATTTTTGTCCAATTAACGTAAATTAACTCTTCCAGGCTATGGGGAGGATGCTGCCTGAAAAATAACTCTGCCCCTGCCAGAAATCTATTAAATCAAACATGTTTAGTTCACAATGCAAACTGGGTACAAGTAAACAGTTACTGAGTAGAGTACAAATATTCATCATAGAATTCAGAATTTCCATGTTATCTATGCCATCTTTGAAAATTAGGGTAAAGTTTATGATTTCAGGAACAATAATATTACAATTTTTGATTGGATATATTATTTAACATTTAATCTCATGCATTTGCTCTCTTATAAGCGAAAAAAAATGACTGATGAAAAATACAGACAATTGCACTGAATTCATACAAAAGCTTTAGTCCACTACCAAGGGAATTAGGTCAGATACCTTGAGAAATATTTTCTCCAAAGCCCAGCTGACCATTCATCTCTCTTTTTAACTAGTGTCAGTGCTGGTTTACTTGATGATGATTTGATGTTTTTCAATTGCTCCCTTTTGCACACTGAAAATGAGTGATGACAGAGACTTTATAATGCTGACTGAAGTGTAGCAGGCAATGGTTAAAATGAAAAATGCCATTTTGTAGTGAATGGTAAAATGTATGTTTACAGTATAATTTTGCTAAATGTTATAAAATGTTATGATCTCCTAATAGTAAAGCTTAGAATGCAAATACTTTAGTTACTGTAAAACAAATAATACTCAAATGGAAAATAATCTACCGTATTTCAAGTTTTTCACGTTGTGAAACCCATCATATCCGTATTTAATAATCAACCAAAGAGGTTAAAATTGAATAATTTTTGTATGCAAAATATGTTTTTTGCACTAATAAATAGTGCCATAAGACTGTTAAGTAAACTGGAAAACTAATACTGAACTGCCAGGCAATGACCACTGAACTAAGTCCAAGATAACATTCATGTAGTCACTACAGCTCTGGCAAAAATTAAGAGACCACCACATCAAAACCCTGTCATGGGCAGCCCATTCTTCAGATCTGAAACCCATTGAAAACCTCTGGAATGTAATGAAGATTATGATGGATAGTCACAAGCCATCAAACTAAGAAGCATTGCTTCATTTTTTGCGCCATAAGCAGTGTGAAAGACTGGTGGCAAGCATGATGTTAGGGTTGGCAGAACGCACCAAATAATAAAATGATAGTAAGGTGCGTTCGCAGCCCGGGGTCCACTGTGCAGAGGTGATTAACTGCTGCTTAGTAATGGTGGATGTATATAGCGGTATAAAAAAGGTCACACATGGGTTAACATCACCCAGTGTGAACAGGAGCGGACTCTGTTAACACAGAGCCGCAGTACCGCGGAACATAAATGCCGGAGCCTGTTAAAACTCACAGCACTCGGCAAGAGAGCGCTCAGTATATGGTCACAGAACTCAGCCCCAAGGACACGAGGTCTGAGTCCCTCTAGACCTACTGAGCGTGCAGCGTTGCACGTGTGGACACTCCTAATGAACCCTGACCACCGAGGAGTGCAGACTATGTGCACCATGGCATACAGACAAAGCCACTGGTGGATGCTGATGCCAGTCTCTGACTCAGCCTCTACCTGGACCTCAGCCTGGGTGCTAGCAGGCAAGGCTAGACAACAAGGGTAGGGGCTTCATAATGAGTAATTCACCAGAGACATTAATACATGCATACACACTCACTCCACATGGTCTATATCTTTCTCTATATTAGTGCATGGCCGGGCGGCCATGCTAAGCTTTTATGGTTGCAGGCTTCCGGGACATTCCTGGTGTCCAATCGGAGCAGCAACAGGACCTGAGCATGTGACCTCCAGCCTCCAATGAGAGGTCGTCCCACGGGCATGCTCAGTAGGAGAAAAGTAGGACTTAGTTCCAGGAGCATCTGCTTTCCACTGACTCATGCATGGTAGAATAGCTGAGCCTGGAGGAGCAACCAGACGCCTAGCATTAGCCTGGGCAAGACGCTGGGACCGACGTCTCTGCTGAGCAGGATCCATCAGTTTTTTCATTTTCACATGGGTAACAGGATAAAATGGATCCTAAATTTTGTTGGGAAATTTCTCCTGAGTACACCGATACCTCATATATGGTCATAAACGACTGTTTGGGCACATGGCAGGGCTCAGAAGGGAAGGAGCACCATTTGACTTTTTGAATGGAAAACATGCTTGAATATTTAGCGGACACCATGTTGCGTTTGGAAAGCCCTTGTGTGCCTAAACATTGGAGCTCCCTCACAAGTGACCCCATTTTGGAAACAAGACCACCAAGGGAACTTATCTAGATGTGTGGTGAGCACTTTGAACCCCCAAGTGCTTCACAGAAGTTTATAATGCAGAGCAGTGAAAATAAAAAATAATTTTTTTTTGCTCAAAAATGATTTTTTAGCCCGCTATTTTTTATTTTCACAAGGCTTACAGGAGAAATTGGACAACAAAAGTTGTTGTGCAATTTGTCCAGAGTACACTGATACCCCATATGTGGGGGGAACCACTGTTTGGGAGCATGGGAGAGCTCAGAAGGGAAGGAGCGCCATTTTTGAATGAAGACTTTGATGGAATGTTCTGCGGGCGTCATGTTGTGTTTGCCGAGTCCCTGATGTGCCTAAACAGTAGAAACCCCCACAAATGACCCCATTTTGGAAACTAGAACCCCCAAGGAGCTTATCTAGATGTGTAGTGAGCACTCTGAACCCCCAAGTGCTTCACAGAAGTTTATAAACGCAGAGCCATGAAAATAAAAAAATATTTTTTTTTCCTCAAAAATGATTTTTTAGCCCGTTATTTTTTATTTTCCCAAGGGTAACAGGATAAATTGGACCCCAAAAGTTGTTGTCCAGTTTGTCCTGAGTATGCTGGTACCCCATATGTGGGTGGGAACCACTGTTTGGGTGCACAGCAGGGCTCAGAAGGGAAGGAGCGCCGTTTGACTTTTTTAATAGTAAATTGGCTCCAATCATTAGCGGACACCATGTCGTGTTTGGAGAGCCCCTGAGTGCCTAAACTTTGGAGCTCCCCAACAAATGACCCCATTTTGGAAACTAGACCCCCTAAGGAACATATCTAGATGCATAGTGAGCACTTTGAACCCCCAGATGCTTCACAGAAGTTTATAACGCAGAAGCTGTGAAAATAAAAATATTTTTTTTCCTCAAAAAATGATTTTTTAGCCTGCTATTTTTTATTTTCACAATGGTAACAGAATAGTTGTCCAGTTTGTCCTGAGTACGCTGGTACCCCATATGTGGGGGGACCACTGTTTGGGAACATGTTGGGGCTCGGAAGGGAAGTAGTGACGTTTTGAAATGCCGACTTGATGGAATGGTCTGCGGGAGTCATGTTATGTTTGTAGAGCCCCTGATGTACCTAAACAGTAAAAAACCCCACAAGTGACACCATTTTGGAAACTAGACCATCCAAGGAACTAATCTAGATGAGTGGTGAGCACTTTGAACCCTCAAGTGCTTCACAGAAGTTTATAACGCAGAGCTGTGAAAATAAAAAATATTTTTTTACTCAAAAAATTATTTTTAGCCCACTATTTTTTATTTTCACAAGAGTAACAGGATAAATTGGACCCCAAAAGTTGTTGTCCAGTTTGTCCTGAGTACGTTGGTACCCCATATGTGGGGGGACCACTGTTTGGGCACACATTGGGGCTCGGAAGGGAAGTAGTGATGTTTTGAAATGCCGACTTGATGGAATAGTCTGCGGGAGTCATGTTACGTTTGCAGTTCTGAGTACAAAACCCGGTCAGAAGGGAGCGCAAAAAAATGGGAGAAATTGGTTGAAAGTCTTCTTTATTACATGTTCACAATGCGTTTAAACAGACTAATCTGTCTTCCTCAGGTGGGAGAACAGATCACATGGGGGGCAGGTATTTAAAAGAACGATAGCCAATGAAAAATGGCTATTAATTAAAACATCATGACAACAATAAAAACAAAGTACATGGAGTAAAAACAAAGTACATGGAATAAAAACAAAGTGAAATTTTTTGGACATAACATGCACAATGAACAATCGATATTAATAGAAACAGTAAAATTGGCTAAAATATATTAAAAGCAGCAAGGCGGGTAAAGCAAAAAGGAATGTCAGAAAGGTTTCTCAATTGTGAGATTTAACCCCTCTGGCTATTTCAGCATCGGCCATGGCTGGAATGTAATGACAGCTCCACTTATAACAGCCAATCAGAGCGATCGTAGACATGTGGGGGTTAAGCCACGCCCCTGGGGTTAACTATCAAGTGTCTTGTATGTGCTGGTCGGGTGACCTTTCAGTGACCCCGGTCACCCGACCCACAGGAGGATAATTAACTCATGACGCCACATAGGCGTCATGGGTTGTATTGGCATGACTTTTCATGACGCTTACCTCTTTGACAGAGACCCACATATGTCCATGCTTTTGCCATTTGTTGCTTATGGCTCTCACAGTGGTTCGCTGGAGTCTCAAATCTTGAGAAATGGC
Source organism: Dendrobates tinctorius (assembly GCF_039654945.1). Lineage (NCBI taxonomy): Eukaryota > Metazoa > Chordata > Amphibia > Anura > Dendrobatidae > Dendrobates > Dendrobates tinctorius. The sequence continues at coordinate 18,866,348 of NW_027361672.1, forward strand.
TTTATAACCTTTTCCATACTGATATATCTCAAATACTTTGCTTCTCAATTGTTTCAGAATTTCTTTGGATTGCAGAATGATGTCTAGCTTTTGAGGAGCTTTTGATCTGCTGCATGTTGCCTGGCAGGTCCTATTTAAGGAAGGCCTGCATGGGGTTAGGGAATTTGAATTCAGCTTATCAGAGATGTGATAAATCAGAGTTAATTTATGTTTTACAGTATGTGCAGACGTACAGTAATTGGCAGGCGCTTTGGACGCAGCACATGTCCACTGCGTCAAAAGCGCTGCCGGCTATTGAACGCAGGAGAATTCACATGTGTTCACTGGACCATGTGGATTCATCATGTCCAATACATTGTACAGGTGATAAATAGACATGGTGCTGGCTGGAAAGACGTGACGCATGTCCATCACCGCAGGTAAGTTGCCGGCATCTCTGGATGCATAATGGACAAGGGATTTCTTGAAATCTCATCCACTCTGCTGTAACATCTGGAAATTGCGGGTTGAATGCTGCGCAAGTACACAGTGTCCAACCCGCAGTGTTTACTGACCTTGCGCACATACCTTTAAGGGCGGGGCAATCAATTTTTCACAAATGGGCCTGTAGGTTTGGATTTCTTTTCTCCTTAATAATATAGTCCTTCATTTAAAAACTGCATTTTATGTTTACTTGTGTTAACTTTGCCTATTATTTACCTCTGTTTAATGATCTGAAACATTTAATTGTGACAAACATGCAAAAGAATAGGAAATCAGGAAGGGGCAAACACTTTTTCACACAACTGTATGGAACTAGAAAACTGCTTGAAGGAAGAACTGCATCATAGTTTGGATGCAAGGTTCTTTAACATATATTTGACTGAAAATGTATGTCCTTGTGGCCTAAAGATTAATCATTTGTCTCCATTTCCCACAGTCACTGTTTCATCACAGAATTGGAGCACCCTTTTAAATAATTGCACAGACATGGCTGATCAGGAAGCACCTTAAATTTTAGGTTTAATAGATCAGCTATCACCATTTGAATGCCATCATGACTACAAGAAAATCAATATCAACATCACTGCTAGAATACTAGACATTGAGTATAATACTATTGCCAAAAAATCTAAAATATTAAATAGGGACAGAATGATTCCAAAAATATAAGTAATTATACCCTCACAACAATGAAAACACATGTTATCTCTTATAAGACTGAGAATAATGAGAGCAAAACTATTTCCAAAAAGTTATATGATATGAAACAAGGGGATGGCAAATTATTCATTAACATGAAATATTTCCATAAAAAGGGTATATTGTCACTATCAGCAGAAAAGGTCATTCCAGTAACAAAACTCAAAATTAAAAATTGAAATTAAACAACATGATACTGCACAATTCATATATCCAATTAAGACCTTTAACATTTTTCGTTTCAGTCACCCCCACCTGTTAATATACCATTCTATACACCCCAAGACTAACTCCTTGAAACACTTAACATTTCAGTTTATGAAGTAGGCCTGTCTAAACCAAATACTTCCTCTGTAGAGTTGAGCGAAACGGGTCGAAAAAATTCAAAAGTCGCCGACTTTCGCCAAAGTCGGGTTTCATGAAACGAAACCCGGCCTTATCGTGAGGTCGGCCACAAGGTCGGTGACTTTAGCGCCAAAGTCGCGTTTCAAAAGATGCTTTAGCGCCCTTTTTCAGCCAATCAGGAAGAACGGACACTGTGGGCAATGTGATGACATAGGCAGCGGTCACCACCATGTTTGAGAAGGGCATGCAAGTGATTGGCTTGCTTTGTGTGGCGTCACAGGGGGTATAAAAGGGTGTGCACGCAGACCGCTATGTTACTTATGCTGATATCAGAATAGGGAGAGCTGCTGCTGCAGATGATTCTGTAGGGAGAGCGTTTAGCGATTTTGCCTGTACAACACACCAGTTACTGTGCAGTGCAAGAGGAGGATATATTTTGGTGCATCATCTCTGTTGGTTATTAGGCTGCCTATTAAGGCTCCCTGATAGCTGCATTGCTGTTTTCACACTGCTGAGCAAACTGCTTTTTTCAAAGCAATCCAGATTTTATTGTTTTGTCCTGGTGATTTACTGAGCGTTCATTTTTTCACACACCGTACAGCGGTATTCGCTCCTCACACAGTACTGTGAACGGGCTGTTATCACGGCCAAATTGAAACTACCTTTGTGTGACTCTGTAAGGAAAAGCCGAGGACTTTGTCCGTTTTTACAGACCTACACTCTAGGGAGATTCCAATTCTGCCCAATTCTATATACACCTTGTAGTTTGTCATACACTAGGCAATTTCTGCCTGTCACATTGCGGTGTAATCTGTCCTGGGCCTGAGACAATAGTTCAACGTCCTCCAGTCTACAGTGAGATTCAAATTCTGACCAATACTATATAGACCCTCTACCTTGTTTTACAGTACCATATAGCTGTTGTTATTTTGGGTACCTTTTTCAAAAAAATGAAGAAGTGTGGTGGAAGAGGCCGTGGAAGTGGGCGGGGGTTGCCAGCTGGTCCTGATGGTGGTGTTGGTGGTGGTGCTTCTACTGGTAGTGGCAAAAGCACAATAGCACCTAAGGTAGGAGGTGGTGAGCCTGCGTCATTGTCTGGCTCCACAAGGCCTCGTAGGCTCCATTTTCTGGGAGTAGGTAAACCGCTTTTAAAGCCGGAGCTTCAGGAAGAAGTTTTGGCTTACATTGCTGACACAGCCTCCAGCTCTATCGCCTCCTCTTCTGAAGTTTCAAAAAATAAAAGCACTGCGTCGTTAGTGGAGGCTCATGGTCAGGAACAACACCTTTCCTTGTGTCCTTCACCCCTACCAAAAGTGAAGGACGCGGCAGGCCACACTACAGATTACTCCATGGAACTCTTTTCTCATACCGTGCCTGGGTTATCAAGTCAAATCGTTAATTCCCCAGGCCAAGATGAATCTGACATGGAGTGCACTGATGCACAGCCACTGCTAAATTTTTCTGCTGGTACATTAACTCAGAGCACTACATTGTCCTCGCAGTGTACTGAGCCAGAATCTGACCCTGATGAACTCAGGTGCCCCCTCCCGCATACTATACCACCATACACGGTGACACAAAGGAAGGTGCACATGACATTGAAGAAGAGGTGATGGATGACCCAGTTGATGACCCAGATTGGCATCCATTGGGGGAAGAGGGTGCCGCTGCCAATAGCTCAGAAGAGGAGGAGGAGCGTCAACAGCTGTTATCTGGCAGGCCCGGAGCAGTCCAAAAACGGGTTACAAAAACCAAAAGAGTTGCAAGACAGCTTGGCCAGACAGTCAAAATGGCCTCAAAATGTCTTCCATAGTAGGAAGAGTGCAGTGTGGCATTTTTTTGAACAAAATCCTAATGATCAGGCAAAGGTTATCTGTAAGAAGTGCGCAAAGACCTTTAGCCGAAGGAAAAATCTGAGAAATTTGAATACCAGTTGCATGCTTAGACATTTAACCACCAGGCACTTGCAAGCGTGGATGGACTACCAAACCTCACATACCACATGTGCAACTGCTCCCAAAGAAGGAAGTCAGCAATGCTACATTGTTTCCCCCACTGTAAGCCCACCGGTTAGCACACCACCAGCAGCAAATGTTGAGGTGTCGTCGCAAGGCCAAAGCAGTCAGGGAATCACAAAGAAAGACTGAATCTAGGCCATCAGAAAGAACACCAACTCCATCACCATCATCAACCCTCTCTCAGTCTGCCATGTCCACCGCAAGTTCCACCATATTCAGCTCTCAAGTCCAGCTCACCCTCCCAGAGACTATGAGTAGGTCAAGAAAGTACTCAGTCTCTCATCCGCGTACACTGGGTTTGAACGCCCACATTGCCAAACTAATCTCATTAGAGATGATGCCCTACCGGTTTGTTGAAAGCGAAGCTTTCCATGAACTCATGGCCTACGCAGTACCATGCTATGACCTACCCAGTCATCACTTCTTTTCTCGCAAAGCCATCCCAGCCCTCCACCTTCATGTGAAAGACCGCATTGTCCATGCACTCAAGCAATCAGTGAGTGGAAAGGTGCACCTCACAACTGATGCATGGTCCAGTAGGCATGGCCAGGGCCATTACGTGTCCATCACTGCGCACTGGGTTAATGTGGTGGACGCAGGGTCCACAGGGGACAGCGGTGGTGGGACAGTGTTGCCTAGCCCACGGTATAGGAAACAGTTGGCTGTAGGCGTTTGACCCTCCTCCTCCTCCTCCAGAAGCTAAAGCTCGTCCACAAAGCACAGTCGCACGAGCACTCCATCCGCAGCTGCCAGTGTTGCACACGAGGTGTCCCCCTATCGATCAGCTAGTGGAAAGCGTCAGCAGGCTGTGTTGAAGATGATGTGTTTGGGCGACAGACACACCGCGGAGGTACTGGCCGACTACTTTCAGCGACAAACTGAGTCATGGCTGGGCAGTCTACATCTTGAGGCAGGCAAGATAGTTAGTGATAACGGCCGGAATTTTGTGGCAGCCATAGCCCTTTCAAAACTCAGACACATACCTTGCTTGGCTCACACCTTGAACTTGGTGGTGCAGTGCTTCCTCATTAATTATCCGGAGTTAACAGGCCTGCTCCATAAGGTTCGAAGACTGTGTTCGCACATCCGCCGGTCACTGGTACTCTCCAGTCGTATGCAGAAGCTGCAGCGATTGCTCCACCTTCCCAAGCACCGCCTAATTATCGACGTTGCAACAAGGTGGAACTCCACCCTGCACATGGTTGAGCGGCTGTGCGAACAGAGGCAGGCCGTGATGCATTTGTGGGAGGATACACGGGCAAGCACTTTGAGGGTAAACACGGAGTTGACAGGTGTGCAGTGGTCGAAGCTGAAAGACATCTGTAAAGTCCTTCGGTGTTTTAAGGAATGCACACGGCTGGTAAGCGCAGACGATGCCATCATAAGCATGAGCATCCCACTTATGCGTCTGCTCATGCAAACTTTGAGGCACATTAAGGAGCAGGCGTCTGCAGCCGAGGTTGATGAGGAGGAAGAGGAGGAGGGAAGCCTTGATGACAGTCAGCCATTGTCTGCTCTGGGACCTCTCCTGGACGAGGTGGAGGAAGAAGAGGAAGAGGTGGAGGAGGAGGATGATGATGGGGATGATTTTTTAGGGGAGGAGGATGCTTCTCGTGGGGCAAGAGAAAATGTTGGCCTGGCAAGGTCTGGTACAGGCTTTGTGCATGACTGGAGGGATGTGGATTTGCCAGAAAGTGCTCCTCCACCCAGCACTCGCAGTGCATCATTGACACCGGGAACATTTGCCCACATGTCAGATTATGCCTTACTGCTCCGGATCACAGCACTTGCAAAGTTAAAATACTTACCTCTCCCTGCTCCACCACCATGACGTCTTCCGCGTGTCCTGACAGTGATATTCTGATCAGAGAGTGCAATGACATCATGTCTGTACGCCCTCTGCCTAAACAGCCAAGTGCAGTGAGATGGAAGATGTGGACAACTAGGAGTCCAGACTAGTACAGGGATTCCCTAGCGAGGAGACTTATTTAATTGTTTTCAATGTTGTGACAGCAATTTTTGGGGAGCACTATACTCTGGAGAATGATATATGGGACCCACCATACACTGGAGCATTCCAATGGTGGACATCGACACTGGAGCAGCATTTACAGAGCCCATTATACACTAGAGCATTAGAAATGGGGCCCTTTACATATGGAGCATTATTTGGGCCCATAAGACAGTGGAGCTTCATCCATGGGGACAAACATATACTGTAGCATTATGTGGAGCTCATCATATACTGTTTCAAACATTATATGGGACCAATGATTCTGCATGGAGAAATATATGGGCCTCATTACTCTGTACAGCGCACTATGTGGTGCCCATAATACTGTATGGAGTCATATACTCTCCGTTTTTGGAGCTATTGGAGAATTTAAAATGGATATCAGTCATGAGATGTAAAAAGTGAAATATTTTTCATTGTACTATACCGCTATTTCTCTGCCATATCGGAGCATCAAGAGTTGTGGTATGTGTTAAAGGGGTGCTCTTTGGCCCAGTGCACATGAAAACCTGGAGCCAGCCCTTCCCCCCACAACTTTAGCCAAATAACCCCCAGTTTTCAGTGCATAACTATTATTATGAAGTAAATTAAGGTTGACAAGCTTCAGTAATAAAAATTGATGTTTTTGCCATTCAAATGGGCACTGTTGGTGTGTTTCCTGTCCTCCACTCCCTGCTGACTTTGCTTCCCCATTGACTTGCATTTGGTTTCGTGTTTCAGTTGGCCTTCGACTTTTCACGATAATCGGCCGATTTCGTTCGACCCGACTTTTGAGAAAGTCGGGTTTCATGAAACCCGACTCGACCTAAAAAAAGGCAAAGTCGCTCATCTCTATTCCTCTGCTATAACATTCTCATTACATAAAAAATACACCATTTTAGTTGACAATTATCTAACAGGAGCCAATACTTTGGTCCCTTTCCTACCGAATGGGAAATCGAGTCCCATTTCGCTAAATCCCTCACATACTATCACTCATTATTTCACCACTAAATCCTCAAACAAAATTCCAACAAATGCTGTAGAAAAAGCCAAAAAAAAGGAAAAATTCAATCATGAACCCATAATCCTCATACTTCAGTGAAATCTGGTCATTTTTAGCTTATTTAATTTTTATAGTATGTATTATTAATATGTGTATGTCTACAACAATATTATTTATATAAATCTTTTATTCTGTTTTTAATTTTTTTCCCCTTTTCTCTCCTCAGAAACTTTAATTAGTCTAACTGTATCATGATATGCATTTCACAATTCCTATAAAATTAATGGGTACTGTTGATCTATCTTGATAATCTTGGGTAAAAATTCTAAATTGATCCCTATATGCACATCACCAATTAGAGTGTAGTAATTTTCCTGGATGCATACCATTTCCTTTAACCCCTTTCCTACATTGGATGTAATATTCCGTCCATGTGACCTGGGCCCTAATTCCCATGGATGGAATATTACGTCATAGCGATCAGCGTCGCCCACGTGGTGAGCGCCGCTGATCGCGGCCGGGTGTCAGCTGATTATCACAGCTGAAACCCGGCACAATGTGTCAGGGGTGGTCACGGAGGCCGCCCCCTACACGTTAACCCCTTGCACACCGCGATCAAACATGATCGCGATGTACCGGGGGTTAAAGGGAAGCATTGGCAGGGAGGGGGCTCCCTCCGTGCTTCCCTGAGCCCCCCACAGCAGCGCAATGTTCAACGCTGCTGCGGGCGGCTCTTTCCCTGCAGGTCCCCGGATCCAGATGGTGACGGGGACCTTCGGGGGCCTGCAGGGAGCTGGCTTCCTCAGTGCCTGCAAAGCGCAGGCATGAGTAAGTCTGCGTATGCGCCTGTGACAGATCGCTGATCTGTCACAGTGATCTGTGATGTGACAGATCAGCGATCTGTCACATGACTGCTATGTCCCCATGGGACAATGTAATAAAGTTAAAAAAAAGTGTAAAAATAATTTTAAATAAATCGCTAAATAAATTAAAAAAAATATATATTCCCAAATAAATTCATTTTTTGGAAATAAAAAAATAATAAAAGTACACATATTTGGTGTCACCGCGTCAGTAACGACATGCCCTATAAAACTGTCCCATTAGTTAACCCCTTTAGCGAACCCCTTAAAAAATAAAAATAAAAAATTAAGCAAAAAATAATGATTTATTATCATACCACCGAACAAAAAGTGCAATAACGCACGATCAAAAAGACGCATATAAATATCCATGGTACCGCTGAAAACGTCATCTTGTCCCGCAAAAAAGGAGCTGCCATACAGTATCATCAGCAAAAAAATAAAAAAGTTATAGCTCACAGAATAAAGCGATGCAAAAATAATTATTTTTTATATAAAAATGTTTTCATTGCATAAAAGCGCCAAAACATAAAAAATGACCTAAATGAGATATCGCTGTAATCATACTGACCCGAAGAATAAAAGTGCTTTATCAATTTTACCGCAGGCGGAACGGTGTAAACACACCCCCCAAAAGAAATTCTTGAAACGCTGGTTTTTGTTCATTCTGCGTCCCAAAAATTGGAATAAAAAGCGATAAAAGATGTCACGTGCCCGAAAATGGTATCAATAAAAACGTCAACTTGTCCCACAAAAAATAAGACCTCATATGACTCGGTGGGTCAAAATATGAAAAAATTATAGCACTCAAAATGTGGTAATGCAAAAACTATTTTTACAATAAAAAGCGTCTTTTAGCGTGTGACAGCTGCCAAACATAAAAACCGCCATAAATAGTAAATCAAACCCCCCGTTATCACCCCCTTAGTTAGGGAAAAATAATAAAATTAAAAGAAAATGTATTTATTTCCATTTTCCCATTAGGGTTAGGGTTAGGGCTGAGATTAGGGTTAGAGGTGTGTTGGGGTTAGGGTTGGAGTTATAATTGGGGGGGTTGCACTGTTTGGGCACATCAGGTGCTCTCCAAATGCAACATGGTGTCTGATCTCAATTCCAGCCAATTCTGCATTGAAAAAGTCAAATGGTGCTCCTTCCCTTACAAGCTCTGCCATGCACCCAAACAGTGGTTTACCCCCACATATGAGGTATCATCCTACTCAGGACAAATTGCAAAACAACTTTTGGGGTCCAATTTTTCCTGTTACCCTTAGGAAAATAAAAAATTGGGGGCAAAAATATCATTTTTGCGGAAAAAAATGATTTTTTTATTTTCACGCCCGGGCGTTATAAACTTCTGTGAAGCACTTGGGGGTTCAAAGTGCTCAGCACACATCTAGATAAGTTCCTTAGGGGGTCTAGTTTCCAAAATGTGGTCATTTGTGGGGGGTTTCCACTGTTTAAGTACATTAGGGGCTCTCCAAAGGCAACATGACACCCGCAGACCATTCCATCAAAGTCTGCATTCCAAAACGTTACTACTTCCCTTCCGAGCCCTGACAGTAGTTTTCTCCACATATGGGGTATCAGCGTTCTCAGGACAAATTGGGCAACAACTCTTGGGGTCCAATTTCTCCTGGTACCCTTGGGAAAATAAAAAAATTGGTGACTAAAAGATCATGTTTGTGGAAAAAATACGATTTTTTTATTTTCACGCCCGGGCGTTATAAACTTCTGTGAAGCACTGGGGGGGTTCAAAGTGCTCACCACACATCTAGATAAGTTCCTTTGGGGGTCTAGTTTCCAAAATGGTGTCATTTGTAGGGGTTTTTCACTGTTTTGGTACATCAGGGGCTTTCCAAACGCGACATGGTGTCCGATCTCAATTCCAGTCAAAAAAGTCAAATGGCGCTGCTTCCCTTCTGAGCTTTGCCATGCGCCCAAATAGTCGTTTACCCCCACATGTGGGGTATCATCGTGCTCAGGACAAATTGTACAATAACTTTTAGGGTCCTGTTACCCTTGGCAAAATAAAAATTGGGGGTGAAAAGATCATTTTTTTGGAAAAAATATCATTTTTTAATTGTACCGCTGTACGTTATAAACTTCTGTGAAGCTCTTGTGGGTTCAAAGTTCCCACCACACATCTAGATAAGTTCCTTGGGGGTCTAGTTTCCAAAATGGGGTCACTTGTGGGGGGTTTCCACTGTTTAGGTACATCAGGGACTCTCCAAACTTGACATGGCGTCCGATCTGAATTCCAGCCAATTTTGCATTGAAAAAGTCAAACAGCGTTCCTTCCCTTCTGAGCTCTGCCATGCGCCGAAACAGTGGTTCCCCCCCACATATCAGGTAACAGCGTACTCAGGACAAACTGCACAATAACTTTTGCAGTCCAATTTCTCCTGTTACCCTTGGTAAAATAAAAAAATTGAACCTGAATTATTTTTTTGTGAAAAAAAGTTAAATGTTCATTTTTTTTAAATATTCAAAAAAATTCCTGTGCCGCACCTGAAGGGTTAATAAACTTCTTGAATGTGGTTTTGAGCATCTTAAAGGGTGCAGTTTTTAGAATCGTGTCACTTTTTGGCATTTTCTATCATATAGATCCCTCAAAGTGGCTTCAAATGTGATGTGGTCCGTAAAAATAAAATGGTGTTGCAAAAATGAGAAATCGCTGGTCAACTTTTAACCCTTATAACTTCCTAACAAAATAAAATTTTGGTTCCAAAATTGTGCTGATGTAAAGTAAACATGTGGGAAATGTTACTTATTAAGTTTTTTGTGTGCCGTATCTCTGTGATTTAAGGGCATAAAAATTCAAATTTGGAAAATTGCGAAATTTTAAAAATTTTCGCCAAATTTCCATTTTTTTCACAAATAAACGCAAATTATTTGAATGAAATTTTATCACTACCATGAAGTACAATATGTCACAAGAAAACATTGTCAGAATCACTGGGATCCATGGAAGCCTTTCAGAGTTATCACCTCATAAAGGGACAGTGGTCAGAATTGTAAAAATTGGCCCGGGAGTTAACGTGCAAACCACCGTTGGTAGTGAAGGGGTTAATATAATTATCTTAAAATTTTTCAACTTTTTTGTTTGAAGATTTTTTTTTCACTTGTCTTAATTTTGAGTCTGTAATCAAAATGTAATGTTTTTTTTCAAATACTATTGTTACATACTATTACATACAGTACCACAATAGCTTTAGCTTTGGAATCCGCTGCCCCACTTACACATACCTAAACTCGCAAAATCAACAGACAGCCCTGGCACACCAGCCTGACCAAAGAGCTGAGGCGAGCTTCCAGGGCTGCTGAGTGCAGATGGAAAAGATCCCACTCCAACGAGCACTTCATCGCATTCAAACAGTCCCTCACTACTTTCAAGACCACACTCGCCACAGCTAAACAAAGCTACTTCTCATCTCTCATATCCTCCCTGTCTCACAACCCTAAACAGTTATTCAACACCTTCAATTCTCTCCTCCGCCCCCCAGCACCTCCTCCCTCCTGTCACGCCGTGCTCACCTGGGGGCGGGACCTCAGTCCCGACGTCATCTCTTCCGGAGCTGCGGTCACTCCGGGGGTCCCGTAGGGTGCGCACGCGCAGCTCTCGTTCCCGGGCCTCCTCCTACATGTCACGTTTGCGCTTGCGCGCTCCTGTCAGTGCTGTATAGGGCTCGGTCCTCTCTATGGTAATGGAGGACCTGACCCGGAACCTGTAGTGGTCATGTGCTTTCTGGCTAGGTCCTGACCCGGAACCAGTAGTAGTCATGTGCTATATCAGACGAACTCCCCCTAGGGGAGGTGCCTGATTATTGTTGTGCTTCCTGGCTTGGTCTGTCGTGTCCCTGCCTGGCTGTGCGCTGTACTCAGGTCCTCTGCCTTGCACTCTGTTGTGCCTCCTGGCACATGCTCTGACACTGTACTCTGTCTCATACTCGGTTGTGCCTCCTGGCACACGCTCTTACCCTGTACTCTGTCTTATACTCAGTCGTGCCTCCTGGCACACACTCTGATTCCGTGCTCTGTCTTATACTCAGTTGTGCCTCCGGGCACACACTCTGATCCTGTACTCAGTCTCTTACTCTGTTACACCTCCTGGCACACCTGCTGCCTGACTCAGTGCTCTGACGTGCTCCTTGCACGTTTCCTGCTTCACTCACACCCGGACGAACGAAGTCTCTGTATACCACGTGTTCCCGTGTCCACACTTTACACGTTCCTGCAGACACTTTCACCCACTCGTGTCTCCTGTGAGCCGGCCGCCTGGTGCCAGCAGTCGTGGTGCCTCACCCCCTGGGGCTTGCCCCTGACACTCCCTGTATAGGGGGTGGTCTTCACTAGGTCAGCTCGCCCTGGGAGGGTTGGTGTCACGACCCAGAGGGTCCACTCCAGGAGTCGTCACACCTCCCCACTCATCTCAGCTGAAGACTTTGCCTCATTTTTCAAGCAGAAGATTGACAACATCAGAGACAGTTTTGGTCAACAACCCCCAGAGCCCTTCCTCCCGACTTCCCAGCCCTCCACCTTCAAAACCAACTTCTCCACCATTACAGAAGATCGACTCTCCACTCTACTCTCAAGATCACATCTCACCACCTGTGCACTCGACCCGATCCCATCCCACTTCATACCAAACCTCACCACAGTCTTCATCCCAACCCTAACCCATCTCTTCAACCTATCACTAACAACTGGTGTTTTCCCCTCAAGCTTTAAACATGCCTCCATCACACCTATCCTCAAAAAGCCCTCTCTTGACCCATCCTCTGTATCTAGCTATCGTCCTATATCACTTCTCCCCTACGCCTCCAAGCTCCTGGAACAACACGTCTACCTTGAACTGTCCTCCCATCTCTCTTCTTGCTCCCTCTTCGACCGCTTACAATCTGGCTTCCGGTCACACCACTCCACTGAAACTGCCCTTACTAACGTCACCAATGACCTCTTAACCGCCAAAAGCAAGCGACACTACTCTGTCCTCCTCCTCCTGGACCTGTCGGCTGCCTTTGACACAGTGGACCATTCCCTATTATTACAGACCCTCTCATCCCTCGGCATCACAGACTTGGCCCTATCCTGGATCTCATCATACCTAACAGACCGGACATTCAGCATCTCCCACTCACACACCACCTCCTCACCTCGCCCCCTATCTGTCGGAGTCCCACAAGGTTCAGTCCTTGGGCCCCTGCTGTTCTCTATTTACACCTTTGGCCTGGGACAGCTCATAGAATCTCATGGCTTTCAGTATTATCTCTACGCTGATGACACACAGATCTACATCTCTGGACCAGATATCACCTCCCTACTAACCAGAATCCCTCAATGTCTGTCCACTATTTCATCCTTCTTCTCCGCTAGATTTCTGAAACTCAACATGGACAAAACAGAATTCATCATCTTTCCCCCATCTCACGTGACCACCACTACGAATCACGTGACCCCCCCTACGAACTTATCAATTACAGCAAATGACTGCCCACTCTCCCCAGTCCCACAAGCTCGCTGCCTCGGAGTAATCATTGACGCTGATCTCTCCTTCAAACCACATATCCAAGCCCTTTCCACTTCCTGCCGACTTCAACTCAAAAATATTTCACGAATCCGTTCATTCCTCAACCAAGAATCTGCAAAAACCCTAGTCCATGCCCTCATCATCTCTCGCCTTGACTACTGCAACCTCCTGCTCTGTGGCCTCCCCTCAAACACTCTGGCACCCCTCCAATCTATTCAAAACTCTGCTGCCCGACTAATCCACCTGTCCCCCCGCTATTCCCCAGCTTCTCCCCTCTGTCAATCCCTTCACTGGCTCCCAATTGCCCAGAAACTCCAATACAAAACCCTAACCATGACATACAAAGCCATCCACAACCTGTCTCCTCCATACATCTGTGACCTCGTCTCCCGGTACCTTCCCGCACGCAACCTCCGATCCTCACAAGATCTCCTTCTCTACTCCCCTCTTATCTCCTCTTCCCACAATCGCATACAAGATTTCTCTCGCGCATCACCCCTACTCTGAAACTCTCTACCACAACATATCAGACTCTCACCTACCATCGAAACCTTCAAAAAGAGCCTGAAGACCCACCTCTTCTGACAAGCCTATAACCTGCAGTAACCACCGATCGACCAAACCGCTGCACGACCAGCTCTACCCTCGCCTACTGTATTATCACCCATCCCTTGTAGATTGTGAGCCCTTGCGGGCAGGGTCCTCTCTCCTCCTGTACCAGTTTTGACTTGTATTGTTTAAGATTATTGTACTTGTTTTTATTATGTATACCCCTCCTTACATGTAAAGCGCCATGGAATAAATGGCGCTATAGCAATAAATAATAATAAAAATAATAATAATTATCTGCTACAGACTATTATTTCATAGTGACAATAACTAACTAATAGATAATAATTAAGTCCATAGCTATACAGTTAGTTTGGTCCACGGTTGATTGATAACACTACGCGCACATAGTTCCGGCATGAAGCAAACAGTAATTTCTGCTTTTTCTATATTTTTTAGTGCGATTTGTAAATATTAACTTTAAACATGATGGTTTTCTTTCCTGTCATGATTTATATTTTAATAACTATATCTTTTGATTTTTATACCAGTATTAATACTAGTCTTTTTACAACGTTAACTAATTGTTCACGTCCAGGTGGGCGATTACCCTTTTTTAAGTGCCGGTGTTTTTTCCTCAGTATACTGATTGTGCTATGTTGTTTGTTTTTTAAAAAGAGCTTGGTGCATAAAAAAAAACTATGTAATTGCTATTCCACTCTGGAACTGCTTCCTGCATACATCAGCATGATCTACTCTGAAACGTCAAATTTCCTTTTTCTATTAATCGATATGCAAAAGAGGGTTTTCTTCATTTGTTGATAGGACTGCAGCAGTTGTAATATTCATGGGTAATTAATGGAGTTGTGACAATCACAGCCCTCTCAGGTGAGCAACTCCATAACTCTTCTTATCTGTCCCTTTCTATATCACCCTATGTGCACTTGTACCCTCTGCTTCTGTTCACTTATACATAGCATGAGGCATCCACAGCTCCCCAATACAAAAGTGGATGCCCTCCCAGCTCCTATATATGTGAGGGAGGTACAGGGCGGTTGTCATGGCTGATAGCATTTGCGTTAGTGGGCCCTGCCAGCACATACACGTACTGGTCATAACACTAGTGAGCCCACGTGAGTTTCACGGGCGCCCTGGCCCCAACTGACTTCTATAAGGAAGTCCTTACTCCCTTATCCACCCTTGTCCACCATGCCCCTCCAATCTTAACTATTTACACTACTTTTCCAATCACTAAAATGTACCCCATCTAGTGGCCAAACCTGGGTACTACACTCACCTTACAGTAAAATGACATACACACATAAATAAATAAATATATATATATATATATACATATTACACAGCTATATAATCTATATCCATACAGCAACCGTGACATAACTTAAGGGGATAACGAGACTTTACAACCCCTTACATTCTGCCTTCCTTTTAAGATGGTTGACCTTGGCGATGTCACGCTTAAAACTTTAATATTTAAAAGGTATACTCCACGCAGGGAGGCATAATATACATATTTACATTTTGGCCAATGTGAGCCAAGTCTATGAACCCTTAAAAGAAGGCGACCCCCTTCCTTTAAACATGGTACTATGGTACCCAAAGCCCTGTGCCGCAGTTGCAGGGCAATGTTCTGCTTTCAGAAGAATGGGTGCAACAAAAAAATGAAAAGAGTCCATGTTCTCAACAGGGATGCCTCGCTCACAGTCCTCCAGGTCAACCATGCTAGTTATCCAAGACATACTGTAAGTATTTACATATGTACACTCATTTTTCATGACCAGCATTTTCTCCCCCTTCCTTTGAGGACACAGAACAGTCCTCCATGAAATGTCCCCATGCAACCAGCACAACGATATACAACGAAATCTTGTTCCCTTTTTTTCAACGGCAGGCATCCCATGCCACTCTTCTAGTGGTTGGATCCCAGGCCCGGGTTTGGGCCAAAGACGACTCTGCAGCTGCAGAGATCATGGGCTGCCTAGATGCAGCAAAAGCAGAAACACAGGCACGGGATGGGGAAGCGCAGGGTACCGCTGGTTCACATCTCGGGCCATGATTCTTTTCCAAGCCGTCATCCAAGGTATGCAAAACTACTGCCACTGCATAGTAGCCTCAGGGGCAGTCCTTCTTATAAAAAGAGACCCGTCCCCTTTACATAAGGATTTCCCAAATTTCACGGAGGCGGCATTAATATACACCTTGTCATTGGTGCCATCCTCCAGTATGAACCCAAATCCCTGGTCAACATTGGTGAACAATAGCTAACCGTAAGTGCGGTGCTCCGCTAAAGCGCCTTCTCCATACTGCCGCAGCTGGGCCCAGATCTCCTTTTCCCGCTGCTTTTTTCCTGCAATCTAGTGTGCTATCCAGGCGGTCTGCTCAGAAGTAAAGAAAAGGCCCTCCTCGATGAGGTAGAAATGGGAGGTGCCCAGCACTGGGGCCGCACCAAACGGGGTCCTGGCCTCTCGTTCACGATGGTCTCAGGACAGATCCAGTGGCTCGGTCACAGAGTCGAAAGGCCAGGGGATGGTCAGGCCAGGTAGAGTAGAGGGCCACGACGGGGACAGCCTCTTGGGGTCAAAGGCTGCAATGGACTCACCACGGTAGATTCAGGTAGTCCAGCTGCTCCCGGCCCGCGCATGATGTGTCCCTCCTCGGTCTTGGCAAGGCCCTCTGGCTTCTGATGAATATTTTCTGCCAAAACTTCTCTTCTGCTTCGGGCTCATCCAGGGCTGTTGCTAAATCTGGTCCCCGCTGACACTGCAATGCTGAGTCAGGGCACAAAGGTTCCTGCTCTCCAGGTTGTTCTGGTCGTCGCAGACGTCTCAGCTCAGTGTCCCGTGGCTCCCGCCGAGGAAGTTCCTGCTCTGCTGGGCCTTGTTGCTCCAGTCCTTCCGGACGATGTTCCAGCTCCGGTAGCCACTGGGATCCATTGATCTCAGGTACGGGGTGCACTACGGCCCAGGTCGGGCCCGCTCCTCCTCCTACTGCCATTTCCACTCGATGCCGCCTACTCCTCTGCAGTGTAGTGCGCAAGAGTGATGCATCACTGCCGGTGCCATTTTCCATAATGGTGTCGTGCAGCTGCACCAAAGGTTTTTCTTCTGGACCCCACCCATTCCAAAGCAGGGTCGACTCTTGCCTCTCCACCCATTTTCATCTGCATGGTCAAAAGCATTCTGAACTGTTCCTTGATTGGCTTTAACCAGAAAGCTTGGAGGGATACAGCCTTCAGCTCCAAATCCAAGGGAACAGAAGTGTAGTTATTGTCTATTGTAATATTTCTGTTCATTCCAACAATTGTAGGAATCAAATCCAGCACAGCTTGTGTAGGAATCGGCAATCCTAAAGCATGAGTTCCAGCTCCTTTGTAAATCTTCGAAGAAACCGAATATAAGTTCTTGCTGTCAGCCATGACATATACAGTACCTTGATTCCATATTTGCTTGGCTTATTTGGTATGTACTGTTTGAAGCCACACCTTCCTCTGAATCCAAGCAAAGACTTGTCCACAGTACACCCAACTCCAGGAGAGTAGTTTGCTTCACAAGCCAAGACAAATTTATTGTAAATCTTGCTAATCAGTGCCAATTTGTCAGCTTCCCGTCTTTGATCTCGAGTGGTGGAGTCATCAAAGTGCAAGCAATACAAAAGAAATAAAAAAAAGTTTCTGACTCATAGCTGCTATGCAAATTGGCCTTCCAGTGCCATCTTTGTTCCAAACACTTGCTATGTTTTCTTTTCCACTTTTCGTAGCACCCAAGAAGAGCAGAATTCCAAGTAGAGCATGAATCTTGTCAATGCTTGTGTCATACAAATATCCAGAATGGGTCGTGTATTTCACTTTAGCCCTTTGAATTTTTTGGTTCGTCCATTTGATGACTTCTTCAATCAAAGCATTGTTGAAAAAATATTCGAATGATTTCAAGGGTGTATCCGCAAGACGTACATCATCCTTTGGTCCTGGTTTGGCCTTGACAGTGTTTCAGATTAGAGTTCGTCGAATAGTCTTTGGCTGTAGCAACCACTTATAGCAATCTTTGCCAAGAATTTCACCTGAAGTCTTCTCTTCATTGGAGTAATTAGCGTCGCAAGTGTCAGACAGAAAAGCACTTTGTTCGCTGTCTGAATCTGATGCGGCATCGAGATCTGCGTCACTTTCGACACAACTCAAATTATCTTCCAAATTACCTTCATTAACAGTATCGACAGACTAGAACCATCCAAAGCTGCCAATATTTCATCAGGAGTCATCACAGTCTAACCATTGTTCATTTACAATTATATTACAAAACCTGTGAATAAACAGAAAATATTAAAAAAAAAAAGTCACACAATAAAGGTATTATGGGGTCTGGAGATTCCCAAACACAGAAAATTGAAAATAGCTTTGAAACAAAATTGAAAAACAAATTCAAAATATTAACATAAGCAGAAATATGTTACTTGAAAATAAGTAGGAGGTCAATGTCTGAGATTGACCAGTTATAAAATTATTTCAATTTATTCAGCGCTGGGGTCTATATGACCCCATGGTTCCACAGCAGGGTTAAGGCAAAATGAGCCACAGTCCAATTCAACTTTCAAACTGATAACTTTACTGAATCTGGTACACAGCATATTCGTATTATTTCCAGCATCCACATCAGGTTTCACAAAGTGCAACTCCTCTTCCTCTGTACTAAGCTCGCTTCTGGAATGGACCGTACCTTTCAATCCTACAGCGTCCTCACTGTTCAGCCTTACTTCATTATGGGATACCCTCAGCCATTGTACCCCGGTCCTGAGGGCATCAGCCCATGCAATAAGCTGCCACATATTGAGAAACCTGCCCGTACTACTTAGGCTTTGCCGGCAACTGCAGTCCCACTAATACTACACCACTAGCACTGTTGCTGTTGCTCCTTCTGGTGAAAATCCTGGTCACGATTACTATATGGCTCAGAATTAATCTTTGGCAACGTTATGTGACACGGTGTTGCCCGGGGCTAGTTAGGAAGGAAGGAAGTCCTTACTACGTTATCCACCATGCCCCTCCTATCTTAACTATTTACACTACTTATCCTATCACTAAAATGTACCCCCATCTTGTGGCCAAACCTGGGTACTACACTCACCCTACAGTAAAAAGACAAACACATATAAATATATATACCTATTACACAGCTATATAACCTTTATACATATAGCAACCGGGACATAACTTAAGGGGTTAATGAGAGTTTACAACCCCTTACATATACACAGTATAAGGCACCCATAATGTAGGTCCCCCATACACAGTATGATTGGCCCAAAGCTCTTCTACACGCAGTATGATGGATCCACAGCTTGCATCTACACAATAATGAGTCTAAAGCTCCCCTATACACAGTCCGAAGGGCCCATGGCTCCCATATACACAGTACAATTTCCCCACATACACATTAAGATGTGCCCTCAGCTACCTTACACACAGTTTGATGGACCCACAACTCCCCTACACATAGTATCATGGGCCCACAGCTCCCCTATGCACAGTATGGTTGGCCCACAGCTCCTCTACGCACAGTATGGTGAACCCATAACTCCACTTTACACTGTAAAATGGGCTCATAGCTCCTCTATGCCTAGGATGATGGGTCCACGGCTCCCCTACACACAGGATGATGGACCAAAACCTCAACTCTTCACAGTATTATTGGCCTACAGTTACCTTATACAGTCATGGCCAAAAGTTTTGAGAATGACACAAATATTAATTTTTACAAAGTCTACTGCTTCATTTTTTCTAATGGCAATTTGCATATACTCCAGAATGCTATAAAGAGTGATCAGCTTAACAGCAATTACTTGCAAAGTCAATATTTGCCTAGAAAATGAACTTTATCCCCCAAAACACATTTCTACATCATTGCAGCCCTGCCTTAAAAGGACCAGCTAACATTGTTTCAGTGATTGCTCCATTAACACAGGTGTGGGTGTTGATGAGGACAGGGCTGGAGATCAATCTGTCATGATTAAGTAAGAATGACACCACTGGACACTTTAAAAGGAGGCTGGTGCTTGGCATCATTGTTTCTGTTCTGTTAACCATGGTAATCTCTAAAGAAACACGTGCAGTCATCATTGCACTGCACAAAAATGGCCTAACAGGGAAGAGTATCGCAGCTAGAAAGATTGCACCTCAGTCAACAATCTATCGCATCATCAAGAACTTCAAGGAGAGAGGTTCCCTTGTTGCCAAAAAGGCTCCAAGGCGCCCAAGAAAGACCAGCAAGCGCCAGGACCGTCTCTTAAAAGTGTTTCAGCTGTGGGATCGGGCTACCAGCAGTGCAGAGCTTTCTCAGGAATGGCAGCAGGCAGGTGTGAGTGCATCTGCACGCACTGTGAGGCGGAGACTCTTGGAGCAAGGCCTGGTCTCAAGGAGGGCAGCAAAGAAGCCACTTCTCTCCAGGAAAAACATCATGGACAGACTGATATTCTGCAAGAGGTACAGGGAGTGGACTGCTGAGGACTGGGGTAAAGTCATTTTCTCTGATGAATCCCCTTTTCGATTGTTTGGGACATCTGGAAAACGGCTTATTCGGAGAAGACCAGGTGAGCGCTACCACCAGTCTTGTCTCATGCCAACTGTCAAGCATCCTGAAACCATTCATGTGTGGGGTTGCTTCTCAGCCATGGGAATGGGCTCTCTCTCAGTCTTGCCTAAAAACACAGCCATGAATAAAGAATGGTACCAGAATGTCCTCCAAGAGCAACTTCTCCCAACCGTCCAAGAGCAGTTTGGCGATCAACAATGCCTTTTTCAACATGATGGAGCACCTTGCCATAAAGCAAAGGTGATAACTAAATGGCTCAGGGAACAAAACATAGATATTTTGGGACCATGGCCTGGAAACTCCCCAGATCTTAATCCCATTGAGAACTTGTGGTCAATCATCAAGAGACGGGTGGACAAACAAAAACCATCAAATTCAGACAAAATAAAAGCATTGATTTTGCAAGAATGGACCGCTATCAGTCAGGATTTGATCCAGAAGTTGATTGAGAGCATGCCAGGGAGAATTGCTGGGGTCCTGAAGAAGAAGGGTCAACACTGCAAATATTGACTTGCTGCATTAACTCATTTTAACTGTCAATATAACCTTTTGCTACTCATAATATGATTGCAATTATATTTCTGTATGTGATAAAAACATCTGACAAACACACATAAAAACAAGAGGGCAGCAGATCATGTGAAAATATAATATTTGTGTTATTCTCAAAACTTTTGGCCATGACTGTACACAGCATGATGGCGCCCAAAGTCCTGTCTGTCTGATGCCACCATATGATGGTAATTATGGTCCATGACTCCCCTATACACATTATGATGGGCTCACAATGGCACTATATACGGTATAATAGTCCCACAGCTCCCCTATATACTGGATGATGGGCCCATGGCTTCCCTATTGACTGAATCATGAACCCACAGCTCTAGTCTACACAGTATGATAGCCCACAAAGCCCACCTACTGTGTATATAGTATAATTCCCCCCAAACCTCTCTAAATGGTATAATGTCCTCCTCACTCCATAATGACTTCAACAGTAGCTCTCACACAGTATAATTCCCACAAAGCCCCCTATATCTAGTATAATACTTAAAAGCCCCCTTATGCACAGCGTGATGGCCTCCAAAGTAGTCTTCACACAGTAAAATGCCTCCATCCCCTCTTATAAATAGTATAATGCTCCCACACTTTATGACACTCCCGGCAACTTTCTATACACAGTATAATATCCCCCACACTATATGATAGCCACCCATAATAGCCTCCCCAAACACACTTTTCCATAATATAATGCACCTATACCGAGTATGATGCCCACATAGTTCCTCTATGCACAGTATAATGCCTTCCACATTGTATGATGCTCCTACAGTAGCCCATACACTGTATGATGACCCCAAATGCCTACTACAAGTACTATTAAAAAAAGAAAATAAAGCATAATATACCTATATATACCTGAATCATAGCAAGTCTGATGGCGGACAGTAGCAAGGCAGGGGTGAACTGATGTGTAATGTGATGTCATAATGCCATTCTGTAAGCTGCACGTCTAATGTAACCTGTCAAAAACTGAACGGAGAGCAGTAGTGCAGGGAGACATTGTTTAACAGTTGCTCCAAGTGCCAATGCCCTCTTTGTCCCCAGGTAGCTACATTATATGGCACTAATGTGGTTTACATTTCACATATTCAATTCTTCAAACATCTTAACTCTTTCAGGATTTGCCTCTATTGTTTGACTTGTCTTTATAATAGCCAGATCGCATTCTCAAGTACTACCTGGTCAGTGTTGTTATCACTTTACCATTCACCACTTCTGCTTATCGAATGTTTCATCCTCCTTGCACCACTATCGCTCAGTGTATGTCAAGGAAACCAGTGTATGCTCCAAGTTATCTGCTTGTGTGCCAAATAAACCCTCTTGTTCATGTTATTAGTGGTGCAGTCACAGCTCTCCAGGAAGCTAATTGTCTTTTGAGAAATTTATAGCGAAATTCAGCCTCATTGGAAGATACTCTGTCATTATTATTTCTTGCCTCACATGGCAATTAAAACATGGGCTACTCTTTCAACTTTTTGTTAAATTCCAATGTGCATTGCACCATAGATACAGCAACTATGGGCAGGCACAATGCATGTGTTTAGTAGCCCACTGATAGAGTTGAGCGACTTTGGTCGGATCGGGTTTCATGAAACAAAATTTGTTTCAGATGAAACTGGTCCGACTAGGGCAAAAAAAAAAATGAATGTCATCCGCTCAATGCCGACTTTTATTTCCCATTGACTTGCATTGGGGTCGGGTTTCGGACGAGACTCCGACTTTTTTTGCCCTAGTCGGACCAGTTTCAGCTGAAACAAATTTTGTTTCATGAAACCCGGTCCGACCAAAGTCGCTCAACTCTGCCCACTGAGGTGATGTTTTGAGTGGCAGCAATACACCACCACAACCAGGAGAGGTGGTGAAGCACTTCAAGGGGGTGATTTCAAATACTGCCCTCCGTCTTTCCATTCAAGGTAATGCTTGCTCCTTGAATGGCACATATTTAGAATTTAATTGTCAATTTCTTTAAGAAATATAGTAATTTGAGAAATCCAGTAGCTATGGCCAAGAAAGTGACTGGTCATTCCAACTGTTTTTATGTGCCAAAACAAGACCTCCTGACTTTGCAAAAACAGAAAAGTCTTCCAGAGTGTCGCCTGATTTGCAATGTTGTAGCACAAATACGAGAAGCTGAAAGCTATATTATGCAGCAGCCAGTCTGGAGAGTGGGTTACTTTTAGATTTGGCAAATTTCATTGCACCCACATTAGTCAACAACTTAAGGGTATGTGCACACGTTGCGGATTTGGCTGCAGATTTTTCCACGCAGATTTGGCTTAATCCGCAGGTAAAATCACCTGCATTTTACCTGTGGATTTAGTGCAGATTTACTGCGGATTTTCTGCAGATTTTGTACAGATTTCATCTGCATTTTTAGGCTAATTGCACATGCTGCGGATTTGTATCTGTGGAATCGCAGGTAAAACCGCAGGTAAAATGACCTGCGGTTTTACCTGCGGATTGGCCAGCAGTTTTCCCTTGCTGTTTATCACCTCTACAATGGAGGAGATGGTAAACCGCAGCAGAATCCGCAGAAAAGAATTGACATGTCATTTCTTTCTGCGGATTCAAAACCGCAGCTTTTCCGCAGTTAAAAATCTGCAGCATGTGCACAGCAGATTGTAAATCACATAGATTTACATGCTACTGTACACTGTCTGCAGAACTGCTGCACACGCAGCGGCCAAAACCGCAGCTGATCCGCAGCAAAAACCGCAGCGTGTGCACATAGCCTTATACCTCCAGATTCCTATAATGGAAGAGGTGTAAAAACGCTGCGGATTCAGCACAAAGAATTGACATGCTGCAGAAAATAAACCGCAGCAAATCTGCATGGAATTTTCCGCAGCATGTGCACAGTGGATTTAGTTTTCCATAGGTTTTCATGGTACTGTACACCACATGGAAAACTGCTGCAGATCCGCAGGGTCAAATCTGCTGTGGATCCGCAGCCAAATCCGCAATGTGTGCACATACCCTTACAAGTACAAATGCAATAACTAGTGTTGAGCATTCCGATACCGCAAGTATCGGGTATCGGCCGATACTTGCTGTATCGGAATTCCGATACCGACTTCCGATATTTTTTCAATATCGGAAGTCGGCATCGGAATCGGAAGTTCAAAGTTGATTGACAGCCTGACGTCATCATGATGCGCGGTGTGTGCGCATCATGATGCGCCGTCATTTCGGGCCTTCCGGGGGTCTCTGCCGGCCTGCCGGGGGGCTGTGCCGGCCAGCCGGGGGGCTGTGTGGACTGCCTGGGGTCTGTACAGGCCTGCCGGGGGGCTGTGCCGGCCTGCCGGTGGTCTGTGCACCCTGTGGGGGTCTGTACCGGCCTGCCGGGGGGCTGTGCCGGCCTGCCGGTGGTCTGTGCACCCTGTGGGGGGCTGTGCCGGCCTGCCGGGGGGCTGTGCCGGCCTGCCGGGGGGCTGTGCTGATGTCCGGGGGTCTGTGCAAGCATCGTCCCATCTGGCGATGCCTGCTACCATGACAGTGATTGACACATTAGCCAATGATGGGACAGTAGTAGTCCCATCATCCGGCTAATGTGTTAAATGTTAAAAAAAAGAAAAAAATACTACATACATACTACATGCATGCTACATACATACTACATGCTACATACATACTACATACATACTACATACATACTACATACATACTACATACATAACACATATATACTACATACATACTACATACATACTACATATATACTACATGCATGCTACATACATACTACATGCTACATACACACTACATATATACTACATACATACTACATACATACTATATACATACTACATGCATGCTACATACATACTACATACTACATGCATGCTATATACATACTACATGCTACATACATACTACATATATACTACATACATACTACATACATACTACATGCATGCTACATACATACTACATGCTACATACATACTACATATATACTACATGCATGCTACATACATACTACATGCTACATACATACTACATATATACTACATACATACTACATATATACTACATGCATGCTACATACATACTACATGCTACATACATACTACATATATGCTACATACATACTTTAGATTGTGAGCCCCATCGGGGACAGTGATGAAAATGTGTGCAAACTGTAAAGTGCTGCGGAATATGTTAGCGCTATATAAAAATAAAGATTATTATTTATTATTATTACTACATATATACTACATACATACTACATATATACTACATGCATGCTACATACATACTGCATGCTACATACATACTACATGCTACATACATACCACATATATACTACATACATACTACATGCATGCTACATGCTACATACATACCACATACATACTACATACATACTACATACATACTACATGCTACATACATACTACATATATACTACATGCATGCTACATACATACTGCATGCTACATACATACTACATGCTACATACATACCACATATATACTACATACATACTACATGCATGCTACATGCTACATACATACCACATACATACTACATACATACTACATACATACTACATATATACTACATGCATGCTACATACATACTACATGCTACATACATACTACATATATACTACATGCATGCTACATACATACTGCATGCTACATGCATGCTACATACATACTACATACATACTACATGCTACATACATACCACATATATACTACATACATACTACATACAATACATTCATACAATACATACATAGACATACAGTACATATAACATAGAGTAACATACTTACCAATACTTGTCACATTGTTCCCCGAAGCCATTGTCTTTTACGGAATAAATATTAACATAACAAACCACAAAAATACTCACCCACGATCCGAAGCAGTCCACGAGTGTGTCCCACGACGATCTTGGGTAGAGAACTGCAGCATCAGCTGATGCCGCCGTTCTCTACGGGCTGCAGGAACCAATGACGGAAGGTAGGTATCCTTCCGCACTGTATTCCTCCGCCACTTAAAAAAAAAAAAGTCCCTAGTCTCACTTTATGCCATTGCTGCGTGGGAATTTCCCAGGTACTTCTTTTTTTGCTTCACAGACCCTTCGTAGCTAAGTGCACAGAGCGCTGCAAGAAAAGACTTAGATACACTGCAGAACTTCCATATGTACTGTCAGAAGTCAGATTGAAGGAGGATCTGTATTTGGATTATATCCATTATGCCTGTGACTATTTATCTTGTGATCTATTAGATGCAGTACTTGTGCCATTGAATTTGTGCAACATAACATTTTGTGGATATGTGACCTGCAGTTACAGATAGCCAGATACGCTGATACCCCAAACTGTCATCCGTTATAGTAGGAACTAATTATTTGTGTTTGATCTTTCTGATATATCCAGAGACTTGTTGTTAGTGGCACCACAAAGCAGTTTGATCTACAGTTATTAATTAGCCTTACTTTGAGATTCACCACTGACAGCTGATGAGGAACGCATGTGAACTACTTAAGAACTTAGAAGAGGCTAAGATATTTGTCAGTAGGGACAACTATGGCATGAAGGATGTAATTTCCTCATATAATGGGAAAAACATTCACCAAATTGCAACAATAGATGTTGGAAGAATAGCAATTTGTATGTTAAAAGCTGCCCTATGGTTGTTCCAGACCCTCATGGTCTTGTTTCATGCAGCAAAAAGTGAAAAAGAGGGAAAATGAGAAGGAGGAAGAGTAGGATAAACAGTAGCAGGTATATGTGAAGGGGAAAATTGAGTTGGCATAAAAAAGAGATGAAGCTGACAGAGAGAAAATGACGACAACACTCAGCATGACAAGCAACCGTCACAGTGGGATGTAGAAAGTGAATAATCAGGGCCCTCAGTGTTGCTGGAAAGCATGGCAAGCTATATGTTGGAATGTCTATGGGATGACAGGTAAATCGTTACCAACAAGCAAAGGGATGACTTGAATGGCCAGGATTTTAGATCCTCTCAATAAAAGCAAAGTGGAGGATTTTTTCTTGCTTACAAAAGGGAATTCAAATTGGAATATTACAAGACCAAGTTAAGTTCCCTGCTCAGTATTGATGAGCAAACGTGCTCAGTAATACTTGGATATCATATGAGTATCTGGGTGCTTGGATGTGCGCATTAGCCAATGCTCAAATCCCCACCCCGCATGTTTGGCACCAGTTCCACTGTCAATAAGCAAGCAGGTATTGATGGTGAGTCACTGTAATGCCATAGCCATCTTGGTAGTGGCATTACTTTGATTGGCTGGCTGTATTGCATCATCGGGGTTATAAAAGCACAGGAGCCGCAATGCTCCACACACTAACGCCATTGCACAGCTCTGTAACAATTATTATTTGAGGCAGAGCGTACTTATCCAGACGTGTGTGTGCACAGTTTAATGAATCAGAGTCTTGTAGTGATGATACTAAGGGCTAATCTTGTGCTTTGCTGTTTTTATCAGGTACATTCTGCATTTAGCATAGATAGGGAGAGATAGGGCTTTGCAGTCCTTTGATAAATATATACCGTATTTTTCGGCCTATAAGACGCACCAGACCATAAGACACACCTAGGTTTTAGAGGAGGAAACTAGGGGAAAAAAAAATTGAAGCAAAAAATGTGGTCAATTCTGTACTTAATATCCCCTATCCTGATATATATGGTCCCCTCATCCCTATCCTGGTATGCATGGCCCCCCTTATCCCTACCCTGGTATGCATGGCCCCTTATACCTATCCTGGTAGGAATGGTCCCCTTCATCCCTTCCCTGGCAGAAATTATTGCCCTCATTATTATCCTGGTATGCAGGGCCCCATCCTTAACCTTGTATGATTTGCCCCATCCCAATCCTGGTATGCATGTTCCTATCCTTATCCTAGTATGATTGGATGGCCCCATCAGAAAACATAAAAAAAATTACACTTACCTTCCCGGCGCTCCCTCGCAGTGTCCTGCTCCAATGCCAGCAAATGCTTTATGCTTGTAATCAGTGAGTGTTCATTGCTCTCTAGTGAGCACAGTGTCAGCCGTAGCCTTCGTGTAGCTGCCGGCGGTCATGTGTGCTGATACTTAAGAGAAATGAATATTCACAGAATGGGGAAAGTGGAAGTCCTGAATATGGTGTACACAGACGAGGAGGATGTGTGGTGGGTGCGACTACACACAGCATAAGAAATATGCCCATCTACGACACATAGTTTCCTGTCTCACTTTGCAGGGAGAAACATTACACCACTTTTGAATCTAGAGCAGTGCTAACAGGGTATTGGTTGGAGAGTAGAAAATGCTTCCAGCATGCTTGACAGCACCACCCAGTCTTCCTCATGAGTCAGTCTCACCAGTCAACAGCTTGGATTACTTAATCATCACCCTGATCCTCCTTCCTCTCACCATGTTGAGTTCCAGGATACGAATGATTCCACACAAGGACACTCCAAGGACCTCTTTACAACATCATTTCTTGATTGTGGCCTCTCACCCTGCATGTTCCAAGATGGACAGGAGGAGATGCTGATTATTGATGCACACAACTTAGTGCAGCTAAGGCCACAAGAAAATGATGGTAGGGAGCAGCAAATTTTGTATAATAAGGAAGATTTTGATGAGACACAGTTGCCGATAAGTCAGGTTGTTTTTAAGCCAACAACTAAGGAGGACCATGGTGCAGCAGAGGAAGATGAGGTGGTGGATGACAAAGTCCACAGCCCAACCTGGCAATCTCACATGCAGAGCGAACCCAGCACCACTGAGGTTGCCAGATCTGCAGCACAGAAACAGGCAGAAAGAGGCCATGGGGTGACCAGCGGGAAAAGAGGGCAACTGTTCCGCACAACAACTAAACTCCTGAATTTCTTCACCAAAGAGTTACTAGGACTCTTTTGAAAACAATTCTAAGACAAAAAAAATTGCAACCTGTGCATGCCAAGATCAGCAGGAGCCTGACCACTAAGATCCTAACCACCAGCAGCATGATCAAGAACATGTTTCCAGCCAGCCACCCACCCACTGGCTCAAAGACTAAACAGGCACATTTCCAGCCTTAAATTGTGGTAAAAATGTTGCCCGTTTAGGCTTGTTGACAAGGAGGATTGCTGCTCACTTATGATGGTAGCCAAAGCTTGGTTTAGGGTCCCCATATGCCTCTTTTTCTCACAGTGTGGTGTCCCCACCTTGTACCAGCTTGTGTCAAGGAACATCACCCATGGTCTTACAAATGTGGTTACTTGCATTGTCCACTTAACGATTGACACATAAACAAGCGCTTGTGGCCAGTGATGCTACATTTTCCTCATGGCACAATGGGTGGACAATGTGGAGTATGGAGTTGAGTCCCATCCTGGCATGACACACGTTCCTCGATACCAAATATTACTGGCCCTACTTCTATCAGGCTTTCTTTCATGTCATACATCATGACCTTCACCCCCTCCTGCTCCACCTTATGCTCTATCTCTAATGTGCTATCTCAGAACTCATTGTCAACATCAGCCAGAAGCTGTAAGCTCTGCAGCACTGCACCAACAAAGCAACAGGCTCTATTGAAGCTAATATATATACCGCGGCAGAGTTACTTAAATAAATAACAGTCCAGACAGATCTATGGCTTCACACGCTGAAGCTCCAACCAGGTATGATCGTGTGTGATAACGGCAGTAACCTGGTGGCAGCTGTGAAGCTTGGCAAGCTCACACATGCACCATGCTTGGCATGCGAGATCAGCTTGGTAGTTCAGCATTTTTTGCAGCATATCCAGATGTACCTTAGCTTCTGGTCAAGGTATGTCGTGTCATATCCCATTTCCGCAAGTCGGCAACAGCTGCTGCTGCGCTGGCAGTGCTGCAGGCGTGCAAGCAAATGCCAGCTCACCGATTTGTGTGCGACATGCCCACACACTGGAACTCCAAACTTCACAATATTGGCAAGGCTTTGTGAGCAGCAGAGGCCAGTTGTTGAGTACCAGCTCTAACACGCCCATCCGTATTCTGTTCTGCCTCCTCACATAACAACTGAAGAGTGGGCATGGATGTCTGACATTTGTGTGGTTCTTTAAGACTTTGAGGACTCCACAAAGAGGATGAGCATTGACATGCCATGGTCACGCAATGATCCCGCTTCTGTGCCTACTTAAAAAGTTGCTGCTGACAATTAAATATGAATCTTTGCTTACTTGGAGGTGGAGGAAGATATGAGACAGAGAGATACTACCCTGCCCAGCATCATCTCATCTGCTCAGCTCAGATTGGGTAACAATGAGGACATGGAGGTTGAGGAGGAGGAGGAACAGGAGCTGTTGGCTTGAGGAACAGAGGCTAGTACCCACACAACCTTCATCCCATCTCTCCTGTGTGGATAGGTTGAGGATGAGAATGAGGATGAATAGAAGGATAAAGGAAGAGGAGGAAGAGATGGAGAGCTATCATCTTGTTGGAGACAGGGAAGGATTGACTGTAGGGAGCTTGGCATATATGGCCAACTTTATGTACCGCTGCCTTTCCTGTGACCCTCACATTACATTTGTCATGATCAAAAATAGTACTGGTTGTTCACAATGCTAGACTCGCTTCAAGGAGAACTTTGAATCTCATGTTCCTGAGGCAGAGAGGCTTTCTAAAATGGTGTAATACCAGAAGGCCATTGCAGAAAACATGTTGCAAAAATTCCCTTCAGACAATGGTAGCAGCAGTGGGCAAACTTTCTTGACCTACAAAGGAGGAGAGGCGAGCGAGACACACAGCAGAGGCAGGAGTACACTGCTTAAGGTGTGGGCCTAGTTCATGACACCTTCCCAGGGTTCATGACCTCATGATCGGAAAGGAGGTCAAACATTTTTAAAGATGATCAAGCAATAACTGGCTGACCCAAGCAGCATTCTCCCTAATTCTTCTGTGACTTTCAACTATTGGAACTCAAAGCTGGACACCTGGCATGAGCTGTCCCTCTATGCCTTGAAGGTGTCCTACAGTATTAGGTGCTTTTTGTAACATTTCTCTGGTACTGTATATAAGACTCAAAAAAGCATTTAAGTCCCTAATTTTTGTCATTTCTTGCTTCCTTCATAAATTACCCTCACATTTCCAATTTTTAACAAAAAATAAAATTTTGGTTTACTTTAATTGAATATATACTAGATGGTGGCCCGATTCTAGCGCATCAGGTATTCTACAATATGTATGTAGTTTATTTATGAAGTTTTAATAATAATGCAATAATGCACCACCCAATCCTGATATGCATGGTCCTCTCACCCCCCAATCCTGATATGCATGGTCCCCTCACCCCCCTTTCCTGGTATGCATGGTCCCATCACCCCCCTTTCCTGGTATGCATGATCCCCTCACCTCCCTTTTCTGATATGCATGGTCCCCTCACCCCCCTTTCCTAGTATGCATGGTCACCCTCACCCCCATATCCTGGTATGCATGGTCAACCTCACTCCCCTATCCTGGTATGCATGGCCACCCTCACCCCCCTATCCTGGTATGCATGGTCAATCTCACCCCCTATCCTGGTATTCATGGTCACCCTCACCCCCCTATCCTTGCATGCATAGTCACCCTCACCCCCCTTTGCTGGTATGCATGGTCCCCCTCCCCCCCTTTGCTGGTATGCATGGTCCCCCTCCCCGCTCCTTTGCTGGTATGCATGTTCCCCCCCTTTGCTGGTATGCATGGTCCCCCCCTTTGCTGGTATGCATGGTCCCCTCACCCCCCCCTTTGCTGGTATGCATGGTCCCCTCACCCCCCTTTACTGGTATGTATGGTCACCCTCACCCCCTTTTCTGGTATGCATGGTCCCGTCACCCCCCTTTCCTGGTATGCATGGTCTCTGTTAAAATAAAACATAGTTATATATCACCTTCCGACAGCCCGCGATCTCCACTCCACGCGCCCCCGGCCTCACGGTCCCAGTAATGCATTGCGCGAAACACCTCTGATGACGTCGCACTCTCGCGATAGTGACGTCATCTTCGGTCTAAGGCACAAGGGATTACTGGGACCGCGAGGCTGGGCATGTGGAAGGGAGATTGCGGGCTGTCGGAAGGTGAGTATAACCTTTTTTTATTTTAATTCTATTTTTTACCGATTCCCTGCGCCCGACTGCCCCTGCAGCTGATTGCTGCGCGTCGGGATTTCGGTCACAGACAGACAGACATCGTAAGACGATTATATATATAGATATAATAAATCCTTTTTAAATGTTGCCTTTTATACAAGTAATTATACAGGAAAGAATGTTTCTTAACTTTTTTTCATTTTTTTTGTCAGTCCTTAAAGTTGAGTAAAAGTCGAGTAAAAGTGTGACACCATTGTTCTCAGTAGCGATCTGGAAGTCAGAGATGCTTCCAGAGGTCTTCCCCATGCTGTTCTTCTTTCATTTAATACTTTTTCCATCCATTTATCAATTTCACTGCCCTTCAGACCTATTTATAGGGGCTGCTGGAAAAATGCTTAGATTTCCCATTAACTCCAGTTATACTCTTTTTTTGAAACGAGCACCCAAGCAATAGAAATTGCTCGGTTTGAGTAACGAGCATCTGAGCATTTTAGTGCTCGCTCATCTCCGCTGATCAGTGAAATAAAGACTCAATGCCCTCCTGCTTATACCAGCATTAAAGCTAGAACAGGCTAAGGCAAAACCACCAATAACTACAATATATTTGACATGATAGACAAGATGTTTTCTTTACCACATTGCCAACCCCACTCACTTCAGCAAGTGCTTCCTCTGGCAGTTATCCTGAGCCCTTATCCCAGGGACTTCTGGCTTTACAGAGTAAACCAGTGGCAAGAAGTGGCCCAGTTTTCTATGGGCATATGGTCATGTTCAACTTTCAGTGTACTGTTAGAGAGGATATTCGTGAGGCTGGCGGCTTTGTCACTCCCAAATGGACCAGGCTAGCCTACACATGTGTAGTGACCCAGTCCAGACTGGGTATGCCCCTTTAAGTAACCCTGATCTGTGAGTAGCTTTCGTACACTGCAACTCACTCCTAAGTTATCGTTTTACTGCTATATGGTTTAAATGAATCAAAAACTCACTAATCTCATATATTCCTCAGGTATGTGTTTCAGTGTTCAATTAAGTGCACTTTTCATTTGTTGTGTTGCTTTATATAATAATCTCACAATGTGAAGTCTAACACAATAATTGAAAGTTGTCCTATTGGTCAGTGACCCTGTCACCAAGGTTTAATAGGAGGAGCTACCTCCAGTCTCTGGGGAGACAAGACAGAGATCTGGAAAGATGTGACCAGGAGCAGACCTCCGGTGAGGGGTCTCCTGACCCCCTCCAGGCTCCAAGCCTTGAACTTCATCCTTCTCTTCATTTCAAGACTTATAGTCAGGCCTAATGCCTTGAATGTGTCTCTGACTTCTACAGCCAAGATGACTGAAGACTTTTTACCCTTTTTAACCGTGGGTCCCCGCTGTCCGGTTTAAGGCGTGCTTCTCCAGCATTAGGTTGCACTTAATGTCTACAGAAGAACCTATTGCTCCACGTGTTGAGGAAATTGAGGGTCCCCTGCCTCATTGCAAATTTGTTATTTACTTCTAGTATATTTCTGCACATACCGTGACCAGCTGAGAAAATTAATACGGGATTTCAGGTCTGTACATATTGCCATATATTCCTTCTTCTGCCTTTTTGCTACCAAGAGACTTTGAACTCTCCTATGTAATGTGCTGCTGCAGTGCAGTATAGCGCAACCTCCACCAGGGGGTGCTGGTGAAGAAAGAGAGGCCACACACACACAGAGTAGTAAAACAGAGCAGCAGCACAGGTGTCACAAGTAACGAAACAGCGGTCAGAAAAGCCGAAGTCAGAACCTACCGGGAATGTAGTGTCAAAAACGTGAGACGTAAGACGTAATCGGAGTACAAGCCAGAGTCAAAACTGGTCAGAGAGCGTGGTATCTGACATAGAAAACAAGAGGCAGAGTCCACAAATCAGGCCAAGTCATACACAAGTTGGGAAGTCAGAGGCAGAAAGATCACTAGTATAGGGTCAGGAGTTCTATCCAGGAAGCATGAACTATAGCTGACACTGCCTGCAGGCTGCAGAGGACTGAAATAGCCTTGCCAGCTCCAAAACAAGGCCGAGGAGATTAACCCAAGCATGACCAGTCCAGAGAGAAGACAGCAGAAAACAAACTCAGGACTGGATCATGACATATTACTCCTGCAAGTACTGCTTCTAACTAATACAGGTTCTTAAAGCTCCAGAACCTCAATTCTGTGTCAGAATCCATTCACTGTAATGGCCATGGATTTCCCACATGAACTGTAAACTACAATTTCCATGCTATCCCCAAGACCTGTTGTCTGTGGTTATTCCATCGGCTGTGGACACTGCGTGGGGGTGGATAACAGTGAACGGAATGCCCCATACCAGGGCTGTTGCACATGCTTTTATTTGTCAATATAAATTAGTAGTGGATTAGTGCCGACTTTCATTCACTCATGGCAAATGCAAAAGATGTACCTGCATGTCCTGATATTTTCCAAACCATTTTCCTGCCACTGATGCCAATGGCTTATGCACAGCCCCTTTTTCCCCCATTTTAAAATAAAGATCTTAAAAAATAAAAAAATACAATTATATGGTAATCATTACATCCAAAATATAAGATTAATCCCAATCGGTAAGTGCTGTAAAGAGAAAAAAAATCTAAATGACAGAATTGTTGAATTTTGGCACTGAAAATTCCTCAAAAAATGAAATATGAAGTTAACTAAATGTCATATGAACATCAAAATAATATCAATAAAAACATAAGGTCACTTCTGCAATAAAAATAAGACCTCACATGCCTCCATCAACCACAAAATGAAAACAGGTCTCGGAAAATGGCAACACAAGAAATTTGCTTGTTTTTTTTGTTTTTTTTTTACAAATTCCAGATTTTTTTTACCATTTAAATAAAAACAAAAATCAGGTAAGTTTGTTATCAACATAATCTTACTTATCTACTGACCTAGAGAATCATACTTCCTGGTCAATTTTACAGCTCAATGAGTGACAAACACAAAAACAAATAGGGAATTGAGATTTTTTTTTGGAACCTCTTCTCACTTGGAATGTTTCTTTAATGTTTCAGTAGATTATATGGCATTGGCAACATGAATAGTGCCGTTCAAAAGTGTAACTTGTCCTGCAAAAAACAAGCCATCATATGGCTACGTGGGTAGAAATATAGCACATTTTACAGATTGTTCTACTGTCCAGTCTACATTTATGTCACCATTCTTTGACCCACATGCACAAAATGTTGGTGTAACTTAAGAGTAAAGGATCATAATTCAGATCTTCCACCTTTTGACTCATTTCTCAGTAATTCCCATACCTATTTTAAGCATATGTAAACAGGTACAAGGTACAAACAATGTTTGTGGCACTGTGTTGGGCATATGCTCGGGAGGTATCTGCCTGACAGCAGCCACTTTCAGGATGGAGGTTGATAAATCATTCTTCCCATTAAATATTGGAAATGCTCTCTTTTCCTCCTGCCTGACACTGATCAGTCTGATCAGTGCAGGTCAGGAGAAAATCTACATGAACCTGCATAATGCTGTAAACCCTCAGCAAATGAGCGATCTTTCACCTGATTTGCTGATGGACCTTTTAGATAATGTGACCAGTCGCATACATTGACAGCACTTCAAATTGTGGTAGTGCATACTTTCCAACTTTTATAAATAAGAAAGAGAGACACATGCATTTTTTATGCTTCACCAGTAATTCTTCCTACACAGTATGCTGTCTCTATGGTATAGAAATAATACAGTTCTGCTACATCAATACACAAATTTCAGA
This sequence comes from Dendrobates tinctorius, assembly GCF_039654945.1. Lineage (NCBI taxonomy): Eukaryota > Metazoa > Chordata > Amphibia > Anura > Dendrobatidae > Dendrobates > Dendrobates tinctorius. The sequence continues at coordinate 18,901,813 of NW_027361672.1, forward strand.
TAAAATGAGTATACAAGCCCACAGCTCTGATACATCAAAACACACACATTCATGGCCCTGTTACATCAATGCAAACACACATATATCTAACACCTCTATAAACACACATACTCCCATAGCTCTTTTATACCAGTGTAAATATACACATAGCTCTGCTACATCAATACACACAGCTCTGCTACATACAGTAAATATACTGCTCAAAAAAATAAAGGAAGACTAAATATTACATTGTATTGCTTAGTGTTCCATTTATTTTTATGAACAGTATATATACACTTATGGACAAATAACTATGCTATCCATATATATATACACATTCAGCTCCGCTACAGCAATACACACAAGCATAGTGCTGCTATATCAATACACAGACATAGCTCTGCTAAATCAATACAGAAACATATACAGCTATTTTACATCAATACATATACACACACAGCTTTGCTAAGTCAATAAATATATACACACAGTTTACTTGTGTCCTGCGCATATTCTCTTTTCTTCACTCCCAGTAATGTGACCAGAAACTGTCACGTATCTCAAAGGTCCTACCAGGACCTTTGGTCTTTACAAAAGCTGATTGGTGGATGTAGTACTTTTCTGCTCTTTTATCCAACATTATATGCATCTGTGTATGTAATCTTAGGTCTTAGGACACAAAAATAACTGATATTGAGTCATGCCACCCACCACTGAAAATATCTCCCCAAATTCTGGACAGCTTTGCTAGATCATGGACAGTTTGGAGGTATGGACAATGTATAGTGTGTGCGTGTTTCAAGGATGTAGCTGAGCTGAGTATCTTGTATTTGAGTTGAGTGTTTTGTAATTATACTGTGTATATGTGTGTTTTGATGATGTAGCCGAGGTAAGTGCATTGTAGTTAAGCTGAGTGTGTTTTTTTAATTCAGCTGTTTGCCTGTTTTGTGTTTTATGATGTTGCTTAGCTAAGTGTGTAGTAGCAGAGCTGTGTGTATATGTAGCAGAGGTGTGTGCATATAGCAGAACTGTGTTTGTATCACTACTGTGTGTTTATGTAGCACACGTGACAGGTGGTGAAAATTGTTGGTACCCCAAACCCACAATGGTCACAGAAATAACTTGAATCTGACAAAAGTAATAATAAATCAAAAATCTATGAAAATGAACAAATGAAAGTCAGACATTGCTTTTCAACCATGCTTCCACAGAATTTAAAAAAACAAAAAAAAACTCATGAAATAGGCATGTACAGAATTGATGGTACCCCTGAAAATAATGTGACAAAGGGGACATGCTAAATCAAGGTGTGTCCACGAATTAGCATCACAGCTGTGTGTTTCATGGAATCAGTGAGTAGGCCTGTACAGAGGGCTACAGATACTCACTGTGCTGTTTGGTGATATGGTGTGTATCACACTCAACATGGACCAGAGGAAGCAAATGAAAGTGTTGTCTCAGGAGATTAGAAATAAAATTATAGACAAACACGTTAAAGGTAAAAGTTATAAGACCATCTCTAAGCAGCTTGATGTTCCTGTGACTACAGTTGCACATATTATTCAGAAATTTAAGCTCCATGGGACTATCCTCCCTGGACGTGGCCGAAGGAGGAAAATTGTTGACAAATCAAATATGATAATATGAATGGTAACAAAAGAGCCCAGAAAAACATCTCAACAGATTAAAGATTAACTTCAAGCTCAAGGAACATCAGTGTCAGATCGCACCATCCGTCATTGTATGGGCCAAAGTGGACTTAATGGGAGACAAGCAAGGAGGGCATCATTGTTGAAAAAAAATCATAAATTGCCAAACTACATGTTGACAAGCCATAAAGCTTCTGGGAGAATGTCCTATGGACAGATGAGACAAAAATTTAACTTTTTTGCAAGGCACATCAGCTCTATGTTTACAGACGGAAAAATGAAACATATCAAGAAAAGAACACTGTCCCCACTGTGAAACATGGAAGAAGCTCTGTTATGTTCTGGGGCTGCTTTGCTACATCTGGCACAAAGTGTCTAGAATCTGTGCAGGGTACAATGAAATCTCAAGACTATCAAGAGATTTAAGCGATAAATGTGCTGCCAAGTGTCAGAAAGCTTGGTCTCAGTCACAGGCCATGGGTCTTGAAACAGGATAATGACCCAAAGCACACAGCTAAAAACACGCAAGAATGGCTAAGAGGAAAACATTGGACTATTCTAAAGTGGCCTTCTATGAGCCCTGACCTAAATTGCATTGAGCATCTTTGGAAAGAGCTGAAACATGCCATCTGGAAAAGGCAACCTTCAAACGCGAGACAATTGGAGCAGTTTGCTCTTGAGGAGTGGGCCAAAATACCTGTCGAGAGGTGCAGAAGTCTCATTGACAGTTACAGGAATCGTTTGATTGCAGTGATTACCTCAAAATGTTGTGCAACAAAATATTAAGTTAAGGGTACCATCATTTCTGTCCAGGCCTACTTCATGAGTTTTATTTTTTAAAAACATCTGTAGAAGCACGGTTGAAAAGCAATGTCTGACTAATTTGTTCATTTTCATAGATTTTTTATTTATTACTTTTGTCCGATTCAAGTTATTTCTGTGACCATTTTCGGGTTTTCTGTCATTAAACAAGGGGTACCAACAATTCTGACCACGTGTGCATGTATGCATTGTAGAGAGTGTACATAATATTTGTACTAGAAAACTATATTTGTATAATGCACATGATGCTGAGTAACACTAACAATAGATTCATTACATCTCTATTTTATCCTAGTGCATTAAAATGAGTAGCATTGACCCACTCAATTTCTTTACATGGCCAGAGAAGTTTTTTTTGTAGGAATTTTGTTTTTTTATTTTCTTATTGTATGGTTCATGCTAAAATTGTGAAAATATGACATATATAGTGGCTTGAAAAAGTATTCCTACCCTTTGGACTTTTCCACATTGTTTCACATTATACCTACAAACTTGAAATGTATTTTATTAGGTTTTTATTTGATATACTGAAACAAAGTAGCAAATATTTGTGAAGTATAAAGGAAACGATACATGGTTTCCTAAATGTTTTGAAAATATAGATTTGAAAATGGCGATGTGCCTTTGCATTCGGACCCTGTAGTCTGATACCCTTAAAAAAATCCTGAGTGAACAATTGCCTCCTGAAGCCATATAATTAGTAAATTTAGACCACCTGTGTGTAATTTATTCTCAGCATAACCACAACTGTTCTGTAGGCCTTAGTGGTTTGTTTGAGAACATTAGGTATCAAGCAGCATCATGAAGACCAAGGAGCACACCAGACAGGTAAGGGATAAAGTTGTGGAGAAGAGTAAAGAGGGGATATGCTATCAAAAATAGCCCAAGCTCTGAAAATTTCACAAAGCATCGTTCAATCCATTATCTGAAAATAGGAGTACGGCACAACTGGAAGCCTACCAAGACATTGCTATCCACCTAAACAGATATCCCAAACATGGAGTGCACCAACAACAGAACCAGACAAAAGGCACAGGGTCACTGTGGAGGAGCTACAACATTCCACAGCTCAGATGGGAGAATCTATCCACAGGACAACTGTTAGGCCTGGGTCACACTTGCGAGAAACTCGCACGAGTCTCGCATCTCAAAACCCGGCACTGCCGCTGGCACTCGGACCGAAGCGCTCAGCTGCATAGAAATACATGCAGCCACACACTCCGGTCCCAAGTGCTGACGGCAGTGCCGGGTACTGAGACGCGAAGCTCGAGCGAGTTTCTTGCAAGTGTGATCCTGGCCTTAGTTGAGCACTCCACAGATGTGGCCTTTATGAAAGAGTGGCAAGACGAAAACATTTTTTAAAGCAATCCATAAGAAGTCCTATTTGCAGTTTTCAAAAAGCCATGTGGTGGACACAGCTGGCATGAGGAAGAAGGTGCTTTGGTCAAATGACACCAAAGTAGAACTTTTAGGGTAATATGAAAAATGCTATGTTTGGTGGAAAATGAACACTGCACATCACCATGAAAACAGTGTCCCCACAATCAAACATGGTGGTGGCAGCATCATGCTGTGGTGATGCTTTTCTTCTGCAGGGAAAGAGAAACTGGTAAGAATTTATGGGAAGATTTATGGAGCTAAATACAGAGCAATCCTGGAGGAAAACCTGTTAAGGCTGCAAAATACCTAAGTCTTGGGCTTAGGTTCACCTTCTAGCCATTCAACGACCCTAAACATACTACCAGAGCTACAATCGAATTGTTTAGATCAAAGCATATTTATGTGTTTGCAGGCCCAGTCAAATCTTGATCTAAACCCCAGTAAGAATTTGATGCAAGATGTGAAAACTGCTGTTCACAGATGCTCTCCATCCAATCTCACTGAGATAGAGCTAGTTTACATAGAAGAATGGGCGAAAATTTCAGCCTCTAAATGTGCAAAGCTGAAAGAGAAATACCCCAAAAGACTTTCAGCAGTAATTGCTGCGAAAGCTGGTCTTGTAAAGCATTAATTCAGGGGGCTGGATGCAAATGCACATCACAATTTTCAGATTTATATTTTTTTCATTATTAGAAAATCATGTATCATTTCTTTTACCCTTTACAAATACTTGCAACTTTGTGTTGATATATCACATAAAATCCCAATAAAATACATTTAAGCTTGTGGGTTTAATGTGAAGAATGTGCAAAAAGTTAACGTTGTATGAATAATTTTACAATGCACCATATATATACTTATACTCACAACTAAATGTATAGTGTATTGCCTCACTTTGTGACTAAATTCTTTAACAGTTGACTGTAATTTCCTGTAAATTGCTTCTTCAAACTACCTGTTTTTTAATAGCACTGCAGAGTATAATAACAATAATAAAGGTAATAATAAGAGAAGATGTAATTCTATCTAATATTTCATGATCATTTAACCAAACTGTTATGAATAAAGTACTCTTTTGGGAGGACATTATTATAAAGAAAGACTCATAGCTGTGTGTCACTAAGCAATACTAAGTTATTGACATGTGGAATCATCGAGAGAACAATATTTCATTGGTTAAACAGAGAGATATTTTTTTTTTATTGGAAAAATGCCTGAAATGGAAAACAAGGACATGCTACAGCTAAATGATGACAAATGGGTGTCTTGCTAAAATGCTCTGAGGTACACACTAGGGATTACAGTGCTTCAGCTTGCCCTTTTCCTATTCACTTTATAGTAACTTGACAGGTCTTTCATTCACTTGTCATTTACAAATTTGTCTCGGATATTGGTGCTATTCAAAAGCAATGCCTTTAAACGACCACTTAAAGCTTTTTGCAAGAATTTTTCCAGCAACATTTCTAATTCACGAAATGTTGGGTTTATAATCTTATGTGAAATGCTATTACAAAAAAACATGAGCGGTATTTACATGTACATACTTTATGCTCATTTAGTTATTTCATATAGATGTAAAATCCTGTAGTTTAACGCACCGTACAAATGAAACAAGTGCCATAAGTTTACAATTCTAACACATTAGCCAACTAAGGGACTTTTATTACCTTTTATTTTAAATAATTTTTATCGGAATTTTTCATAAAATAAAATGACACATATATTGACTCATTGCTACCACAGCGCAGACATACATAAAGCTAAAAAAAAAAAAACATTCCAATGAAACAGTTATTAGCAATGCATTTAAGAAGCTTGGGACTGACAGGGACGATGGATGAAGCAAGTTGATTAGACTACAAATTGGAGTGCCAAGGAGAACATATAAAAGGAAGGGGTCAAAAACATTAAGCATAACTAAGAAATACTGAAAACTAAATATAATTTAAAACAGTTTATTGTGACATCAAAAAGATAAAATGATAAATATTGAGACTAATGACTGTGACAAGATCATACATAATTAAACCAGTTTTGTTACCCCATTTGATAGAAGCATGATGTAGAGACAGAAACCCAGATTCCAGTACTGGGTTGTTTTCTCTGCTGCAGATCTACCAGTTCACTGAATGTTGAGCACTATATAACATCAGTGGTGGAGGTCACCACTTATTTGCTGCCTTCTGTGGACACTGTGAATACTGAAGATCTAGGTAAGTTGTGTCTAAACCTAAACCAGGTTTATTAGTCTTCTAGAGATAATCTCCTGCTGATAAAATGGTGCTTTTATCAAAACTACTGCCAGCTGCACAGGACGTGACAAATTTCTGGAAACACGGTCTCAGTCTTTATATTATGCTGCCCTTCTATAAGGTAGAAAAAAGTAGCAACAGATTTCCTTTAAATGTAGACACACAATACTGTAGCATCACCTAAACAAATCAAAGCCTTACAATAAAGACATACTGTAGTATGTCCAAAATTATAAAACACAGTGTTAGGCGCCAGGATTCTCCCACTGCACAAGATGATCTCAAGCATTGTTTGGTGATGTGGTCTCTCATTCAGGTTTGACCGCTGGGATGACGGCTCAGCCCAGACTTCAGTCCTAGCGCCTTGCCCAGGCTCGTGCTGCATGTGTAGTTACTATTGGCCCTCCAGCTAAGCATATGATGACTAGTAGTTTACATGCGCAGTGCTGTTCTCTGGAGCCTAAGTTCAGATTTCACCCTATTAAGCATGTCCATGATATGGTGCCTTCCCATTGGTGCTTGGACATCAGGTGCTCTGGTGATGTGGCAGCTTCAGATTGGTCCACAGGCAAGGTTCTGTCTGGACTTAAGCAAGGTATAAAAAGCTCTCAACGGCGTGCGCCTGTGCACTAGTATCATGTGTGTTTGATGTGTGGGTGGCTACTTTAACACCCTGTCTGCCGCTAATAGAACTGCGAGTGCTGGTCTAGACAGGCAGTTTAGGGTGGGAACTCCCACTTGAACTTAGCATCTGCACTGGGCATCCTCAGGCGCTCATGCTAAAGCACACCGTGTGTCACAGCATGGTCAACCACCAGCTTAGTCTTTCCTGGGGGGTTAAGTTATAGGTACCCCAATTAGTATTTTTCTATACACCTTTGCAGTCTAACAGGGTATAGTCCTTCTTGCTTTGCTTCATAGTACCCCTCTGTGGTGTAACAGAGCTTGTTACTGCTCTGTGCACACTGAGTGACATTTAACTGTGCTTTAAGTGTTTTCTCACAGCCTTGCTCCACCATTGTGCTAGCTGCGGTTTCTCCATCACTGCACGGTGGACCCCGGGTTGCGAACGCACCTTATTATAATTTCTTATTTGGTGTGTTCCGCCAATCCTAACACACAGCCTATCAAAAGACAAATACTGTAGAGAAACATCAAAATTCTACACAGCTTGTTAGTAAAGAAAAATTCAATTTTTGATGACTCAATCAAACAGTCTACAAATAGGTAGACACATTATACTGACAAGCCCTAAGATAAAAAAAGAAGCAAATAGTCAATGATAATTCTTACCTCACTGACAATTAGGGTATGCCTCACTGCCAAGGCCCATTTCACAATTTGGGAAGGACAAGTAATGCATCTAAATGCATCTACATAACAAATAAGTACACTATGAATATTTGCTACCATTTTATGATTACAGCTGACCTATGTGTTCCCATGATAGAGACCATAAAACCTTTGTATTCTTATTCCTGCAACCCTTCTAACTTACTTTTGGATAATACTGCTTGCTAGATTAAAAGTAGATGTATTGGCCAGAAATAGACAATGAATGGAAAATGTGGTGAGTGTGACTAAGGCTGTATTTAGATGATTGCAGGACAATTGTATCTGTGATTGTAGATATTTTCTATACTTTTCTGCTCCATAAGGTCAATCTGTTATGAGGAGTTTTAGCTACTCTTTAAGCCACTACAAATTTTACTGCCAAGCCATCACTGGCTACCCATTTTAATGTGATCACTTAATGCCAGGTCCTGTGCTCACTACACTAGTCTCAGGTGTTTGTGCACTGCGTGCCTTCTGCCTGCACTCCCTGTGCTCATTCACGCGCCCCCTAGACATCGCCAGTGACATCTTCGTGTCATTACGTTACCACCGACCCATGCAATTTTTCAGGTTTTGTGTGTGTGTGTTTTCTATAGACCCACTGCGTGCTCTGTCAGATCAGGTATCTAACCTCACCAACATGATGCAGAACTTATCTGTTGCGCAAAGAGCACTGGTTACTTCTCACCCACAGGTACAGAGGGAATTGGTGGATACCGTTAATGCAGTTCATGGTGCCTCTTCTTCATCTGGCAATGGGGAGGGTACCATGTCTGATGTGTCCTTATCCTCTCCTGAACCCTCTGTGAAACTTCTGGATACTTTTTCTGGGGATAAGAAAAAATTCCGGGAATTTAAACAGAGTTGTAATTTACTTTTTTCTCTGTGTCCTTGGTCCTCGGGTGATGATAGCCAAAGCGTGGGGATAGTTATTTCCCTGTTACATGAGGGGCAGCAATCCTGGGCTTTCTCCTTATCCCCTACCACTCCTGAGAGAATGTCTGTGAATCAGTTCTTCGAGGCCTTGGGTCTTATATACAGTGGGGAAAAAAAGTATTTAGTCAGTCAGCAATAGTGCAAGTTCCACCACTTAAAAAGATGAGAGGCGTCTGTAATTTACATCATAGGTAGACCTCAACTATGGGAGACAAACTGAGAAAAAAAAATCCAGAAAATCACATTGTCTGTTTTTTTTTCATTTTATTTGCATATTATGATGGAAAATAAGTATTTGGTCAGAAACAAGCAATCAAGATTTCTGGCTCTCACAGACCTGTAACTTCTTCTTTAAGAGTCTCCTCTTTCCTCCACTCATTACCTGTAGTAATGGCACCTGTTTAAACTTGTTATCAGTATAAAAAGACACCTGTGCACACCCTCAAACAGTCTGACTCCAAACTCCACTATGGTGAAGACCAAAGAGCTGTCAAAGGACACCAGAAACAAAATTGTAGCCCTGCACCAGGCTGGGAAGACTGAATCTGCAATAGCCAACAAGCTTGGAATTACATCTTCTCTTATTATTACCTTTATTATTGTTATTATACTCTGCAGTGCTATTAAAAAACAGGTAGTTTGAAGAAGCAATTTACAGGAAATTACAGTTAACTGTTAAAGAATTTAGTCACAAAGTGAGGCAATACACTATATATTTAGTTGTGAGTAGAGTTGAGCGATACCGTCCGATACTTCAAAGTATCGGATCGGAATGGATCGGCCGATCTTAAAAAAAAGTATCGGTATCGCCGATTCCGATACCGGAAGTCCCATTCAAGTCTATGGGACTTCCGGTATCGGAATAAGAAAAATCCTGTTTTTCCCTTGTACAGCCTCTCTGGGGTCTGTACGGGCCTTTCGGGGGGCTGTGCCGGCCTGCCAGGGGGTCTGTGCAGGCTCCGGTGGTCTGTGCCGGCCTGCCGGGGGGCTGTGCTGGCCTGCCAGGGGGGCTGTGCAGGCTCCGGTGGGCTGTGCCGGCCTGCCGGGGGGCTGTGCCGGCCTGCCGGGGGGCTGTGCTGATGTCCGGGGGTCTGTGCAAGCATCGTCCGATGGGACTACAAGTCCCATCTGGCGATGCCTGCTACCATGACAGTGATTGACACATTAGCCAATGATGGGACAGTAGTAGTCCCATCATCCGGCTAATGTGTTGAATGTAAAAAAAAAAAAAAAAAAAAAAAATTACATGCTACATACATACAACATGCATACTACATACATGCTACATTCATACTACATACTACATACATGCTACATTCATACTACATATATACTACATGCAACATACATACTACATACATACTACATGCAACATACATACTACATATATACTACATGCATGCAACATGCATACTACATATATACTACATGCTACATACATACTACATATATGCTACATACATACTACATATATACTACATGCATGCTACATACATACTACATACATACTACATATATGCTACATACATACTACATGCTACATACATACTACATATATACTACATGCATGCTACATACATACTACATGCTACATACATACTACATATATACTACATACATACCACATACATACTACATACATACTACATGCTACATACATACTACATATATACTACATGCATGCTACATACATACTACATGCTACATACATACTACATATATACTACATGCATGCTACATACATACTGCATGCTACCTGCATGCTACATACATACTACATACATACTACATGCTACATACATACCACATATATACTACATACATACTACATACAATACATTCATACAATACATACATAGACATACAGTACATATAACATAGAGTAACATACTTACCAATACTTGTCACATTGTTCCCCGAAGCCATTGTCTTTTACGGAATAAATATTAACATAACAAACCACAAAAATACTCACCCACGATCCGAAGCAGTCCACGAGTGTGTCCCACGACGATCTTGGGTAGAGAACTGCAGCATCAGCTGTTGCTGCCGTTCTCTACGGGCTGCAGGAATCCAATGACGGAAGGTAGGTATCCTTCCGCACTGTATTCCTCCGCCACTTAAAAAAAAAAAAAGTCCCTAGTCTCACTTTATGCCATTGCTGTGTGGGAAATTCCCACGCCGCAATGGCATAAAGTGAGACTAGGGACTTTTTTTTTTTTAAGTGGCGGAGGAATACAGTGCGGAAGGATACCTACCTTCCGTCATTGGATTCCTGCAGCCCGTAGAGAACGGCAGCAACAGCTGATGCTGCAGTTCTCTACCCAAGATCGTCGTGGGACACACTCGTGGACTGCTTCGGATCGTGGGTGAGTATTTTTGTGGTTTGTTATGTTAATATTTATTCCGTAAAAGACAATGGCTTCGGGGAACAATGTGACAAGTATTGGTAAGTATGTTACTCTATGTTATATGTACTGTATGTCTATGTATGTATTGTATGAATGTATTGTATGTAGTATGTATGTAGTATATATGTGGTATGTATGTAGCATGTAGTATGTATGTAGTATGTATGTAGCATGCATGTAGCATGCAGTATGTATGTAGCATGCATGTAGTATATATGTAGTATGTATGTAGCATGTAGTATGTATGTAGCATGCATGTAGTATATATGTAGTATGCATGTAGCATGTAGTATGTATGTAGCATGCATGTAGTATATATGTAGTATGTATGTAGCATGTAGTATGTATGTAGTATGTATGTAGTATGTATGTGGTATGTATGTAGTATATATGTAGTATGTATGTAGCATGTAGTATGTATGTAGCATGCATGTAGTATATATGTAGCATGTAGTATGTATGTAGCATATATGTAGTATGTATGTAGTATGTATGTAGCATGCATGTAGTATATATGTAGTATGTATGTAGCATATATGTAGTATGTATGTAGCATGTAGTATATATGTAGTATGCATGTTGCATGCATGTAGTATATATGTAGTATGTATGTAGCATGTAGTATGTATGTAGTATGTATGTGGTATGTATGTAGTATATATGTAGTATGTATGTAGCATGTAGTATGTATGTAGCATGTAGTATGTATGTAGCATATATGTAGTATGTATGTAGTATGTATGTAGCATGCATGTAGTATATATGTAGTATGTATGTAGCGTATATGTAGTATGTATGTAGCATGTAGTATATATGTAGTATGCATGTTGCATGCATGTAGTATATATGTAGTATGTATGTTGCATGTAGTATGTATGTAGTATGTATGTTGCATGTAGTATATATGTAGTATGAATGTAGCATGTATGTAGTATGTAGTATGAATGTAGCATGTATGTAGTATGCATGTTGTATGTATGTAGCATGTAATTTTTTTTTTTTTTTTTTTTTTACATTCAACACATTAGCCGGATGATGGGACTACTACTGTCCCATCATTGGCTAATGTGTCAATCACTGTCATGGTAGCAGGCATCGCCAGATGGGACTTGTAGTCCCATCGGACGATGCTTGCACAGACCCCCGGACATCAGCACAGCCCCCCGGCAGGCCGGCACAGCCCCCCACAGGGTGCACAGACCACCGGCAGGCCGGCACAGCCCCCCGGCAGGCCGGCACAGACCCCCACAGGGTGCACAGACCACCGGCAGGCCGGCACAGCCCCCCGGCAGGCCGGTACAGACCCCGGGCAGTCCACACAGCCCCCCGGCAGGCCGGCACAGCCCCCCGGCAGGCCGGCAGAGACCCCCGGAAGGCCCGAAATGATGGCGCATCATGATGCGCACACACCGCGCATCATGATGACGTCAGGCTGTCAATCAACTTTGAACTTCCGATTCCGATGCCGACTTCCGATATTGAAAAAATATCGGAAGTCGGTATCGGAATTCCGATACAGCAAGTATCGGCCGATACCCGATACTTGCGGTATCGGAATGCTCAACACTAGTTGTGAGTATAAGTGTATATATGGTGCATTGTATAATTATTCATACCACGTTAACTTTTTGCACATTTTTCACATTAAACCCACAAGCTTAAATGTATTTTATTGGGATTTTATGCGATATATCAACACAAAGTTGCAAGTATTTGTAAAGGGTAAAAGAAATGATACATGATTTTCTAATAATTAAAAAAATAAAAATCTGAAAACTGTGATGTGCATTTGCATCCAGCCCCCTGAATTAATGCTTTACAGGACCAGCTTTCGCAGCAATTACTGCTGAAAACCTTTTGGGGTATTTCTCTTTCTGCTTTGCACATTTAGAGACTGAAATTTTTGCCCATTCTTCTATGTAAACTAGTTCTATCTCAGTGAGATTGGATGGAGAGCATCTGTGAACAGCAGTTTTCACATCTTGCAACAAATTCTTACTGGGGTTTAGATCAAGATTTGACTGGGCCATTCAAACACATGAATATGCTTTGATCTTAATAATTCCATTGTAGCTCTGGTAGTATGTTTAGGGTCATTGAATGGCTAGAAGGTGAACCTAAGCCCCAGACTTAAGTATTTTGCAGCCTTAACAGGTTTTCCTCCAGGATTGCTCTGTATTTAAATACTTTTTTTCCCCACTGTATGATGAACCTGATCAGGTGAGATTGGCAGAGGACACGATTATGAGTCTTACCAAGGGAAAGCGCTCAGCTGAGTGGTACTGTTCCAAGTACAGACAATGGGCACCCAAAGTTTCTTGGAACAACTCGGCACTCAGGGGGCTATTCCGACGAGGCCTCTCCGAGCATCTAAAGGATGCCATGCCCCTGCACCACCACCCGACTCTCTGGAGGAGGCTATGACCCAGGCTGTCGATATGGACAACAGGCTGAGAGAAAGAGGAGTTGTGCAACAAGATGCTCCTCTGTTGCCAGTGAAGTCAGAGTCTTCGGCATTGGTTGAGCCCATGGAAGTGGGGGCTGTCTCCATGAAGGAAGAGGAGAGGAGATGTCGTAAAGAGAAAAAACTCTGCTTCTATTGTGAAGAGCTGGTTCATTGGATAAAGGATTGTCCCTCCTGCCCCCCGGCTTCCAAGGTCTCGGGAAATGACTAGGTCTGGGTAACTGCCGAGGTCTTGAATTGCGGGTCTTCAGTGAATTTGATTGACTCGAGGTTGGTGGCTCACTGTGAGATAGGGACAGTCAGGTTGGACAAACCCATGAGAGTGGTGGCTATTGACTCAACACCGTTCCCCCATTCACCAAGGATGGGATCCGCTCTGTTACTGAAGAGTTCGTCCTTAAGGTGGGGTCTGTTCATTTGGAGCAGATAGCCTGTTTTGTTCTGGACAACCTCCCTGCTGGTATGGTCTTGGGGTTTCCTTGGCTGCAATGTCATAATCCAGTCATTGACTGAGAGGCCCGAGAAATTGTTAAATGGGGGTCCAACTGTAAAAACAAATGTCTGAATTCTGTGTCTGTATCCTTCATCAGTCTGGAGGGTTTTCTGGAGTACCTGAAGGACTTCGAGGACGTGTTCTCCAAAAGTCAGGCCGAGGGATTGCCACCGGACTGCCCTTTAGATTGTGCCATTGACCTGATTCCTTGGGCTAAATTGCCAAAAGCCCGATTGTTTAACCTTTCTGGTCCTGAGCTGGTCGCCATCAAGGAGTATATATCTGAGAGTCTCCGCAAGAGGCATATCCGCCCTTCTGTGTCTCCTGTTGCTGCAGGGTTTTTTTGTAAAACAAAAAGATGGTGGTCGCCGCCCATGCCTTGACTTTTGGGAACTAAATAAAATTACTATAATAAACACATATCCAATCCCACTCATTCCCAATTCGTGTAACCATTTGTCTGAGGCCAAATGGTTTTTCAAAATTAGAATTGCGGGGGGCATACAACCTCATCCAGGTGCGCGAGAGGGATGAGTGGAAATCTGCATTTCTCACCTTAGAAGGGCTGTTTGAAAACTTAATTATGCTGTTTTGTCTGACCAATGTCACTGTGGTTTTCCACAACTTCATCAATCATGTGTTCTCTGATTTTATTGGGAGGTTTGTGATTATATACTTGGATGGCATTCTGGTTTATTCACTTGATAAGCAATCACATATTGGTCACCTTCAGGCGGTTCTTCAGAGACTCAGGGAGAACCAACTTTTCGCCAAGCTAGAGAAATGCTCGTTTTTCGCCCTGGAGCTGCCTTTCTTGGGGTTCATTATCTCCAGTGAGGGGTTTTGTATGGATCCCAAAAAGGTGCAGGCCATTGTTGATTGGGTTCAACCCTGGGACCTGAAGGGCATTCAGCTCTATTTTAGGATTCACCAATTACTACTGGAGGTTTATTAAAGGGGTCTCACTGACTTGACACAGAAAGTGGCTGACGTTAAGTATTGGTCTGCCTCAGTGGTAGCGGCATTTCTCACTCTCAAAAAATGTATTATGACTGCCCCGGTTCTGGTTCAACCAGATCCATTGGAACCTTTTGTGGTGGAGATTGATGCATCAGAGGTGGGGGTGGGGGCGGTGTTGTCCCAGGGGCCTGCCACCTTGACCAATCTGAGACCATGTGCTTTCTTCTCCAGTAAGTTCTCCCCGGCGGAAAGAAGTTATGACGTGGGTAATCGGGACCTTCTCGTGGTTAAGTTGGCCTTTGAAGAAAGGAGGCATTTTTTGGAGGAAACAGTTCATCCCTTTACTGTAGTTACTGACCATAAGAATCTGGCGTATATTGTGTCTGTGAAGGCTGATGCCTTGTCCCAGAGTCTGGATCCAGTTTCTGTCCCCGAGCATCCATCCTCCATTCTTCTATCCGGGGTGATGGTGGCTGATGGTTGAAAATCAATGTCTGAATTTCAATTGTTCATTGTCATAGAGGCGTCTGACCGATATCCAAGAAGTATCATTTCTCCTTGAGGAGAATGACATGCTAAGCATGTTGAGATGAGGAGACTTAAAGCCGCAATGCTCCTCTGGGAAATATGCTAACTATGCAAATTGTCTCTTCAGAGAGGAAGAGGACTAGAACTCGAGTGCCATCTATTGGAAGTAGCAATCCTAAAAGTCAATGCACTCGGACCGGAGCGTTCAGCTGCATGTATTTCTATGCATGTTCATTTTCATATATTTTTGATTTATTATTACTTTTGTCAGATTCAAGTTATTTCTGTCACCATTGTGGGCTTTTCTGTCATAAGACGAGGGGTGCCAACAATTTTTACAACGTTTTTAGTCAAATAGCTCAGATAAATAGGATCCTGTGTGAAATCGACCTTCCAGCATCTAATCATTCATGCTAATAGTGTAGGCCAGAGACCATGCCACATTTCAAAATCTAAATCATTTGTGCTAACTAGAGTTGAGCGAAAAGGGGTCAGTTAAATTCAAAAATAGCCGACTTTAGCTAAAGTCGGGTTCTGCTGATCGAAACACGACCATAGCATGAGGTCGGCCATGAGGTCACCGAGCAGAGCGCCAAAGTCGTGTTTCAAATAATGCTTCCAACGCCTTTTCTCAGCCAATGATGGAGGACGCACACTGTGGGCAACGCGATGACCTGCGCAGCAGCCACCACCATCTTAGAGAAGGGCATTGAAGTGATTGGCTGGCTTTGCGTGGCGTCACAGTGGGTATAAAAGGCCGTGACCGCCGACCGCCATCTTACTTCTGCCGATCTTAGAATAGGGAGAGGTGCTGCTACTGCTGATTCTGAATAGGGAAAGCGTTAGGCAGGGAAGAAGAAAAAAAATTGCTTCTGCTGATAGCGCTTTTCACTGTACAGTTAGTGTGCAGTGAAAGGGGAAGATTTTTGTTTTGTGCAGCAGCGCTGGTGGTGATTAGGCTGCCTTTTAAGGCTACCTGCTAGCTGCATTGCTGTGTGCACACTGCTGTTCAAACTGCTTTTTTCAAAGCACTCCAGCATTCATTTTTTCACACACCGTATAGCGGTGTACGCTCTTCACACACTACCATGTATCGGCCGGTATCACGGACAAATAGAAGCTATCTGGGTGTGACTCTGGAAAAACAAGCCAAGGAGTTTTTCCATTTTTCCAGACCTACACTTTATAGAGCTGTCCGCTTTTCAAACAGTTTTGTATATCTGCTGTTTGATTTCCGCCAAAACTAGACAGAGACAGCGAGTGTCAGTCCGTATACAAGTAGATGGAGATTGACAATTTTCCATACAGACACCGTATAGCGGTGTACGCTCCTCACACACTACCTTGTACCGGCTGGTATCACGGACAAATAGAAGCTATCTGTGTGCGACTCTGGAAAAACAAGCCGAGGAGATTTTCCATTTTTCCAGACCTACACCTTAGAGAGCTGTCCGCTTTTCAAACAGTTTCGTATATATCTGCTGTTTGATGATGGTCAAAACTAGACAGAGACAGCGTGTGTCACTCCATATAAAAATAGACGGAGATTGACAATTTTCCATACAGACACTGTATAGAGCTCTCCGATTCTCAAACAGTATTGTATATCTGCTGTTCGCATTACAGTCACATCTATACAGAGTCAGTGTGTGTGTGTGTGTGTGTGTGTGACACTCCGTAAATATGTATATGGAGATTGTTAGTTACACAAAAAACGCATACAGCTGTACACTTCTGATACAGTTCCGTATGTCTGCTTATTGGATTACAGTCAAATACATACTGTGAGAGCTTCTATGACTAACAAAATATATATGTAGATTTAATTTTTTTAATACACCTTACAAAGGTGGACGTTTTCTCATACAGTACCATCTCTCTGAGGGTATTTTTGGTACATTTTCCCAAACATGAGAAAGTATGGTTGGTCGAAGAGGTCGCGGACGTGGGCGGGGGGGCACAGCTGGTACTGATAGTGGTGGTGCATCGGCTGGTTGCGGCAAAAGCACAATAGCAGCTAAGGCAGGAGGTGTTGAGCCTACGTCATCGTCAGGCCAAAAAAGGCCTGTAAGGTTGCCTTTTCTTGGAGTAGGAAAACCGCTTTTAAAGCCGGAGCATCAGGAACAGGTTTTGGCATACATTGCCGAAACAGCCACCAGCTCTATTGCCTCCATTTCTGAACATTCGAAACCTGCAAGCACGGAGTTGTCAGTGCAGGGTTCTGATCAGGAAAAACACCTTTCCTTTTGTCCTTCACCCCCACCAAAAGTTAAGGATGCGGCAGCCCACACTTCAGATTACTCTATGGAGCTGTTTTCACATACCATGCCTGGGTTATCCAGTCAAATCCTGAATTCCCCTGTCCAAGATGAATTTGACATGGAGTGCACTGATGCACAGCCACTGCTAGATGATTCTACTGGTACATCGACCAAGAGCACTATATTGCCCTTGCAGTCTATTGAGCCAGAATCTGACCCTGATGAAACTCAGTTGCCCCTTCCCACATACTATACCACCTTACATGGTGACACAGAGGAAGGTAAAGAGGAAGGTGCAGATGACTTTGAAGAGGAGGTGATGGATGACCCAGTTCTTGACCCGGATTGGCATCAATTAGGGGAGGAGGGTGGCACTGACAATAGTTCAGATAAGGAGAAGGATCCGCAGCAGGCACTGACATCGCAGCAGCGGTTATCTGCCAGGCCCGTAGCTGTCCAAGAACTTGGAACAAAAACTAAAAGAGTTGCAGGACAGCTTGGCCAGACGGTCAACTTAGCACAGCGTGCAAGGCCAGAAAATGTATACCATAGTAGGAAGTGTGCAGTGTGGCACTTCTTTGTCCAAAATCCTACTGATGAGGCAAAGGTTACCTGTAAGAAGTGCGGAAGGACCTTTAGCCGAGGTAAACAACTCAGAAATTTGAATACCAGTCGCATGCTTAGATATTTAATCAACGTGCACTTGCAAGCGTGGACGGACTACAAAACCTCAGGTAGCACATGTGCACCTGCTCCGACTGAAGGTAGCCAGCAATGCTCCATCGCTTTCCCCATTGTAAGACCACCGCTACCGTTAAGCACACCACCAGCACTAAATGTGGAGGCCAAAGCACTCAGGGAATCACAACGGTTTTGCAACACAACACTGAATCTAGGCCATCACCACCAATACCATCACCAACCCCCTCTCACTCCATCTGGTCCACAGCTACGTGCCCCATATGCAGCTCTCCAGTCCAGCTCACCCTTCCAGACACTCTGAGTAGGACAAGAAAGTAATCCTCTCATCCGTGTACACTGTGTTTGAATGCCTACATTGCCAAACTAATCTCATTAGAGATGATGCCCTACCGGTTGGTTGAAAGCAAAGCTTTCCGCGAGCTCATGGCCTGCGCTTGTCCCACGTTATGACCTACCCAGTCGGCACTTCTTTTCTCGAAAAGCCATCCCTGCCCTACACCGGCATGTGAAAGACCGCATCGTCCATGCACTAAAACAGTCAGTGAGTGGAAAGGTGCACCTCACAACAGATGCATGGACAATTAGGCATGGCCAGGGCCGTTACATGTCCATCACTGCGCACTGGGTTAATGTGGTGGATGCAGGCTCCACAGGGAACAGCAGTGGTGGAACAGTTCTGCCTAGCCCGCGGTATAGGAAACAGTTGGCTGTAGGCTTTTGACCCTCCTCCTCCTTCTCCTCCATCAGGGAAAGCTCGTCCACAGAGTGCAGTCGCATGAGCACTCCATCCGCAGCTGGCAGTGTTGCAGACGAGGTGTCCCAATATCGAAAAGCTAGTGGTAAGCATCAACAGGCTGTGTTAAAGATGATGTCTTTGGGCGACAACAGACACACCGCGGAGGTACTGGCCGACTACTTGCAGCGACAAACTGAGTCATGGCTGGGCAGTCTACATCTTGAGGCAGGCAAGGTAATCAGTGACAACGGCCATAATTTTGTGGCAGCCATAGCCCGTGCAAAACTCACACATACCTTGCCGATCGATCGCATGCCTTGTAACTCATGCTGGGTTTTAAACCTCATTTCTACTGAGTGAATAAAGAATATTTTTCACTACATCGTGGAGCTGGACAAAGTTTTTTCTCATTGCCTTGGATTGTGCGCTTTGACACAGCGGTCTCGTGCTCCGATGTTGGAATGCTATGTCTGGTGAGCTGTATTTGTATCCCTCTAAACTGGACACCTGGCCTGAATTGGCACAATATGCCTTACAGGAGCTCGCTTGCCCTGCTGCTAGTGTGTAATCTGATAGAGTCTTCAGTGCTGCTGGATCAATCCTGACAGAAAAAAGGACCCGTCTGTCGACCCAAAATGTTGATGATCTAACCTTCACTAAAATTAACCATGCATGGGTTTCAAAGGATTTTGTCCCACCTTGCCCTGATGACACATAGGTTGCCAGAAAACTGCCTCGCTTTTGTCCTCCTTTTCCTCGGACTTGCCCAATTCCGCCTTTTGCAGCAGCTGAATATCCAGCCAACACATCACCATATGCCATTTCTTAAACCTCCCTAAGTGGGCTGCCCACCCACCCCCAATGGCTGGGGTCAACACCTGGCGCACTCGGGCAAGTGCCGTTGCTCTGAACAGGTGGATGGGCCCACTGATGGCCGACAGCACAGGAACAGGGCCCCTCATAGTACAATACAGTGTCTCTGACGGTAGGGGGGCCCACTCGCCGTCAGACACACCAGCGTATTGTGAGGGGCCCTGTGCCAGTACCGTTGACCACAAGTGTGCCCCACAAGTTGCAATACTTACCTCTCCCTGCTCCACCGCTGTGTAGTCTGGGCAGTTAAATCCTTCACAGGGACGGCCACTAGAAATTTGGTATATTGATCGATGATGGTTAAGATGTAGCTATGGCCTGTCCTGCTGGCCTCTACCTTCAGATGATCAATGGCTACCATTTGTAATGAACGTCAACTTACAAGCGGATGCAGGGGTGCTTTACCTTTCACAGTTGTGATAGTCACAGACTTGTGACATCCCTGCCACCATTTTTCAATGTCTCCTCTCATGCCAATCCAATAGAATCGCCTACGGCCTGTAGCTTCTGTCTTTTGCACTCCAAAATGACCAGACACATCATGATAGGCAGTGTGGACCATGTCTACATTTCTCCCTGTGATCACAATTTGATGGAGACGAGTAACGGCGATGTGACCGACGCTACTGCGATAAAGCAATCCTTTCTTCACAAAGAATCATTTTCGCTGTCTCCACAGACACAGTAATTGAGGGTCTGCATCGCCTCTGCAACATCTACCGGGAGGTTTTCCCGCGATGAGTAGTTTTCAAATTTCTGCTAACTCTCTGTACTTGTATCCATGTAGTTTCCAGTAGCGGAGAGTCAGGACTGGCTTACTGAGTTTGAAATATATACGAAGATTTAAAAGTACCACAACACTGTATACTGTTGTACGCTTCGACTACCTTTCCCTTTTTCTACTTTTTAAATTCTGGTGTAATACATAATGAGCCTGTGAGTGCCTGAGTCTGATGCCGGAAGTATGGATGGAAATTTACAATTACCCCTAGACTGGATACACCTGCTATGTGCTGATAAAGTACCTTTGTTCAAAATATTGTATTACGGTATCATCCATAGTGAGTGAGCATGTGTGGTTTACGCCTTCTTTATATACGGTGAATCGGGGATACCAATTTTTACCCTATACTCGATACAGCTTGTATCTTGTTATACAGTACCTTTATTCGACATTTAGTATTATGGTCAAATCAATACTGAGTAAGCATCTGACAGTGACTATGTGACTATGTATACGGAGATTTCAATTGTACCCTATAATATATATACTTGCTATCTTGTTATCCAGTACCTTTTTTACAACATTTTATATTATGGTCAAACCCAGACTGAGTGAGCTTCTGAGGGTGACTCTGGAAATATATACTGAGATTTCAAATTTGGCCAACACTGTATACAGCTGTACGCTTCTGATACAGTAACCTTTTTAGCTATTTAGATTCTGGTGTAATCCATAAAGAGCCTGTGAACATCTGTCTGTTACTCCAGCAATATATTAGGAGCTTTAAGATTACCCCAACACTGTATACAGCTGTACGCTTGTGTTACATTACCCATTTACAGCTTTTCATATTCTTGTGTAATACATACTGGGCCTGAGAGCGTTTGTGTCTGCCTCCTGAAATATATACAGAGATACAGCATGCTTACACTATACTATATATACCTTGTATCTGGTGATACTGTACCCTTTTACACCTTTTTATTTTATTGGGTATTCCATACTGAGCCTGTGAGCATCTGTGTATGACTCATGAAATATATACAGAGATTTACTGTTATCCCTAGACTGTATAGACCTAATACGCTTCTGATACAGTACCATATTTCTGCTGGCATTTTGGGTCAATTTTCTAAAACATGAGGAAGTATGCTGGAAAAGGACGTGGACGTGGGCATGGGGGGCCACCTGGTACTGATGGTGGTGGTGGTGCATCTGCTGGTAGTGCCAAAAACACAATAGCAGCTAAGGCAGGAGGTGTTGAGTCTGCGTCATGGTGTAGCTCTGGAAGGCCTGTAAGGTTCTGTTTTCTGAGAGTAGGTAGACCGCTTTTAAAGCCGGAGCATCAGGAACTGTTTTTAGCTTACATTGCTGAAACAGCCTCCTGCTTTATCGCCTCCTCTTCTGAAGTTTAACAAAATGCAAGCACTTGGTCGTAAGTGCAGGCTTCTGGTCAGGCGCAACCCCTTTCCTTGTGTCCTTCACCCACACCAAAAGTGAAGGATGCGGCAGCACACACTTCAGATTACTCCATGGAGCTCTTTTCACATACCATGCCTGGATTAATTAAAAATGGGGCCCATCATATACTGGAGCATTCCAAATGGGGGACATCAGACACTGGAGCAGCATTTACGGGGCCCATTATACACTGGAGCATTAGAAATTGGGCCCATTATATATGGAGCATTATTAGGGCCCATCATACACTGGAGCATCATCCATGAGGCCCATCATATACTGGAGCATTCCAGATTGGGGACATCAGACACTGAAGCAGCATTTACGGGGCCCATTATACACTGGAGCATGAGAAATGGGGCCCATTATATATGGAGCATTATTAGGGCCTATCATACACTGGAGCATCATCCATGAGGCCCATCATATACTGGAGCATTATAAATGGAGCAGATCAGACTCTGGAGCAGCATCTATGGGGCACATGATACATTGGAGCATGAGAAATGGGGCCCATTATATATGGAGCATTATTAGGGCCTATTATACACTGGAGTATCATCCATGAGGCCCATCATATACTGGAGCATTATGTGGAGCTCACCATATACTGTATGAAACATTATATGTGACCAATTATTCTGTATGGAGAAATATATGGGGCTCATTATTCTATATGGCGCACAATGTAGTGGCCATAATACTATATGGAGTAATATGCTGTCCTTTTTTTGAGCTATTGTACAATTTAAAATAGATCATTCATGTCATGTAAGCAATGAAGTATTTGTCATTGTACTATACCTATATTTCTGTGCCGTATCGGAGCATCATGAGTTGTGGTATGTGTTAAAGGGGCGCACTTACACTTTGGCCCAGGGCACCTGAAAACCTGGAGCCAGCCCTAACCCCCCACAACTTTAGCCTAATAACCCCCAGTTTTCAATGCGTAACTATTATTAGGAAGTAAATTAAGGTTGACAAGCTTCAGTAATAAGAATTGATGCTTTTGGCATTGAAATGGGCACTGTAGGTGTGTTTACTGTCCTCCACTCCCTGCCGACTTTGCTTCCCCATTGACTTGAATTGGGTTTCGTGTTTCAGTCTGCCTCCGACTTTTCCCTATAGTCGGCCGATTTCGTTTGACCCGACTTTTGCGAAAGTCGGGTTTCACGAAACCCGACTCGACCCTAAAAAAGGCAAAGTCGCTCATCTCTAGTGCTAACATCGTGGGCCAGACACCAGACCACATTTCTGAATCAAAATACTTTCTGCTGATAATGTGGGCCATACACCAGGCAACATTTCAGAATCTAGATTTTTTGTGCTTATAGTGTGGTCCAGCCAGGAGTCCACATTCCAGAATCTAAATGCCTTGTACTAATGGTGTGGTCTAGAGAACAGGCAACATTTCTGGATCTAAATCCTTTCTGCTAATAGCATGGGCCATACACCAGGTCACATTTCAGAATCTAAATTCTTTCTGTTAAGTGTGGGCCATACCTCAGGCTACATTTCATAATCTAAAATGTTTTTGCTAATAGTGTAGACCAGATGCCAGGACACATTTCAGAATCTATATTGTTTGTGCTAATAGTGTAGACCAGACACCAGGCCACATTTTAGAATCTAAATCCTTTCTGCTAATATTATGAGACATGCACCAGGCCACATTTCAGAATTTAATAGTTTGTGCTAATAGTGTGGGCTAGACACTAGGCCACATTTCAGAATCTAAATTGTTTGTGCTAATAGTGTAGACCAGACACCAGGCCACATTTCAGAATCTAAATCATTTCTGCTAATAGTGTTAGACATGCACCAGGCCACATTTCAGAATTTGAATAGTTTGTGCTGATAGTGTGAGCCAGAGGCCAGGCCACATTTCAGAATCTAAACCTTTCTGCTAATAGTGTGGTCCATACACCAGGCCACATTTCAGAATCTAAATCATTTGTGCTAGTAGTGTGGGCCAGAGACAAGGACACATTTCAGAATCTATATGGTTTGTGCTAATAGTGTAGGCCAGTGACCAGGCTGCATTTCTGAATCTAAATTGTTTGTGCTAATAGTGTTGGCTAGCCATCAGGCCACATTTCTGAATCTAAATCCTTTCTGCTAATAATGTGGTCCAGACACCAGGCTACATTACTGAATCTAAATCCTTTCTGCTAATAGTGTGGTCTAGACACCAGGCCACATTTCTAAATTTAAATCCTTTCTGTTAATAGTGTAGTCCAGACACCAACCCACATTTTTGAATATGAACCCTTTATACTGATATTGTGGTCCAGACACACTATCTCAGAAATTTAATACTGATTGTTAATTTAGTGACAGGTGACTGACAGGTCTGAGCCTAGGGTTCTGAAATAGCTGGTTAAAAGAGGAGAAGGGCAAAGAAAGGGTGGGAAAAAGCAAGGTCTTGGTGGTAGGGGGAATAGTTTTGGTGTTCATGGTGTACGTGGGTTAGGTGATAATGTGCCTGAAAGCTCTACTGAACAAACACTGTCTCATTCTATCTAAAGACAGCTGACAACATCTGTTACTGGACGGACTACTCGACTCCCTGTCTTTGGCAGCGGCACAGCGGTATGCCTTGTAGATGAAGGCCAGAAAGAGCATGTGCTCCAGTGGATGGCATGCACTGCATCAAATGGCCTCTCCTGCACTTCCTCCACCCTAACATCACACACAGTACAATCCTCAGAAGTGGCATCCCAATTTCCCTTGTTTCCTTCCATATCACAACAAATGACTGTGGGAAACCACAGATGGGCGAGTCTGCAGAGCTGTTCCACTTGTCCGTGGGTGGCGGGTGGGGACACAGGGAGCAAGCTTGAGTGTTACCCCGCCACCAACACACCATGGATTTGGACCTCATGGAAGCGCCTGACACATGATCACCTTCTTTCTGCACTATCTCCAACTTGATGCTTCTATTCTTAGGGTTAGAAATCATGCTTACTCCTGGGTTACCACTCTGTTAGACCCACGGTAGAAGAGTAAGTTTTGCCAGATGCTTCTTCCCCCTGGAAAGGTACACACGCATGCTGGAGTATTAAAAACGCTTGTAGACAAACTTAAGATAGCAGTGAGGCACACAGTCTGCATTTTAGTTATAGACTTTCAACCCCGAGAATGTTGAGTTGTCAATGCAAAACATTAAAAGCAGCAATGTATGTGGCAGAAGCAATTATTTGAATCATTTCACACATTTTTTAGACCAGCCCATGCACCAGCAGAACTGAGTACAAGTCTGACATGTTGTGAACAAATTGAAAGGATGGTGCAGGAGTATCCCAAGCTAAAAATCAATTATATCAGGGGGTTTGGACCCTTTGCAATTTTGTCTTCAAAGAGTGGCCAGAGAATGCCTGTTGCACCATGGAGGTTGTGTCATGCACGGCAGTCAGCATTCTCTCAGAACATGTCTTGACAGATAAGCGCATCTTACTGTCCCCTGTATGTGTAGATCATCTAATTTTTATTAAGATGAAGAAACTATGGATCTCCAAAGACTTTTGCACCCCAGTCACAGACTTCTGGGCAGATTAGGCGATGGTATACTTTTAGTGTGCTGCAATGATCTTGCATTATTGCAGTCTGTGACACCTTTGTTATGGCTTCTGTGCCTGCTTTTGCTACTGCTGCTGATGTTACAAACAATTTTTGGAAATGTGGAGACTCCAAGTTGGGTCTCTTTCTGGTTGGTTGCCTGTAATGGAAGGGATGGCAGAGGTACATTATACTATTTCTACTCTGGGGAAACTGATGCCCCAATATTTATTTTAAATGTTTGGACTTCATGTTGCATCTCATTCATGAGTGTTGGTATAGCAGTAGGGATCCCAGATTGGCAAACATGTACTTTCCGTCAACTACCTGTATTACTAACTTTAAATGTGTCTAACAATAGTAGTCTATGAAAGTGATGTTTGTGAAACATGAGTGTGGCTGAGCAGAAAATCAGTTTGAGCTGTTGCATGAGGTATCAGGTCTCCCAGAACAGCAGACTTACGCTAGTTCCTCACCCACCTTGTATTACTTGAAACTTCAATTCAAAGCTGTAAATGCTGGCCCAGACCCTGATGCTTCATGCATGGTCCATGCAAGACTTTCCCTGAAGACCAATCTATTACATTGTGCATTGTGCTTTTGGAAATAACCTAGGTGTAACCCAGTGTTAGGGTTGGTGAAACACACTAAATAAAAAATAATAATAAAGTGTGTTCGCAACCCGGGGTCCACTGTACAGAGATATAAAACTGCAGCTAATGTGAACAATGGTGAACTAAAGGCAGTGAAGGATCAACCTAAACGCACAGTGTTAACCGTCACACTGTGTGAACAGAACACAGAGTAGTAAGCTCTGTTACTCCACAAAGTGGTACAAAAACTAAGAGCACTCAGAGATTTATCCAGTTAAACATCACTAGAGATTAGTAGGTATGACGCTAGTGGGGGTCCCTATAGCTATCCCCCAGGAAGGCTCGGTTGGTGGTTGTGCTCGCTCTGACGCACGACAGTGCTAACTGTACATGTGACTTAGGACGCCAGGTGTCAAATGCTGAGCCAAGTGGGAGTTTTCTACCCTACATTGCCAACCTAGACACTCATTCGCCATACTAGATGCGGCACACGTGCACACAGAGTGGTAGCGTATCCACTCATACACAGATCACAAATGATACTAGCGCACAGTCATGTGCCATTGAGAGCCTTTTATATCTTAAGCTCTACTCCAGACAGACAGGACTTTGCCTGTGGACCCAGTGAAGCTGCCACATCACCAGAGCAGCTGACATCCGAGCACCAATGAGAAGGTGCCGCCCCATGGACATGTTCGGTAGGGTGAAATCTGGACTTAGGCTCCAGAGTACAATGCTGCACGTGTATACCAGTAGTCATCATAGGCTTAGCTGGAGAGGCAGTGGTAACTACACATGCAGCATGAGCCTGGGCAAGGAGCTGGGACTGGGGTCAATGCTGAGCAGTCATCCCAGTGGCTGAGCCTGAATGGGAGACCACAGCACCAGAAAAGGCCTGGGATCTATCCCATACAGTGGGAGAATTCCAATGCCTAACAACCGGTACCCTTTGAATAGGAACTACATCACTCAGATGGTTTATGAAAAAAGGGCAAACTTAGCAAGATGATCAAGGCTTAAGCTTAAAGTATCTTCAAGAAATTTTTTCTGTTAATCTGTCTGCAGCCGCATGTATTGCATTGTCGTTGTCATAAGCCAAATCATCATTCTCGCCTATTCCATTTCATACACATCCTCCTCTACTCCATTTCATTGTCAGTTCACATTTTCATTTTGCGTGTCAAAGAAACATGCGTACAATTGTTCAATTACATAGAAATTGTATTCTCATATGTCCAAATTCACCACAGTTGATGTCAGACCTCCTGGATTGTATTACCATTTGTGAAAGAATTGCATGCACTGAGGCTCAATTGAAGATAGTCTAATGTACTGAAAAGGCATCCCTGCCAGATTTGGACATAAAATGCAACATTGTTTAACCAAAATTTTGCATATTAAGTGCATCTTTTTTGATACAACATACTAGCCTTCTTTCTAAATTTGGCTGCATCTGGGTTGAATTTTCCATGCAGCACCGTGATCAGGATTGTGAGAAAAGGCAAAATTGTTGAACCTTATCCAACAAAACTTCTTTAAATTCCATAAATTATATTTTTCTTTTTTAAATTATCTTTTTTTTTCAAAATCGTTAAAAAAACTTTGGGGTCATTGGAAATGGCATATTAGTAGGAAAATCTGTGTTTCCAACTTGGTGTGGCTTTTGGACAGCAAATGGTTGCTGACCATATGTCTGATGAGAACCCTTTCCTCTCCCTGCAGTCAATTCTTCTCCCCTGTGTGTCACTTCTGATTGATAGCCAACCAACATATATGATCATATGACCACCAGGCGCACTCTGCAGAGTCAACACTTGCCCAAGTAATTATTCCATGCATTGAGAAAGTCAAAAAGGGAAAAATCACAAAATACCAAATTGGCTAAAATTTTCAAAATTGAATTAGTTGAATTTCATATGTAAGGCTTTCTGTCACAAAATTAACCATTTAAACATATCCTAGGAAGCTGCTGTAGCAGCAGCATCACAGATTACAATATATATGATATAATGGACCATATAGTTTATCTGCCAATTTAAAAGCTGATGCACATCAGCAAACAGAGTTTCACCACCTGAATAGCCAGGTTAAGTCCTACCTAGATTTCGACTTTCTGAAGCAGATACCCTGAGCTCCGATCATGTTGATTTCTGGGTCAACAAATTGGGCCAGTGGCAAGAAATGAACCAGTTTTCTTTGGGTGTACCATCATGTCTGGCCCAATGTCATAAAGGGCATTTAAACTGGCTGGTAGATTTTTCACACAAAAGCAGACTAGGCCATCTACTTTGTGCATGAAAAACCTAATATTTGTAAAAATGAATGAGTGTAGAGTTTCATTCACTGTTGGCTGATGCGAATGATTAAATCAGCTGTACTATCTGTATGCCTTCCTGCCTGTTGAATGTCTTCTATACTGTTCTGCTGCCACCAGGACTAATGGACCACACTCTGCTGGACATCTCCTCCCTTTCCATACGCAACATATACTGTAGTACTGCTGCTTCTGAACTGTCATTGTTGGCACTAAATTGTCAAGCTTTTTATGGTCTGCCCTGTCTTATCTGTCTGCCATGCTGCTCCTGCATCAGTCACTACACATCCACACACCTCCTCACTGACCACTGTGTTTCAGAGTGCTTCACTCAAATACTGATGCTTTGAAATATACTTTCAAGTTTCTGCACTCTGAAGAAACAGCACTGAAAATAGGACTAATTTTTTTAAAATGCTTGATGACAACAAGATAGAACTTCTATAGTGCTATGCCAGGTGCCCTTGCATGATGTCTCCTTATCCCCCCATGCAGGAACACCATCTTACTCCCCGCCCCAGCCTGCTGCTGCTCCTGCCTTCTCCCTGTTCTTTGCACACCGCACTGTGTCCCGGCGGCGTTCCTTGGGTGCATGTGCACGTGCTCCCCTATTCTTGAAGGGGTAGTGCATGTACAAATTAAATGCTCTCAGTAACAGCTGGGGGGCATTTAGTTTAATGTGTTGTCACCTGCAAGGTGTTTTCCAGCCTATTGGGAACTGCCTGATGAACCCCTACAGTTCAGTTAGGGGATTTTGTGTGCAACTATATGTTGTCTGGTTCCACATCCCTAATCTATAATAGTTTCCCATATCCCATGTTCTGTCCCTTTCGTCTAGTATAGTTGTCTCTGTATCCTGAAACTGCACCTGCGGTACCTGTCTGTCATCCTGGGAGCTGAGTACCCAGGCCCAAACTCTGATCCTGAAACTGCATCGGTGATTCCTGTCTGTCACCCTGGAAGCTGAGTACCCAGGTTCAAACCCTGATCCTGAAACTGCATTGAAGGCACCTGCCACTATCTCGAGACCAATGTGCCTGCATAGTCAGAATCTGTCCCAGTGGACGTCCTGTCCACGCCGTGTGAATCTCTTCCAGTGGTCGTCTTGTCCACATAGAGTGAACCCGTCCCAGTGGCCATCCTGTAGGCACAGTTTAAACCTGTCCCAGTGGCCAGTCTGTCTGCACATTGTGAACCTTTACCAAGGGCCATCCTGTATGCGTATGCACAGAATGAACCCATCCCAGTAGCCATCCTGTAGGCACAGTCTGAACCTGCCTCAAGTGGCCTTCTTACTCCATCTGAGAATCAGAAGTAATGTCTCTGCCCTTTGGCACAGCAGCTACTGCCGGACGTTGCCCTGGATTGGCACTTGGCAGCTACCTGGTAGCTGCTTAGTCATGCCCCTCCAGGGTAAGTCCTGTCTGTGGCACTAACCACATGTCACCTTGGAGCAAAACAACTTCTTCAAGTTCAAAACTGTGCCGTTGTTTTGTCTCCAGAAATAAGGGGATACATTTTGAACAGCTTAATAAAAAGCTTTTGTAATTGCCTAATAATTTTGTCATTAGCAAACCAATTGCAGATCTCAAGAAAGGAATAGTTTGTTTTACTTCTGGTTGAGAGACAATTACTACTTCACATATAAAACAGTACAGTACACCTGTTTTGTTTCCCTATTCATGGTATTATTTTTGGATGGCTTATTAAAAAGCTGTCACTTCTTCATTTAGCAAACTTCAAACATCTTTATACCCAAAAAGAGATAGTTGTTGCACCCAAACGTGTGAAAAAGCCATGGTATCTTCCATTTGCAGCACCTGTCTACAAACACAATGTATGCATCTGCCCCCAAAAGGGCTAAAATTTGGACTGTTTATATAATTTAGATAGCCTAAAAAGTCTGACACTGCTGTGTGTTGTGAAATGTGATTTTGGTTACCCCTCGCTGCCATCCGTTTTCCCATAGCCAGATAGAGGAAACTCATTTGAACAGACTGTTTGCATTGCAGAGCTCAAAACATGTTTAATTGACTCTAAGAAAAACTCACAGTGTTCTACACATATTTTCCTTGCAATTAGAGGCTTTTAATTATGAGATTTGCATGAATTTTTTCACCACAAATCTTTTTTTTTTTTTGGAGGGGCGGGTGGAATTTGAAGTCGATGAATTTCAAAAATGGAAATTATTAGAAAACATTTTCAAACCATTTTACTATTAATTCAATTTCAAGTAAGAGCATCACACACAGAAATATGGCGCACTTACACACTTTTGCATTCTGCAGTAACTCTGGACTTGTCTCCCATGGAGCACATATATGATGTCATTTATATGCAATTGCAAAGGAAGCTGCCAGCACTGGATCATGATGATTTGCAAGCCCAAAAATATTTAACATGGCAGAACAGTCCCCAGACAATCAATAGTTTCATTGACAGCGTGCCAAGGCGTATAAGTATGGGTATTTCTGTACTTGTCACTCATGCAAGATGCTCAATAAATCGAGATGTTTTGACATTTTTCTTTCAAGTTTAATCATCATTTACATATCACTACAATATCTATCATTTTAGGAGATTTTAATAATTACTGTGGAAAAAATATATAGGTTTGTATTTTGGTTACAGCATATTTGTGCACCTGCACTTTGATTTGATACTAAAGAGATAGAAGCCTTACTTTTATTTTATGTTTTAATCATGAGCTATGCCTGGTTTCCTCTCACTTTCCCAGTTGAGATAAGGCACGACTTGGCACATAGAGAGGTGAGACATAAGTTGTAGGGACCATCCATATAAAAGGTACAACTTGTTGTGGTTGGAAGGCTTTTGCACTTTTTGAACTAAAAATGTTAACTAAGGGACTTACGTTTTAGCGTGTGTGGCAGTAGAATCATTCATGTGTTAATTGGTTGCAGTATGCTGATGCATAGTCTATAAAATACCGCATGGAAATTCCTACAGTAAGTGAAGGCCCTTTTACATTTAGCGATGCACCAGCGATCCCGACCACGATACAACCCGGTCAGGATCGCTGGTGCATCGCTAAATGATTGCTAGTGAGCTGCCACACAGGCAGATCTCACAGCGATGCAGCAGCAATACAGCGGACGATACCTTTCAGACGCGGCGATGAAGTCGTCCTCCCGCCCGCCTCAACACGTTGCTCGTCGGCACCACAGGAAGCCCAGCAGGAAGCGCCCGACGAGAAATGGAGCCGGCCGATCTCGCGCGATCAGCGATGGACAGCGAGGGAGCCGGTCGAAGGTGAGTATCACACATAGCGATATCACTAGCGATATCGATATAACGTCACAAAATCGGTGATGTTATAGCGATATTGCTAGCGATATCGCTATGTGTAAAACCCCCTTTATTCTTATTTTATGTTTGCTTTTCTACTTATTGCTGCATTATATAATCAAGTGTTGTATAAATATTTAAAATAAGGCAAATATTTATCAATTGTATTCCAGCAGTACTGTTACAATGTATAGCAAATATAATTGTTAAAAAATAGTCTTACAAATGTTCCATAATAGAAAATAGTGATAATAAATGTAAAATTCATTATTTCATTTTCTTACAGTCACGGTATTGACTACAGATAGCAATATACAGTGCTGTGCTATACAAGTTTTCCTCTTACTTAGATGGGGTACATTTGCCGGGATTTTTATTCTTTCCTCCGGCATTTCTCATATGGCTGTTTGCACATTATGACATCATCCTAATAAATTCTCATGACAGTCATGAAATTCTCCAATAATCAGTGACATGGGATGATTTTCTACTGCTGACAAGCTCTTGTATTGAGTATGATAACAGTTACTTTGTCTTCATCCACTGTTGGAGTATAATATCAATCCGTTTGATGATCCAGCAAACGAAGCCCAACACTTCTGTATCAATCTTCATAGAGCACTGCCTGTTGTCTAACAAAAAGCCTGAAATGAGATCATTCAATCACTTTGCCATCTAAGCTTTTGCTACCACTGAAAGTGGTTTTAACTCCCTGTCAGTATTCTTTTCTCTCTTCTACACAATGAAACTAGTCATTCTAATTGCACCAGAAACTCATTTAACCCCTTTATTTCGTATTTCTCAGTTTTGCCCAAGTACACAAAGCAGCATGAGTAATTTGCAGAGCTAAAGGATTTATTCTTGTTTGTTGAAACGCTGCACATTTCAACAGTCTAAGGAAAAACTGTTGCAGCTTCTTACAAGTTGTAACAATTTGGTTACCTAGTAGACTTCAGTTTTCAAAAGCTCCAAAATCCTGACTAGCTTATTTTTCCTGCAATAACAATATTGGCATTTAATAATATATTCTAGCAAGGTAGAAATTTTCATTTTTTTCATGGTAACCCAGTAAGATCATTTCATATATAATTCTATACAAATCAGGTCCTTTTTTAACTCTTTCAATAAATTACCAATCACAACGTTTGGAAGAGCCTGAATAGTATCACTGCTCTTGTAATAAAGAATCCTACTTTATGTTGATGTTGAAATTTTCTTTGAAAAACTTTCTTTCCTCTAAACCAGGGGGGCAAACCTGTGTTGGGGTACTACATATGCAATATGATAGCATTCTGTATAGCCACAATAACAGGACACTATGTCCGAAACATTCAGAAGAAGAAAAAAGAGTGTCATCGTTAGAGAAAAGTTCCTTACTCAGTCAGTAGTGTAATGCAGCTAAGTAGCAGGGCCAGATGAAGGCGAGGGATTTGGTGATGACCTCCCTTGAATATTATTGCTCAACAAATAATTTTGAGGCAGCCACAGTTCCAAGTATAGAACTATGCTTTAATCACTCTGGATCAAAAATTTTGGCAGTTACCCAACGCATGCAGAGTCTTTTGATAAATACTGTAAAATGAACGCACTAGGTAGCATCTGATATTAGTTCTGTGCTTATCCTGGCTTTCCACAATTTGAGTTTTCCTTAATTTCTTTCTTTAAATGCTGTAGCTGGGAAGT
The DNA here is from genome assembly GCF_039654945.1 of Dendrobates tinctorius. Lineage (NCBI taxonomy): Eukaryota > Metazoa > Chordata > Amphibia > Anura > Dendrobatidae > Dendrobates > Dendrobates tinctorius. The sequence goes on from NW_027361672.1 coordinate 18,935,236, forward strand.
CCTTTCATCATCTCATTCAAATCAAAGCAAGCCGTGCAGCTGTGTAATTAACCCCTTCATGACCCAGCCTATTTTGACCTTAATGACATGGCCATTTTTTGCAATTCTGACCAGTGTCCCTTTATGAGGTAATAACTCTGGAACGCTTCAACGCATCCTAGCGATTCTGAGATTTTTTTTTCGTGACATATTGGGCTTCATGTTAGTGGTAAATTTAGATCGATATTTTTTGCGCTTATTTGTGAAAAAATCAGAAATTTGGCGAAAATTTTGAAAAATTCGCAATTTTCAAATTTTGAATTTTTATTCTGTTAAACTAGAGAGTTATGTGACACAAAATAGTTACTAAATAACATTTCCCACATGTCTACTTTACATCAGCACAATTTTGGAAGCAAAATATTTTTTTGTTAGGAAGTTATAAGGGTTAAAAGTTGACCAGTGATTTCTCATTTTTACAACAAAATTTACAAAACCATTTTTTTTAGGGACCACCTCACATTTGAAGTCACTTTGAGGGGTCTATATGGCAGAAAATACCCAAAAGTGACACCATTCTAAAAACTGCACCCCTCAAGCTACTCAAAACTACATTCAAGAAGATTATTAACCCATTAGGTGTTTCACAGGAACTAAAGCAACATGGAAGGAAAAAAGGACATTTTAATTTTTCCAACAAAAATTTTCTTTCAGCATCAATTTTTTCATTTTCACATGGGCAACAGGATAAAATGGATCCTAAAATTTGTTGGGCAATTTCCCCTGAGTACACCGATACCTTATATGTGGTCATAAACCACTGTTTGGGCGCACGGCAGGGCTCAGAAGGGAAGGAGCGCCATTTGACTTTTTGAATGGAAAATATGCTGGAATATTTAGCGCTTGCCATGTCGCGTTTGGAGAGTCGCTGTGTGCCTAAACACTGGAGCTCCCCCACAAGTGACCCCATTTTGGAAACTAGACCCCCCAAGGAACTTATCTAGATGCATAGTGATCACTTTGAACCCCCCAGGTGCTTCTCAAATTGACCCGTAAAAAAAAAAAAGTACTTTTTTTTCACAAAAATTATCTTTTAGCCTCAGTTTTTTCATTTTCACATGGGCAACAGGATAAAATGGATCCTAAAATTTGTTGGGCAATTTCTCCTGAGTACACCGATACCTCATATGTGGTCATAAACCACTGTTTGGGTGCACAGCAGGGCGCAGAAGGGAATGAGCGCCATTTGACTTTTTGAAATGAAAATTAGCTCCAATCGTTAGCGGACACCATGTCGTGTTTGGAGAGCCCCTGTGTGCCTAAACTTTGGAGCTCCCCCACAAATGACCCCATTTTGGAAACTAGACCCCCTAAGGAACTTATCTAGATGCATAGTGAGCACTTTGAACCCCCAGGTGATTCACAGAAGTTTATAATGCAGAGCAGTGAAAATAAAAAATCTTTTTTTTTCCTAAAAAAAATTTTTTTAGTTGGCAATTTTTTATTTTCACAAGGGTACTAGGATAAATTGGACACCAAAAGTTGTTGTCCAGTTTGTCCTGAGTACGCTGGTACCCCATATGTGGGGGGGAACCACTGTTTGGGCACACGTTGGGGCTCAGCAGGGAAGTAGTGACATTTTGAAATGCTGACTTTGATGGAATGGTCTGCGGGCGTCATGTTACATTTGCTGAGCCCCTGTTTGCCTAAACAGTAGAAACCCCCCACAAGTGACCCCATTTTGGAAACTAGACCCCCCAAGGAACTTATCTAGATATGTGGTGAGCACCTTGAACCCCCAAGTGCTTCACAGAAGTTTATAATGCAGAGCCGTGAAAATAAAAAATCATTTTTTTCCCTCAAAAAAATGAATTTTAGCACGCAATTTTTTTTTTCACAAGGGTAACAGGAGAAATTGGACCCCAAAAGTTGTTGTCTAGTTTGTCCTGAGTACGCTGATACCCCATATGTGGGGGATGACCACTGTATGGGCACACGTCAGGGCTCGGAAGGGAAGTAGTGACGTTTTGGTATGCAGACTTTGATGGAATGGTCTGCGGGCATCATGTTACATTTGCAGAGCCCTTGATGTACCTAAACTGTGGAAACCCCCCACAAGTGACCCCATTTTGGAAACTAGACCCCCCAAGGAACTTATCTAGATGTGTGGTGAGCACCTTGAACCCCGAAGTGCTTCACAGAAGATTGTAACGCAGAGCCATGAAAATAAAAAATCTTTTTTTTCCTCAAAAAATGAATTTTTAGCTCGCAATTTTTTATTTTCACAAGGGTAACAGGAGAAATTGGACCCCAAAAGTTGTTGTCCAGTTTGTCCTGAGTATGCTGGTACCCCATATGTGGGGAGGGACCATTGTTTGGGTACACGTCGGGGCTCGGAAGGGAAGTAGTGACGTTTTGAAATACCGACTTGATCGAATGGTCTGCGGGCATCATGTTACGTTTGCAGAGCCTCTGATGTGCCTAAACAGTGGAAACCCACAAGTGACCCCATTTTGAAAACTAGACCACCAAGGAACTTATCTAGATGTGTGGTGAGCAGCACTTTGAACCCCCAAGTGCTTCACAGAAGTTTATAACGCAGAACAGTGAAAATAAAAAATCTTTTTTTTCCTCAAAAAATGATTTTTTAGCCCGCAATTTTTTATTTTCACAAGGGTAACAGGAGAAATTGGACCCCAAAAGTTGTTGTCCAGTTTGTCCTGAGTACGCTGGTACCCCATATGTGGGGGGGAAACATTGTTTGGGCACACGTCAAGGCTCGGAATGGAAGTAGTGACGTTTTGAAATAAAGACTTTTATGGAATAGTCTGCGGTCGTCATTACGTTTGCAGAGCCCCTGATGTGCCTAAACAGTGGAAACCCCCCACAAGTGACCCCATTTTGGAAACTATACCTTCCACGGAACGTATGTAAGATGTGTTGTGAGCACTTTGAACCCCCAAGTGCTTCACAGAAGTTTATAATGCAGAGACATGAAAATGAAAAAATCATTTTTTTCCACAAAAATAATTTTTAACCCCCAATTTTTTAATTTCCCAAGGGTAACACGAGAAATTTGTCCCCAAAAGTTGTTGTGCAATTTTTCCTGAGTACGCTGATACCTCATATGTTGGGGTAAACCACTGTTTGGGCACACGTCAGGGCTTGGAAGGGAGGGAGCACCGTTTGACTTTTTGAACGCAAAATTGGCTGGAATCAATGGTTGCACCATGTCGCGTTTGGCGACCCCCTGATATGCCTAAACAGTGGAAACCCCTCAATTCCAACTCCAACCCTAACCCCAACACACCCATAACCACAGCCCTAACCCTATCACATCCCTAACCACAAGCCTAACCCTAATTCCAACGCTAACCCTAATTCCAACCCTAACCCTAATTCTAACCCTAATTCCAACCCTAACCCTAATTCCAACCCTAATTCAACCCTAACCCTCTTTCCAACCCTAACCCTCTTTCCAACCCTAACCCTCTTTCCAATCCTAACCCTAACCCTCTTTCCAACCCTAACCCTCTTTCCAACCCTAACCCTCTTTCCAACCCTAACCCTCTTTCCAACCCTAACCCTCTTTCCAACCCTAACCCTCTTTCCAACCCTAACCCTCTTTTCAACCCTAACCCTCTTTTCAACCCTAACCCTAACCCTCTTTTCAACCCTAACCCTCTTTTCAACCCTAACCCTAACCCTAATGGAAAAATAAAAATAAAAATATTTTCTTTATTTTATTAGTTGTGCCTACCTATGGGGGTAATAATCGGGGGGTTTATTTACTTTTTCTTTCATTTTGATCACTGTGAGAGTGATCAAAATGAAAGAATGGAATCTGCAGCCGGCAGATTCGGGCGGGCGCACTGCGCATGCGCCCGCCATTTTCTAAGATGGCGGCGCCCATGAACCGGACCCGCCGGACACCAGGTGCGACAGGGGGACTTAGAAGGTGCCGGGGGAGGTGATAGGGGGTGAGGGGGTTATCGGAATCTGGCGGGGAGCAGAGGGAATGGGAGGGGGGCAGATGATGACAGCGGCGGCAGATCGCCGCTGTCATTCAGTTGCGGGGGGGGCGATCACCGGTGGGGGGTGGAATCGGTGTCTCCAGCCATGTCCGATGCTACAGCAGCATCGGCCATGGCTGGATTGTAATATTTCATCATTTTTCATTGATGAAATATTACTATCGCTCTGATTGGCTGTTTCACTTTTAACAGCCAATCAGAGCGATCGTAGCCACGTGGGGGCGAAGCCACGCCCCCTGTGGCGAAGAACAAAGCCCCCTGTATCTGCGGGTTGGGTGACCTTTCAGTGACCTAGGTCACCCGACCCGCAGGGGGGTTTAAAGTCATGACGCCACATAGGCGTCATGGGTTGTTCTGGCACGACTTTTCATGACGCCTACGTGGCGTCAAAGGTCGTGAAGGGGTTAATCACTCTGGATCAAAAATTTTGGCAGTTACACAATGTATGCAGAGTCTTTTGATAAATACTGTAAAATGAACACACTAGGTAGCATCTGATATTAGTTCTGTGCTTATCCTGGCTTTCCACAATTTGAGTTTTCCTTAATTTCCTTCTTTAAATGCTGTAGCTGGGAAGTCCTTTCATCATCTCATTCAAATCAAAGCAAGCCGTGCAGCTGTGTAATTAAAGCAAACCCGTCACCAGGTTTGGCCCAAACGAGTTACGGCCACCGCCTTTCAGGGCTTATCTACAGCAGTCTATAATGGTGTAGATAAGCGCCTCATCCGACCTGCAAGAGAAGATAAATAACTTTCATTATACTCACCCGGGTGACTGTCCGGTCCGATGGGTGTCACAGGTATTTATCTGGCGCCTCCCATTTTCTTGCGATGCCACTCTCCTGCTTGTTTCATGGCTCTCTGGTATTGAACTCCTGTGCAGGCGTACTTATCTGCCCTGTTGAGGACAGAGGAAAGTACTGCAGTGCTCAGGCGCTGGGCCTCTCTGACCTTTCCCAGTGCCTGCACACTGCAGTACTTTGCTCTGCCCACAACATGGCATAACGTATGCCTGCACAGAAGTGCAATGCCGGGGAGCCTTGAAGCAAGCAGGAGGGCGGCATCACAAGAAGATGGGAGGCGCTGGACCAAGACCTGTGACACCCATCGGACCGGACAGCCGCCCTAGTGAGTATCATAAAAGTTATTTTTCTTCTCTTGATGGTCGGATTGGAGGCTTATCTACGGCATTATATAATGCCGTAGATAAGCCCTGAAAAGCGGTGGATGTAACTCGTATCGGGCAAACCTGGTGACAGATTCCATTTAAATAAATATTAGTTCCTCCTTTTTGGCTAAACAACAATACACCTACCATAACACTTGTTGCTTGTTTTATTATCTAGTCCATCAGATGCAGCTTAATCTCTACTTATTATTTAACTGCATGTGAACTATATCTATACCACAGATATATTCCCAACCAGTGCTGTGGTAGGAAAACCTAGCATAATTGGACTTTATTTCCCCAAAATTGCACAGCAAAGCAAAGTGCACATCTGATGTGTCATTGCAGGGGCTATATTGACAGCTTCCACCAACATTCCTACCGGGGTACTTCACCCTGTTGCTATTATCACCATAGACAATACTCACCTTTCAAAGTGTATTTGCCAGTAGATGTACCTAGTCTCAGATAAAAGTAATAGGACCAACCAATATTCCTATAACCAAAGAATATCTGGCTGAAGAAGAGAGATGTACCTAAGTATCACAAGATAAGCCAAATGAAAAATGATGCTACAAAATATCTCACAAATATATCAACTTTATTAAATAGAAAATATCACAATGGATTTTGTTAAAAAAACCTAAGTTGCTCAATGGATGGCTAACAACAAACTGGAGTATAGCTTGAAATAGCTGCTGCTGGTGTCGTCAATCCTCACTCAGGCATGCTGGACTATGCTGGGAATTCAAAAAAATTCACAAGAATAGCAGATATAAACTCCTAATGTTAAAATTGCAAGTAGAAAAAGTCATGGAATTTTGAAAATCACATCTCATTAGACATGTACAAATAATGAAGAATGGAAACTAAAGCATAAGTGTCACTCTCAGAAACACATGCAATTACACACTTTGGCTCCTATCAAAGAGTTTATTAATCTGAGAAATGTTATGTCACACAGAATGCATTTGGGCAAGCAAATCATCAAGATCTACTGCTGGCATCTACCTTTGCATTAGCTTAACAATGACATCCCAGATGTGTACTATGGGAGATAAGTCTGGAGATGCTGCAGGCTATGGTAGCATGTTTAGGCCCCTTAGGCTGCACTCAGAAGCTGGATATTTGGCTCATAGCCTAAATTCTTGCAAGCACCTTCTTATAGTTTGTGTAAAAAATGTATGATGCCTTAGGCTTGGTATGCACCATTTTTCAAATCTTTCAAAGCTAATTGGTCAAAACTATGATGATATCTTCACAAATATCAAATCAGTTTTACTATTGGGATTTTGGTGTGTGGTGGAATAATGAAAGGTATCTGGACCCCTCTAGTATTCAATCCAGAGAAACTAATATTTAAACTCAAACAGCTTTCTGTATTTTTATGTGTGTTTCTGATACTTAACAAATGGATCAGTAAGTTGTATCTATATAGACTTTCCCAATAAAGTTTTTCTATTAATATACTCTACTGTGGCTTAATTTGTTTGTCAATTCTTCCTCTGCATCTCTAAAGGGCATGTCACACTAAGAGATATTGCTAGCAATATCACTATAACTAGTGACGTTATAGCGATATTGCTAGCGATATCGCTGTGTCTGATACTTACCTACGACCGCCTCCCCCCGCTGGTTATCGCTGATCGCGCGAGAACGTCCAGGACTGTTTCTCGTCGTCAGCTTCCTGCGGCGCTTCCTGCTGTGACGACGAGTGACGCGTCGAGCCGGGCGGGAGGACGCAGGATCGCCAGGTGTGACAGGTAAGTACCGACCCCCGTCCCCAGCGATGTCGCTAGTGAGATCTGCCTGTGTGGCAGCTCACTAGCGACCACTTAGCGATGCACCAGCGATCCTGACCGCGTCATATCGCTGGTCGGGATCGCTGGTACATCGCTAAGTGTGACAGTACCCTAATAGTGTCCTTTGGTTTTGGGCCTGTAGCATGACCATGTGGGTGAGGTAAGGCAAATGTGTGATTACATGCTCACAGGACCCTGGAATAATCCACACAACATGGTATCTGGGGCTATCTCTTTCAACCACCACGTGTTCAAATCCACAGCTCAAAAACTATAACTAGGGATCACAAGAATTTGACAAAGAGGCCAACTTAAAGAAATTGTGCAGAATAGTTCCTTTTTTTTCTAAATTATACATTATTCATGGAAAAGTTAGATAACGGAGATTAGACCTACCGGTAATGTTATTTCCAGGAGTCCATCCTGACAGCACCATGGGGTTGTCCTTCCTTCATCCTTATAGGGACAGGAAATGCACGAGAGGTTAAAAGGTCCCCTCCCACTCCCACACTCCAGTGATTTCCCAAGTACCACACCAGTATGGATGCAATTATTATTTATTTAGATTTTAGTACAAGCATATTATTACCAATACAAATCATCGGGAGGGAACTACCAGTGCTGTCAGGATGGACTCCTGGAAATAACATTACCGGTAGGTCTAATCTCCGTTTTCCAGGACGTCCTATCCTGACAGCACCATGGGGAATACCAAAGTAGGAATTCGTTTAGGGTGGGACTACTGCTTGTAGCACTTTACGACCGGAGGTCGTTCTGCTAGCTGCTAGCGTGTCGAATTTATAGTGTCTACCGAAAGTGTTCAGTGTAGACCAAGTGGCGGCCCCGCATATTTGCTCTACTGAGGCTCCCGCCCTTTCTGCCCATGAAGTCGCCACCGCCCCAGTGGAATGAGCTCTAAGCTCCTCTGGTATCGGCAATCCCTCGGCCTCGTATGCTGAGGAGATAATTGACTTATCCGCCCTTCCAGGGTGCGAGTAGATGCGCCTTTATCTTTATTTCTACCCTGTATTGGACAAATAATTTATGTCCTGTAGCCACTCCTGAGTGGCCTCTAAGTAGCGTGTGACGTCCAATGAGTAAAAGAATCTTTCTTTATCGTTTCCCGGGATGGGCAGAATGAGGGTAAGACTATCTCCTGGTCTAAATGTTTTTGGGGAGATACTACCCAAGGGAGGAATCCTGGGTTCAGTTTTAGTATTATGCAGTTATCCTTTGAATGTAGGAGTTCTGGACTGACACAGCCTGGATCTCACCCAGCCGTTTGGCTGAGGTGATGGCTACCCAAAGGATGTGTTTTTTTTTTTTTTTTTTTGTAAGCTTGTGACATCAATCTCTGATACTGGCTCATATGGTGGTCTGCATAGAGCGTTAAATAACTGATTTAGGTCTCACGGGAACTGTTTTTCCTTAACGTGGCTCTCAATCTCTGGATGGCCTTTGTAAAACATGTTATCCACGGATGAGAGGCCACGGCGAAATCAAAGAAAGTACTCCAAGCTGCTATCTGAACTTTCAATGTGCTTGAACTCAGACCTTATTAAGTCCTGCCTGGAGGAAGTCAAGGATTCGAGGGATATATGAGCAAGACGGGTCTATGGGAATACTACCACCTTCTGGGCAGAACTTCCCCAAGATTTTGCAATAGATTGCACTCGGTAACCGGCTTACAGCTGGTCTGCATCTTTGAGATCAATTGGTAGGAGAGGTCTCTGGATCTTAGGATCAGTCCCTCAGGATCCATGCTGCCAACTGTAGGGTCACCGGATCTGGGTGCAGAACTGGGCACTGGGAAAGTAAATCCTCTGGCGTTGGTAGATGGGCAGCCCTTCCTGAGCCATCTTCTTTAGAAGGGGGAACCAACTTCGCCCGGGCCCGAAGAGTACCACTAGCATCACCCGCCTTCTTCCTGGATCTTCCTGAAGACTCTCGGTATTATAGCAATCGGGGGAAACCCGTATAGCAGTCCCCCACTCAATATCTGATTCAATTCATCGACCCCTTTGGATGGTCCGCTGGATTGAGGGAGAAGAATCTCTGTAGCCTGGTGTTCTTCCTTGACACAAAGAGGTCTAGCTGAGGGGTCCACTCGGTGGCTCGGACTTCTTGTCCTGTTCAAATAGTCGGCTATGTTGTTCCTGGTGCCTTGCGGGTGTACTGCTCATATTTAGCGAACATTGTTCTCTGCCCCGGTGAAGATGTGAGCCGCCAGGTTCTGAAGCTTTCCCCCTGGTGGCGTAGGAAAGACACTGTGGTTACGATGTTTGACCTGGCTTACCTAAGTTGGCCCTGTAGACTCGACCGGCTTTGTTTTAGTGTCTCCCAAACTGCTCCTAGTTTGAGGACTGTGAACTGATGCTTCTGGGCCATGTCCCTTAAGGTACCTTCCTTTCCGATGGGCCCCACATCCTTTCCTACTGGCGTCCGTGACGATAGTCCCACATGGTGATAGGATCCGAGGCACCCCCAGGCTGATGGTTCTTGTGACTGGTCCCCCACTTTGGAGATGATTTTAGGCCTGAGGACGGCCGAGTGTCTTTGTCCAGAGAGGTCTGCTGTCTTTCCCACTTTGGCCCGATTTCCCTTTGTAGTCTTCTCGTCCCATTACGCAGGGTATGTATGCTTGTCAGGGTACCCAATACCTTCATTGCGGTTCTTATGGATATTCAATCTCGTCATAGCTGACAAACTTTTTTTTTTTCTTCTTCTTCTTCTTCTTCTTTCCGGTAAACAAGATTCCTCTCTTGGAACCTAACATGATTCCCAGGAATTCTTTCCCCTCCCGGGGTACCAGGTTGCAGGTCTGACTTGTCTTGTTCAGGATTCATCTAGAATCTCAAGCGTGGCGATTACCAAGTCGAGTTGTCTTTTAACTCTGATGCTGACTAGATATTACAAGGAAGCCATTCAGGTATGGCCCGATGATTATGCCACTTGTCTTAAGTGTGCCACGATCTTGGCGACCAGCTTCATGAAAAACCCGGGTGCTGAAGCTAGGCCAAAAGAACGAGCCTGAAATTGAAAATGATAGTACCCGCTTATTTTAGTGCGAATCGCAGGAACTTCTGAGAGTGAGGGTGGATGGGAACCTGATAGTATGCACTCTTTAGATCTATTGTGCACATTGTGGTGTTCTGATCTATCAGAGGGATGGTGGTTTTTAGGGACTCCAACCGGAATCTTCTGTATCGGACCCACTGGTTAAGTGGTTTTTAAATTTATAATGGTCCGACTCTCCCCCAAAGGGTTGTGAAGAGTTGAATAGAGGCCTTGACCTCTCTCAGTACTTGGGACCAGAACCACTACTTCTGACCCTAGCAGATCTCTACGTCTGCCCATATAGGGTCTATAAGGGTTTTGGACCGGGATTGAAACTACAAACCGTGCTGGGGGGGGCTTTGTGAATTCAAGGGTATAGCCCTGGGAAACTGTATTCAGGATCCACTGATTCTGGGACATAAGCCCCCATGCCTCTGAGAAGTTTTTGGGGTGATCCCCTACGGATATCGAGCTGATCTTTTCCCTCTATCCTGGGAGCCTGAGGAGAACATTCGTGCTCCCTTCTCATTGCGGCCTTTGAGCATTGTGAGGCACAGGGGGGAGGGGGCCCTAGGGGGGGGGTAATGTTAAGCGTTGGGTTCCTGACTCTGCACAGCAGGAATCCCCCTCCCTGCCGTAGTGGAGTCTGCTCAGCAAGGACATTGTTCTCAGCATCCTGCTCCGTCTGCTACTGTTGGCCTGGTAAATACTATCTAGTGGATTGGAAGGGTCATGGCCCAGAGGATAGGGCCTCTGAAGGGAAAATATCCTTTTGATGTCCCTGGCCTTCCAGTATTTTATCTAAGTCCAGCCTGAATACCCCTCCGACTGAGACGGTATGGCACGTAACTTATTTTTCGACTGGTAATTCCTTGACCAGGTCTTCATCCCTATGGCTTGGCGAGCCAAATGGATAAAGAATTATTCCTGGCCGCGAAACGCACTGATTCGGCTGAAGCGTCCACCAGAAGTCCAGTTTGTAATTCTCAACAGGGGAAGGCTTTCTAAGATATTACGTCTAGGGGTTTTCCCCTTGATCGGTACTCTGACTGGTCGATCCATAGATGCATGTATCTGACGACCGATGTGACTAGAAGAATCTTCAAAGGGAATTGAAAACTTCCGTGACACCTGGCCACTAGAGGTGTCGATCTTAGGAACTTCCTCCCGAGTGTTAACCTGGTTAAAGGGTAGTTGAAGCCCAAGGACTTGAGGAACGATGAACCGCTCCTCAGTGTCCCCCCATTCCTCTAGAATCCTTGTACGGATATGGTCTTTAACTGGTGGATGATTGAGGAGGTAGCAGACCTGAGGCGGAAGCCTGGACCTCCCCTCTGACCATTGTGTGCGTCTCAGCGGGGGAAAAGAGGCTTGTTTGCCTCTGACGAACCTGAGGGTGCACCCTTCGCATAGGGGTTTAAAGGTACGCCTGTCGATTCGCCCCTGGTCTGCCCAGCCTCGCGCTGCCTAGCGGCTGACACATGAGGAGAGCAGTTACGCTTCGCCTAGAAGGGCCGCCTGGTCGGCCCCCTGGTAGTTTGCCAACACAGATGGCGTTTATTGGATCTGGCGGCTTTCCTGGAGGTTGATGCTGCAGGAGTCCGTGCCCTCTTTTTCTATCATAAAGCACGGGAGCTTTTTGGTTAAAGCTCCTGTCTTACATATGTCATGTCCATCGTGCCCATTACTTACAGACATTGGTGGTTCAGCGTGATCGCTGCTTCCACAGCGTCTTTCCTGGCGGTGTACGGTAGTCTGTATGGCTGACCCCCCGCCACTCTGTCCTACCTTGCCTTTTTTTTAACCTCTCGTGCATTTCCTGTCCCTATAAGGATGAAGGAAGGACAACCCCATGGTGCTGTCAGGATAGGACGTCCTGGAAATAACTATTTACAAAAATTGTTATTAGACATGCATCTAGAGCTTTTGCAAATGCTGACATATAGTAGTAACTATTATTTTTATTTTTGGAGTGTAGGCCATATTTCAAAGTTTAACAGTATTAATACTGAAGACATATTATATGGTTGTGAACTTTTGATCCTTTGGAACTTTTACTACTTTGCAAAAATTTTATTTTTAATGTGGCGTTAAAAATCTAAATCTTATAAAAAATATTTTTTTTTAACCCCCAAGCACCTACAAATTCTAGGAAGAAAGGAATGAAAAACATTCAGAACAGAAAGATTTGGCATTCTCTGCTTTATTTCTCTATCATTGAATAATTTCCACCAGTGACTCAAGTGTGTGTCAAACCTTTACTGAAAAGATTCAAAAAGAAAATAAATGTATTGCTATATAGTTATATAAATCACAGCTTGTAAAGTGACAGGTCTTAAAGTGGAAGTATTGATCATATAGTAGGTCAAGTGGCTACTGCCCTTGATGAGGCTGAAGATCATGGATGATATGTGTTGAGCTTACCAGGTGGACCTCTCCTTTGCTCTGATTACTATCTAGTCTGTGTCATCATCGTTGCTGATTGCATTGTGATTAGTGTCTTATTCACTGCATATCTCTCTTCCTTAGACCAAAAAGTGGACACAAAGTGTCCTGAACACACCACTCACAAAGAGAGATATATCATAAATAAAAAATAAATTTTATTAAGTAAATTCATATCATAGATAAATAGACAAACAAAATACAAGTAAGAGGAAGGAATGTATACCCAAGTGAAATACACACAAAAACAGGAATAAAGGAATGGATACAGGTAATGGTAAAGTGCAAAAATATATCAGCATATAAGAATATATCTACCTAGACTCATAGTGGTCTGTAAAGTGCAAAGTGCCATATAGAGGAAAAAATCCCCATGACTCCAGGAATTCTGTGAACAGGCGATTAAATGGGTATGTGCTCATGTTATATGTGATTACCAGCACGGGGATTTTTTCCTCTCTATGGCACGTTGCACTTTACATTTGCATTTTGTATTTGTGTGTATTTCACTTGGGTATACATTCCTTCCTCTTACTTGTATTTTGTTTGTCTATTTATCTATGATATGAATTTACTTAATAAAATTTATTTTTTATTTATGATATATCTCTCTTTGTGAGTGGTGTGTTCAGGATACTTTGTATCCACTTTTTGGTCTTTGTATTTCACATGCCCCTGTACTTTATGCATGCTGGGAAGTCCTTTATGGTGAAGGTTCCCCTACCGCATTAGTATGTTTTTGGACATTTTTGTGGTTATAACTCTCTTCCTTACCTAACCACCATATTTATCTTATATATCAATTTGTTATGTACAAAATTTAGCGTACTTTTTATACTATTATGTTTATAATTTATAATCTTTATATAGTGTTTTTTGTATAATTATTTTTATATATTTGTGTTATATCAAACTTTCTAGGAAATGATAATTGTTCAACAGGATAAATAAATAAAAATATTGCTTCTTTTTCGACAGTGGGTTATTTAGTTGAATAAATTCCTATAATTAAACAATTCAATAATAAATACGGGAAACAGAACTCTAATACTTTTCAGAACATTTTAAAAGATACAGTTTCTTTAAGTAATTATACAGTAAAAAATTGTCTAGAATGCTAATTTTTGCTTGCAGCTATCTTACATAGTCATCTTTATAAAAGACTCCTGCCCAGAGACTCAAGTAATCTGTCAGACTCTAACCTCTACAACATGGGCAAGACCAAAGAGCTTTCTAAGGATGTTAGGGACAAGATCATAGACCTGCACAAAGCTGGAATGGGCTACAAAACTATATGTAAGATGCTGGGTGAGGAGTCAAACTGTTGATGCAATAGTAAGAAAATGTAAGAAATACAAAATGACTGTCAATCGACATCGATCTAGGGCACCATGCAAAAATCTCACCTCATGGGATATCCTTGATCGTGAGGAAGGTGAGATTAGCCTACAATTACACAGGGAACTTGTTAATGATTTCAAGGCAGTTGGGATCACAGTCACCAAGAACACTATTGGTAACACATTATGTTGTAAAGGTTTAAAATCCTGCAGTGCCCGCAAGGTCCCCTGTTATGATTGAGTCACCGTAGGAGGAAAAAACAGAAATGCTAGCTAAGTCCAGAAAACCAGAGAGGTTGGCAGCTATCGGATTGCAGACCCCTGAACCTATCAACACAACTAGCAGTAGCCGTGGGGGGTTCCTACGATGCCCTAGACCCCTCGATCACAGCCAGAGAATTAAATAGGCCTAAAGAAAGAAAGGGGAAATCAAAACTGCCCCAGAGCAGATCCCAAAGCAATAGGCAGCCCCCAACACATAATGACGGTGAAGCAAGATGAAAACACTAACACAGACAGAAAGATAGACTGAGCAAAGACGGGGCCCAAGCTAACTAGATAGGAAAGGACAGGAAGGCTGCTGTCTGCAATCCGTGAAAAACCCTATGAAAATAAGAGCCAACAGACTGACAGTGAAAAAGGCCCTGAAGACGCTAGGCTTCAAAAAAGCTATGTCAGTACTCAGGAATATTCTGAAGACAGAGCAACTGGCAAAAGGAGATTCAGCTCACCCCAGCAGGGAATGGCAGAATCCAGAAAAGCAAGAAAAACAAAAACAAAACACAAATGCTAACAGGCAAAGCAGAAAACTTAGCTTTAGAGGAGCAGGAATCAGACTGGGGTCCTAGAAGTCCACAGAGAAATCACCCGCAGGGCAGAAGGGCGTCGGCAGCCTTATGTACAGTCCGTGACTCCACTCAGCCAGTCATCCTCATTAGGCTCAGGTGCCTGATAATCAGGCTCATTACCTTCCTTTACCAGAATAGGGAGTTCACCAGACCTCAGTGACGAAGGGGAAAATGAACTCACAACAGTCCCCTTGCTCAAGAAGGCATATGTTCAGGCCCATCTGAAGTTTGCCAGTAAACACCTGGATGATTGTGTGAATGATTGGGATAAGGTGCTGGGGTCAGATGAGACAAAAAAGTGAGGTCTTTGGAATTAACTCACTGTGTTTGGAGGAAGAGAAATGTTGCCTATGACCCAAAGAACACCATCCCCACTGTCAAGCATAGAGGTGGAAACATTTTGTTTTGGGGGTGTTTCTTTGCTAAGGGCACAGGACTACTTCACTGTATCAATGGGAGAATGGATTGAGCCATGTACTGTAAAATCCTGAGTGACAACCTCCTTCAGGACATTAAAAATGGGTCGTGGCTGGGTCTTCCAGCAAGACAATGACCCAAAACATACAGCCAAGGCAACAAAAGAAGCACATTAAGGTCATGAAGTGGCCTAGCCAGTCCCCAGACCTTAATCCAATAGAAAACTTATGGAATTGAAGATCCGAGTTCCCAAGCAACAGCCTCAAAATCTTAATGATTTAGAGATGATCTGCAAAGAGGAGTGGACCAAAATTCCTCCTGACGTGTGCGCAAACCTCATCATCAACTACAAAAAACGTCTGACTGCTGTGCTTGCCAACAAGACTTTTACCACCAAGTATTAAGTCTTGTTTGCCAGAGGGATCAAATACTTAGTTCTCACTGCAAAATGAAAATAAATTTATATAATTTATAGTATGTGATTTTCTGGATTTTATTTTTGATATTCTATCTCTCAATGTTAAAATTAACCTACCCTTAAAATTATAGAATGTTCATGTCTTTGTCAGTGGGAAAACTTACAAAATCAACTAGGGATCAAATACTTATTTCCCCCACTGTATGTATTCTTATGTTATTAATAGAAGAGCAGTTTGTTAATGATTACAGAACAAAATAATGTTGTTGTTTTTATATAGTAGAGCAAAGTATAGTGGGGGCGAAGTCAAAGTTATTTTTTCGCAGACATAACATTTCCATAAATATTCTGCAGCTTTTTTTTGCTAAATGTAACACTCCTAATGAAACATGTAAAATGATTGGCCTCTTTAGCAAATTTGGTCACCATATAATTTTTATTTTTTTATTCTCAGCATTACATATAGGAATTATAAACTCTATTTATTAGAATTATCATCAATACTAGAATTGCTTGTATTTGTAAAACATAAAATCAATCACATTTGTTCACTTTTATGAAAACACATGTAATAAAGACACATTGTAATAACACAACTCAAATATAATGCCTCTGCAAATTAATAAAACAATTGTGAACATGTGCTTTTCCAAATCTATCAGAATTACTACAGCTAAAACAAAATACTTTCCGACATTGCTACTGAAAATCTAACATAGAGTTTTTCCAATGTCACCAATTTTCTTCAATCACCCAAATACCACCAATTCAATTAAGCTCATAAACTTCCTACCCATAGTTCTCCAGGATAAGCAGCTCCATTTAAAAGTGAATGCGGACGAGCTTGTGCTGTCCATGTGAAATATTGTTCAATCAACAGCCAAAGTTTTACTTGTCAGTTTTGATATATCCGATAATAGCTGTAGGTTGTTTTGCAATGTCCAATGTTCTGTGAAGATGGGCTTTTCATATTCTTTATTGTTTTTTTCTGACAAAATGTTGCCTGGATTTTTGCAGTTTTGTGAAATGAAACAACAGTAAAAACAATATATAATTTAACCCTCATAGACCTAACTGGACAGTGGATAAGTATCTTTTAGAGGCTAGCTGTTAGTTTTGTCCTGGCTGGATGCATTGGCTATGTCCTTTGCATGTACAGTGAAAGGAAATATATATTGCTAGTGCGCACAATTAGCAAATAAGCGGAAGGTAATTAATTAAAAAGGTTGACGTGAGAAAAAAAAATATTCACACTCATGTCATTTTTCTCTTTTGCATTTTTCTTGTTCTTTCTGCAGGTATATTTATTTATGTTGCCGTTATAGAACTAGCATATGAAACAGTGTTGTATAGAGATTGTAATGCACATTAGATCAAAATTCCATGCAAATATAAACTTTGGTGGGAGTAGAGTCCAATAACTACATGATGTATAAGGCAAAAGCACTTATGTAACAGTATTTCCTGTCCACTTTATTCCAGTGGGTGGTGAAAACAGCGGTGGAGGTAGAATAACATCAGTGCAGGGCAGTGGGCTTGTAAGGGGTATGCTATATTCATGCTATTCTCCTTCGTTACTTTCTCGTCCGGGTACCGTATGTTATAAGTACATTTATATGTATTCTTGTATAATGGTATCTTTTAGTACTACTACAGTATGTGTATCACCGTTTTGCTAAATGTTTATTTAACATTATATACCTTTGTGTTGCTATGCTTCGGGTAAGTGCAGTTACAAGATTGGCCACTAGATGGGGGCATTTTAGTATACAGAGCTTTCAGCAGGAATGTAATATAGGAAATGGATAACTATAGGAGGGGCTGCAGTGTATTAAGTAAGTGCAGATGGGGAGATAGAGGGAGAAGGGCCTGGACACACCAAATCATCCACAAGGGTTATAGGCCCAGGATGCTGCAGCAGTCACATAACGTTAAGGAAGCAGTGAAGCCCAGCCACTCAGAGTCCTTAGGATAGAAGAGCAGTATTAAGCATCAGTGTTGCAGCAGTTTGGAGAAGGAAGAAAGTGGACTGGGAAGAGTACAGGGCGCAGATTGTCCAATATGTGGCAGGTCATTGCGTGGACTGATGTCCCCCGATCCGGGGCAAAACGGATGAGGGAGTCCCCAAATACAGTGAGTCTGGACAAGAAGGATACTACGGTACCGCCAAAGGCGCTATTACCCTGTGATCTACTGGAGGATGTGGAAAGTAGTGCAGGGAAAGATGAAGATACATGTAATGTGCAACCTGTGCTGTGAAATACTTGGATGTGCTGAGAAATTAAAACAGTAAAGTTTTTTAGTTTCAAGTTGAAATGGACTGTCTCAATTTATGCAAAATCATCTGCAGACAGCCTTCAGTGGCGTAGAAGAGAACCTGACGATGCTGGACCTGAAGACACAGGTATGCTGACTAATGGATATAATTTTCATGTGATGGGAGGCCAGGGCCTAGAAGCCCCGGTGTCCTCGGCCATGGCTTCAGCCCTGGCCCTCCCTCATAGGCTTACCACTCAGTTTGCTCCCCTAATACAATGTGAGCACCTCCAGTCATTAAACATATAGAAATTAATCATACGGGTAAACTAACTGCTTGCAGCCAATTGCAAGGGCTGGTCACTCGACCAATTACTAGATTATGAGATTAAGTTTGCCTCCAATAGAGACAAAAGGTATCAGATTTAAATCCCCATAATGTATCTCTCCTGGTGTGCTATTCTAGATTGATCCTTGAATTAATGACTGTTTTTTTTCCTTTCTTTTCCTTTTTTTGTGGATGTTCTTCTGGATTTGACCACTGGACTGTGAGTTTTCTCTTCCTGATGCCTTTGTTTGATGTTCTGGACTTGAAACTAGCAAATCCCTCACTATGCTGTTGGAAATTAGCTAGTTGACACCTTTACACCTTAATTCACTCCAACAACCAGCAGTTACTCCATGGATGCAACTCAGAAGCTTTTACAACAAAGGCCAGAAGGCCCTTCAGTGACTTCAGCAAAGGGTGAAACATAATGGATAACCTGTGGACTATTGTACCGTAATGACCTATGCTTTTTAAAAAAAAAAAAATAATAAAAATAAGCTACATGCATAACTTTAGTACCATTCATTTCAACACTTAAAATTTACTTTTAACATTCCAACCATTGTTTACCTAATAAGTCATAAGGATATTTTCTACTAAGACTGCTACATTTAAACTTATTTATTTCATGGCAATAATAAAATATTATACATTGCAGTAAATTAGTTTTGTGTAAGTAGAGGGTTTGAACCTTTGTAAGGAGAAGGACTGGGCTGCGGGTACCTGTGCCGAGCCGGGTACGGAACTGTTGAGGCTGTCTCCCCTGTTGCCAGAGGTAAAGAAATGAGGAGCCGAACCAAACTCATGACCCGGGGAGGCAGGGTTAGATAAAAAGAAAAGCGCACGCAGCAGCGGGCAGTTTGGCGCCAACTCGTAGCAGCGCGCAGTCAGGTGAGCAGTGCGCTCTCTCCCCTGAATACCAGCGCTGCAACAGGCCTCATTGTTTGGGCCCTGCCATCTGCAGAGGGACCGCTGTGCTGAGAAGGGCCGGGTGCTCAGTGAATGCCGGAGATAGAGGTGCTGTGCGCTCCATGACTGTGAGTACTGCGCATGTACAGAGGAGGGAAAGTCAAATACCGAATGGACTCCTGCAACCTTCCCTGCCACTTTCTCCACAACCATTCCCATTGGACTCCAAAGGTGCTGCGGCCCTGTTTGCTCCGGCCGTATGTGTTTATGGACTAGGGGCTCAGCAGAAGGTACCGGAGACCGACCGCTGCCGCCAGAAGATGGACCACTGTGCAAAGGACCCCATTTGAGGACATCACCCCCGGACTCTGCTGGAGCTATAACCCCTTCAGGATCATCTCCTACAGAGAATCATACAGGACACGATAAGTTCTTTCTTTTTGACTATCTTTGTTTTATAGTTATTATTATTACCATTCACCCTTTAACCATTTACCTCCGTGCGAGGAGTGAAAACCCTGTTCTATTAAATTGTTACTTTTTGTTAACCCTTGCTCTACTTCCTGCCTGTCACTCCATCCCGCAACAAGCTTACACTTGGCGTAGTCGGCAGGACTCAGTCCACAAGCACAGAGGTGGCAGACCAAGCAGCTGTGGGCTTCCCAAGGGCCAGTTTACCGCTGGGGGCCATGCTCAGCAATCTCCCAAAGTTTACAGGGAGCAATTCACTGTTATGAGACTGGTCCAAGCTGGTTAAGGGCATGCTAAGGATGCACCCCATGACCCCTGCTATGCAGGCGGAGATTGCTGTGATGGCCCTAGATGGGGAAGCCAAATGTTCTGTTATGTTCTGGCCCCTGCATGAGCAGGATATGTTCACTAAAGTGTTGCAGATCTTGGAAGAGATGCACGGGGACCACACGAAGAGTGGTGAATTGCGAATGCACTTGTTTAGCTGCATCCAAAGGGAGGGGGAGTCTGTGACTCAAAATATGATCGTGCTGCAAGAGATCCACGCTGCGATCGCAAAGCGGGTCAATATGGGTGTAGGGCCCCCTGATGTAAGTTTGAGTAATCAGTTAGTAGCAGGCCTCAGGGATGCGCTGCTCAAACAGGCCCCCGAGGAGTGTTTGCAAGTTAATCTGCGTATGTCTTTTCTAGAAATTGTGGCGAAAGCGCATGCGTGCGAGCAAGAGCGGGGGATGGCAGCCTCGGCGGGGAAGGTTCGAAGTGTGGAGGTACCTGTTCCACCTGCAGCTGAACCCGGCTGGGTTGGATAAATTCGTAAAGAAATCCAGGACATGCGAGAAGAATAGGCCGGCATGAGAAAAAAAAACCCTAGAGGTGCCGACCTCTTCCGGAGGCAGCACTAACCCTCGAGTCGCATCTGTTAAGTGGGTAATCCTGAACAGAGAGACCTCTGATTTGTTTTACCTGCAGGGACACTGGACATTATGCCCGAGGATGTGCAAAATGAGGTAGGCCACTGACCCATCGGCCTTTAAACTAGTGGGCTCCATGTCTGGGGGATGCTGCCCGGAGACTGAGCTGTCAAGAAGGAGAGAAGGAAGTCCCGCAAGTTTAGATTCCCTGTGCCCCCTGTTATGGGCTGAAATGGATGGCCGGGCCATCTGTAGTCTAATTGATAGCGATTCTCAAGTGACCACCACACATTTATTTCAGACGTCACTTTTCTGGGGTAATGAGGCCTGAATGGGGCCCAGTGATTAAGATGACAGTGGCCTATTAATTACCCATTCCGGTCACAGGGGTGCTCTGGATGCAAATTACTGGGTGCGGCAAAGATGTGGGCCGAAAAGGAGTAGTGTTGGTCACCGGAGACCCTGGCAATGGTGGCCCCACAGGGATGTTAGGGATGAATGTGCTGAAGGAACTCGGGACCATTCTTGTCAGCGAGCCACCAGATGCCTTCCTGAACCTATGGAGCCCTCACACTCCCCATAGGAAGGTATTCCAACAACTGATACGGGTAGCCCAGGCTCAAGAAACGTCAAGAAAAGGAAAAGTTCTGGGGAAGGTGATTGTTCCAGCTGCTGCCAAACTCGTGTTACTGCTTCGCCAGACTGCTTCCCCTGCTCATGCGAGCTTGTACAACCCTTGAATGAGTAGAGGTTCAGATAGAGCCAGCCCTAATGGACCAACTGCCTTCAGGGCTTCTCATTGCCCGGACAATAGCCACTGTCCATGACGGCAATGTAGTGTTGTGGTGTGTCAACCTAGGGGAGGAATGATCTCACGCTGTCGCCAAGAGTAAAGTAGCACAAGTACTGAGTATGCCAGACCCGAGGAACTGATGCCACCAGACGCCGTGCAGTTAGGGGTGAAACAAGGAGACCCCTGGACTGTAGCTATTAACGTGCCCTCAGAGTCTTCAGCCAGCACCATGAGAGAAGGACACCAGATCCTGGAGCAGATGCGTGCCAAACTAACAGGACTCTCGTCACAACAGGTGTAACAGCTTGAAGCTATATTGGGGTGTTACCAGGATGATGATTTCGGATGCACCACAGCCATAACTCGAGATTCCCAAAGGAAATGCCGCACTTATTTGAGAGCACTATCGAAAGCTCTCACCACAAATGTACCAGGAAGTAAAAGAAATGTTGGCACGTGTGCTGCAGAGTGGGGTCATACGGGAGAGCCAGAGCCCGTGGACAGCCCCTATCATTCTAGCTCAGAAAAAGGATGGAACCCTGCGCTTTTGTGTTGACTACCGGTGACTAAATGCCTGCACTGTCCATGACTCTTACCCTCTACCAAGAATTAAGGAGTCATTGTCTTCCCTGGGAAAAGCTAAGTACTTCTCATCATTAGATCTGGCATTCATACTGCCTACGGGGTTGAGCGAATTCAACCGGATGCCCTTCGGTCTCACCAATGCGCCTGGAACCTTTCAGCGACTGATGGAGCAGTGTCTAGGAGACCAGAAGCTTGAAGCTACTCTCATCTACCTGGATGACATCATTGTTTATACAGCTACTTTTGAGGAACATCTCCAACGGCTGGAGCAGGTGTTGTATCGGCTGCAGAGGCACGGCCTGAAAATGAAACCTCAAAATGCCACCTCTTCCACAAGCAGATTGAATACCTCGGACATGTTGTATCTGCTGAGGGAGTGAGACCTGCACATGAGAAGATAACGGTGGTACAGGACTGGCCCAAGCCAAAAATTGTGAAGGACGTTCAGGCCTTTCTGGGGCTTATGTGGTTTGTGAAGGACCTCACTCGTATTGTTAATCCTCTGCTGGATTTATTGAAAGGAGTGCCATCTGATGGGAAGAATCGGAACATCCTGTGGGGAGAGAGCAAGGAAGAAGCTTTTCGAGCCCTGAAGATGGCCCTTATGGAAGCACCCATACTGGCCTATGCAGGCTTCTCTCAACCTTTCATCCTTCAAAACGATGGAAGTCTCCAGGGATAGGGGGCTGTATTGTCATAGATACAAGATGGAAAGGAATGAGTGTTTGATTTTGTGAGCCGATCCCTCCATGACTCAGAATGAAATCCAGACAACTAGAGTTGAGCGAAACGGGTCGAAAAAAATCAAAAGTCGCCGACTTTTGGCAAAGTCGGGTTTCATGAAACGAAACCCGACCCTAGGATGAGGTCGGCCACGAGGTCGGCGACTTACGCGCCAAAGTCGCGTTTCAAAAGTTTGTTTTGCGCTCTTTTTCAGCCAATCAGGATCCACGGACACTGTGGGCAATGTGATGACCTAGGCACGGGTCACCACCATCTTTCAGAAGGGCATGCAAGTGATTGGCTTGCTTTGGTGGGCGTCACAGGGGGTATAAAAGGGCGTGCACGCCGACCGCCATCTTACTTCTGCCGATCTTAGTATAGGGAGAGGTTGCTGCTGATTCTGTAGGGAGAGCATTAGGCAGGGAAGAAGACAAAAAAACTGCTTCTGCTGCTAGCAATTTGTCCTGCACAACACACAAGTCACTGTGTGTGCAGTGCAAGGGGAGGCTATATTGTGGTGTATCAGTGGTGTTGGTTGTTGTGCTGCCTTTTAAAGCTTCCTGACACGCTGGCATTGCTGTTTACCCACTGCTCCGCAAACTGCTTTTTTAAAAGCAATCCAATCTCCCTTATCCTCTAGTCACTTTTGTCACAGCTGTGCCATCGAGCCTGTCAAATAGCGCACAGATATCAGTGGGCCTCACACAATCCACAAGTGTCCAGTGTCCAAAAGTGTGCGCAGAGATTCAAAATCTCCATTATCCTCTCGTCACTTTGGTCACAGGCAGCTGTGCCATCGAGCCTGTCACATAGCGCTCAGATATCAGTGGGCCTCACACAATCCACAAGTGTCCAGTGTCCAAAAGTGTGCGCAGAGATTCAAAATCTCCATTATCCTCTCGTCACTTTGGTCACAGGCAGCTGTGCCATCGAGCGTGTCACATAGCGCTCAGATATCAGTGGGCCTCACACAATCCACAAGTGTCCAGTGTCCAAAAGTGTGCGCAGAGATTCAAAATCTCCATTATCCTCTCGTCACTTTGGTCACAGGCAGCTGTGCCATCGAGCCTGTCACATAGCGCTCAGATATCAGTGGGCCTCACACAATCCACAAGTGTCCAGTGTCCAAAAGTGTGCGCAGAGATTCAAAATCTCCATTATCCTCTCGTCACTTTGGTCACAGGCAGCTGTGTCATCGAGCGTGTCACATAGCGCTCAGATATCAGTGGGCCTCACACAATCCACAAGTGTCCAGTGTCCAAAAGTATACGCAGAGATTCAAAATCTCCATTATCCTCTCGTCACTTTGGTCACAGCTGTGCCATCGAGCCTGTCACATAGCGCTCAGATATCAGTGGGCCTCACACAATCCACAAGTGTCCAGTGTCCAAAAGTGTGCGCAGAGATTCAAAATCTCCATTATCCTCTCGTCACTTTGGTCACAGGCAGCTGTGCCATCGAGCCTGTCACATAGCGCTCAGATATCAGTAGGCCTCACACAATCCACAAGTGTCCAGTGTCCAAAAGTGTGCGCAGAGATTCAAAATCTCCATTATCCTCTCGTCACTTTGGTCACAGGCAGCTGTGCCATCGAGCGTGTCACATAGTGCTCAGATATCAGTGGGCCTCACACAATCCACAAGTGTCCAGTGTCCAAAAGTGTGCGCAGAGATTCAAAATCTCCATTATCCTCTCGTCACTTTGGTCACAGGCAGCTGTGCCATCGAGCCTGTCACATAGCGCTCAGATATCAGTGGGCCTCACACAATCCACAAGTGTCCAGTGTCCAAAAGTGTGCGCAGAGATTCAAAATCTCCATTATCCTCTCGTCACTTTGGTCACAGGCAGCTATGCCATCGAGCGTGTCACATAGCGCTCAGATATCAGTGGGCCTCACACAATCCACAAGTGTCCAGTGTCCAAAAGTGTGCGCAGAGATTCAAAATCTCCATTATCCTCTCGTCACTTTGGTCACAGCTGTGCCATCGAGCCTGTCACATAGCACTCAGATATCAGTGGGCCTCACACAATCCACAAGTGTCCAGTGTCCAAAAGTGTGCGCAGAGATTCAAAATCTCCATTATCCTCTCGTCACTTTGGTCACAGGCAGCTGTGCCATCGAGCGTGTCACATAGCGCTCAGATATCAGTGGGCCTCACACAATCCACAAGTGTCCAGTGTCCAAAAGTGTGCGCAGAGATTCAAAATCTCCATTATCCTCTCGTCACTTTGGTCACAGCTGTGCCATCGAGCGTGTCACATAGCGCTCAGATATCAGTGGGCCTCACACAATCCACAAGTGTCCAGTGTCCAAAAGTGTGCGCAGAGATTCAAAATCTCCATTATCCTCTCGTCACTTTGGTCACAGGCAGCTGTGCCATCGAGCGTGTCACATAGCGCTCAGATATCAGTGGGCCTCACACAATCCACAAGTGTCCAGTGTCCAAAAGTGTGCGCAGAGATTCAAAATCTCCATTATCCTCTCGTCACTTTGGTCACAGGCAGCTGTGCCATCGAGCCTGTCACATAGCACTCAGATATCAGTGGGCCTCACACAATCCACAAGTGTCCAGTGTCCAAAAGTGTGCGCAGAGATTCAAAATCTCCATTATCCTCTCGTCACTTTGGTCACAGGCAGCTGTGCCATCGAGCGTGTCACATAGCGCTCAGATATCAGTGGGCCTCACACAATCCACAAGTGTCCAGTGTCCAAAAGTGTGCGCAGAGATTCAAAATCTCCATTATCCTCTCGTCACTTTGGTCACAGGCAGCTGTGCCATCGAGCGTGTCACATAGCGCTCAGATATCAGTGGGCCTCACACAATCCACAAGTGTCCAGTGTCCAAAAGTGTGCGCAGAGATTCAAAATCTCCATTATCCTCTCGTCACTTTGGTCACAGGCAGCTGTGCCATCGAGCGTGTCACATAGCGCTCAGATATCAGTGGGCCTCACACAATCCACAAGTGTCCAGTGTCCAAAAGTGTGCGCAGAGATTCAAAAACTCCATTATCCTCTCGTCACTTTGGTCACAGGCAGCTGTGCCATCGAGCGTGTCACATAGCGCTCAGATATCAGTGGGCCTCACACAATCCACAAGTGTCCAGTGTCCAAAAGTGTGCGCAGAGATTCAAAATCTCCATTATCCTCTCGTCACTTTGGTCACAGGCAGCTGTGCCATCGAGCCTGTCACATAGCGCTCAGATATCAGTGGGCCTCACACAATCCACAAGTGTCCAGTGTCCAAAAGTGTGCGCAGAGATTCAAAATCTCCATTATCCTCTCGTCACTTTGGTCACAGGCAGCTGTGCCATCGAGCGTGTCACATAGCGCTCAGATATCAGTGGGCCTCACACAATCCACAAGTGTCCAGTGTCCAAAAGTGTGCGCAGAGATTCAAAATCTCCATTATCCTCTCGTCACTTTGGTCACAGCTGTGCCATCGAGCGTGTCACATAGCGCTCAGATATCAGTGGGCCTCACACAATCCACAAGTGTCCAGTGTCCAAAAGTGTGCGCAGAGATTCAAAATCTCCATTATCCTCTCGTCACTTTGGTCACAGGCAGCTGTGCCATCGAGCCTGTCACATAGCGCTCAGATATCAGTGGGCCTCACACAATCCACAAGTGTCCAGTGTCCAAAAGTGTGCGCAGAGATTCAAAATCTCCATTATCCTCTCGTCACTTTGGTCACAGGCAGCTGTGCCATCGAGCGTGTCACATAACACTCAGATATCAGTGGGCCTCACACAATCCACAAGTGTCCAGTGTCCAAAAGTGTGCGCAGAGATTCAAAATCTCCATTATCCTCTCGTCACTTTGGTCACAGGCAGCTGTGCCATCGAGCGTGTCACATAGCGCTCAGATATCAGTGGGCCTCACACAATCCACAAGTGTCCAGTGTCCAAAAGTGTGCGCAGAGATTCAAAATCTTCATTATCCTCTCGTCACTTTGGTCACAGGCAGCTGTGCCATCGAGCGTGTCACATAGCGCTCAGATATCAGTGGGCCTCACACAATCCACAAGTGTCCAGTGTCCAAAAGTGTGCGCAGAGATTCAAAATCTCCATTATCCTCTCGTCACTTTAGTCACAGGCAGCTGTGCCATCGAGCCTGTCACATAGCGCTCAGATATCAGTGGGCCTCACACAATCCACAAGTGTCCAGTGTCGAAAAGTGTGCGCAGAGATTCAAAATCTCCATTATCCTCTCGTTACTTTGGTCACAGCTGTGCCATCGAGCCTGTCACATAGCGCTTAGGTATCAGTGGGCCTCACACAATCCACAAGTGTCCAGTGTCCAAAAGTGTGCGCAGAGATTCAAAATCTCCATTATCCTCTCGTCACTTTGGTCACAGGCAGCTGTGCCATCGAGCGTGTCACATAGCGCTCAGATATCAGTGGGCCTCACACAAACCACAAGTATCCAGTGTCCAAAAGTGTGCGCAGAGATTCAAAATCTCCATTATCCTCTCGTCGCTTTGGTCACAGGCAGCTGTGCCATCGAGCGTGTCACATAGCGCTCAGATATCAGTGGGCCTCACACAATCCACAAGTGTCCAGTGTCCAAAAGTGTGAGCAGAGATTCAAAATCTCCATTATCCTCTCGTCACTTTGGTCACAGCTGTGCCATCGAGCCTGTCACATAGCGCTCAGATATCAGTGGGCCTCACACAATCCACAAGTGTCCAGTGTCCAAAAGTGTGCGCAGAGATTCAAAATCTCCATTATCCTCTCGTTACTTTGGTCACAGGCAGCTGTGCCATCGAGCGTGTCACATAGCGCTCAGATATCAGTGGGCCTCACACAATCCACAAGTGTCCAGTGTCCAAAAGTGTGCGCAGAGATTCAAAATCTCCATTATCCTCTCGTCACTTTGGTCACAGGCAGCTGTGCCATCGAGCCTGTCACATAGCGCTCAGATATCAGTGGGCCTCACACAATCCACAAGTGTCCAGTGTCGAAAAGTGTGCGCAGAGATTCAAAATCTCCATTATCCTCTCGTCACTTTGGTCACAGGCAGCTGTGCCATCGAGCCTGTCACATAGCGATCAGATATCAGTGAGCCTCACACAATCCACAAGTGTCCAGTGTCCAAAAGTGTGCGCAGAGATTCAAAATCTCCATTTTCCTCTAGTCACTTTGGTCACAGCTGTGCCATCGAGCCTGTCACATAGCGCTCAGATATCAGTGGGCCTCACACAATCCACAAGTGTCCAGTGTCCAAAAGTGTGCGCAGAGATTCAAAATCTCCATTATCCTCTCGTCACTTTGGTCACAGGCAGCTGTGCCATCGAGCGTGTCACATAGCGCTCAGATATCAGTGGGCCTCACACAATCCACAAGTGTCCAGTGTCCAAAAGTGTGCGCAGAGATTCAAAATCTCCATTATCCTCTCGTCACTTTGGTCACAGGCAGCTGTGCCATCGAGCCTGTCACATAGCGCTCAGATATCAGTGGGCCTCACACAATCCACAAGTGTCCAGTGTCCAAAATTGTGCGCAGAGATTGAAAATCTCCATTATCCTCTCGTCACTTTAGTCACAGGCAGCTGTGCCATCGAGCGTGTCACATAGCGCTCAGATATCAGTGGGCCTCACACAATCCACAAGTGTCCAGTGTCCAAAAGTGTGCGCAGAGATTCAAAATCTCCATTATCCTCTCGTCACTTTGGTCACAGGCAGCTGTGCCATCGAGCGTGTCACATAACACTCAGATATCAGTGGGCCTCACACAATCCACAAGTGTCCAGTGTCCAAAAGTGTGCGCAGAGATTCAAAATCTCCATTATCCTCTCGTCACTTTGGTCACAGGCAGCTGTGCCATCGAGCGTGTCACATAACACTCAGATATCAGTGGGCCTCACACAATCCACAAGTGTCCAGTGTCCAAAAGTGTGCGCAGAGATTCAAAATCTCCATTATCCTCTCGTCACTTTGGTCACAGGCAGCTGTGCCATCGAGCGTGTCACATAGCGCTCAGATATCAGTGGGCCTCACACAATCCACAAGTGTCCAGTGTCCAAAAGTGTGCGCAGAGATTCAAAATCTCCATTATCCTCTCGTCACTTTGGTCACAGGCAGCTGTGCCATCGAGCGTGTCACATAGCGCTCAGATATCAGTGGGCCTCACACAATCCACAAGTGTCCAGTGTCCAAAAGTGTGCGCAGAGATTCAAAATCTCCATTATCCTCTCGTCACTTTAGTCACAGGCAGCTGTGCCATCGAGCCTGTCACATAGCGCTCAGATATCAGTGGGCCTCACACAATCCACAAGTGTCCAGTGTCGAAAAGTGTGCGCAGAGATTCAAAATCTCCATTATCCTCTCGTTACTTTGGTCACAGCTGTGCCATCGAGCCTGTCACATAGCGCTTAGGTATCAGTGGGCCTCACACAATCCACAAGTGTCCAGTGTCCAAAAGTGTGCGCAGAGATTCAAAATCTCCATTATCCTCTCGTCACTTTGGTCACAGGCAGCTGTGCCATCGAGCGTGTCACATAGCGCTCAGATATCAGTGGGCCTCACACAAACCACAAGTATCCAGTGTCCAAAAGTGTGCACAGAGATTCAAAATCTCCATTATCCTCTCGTCGCTTTGGTCACAGGCAGCTGTGCCATCGAGCGTGTCACATAGCGCTCAGATATCAGTGGGCCTCACACAATCCACAAGTGTCCAGTGTCCAAAAGTGTGAGCAGAGATTCAAAATCTCCATTATCCTCTCGTCACTTTGGTCACAGCTGTGCCATCGAGCCTGTCACATAGCGCTCAGATATCAGTGGGCCTCACACAATCCACAAGTGTCCAGTGTCCAAAAGTGTGCGCAGAGATTCAAAATCTCCATTATCCTCTCGTTACTTTGGTCACAGGCAGCTGTGCCATCGAGCGTGTCACATAGCGCTCAGATATCAGTGGGCCTCACACAATCCACAAGTGTCCAGTGTCCAAAAGTGTGCGCAGAGATTCAAAATCTCCATTATCCTCTCGTCACTTTGGTCACAGGCAGCTGTGCCATCGAGCCTGTCACATAGCGCTCAGATATCAGTGGGCCTCACACAATCCACAAGTGTCCAGTGTCGAAAAGTGTGCGCAGAGATTCAAAATCTCCATTATCCTCTCGTCACTTTGGTCACAGGCAGCTGTGCCATCGAGCCTGTCACATAGCGATCAGATATCAGTGAGCCTCACACAATCCACAAGTGTCCAGTGTCCAAAAGTGTGCGCAGAGATTCAAAATCTCCATTTTCCTCTAGTCACTTTGGTCACAGCTGTGCCATCGAGCCTGTCACATAGCGCTCAGATATCAGTGGGCCTCACACAATCCACAAGTGTCCAGTGTCCAAAAGTGTGCGCAGAGATTCAAAATCTCCATTATCCTCTCGTCACTTTGGTCACAGGCAGCTGTGCCATCGAGCGTGTCACATAGCGCTCAGATATCAGTGGGCCTCACACAATCCACAAGTGTCCAGTGTCCAAAAGTGTGCGCAGAGATTCAAAATCTCCATTATCCTCTCGTCACTTTGGTCACAGGCAGCTGTGCCATCGAGCCTGTCACATAGCGCTCAGATATCAGTGGGCCTCACACAATCCACAAGTGTCCAGTGTCCAAAAGTGTGCGCAGAGATTGAAAATCTCCATTATCCTCTCGTCACTTTGGTCACAGGCAGCTGTGCCATCGAGCGTGTCACATAGCGCTCAGATATCAGTGGGCCTCACACAATCCACAAGTGTCCAGTGTCCAAAAGTGTGCGCAGAGATTCAAAATCTCCATTATCCTCTCGTCACTTTGGTCACAGGCAGCTGTGCCATCGAGCGTGTCACATAGCGCTCAGATATCAGTGGGCCTCACACAATCCACAAGTGTCCAGTGTCCAAAAGTGTGCGCAGAGATTCAAAATCTCCATTATCCTCTCGTCACTTTGGTCACAGGCAGCTGTGCCATCGAGCCTGTCACATAGCGCTCAGATATCAGTAGGCCTCACACAATCCACAAGTGTCCAATGTCCAAAAGTGTGCGCAGAGATTCAAAATCTCCATTATCCTCTCGTCACTTTGGTCACAGGCAGCTGTGCCATCGAGCGTGTCACATAGCGCTCAGATATCCGTGGGCCTCACACAATCCACAAGTGTCCAGTGTCCAAAAGTGTGCGCAGAGATTCAAAATCTCCATTATCCTCTCGTCACTTTGGTCACAGGCAGCTGTGCCATCGAGCCTGTCACATAGCGCTCAGATATCAGTGGGCCTCACACAATCCACAAGTGTCCAGTGTCCAAAAGTGTGCGCAGAGATTCAAAATCTCCATTATCCTCTCGTCACTTTGGTCACAGGCAGCTGTGCCATCGAGCGTGTCACATAGCGCTCAGATATCAGTGGGCCTCACACAATCCACAAGTGTCCAGTGTCCAAAAGTGTGCGCAGAGATTCAAAATCTCCATTATCCTCTCGTCACTTTGGTCACAGGCAGCTGTGCCATCGAGCCTGTCACATAGCGCTCAGATATCAGTAGGCCTCACACAATCCACAAGTGTCCAATGTCCAAAAGTGTGCGCAGAGATTCAAAATCTCCATTATCCTCTCGTCACTTTGGTCACAGGCAGCTGTGCCATCGAGCGTGTCACATAGCGCTCAGATATCCGTGGGCCTCACACAATCCACAAGTGTCCAGTGTCCAAAAGTGTGCGCAGAGATTCAAAATCTCCATTATCCTCTCGTCACTTTGGTCACAGGCAGCTGTGCCATCGAGCCTGTCACATAGCGCTCAGATATCAGTGGGCCTCACACAATCCACAAGTGTCCAGTGTCCAAAAGTGTGCGCAGAGATTCAAAATCTCCATTATCCTCTCGTCACTTTGGTCACAGGCAGCTGTGCCATCGAGCGTGTCACATAGCGCTCAGATATCAGTGGGCCTCACACAATCCACAAGTGTCCAGTGTCCAAAAGTGTGCGCAGAGATTCAAAATCTCCATTATCCTCTCGTCACTTTGGTCACAGGCAGCTGTGCCATCGAGCCTGTCACATAGCGCTCAGATATCAGTGGGCCTCACACAATCCACAAGTGTCCAGTGTCCAAAAGTGTGCGCAGAGATTCAAAATCTCCATTATCCTCTCGTCACTTTGGTCACAGGCAGCTGTGCCATCGAGCGTGTCACATAGTGCTCAGATATCAGTGGGCCTCACACAATCCACAAGTATCCAGTGTCCAAAAGTGTGCGCAGAGATTCAAAATCTCCATTATCCTCTCGTCGCTTTGGTCACAGGCAGCTGTGCCATCGAGCCTGTCACATAGCGCTCAGATATCAGTGGGCCTCACACAATCCACAAGTGTCCAGTGTCCAAAAGTGTGCGCAGAGATTCAAAATCTCCATTATCCTCTCGTCACTTTGGTCACAGCTGTGCCATCGAGCCTGTCACATAGCGCTCAGATATCAGTGGGCCTCACACAATCCACAAGTGTCCAGTGTCCAAAAGTGTGCGCAGAGATTCAAAATCTCCATTATCCTCTCTTCACTTTGGTCACAGGCAGCTGTGCCATCGAGCGTGTCACATAGCGCTCAGATATCAGTGGGCCTCACACAATCCACAAGTGTCCAGTGTCCAAAAGTGTGCGCAGAGATTCAAAATCTCCATTATCCTCTCGTCACTTTGGTCACAGGCAGCTGTGCCATCGAGCGTGTCACATAGCGCTCAGATATCAGTGGGCCTTACACAATCCACAAGTGTCCAGTGTCCAAAAGTGTGCGCAGAGATTCAAAATCTCCATTATCCTCTCGTCACTTTGGTCACAGGCAGCTGTGCCATCGAGCCTGTCACATAGCGCTCAGATATCAGTGGGCCTCACACAATCCACAAGTGTCCAGTGTCCAAAAGTGTGCGCAGAGATTCAAAATCTCCATTATCCTCTCGTCACTTTGGTCACAGCTGTGCCATCGAGCCTGTCACATAGCGCTCAGATATCAGTGGGCCTCACACAATCCACAAGTGTCCAGTGTCCAAAAGTGTGCGCAGAGATTCAAAATCTCCATTATCCTCTCGTCACTTTGGTCACAGGCAGCTGTGCCATCGAGCGTGTCACATAGCGCTCAGATATCAGTGGGCCTCACACAATCCACAAGTGTCCAGTGTCCAAAAGTGTGCGCAGAGATTCAAAATCTCCATTATCCTCTCGTCACTTTGGTCACAGGCAGCTGTGCCATCGAGCGTGTCACATAGCGCTCAGATATCAGTGGGCCTCACACAATCCACAAGTGTCCAGTGTCCAAAATTGTGCGCAGAGATTCAAAATCTCCATTATCCTCTCGTCACTTTGGTCACAGGCAGCTGTGCCATCGAGCGTGTCACATAGCGCTCAGATATCAGTGGGCCTCACACAATCCACAAGTGTCCAGTGTCCAATAGTGTGCGCAGAGATTCAAAATCTCCATTATCCTCTCGTCACTTTGGTCACAGGCAGCTGTGCGATCGAGCGTGTCACATAGCGCTCAGATATCAGTGGGCCTCACACAATCCACAAGTGTCCAGTGTCCAAAAGTGTGCGCAGAGATTCAAAATCTCCATTATCCTCTCGTCACTTTGGTCACAGGCAGCTGTGCCATCGAGCCTGTCACATAGCGCTCAGATATCAGTGGGCCTCACACAATCCACAAGTGTCCAGTGTCCAAAAGTGTGTGCAGAGATTCAAAATCTCCATTATCCTCTCGTCACTTTGGTCACAGGCAGCTGTGCCATCGAGCCTGTCACATAGCGCTCAGATATCAGTGGGCCTCACAGAATCCAAAAGTGTCCTCTGTCCACAAGTGTGTGCAGAAATTCTAAATCTCCCCTGTCCTATAGACACATTGTACCTTGTTTTACATTACTATATAGTTTGTTGGATTTTGTCTACATTTCTACCAAAAATGAGGAAGGCTGGTGGAAGAGGCCGTGGAATTGGGCGGGGGTTGGCAGCTGGTAATGATGGTGTTGGTGGTGGATCTGATGGTAGTGGCAAGAGCAAAATAGGACCGAATGCAGGAGGTGCTGACCCTGCGTCATCGTCTGGCTACATAAGGCCTCGAACGCTTAGTTTTCTAGGAGTTGGCAAACCGCTTTTAAAGGCAGAGCATCAGGAAAAAGTTTTGTCTTACATTGCTGACTCAGCCTCCAGCTCTATCGCCTCCTCTTCTTCAGTTGTAAAAAGTAAAAGCACTGAGTCGTCATTGGAGGCTCATGTTCATGAACCACACCTTTCCTTGTGTCCTTCACCCCAACCAAGATTGAAGGATGACGCAGGCCATACTACTGATTACTCCATGGAGCTGTTTTCACATACCATGCCTGGATTATCAAGTGAAATGGTGAATTACCCAGGCCAAGATGAATCTGACATGGAGTGCACTGATGCACAGCCGCTGATGGATGATTCTGCTGGTACACTCACTCAGAGCACTACATTGTCCTCGCAGTGTACAGAGCCAGATTTTGACCCTGATGAGACTCAGGTGCCCCTTCCCGCACACTATACCACCATACACGGTGACACAGAGAAAGGTGCACATGACATAGAAGAGGAGGTGATGGATGACCCAGTTGTTGACCCAGATTGGCATCCATTGGGGGAAGAGGGTGCTGCTTCCAATAGCTCAGATGAGGAGCATCCACAGCAGACATCGACATCGGAACAGCTGTTATCTGGCAGGCCCGGAGCACTCCAAAGACAGGTTCCAAACATCAAAAGAGTTGCTGGACAGCTTGTCCAGAGGGTCAAAAGATCACAGCGTGCTAGGCCGCAAAATGTCTGCCAAAGTAGGAAGAGTGCAGTGTGGCACTTTTTTGAACAAAATCCTCATGATCAGGCCAAGGTTATCTGTAGGAAGTGCGCAAAGACCTTTAGCCGAGGGAAAAATCTGAAAAATTTGAATACCAGTTGCATGCTTAGACATTTAACCAGCATGCACTTGCAAGCGTGGACACAACACCAAACCTCAAGTGCCACATGTGCAACTGATCACAACGAAGGTAGTCAGCAACGCTACATTGTTTCCCCCACTGTAAGCCCACCGGTTAGCACAGCAGCAAATGTTGAGGTGTCGTTGCAAGACCACAGCAGTCAGGGAATCCCACTGTTATATCAACGAAAGACTGATTCTAGGCCATCAGAAAGAACACCAACTCCATCACCATCATCAACCCTCTCTCAGTCCGCCCTGTCCACCGCTACTTCCACCATATGCAGCTCTCAAGTCCAGCTCACCCTCCCAGACACTATGAGTAGGTCAAGAAAGTACTCAGTCTCTCATCCGCGTACACTGGGTTTGAACGCCCACATTGCCAAACTAATCTCGTTTGAGATGATGCCCTTTCGGTTGGTGGAAAGCACAGCTTTCAGCGAACTCATGGCCTATGCAGTACCACGCTATGACCTACCCAGTCGCCACTTCTTCTCTCGCAAAGCAATCCCAGCCCTCCACCATCACGTGAAAGACCGCATTGTCCATGCACTCAAGCAGTCAGTGAGCGGAAAGGTGCACCTCACAACTGATGCATGGTCCAGTCGGCATGGCCAGGGCCGTTACGTGTCCATCACTGCGCACTGGGTTAATGTGGTGGATGCAGGGTCCACAGGGGACAGCGGTGGTGGGACAGTGCTGCCTAGCCCACGGTATAGGAAACAGTTGGCTGTAGGCATTCGACCCTCCTCCTCCTCCTCCTCCTCCAGAAGCGAAAGCTCGTCCACAGAGCGCAGTCGTACGAGCACTCCATCTGCAGCTGCCACTGTTGCACACGATGTGTCCCCCTATCGAGCAGCTAGTGGAAAGCGTCAGCAGGCTGTGTTGCAGATGATGTGTTTGGGCGACAGACACACCGCCGAGGTGCTGGCCGAGTACTTGAAGCGACAAACTGAGTCATGGCTGGGCAGTGTACATCTTGAGGCAGGCAAGGTAGTTAGTGATAACGGCCGTAATTTTGTGGCAGCCATAGCCCTTTCAAAACTCAGCCACATACCTTGCTTGGCTCACACCTTGAACCTGGTGGTGCAGTGCTTCCTCAAAAATTATCCGGAGTTAACAGCCCTGCTCCAGAAGGTGCGAAGACTGTGCGCGCACATTCGCCGGTCGCCTGTACACTCCGTTCGTATGCAGAAGCTGCAGCGATTGCTCCACCTTCCCAACCACCGCCTCATTATCGACATTACAACAAGGTGGAACTCCACCCTGCACATGGTGGAGCGGCTGTGCGAGCAGAGGCAGGCCATAATGCATTTGAGGGAGGATACACGGCCAGGCACTTTGAGAGCAGACATGGAGTTGACAGGCGTGCAGTGGTCAAAGTTGAAAGACCTTTGTAAAGTCCTTCAGTGTTTTGAGGAATGCACACGGCTGGTAAGCGCAGACGACGCCATCCTAAGCATGAGCATCCCACTTATGTGTCTGCTCATGCAAACTTTGACGCACCTTAAGGAGCAGGCGTCTGCAGCCATTGTTGATGAGGAGGAAGAGGAGGAGGGAATCCTTGATGACATTCAGCCATTGTCTGCTCAGGGACCTCTCCTGGACGAGGTGGAGGAAGAAGAGGAGGAGGAGGAGGATGATGGGGATGATTACTTAGGGGAGGAGGATGCATCTCGTGGGGCAAGTGAAAATGTTGGCGTGGCAAGGTCTGGTACAGGGTTTGTGCGTGACTGGAGGGATGTGGATTTGCCAGAAAGTGCTCCTCCACCCAGCACTCGCAGTGCATCATTGACACCGGGAACATTGGCCCACATGTCAGATTATGCCTTGCGGATCCTAAAAAGGGACCCCCGCATTGCCAAAATGATGAACGATGACGACTACTGGTTGGCCAGCATCCTGGATCCACGCTATAAAGGCAAATTACAAAACATCATGCCACAGGAGAACCTTGACCTAATATTGGCTAATAAACAAGCAACTCTGGTAAATCGGTTGCTTGAGGCATTCCCAGCACACAGCAGCGGTGATGGTTCTCACACGAGCCGTACGGGCCGGGGGCAGCTTGGCAGAGGTGTTCGTGGTGCACACAGCAGAAGTGGCGTTGGAGACAGGGGTTTCATGACAATGTTGTGGACTGATTTTTCAAATACCGCTCACACAACTGGTAATACTGCATCGATGGAAAGTGACAGGAGACAGCAGTTGTCAACTATGGTTACAAACTACTTTTCCTCCCATATCGATGTTCTCCCACACAGGTCATTCCCCTTTGACTATTGGGCGGCTAAACTGGACACCTGGCCTGAATTGGCCCAATATGCCTTACAGGAGCTCGCTTG
Source organism: Dendrobates tinctorius (assembly GCF_039654945.1). Taxonomy (NCBI): domain Eukaryota; kingdom Metazoa; phylum Chordata; class Amphibia; order Anura; family Dendrobatidae; genus Dendrobates; species Dendrobates tinctorius. The sequence continues at coordinate 18,971,988 of NW_027361672.1, forward strand.
CCCAGCTGCAAGTGTGTTATCGGAAAGAGTCTTCAGTGCAGCTGGATCAATCCTGACAGAAAAGAGGACCCGTCTGTCAACCCAAAATGTGGATGATCTAACCTTCATTAAAATGAACCACGCATGGGTTTCCAAGGATTTTGTCCCACCTTCCCCTGATGACACATAGGGTGACAGAAAAATGGCTTGCTTTGGTCCACCTCTTCCTGGTACTTCACCTATTTCGCCTTTTGCATCAGCTGAATGTCCAACATCAACATATGCCACTTTCTAAAACTCCCTAACTGTGCTGCCTCCCCCCCATGGCCGGGGTCACCACCTACCGCACGACACCGTGCGAGTGCCGTTGCCCTGGACAGGTGGGTAGGCCGACTCTTGGGCGCGGGCACTGGCACAGGGTCCCTCATAGTGCAATCAAGTGTCTCTGACGGTGGTGGTGCACACCCGCCGTCAGACACACCGCTGTACTATGAGGGGCCCAGTGCCAGTACCGACGCCCACGAGTGGGCCCCCTTGCTTGGGCAGGGCCCCAGCATTTGCAATCTTTACCTCTCCCTGCTCCTCCGCTGTGTAATCTGGGCCGTCAAATCCATACTGTGCCTGACACCGTCTGAGCCTGCCTCCTGAGACATATATTTTGAATGTGTACGCTATCCATACATGTTATCCGGGGATACGGTACCCTTTCTAACCTTTGTGCAATCACGTGCAATCCATACTATGCCTGACACCGTCTGAGCCTGCCTCCTGAGACATATATTTTGAATGTGTACGCTATCCATACATGTTATCCAGGGATACGGTACCCTTTCTAACCTTTGAGCAATCACGTGCAATCCATACTGGGCCTGACACCGTCTGAGCCTGCCTCCTGAGACATATATTTTGAATGTGTACGCTATCCATACATGTTATCCAGGGATACGGTACCCTTTCTAACCTTTGTGCAATCACGTGCAATCCATACTGGGCCTAACACCGTCTGAGCCTGCCTCCTGAGACATATATTTTGAATGTGTATGCTATCCATACATGTTATCCGGGGATACGGTACCCTTTCTAACCTTTGTGCAATCACGTGCAATCCATACTGGGCCTAACACCGTCTGAGCCTGCCTCCTGAGACATATATTTTGAATGTGTACGCTATCCATACATGTTATCCGGGGATACGGTACCCTTTCTAACCTTTGTGCAATCACGTGCAATCCATACTGGGCCTAACACCGTCTGAGCCTGCCTCCTTAGACATATATTTTGAATGTGTACGCTATCCATACATGTTATCCAGGGATACGGTACCCTTTCTAACCTTTGTGCAATCACGTGCAATCCATACTGGGCCTAACACCGTCTGAGCCTGCCTCCTGAGACATATATTTTGAATGTGTACGCTATCCATACATGTTATCCGGTGATACGGTACCCTTTCTAACCTTTGTGCAATCACGTACAATCCATACTGTGCCTGACACCGTCTGAGCCTGCCTCCTGAGACATATACACTCACTGGCCACTTTATTAGGTACACCTGTCCAACTGTGTGTTAAGACTTAATTTCTAATCAGCCAATCACATGGCGGCAACTCAGTGCATTTAGGCATGTAGACATGGTCAAGACAATCTCCTGCAGTTCAAACCGAGCATCAGTATGGGGAAGAAAGGTGATTTGAGTGCCTTTGAACGTGGCATGATTGTTGGTGCCAGAAGGGCTGGTCTGAGAATTTCAGAAACTGCTGATCTACTGGGATTTTCACGCACAACCATCTCTAGGGTTTACAGAGAATGGTCCGAAAAAGAAAAAAAATCCAGTGAGCGGCAGTTCTGTGGCCGGAAATGCCATGTTGATGCCAGAGGTCAGAGGAGAATGGGCAGACTGGTTCGAGCTGATAGAAAGGCAACAGTGACTCAAATTGCCACCCGTTACAACCAAGGTAGGCAGAAGAGCATCTCTGAACGCACAGTGCGTCGAACTTTGAGGCAGATGGGCTACAGCAGCAGAAGACCACACTGGGTACCACTCCTCTCAGCTAAGAACAGGAAACTGAGGCTAAAATTTGCACAAGCTCATCGAAATTGGACAGTAGAAGATTGGAAAAACGTTGCCTGGTCTGATGAGTCTCGATTTCTGCTGCGACATTCGGATGGTAGGGTCAGAATTTGGCGTAAACAACATGAAAGCATGGATCCATCCTGCCTTGTATCAACGGTTCAGGCTGGTGGTGGTGGTGTCATGGTGTGGGGAATTTTTTCTGGGCACTCTTTGGGCCCCTTGGTACCAATTGAGCATCGTTGCAACGCCACAGCCTACCTGAGTATTGTTGCTGACCATGTCCATCCCTTTATGACCACAATGTACCCAACATCTGATGGCTACTTTCAGCAGGATAATGCGCCATGTCATAAAGCTCGAATCATCTCAGATTGGTTTCTTGAACATGACAATGAGTTTACTGTACTCAAATGGCCTCCTCAGTCACCAGATCTCAATCCAATAGAGCATCTTTGGGATGTGGTGGAACGGGAGATTCGCATCAGGGATGTGCAGCCGACAAATCTGCGCCAACTGTGTGATGCCATCATGTCAATATGGTCCAAAATCTCTGAGGAATGCTTCCAGCACCTTGTTGAATCTCTGCCACGAAGAATTGAGGCAGTTCTGAAGGCAAAAGGGGGTCCAACCCCTTACTAGCATGGTGTACCTAATAAAGTGGCCAGTGAGTGTATTTTGAATGTGTACGCTATCCATACATGTTATCCAGGGATACGGTACCCTTTCTAACCTTTGTGCAATCACGTGCAATCCATACTGGGCCTGACACCGTCTGAGCCTGCCTCCTGAGACATATATTTTGAATGTGTACGCTATCCATACATGTTATCCAGGGATACGGTACCCTTTCTAACCTTTGTGCAATCACGTGCAATCCATACTGGGCGTGAGAACGGCTGGCGAGCTGTTAAACAAGCTACAGCACCTGTCCAGACAAGTACAGGGATTCCCTAGCGAGGAGACTTATTTGATTGTTTTCAATGTTGGGACAGCAATTTTTGGGTAGCACTATACTCTGGAGAATGATAGATGGGGCCCACCATACACTGGAACATTCCAAAGGTGGACATCAGACACTGGAGCAGCATTTACAGGGCCCATTATACACTAGAGCATTAGAAATGGGGCCCATTATGTTTGGAGCATTATTTGGGCCCATAAGACAGTGGAGCTTCATCCATGGGGACCAACATATACTGTAGCATTATGTGGAGCTCATCATATACTGTTTCAAACATTATATGGGACCAATGATTCTGTATGGAGAAATAGATGGGCCTCGTCATGAGATGTAAAAAGTGAGGTATTTTTCATTGTACTATACCGCTATTTATCTGCCGTATCGGAGCATGATGAGTTGTGGTATGTGTTAAAGGGGCGCTCTTTCACCCAGGGCACATGAAAACCTGCAGCCAGCCCTCCCCCCCACAACTTTAGCCAAATAACCCCCATTTTTCAGTGCGTAACTTGTATTATGAAGTTAATTAAGGTTGACAAGCTTAAGTAAGAAGAATTGATTCTTTTGGCATTCAAATGGGCACTGTAGGTGTGTTTCCTGTCCTCCTCTCACTGCCGACTTTTATTCCCCATTGACTTACATTGGGTTTCGTGTTTCGGGACGACCCCGACTTTTCCCTATAATCGGACGATCTTGCTCGACCCGACTTTTGGAAAAGTCAGGTTTCACGAAACGAAACGCGACCCTAAAAAACCAAAAGTCGCTCAACTCTACAGACAACTATAGTTCTTTCAAATTGGAGCTACTGGCATTAGTGTGGCGATGACCGAGAAGTTTGCTGAGTACCTGTCTGGATCCAAAGTCTTGGTGCGCACTGACAACAACCCCCTTGCCCACCTAGAAAATGCAAAACTGGAGGCCCTGGAGAAAAGATGGGTAACCCGTATGGCAAAATATCAATACAAGATCGCATACAGAAAAGGAGCTGAGAATACACATGCCGATGCCCTGTCCAGAGTGTCCCACGAGCGACCTTGTCATAACTGAGATGGAGAGTTGGAGGCAGAAGAGATTCCTGGGTACTGGAACCTTGCCAGGATGTTGGTAACAATGCAGGAACAGAACAAAGAGGGGTCGGGAAAGCATCTGTTGGGATGGCCTCGAGATGACTGGATGCGGCTTCAGCAGGAAGACGGAGAACTCACTCAGTTGAGAAAATGGGTGGCCCTGAAACATCTCCCTAGCCAGACCAAGCGGGACACCTTGTCCCCCGGAATGCTGCAGAGAGGAGAGGCTTCAACTGGAATACTGTTTGCTGTATCGGAAGGTGTATTTGGTACGGGAATTGGTAGTCATCTGGCAAGTGATATACCCCAAAAAAATTATCAGCGAGGTGGTCACGGATGCTCATGAAACAGGGTCTCACTTTGGTCTGGAGAATACATTCCAGTGGTTGCAGAAGCTGGTCTATCATCCCAGACTGAAGACTGCAGTGGAAGAGGCCTGTCAACGATGCCAAAGCTGTGAACTGGCTAAGCCTCCTGAGCAGAGAACCCCTATGTAGACCATTATGACTTCCACTCCCCTGGAATTGCTAATGATCGACTAATTGACCATGGGTACCGCTCATCTCGGATATGAAAATTGTCTTATGCTGACCGATTATTTCACTTAGTTTGTTGTAGTGACTCTGACCCGGGATAAGATGGCTGAGTCAGCTGCCGAGGCCATCTATTGAGATTTCCTCCGGTTGTATGGATGCCAGAAAAGAATCCATTCTGACCATGGGGCTTGCTTTCCAGGTCAAGTGATGGAGGAGCTCCACCGTCTCTATCGGATTCAGAAGTCCAGAACGACACCTTATCACCTGCAGGGAAATGGGGCCTGTGAACGTGTCAACCGGACACTGATACAGATGTTGAGAACATTGGAGGAAGATAGGAAAGTCTGCTGGCCTGAGCATGTAGTTGAGCTGGTCTGTGTGTACAACAACCGAGTGCACAGTACAACTGGATATACCCCCTACACCCTGCTGTTTGGTCGAAAGGGACAAGAGATTACAAAACTAGAGTTGGACTCAGAGGAGGACTACCCATGGACGGGGGTGTCTAACAGGGTCCATGAACATCGTTTTCACTTACAGACCTTACATCAACTGGTACAGACCAAGTTTCAGGAACTTGAACACCATGAGATGACGCCCCTGCGAGGGACAGCTCTCAAGGTCGGAAACCGAGAATTGGTCAGAGACAAGCAACCTCGAGGCAAGTTGGAGCATCGATGGGAACAAACCCTGTATCGGTTGGAGCTAATAGTCTTGTCTATGAAGTCCAGCATGAGGGGGGAAGACGGAGCCTCTACTCAAGTAGTCCACCAAAGCATGTTACATCCTTGCCTGTCATGAGATCCCGAAAGAGAAGAAAGAGCACCAAGTGTTCCTGAAGTGTCCACTCCAGTGACCTTGGATTGTGATGAAGAAGAACCTGCCTCAACCTTTAATCTGAAAGGCCCACTCCCCACTGGCCCATGGGAAGTGTGAGAGCCTGAAACTCCAGAGATAGCTACTATATTGAACCCGGACACGTCCCCGTCCACAATTGCCCAACCTGACTCGACTACCCAACCTGATTCAACTACTCAACCTGACTTACGTCGCATCGAACGAACGAAAACTGGAATGCCCCCCAATCGCTATGAGCAAGATCAGTTTATTTGGCAGCAAATCTATTACATTTATGGTGTGTTCTTCTTTAACTGTGAAATTAGTGTTAGGCTTGCCTTGGTTAGATAAGCACAATCCTACCATCAATTGGGAGGCTCAGGAGTTTAAGTCTTGAGGCAGCTTATTTTTCTTGTTGTTTATCAAAATCTTTAACTTCTGTGATGTTCCAGAATTAATGACTTTGATGATATGTTCTCTGAGACTGAGTGTGCAGTTGTCCCACAGCATAGGACATATGATTCCACTCTTGAATTCATACCATGTTCTAAGAGGCCTAAGTCTCATTTATTTAACCTCTCTCTTCTTGAGAGGGAGTTGTGGAAACAAGCAAGGGTCAGTGGGTGCTCTCATCTACTGGCTTGAGACTGCTATAACCAGGGCTCATCCCATTGAATGCACTCTCTTGCTTCCCATTTGAAGAATACTACTCAGACAACACAGGGTGAGGGTAAAACAGAGTGGCAAAAATGTATTGAACCACCAGAGAATAACATATAGAACAGTCCCAGCAAAATACCTAAGATGGTGCAAAATTACAGTCTCACCCTTCAGCTGACTCACATGGATAAATGCAACTACTACTTCGGGGCTTCCAGGGCTGACTACTCCCCGTCTGTGGCAACCTGCTTTTGGTGGGTACCCACAGAGAGGAGGTAACAAAAGCTTAGGAAGCTGACAGTCCATTGAGACATGTGGCCAGGTGACCAGAGGGTCACAACCTGACTTCTCCGAACATCTCCATGGAGCTCAAGTGACCGGAGGGTCCCAAACCTGGCTTCCCCAAATGCATCCATGAGGCTGGAGTGACTGAAGGATCACAACCTGGCTTTCCCAAATGTTGCCTTGGGTTCAGTGATGGCTAATGGAGCAAATCTGTATTCTTCCAGCTAGGGCAGTGTTCCTTATATTGGCATCCTGTAGAATGTCAAATCTGTGTCCCTTTTGATGGAGCCACCATGCAATGGCAGTTGTCCTATATAGTGTTCCTGGCTGTGGTTTTGCAAAGTTCCCCTGAAAAAGAGGCAGATACCCTTTTATAAATCACACCTCTTAATCAGGAATTTTTCCACAGAATTGTGGGAAGGTGGCAGGGGCTCATTTCTCATTGAGTTTTAAATCAATTTGCTTAGTTTGTCCTCTTATTGTTTTGCATATCAAATAACTGCATGGCCTGCTACAGTCAACATACAGTTGTGGCCAAAAGTATTGACACCCTTGCAATTCTGTCAGATAATACTCAGTTTCTTCCTGAAAATGATTGCAAACACAAATTCTTTGGTATTATTATCTTCATTTAATTTGTCTTAAATGAAAAAACACAAAATGAATTGTCCTAAAGCCAAATTGGATATAATTCCACACCAAACATAAAAAAGAGGGTGGACCAAAGTATTGGCACTGTTCAAAAAATCATGTGATGCTTCTCTAATTTGTGCAATTAACAGCACCTGTAACTTACCGGTGGCACCTAAGAGGTGTTGGCAATAACTAAATCACACTTGCAGCCAGTTGACATGGATTAAAGTTGACTCAACCTCTGTCCTGTGTCCTTGTGTGTACCACATTGAGCATGGAGAAAAGAAAGAATACCAAAGAACTGTCTGAAGACTTGAGAAACCAAATTGTGTGGAAACATGAGCAATCTCAAGGCTACAAGTCCATCTCCAAAGACCTGAATGTTCCTGTGTCTACCGTGCGCTGTGTCATCAAGAAGTTTAAAGCCCATGGCACTGTGGCTAACCTCCCTAGATGTGGACGGAAAAGAAAAACTGACAAGAGATTTCAACGCAAGATTGCGCGGATGTTGGATAAAGAACCTCGACTAACATCCAAACAAGTTCAAGCTGCCCTGCAGTCCGAGGGTACAACAGTGTCAACCCGTACTATCCGTCGGCGTCTGAATGAAAAGGGACTGTATGGTAGGAGACCCAGGAAGACCCCACTTCTTACCCCGAGACATAAAAAAGCCAGGCTGGAGTTTGCCAAAACTTACCTGAAAAAGCCTAAAACGTTTTGGAAGAATGTTCTCTGGTCAGATGAGACAAAAGTAGAGCTTTTTGGGCAAAGGCATCAACATAGAGTTTACAGGAGAAAAAAAGAGGCAAAAGAACACGGTCCCTACAGTCAAACATGGCGGAGGCTCCCTGATGTTTGGGGGTTGCTTTGCTGCCTCTGGCACTGGACTGCTTGACCGTGTGCATGGCATTATGAGGTCAGAAGACTACCAACAAATTTTGCAGCATAATGTAGGGCCCAGTGTGAGAAAGATGGGTCTCCCTTAGAGGTCATGGGTCTTCCAGCAGGACAATGACCCAAAACACACTTCAGAAAGCACTAGAAAATGGTTTGAGAGAAAGCACTGGAGACTTCAAAGGTGGACAGCAATGAGTCCAGACCTGAATCCCATAGAACACCTGTGGAGAGATCTAAAAATGGCAGTTTGGAGATGGCACCCTTCAAATATCAGGGACCTGGAGCAGTTTGCCAAAGAAGAATGGTCTAAAATTCCAGCAGAGCATTGTAAGAAACTCATTGATGGTTACCGGAAGCGGTTGGTCGCAGTTATTCTGGCTAAAAGTTGTGCAACCAAGTATTAGGCTGAGGGTGCCAATACTTTTGTCTGCCCCAATTTTGGAGTTTTGTGTGAAATGATCAATGTTTTGCTTTTTGCTTCATTCTCTTTAGTGTTTTTTCATTTAAGACAAATTAAATGAAGATAATAATACCAAAGAATTTGTGTTTGCAATCATTTTCAGGAAGAAACTGAGTATTATCTGACAGAATTGCAGGGGTGTCAATACTTTTGGCAACAACTGTATTAGCAAATATCAATTGTTCAATGACCCTTCATCCCTGTTTTGCAAAGATAGCAGACAATAATCTGTAGGAGCTAATGTAAGCGGCTTTTCTGCAATTTCACAAACATGAATTCTAGTGTCATCATTCAGACTCCTATGACAATAGTCCATGTGTCTTGACCAACTGAAGAAAAACACAAATTCAATAGTCAGCGTTCAGACAATAACCTATGTCTCCTGGCCTTCTGAAAATAGATATCTGCATAATTAAGATTAAATGCTGTGTCGTCACTTGAGGCTTTCAAAGAGAATATATAAAAAAGTCTTGTAAAGGGTCATATATGGTCCTCCACATCCTAAGACACTGTGGTGGTTTTTCTTTGCTAAGAATAAGATGGAGGATTGTGCCCATGCTTGGAATTTAGATAGATTAATAAAATCATGGTTTAATATACCCACCCTTTACCCCTAACTCCTGACCTGTTTAATCAATTAGCTGGAGCTAAAAGGTTTTCTAACCTTGAATTGAGGGGGGCATATAATCTCATATGTGTTCGACAGGGTGACAAATGGAAAATCGCTTTTTTTATGCCTGTGGCTCACTTTGAAAATCTGGTGACTAGTGTTGAGCGATACCATCCGATACTGAAAAATATCGTATCGGAATGGATCGGCCGATCTAAAAAAAGTATCGGGTATCGCCTATTCCGATCCCGGAAGTCCCATTCAAGTCAATGGAACTGAAATATCGGAATTAAAAAAAACCCTTTCTTTCCCTGTAGGTTAATTCTACATGAAGAAACACAACTAATAATAATGTAGAATGTATTGTGGGAGGTGTAGGAGACATTAAAGCCATAGAGGTTTAGCCCAATCAAATGGAATAGCAGGAATTAATTTTTTTTTTTAAAGACGTTTGGAGTTACAAAGATATTTACTATGTTAACCTCTTTTATATTTTGTCAGATATGTATGTTTCACTACTTCCATGCTCTTCACCTTCTTTTTTACTTCTCCCACACTTTCTCCTTCATCATCCTCAGCAGCATCTTTTTCATGAACTTCTTCTTCACCTTATTCATCTTCTTCTTCCTCTTCTTCTTCTTCTTCTTCTTCTCCTTCTTCCTATTTTTTTTTTTTTTACATTCTTCATATTCTTCTTATTCAACTATTATTCTTCTTCATATTCTACTTCTTCATCTTCTTCCTATTCTTCTTCTTCATCATATTCTTATTTGTGTAGTTGTAATCTATAAAAGTTTGAAGATTACACCTTCCGTTCAGCCTGTGACAACAGATTTACAACAGGATTTGTCCGCGGTCAGTTTGGCCTGCAGCAGCAGGCCTTTTCCAGGGGCACCATGAGGAGGAACGGACTCACCCCCATACACTGCTTAGTCTTCTTCTGCTTATAAATTAGATAATATCATTTGCTCTGATTTTTAGTCTTATGCTTAATGTTCTTCTGCTTTTGGTTTTTATGCTTCTTGGTCTTCCGTCTTTTGTTGTTCTGCATCTTGGTGGTTGTCTTCCTGTTCTTTGTCCTCTTGGTCATCTTCTTCAGGGTCATCTTTTAGGTATTCTTCTGTGTGGTCTTCAGGGTCGTCGTCTTCAGGGTCATTGTCATGGAGATCAAGAGTGAGAATCTAAAACCATTTCCACAAGCTTGAACTTGGAAAAGTAGCAGAAGGTACAAGAAGGCTGAGGAACTGCCGAGAACCAGCTGACGGTACCGGAAGCCGGAGGGGCAGCAGAATGAACAAGAGCCAATGGCACAACCATGGACCAGCTGACGTTGCTGGAACTCGGATACCAAGAAGGAGGCACCTAGGCCAAAGGCACTGTCGAGAACCAGCTGACGGTACTGGAACCCGGAGGGGCAGCAGAAGGAACAAGAGCCAATGGCACAACCGTGGACCAGCTGACAGTGCTGGAACCCGGAGGGGCAGCAGAATGAACAAGAGCCAATGGCACAACAGTGGACCAGCTGACGTTGCTGGAACACGGTTACTAAGCAGGAGGGGCCTGTGCTCCAAAGCACTACCAAGGACCAGCAGACGTTGCTGGAACTCGGATACCAAGAAGGAGGCACCTAGGCCAAAGGCACTGCCGAGAACCAGCTGACGGTGCTGGAACCCGGATGGGTAGCAGAAGCTGCTAGAGCAAATGACACTAGCGAGGACCAGCTGATGGTGCTGGAACCCGGAGGGGCCGGAGAAGGAACAAGAGCCAATGGGACAACCGTGGAAGAGCTGACGGTGCTGGAACACGGTTTCTAAGCAGGAGGTACCTGTGCTAAAAAGCACTACCTAGGACCAGCAGACATTCATGGAACTCGGATACCGAGAAGGAGGCACCTAGGCCAAAGGCTATGCTGAGAACCAGCGGACGGTGCTGGAACCTGGATGGGTAGCAGAATGTACCCAGGAAAAAAACAAAGTTGCAAGGCCGTGAGCCGGCCGCAGTTACGGAAACCCACAGTCCTACAGGGGGTGCTTGTCCTATTGGCACTACGGAACCAGCCTTTATTACCAGAACCCACAGCCCACATAGGAAGCACCTAAACTGCAGGCACCATAGACTCGGCTAACCTAACCGCAACACGACAGGACAACGTATTGGTGGCAAAGTGATGTTGACACTACCCGGAAACAGCAGGCGTGCTGGAACCAGGCTGGGCAGGAGGGAGTGCCTGTGCCTAAGACACTTCCGAGAACCAGCTGACGGTGCTGGAACCCGGATGGGTAGCATTAGCTACAAGAGTCAATGGAACTACCGAGAACCAGCTGACTGTGCTGGAACCCAGAGTGGCAGCAGAAGGAACAACAGCCAATGACACAACCGTGGACTAGCTGACGGTGCTGGAACACGGTTACTAAGCAGGAGGTACCCGTGCTACAAAGCAGTACCAAAAACCATCAGACGTTGCTGGAACTCGGATACCAAGAAGGAGGCACCTAGGCCAAAGGCTCTACCGAGAACCAGCTGACGGTGCTGGAACCCGGAGGGGCCGGAGAAGGAACAAGAGCCAATGGGACAACCGTGGACCAGCTGACGGTGCTGGAACACGGTTTCTAAGCAGGAGGTACCTGTGCTAATAAGCACTACCTAGGACCAGCAGACGTTCATGGAACTCGGATACCGAGAAGGAGGCACCTAGGCCAAAGGCTCTGCCGAGGACCAGTGGACGGTGCTGGAACCCGGATGGGTAGCAGAAGGTACCCAGGAAAAAAACAAAGTTGCAAGGCCGTGAGCCGGCCGCAGTTATGGAAACCCACAGTCCTACAGGGGTGCTTGTCCTATTGGCACTACGGAACCAGCCTTTATTACCAGAACCCGCAGCCCACATAGGAAGCACCAAAACTGCAGGCACCATAGACTCGGCTTACCTGACCGCAACACGACAGGACAACGTATTGGTGGCAAAGTGACGTTGACACTACCCGGAAACAGCAGGCGTGCTGGAACCAGGCTGGGCAGTAGGGAGTGCCCGTGCCTAAGACACTTCCGAGAACCAGCTGACGGTGCTGGAACCCGGATGGGTAGCATTAGCTACAAGAGTCAATGGAACTACCGAGAACCAGCTGACTGTGCTGGAACCCAGAGTGGCAGCAGAAGGAACAACAGCCAATGGCACAACCGTGGACTAGCTGACGGTGCTGGAACACGGTTACTGTTATGATTGAGTCACCGTAGGAGGCAAAAACAAAAATGCTAGCTAAGTCCAGAAAACCAGAGCAGTTGGCAGCTATCGGATTGCAGACCCCTGATCCTATCACAACAACTAACAGTAGCCGTGGGGGGTTCCTACGATGCCCTAGACCCCTCGATCACAGCCGGAGAAATAAATAGGCCTAACGAAAGAAAGGGGAAATCTAAACTGCCCCAGAGCAGACCCCAAAGCAATAGGCAGCCCCCAACATATAATGACGGTGAAGCAAGATGAAAACACTAACACAGACAGAAAGATAGACTGAGCAAAGACGGGGCCCAAAAACTACCTAGATAGGAAAGGACAGGAAGGCTGCTGTCTGCAATCCGTGAAAAAACCCTATGAAAATAAGAGCCAACAGACTGACAGTGAAAAAGGCCCTGAAGACGCTAGGCTTCAAAAAAGCTATGTCAGTACTCAGGAACATTCTGAAGACAGAGCAACCGGCAAAAGGAGATTCAGCTCATCCCAGCAGGGAATGGCAGAATCCAGAAAAGCAAGGAAAACAAACACAAAACACAAATGCAAACAGGCAAAGCAGAAACTTAGCTTTAGGGGAGCAGGAATCAGACTGGTGTCCTAGGAGTCCACAGAGAAATCACCCGCAGGGCAGAAGGGCGTCGGCAGCCATATATCCAGTCAGTGACTCCACTCAGCCAGTCATCCTCATTAGACTCAGGTGTCTGATAATCAGGCTCACTACCTTCCTTCACCAGAATAGGGAGTTCCCCAGACCTCAGTGAAGAAGGGGAAAATGAACTCACAACAGTACCTCCCCCTTGAGGAGGGGTCACCGAACCCTCAACCACGCCACCAGGGCGATCAGGGTGAGCCCGATGAAAGGCACGCACCAATCTTTTGGCATGAATATCAGAGGCAGAGACCCAGGAATTATCCTCCTGACCATAACCCTTCCACTTAACCAAATACTGGAGTCTCCGTCTAGCCAGACGGGAATCTAGTATTTTCTCTACCTCATATTCCATGTTACCTTCAACCAATACAGGGTCTGGAGGTGCCACCCCAGGAACAACTGCTTCAACAAACCTCTTCAACAAGGACTTATGGAACACATTATGGATTTTAAATGTGACAGGAAGAGCCAAACGAAAAGAGACCGGATTAATAATCTCCAAAATCTTGTAAGGTCCAATAAATCTAGGCTTAAACTTAGGTGAAGCCACCTTCATAGCAATATTTTTTGAAGATAACCACACCATATCACCAATCTTAAACTGGGGACCAATGGTCCTATGTCGATTGGAAAACCGCTGGGCCTTTTCCTGGGAGAGAGATAACTTATCCACCACTTGGTCCCAGATCTGGTGCATTCTCTCCACCACAGTGTCAACACCTGGGCAGGCAGAAGGCTCCACCTGCCCTGAAGAAAATCGAGGATGAAACCCAAAGTTACAAAAAAAAAGGTGACATCAAAGTGGCAGAACTAGCTCTATTATTTAAAGCAAATTCGGCCAAGGGCAAAAATGAAACCCAATCATCCTGATCAGCGGAAATAAAACATCTCAAATACGACTCCAAGGTCTGGTTTGTTCTCTCTGTCTGCCCATTGGTTTGAGGGTGAAAAGCAGAGGAGAAGGACAACTGAATTCCTAGCTTGGAACAGAAAGTCCTCCAAAATCTAGACACAAACTGAACTCCTCTGTCAGATACAATGTTCTCAGGAATCCCGTGCAAGCGAACCACCTGCTGCAAAAACAGGGGCGCCAACTCAGAGGAAGATGGCAACTTAGGGAGTGGTACAAGATGAACCATCTTAGAGAACCTATCACAAATCACCCAAATAACAGTCATTCTTTGAGAGACCGGCATATCAGAGATGAAATCCATTGAAATATGGGTCCATGGCCTCCTGGGGACCGGCAAAGGCATCAACAACCCACTAGAGCGAGAACAAGATTTAGACCGGGAGCAAGTCCCACAGGACTGCACAAAATTCCTGACATCATCAGACAAGGTGGGCCACCAAAAAGAGCGACTCACCAGATCTCTAGTACCAAAAATACCTGGATGACCAGCCAATGCAGAGCAATGAACTTCAGACATCACTCTCTTCGTTCACTGGTCAGGAACATACAACTTTCCACTGGGACAACGCTCAGGTTTGTCCTCCTGGAACTCTTGCAGAGCAAGTCTCAAATCGGGCGAGATGGCAGAAAGAACTACCCCTTCGCCTAAGATGGTAGCAGGCTTGGTCACCACAGGAGAATCAGCAAAGAAACTCCTAGAGAGGGCGTCTGCCTTGACATTCTTAGTTCCAGGAAGAAAAGAAACCACAAAATCAAAACGTGTAAAAAACAAGGCCCACCTAGCCTGTCTAGGGTTCAAGCGTTTAGCCGACTCTAAGTAAATCAAATTCTTGTGGTCAGTGAGGACCACAACTTGATGTTTAGCTCCCTCCAACCAATGTCTCCACTCCTCAAATGCCCATTTCATGGCCAACAGTTCCCGATTCCCCACATCATAGTTACGTTCAGATGGAGAGAACTTTCGGGAAAAGAAAGCACAGGGATTCATTTTAGATGTTACAGGATCCTTTTGGGACAAAACAGCTCCTGCACCAATCTCAGAAGCATCCACCTCTACCTGGAACGGGAGTGAGACATCCGGTTGCCGCAAAACCGGGGCGGAGGTAAATCTTCGCTTCAGCTCCTGAAAGGAAGCAACAGCCTCCGGAGACCAATTCAACACATCAGCACCCTTCTTAGTCAGATCAGTCAATGGCTTGGCAATACTAGAAAATTTTGCTATAAATTTCCGATAAAAATTAGCAAAACCCAAAAACTTCTGGAGGGCCTTCAAAGAAGTGGGCTGAACCCAATCATAAATGGCCTGTACCTTGGCCGGGTCCATTTCAATAGTTGACGGAGACAAAATAAATCCCAAAAATGAAATCCTCTGTACTCCAAAAAGGCATTTCGATCCTTTGACATACAGGGAATTCTCCCTCAAGATCCGGAACACAGTCCGAATATGTTCCACATGAGAATCCCAATCCTTGGAGAAGATCAAAATATCATCCAGATAGATAATCAAAAATTTATCGACAAAGTCTCGGAAAATATTGTTCATGAAGCACTGGAAGACAGAAGGGGCATTAGTGAGCCCAAAAGGCATCACCAGGTTCTCAAAATGTCCCTCCGGAGTATTAAACGCCGTCTTCCATTCATCCCCCTGCTTAATGCGGATAAGATTATACGCTCCCCTGAGGTCAAGCTTGGTAAACCAGCAAGCACCTCTAACTCTAGAGAATAGATCCGAAATCAGTGGTAACGGATACTGATATTTAATAGTAATTTTATTGAGGGCACGATAATCAATACAAGGCCTTAAAGAACCATCCTTTTTGGCCACAAAAAAAACCCGGCACCTAATGGTGAAGAGGATGGTCTAATATGACCCTTCTCCAGCGCCTCCTTAATATAGGACCACATAGCCTCATGCTCGGGTACAGATAAATTGAAGAGCCGACCCTTGGGAAATTTACACCCCGGGCTTAGTTCAATTGCACAGTCATAACTCCTATGAGGAGGCAAGGACGCAGACTCATTCTCACTAAATACATCATAAAAGTCCGCCAAATAGTCAGGAACATCATGCGACTGGGGAGAGGTGGAGAAAACAGGAGCATCACTAAGGGCACACCGACAACCCCAACTCACCACAGACACAGATTTCCAATCCAAAACTGGATTATGGATTTGTAACCAGGGAAACCCCAGAACAACGGCATCATGCAGACCATGCAACACCAAAAATCTGCAATTTTCTTGATGGTCTGGGGCGACCCGCATGACCACCTGGGTCCAAAACTGAGGTTTATTTTTAGCCAAAGGAGTAGCATCAATCCCCCTCAAAGGAATAGGCGTCTGCAGAAGTGTCATCGGAAATCCACAACGTTTAGCAAAATCCAAGTCCATTAGGTTTAGCGCTGCTCCCGAATCCACAAAAGCCTTGGCGGAAAATGTGGACAGGGAGCAGATCAGAGTAATTGCCAGAAGAAACTTAGGTTGAACACCACCAACAGAAAACGTGTGTGCAAAGCGTTTCTCTCGTTTAGAACAAACAGAAATAATATGCGAGGCATCTCCACAGAAAAAACACAGCTTATTACGCCTTCTGAACTCCTGACATTGCGCCTTAGACAAAACTCTATCACATTGCATAGGTTCAGACGTCAGTTCAACCGGTGGCAACACCTCTCGTGCAATCCTGCGTTCACGTAAACGCCGATCAACCTGAATGGCTAATGACATAGAATCGTCCAGACCAGAGGGAGCAGGAAATCCCACCATAGTATCTTTTACGGCTTCTGACAAACCCTTCCGAAAGAGAGCAGCCAAGGCATTATCATTCCAGGTAGTAAGGACCGCCCACTTTCGGAACTTTTGACAGTACAACTCTGCAGAATCTCGACCCTGGTTTAATGCCAACAGGGTCTTTTCAGCCTGATCAATAGCATTAGGTTCATCATACAACAACCCCAAAGCTTGAAAGAATGCGTTCACATTAGTCAGAATAGGATCATCTGGTTTCAAAGAAAACACCCAATCCTGGGGATCGCCACGCAGCAAAGAGATGGCAATTTTAACCTGCTGCGTGGACCTCCCTGACGAGTTAGGCTTCAAGGCAAAAAATAATTTACAATTATTTTTGAAACTCAAAAATTTAGATCGATCCCCAAAAAATACATTAGGTGTAGGGATCCTTGGTTCAACAGCATGCGAACGAGCAAGGTAGGCGGAAATTCCCAGCACTTCCGCAGCGAGCTGCTCCACACGATCAGACAATTGCTTTATCTCCATTGAGAGAAAAAAAAATTCCCCCTACGGCCTCAGAGATATAGAGGAAAGAATATACACACACTTTTTTTTTTTTTTTTTAAACGCAATTCTTTCCTGCTATAGAGTACCCTAGGATCTGCGGTATGGCGGGTGATTCTGTTATGATTGAGTCACCGTAGGAGGCAAAAACAAAAATGCTAGCTAAGTCCAGAAAACCAGAGCAGTTGGCAGCTATCGAATTGCAGACCCCTGATCCTATCACAACAACTAACAGTAGCCGTGGGGGGTTCCTACGATGCCCTAGACCCCTCGATCACAGCCGGAGAATTAAATAGGCCTAAAGAAAGAAAGGGGAAATCTAAACTGCCCCAGAGCAGACCCCAAAGCAATAGGCAGCCCCCAACATATAATGACGATGAAGCAAGATGAAAACACTAACACAGACAGAAAGATAGACTGAGCAAAGACGGGGCCCAAAAACTACCTAGATAGGAAAGGACAGGAAGGCTGCTGTCTGCAATCCGTGAAAAAACCCTATGAAAATAAGAGCCAACAGACTGACAGTGAAAAAGGCCCTGAAGACGCTAGGCTTCAAAAAAGCTATGTCAGTACTCAGGAACATTCTGAAGACAGAGCAACCGGCAAAAGGAGATTCAGCTCATCCCAGCAGGGAATGGCAGAATCCAGAAAAGCAAGGAAAACAAACACAAAACACAAATGCAAACAGGCAAAGCAGAAACTTAGCTTTAGGGGAGCAGGAGTCCACAGAGAAATCACCCGCAGGGCAGAAGGGCGTCGGCAGCCATATATCCAGTCAGTGACTCCACTCAGCCAGTCATCCTCATTAGACTCAGGTGTCTGATAATCAGGCTCACTACCTTCCTTCACCAGAATAGGGAGTTCCCCAGACCTCAGTGAAGAAGGGGAAAATGAACTCACAACAGGTTACTAAGCAGGAGGTACCTGTGCTACAAAGCAGTACCAAGGACCAGCAGACGTTGCTGGAACTCAGATACCAAGAAGGAGGCACCTAAGCCAAAGGCTCTACCGAGAACCAGCTGACGGTGCTAGAACCCGGATGGGTAGCAGAAGGTACCCAGGAAAAAAACAAAGTTGCAAGGCCGTGAGCCGGACGCAGTTGCCGAAACCAACATTCCTACAGAGGGTGCTTGTCCTATTGGCACTACGGAACCAGCCTTTATTACCAGAACCCGCAGCCCACATAGGATGCACCAAAACTGCAGGCACCATAGACTCGGCTAACCCGACCGCAACACGACAGGACAACGTATTGGTGGCAAAGCGACGTTGACACTACCCGGAAACAGCAGGCATGCTGGAACCAGGCTGGGCAGGAGGGAGTGCCCGTGCCATAGACACTTCCGAGAACCAGCTGACGGTGCTGGAACCCGGATGGGTAGCATTAGCTACAAGAGTTAATGGAACTACCGAGAACCAGCTGACGGTGCTGGAACCCAGAGTGGCAGCAGAAGGAACAACAGCCAATGGCACAACCGTGGACCAGCTGACGGTGCTGGAACACAGTTACTAAGCAGGAGGTACCTGTGCTACAAAGTACTACCAAGGACCAGCAGACGTTGCTGGAACTCGGATACCAAAAGGAGGCACCTAGGCAAAGGCTCTGCCGAGAACCAGCTGACGGTGCTGGAACTCGGATGGGTGGCAGAAGCTGCATGAGCAAATGACACTAGCGAGGACCAGCTGACGGTGCTGGAACCCGGATGGGCAGCAGAAGGAACAAGAGCCAATGGGACAACCGTGGACCAGCTGACGGTGCTAGAACACGGTTACTAAGCAGGAGGTACCTGTGCTAAAAAGCACTACCAAGGACCAGCAGTCGTTGCTGGAACTTGGATACCGAGAAGGAGGCACCTAGGCCAAAGGCTCTGCCGAGAACCAGCTGACGGTGCTGGAACCGGGATGGGTAGCAGAAGCTGCTAGAGCAAATGACACTAGCGAGGACCAGCTGATGGTGCTGGAACCCGGAGGGGCCGCAGAAGGAACAAGAGCCAATGGGACAACCGTGGACCTGCTGACGGTGCTGGAACACGGTTTCTAAGCAGGAGGTACCTGTACTAAAAAGCACTACCAAGGACCAGCAGACATTGCTGGAACTCGGATACCGAGAAAGAGGCACCTAGGCCAAAGCCTCTGCCGATAGCCAGCTGACGGTGCTGGAACCCGGATGGGTAGCACAAGGTACCCAGGAAAAAACAAAGTTGCAAGGCCGTGAGCCGGTCGCAGTTACCGAAACCCACAGTCCTACAGGGAGTGCTTGTCCTATTGGCACTATGGAACCAGCCTTTATTACCAGAACCTGCAGCCCACATAGGAAGCACCAAAACTGCAGGCACCATAGACTCGGCTAACCCGTCCGCAACACGACAGGACAACGTATCGGTGGCAAAGTGACGTTGACACTACCTGGAAACAGCAGGCGTGCTGGAACCAGGATGGGCAGGAGGGAGTTCCCGTGCCATAGACAATTCTGAGCTGCAACTGGCGATGTTGGAGCCCAGGGGTCAATCATGCAGCAGGCTGAGGCCTACTTGGAGCGAGTTTCATATTGGTTGTACACAACTACTGATTTTAACCGGGCTCCACTTAGGCCTCTGGCTCTACTGTCTCTAGTATTTTCCCTGGCCTCCAACCCCGCCAGTCGCTGCTCTGAAGTGGCGTGTGCACAATCCACACTTGTTCCTGTGTGACTGGGGCTCACTTACGTCAGTTGATCCACTGATGTGTTTCCGGCAAAGTTTCCTGCTCTGTCCACATTCCCACTACTAGTAATGGTAATGGGTACAGAGCGGGAGACATTGCCGGACACACATCAGGGAATCAACTGACGTAACTGAGCCACAGTAACTCAGGAACAAGTGTGGATTGTGCAGACGCCACTTCAGAGCAACGACTGGCGAGGTTGGAGGCCAGGGGAAAAACTAGAGACAGTGGAGCCAGAGGCCTAAGTGGAGCACGGTTAAAAATCAGTAGTAGTGTGAGTTTGGAGGCAGCAGGAGACTTTGCCTTCCACACAGCAGGGGAACAGCTGGCGTTACTGAACCCCACAGACACAGGAGCGAGTGTTTCAATCTGTGCGGACGGCACTTCCAGGTATAACTGGCTGAGTTGTAGCCCAGGATCAATGCTCCAAGCAGGCTGAGGCCTACTTGGAGCGAGGAGAAAATATGATGTAGTGTAAGTTTGGAGGCAGCAGGAGACTTTGCCATCCACACAGCAGGGGAACAGCTGGCGTTACTGAGCCCCAAAGACACAGGAGCGAGTGTTTCAATCTTTGCGGATGGCACTTCCAGGCTACAACTGGCTGTGTTGTAGCCCAGGATCAATGCTCCGAGCAGGCTGAGGCTTACTTGGAGCGAGGAGAAAATACGATGTAGTGTGAGATTGGAGGCAGCAGGAGAGTTTGCCATTCACACAGCTGGGGAACAGCTGGCGTTACTGAACCCCACAGACACCGGAGCGAGTGTTTCAATCTGTGTGGACGGCACTTCCAGGCTGCAACTGGCTGTGTTGTAGCCCAGCATGAAGCATGCAGCAGGTGGAGGCCAACTTGCAGCTGGTTTTATAGAGGTTGCAGACTACTACTACTGATTGTAACCGTGCTCCACTATGGCCTCCGGCTCCACTGTCTCTAGTATTTCCCCTGGCCTCCGAACCCCGCCAGTTGCTGCTCTGAAGTGGTGTCTGCACAATCCACACTTGTTCCTGTGTAACTGTGGCTCAGTCACATCAGTTGATCCCCTGATGTGTGTCTGGCAAGGTCTCCTGCTCAGTCCTCATTCACACTTCTAGCAATGGGAATGTGGACAGAGCAGGAGACCTTGCCGGACACACATCAGGGGATCAACTGACGTGACTGAGCCCCAGTAACTCAGGAACAAGTGTGGATTGTGCAGACGCCACTACAGAGCAGCAACTGGCGAGGTTGGAGGCCAGGGGAAAAACTAGAGACAGTGGAGCCGGAGGCCTAAGTGGAGCACGGTTAAAAATCAGTAGTAGTTTGCATGTGGATGGAGCAGGAGACTTTGCCATCTACACAGCAGGGGAACAGCTCGCATTACTGAACCCCACTAACAAAGGAGCTAGTGTGTTTTGCTCTGTGAAGATGGCACTTCTGAACACCAACTGGCGTTGTTGGAGCCCAGGATGAAACATGGAGCAGGCTGAGGCCTGATGGTGTTGGCATGTGGATGGAGCAGGAGACTTTGCCGTCTACACAGCAGGAGAACAGCTCGCATTACTGAACCCCACTAACTCAGGAGCTAGTGTGTTTGGCTCTGTGAAGACGGCACTTCTGAACACTAACTGGTGTTGTTGGAGCCCAGGTTGAGGCAAGGAGCAGGCTGAGGTCAGATTGTTTTGGCATGTGGAGGCAGCAGGATACTTTGCCGTTTACACAGCAGGGGAACAGCTGGCATTACTGAACCCCACTAACACAGGAGCTAGTGTGTTTTGCTCTGTTAAGATGGCACTTCTGAACACCACACTGGCATTGTTGGAGCCCAGGTTGAGGCATGGAGCAGGCAGAGGTCTGATGTTGTTGGCATGTGGATGGAGCAGGTGACTTTGTCGTCTACACAGCAGGGGAACAGCAGGCATTACTGAACTCCACTAGCACAGGAGCTAGTGTGTGTTTGTCTCTGTGAAGACGGCACTTCTGAACACCAACTGGCGTTGTTGGAGCCCAGGATGAAGCATGGAGCAGGCTGAGGCCTGATTGTTTTGGCATGTGGAGGCAGCAGGAGACATTGCCATCTACACAGCAGGGGAACAGCTGGCATTACTGAACCCCACAGACACAGTAGCGAGTGTGTTTTTCTCTGCGAAGACGGCACTTCTGAACACCAACTGGCATTGTTGGAGCCCAGGATGAGGCATGGAGCAGGCTGAGGCTAACTTGCAGCACGTTTTAAAGAGGTTGTAGACTACTACTGATTGTAACCGTGCTCCACTTAGGTCTCAGGCTCCACTGTCTCTAGTATTTCCCCTGGCCTCCAACCCCGCCAGTGACAGCTCTGAAGTGGCATCAGCACAATCCACACTTGTTCCTGTGTTACTTGGGCTCAGTCCCGTCAGTTGATCCCCTGATGTGTGTCCGGCAAGGTCTCCTGCTCTGTCCTCATTCACACTACTGTCAATGGGAATGTGGACAGACCAGGAGACCTTGCCGGACACACATCAGGGGATCAACTGACGTGACTGAGCCCCAGTAACTCAGGAACAAGTGTGGATTGTGCAGACGCCACTACAGAGCAGCAACTGGCGAGGTTGGAGGCCAGGGGAAAAACTAGAGACAGTGGAGCCGGAGGCCTAAGTGGAGCACGGTTAAAAATCAGTAGTAGTTTGCATGTGGATGGAGCAGGAGACTTTGCCATCTACACAGCAGGGGAACAGCTCGCATTACTGAACCCCACTAACAAAGGAGCTAGTGTGTTTTGCTCTGTGAAGATGGCACTTCTGAACACCAACTGGCGTTGTTGGAGCCCAGGATGAAACATGGAGCAGGCTGAGGCCTGATGGTGTTGGCATGTGGATGGAGCAGGAGACTTTGCCGTCTACACAGCAGGAGAACAGCTCGCATTACTGAACCCCACTAACTCAGGAGCTAGTGTGTTTGGCTCTGTGAAGACGGCACTTCTGAACACTAACTGGTGTTGTTGGAGCCCAGGTTGAGGCAAGGAGCAGGCTGAGGTCAGATTGTTTTGGCATGTGGAGGCAGCAGGATACTTTGCCGTTTACACAGCAGGGGAACAGCTGGCATTACTGAACCCCACTAACACAGGAGCTAGTGTGTTTTGCTCTGTTAAGATGGCACTTCTGAACACCACACTGGCATTGTTGGAGCCCAGGTTGAGGCATGGAGCAGGCAGAGGTCTGATGTTGTTGGCATGTGGATGGAGCAGGTGACTTTGTCGTCTACACAGCAGGGGAACAGCAGGCATTACTGAACTCCACTAGCACAGGAGCTAGTGTGTGTTTGTCTCTGTGAAGACGGCACTTCTGAACACCAACTGGCGTTGTTGGAGCCCAGGATGAAGCATGGAGCAGGCTGAGGCCTGATTGTTTTGGCATGTGGAGGCAGCAGGAGACATTGCCATCTACACAGCAGGGGAACAGCTGGCATTACTGAACCCCACAGACACAGTAGCGAGTGTGTTTTTCTCTGCGAAGACGGCACTTCTGAACACCAACTGGCATTGTTGGAGCCCAGGATGAGGCATGGAGCAGGCTGAGGCTAACTTGCAGCACGTTTTAAAGAGGTTGTAGACTACTACTGATTGTAACCGTGCTCCACTTAGGTCTCAGGCTCCACTGTCTCTAGTATTTCCCCTGGCCTCCAACCCCGCCAGTGACAGCTCTGAAGTGGCATCAGCACAATCCACACTTGTTCCTGTGTTACTTGGGCTCAGTCCCGTCAGTTGATCCCCTGATGTGTGTCCGGCAAGGTCTCCTGCTCTGTCCTCATTCACACTACTGTCAATGGGAATGTGGACAGACCAGGAGACCTTGCCGGACACACATCAGGGGATCAACTGACGTGACTGAGCCCCAGTAACTCAGGAACAAGTGTGGATTGTGCAGATGCCACTTCAGAGCAGCAACTGGCAGGGTTGGAGGCCAGGGGAAATATTAGAGACAGTGGAGCCAGAGGCCTAAGTGGAGAACGGTTAAAAATCAGTAGTAGTTTGAATGTGGATGGAGCAGGAGACTTTGCCGTCCACACAGCAGGGGAGCAGCTGGCATTACTGAACCCCACTAACACATGAGCTAGTGTTTTTCTCTGTGAAGATGGCACTTCTGAACACCAACTGGCGTTGTTGGAGCCCAGGATGAAGCATGGAGCAGGCTGAGGCCTGATGGTGTTGGCATATGGATGGAGCAGGAGACTTTGCCGTCTACACAGCAGGGGAACAGCTGGCATTACTTGAACCCCTCTAACACAGGAGCTAGTGTGTTTGGCTCTGTGAAGACGGCACTTCTGAACACCAACTGGCGTTGTTGGAGCCCAGGTTGAGGCATGGAGCAGGCTGAGGCCAGATTGTTTTGGCATGTGGAGGCAGCAGGAGACATTGCCGTCTACACAGCAGGGGAACAGCTGGCATTACTGAACCCCACTAACACAGGAGCTAGTGTGTTTGTCTCTGTGAAGACGGCACTTCTGAACACCAACTAGCGTTGTTGGAGCCCAGGTTGAGGCATGGAGCAGGCTGAGGTCTGATGTTGTTGACATGTGGATAGAGCAGGAGACTTTGCCGTCTACACAGCAGGAGAACAGCTCGCATTACTGAACCCCACTAACACAGGAGCTAGTATCTTTGGCTCTGTGAAGACGGCACTTCTGAACACCAACTGGCGTTGTTGGAGCCCAGGTTGAGGCAAGGAGCAGGCTGAGGCCAGATTGTTTTGGCATGTGGAGGCAGCAGGAGACTTTGCCGTCTACACAGCAGGGGAACAGCTGGCATTACTGAACCCCACTAACACAGGAGCTAGTGTGTTTTGCTCTGTTAAGATGGCACTTCTGAACACCAGACTGGCATTGTTGGAGCCCAGGTTGAGGCATGGAGCAGGCAGAGGTCTGATGTTGTTGGCAAGTGGATGGAGCAGGTGACTTTGTCGTCTACACAGCAGGGGAACAGCAGGCATTACTGAACCCCACTAGCACAGGAGCTAGTGTGTGTTTGTCTCTGTGAAGACGGCACTTCTGAACACCAACTGGCGTTGTTGGAGCCCAGGATGAAGCATGGAGCAGGCTGAGGCCTGATTGTTTTGGCACGTGGAGGCAGCAGGAGACATTGCCATCTACACAGCAGGGGAACAGCTGGCATTACTGAACCCCACAGACACAGTAGCGAGTGTGTTTTTCTCTGCGAAGACGGCACTTCTGAACACCAACTGGCATTGTTGGAGCCCAGGATGAGGCATGGAGCAGGCTGAGGCTAACTTGCAGCACGTTTTAAAGAGGTTGTAGACTACTACTGATTGTAACCGTGCTCCACTTAGGTCTCAGGCTCCACTGTCTCTAGTATTTCCCCTGGCCTCCAACCACGCCAGTGACAGCTCTGAAGTGGCATCAGCATAATCCACACTTGTTCCTGTGTTACTTGGGCTCAGTCCCGTCAGTTGATCCCCTGATGTGTGTCCGGCAAGGTCTCCTGCTCTGTCCTCATTCACACTACTATCAATGGGAATGTGGACAGACCAGGAGACCTTGCCGGACACACATCAGGGGATCAACTGACGTGACTGAGCCCCAGTAACTCAGGAACAAGTGTGGATTGTGCAGATGCCACTTCAGAGCAGCAACTGGCGGGGTTGGAGGCCAGGGGAAATACTAGAGACAGTGGAGCCAGAGGCCTAAGTGGAGAACGGTTAAAAATCAGTAGTAGTTTGAATGAGGATGGAGCAGGAGACTTTGCCGTCCACACAGCAGGGGAGCAGCTGGCATTACTGAACCCCACTAACACATGAGCTAGTGTTTTTCTCTGTGAAGATGGCACTTCTGAACACCAACTGGCGTTGTTGGAGCCCAGGATGAAGCATGGAGCAGGCTGAGGCCTGATGGTGTTGGCATGTGGATGGAGCAGGAGACTTTGCCGTCTACACAGCAGGGGAACAGCTGGCATTGCTGAACCCCACTAACACAGGAGCTAGTGTGTTTGTCTCTGTGAAGACGGCACTTCTGAACACCAACTAGCATTGTTGGAGCCCAGGTTGAGGCATGGAGCAGGCTGAGGTCTGATGTTGTTGGCATGTGGATGGAGCAGGAGACTTTGCTGTCTACACAGCAGGGGAACAGCTAGCATTACTTTAACCCCACTAACACAGGAGCTAGTGTGTTTGGCTCTGTGAAGACGGCACTTCTGAACACCAACTGGCGTTGTTGGAGCCCAGGTTGAGGCATGGAGCAGGCTGAGGCCAGATTGTTTTGGCATGTGGAGGCAGCAGGAGACATTGCCGTCTACACAGCAGGGGAACAGCTGGCATTACTGAACCCCACTAACACAGGAGCTAGTGTGTTTGTCTCTGTGAAGACGGTACTTCTGAACACCAACTAGCGTTGTTGGAGCCCAGGTTGAGGCATGGAGCAGGCAGAGGTCTGATGTTGTTGGCATGTGGATGGAGAAGGTGACTTTGTCGTCTACACAGCAGGGGAACAGCAGGCATTACTGAACCCCACTAGCACAGGAGCTAGTGTGTGTTTGTCTCTGTGAAGACGGCACTTCTGAACACCAACTAGCGTTGTTGGAGCCCAGGTTGAGGCATGGAGCAGGCTGAGGTCTGATGTTGTTGGCATGTGGATGGAGCAGGAGACTTTGCCGTCTACACAGCAGGGGAACAGCTCGCATTACTGAACCCCACTAACAGCACGTTTTAAAGAGGTTGTAGACTACTACTGATTGTAACTGTGCTCCACTTAGGTCTCAGGCTCCACTGTCTCTAGTATTTCCCCTGGCCTCCAACCCCGCCAGTGACAGCTCTGAAGTGGCATCAGCACAATCCACACTTGTTCCTGTGTTACTTGGGCTCAGTCCCGTCAGTTGATCCCCTGAAGTGTGTCCGGCAAGGTCTCCTGCTTTGTCCTCATTCACACTACTATCAATGGGAATGTGGACAGACCAGGAGACCTTGCCGGACACACATCAGGGGATCAACTGACGTGACTGAGCCCCAGTAACTCAGGAACAAGTGTGGATTGTGCAGATGCCACTTCAGAGCAGCAACTGGCGGGGTTGGAGGCCAGGGGAAATACTAGAGACAGTGGAGCCAGAGGCCTAAGTGGAGAACGGTTAAAAATCAGTAGTAGTTTGAATGTGGATGGAGCAGGAGACTTTGCCATCTACACAGAAGGGGATCAGCTGGCATTACTGAACCCCACTAACACATGAGCTAGTGTTTTTCTCTGTGCAGACGACACATCTGAGCGACAACTGGCTGTGTTGAATCCCAGGGATTATAGTTCAGGTGGCAGAAACATGAACACAACAGGATACCTGGATACAGTTGCCAACCAATTATTTAGTCGAGAAGTGGACTGGCAAATTCTGGGGAGATCCAGGCCTTGTTCATTTTCAGAAAAGTAAGCCGGTCGACTTTATCGGAAGAAAGTTGCGTGCGATGGTCTGTTAGTACACCACCTGCGGCACTAAAGAGGTGTTCCGATAATACACTGGCAGCAAGGCAAGCCAGCACCTCCAATGCATACTGGCTAAGCTCTGGCCATGTATCCAGCTTAGAGACCCAAAACTTGAAGGGTGGAAGAGCCATCTGGGAGTACATTCACAGGGCAAGACATGTAGTCTGTCACCATCTGACGGAAACGTTGCCTCCTGCTGACTGTAGCGGTCAGTGATGGTGTAGACAATTGTGGCGGACACACAAAACTTTGCCACATTTGGGCCATAGTGGTCTTGCCTTGTGCTGAGGCGCTGCCTCTGCTCCCTCTTTGTGCCGAGTTTCCTCCACTGGCTCGACGCACAGAGGTGCTTTGTAAAACACTAGCACCACTGCTGTCAGGTGGAATGGAGAACATGATGGACTGCACCAGTGTGTCTTGGTACTCCCGCAGTTTACGCTCCCGGTTCAACGTTGGTATGAGGGTTTGCAAGTTGTCCCGGTAGCGAGGATCTAGGAGGGTGTACACCCAATAATCAGCCGTGTAGAGAATGTGGGCGATGCGGCGGTCGTTTCTCAGGCACTGCAGCATGAAGTCAACCATGTGCTGCAGACTCCCAACTGCCAAAGAACCGCTGTCCCCTGCTTGAGGCGTGATCTCTGCCTGCTCTGCATCACCCCACCCTCGCTGTACATACTGACTAGAGCTTTGTGTACCTCCCTCCTCTGGAGAGATGTCTTCCTCCTCCATCGACTCCACTTCATCCTCCTCACAAAGTGTCCCCTGCCTAGGCCTTTGTGAGGATGCACGTAGCGCAGACTGTCCCGAAGCAGATGGCATTTGGGACTCCTCATCCTCCACCTCTTACAAAACCTCATCCCTCAGTGCTTGCAGTGTTTTTAGAAGCAGGCAGATAAGGGGGACAGTCATGCTGACTAGTGCATCATCTGCACTCGCCATCTGCGTGGAATCATCGAAGGCACGCAAAACGAGGCAGATGTCCTTCATAGAGGCCCACTCAGTGGTGCTGAAGTGTGACCGGCGCACAGTGTGACTTGTTTGCGCCTGATGCAGCTGGTACTCCTACTGTTCACACAACCGCTCCAACATATGTAACGTAGAATTCCACCTGGTGGGTAGGTCACATATGATGCGATGTTCCGGAAGGCATAATCGGCGCTGCAGAGCAGCAAGGCGCGACCTGGCCATGCTGGAACGCCGCAAGTGAGCGCACTCTATGCGGACCTTGTGCAGCAGTGCATCAAGATTCGGATAGTCCCTCAGAAAGCTCTGCATGACCAAGTTCAGCACATGTGCCAGGCATGGGATGTGAGTGAGGTTGCCAAGGCCAAGAGCTGCCACCAGATTTCGGCCATTGTCACACACTACCAAGCCCGGCTGGAGATTCGCTGGCAGAAACCACACGTTGCTCTCCTGCTGGATGGCATTCCAGAGCTCCTGCGCTGTGTGGCTTCGATTCCCCAAAGAAATTAATTTCAGTACGGCCTGTTGACGTTTGGCCATGGCTGTGCTCATATCGGTCGTAACAGGCTCCTGCTGCGCTGTTTCAGAGGAACTTGAGTAGGATGAGGAGTCAATGTGTACAGACTGGATTCCTGCAATCCGTGGAGTTGGCAGAACACGTAGAGTGCCACTCTCCAGATCTGTACCCGGCTCCACAACATTGACCCAATGGGCAGTGAGGGAAAGGTATTGTCCCTGTCCATGGTTACTGGTCCACGCATCGGTGGTCAGGTGGACCTTGCTATTGACGGTGTTTAGTAGCGCATGTTTTATGTTTGCCTCCACATGTTTCTGCAGGGTAGGGACGGCTCGCTTGCTGAAATAAAAGCGGCTGGGCACAGTGTATTGTGGGACTGCCAATGCCATGAAATGCCAGA
Source organism: Dendrobates tinctorius (assembly GCF_039654945.1). NCBI lineage: Eukaryota > Metazoa > Chordata > Amphibia > Anura > Dendrobatidae > Dendrobates > Dendrobates tinctorius. The sequence goes on from NW_027361672.1 coordinate 19,001,087, forward strand.
AGGTGTCAGTCTCCACCAGCCTGAATGACAGCATTTCAAGTGCCAGTAGTTTGGCAATGCCAGCATTCAGAGCCTGTGCTCGGGGATGGTTTGCCGAGTATGGCTGCCTTTTCTCCCATGCCTGTGCTACCAATGGCTGTCGAGTGGCCTGGGAGTGTGAGGATGACTTGGAACGTGGTGCTGTGGGTGGAATGTCACAGGGTCTCCGGACAACAGTGCCAGAGGTTCTTCCTTGGGGATCCTTTGAGGATGCCGAACCAGCTGTGTGTGAGCTGGAGGAAGAGGCCCCAACACGAGCTGAAGAGGTGGTAGGTGGTGCTGTACGTTGACCTACGTTTTCAGTGTGTCTGTGTAACTCCACCTCATGCTTGGTCCGCATATGTTTCCACATATTAGTGGTATTGAGGTTGCTGACATTTTTCCCTCTTTTGACTCTCTGATGACACAGCTTGCATTTGACAAAGCAAATGTCATCTGCAACTGTGTCAAAAAAGGACCACGCACTGCAAGTCTTGGGAGCGCCCGTTTTGCCTTTTGAAAGTGGAATGATCCTAACGGGTGCCGAATTGGAGGCTACGGGCAACCAAGTCTGCCCCCTCCCTCTCCCTCCGGTTTTGGCCGTTAGGGGAATCTCTTCCTCAGAGCTGCTCCCACCACATTCCTGTTTCTCACGCCATGATGGGTCAAGGACCTCATCATCTACACTCCCCTCTTCAAACACCTGCTTCTCTTAGGTTGTCTCGCCAGCACCGTACGCAACAGAAAGTGGCAACTGTGTCTCGTCATCACCGGATGCATACTCTTTAGATTCAGAGGGACAAAGAAGTTGTGCATCACTGCATACTCCCTCTTCTTCACATTCTGGAATGCTGCTTGGCTGGCCCCCTCTTTCCAAACCAACAGATTCCGAGAACAGAAGTAGAGACTGTGATGGCTCCTGTCCAGGGCTCTCTGACTGCCTGGGCACTTTGGCAGGTTGTGTAGAGACAGATGGTTGGTCTTCGGTGCTCTGGCCCTGAGAGGATGTGGAAGTAATTGAAGTCGATGCGTTAGCTGCCATCCATCCCAAAATGGCTTCAATTTGTTCCTCCCGCAGCAGTGGGTACGGTGAGGTCCTACAAAGCTGCGCATAAAGGACTGTTGCCAGCTAAAACTGGGGGATGCTGACTCACTGGTGCCAACAGCAGGCACAGAATCCCCACGTACTCTCCCTGCAGAATCCCCACGTCCTCTCCCTGCTGAAACTCCACGCCCACGCCCACGTGCCTTACTCCCTGCCTTCTTCATCTTGCTAGACTGAGAAAGATAGGCAGAAAAGTTCAAAGGGGGGTCTTAGTGTGCTTATTCCTGAACAGCTGGTTACAGGTTTAAGAAACACTAATTTTATGCAGTGTGTGTGTCGACTACACTTTAATGGGAGCTAATGTGGCCTACACAACTTTCAAATGTAGTGCTTGGTGAACTTTGTTGTTTTTTTTTTGGAAAAAAAACCTAAAAGAATGTGACCAAAGATTTGAAAGTGAGAGTATCACCAACTTTTTGGAGCTATTACAATGCAGGCAGGTATCCTACAATGCAAAAGATGAGGCTCCAAAAAAATTGGGTAATACTAGTCTGGCTGCAGCTGAAGGGCACAAGCCAGAAAAAAGGCTCCTCTATCTACTCCTATATAGTGTTTGCAACCAACCAATGTAGATGGATATGGATGGATGCACACTAATAGGAGAAGAAAAAATGAGCTGCAATTAAAGAAAAATATGTGTGAGGCAGTGACGAACGCTGAGCGGCCTACAACCAGACGTAGCTGCAGGACACAATACTCAGCGTGAGCTGCACTCACACACAGTCAGAGACCTCTCAGACAGCCGTGAACAGTGCAGCTAAGTGGGCACTAGCACTGAAAGACTGTAGAAAGGCTCCGCTGTCTACTACTAGTGTTTGCAACCAACGTATATGGATATGGATGGAAGCACACTAGATAGAATTTTTTAAAAATAAGCAGCTCAAAAAGAAAAATATGTATGAGGCAGCAGTGAGGCACGCTGGGCGGCCTACAACCAGACATGGCTGCAGGACCCACTCCACAGCGTGAGCTGCACTCAGACAGCCTTTGCAGACAGCTGTGAACACTGCTGCTAGGGAAAAGAAAGCTACAGTGGTGGTTTATGTAGCCTGAGTAAAGCACAATATTGTTGTGAGAATCGCTATTTCTAACTGTCCCTCACAGTCTTCAACAGCAGCCTGTCCCTAACTGAATTCACAGCAGAGTGACCAGAAATGGCGGCGGCAGTGGCTTTTATAGTGCATCATGACATCATTTCAGCAGCCAATCACAGCCATGCCAATAGTTAACATGCCTACATGCCTAACAGGATGTGCCCACACTTCTGAGGATTCCCATTGGCTGAATCAAAGCGAGCGGGCCGATAGCATTATGGGAACTTCCGATTCCGGTATCCGATATGAAAAAGTATCGGAAGTCAGTATCGGAATTCCGATACAGCTAATATCGGCCGATATTAGGTATCGGAAAGCTGTTTTTGAGAATTTTATAAATGACATTTTTCTCTCTCTGGTGGGTAGATTTGTGGTGCTCTATCTTCATGACATATGAATTTACTCATGCAAATTATTACCGTAAGTTTATTAAGAACTTTTTGATCACAGCCAAGCCTTTAACTGATATGACGAAGAAGGGAACAGACTTTTCCTCCTTGTCAGCGTAGGCAGAAAATTCTTTGTCTACCCTCAAAACAGCCTTTTCAGAAGCTCTTGTTCTCAGTCAACCCAATATTGATTTGTCTTTCGTGGTCAAAATTGGTGATCCTGAGTTTCCGACAGTTAAAAGAGCAGTTGAAGTATGGAGACGCTGGTTGGAAGGGTCTACTGTAGACATAAGGTAACGGTCTTTACCGATCATAAAAACTTTTTGTGTATTGAAACAACTAAGTGTTTAAACACCAGAGAGGCCCGGTGAGCCCTTTTCTTTTCCCTGTTTAATTTCTAGGGGACTTATCTCCCTGGATCTCAAAATGTTAAAGCTGATGCTTTGTCTCTTAGCTTTGTTCCAGAGTTGAGAAACAGACATCCTGCTAAGATTTTTTGTGAGGGGGTGTTGATAGGTGCTCTGGGAATATATCTTAGTTGCCGTGTTCTGGATGCTCAGGACAGTGTGCCAGAGGGCTTGTCTTTAAACAAACTGTATGTACGGTCCTCTATATGCAAAGCTTCTTTCAGTGTGTGACAGCTGTCAAACATAATAACCCGCTATAAGGCCTCTATCACATGTCCTGATATTTCCGGTAACGGAGATGTCAGTTTTCGTGTGTAATACTTGTGGCATACATATGGCATGTGTGTGCCGCATCAGTACCACACGGACGGGCACCAGGCAAGGAGCATTGCAATAAGCGCTGATCCCCGGTGCCGGGTGCTGAACACAACTCTCATCATTCTCCCCTGATCTGCCAGTGATTGGCACATTTAACCCCTTAATGACCACCGATGCGCCTTTTAACGGTGGCAGTTAAGGGTACTTAAGCCACAGCGCCACTTTTTAATAGCGCTAAAGTTTGAGGTTATAGCACTCCCCATCGGAATAGCCGGTAGTAGCTGAGACCCCAGAGAACATGATTCGGGTCAATTTTTAATGACCCCGGTGTTGGGATCGCAAAATAAAATCCATTACCATTTAATTTCTCTCTCCTCTGATGTGATCGCACATCAGAGGAGAAAGAAATAGGGTCCCCCGATCACCCCCCAGTACCTCTGATGTCCCTGCAGGCCCCCCGGAAGTCCCCTAGGCTGCCGACTTCTTCCAGGAGAAAATGGTGGGCATATGAGTAGTGCGCCTGCAGAGATCTTCTGGTCGACACCCGGCAACAATAGATTTTTTTCCCATTGTTTCATTTTGATCACTGTGATAGAACCATAGTGATCAAAATAAAAAAAAATAGTAAATCAAACTCCCCTTTATCACCCCCTTAGTTAGTGAAAAATAATAAAAAAAAGATTTATTTCTATATTCCCATTAGGGTTAGAGTTGGACTAAAGTGAGTTGGGCTTAAGTTAGGGTTGGGGTTCAAGTTTGGGTTATGGTTGGGGCTAAAGTTAAGGTTAGGGTTGGGGCAAAAGTTAGGGTTAGGGTTGGGGCTAAAGTTATGGCTAGGGTTGGGGCTAAAGTTAGAGTTATGGTTTTGGATGGGGCTAAAGTTGGAGGGTTGGTGGTAGAATTGGGGGATTCCCACTGTTTAGACACATCAGGGGCTCTCCAAACGCAAGAGAGAAATAGGGTCCCCAATTCCCCCGGTACCTCCCGATGCTCCTTGGCCCTCGTACTTTCCCCCATGGGTGTCGCCATCTTCTTCCGGGAAGAAAACGTCAGGTGCATGCGCAGGGCGCCCGCTGAGATCTGCCGGCCGGCACCAGGCAACAATAGGAAGATTTTTCCTATTGGTTCATTTTGGTCACTGTGATCGACCCTATCACAATGATCAAAATAAAAAAATAGTAAATAACTCCTCCCTTTATCTCCCCCATATTTAGGAAAAAATAATGAAATAAAGAAAATATATTTATTTTCATTTTCCCATTAGGGCTAGAGTTAGACTAAAGTGAGTTAGGGTTAGGGTTAGTGTTGGAATTAGGGTTAGTGTTGGAATGAGAGTTAGGGTTGGAATTAGGGTTCGGTTTAGGATTAGTGTTAGAATTAGAGTTAGGGTTGAGATTAGGGTTAGGGTTGGGATTAGGGATAGGGGTGTGTTGAGGTTAGGTTTGTGGTTAGGGTTATGGTTAGGGTTGGGATTAGGGTTATGGTTAGGGTTGGGATTAGGGTTAGGGGTGTGTTGGGGTTAGGGTTAGAGTTAGAATTGAGGGGTTTCCACTGTTTAGGCACATCAGGAAGTCTCCAAACGCAACATGGCACCACCATTGATTCCAGCCAATTTTGCGTTAAAAAAGTCAAACAGTGCTCCCTCCCTTCCGAGTCCCAATGTGTGCCCAAACAGTGGTATGCCCCAACATATGGGGCATCAGCATACTCAGGACAAATTGCACTACAACTTTTGGGGTCTAATTTCTTGTTACCCTTGGGAAAATAAAAAATTAGGGGCTAAAAAATAATTTTTGTGGAAAAAAAGATTTTTTATTTTCACTGCTCTGCGTTATAAACTTCTGTGAAGCACTTAGGGGTTCAAAGTGCTCACCACACATCTAGATAAGCTCCATGGGTGGTCGAGTTTTCAAAATGGGGTCACATGGGGGTTTCTACTGTTTAGGCACATCAAGGGCTCTGCAAACACAACATCTTGCCCGCAGACCATTCCATCAAAGTCTGCATTCCAAAATGTCACTATTTCCCTTTCTGTGCCCAAACAGCAGTTCCCCCCAAAATATGGGGTACCAGGGTACTCAGGACAAATTGGACAACAAATTTTGGGGTCCAATTTCTCCTGTTACCCTTGTAAAAATAAAAAATAGCTGGCTAAAAAAATCATTTTTGTGTAAAAAAAAATATTTTTTTATTTTCACAGCTCTGAATTATAAAACTTCTGTGAAGCACTTGAGGGTTCAAAGTGCTCACCACACATCTAGATAAGCTCCTTAAGAGGGTCTAGTTTCCAAAATGGTGTCACATGTGAGGGATTTCTGCTGTTTAGGCACATCAGGGGTTATGCAAACGCAGCATGACACCCGCAGACCATTCCATCAAAGCCTGCATTACAAAACGGCGCTCCTTCCCTTCCGAGCTCTGCCATGTGCCCAAACAGTGGTTCCCCCCACATATGGTGTATCAGCGTACTCAGGACAAATTGCACAACAACTTTTGTGGTCCAAATTCTCCTGTTACCCTTGTGAAAATGAAAAATAGGGGGTAAAAATCATTTTTGTGGAAAAAAAAATCATATTTTACTTTCACCGGTCTGCGTTATAAACTTCTGTGAAGCACTTGGGGGTTCAATATGCTCACCACACATCTAGATAAGTTCCTTAAGGAGTCTAGTTTCCAAAATGGTGTCACTAGTCAGGTTTTTTCACTGTTTAGGCACATAAGGGGCTCTCCAAACGCGACATGGTGTCCGTTCTCAATTCTAGCCAATTCTGCATTGAAAAAGTCAAATGGCGCTCTTTCCCTTCCGAGCTCTGCCGTGCGCCCTAACAGTGGTTTACCCCCACATATGGGGTATCAGCGCACTCAGGACAAATTGCACAACAACATTTGGGGTCTAATGTATCCTGTTACTCTTGTGAAAATAAAAATTTAGGGGCGAAAAAATCATTTTTGCGGAAAAAATATGATTTTTTTATTTTCATGGCTCTACGTTATAAACTTCTGTGATGCACTTGGAGGTTCAAAGTGCTCACTACACATCTGGATAAGTTCCTTAAAGTGTCCAATTTCCAAAATGGTGTCACTTGTTGGGGGTTTCCACAGTTTAGGCATATCAAGGGCTCTGCAAATGCGACATGGTGTCCGATCTCAATTCCAGCCAATTCTGCATTGAAAAAGGCAAACGGCGCTCCTTCTGTTCCAAGCCCTGCCATGCGCCCAAACAGTGGTTTACCCACACATATGGGGTATCAGCGTTTTCAGGAAAAATTGCACAACAAATTATGTGGTTCTCTTTTTACTTTTGTGAAAATAAAAAAATTGTTTCTGAAGTAAAATGGTTTGTAAAAAAAGTTAAATGTTATTTTTTTCCTTCTGCATTGCTTCAGTTCCTGTGAAGCACGTAAAGGGTTAATAAACTTATTGAATGTGGTTTTGAGTACCTTGAAGGATGCAGTTTTTAGAATTCTTTCACTTTTGGGCATTTTCTGCCATATAGACCACTCAAAGTGACTTAAAATGTGAGGTGGTCCCTGTAAAAATGGTTTTGTAAATTTTGTTGTAAAAATGAGAAATCGCTGGTCATCTTTTAACCCTTATAAGTTTCTAACAAAAAAAATTGCTTCCAAAATTGTGCTGATGTAAAGTAGCCATGTGTAAAATGTTATTTATTAAGTATTTTGTGTGACATACAGTACAGACCAAAAGTTTGGACACACCTTCTCATTCAAAGAGTTTTCTTTATTTTCATGACTGTGAAAATTGTAGATTCACTCTGAAGGCATCAAAACTGTGAATTAACACATGTGGAATTATATAATTACCAAAAAGTGTGAAACAACTGAAAATATGTCTTATATTCTAGGTTCTTCAAAGTAGCTGCCATTTCCTTTGATTACTGCTTTGCATACTTTAGTCATTCCCTTGATGAGCTTCAAGAGGTAGTCACCGGAAATGGTCTTCCAACAGTCTTGAAGGAGTTCTCAGAGATGCTTATCCCTTGTTGACCCTTTTGCCTTCACTCTGTGGTCCAGCTCACCCCAAACCATGTCGATTGGGTTCAGGTCTGGTGACTGTGGAGGCCAGGTCACTTGGCGTAGCACCCCATCACTCTCCTTCTTGGTCAAATAGTCCTTAGACAGCCTGGAAGTGTGTTTGGGGTCATTGTCCTGTTGAAAGATAAATGATGGTCCAACTAAACGCAAACCGGATGGAATAGCATGCCGCTGCAAGATGCTGTGGTAGCCATGCTGGTTCAGTGTTCCTTCAATTTTATATAAATAACCAACAGTGTCACCAGCAAAGCAACCCCACACCATCACACCTCTACACTTGAACCTACTGACAAATTTTGTTGCCTCCTTGAAGGTCTTTATCACGTGTCCTTCATCAGCTGCCAGTGGTAAATGGCAGATCGCAAAATAACCCATGCTTCAGTTTTTTTACTACTCATACAGATGCTACAATAGATGAATCTCTGATTTCAAAAAAGGGTTGCGAGTTCACAAATCCATCAGCAGACCCATATGTTTTTTGCAAATTCAGGAGGGAATACTTTGCAAGTAGGAACAGTGGAAATGATCTGCCACTTTCTTGGCCATAGCCACCTCTTTCCTATAGTGGATACATTTGTGAAAGAAATGTTGTTGTCACGTCAGTAACCTATATGCCTCCTCAATGCCACCCTTCTGAACCAAGGTCATCATGTGGCTTGATGAGTTTTCCCTCTTGCAGCACTGCTGCATGTTAAGGTGGTTTCCATTTTGCCTTACAGTGGGATGTCCAGTCTCTGCAGGAATTGAACCCTGCTGTATCCTGCAGTGATTAGGTTCTCCAGCATATCCTGTGTCAGTAGGCTCTATATCTGGCAGCTACTCCTACCACTCTTGGCCCAAACGTTGGTTCCAAGTCTGTCTTGCTAGTCATCTGTTTGAGCATGAGTGTTCCTGCATGCCCTGTTACTGACCCAGCTTGCCTACCTGTCCTGCTCTTGACCCTGGCTATGTATCCTGTACCTGTACTGCCTGCCCTGACCTTGGAACTTCTGATCATGTTTTATCTTTGCCCTCCTATAACACATACCTGTGCTTCTGACCCTCTGGTCAGCTGCTGTAGTCGCTAGCACTGCCCTGGAGTGGTACCTGGTGACTACCTACTGAGAAGCCTATCCTCACCACCAGAAACTCTAGTAAAACCAGGTAGTCACTTAGTCATGCCCCTCTAGGGTAAGCCCGGCCCATGGCACAGTGGGTTCACTTCCACCAGCATTACATTTGCCCACCGCCACCAGTGTTACAGTTGCAACATGAAATTCAGGACATGGACAATGCAAAGAGCATGAGTTAATTTGCTTGATCATAAAACAGCCTTAATTTTATGGGCAGTGTAGATCACAACAATTCCCAGCTACAGTTAATGAGGAGATAGCCTATAAGTTGCTTGGTGTATGTTTTTTGTCTTCCAACAGACTTGAATGAGTTCTCAGAGATGATTAGCCCTTGTTGGCCCTTTTGCCTTCACTCTGCGGTCCAGCTCACCCCAAACCATCTCGATTGGGTTCAGGTCTGGTGACTGTGGAGGCTAGCTCATCTGGCGTAGCACCCCATCACTCTCCTTCTTGGTCAAATAGCCCCTACACAGCCTGGAGGTGTGTTTGGGGTCATTGTCCTGTTGAAAAATAAATGATGGTCCAACTAAATGCAAACCGGATGGAATAGCATGCCGCTGCAAGATGCTGTGGTAGCCATGCTGGTTCAGTATGCCTTCAATTTTGAATAAATCCCCAACAGTGTCACCAGCAAAGCACCCCCACACCGTCACACCTCCTCCTCCATGCTTCACGGTGGGAACCAGGCATGTAGAGTACATCTGTTCACCTTTTCTGCGTCACACAAAGACACGGTGGTTGGAACCAAACATCTCAATTTTGGACTCATCAGATCAAAGCACAGATTTCTACTGGTCTAATGTCCATTCTTTGTGTTCTTTAGCCCAAACAAGTCTCATCTGCTTGTTGCCTGTCCTTAGCAGTGGTTTCCTAGCTGCTATTTTACCATGAAGGACTGCTGCACAAAGTCTCCTCATAATAGTTGTTGTAGAGATGTGTTTGCTGCTAGAACTCTGTGTGACATTGACCTGGTCTGTAATCTGAGCTGCTGTTAACCTGCGATTTCTGAGGCTGGTGACTCGGATAAACTTATCCTCTGCAGCAGAGGTGACTCTTGGTCTTCTTTTCCTGGGGCAGTCCTCATGTGAGCCAGTTTCTTTGTAGTGCTTGATGGTTTTTGCCACTGCACTTGGGGACACTTTCAAAGTTTTCCCAATTTTTCGGGCTGACTGACGTTCATTTCTTAAAGTAATAATGGCCACTTGTTTTTCTTTACTTAGCTGCTTTTTTCTTGCCATAATACAAATTCAAACAGTCTATTCAGTAAGACTATCAGCTGTGTATCTACCAGACTTCTGCACAACACAACTGATGGTCCCAACCCCATTTATAAGGCAAGAAATCCCACTTACTAAACCCGACAGGGCACACCTGTGAAGTGAAAACTATTTCCGGTGACTACCTCTTGAAGCTCATCAAGAGAATGCCAAGAGTGTGCAAAGCAGTAATCAAAGCAAAAGGTGGCTACTTTGAAGAACCTAGTCTATAAGACATATTTTCAGTTGTTTCACACTTTTTGTTAATTATATAATTCCACATGTGTTAATTCATAGTTTTGATGCCTTCAGAGTGAATCTGCAATTTTCATAGCCATGAAAATAAAGAAAACACTTTGAATGAGAAGGTGTGTCCAAACTTTTGGTCTGCACTGTATCTCTCTGATTTAAGGGCATAAAAATTAAAAGTTTGAAAATTGAAAAATTTTTAATAATTTTTGCCATATTTCCGTTTTTTTTCATAAATAAATGCAAGTCATATCGAAGAAATTTTACCACTAACAAGAAGTACAATATGTCCCGAGAAAACATTCTCAGAATCATCGGGATCCGTTAAAGCGTTCCAGAGTTATAACCTCACAAATTGACAGTGGTCAGAATTGTAAAAATTGACCTGGGCATTAAGCTGCAAATTGGCTCCACCACTAAGGGGTTTAAAGTAGAACAGAAACACATCCATGTATACATCATTTTATTTTATCTTCATTTTGGTGAGGTATCCGTTTAAGAAGTTTAATAAAGAGTAGCATAGGTTTATTATTTTGCTTCCCTTTTCTCCATACCATAGCCTTTACTGGAGCTTACAGGAAAAGAATGTCCCTTATGTAACCTTCCTCATCAGTGAAAGTGAGATGTTATTCCTCTACCTTGAGCCAGGAAAAGACGCACTTGGCCCAGCAGCCTGCAAGATAAGTAAGAGCTTTCATTTTACAATTTGTCTCACTAACTGAATAGAAGATTGGGAACAAGACCAACACAACAGCATTTGGAGCCTTTTGTGTCATTCACGCTTCAAGCACTGATAGCCAGAGCATTTTAAGTTAGATTGTATAACAAAACCTGGCACATATAAACCAAAAATACATATGTATCTGCATTTAGGATAGAGCTCTGTACTGTAATATAAATAATGACTTGGGAAAACAGCATTATTTTTTCAGTTACCTATATTTCTCCATTTACAAAAGTGAAAAGCCAACTTCTTAATTACTATTGATATGAAAATTTTCCAGCTAAATGATAATACTCTTTTATTGGAAAGTGTGATCTATGAATATAGCTATGCATGGAACATTCTAAATAATTACTTTTTAATGAATATCTAATTTAGTAATGTTGATTTTTTTCACTTGAATAATCCGTTCATATAACATCATGAACTGCAGCATCAATTTATTTTTCACATTGTTGTTACTTACTGCGAAATAATATGACATGATGTGATGAGAGGAACCATAGACAGCGGACAATATGCTGCTAAATTGTCCGTGGTATTGAGAACAACTAGATTGCTGTCTCTTCAAATTCAATTGTTAAAGTTCCAAGCATTTGTAATAATTAATACTTTGGCATAGCTCTTAATGATTTGCATTTGGCATTCTGAAGAAATTTGTTTATATCGTCCTGAAAGAGCTCTTTTTGATATAAGCTGTACAATTACATATCATTAAAAAAATAATTAAAAAGTGATTAAAAAAAATAATTTATGACTATACGACTATACTTCTAGCAATAAAGAATTGCGATAAAATAAAGATGAAACAGAACAGGTAATTTTAGACTAATAAATAAAATAATGCATAAATAAACAAATGATAAAATTTGGATAAATATTCAGTGACATGTAATATGGATCTCAATTGTCTCCAATAGGCATAGTCTACCACTGCACGTTGTTTTCCTTCCTCCAAACTATCTTTTGGTGTGTGTTTTTTCCAGAGTAAATATGAGGAGGATGACTGTTGATTCTACACTTGACCCTACTGACAAATTTTGTTGCCTCCTTGAAGGTCTTTAGCACATGTCCTTCATCAGCTGCCAGTGGTAAATGGCAGATCGCAAAATAACCCATGCTCCAGTTTTTTCACTACTCATACAGATGCTACAATAGATGAATCTCTGATTTCAAACGGTTGTGAGTTCACAAATCCGTCAGCAGACCCATATGTTTTTTGCAAATTCAGGAGGGAATACTTTGCAAGTAGGAACAGTGGAAATGATCTGCAACTTTCTTGGCCATAGCCTCCTCTTTCCTATAGTGGATACATTTGTGAAAGAAATTTTGTTGCCACGTCGGTAACCTATATGCCTCCTCAGTGTCACCCTTCTGAACCAAGGTCATCATGTGGCTTGATGAGTTTTCCCTCTTGCAGCATTCCTGCATGTTAAGGTGGTTTCCATTTTGCCTTTGAGGGGGGTGTCCAGTCTCTGCAGAAATTGAACCCTGCTGTATCCGGCGGTGATTAGGTTCTCCAGCATATCCTGTGTCAGCAGGCTCTATATCTGGCAGCTCCTCCTACCACTCTTGGCCCAAACGTTGATTCCTAGTCTGTCTTGCTAGTCATCTGTTTGAGCATGTGTTCCTGCATCTCCTGTTACTGACCCAGTTTGCCTACCTGTCCTGCTCCTGATCCTGGCTACGTATCCTGTACCTGTACTGCCTGCCCTAACCTCGGAACTTCTGACCATGTTTTATCTTTGCCCTCCTATAACACATACCTGTGCCTCTGACCCTCTGGTCAGCTGCTGTAGTCGCTAGCACTGCCCTGGAGTGGTACCTGGTGACTACCTACTGAGAAGCCTATCCTCACCACCAGAAACTCTAGTAAAAAACCAGGTGGTCACTTAGTCATGCCCCTCTAGGGTATGCACGGCCCATGGCACAGTGGGTTCATTTCCACCAGTGTTACATTCGCCCACCAGTGTTACAGTTGCAACATGAAATTCAGGACATGGGCAAAGCAAAGAGCATGAGTTAATTTGCTTGATCATAAAACAGCCATAATTTTATGGGCAGTGTAGATCACAACAATTCCCAACTACAGTTAATGAGGAGATAGCACATAAGTTGCTTGGTGTATGTTTTTTGTCATCCCGATTTTCAAGCTGTAGTGATAATTTGCAGTACTTTATCTTACAAGAGCAAAGAAAGTGAGGTTTGTGCATGGAATCAACACCATGCCCTGTGGCTGTTGGAGATGCAGTCATGTTTGTTGAGAAGGATCTGGAGGAGTTGTCAGAGTAGACAAATCACTGCCACCTGATGATGTAAACATAGTTTCCAGTCAATTAGACTTCATCTGTTCCAGTTGCAGTGGTGCATCATTGCCAGAAAACCAGTCACCTATTGGGCCATGAAGCTCATGTATTATCCCTGCCCATAGCTGCTGATCCAAGTGTCAACAGTGCAGTGAACTTTGAGCTTAATGCAAATTTGTCATCAGGATTTTGCTAAGTAAGCTACAGGCATTGCCAGGTTGGTGCTGTTAAACTGATTAGAATGATGGCTTGATATAATTTAATCAGTGTAACAGCGCCAATCTGACAATGCCTGTAGTTTACTTAGCAAATTCCTGATGATAGGTTCGCTTTAAAGACAAATCCAGAGAATGGCCTACATTCTCCTGCATTTGTGAGCATAGAGTGGTCATCACTTTCTGCAAGACGCAATGGCAGCTCGGTATCATTCAGTAAGGCCTCTTTCACACTTCAGTTTTTTTACAATCAGTCACAATCCGCCAGGTTTTTAAAAAAAACGGATCCTCAATTTTTTTTTGAGGATCCATTTTTTTCCCCATTGACTTCCATTATTGGCGGATTGTGACGGATTGCCGTCCGTTGCATCCGGTTTTTTTGCGGATCCGCCAAAGGTTCCTGTCCGTTACCATCCTCAAAGATTTCAAAACGGAGCTTGCAACGTTTTTTTCTGTGGCGGATCCTCCAGACACTCATTTAACCCGAAATTCTTTCTGGGTGCCGGACAAAAAAAAAATTCTCTCTCTCTCTCTCCTGCGATTCCTTTAAAAATGTTCATTTGTCGGATCCGTCAAAAAAACGGACGGGTGCCATCCGTTGTCATCAGTAATAAAACGGATCCGCCATCCGTCCTTTTGGCGGATTATAACTGATGCAAAAAACTGAAGTGTGAAAGAGGCCTAAGGCTCAGCAAACGCTATCATGTCTTGAAAGGCAACTGACTCCACAAGGTGGTACGGCAGTAACTGCTCCATGAGTAATTTGACAAGATGAGAGTTTAGTTGGCAAATGAATAGATAACTGGGGGTTACATACAATCGTGGATATATATTTGCAGGTGCGTTGAAGAAGGATTAGCAGACATTGGATAGTAGTGGATGACATTGACTGTAATGGTGATGATGACACCAATCAGATGATACACAAATATACAGTCAGACTCTGACAAAGATGAACAAATGGAGAAGGGAGTGGAAGATAATGTGAGGCTATCTTTGATTGCTGGCTGGTTTGCTTTTCCTAAATATGCAGGTGATGTCACAAAATGTGTTGAGATAGAGATGTAGTTCATAGTCTATATGAGCTGTGATGCTTATTTTCCTCTTGCAGAGAGTGTTGACTGCCAAAGAATAATCATGCAAATGAACTCCCACAAAAAAATGCTGACATGTACAATTCTTCACCATCTCCAACTGACCTTTCAGATTCTGTTGACTCTTAATCAACAGTTCACGCAGCTTCACCTGCTCCTTAAAGTATTGCAGAATATGCAGATTTTTACCCCAGAGGATAATTTAACTACATGTCACCTGGGTTGTGTATCAGCGAGCACACCTATCTGGTTCTCAGGTCTTGCCCATCACAAAATTATCAGCATCATTATCATCATCCTGTATTTAGCTAGCAGTTGCCTTTGTGTGGGAAATGGCATGAGCTCCTTGCACATTAAACATTTAACATTAATTTGAACATAAGCATAACATTTAAGTAATTTACTAACAGCCATTGAAAACTATGGAATCAACCACAAATGCAAGGCAGGGCTCACGCGATAGCCGAAAAGGCAAAAGTAACACCAGCCTACACATTATATGCAGTGTCATGTATGTGTCTCCAATTGACAATTTAAATAGGTGAGCCAAAACAAACCTGCACTGTTAAATGTCTCAATTTACTCAAATAACTTGTATTCAAATGAATGATTGAAGCAAACTAATTATTCCTGCCCAAAATAGACGGTTGTTAAATTTGACTATTAAAACTCTTGTAAAACTTTAACCTTTTTTAATTTTATTTTTTGCTAACTTTTCCCTTGAACAAAAATGCAACAGAGTGTATGATTGAGAAATAGAATTATTAGAACAGAAATTTAAAAAATTTACTTGTGTCCATTATATAAAAGATTTTAAAAAATGCTGGCTGGTCATTTAAAACATAAGAACTATACAAGAAAAGCTTGTTATTTCCTGTCCCAGAAGAAAGCACCTATAAAAGTCCACTGTTTTCAAGTAGCACATCTAGTCAAAAGATTGGACTACAATGCCCACACTTTGTGAGGCAGACTGTTGATTTTACATTTCTGGATTGTGGAGAACTGTAATATATACAGAATTATTAGGTAAATGAGTATTTTGATCACATCATCCTTTTTATACATGATGTCCTACTGCAAGCTGTAAATTATGTAAATCAGGTAATTTGCCTATCTTTAATGAGGAGGGGTGTGGTCTAATGACATCAACACCCTATATAAGGTGCGCTTAATTATTAGGCAACTTCCTTTCCTTTGGCAAAATGGGTCAGAAGAAAGATTTGACGGTCTCTGAAAAGTCAAAAATTGTGAGATGTCTTGCAGAGGGATGCAGCAGTCTTGAAATTGCCAAACTTTTGAAGTGTGATCACCAAACAGTCAAGCGTTTCATGGCAAATAGCCAACAGGGTCGCAAGAAGTGTGTTGATAAAAAAAGGCGCAAAGTAACTGCCCATGAATTGAGGAAAATCAAGCATCAAGCTGCCAAGATGCCATTTCACACCAGTTTTGCCATATTTCAGAGCTGCAACTTTAGTATCAAAAAGCTCAAGATTTTCCATACTCAGGGACATGGCCAAGGTAAGGAAGGCTGAAAAATGACCACCTTTGAACAAGAAATATAAGATAAAATGTCAAGACTGGGCCAAGAAATATCTTAAGACTGATTTTTCTAAGGTTTTATGGACTGATGAAATGAGAGTGACTCTTGATGGGCCAGATGGATGGGCCCGAAGCTGGATCAGTAAAGGGCAGAGAGCTCCACTCTGACTCAGATGCCAGCAAGGTGGAGGTGGGGTACTGGTATGGGCTGGTATCATCAAAGATGAACTTGTGGGACCTTTTCGGGTTGAGGATGGAGTGAAGCTCAACTCCCAGACCTACTGCCAGCTTCTGGAAAACACTTTCTTCAAGCAGTGGTTCAGGAAAAAGTCAGTATCGTTCAAGAAAAACATTATTTTCATGCAGAACAATGCTCCGTCACATGCATCCAAATACTCCACAGCGTGGCTGGCCAGTAAAGGTCTAAAAGAAGAAAAAATAATCACATGGCCCCCTTGTTCACCTGATCTGAACCCCATAGAGAACCTGTGGTCCCTCATAAAATCTGAGATCTACAAGGAGGGAACAGAGTCTGGGAGGTTGTGGTGGCTGCTGCACGCAATGTTGATCGTAAACAGATCAAGCAACTGACAGAATCTATGGATGAAGGCTTTTGAGTGTCATCGTAAAGAAAGGTGGCTATATTGGTCACTGTTTTTTTTTTTTTGAATGTCAGAAATGTTTATGTCTAAATTTTGTGTTGCTATATTGGTTTACCTGGTGAAAATAAACAAGTGAGATGGGTATATAGTTGGTTTTTATTAAGTTGCCTAATAATTCTGCACAGTAATAGTTACCTGAAAAACAGATATCCTCCTAAGATAGCCAAATCTAAAAAAAACCCACTCCAACTTCCAAAAATATTAAGCTTTGATATTTGTGAGTATTTTGGGTTGATTGAGAGCATAGTTGTTTTTCAATAATAAAAAGAATCATCTCAAATACAACTTGCCTAATAATTCTGCACGCAGTGTATATATATATATATATATATATATATATATATATATATTACAGACCAAAAGTTTGGACCAAGTTTTCTTTATTTTCATGACTATGAAAATTGTAGATTCACTCTGAAGGCATCAAAACTATGAATTAACACATGTAGAATTACATAATTAACAAAAAAGTGTGAAACAACTGAAAATATGTCTTATATTCTAGGTTCTTCAAAGTAGCCACCTTTTGCTTTGATTACTGCTTTGCACACTCTTGGCATTCTCTTGATGAGCTTCAAGAGGCAGTCACCGGAAATGGTCTTCCAACAGTCTTGGAGTTCCCACAGATGCTTAGCACTTGTAGGCCCTTTTTGCCTTCACTCTGCAGTCCAGCTCACCCCAAACCATCTCAATTGGGTTCAGGTCTAGTGACTGTGGAGGCCAGATCATCTGGCATAGCACCCCATCACTCTCCTTCTTGGTCAAATAGCCCTTACACAGCCTGGAGGTGTGTTTGGAGTCATTGTCCTGTTGAAAAATAAATGATGGTCCAACTAAACGCAAACCAGATGGAATAGCATGCCGCTGCAAGATGCTGTGGTAGCCATGCTGGTTCAGTATGCCTTCAATTTTGAATAAATCCCCAACAGTGTCACCAGCAAAGCACCCCGACATCATTACACCTCCTTCTCCATGCTTCACGGTGGGAACCAGGCATGTAGAGTACATCCGTTCACCTTTTCTGCATCGCACAAAGACACGGTGGTTGGAACCAAAGATCTCAAATTTGGACTCATCAGACCAAAGCACAGATTTCCACTGGTCTAATGTCCATTCCTTGTGTTCTTTAGCCCAAACAAGTCTTTTCTGCTTGTTGCCTGTCCTTAGCAGTGGTTTCCTAGCAGCTATTTTACCATGAAGGACTGCTGCACAAGTCTCCTCTTAACAGTTGTTAAAAACATATGTGACATGCGCAAGTGTGAACAAGTCAGTAAGACAATGCTCACACCACCCAATGGCTGAAACACAACAAGAGAACACAAAATGACAAATTTGCAAAAATACTCCGCAGCAAAAAACATGACAGTAATCAGCAAGTGCTGTATAACAAATACAGGGTATTTAGTCGATACGTTTTTTGCAAAAAATGTATACCAAGCTGCTTCACCACGTCACGGTAACCCTTCACGAAGCAGTCCCTATCTAATGTATTTAAAACCTGAACATGTGAACAGTGTCTAAATGAACAGGATACAGACAGGCGCCTCCTAGCATATGGGCTTGTGGTGTAAGACAGCTCATTTATGTGCATGTCACACAGGAGAGGGGTGGAGTCTCCCAAACCATGCTTAGCAAGGAAAAATGGATTAAAAACATATCTGAAATGCACAAGTGTGAACAAGTCAGTAAGACAATGCTCACACCACCCAATGGCTGAAACACAACAAGAGAACACAAAATGACAAATTTGCAAAAATACTCTGCAGTAAAAAATATGACAGTAATCAGCAAGTGCTGTATAACATATACAGGGTATTTAGTCGATACGTTTTTTGCAAAAAATGTATACCAAGCCGCTTCACCACGTCACGGTAACCCTTGACGAAGCAGTCCCTATCTATTGTATTTAAAACCTGAACATGTGAACAGTGTCTAAATGAACAGGATACAGACAGGCGCCTCCTAGTATATGGGTTTGTGGTGTAAGACAGCTCATTTATGTGCAGGTCACACAGGAGAGGGGTGGGGTCTCCCAAACCATGATTAGCAAGGAAAAACGGATTAAAAACATATGTGACATGCACAAGTGTGAACAAGTCAGTAAGACAATGCTCACACCACCCAATGGCTGAAACACAACAAGAGAACACAAAATGACAAATTTGCAAAAATACTCTGCAGTAAAAAACATGACAGTAATCAGCAAGTGCTGTATAACAAATACAGGGTATTTAGTCGATACGTTTTTTGCAAAAAATGTATACCAAGCCGCTTCACCACATCACGGTAACCCTTCACGAAGCAGTCCCTATCTAATGTATTTAAAACCTGAACATGTGAACAGTGTCTAAATGAACAGGATACAGACAGGCACCTCCTAGTATATGGGCTTGTGGTGTATACTAGGAGGCGCCTGTCTGTATCCTGTTCATTTAGACACTGTTCACATGTTCAGGTTTTAATACATTAGATAGGGACTGCTTCGTGAAAGGTTACTGTGACGTGGTGAAGCGGCTTGGTATAAATTTTTTTGCAAAAAACGTATTGACTAAATACTCTGTATTTGTTATACAGCACTTGCTGATTACTGTCATGTTTTTTACTGCAGAGTATTTTTGCAAATTTGTCATTTTGTGTTCTCTTGTTGTGTTTCAGCCATTGTGTGGTGTGAGCATTGTCTTACTGACTTGTTCACACTTGTGCATGTCACATATGTTTTTAATCCGTTTTTCCTTGCTAAGCATGGTTTGGGAGACCCCACTCCTCTCCTGTGTGACATGCACATAAATGAGCTGTCTTACACCACAAGCCCATATACTAGGAGGCGCCTGTCTGTATCCTGTTCATTTAGACACTGTTCACATGTTCAGGTTTTAAATACATTAGATAGGGACTGCTTCGTGAAGGGATACCGTGACGTGGTGAAGCGGCTTGGTATACATTTTTTGCAAAAAACGTATTGACTAAATACCCTGTATTTGTTATACAGCACTTGCTGATTACTGTCATGTTTTTTACTGCAGAGTATTTTTGCAAATTTGTCATTTTGTGTTCTCTTGTTGTGTCTTAACAGTTGTTGTAGAGATGTGTCTGCTGCTAGAACTCTGTGTGGCATTGACCTGGTCTCTAATCTGAGCTGCTGTTAACTTGCGATTTCTGAGGCTGGTGATTCGGATGATCTTATCCTCCACAGCAGAGGTGACTCTTGGTCTTCCTTTCCTGGGGTAGTCCTCATGTGAGCCAGTTTCTTTGCAGCACTTGATGGTTTTTGCCACTGCACTTGGGGACACTTTCAAAGTTTTCCCAATTTTTCGGACTGACTGACCTTCATTTCTTAAAGTAATGATGGTCACTCATTTTTCTTTACTTAGCTGCTTTTTTCTTGCCATAATACAAATTCTAACAGTCTATTCAGTAGGACTATCAGCTGTGTATCGACCAGACTTCTGCACAACACAACTGATGGTCCCAACCCCATTTATAAGGCAAGAAATCCCACTTATTAAACCTGACAGGGCACACCTGTGAAGTAAAAACCATTTCCGGTGACTACCTCTTGAAGCTCATCAAGAGAATGCCAAGAGTGTGCAAAGCAGTAATCAAAGCAAAAGGTGACTACTTTAAAGAACCTAGAACATAAGACATATTTTCAGTTGTTTCACACTTTTTTGTTAATTATATAATTCCACATGTGTTAATTCACAGTTTTGATGCCTTCAGAGTGAATCTACAATTTTCATAGTCATGAAAATAAAGAAAACTCTTTGAATGAGAAGGTGTGTCCAAACTTTTGGTCTGTACTGTATATATATACACTGCTCAAAAAAATAAAGGGAACACTTAAACAACAGAATATAACTCCAAGTAAATCAAAGTTCTGTGAAATCAAGCTGTCCACCTAGGAAGCATCACTGATTGACAATCAATTTCACATGCTGTTGTGCAAATGGAAAAGATATCAGATGGAAATTATTGGCAATTATCAAGACACTCAATAAAGGAGTGGTTCTGCAGGTGGGGACCACAGACTACATCTCAGTACCAATGCTTTCTGGCTGATGTTTTGGTCACTTTTGAATGTTGGTTGTGCTTTCACACTCGTGGCAGCATGAGATACACTCTACAACCCACACAAGTGGATAAGGTAGTGCAGCTCATCCAGGATGGCACATCAATGCAAGCTTTGGCAAGGTTTGCTGTGTCTGTGAGCATAGTGTCCAGAGACTTGAGGCGCTACCAGAAGATAGGCTGGTACACCAGGAGATGTGGAGGGGGCTGTAGGAGAGCAACAACCCAGCAGCAGGACCACTACATCAGCTTTTGTGCAAGGAGGAACAGGAGGAGCACTGCCAGAGCCCTGTAAAATGACCTCCAGCAGGCCACTAATGTGCATGTGTTTGCACAAACAGTTAGAAACCGACTCCATGTGGATGGTTTGAGTGCCTGACATCCAAAGATGGGGTTGTGCTCACAGCCCAACAATGTACAGGATGCTTGGCATTTGCCACAGAAAACCAGAATTGGCAAATTCGCCACTGGTGACCTGTGCTCTTCACAGATGAAAGCAAGTTCACACTGAGCACATGTGCAAGATGTGACAGAGTCTGGAGATGCCGTGGAGAGCAATCTGCTGCCTGCAACATCCTTTAGCTTGACCTGTTTGGCAGTGGGTCAGTAATGGTGTGGGGTGGCATTTCTTTGGAGGGCCGCACAGCCTTTCTGTGCTCGCCAGAGATAGACTGACTGCCTTTAGGTACCGAGATGAGATCCTCAGACCCCTTGTGCGGCCATATGCTGGTGTGGTTGGCCCTGGGTTCCTCCTAATGCAGGGCAATGCCAGACCTCATGTGGCTGGAGTGTGTCAGCAGTTCCTGCAAGATGAAGGCATTGAAGCTACGGACTGGCCCGCTCGTTCCCCAGACTTGAATAAGATTGAGCACATCTGGGACATCATGTCTCGCTCCATCCACCAACGTCACATTGCACCACAGACTGTCCTGGAGTTGGCGGATGCTTTAGTCCAGGTGTGCGAGGAGAGCCTTCAGGAGACCATCAGCTGCCTCATCAGGAGCATTCCCAGCTGTTGTAGGGAGGTCATACAGGCACGTGGAGGCCACACACTTCTGAGCATCATTTCCTTGTCTTGAGGCATTTCCACTGAAATTGGATCAGCCTGTAATTTGATTTTCCACTTTGATTTTGAGTATCCTTCCAAATCCAGACCTCCATGGGATATTAATTTTGATTTACATTGATCATTTTTATGTTTTCTTGTTCTCAATGCATGCCACTATGTAATGAATAAAGATTTGCAGCTGCGATACTTCATTCAGTGATGTCTATGATGTGGTAACTTAGTGTTCCCTTAATTTTTTTGAGCAGTGTATATATTATATATTACTAGCTGAAGAGCCCGGTGCTGCCCAGGCATTGTAACTAACTATGGTTAGTTACAACAAATTAGAATGATTATATCTACCATATTTTTCCGACCATAAGACGCACTTTTTTCCCCAAAAATTTTGGGGGAAAGTGGGGGGTGCGTCTTATGGTCGCAATATACTAACCTGCGATGCAGTGGTGGCAGCAGGCGGGGCTCTGCTGTGCGGGGGTGGCAGCGGGCTGTGCTCCGATGCAGGGGCGGCGGCTCCGCCGGCATTTCCTCACAGCCCGGAGGCCCCCGCACATCCCTTGCTGGCCGCTGCATGTTGCGGTGGCCTTCGGGAACATGGACGCCGGAAAGATGGCCGCCGGTCCGGGGACGGCGCATGCGCGGGTTCAGATCTCGTCCCGAGATCTCGGGGGACGAGATCTCATTGCCGAGATTTGAATCTCGTTCCCCCGAGATCTCGGGGCGAGATCTGAACCCGCGCATGCGCCGTCCCCGGACCGGCGGCCGTCTTTCCGGCGTCCATGTTCCCGGAGGCCACCGCAATATGGCAGCGGCCAGCAAGGGATGTGCGGGGGCCTCCGGGCTGCGAGGAAATGCCGGAGGGGCCGTCGCCCCTGCACCGGAGCACAGTCCGCCACCACCCTCTCCCCGCAGAGCCCACCTGCCCCAGCTCAGCACAGGCCACCTGCCCCAGCAAAGCTGCCCCAGCACAGCTGCCCCAGCCCCAGCCCAGCTGCCCCAGCCCCAGCACAGGTGCCCCTGCCCCAGCACAGCTGCCCCAGCACAGTCCACCTGCCCCAGCCCCAGCGCAGCTGCCCCAGCACAACCAACTTGCCCCTGCACAGAGCCGTCACCGCACGAGCCTGGACCACTGAATGACCCCTGTGACTACTCCTCCACCTGTGCCGGATCGCTTCCCAGGTAACCTGAATTCGGACTGTAAGACGGACCCCATTTGACACATTATTATTTTTTTCCCTATTTTCCTTCTGAAAATTGGGGTGCGTCTTATGGTCCGGTGCGTCTTATAGTCCGAAAAATACGGTATATATAAAGCTGAGTGTATAGCCCTGCCCACTCTGCATAGCCACATTCACTATAATATCCCACATCATCCCGTCAGCCAATGCTACCGGACTACTCCCCCTAATATCCCACATCATCCCAGTCAGTCAGAGCCACCGGACTACTACCCCTAATATCCCACATCATCCCGTCAGCCTTGGGTCAGAACCAGAGTGCTGAGTGGATTTGCCCTGACTTCCATACCAATGATCCCTTTAATAGAATCCTGGGGTGAGAATCAGAGCACTGAGGAATTTACTTTAACTTCCATACCAGAGATCTCTTTAAGAAAGCCTGGGATCAGAACCAGAGCGCTGAGTGGATTTGCCCTGACTTGCATACCAATGATCCCTTTAATAGAACTCTGGGGTCAGAATCAGAGCGCTGAGGGATTTGCCCTAACTTCTGTACAGGAGATCCCTTTAAGAGAGCCTGGGGTCAGTACTAGAGCATTTGAATGCAATTGCCCTGACTTCCATACCGAGGAACCCTTTAAGAGAGGCATGGGGTCAGAACCAAAGCACTGGATGGATTTGCCCTGCCTTCCATACCGGAGATCCCTTTAAGAAAGGCTTGGGGTCAGTACCAAAATGCTGAGTGGATTTGCCCTAACTTAAATACCAATGATCCCTTTAAGAGACCCTGGAGTCAGAACCACAGAGCTGAGTGGAACGGTCCTAACTTCCATACCAGGGATCCCTTTAAGATAGGCCTGGGATCAGAACCAAAGCACTGGATGGATTTGCCCTGCCTTCCATACCTGAGATCTCTTTAAGAAAGGCCTGGGGTCAGTACCAAAATGCTGAGTGGATTTGCCCTAACTAGCATACCATTGATCCACGGGAGGGGGGATTCATTTCTGTCATGTGCTCCTTTCTGGGGGGCAGACAATGGCTGGGAGCTTATGATCCTGGGGATGCTAGATTTCTCCCACCATGTCAGTGTCTGCTGAGGTGTTGTCAAGTGGGAAAACTTGCTCATTGCAACCATCACAGTTCAGCTACTTTTAACCAACTCTGGTGAAATCAGAGATGCTTAGTGATTGGTTGCAAGGAAAACTGTTGATCATAGCAACCAGTCACAGCTGAGCTTCTTTTGAACAGCTCTGGTGAAATGAAAGATGCTTCGTGATTGGTTGGTGATACACGCATACATTCATTAATTTTTATACATATATATATATATACACACATAGAATATGTATACTTACATATGTATATATATATATATATATATATATATATATATAGTGAAGGAAATAAGTATTTGACCCCTTGTTAATTTTGTAGGTTTGCCCATTGACAAAGAAATGAACAGTCTATAATTTTAAAGGTGGGTTAATTTTAACATTGACAGATAGAATATCAAAAATAAAATCCAGAAAATCACATTGTATAAATTATATAAATTTATTTGCATTTTGCAGTGAGAAATAAGTATTTGATTTCGTACAAACCATTAAGAGTTCTGGCTCCTACAGACCAGTTAGACGCTCCTAATCAACTCGATACCTGCATTAAAGACAGCTGTCTTACATAGTCACCTTTATAAAAGACTCCTGTCCACAGACTCAAATTAATCTATCAGACTCTAAGCTTATCAACATGGGCAAGACCAAAGAGCTTTATAAGGATGTCAGGGACAAGATCATAGACCTGCATAAAGCTGGAATGGGCACAAGAGAAATCAGCATCAAAAGGTTCAGCTTTTCTTAACAGGACACAAATAACTGTAACTCCACTCTTCAGGCCTGCTGAACACTGAATTCCTCTAGAAGCTGATTATTTAAGCCACAGACCACAGTCTGGGGTGGAGATAAGGTGGACAACCTCTCGCCCGCACTATGGCTGTCCATAGAAACCTATCCCTTAAACAAAATGGCTTATTTACCCCTCTCAACACTTAGTGTGCTGGAGCAAATCTTCTGGGTTTCTAGTCATTGAAGAAAATAGACTCAGCGAAACATATCTCCCATCCAGCACATTGTCAGTGACTTTGTCACTATAAATAAATAAATAAATAAATATTATAATAATATATATATATAAATGAATGTATGTATGTATGTATGTGTGTATCACCAACCAATCAAGAAGCATCTTTCATTTCACCAGAGCTGTTCAAAAGAAGGTAAGCTGTGATTGGTTGCTATGACCAACCGTTTTCCTTGCAACCAGTCACTAAGCATCTCTCATTTCACCAGAGCTGGTTAAAAGAAGCTGAGCTGTGATTGGTTGCTATGAGCAAGTTTTCCCACTTGACAACACCTCAGCAGACACTGACATGGTGGGAGAAATATAGCATTCCTGGGAACATAAGCTCATGGCCATCATTTGTCCCCCAGAAAGGAGCACAGAGCACATGACAGAAATGAATCCCCCCTCCCGTGTGGTATCATTAAGTGACACACATGAATGTAGGAAAGTGCACATATTAAATGTCATGTGGATTTAATATTTTCTCACACTTTTATGCATTATTGATGTGTTACTGTGCTCTGGTGCTTTGAGTTTTTTTAAAGTGCTACTTTCCCCATAATTCACCTGAATATACCCATATAACACATAATGCTTTTCCCATAGCAACCCATTAAATATGACACTATACTGCATACAGATGCTGTACATCAATGAGCAACTCAACCGGACAAATTACAAGTTGACGGTGCATGAAAATGTGTGTGAAGGTTTCTCTACTGTACAGTACTAATGTATAAGGTTTGCGTCTGTACATTGGTGAAAAGCATGACTGTGATATTTATGGTGTCAGATAAGTGAAAATATCAGCCTGATCAGTAGAAAACCTGGGATCTTAGTGAACCATGCTTCTGTGCAATTTCACTATTCTACTTTTACTGGCTTTGACGGGATGATGTGGGATATTATGGGTAGTAGTCCGGTAACTCTGGCTGACGGGATGATGTGGGATATTATGGGTAGTAGTCTGGTAGCTCTGGCTGACGGGATGATGTGGGATATTATAGTGAATGTGGCTATGCGGAGTGGGTGGGGCTGTACACTCAGCTTTATATGTACTGTATATAGATATAATCATTATAATTAGTTATAACTAACCGTTAGAGTTGAGCAAAACAGGTTGGCCAGATTCATAAGTCAACAGCTTATGCCAAAGTCAAATTTCGCCAACCAAAGGTGAGAGGCTCTGGACTGAGGTCTAAGAGGTAAGGTTTCTCCTTGCGGAGAGTGACATGCCAGCTCTGGCTTGTCAAGGTAAGGAGGCTTATTCGCCGTGCAATGCTCCTCTGGGAAAATATTATGCAAATTGCCTCTTCAGAAAGAAAGAGGACTTTTACTCTACAGCGCCACCTATTGGTAGTAGTATTAGTTAGCCTATTGGTTAGCCTCTCACCTAGCCAAATCAGATCTCATACTTTGCACTGACGAGAGTCAATAGCTCGAAACACCGTGTCTGCAAATTGAGATTCTGATTTGGCTTTTATCCTAAGTCATATTACAAGACTCGTTAAAGGGTTGATTGTGACTTGTAGGATCGCTACTACCAATAGGTGGCGCTGTAGAGTAAAAGTCCTCTTTCTTTCTGAAGAGGCAATTTGCATATTATTTTCCCAGAGGAGCATTGCACGGCGAATAAGCCTCCTTACCTTGACAAGCCAGAGCTGGCATGTCACTCTCCGCAAGGAGAAACCTTACCTCTTAGACCTCAGTCCAGAGCCTCTCACCTAGCCAGATCAGATCTCATACTTTGCACTGACGAGAGCCAATAGCTCGAAACACCGTGTCTGCAAATTGAGATTTTGATTTGGCTTTTATCCTAAGTCATATTACAAGACTCGTTAAAGGGTTGATTGTGACTTGTAGGATCGCTACTACCAATAGGTGGCGCTAAAGAGTAAAAGTCCTCTTTCTTTCTGAAGAGGCAATTTGCATATTATTTTCCCAGAGGAGCATTGCATTGAATAAGCCTCCTTACCTTGACAAGCCAGAGCTGGCATGTCACTCTCCGCAAGGAGAAACCTTACCTCTTAGACCTAAGTTATCAAGTGAAATCCTGAATTCCCCAGTCCAAGATGAATATGACATGGAGTGCACTGATGCACAGACAGTGCTATATGATTCTGTTGGTACATTCACCCAGAGCACTGCATTGCCCTCGCAGTCTACTGAGCCAGATTCTGACCCTGATGAAACTCAGGTGCCCCTTCCCGCATACTATACCACCTTACACGGTGACACAGAGGAAGGTGCAGATGAAATTGAAGAGGAGGTGATGGATGACCCAGTTGCTGACCCGGATTGGCATCCATTGGGGGAAGAGGGTGCGGCTGGCAATAGCTCAGAAGAGGAGGAGGATCCGCAGCAGGCATCAACATTGCAGCTGCTGTTATCAGGCAGGCCACTAGCAGTCCAAAAACATGTTTCAAAAACAAAAAGAGTTGCATGACAGCTTGGCCAGATGGTCAATTTGCACAGCGTGCAAGCCCTGAAAATTTTTACCATAGTAGGAAGAGTGCAGTGTGGCACTTTTTTGACCAAAATCCTATTGATGAGGCAAAGGTTATCTGTAAGAAGTGCGGAAGGACCTTTAGCCAAGGGAATAATCTCTGAAATTTGAATACCAGTTGCATGCTTACACATGTAAACACCATGCACTTGCAAGCGTGGACAGACTTCAAAACCTCAGGTAGCACATGTGCACCTGCTCCGACTGTAGGTAGCCAGCAATGCTACATCGCTTCCCCCACTGTAAGCCCACTGGTTAGCACGTCACCAGCAAGAAATGTTGAGGTGTCGTCGCAAGGCCAAAGCAGTCAGGAAATTACAATGTTTTTACAACGAAAGACTGCATCTAGGCCTTCACCACCACCACCACCAACCTGCTCTCAGTCCACCATGTCCACCGCTAGTTCCACCATATGCAGCTCTCAAGTCCAGCTCACAATAGCAGAGACTCTGAGTAGGACAAGAAAGTACTCATCCTCTCATCCGCGTACACTGGCTTTGAATGCCTACATTGCCAAACTGATCTCATTAGAGATGATGCCCTTCCGTTTGGTTGAAAGTAGAGTTGAGCAAAACAGGTCGGTCAGATTCAAAAATTACCGACTTTCGCCAAAGTCGGGTTTCGACAATCGAAACCCGACCCTAGCGTGAGGTCGGCCATGAGGTCGTCGATCAGCGCGCCAAAGTCGCGTTTCAAATGATGCTTTTAGCCCCTTTTCTCACCCAATGATGGAGGATGCACACTGTGGGCAACGCGATGACATGCGCAGCGGCCAGCACCATCTTAGAGAAGGGCATTGAAGTGATTGGCTGGCTTTGTGTGGCATCACAGTGGGTATAAAAAGCTGTGAACGCCGACTGCCATCTTACTTCTGCCGATCTTACAATAGGGAGAGGTGCTGCTGCTGATTCTGAACAGGGAGAGCGTTAGGCAGGGATGAAGAAAAAAAACTGCTTCTGCTGATAGCGCTTTTCACTGTACAGTTAGTGTGCAGTGAAAGGGGAGGATTTTTGTTGTGTGCAGCAGCGCTGGCGGTGATTAGGCTGCCTTTTAAGGCTACCTGCTAGCTGCATTGCTGTGTACACACTGCTGTTCAAACTGCTTTTTTCAAAGCACGCCAAATTTTATTTGGCCTGGTGAGTTACTGAGCGTTCATTTTTTCACACACCGTCTAGCGGTGTACGCTCCTCACACACTACCGTGTACCGGCTGGTATCACGGACAAATAGAAGCTATCTGGGTGTGACTCTGGAAGAAAAAGCCGAGGAGTTTGTCCGTTTTTCCAGACCTACACCTTAGAGTTGTGTCCGTTATTCAAACAGTTTCGTATATCTGCTGTTTGATTACAGTCAAAACTAGACAGACAGCGTGTGTCAGTCCGTATACAAATACACGGAGTTTGACAATTTTCCATACAGACACCGTCTAGCGGTGTACGCTCCTCACACACTACCGTGTACTGGCTGGTATCATGGATAAATAGAAGCTATCTGGGTGTGACTCTGGAAGAAAAAGCAGAGGAGTTTTTCTGTTTTTCCAGACCTACACCTTAGAGTCGTGCCCGTTTTTCAAACAGTTTCGTATATCTGCTGTTTGATTACGGTCTAAACTAGACAGAGACAGCGTGTGTCAGTCCATATACAAATACACGGAGCTTGACAATTTTACATACACACACCGTACAGCGGTGTATGCTCCTCACACACTACCGTGTACCGCCTTCTAGCACGAACAAATAGAAGCTATCTGTGTGTGACTCAGGAAAAAAAAGCCGAGGAATTTTTCCGTTTTTCCAGACCTACACCTTAGATTCGTGTCCGTTTTTCAAACAGTTTCGTATATATGCTGTTTGATCACGGTCAAACCTAGACAGAGACAGTGTGTGTCAGTCCATATACAAATACACAGAGCGTGACAATTTTACATACACACACCGTACAGTGGTGTACACTCCTCACACACTACTGTGTACCGCCTTCTAGCACGGACAAAGAGAAGCTACCTGTGTGTGACTGGAAAAAAAAGCGAGGAGTTTTTCCGTTTTTCCAGACCTACACCTTAGACTTGTGTCCATTTTTCAAACAGTTTCATATATCTGCTGTTTGATCACGGTCAAAACTAGACAGAGACAGCGTGTGTCAGTCCGTATACAAATACATGGAGCTTGACAATTTTCCTTACACACATCGTATAGAGCTGTCCGATTCTCCAACAGTATTGTATTTCTGCCATTCGCATTACAGTCACTTTTATACCTAGTCAGCGTGTGTGTGTGACGCTCCTTAAATACATATACGGAGATTGTTAGTTGCACAAAAATCGTATACAGCTGTACACTTCTGATACAGTTCCGTATATCTGCTTGTTGGATTACGGTCCAATACATACTGTGAGAGCGTCTGTGACTAACATAATATATGCTTTGAATTAATTTGTTTAATACACCTTACACAGCTGGATGCTCCTCATACAGTACCATCTCACTGCTGGTATTTTTGGTACATTTTCCCAAACATGAGGAAGTATGGTGGAAGAGGCCGCGGACATGGGCAGGGGGTGCAGCTGGTACTGATGGTGGTGGTGCATCGGCTGGTTCTGGCAAAAGCACAATAGCAGCTAAGGCAGGAGGTGTTGAGCCTGCGTCATCCTCTTGCCCAAGAAGGCCTGTAAGGTTGCCTTTTCTTGGAGTAGGAAAACCGCTTTTAAAGCCAGAGCATCAGGAACAGGTTTTGGCGTACATTGCCAATACAGCCAGCAGCTCTATTGCCTCCTCTTCTGAACGGTCGAAACCTGCAAACACGGAGTCGTCGGTGCAGGGTTCTGGTCATAAAAAACCCCTTTCCTTGTGTCCTTCATGCCCACCAAAAGTTAAGGATGCGGCAGCCCACACTTCAGAATACTCTATGGAGCTCTTTTCACATACCATGCCTGGGTTATCCAGTCAAATCCTGAATTCCCCAGACCAAGATGAATCTTACATGGAGTGCACTGATGCACAGCCACTGCTAGATGATTCTGCTGGTACATTGACCAACAGCACTACATTGCCCTCGCAGTCTATTGAGCCAGAATCTGACCCTGATGAAACCCAGGTGCCCTTCCCGCATACTATACCACTTTACACGGTGACACATAGGAAGGTAAAGAGGAAGGTGCAGATGAGCCAGTTTTGGACCCTGATTGGCATCCATTGTGGGAGGAGGGCAATAGTTCAGATAAGGAGAAGGATCCGCAGCAGGCATTGACATCGCAGCAGCGGTTATCTAGCTGGCCCGTAGCTGTCCTAAAACGTGGAACAAAAACTAAAAGAGTTGCAGGACAGCTTGACCAGACGGTCAACTAAGCACAATGTGCAAGGCCAGAAAATGTTTACCATAGTTGGAAGAGTGCAGTGTGGCCCTTCTTTTTCCAAAATCCTACTGATGAGGCAAAGGTTACCTGTAAGAAGTGCAGAAAGACCTTTAGCCGAGGTAAACAACTCAGAAACTTGAATACCAGTTGCATGCTTAGACATTTAATCAACATGCACTTGCAAGCGTGGACGGAATACAAAACCTCAGGTAGCACACGTGCACCTGCTCCAACTGAAGGTAGCCAACAACGCTCCATCGCTACCCCCACTGTAAGACCACCGCCACCATTAAGCATACTACCAGCACTAAATGTGGAGGTGTCGTCGCAATGCCAAAGCACTCAGGGAATCACAATGGTTTTGCAACACCACACTGAATCTAGGCCTTCACCACCAATACCATCACCAACCCCCTCTCACTCCATCTGGTCCACCGCTACTTCCCCCATATGCAGCTCTCCAGTCCAGCTCACCCTACCAGACACTCTGAGTAGGACAAGAAATACTCATCCTCTCATCCGCGTACACTGTGTTTGAACGCCTACATTGCCAAGCTAATCTCATTAGAGATGATGCCCTACCTTTTGTTTGAAAGCAAAGCTTTCTGCGACCTCATGGCCTACGCTGTCCCACGCTACAACCTACCCAGTCGGCACTTCTTTTCTCGAAAAGCCATCCCTGCCCTCCACCGGCATGTGAAAGACTGCATTGTCCATGCACTAAAACAGTCAGTGAGTGGAAAGGTGCACCTCACAAAGGATGCATGGACCAGTAGGCATGGTCAGGGCTGTTACGTGTCCATCACTGCACACTGGGTTAATGTGGTGGATGCAGGCTCCACTGGGGACAGCAGCGGTGGAACAGTGCTGCCTAGCCCACAGTATAGGAAACAGTTGGCTGTAGGATTTCGCTCCTCCTACTCCTCATCTATCAGCGAAAGCTCGTCCACAGAGCGCAGTCGCACGAGCACTACATCCGCAGCTGGCAGTGTTGCACACGAGGTGTCCCACTATCCATCAGCTAGTGGTAAGCATCAGCAGGCTGTGTTAAAGATGATTACAAATTTCAAAGACTGACCTTCACATCCAAGCATAAGCATAGTGTGAACAGGTGCTTAACCTAGAGTCACCAGCTCCTATACATTTAAGCAAAAAAGGAAGCACACTGTAGCGCCAAACCATGCAAACATGAAAAATTAATAATGAATTGCATTACTGCATTAGAAGTATGAAAAATTGAGAAAGTTTAGCGCATAAAATGGCCAAGTTATGTGTACCTGGAAGCCATGTTAAGGTATTTCTCGTTTTCCAGGTCCCTATTCTATGCCAATCCTCACTAAGACTGTAGTCTCCATCTGAATGGGAACCTATGAAAAATCCTCTGTTAGGACTGTGTGTATATCTCTGTGGAGGGGAAATGGCCCCGGTTTGATTAAAACCGCCTGCAGCTAACAGGTGGAGTGCTCAGTCATAAGGTAAATGAAAACAAATTTCAAAAACTGACCGTCACATCCAAGCATAAGCATAGTTTGAAAAGTTTCTTAACCTACAGTCACCAACTCATATACATAGGTTCCCACTCAGATGGAGACTACAGTCTTAGTGAGGATTGGCATAGAATAGGGACCTGGAAAATGAGAAATGCCTTAACGTGTCTTTCAGGTACACATAACTTGGCCATTTTATGCGCTAAACTTTCTCAATTTTTCATACTTCTAATGCAATAATGCAATTCATTATTCATTTTTCATGTTTGCATTGTTTGGCGCTACAGTGTGTTTCCTTTTTTGCTTAAATGTGTTAAAGATGATGTCTTTGGGCGACAACAGAGGTACAGGCCGACTACTTGCAGCGACAAACAGTCATGGCTGGGCAGTCTACATCTTGAGGCAGGCAAGGTAGTCAGTGATAACGGCCGTAATTTTGTGGCAGCCATAGCCCGTGCAAAACTCACACACATACCTTGCCTGGCTCACACTTTGAACCTGGTGGTGCAGTGCTTCCTTAGTAATTATCCGGAGTTAACATCCCTGCTCCATAAGGTGCGAAGACTGTGCTCGCACATCCGTCGCTTGGCCGTACACTCCAGTCGTATGTGTCAGGATCCTGTCAGTACTGGAGTGCAGCCTCCGCTGAGCAGGGACTCACCCGCTCTGTAGGGGGGCCCGGGGTCAGGTACAGCCGGAAAGTACAGATACACAGGACCTGTGGACGCTGAAGTTCAGCAAGCAGTCACAGGACCTACGGTCATGTGACTGCAAGGGGGGCTTAGCATCCTGCTTTCAGAGATGGCAGGACACTATACAGAAATACACAGAGCAAAACCAAAGGAAAAAAACAATGTATGCATATACCCTAATAAAAATAAATAAGTAAAAAAGCAAGTGCATTAAATAACATAGGGTACTTAGTAAACACTATTTTGATCAAAAAAGTATAAAGCTGTCCCACCACGACAAGGTGTACCCATTTGAGACAGTAACTACACTAACGGTTAAAACCTACCTAGTGTGAATAGTAGCAGAGTCTCTGGGTCCCAAACGGACACCCAGCTTCAGAGGGACTAAATAAACTACACAGCTCAGTAGAATGGAGGCCGCACCCTATTTGTACTGAATACAAAAATGCTGAAGAAAAAACAAAAAAACTGAACTGAAGTAGAATCGAATGACATGCATGATGTAAAAGCATGTTCACATTGGCCATGAAAGCAAGCAAAACCAAAGGAAAAAAACAATGTATGCATATACCCTAATAAAAATAAATAAGTAAAAAAGCAAGTGCATTAAATAACATAGGGTACTTAGTAAACACTATTTTGATCAAAAAAGTATAAAGCTGTCCCACCACGACAAGGTGTACCCATTTGAGACAGTAACTACACTAACGGTTAAAACCTACCTAGTGTGAATAGTAGCAGAGTCTCTGGGTCCCAAAAGTACAGATACACAGGACCTGTGGACGCTGAAGTTCAGCAAGCAGTCACAGGACCTACGGTCATGTGACTGCAAGGGGGGCTTAGCATCCTGCTTTCAGAGATGGCAGGACACTATACAGAAATACACAGAGTCAGGCAAAGCGGAGGTCATACACAGAGATATCAGTAAAGTACCAGGGATGAGACAGAACGGATAGTCAGGGCCAAGCAGAAGTCAAAACCAAACAGACATAGAAGGTACCAAGCAGAATCCAAAGCAATATCCAGAGAAGAGACCGAGTTGGACACAGAGAATCAAGCAACCAGAACACAGCACAAACACACTCAGTGGTCACCACACAATGCCAAGGGCGAAAGTATAACTGACGGGTATGGGAGTGGCCTGAGGCTATAAGAAGCCTCTCCCAGAACCAAGGAGAGGCCACAATCATAGCCCCAGGTGTGCAGGTAAGCCTGCACTGGGATCACAACCTTTAACCCCAGAAATGCCAGTCATCAGCACTGGTTCCAGACATTAACTCCACGTGTGCGAGCCAAACCCACACTCACATCATGACCGTACCCCCTCTCAACGGGGGGCCTGTGGATCCCCAGGCTTGCCTGGGTACTTAGCATGGAAAGCCCGCACCAGGCGATCAGCATGCATCAACCGGGCCGGTACCCAGGACCTGTCTTCCGGTCCATACCCCTTCCAATGAACCAGGTACTGTACCGACCGCCGTACCAACCTGGAATCTACGATATGACCAACCTCGTACTCCACCTGCCCCTCGACCAAAACAGGAGGAGCAGCAGACTCGGAGTCTCCGCAGACTGCTTCAAAAGATTTCAGTAGAGATTTGTGGAAGACGTTAGGGATCTTGAAAGAGGGTGGAAGGCACAGCATATACGCCACTGGATTGAATTTTTCCACAATCTTGTATGGGACAATGAATTTGGGCCCCAACTTGGCTGAAGGAACCTTCAACTTAATGTTTCGCGTGGAGAGCCAAACCTTGTTTCCAAACTGAAACATGGGCCCTGGTGTTCGTTTCCTGTCCGCGAAAAACTTATACCTGCCCTGAGACCTAGATATACTATGCTGAACTTCTGCCCACGTATTCTGTAATCGCTGAACAGAGCCCTCTGCCCCGGGACACCGCGAGTCCAGTTGAGAAAACTCACCAAAATGAGGACTAAACCCATGATTGATCAATAAAGGAGTCATACCCGTGGATTGACTCACCCAACTATTGAAGGCAAATTCAGCCAACGGCAGTGCATCGCACCAGTCATTCTGTCTAGCAGAGGTTAGACACCTGAGGATCTGCTCCAGGGACTGGTTAGTGCGCTCCGTCTCACCATTGCTCTCAGGATGGAATGCAGATGAAAAGGACAGAGACATAACTAATTTTTTGCAGAAAGCACGCCAAAACTTAGCCACAAACTGCACACCACAATCAGATACCACATTCAGGGGTACCCCATGCAACCAGATCACATGCTGCACAAACAACCTGGACAACGTCTCAGCTGACGGTAGTGCGGACAGGGGTACAAAATGAGCCTGCTTAGAAAACCTGTCCACCACTACCCATACCACTGTATTACCCTTAGATGGAGGGAGATTAGTAACAAAATCCATGGATAAGTGAGTACATGGTCTTTCGGGCACTGCCAAGGGCATCAGCTCCCCCTGCCGGCCGGCTATGAGGGCTTTTAGAATGAGCGCAGACCCCCCAACCAGCAATTAATTTTTTTATGTCCGAACCAAGGGTAGGCCACCAAAAGATCCTAGCCACCACCAGAGGTGTAGCTGAAATACCAGGGTTTGCACTCAGCTTGGATTCATGGAACTCCTGCAAGAGTTTCAGACGAAGTTGCTCTGGGACAAACAACTTCCCCTCCGGCTTTGCCACCGGGGCCCGCGACTGGGCCCCCTGAATCTCCCATTCCAATTCAGATGAGACCTCTGCAATCACAACCCCAGGTTGAAGAATGGAGGACGGTGGCTCAGGGGGCAATACCGGGTGAAAACTGCGCGATAAGGTGTCAGACTTGATATTCTTAGACCCTGGACGAAATGTAATCGTAAACAGAAAACGGGAAAAAAAAAGTGACCAACGGGCCTGTCTGGGCATTAGTCTTTTAGCAGACTCAATGTATGACAAATTTTTGTGATCCATGATCACCGTAACCGGTTGACTGGCCCCCTCCAAAAAGTGCCTCAATTTTTCAAACGCCAATTTGACCGCAAGAAGCTCTCTATTGCCTACTTTGTAATTTCTTTCCGCAGCAGAGAACTTCTTGGAAAAGAAAGCACATGGCCTGAGGTTGGTTAGAGTGGCAGGCCCTTGGGACAACACCGCCCCCACCCCCCACCTCAGAGGTGTCCACTTCCACGATGAATGGTTTGGACGGATCTGGCTGTACTAACACGGGAGCAGACATAAAGCTTCTTTTCAGGGTTGCAAAGGCCTCTTTTGTGAGCGAGGATCAGTTTCTCACATCCGCACCTTTACAAGTAAGATATGTGAGTGGTTTGACCACCTGTGAAAACCCCCAAATAATTTTGTGGTAATAATTGACGAACCCAAAGAAGCGCTGAAGACCCTTAAGGTCTCGGGGTTGCACCCAATCCGCAATGGCCTGCACCTTCTTGGGGTCCATGCGAAAGCCCTCACAGGACACAATTAATCCCAAAAAAGACAATTCTTGAAGAAAAAACACACATTTCTCCAATTTGGCATACAGATGATTTTCCCTCAGTCTTTGTAGAACGGTTCGTACATTATTCAGATGAGATTGACTGTCGGGAGAGTATATCAGAATATCGTCTAAGTAAATAACAACAAAACGACCAATGAGATCCGAGAATACCACGTTGATGAAATTCTGAAATATGGCTGGGGTATTGGTAAGACCAAACGGCATGACTAAATTTTCAAACAGTCCCTCGGTCGTGA
This sequence comes from Dendrobates tinctorius, assembly GCF_039654945.1. Classification (NCBI taxonomy): domain Eukaryota; kingdom Metazoa; phylum Chordata; class Amphibia; order Anura; family Dendrobatidae; genus Dendrobates; species Dendrobates tinctorius. The sequence continues at coordinate 19,037,800 of NW_027361672.1, forward strand.
GGAACACAGTTTTCTATTCATCCCCCTCCCGGACCCTTATCAAATTATATGCCCCCCGAAGATCCAGTTTGGAGAACCATTTTGCCCCTGAAAGTTGGTTACACAAATCGGGAAACAACGGAAGGGGGTACGTATTTCGTACAGTAATCTTGTTGAGCTCATGAAAATCGAGGCAGGGACGTAAACCACCTTCTTTTTTCTTTACAAAGAAAACCCTGCCACCACAGGTGAGACTGAGGGACGTATGTGTCCTTTGCGAAGACTCTCAGCAATGTAATCTTTCATGACCAAGCGCTCAGTGCAAGATAGATTAAACAGATGGGATTTAGGCAATTTAGCCCCCAGGACTAACTCGATAGCGCAGTCAAAGGGTCTATGTGGCGGCAACGTCTCGGCCTCGCTTTCAGAGAACACATCTTCGAATTCTTTCAGGTACTCCGGAATACGTTCCAGCTCGACAGATGACACAGATACAGATTTAACAGGTTCAACCAATAGTGCAGACTTATCACATAACATCGAATCATTAAACCCCCACTGAACAATCTCCCCCGTTTTCCAGTTAATGATTGGGTTATGGCGTTGTAACCAGGGCATGCCCAACACCAATCCTGCTGGTAGATTGTCCAAAACCAAACAACTTAATTTTTCCACATGGGTAGTGCCCACTTTGAGCAAAAACAAGTCAGACATAAAGAGAATTCCCTCTTTAGTGAGGGGGAGGAGTCAATGGCCACCGCTTTGATCGGAACCTTAAGTCTAACTGTCCCTATCTTACAGCGTGTGACCAATTGGGAGTCAATGAGATTGATGGATGATCCGCAGTCCACGAAAGCTGTAGAGGGAAAACAACAATCGTCCACTAACAGTTCCACATGAAGCAACACCTTAGAAAAAGAGGAAAAGAGTACCTGAGGGTCTGAGTAGTCTCCCCGCTGACTACCCAGACCTAGTCGTTTCCCGTCGACCGGGTTGAGGATGGACAATCAGGACACTCCCTTTTCCAATGTCCCGTTTTAGCACAGTAGAAGCATAACTGCTTTTCTCTCTGGCGTTGTCTCTTCTTTCCTTCAAGGAGAGAGCCCCTACATCCATGGGCACAGAAACAGTCTCTTTTCCACTAGGGAACAATGGAGTCTCCGCCTGCATAACCCCCCTGGCCAGCAGCCTGCGGTCCATCCGGACGGCCTGGGTTATGGCGTCCTCGAGTGAGTTAGGTGGGAGATGTAATGCCAAGGCATCCTGTATCCGCTTGGACAAGCCTCTGCGAAAGAGTCCTCGGAGTGCGTCATCGTCCCAAGAGACCTCTTCGGTCCAGCGGTGGAATTCTGTACAAAACCACTCAGCCGAGTGTTTCCCCTCACAGACACTCATCACTGTGTCCTCTGCCAATCGCACTCGGTCCGGCTCATCATATATGTGCCCGAGGGCCTCAAAAAATGCATTCACAGACACTCTCTCAGGGGCAGTGGGAGGAAGGGAGAAAGCCCAAGCTTGTGGGGACCCTCTTAACAGAGACATAATGACCCCAACCTTCTGACTTTTGTCCCCAGAGGAACGTGGCCTCAAACTAAAGAAGAGTTTGCACCCCTCCATGAAGACCCTGAACTCCTTTTTGTTCCCAGAAAAGAAATCAGACAGTTTAACAGGTGGTTCTGGGGACACCAAAACAACATCACTCGCCCTAGCCCCCAGAGACCCAGCAGCTAAAGCCCCCACTCTGTCTCAGAAACCTGCTGCTGAGAACGAGCCAGAGCTTGCTGCTCCAGAGATAAACCCTGAAACATCTGACTCAGATTTTTCATTTGCTCAGCAAGAGATTGTATGGGATCCATATTTCTCAGCAGAGAAAGAAAAAAAAAACCCAAAAATTTAACAGTCAGTTATAATGTCAGGATCCTGTCAGCGCCGGCGTGCGGCCTCCACTGAGCAGGGACTCAACCACACTGTAGAGGGGCCCGGGGTCAGGTACAGCCGGAAAGTACAGATACACAGGACCTGTGGACGCTGAAGTTTAGCAAGCAGTCACAGGACCTATGGTCTTGTGACTGCAAGGGGGCCGGGCTTAGCATCCTGCTTTTAGAGATGGCACAAACAAAAGAGTCAGGCAAAACGGAGGACATACACAGAGATATCAGTAAAGTACCAGGGATGAGACAGAACGGATAGTCAGGGCCAAGCAAAAGTCAAAACCAAACAGGCATAGAAGGTACCAAGCAGAATCCAAAGCAATATCCAGAGAAGAGACCGAGTCGGACACAGAGAATCAAGCAACCAGAACACGGCACAGACACACTCAGGGGTCACCACACAATGCCAAGGGCGAAAGTATAACTGACGGGGATGGGAGCGGCCTGAGGCTATAAGAAGCCTCTCCCAGAACCAAGGAGAGGCCACAATCATAGCCCCAGGTGTGCAGGTAAGCCTGCACTGGGATCACAACCTTTAACCCCAGAAATGCCAGTCATCAGCACTGGTTCCAGACATTAACCCCACGTGTGCAAGTCAAACCCGCACTGAGATCATGACAGTGTGCAGAAGCTGCAGCGATTGCTCCACCTAATCATAGACATTGCAACAAGGTGGAACTCCACCCTGCACATGTTTGAGAGGCTGTGCGAACAGAGGCAGGCTGTAATGGATTTGTGGGAGGATACACGGGCAGGCAGTTTAAGGGAAGACATGGAATTTTCGGGTGTGCAGTGGTCAAAGCTGAAAGACCTCTGTAAAGTCCTTCAGTGTTTTGAGGAATGCACACAGCTGGTAAGCGCAGACGACGCCATCATAAGCATGAGTATCCCACTTATGCGTCTGCTCATGCAAAGTTTGACGCACATTAAGGATCAGGCATCTGCAGCGGAGGAGGAGGAGGGAAGCCATGATGACAGTCAGCCATTGTCTGGTCAGGGAACTGTCCTGGATGAGGTGGAGGAAGAAGAGGAAGAGGAGGAGGATGAGGATGAGGGGGATGATTATTTTGGGCAGGAGGATGTTTCTCAGGGGGCAAGAGAAAATGTTGGAGTTCAAAGGTCAGGGACAGTGTTTTTGCGTGACTGTAGGGATGTGCCAGAAACTGCTCCTCCACCCACCACGGACAGTGCATCACTGACACCTGGAACATTGGCCCACATGTGCGATTATGCCTTGTGGATCCTAAAAGGGGACCCCCACATTGCCAAAATGATGAGGGATGACAACTACTGACTGGCCAGCATCCTCGATCCTCGCTACAAAGGTAAATTACACAACATCATGCCACAGGAGAACCTAGAGATAATATTGGCAAACAAACAAGCAAGTCCGGTAAACCATTTGTTTGAGGCTTTCCCAGCACACAGCAGCGGTGCTGGTTCTCAGTCATGAGCCGTAGTGGGCACAATGGAAGAGTTGTTCGTGGTGCACACAGCAGAAGTGGCATTGGAGACAGGGGTTTAATAACCATGTTGTGGAATGATTTCTCAAGTACCGCTCACGTGACTGCTAATACTGGTTCAATTAAAAGTGACAGGAGGCAGCAGTTGTCAACTATGGTTACAAACTACTTTTCCTCCCATATCAATGTTCTCCCTCACAGGTCATTCCTCTTTGACTATTGGGCCTCTAAACTGGACGCCTGGCCTGAATTGGCACAATATGCCTTACAGGAGCTCGCTTGCCCTACTGCTAGTGTGTTATCTGAAAGAGTCTTCAGTGCTGCTGGATCAATCCGGACAGAAAAAGGACCCATCTGTCGACCCAAAATGTTGATGATCTAACCTTCATTAAAATGAACCATGCATGGGTTTCAAAGGATTTTGTCCCACCTTCCCCTGATGACACATAGGTTGCCAGAAAACTGCCTCGCTTTTGTCCTCCTCTTCCTCAGACTTGCCCAATTCCGCCATTTGCAGCTGCTAAATGTCCAGCCTACACATCAACATATGCCATTTTTAAATCTCCCTAACTGGGCTGCCCACCCCCCAAAGGGCTGGGGTCAACACCTGGCGCACCTGGGCAAGTGCCATTGCTCTGAACAGATGGATGGGCCCACTGATGACCGACGGCACTGGCACTGGGCCCCTCATAGTACAATACAGTGTCTCTGACGGTGTGGGGGCTCACTCGCCGTCAGACACACCAACGTACTATGAGGGGCCCTGTGCCAGTACCCTCGACCACGAGTATGGCCCCCCTGCTTGGTCAGGGCCACAGCACTTGCAAGTTGCAATACTTACCTCTCCCTGCTCCACCGCTGTGTAGTCTGGGCAGTTAAATCCTTCACAGGGACGGCCACTAGAAATTGTATTGATTGATGATGGTTAAGATGTAGCTATGGCCAGTCCTGCTGGCCTCTACCTCCAGATGATCAATGGCTACCATTTGTAATGGACGTCAACTTACAAACGGATGCAGTGGTGCTTTATGATCACCTTTCACAGTTGTGATAGTCACAGACGTGAGACATTCCTGCCACCATTTTCCAATGTCTCATGCCAATCCAATAGAATCGCCTAAGGCCTGTGGCTTATGTCTTTTGCACTCCAAAATGACCAGACACATCATGATAGGCAGTGAGGACCATGGGTACATCTCTCCCTGTGATCACAATTTGATGGAGATGAGTAACAGTGATGTGAGCCACGCTACTGCGATAAAGCAATCCTTTCTTCACATACAGTAGAACCTTTTTCGCTTTCTCCACAGACACAGTAATTGAGGGTCTGCATCGCCTCTGCAACATCTACCGGTAGGTTTTCCCACGATGAGTAATTCCAAAATTTCTGCTAATACTCGACTTTGTGTCTATACTTGTATCTATGTAGTTTCCAGTAGCGGAGATTCTTGACTGGCTTACTGAGATTGAAATATATAGGAAGATTTAAAAGTACCACAACACTGTACTCTGGTGTACGCTATGAATACCTTTCCCTTTTTCTACTTTTTTAATTCTGGTGTAATACATAGTGAACCTGTGTGTGTCTGTGTCTGACTCCGGAAGTATAGACGAAAATTTAACCCTAGACTGGACACACCTGGTATGTGCTGATACAGTACCTTGTTTCAAAAATTTGTATTAAGGTATCATCTGTAGGATAACCAACTGTGGGGGGGGACCCTCTTCTTGCCGCAGACAAACACGAGACTGAGACAGAGTTTTGTCATGATCCATGCTGGATCATGACAGATAAAAAACACAGGTAACCTTTTTTTTCTAAGCTGTGCTTAGGTGCTTTTTGCCCCTAGTGGCCACTAGGATTATTGCACTGTGGTGTCATTTGTTCTAAGTTTTCCCCCTGTGGAGGTGAGTGTGATTGCACTCTGTTTCTTTAGTTAAGTGCACATGTTTATAATGCAGGTCTGATTGCTGGCTCTGCTATAAAAGAGTCACAGGTGTTGCAATCAGCGTTGGTGATATTGTTCATTTCAACCATCCTTGGTGGAGGAAGGAGCTGGAGAGAGCTCCTTGCAGCACGGTCAGAGCCCTGGTGTGGAAGGGGTCAGCGGGGATTTCCTTGTAGCTTTGACAGAGCTTGGTGGCAGCGATTCAGGAGGAGTGCTGCATTCTGGTGGTGGTCTCTGTTGCCAGGAGCAAGTGCAACAGAGTAAAGCTAAGTGGTGTTTCCCTGTTTGTGTTTTTCCTTCGTGTGTATTAGTACAGCAGTGGGGCCAGTGCCTGCGCCACCCAGCTCCCTAGCAAGGGATAAGTGTAGGGTGTGCTAGGGCGACAGGTATCCTGAGCGGCGCCCAGTGCGGAGCCGGCATAGGGAACGTTAGGAGCGTTAGGGATACTGACTCAGGGGAGTGCAGGAGGTCTCCACGTCCCCTGCCTCTATCGCAGGGCCCACCGTTTTAACTGCTTCCCTACCCCTTGTCTTGTCATTTTAGTACCGGCCTGCGAGCCGTGTCACACAGGACAGTTTCACGTGCCGCGTCTTGTCATTTTAGTTATCAGCCTGCTGGTCGCGTTACACAGGACGGGTCCACGTGACAAGTTTGTATTGAACAGGTCCGGTTTTAGTGCCCATCCTTCTGTCGACAACAGCAATTCACCACAGTCGTTTCACATCTCTCTGTACACAGGCCCCGGTACCTTCACTTTCTTTGTAACTATAATCGTGGCGTCCTCTGTGGCTCTTCCACTGTGGCTGGCCTAGGCCCAACCACCACAGCGCTGCACCAGTCTGAGCACACCGTCTGTATGATAGCCCCAGGCCGTCTTCGTCTGCGACTACCGTCCTCTGGGCCACCCCCCATGACCGCCTCAACTGTCAGTCCTCTCTAGAGCCTTTCCACTGTCTCTGTTTCCTCAGCAGAACTTCCTCTTTACTGTGCTCCCTTCGCTGACTGACTTTTCCAGAACCTTCCCTCAGCCTCTTATACTTCCAGTTCTGGTAACTCCACCCACCATCACCTAACAGTTTCTCTGACCAATGGCAGTAATTCAGTCCTACTCCTACACTCTCCACTGCCCTCCAATGGGCAAGCTAAAACACTGCACCCTTTCTCTTTATCTTAGTGGTTTCACACCTACACTGCTCTACACCTCTGCTTCTCACTACAGGCTGGTTTGTCTGTCAGTCCACCTTCCCTACATCATCCATAGTGAGTGAGCGTGTGTGGGTTACGCCTTCTATATACACGGTGAATCGGAGAAACAAATTTTTACACTATACTCGATGCAGCTTGTATCTTGATATACAGTACCTTTGTTCGACATTTAGCATTACGGTCAAATTCATACCGTGTAAGCGTCTGAGAGTGACTATGAGACTATTAATATGGAGATTTCAATTGTACCCTAAAAAATATATACTTGCTATCTTGTTATCCAGGACCTTTTTTACAACATTTTTTATTATGGTCAAAACCAAACTGAGTGCGCATCTGAGGGTGACTACGGAAATATATACAGATATTTTCAATTTGGCCAACACTGTATATAGCAGAACGCTTTTGATACAGTAACCTTTTTAGCTATTTAGATTCTGGTGTAATCCATAATGAGCCTGTAAACGTCTGTCTGTTACTCCGGCAATATATTTGGAACTTTAAGATTACCCCAACACTGTATACAGCTGTACACTTGTGTTACATAACCCATTTACAGCTTTTCATATTCTTGTGTAATCCATACTGGGCCTGAAAGCGTTTGTCTGCCTCCTGAAATGTATACGGAGAGTCAGAATGTTTACACTATACTATATATACCTTGCATCTGGTGATACTGTACCCTTTTTTAACTTGTTATTTTATTGGGTAATCCATACTGAGCCTGTGAGCATCTGTGTATTCCTCATGAAATATATACGGAGATTTACTGTTATCCATAGACTGTATAGAGCTGTACACTTCTGATACAGTGCCATATATCTGCTGGTATTTTTGGGTCCATTTCCAAAAACATGAGGAAGTATGGTGGAAGAGGACGTGGATGTGGGTGTGGAGGGCCATCTGGTACTGATGGTGGTGTTGGTGCATCTGCTGGTAGTGCCAATAACACAATAGCAGCTAAGGCAGGAGGTGTTGAGCCTGTGTCATAGTGTAGCTCTGGAAGGCCTGTAAAGCTCCCTTTTCTGGGAGTAGGTAGACTGCTTATAAAGCTGGAGTATCAGGAACTGTTTGTGGCTTATATTGCTGAAACAGCCTCCAGCTCTATTGCCTCTTCTGAAGTTGTAAAAAATGCAAGCACTGAGTCATAACTGCAGGCTTCTGGTCAGGAGCAACCTCTTTCCTTGTGTTCTTCACCCACAACAAAAGTGAAGGATGTGGAAGCACACACCTCAGATTACTCCATGGAGCTCTTTTCACATACCATGCCTGGGTTAATTAAAAATAGGGCCCATCATGTACTGGAGCAATGTAAATGGGGCATATCAGACACTGGAGCAGCATCTAAAGGGTACATTAAACAATGGAGCATTAAAAATGGGGTCCATTATATATGGAGCATTATTGAAGCCCATCATACACTGGAGCATCATCCATGAGGCCCATCATGTACTGGAGCAATGTAAATGGGGCAGATCAGACACTGGAGCAGCATCTAAGGGGGCCATTATACACTGGAGCATTACAAATGGGGCCCATTATATATGGAGCATTATGTGGAGCTCATCAGATACTGTATGGAACATTATATGTGACTAATTATTTGGTATGGAGAAATATATGGGGCTCATTATTCTGTATGGCGCACAATGTGGTGGCCATATCACTGTATGGAGTAATATACTGTCCTGTTTTTGAGCTATTGTACAATTTAAAATAGATCAGTCATGTCATGTAAGCAGTGAAGTATGTGTCATTGTACTATACCTATATTTCTGTGGCGTATCGGAGCATCATGAGTTGTGGTATGTGTTAAAGGGGCGCACTGACACTCTTTGGCCCAGGGCACACGAAAACCTGGAGCCAGCCCAACCCCCCACAACTTTAGCCAAATAACCCCCAGTTTTCAATGCGTAACTATTATTATGAAGTAAATTAAGGTTGACAAGCTTCAGTTATAAGAATTGATGTTTTTGGCATTGAAATGGGCACTGTAGGTGTGTTTACTGTCTTCCACTCCCTGCCGACTTTGCTTCCCAATTGACTTGCATTGAGTTTCGTGTTTCAGTTGGTCTCCGACTTTTCCCTATAGTCAGCCGATTTCGTTCGACTCGACTTTTGCGAAAGTCGGGTTTCATGAAACCCGACTCGACCCGAAAAAAGACAAAGACGCTCATCTCTAGTTGAAAGCGCAGCGTTCCGAGAGCTCATGGTATACGCTTTCCCACGCTATGACCTACCCAGTCGGCACTTTGTTACTAGAAAAGTCATCCATGCCCTCCACCTGCATGTGAAAGACCGCGTTGTCCATGCACTCAAACAATCCGTGGGTGGAAAGGTGCAGAAAAGGATTTCCAGTTTGGCAAGGAGCGCATCCGGCTGATTCATTAATTACTCTGAATATTTAAAGGAATATCCAGTTCGGAGTAATTAATGAATCAGCCGGAAGCGCTCCTTGACAAACTGGAAATCCTTTTCTGCATTCTCTGACGAATCTCCTACAAGGCAGTTCGTTCCACCTGTTTTGAGCAGCAGGCCAGCAGATCCAGACGATTACTCCAGTACCCAAACACAGGGTTATACGCTGAGCAACAAGACATCAAAAAGTTGAAAAGAATTTTTTATTTCTATCTGACATAATTAAAACTCTGCACTTAGATCTGCACCCTCCTTCTTTTTCTGGATATTCCTTGAAATACTCGGAGTAATTAATGAATCAGCCGGAAGTGCTCCTTGACAAACTGGAAATCTTTCTCTGCAGTGAGTGGAAAGGTGCACCTCACAACAGATGCATGGGCCAGTAGTCATTTCCAGGGCCGTTACGTGTCCATCACTGTGCACTGGGTGAATGTGGTGGATGCAGGGGTCCACAAGGGACAGCGGCGGTGGACAGTGCTGCCTAGCCCACGGTTTAGGCAACAGTTGGCTGTAGGCGTTTGACCCTCCGCCTCCTCCTCCTCCCTTGAAGCGAAAGCTCATCGACAGAGCCCAGTCGCACGAGCACTCCATCCACAGCTGCCAATGTTGCACATGAGGTGTCCCACTGTCGAACAGCTAGTGGTAAGCGTTAGCAGGCTGTTTTAAAGATGATGTCTTTGGGCGACAACAGACACACCGCGGAGGTACAGGCCGACTACTTGCAGCGAGAAACTGAGTCGTGCTGTGCAGTCTACATCTTGAGCCAGGCAAGGTAGTCAGTGATAACGGATGTAATTTTGTGGCAGCCATAGCCTGGCAAAACTCAGACACATACCTTGCCTGGCTCACACCTTGAACCTGGTGGTGCAGTGCTTCATAAATAATTATCCAGAGTTACCAGCCCTGCTCCATAAGATGCGAAGAATGTGCTCCCACATCCGTCGCTTGCCCGTAGACTCCAGTCGTATGCAGAGGCTGCAGTGATCGCTCCACCTCCCCAAGCACCGCCTAAACATAGACGATGAACTCTATGCACATGGTTGAGAGGCTGTGCGAACAGAGGCAGGCTGTAATGCATTTGTTGGAGGATACACGGGCAGGCAGTTTCAGGGCAGACATTGAATTATCGGGTGTGCAGTGGTCAAAGCTGAAAGACCTCTGTAAAGTCCTTCAGTGTTTTGAGGAATGCAGACAGCTGTTAAGCGCAGACAACGCGATCATAAGCTTGAGCATCCCACTTATGCGTCTGCTCATGCAAACTTTGACGCACATTAAGGATCAGGCATCTGCAGCGGAGGAGGAGGGAAGCCTTGTTGACAGTCATGCATTGTCTGCTCAGGGAACTGTCCTGGACGAGGTGGAGGAAGAAGAGGAAGAGGAGGAGGAGGAGGAGGGAGATGATTATTTTGGGGAGGAGGATGCTTCTCGTGGGGCAAGAGAAAATGTTGGCTTGCCAAGGTCAGGTGCAGGAATGTGCATCAGGGATGTGGATTTGGCAGAAAGTGCTCCTCCACCCACCACTGGCAGTGCATCATTGACACCTGGAACATTGCCCCACATGTGTGATTATCTCTTGTGGATCCTAAAAAGGGACCCCTGCATTGCCAAAATTATGAAGGATGACGACTACTGGTTGGCCAGCATCCTCGATCCACGCTATAAAGGCAAAATACAGAATATCATGCCACAGAAGAACCTAGAGCTAATATTGGCAAACAAACAAGCAACTCTGGTAAACCGTTTGTTAGAGGCATGCCCAGCACACAGCGGTGGTGCAGGTTCTACCACGAGCTGTACTGGGCAACATGGAAGAGGTGTTCGTGGTGCACACAGCCGAAGTGGCATTGGAGACAGGGGTTTAATTACCATGTTGTGGGCTGATTTCTCGAGTAATGCTCACACGAATGGTAATGCTGAATCGATTGCAACAGAGAGAAGACAGCAGTTGTCAACTATTGTTCAAAATTACCTCTCCTCCCCTATCGATGTTCTCCCTCACAGTTCAATATACAAAGAATGGTTGCACTCTATCATGCTAAGGCATGTCAATGCGGAATATATGTAATTAGAATTGCAATACAGCTTTAGAATTATAGAAAAAATATATGAGACTCTTAGCATAAAATTTGGCCAAATATTATCTGCCCACCAGCCAACGTCAAGGCGGCCTCAAATCTGATGGGTACCTACACTGTGTGAACACCTCTATAAGGCTGATGTCTGAATTCCTGGGTGAATGTGGACACCTCTGTCTGCAATGCCTGCATTTATGGGTAAGTAGGGACCTGCTATAATTAAAATCACCACCTAGTGGAGGGCGGAGTGCTCGGTCAGTAAGCTAACATACAAGAGACAAAAAAGTTGACGTTGGCTGGTGGGCAGATATTTGGTAAAATTTTATGCTAAGAGTCTCATATATTTTTTCTATAATTCTAAAGCTGTATTGCAATTCTAATTACATATATTCCGCATTGACATGCCTTATCATGATAGAGAGCAACCATTCTTTGCATATTGTATATGGGGGTAGCTCCTTTTGGTATGCACCTATTCACATTAGTTTGGATGTGCCAGTCAGTTTTTTTGTCTCTTTTTTGTCTCCCTCACAGTTCATTCCCCTTTGACTACTGGACCTGTAAAGTGGACACCTGGCCTGAATTGGCACAATATGCCTTACAGTAGCTCGCTTGCCCTGCTGGTAGTGTGCTATCAGAAAGAGTCTTCAGTGCTGCTGGATCAATCCTGACAGAAAGAAGGACCCGGCTGTCGACCCAAAATGTATGTGATCTCACCTTCACCTTCATTAAAATGAACAATGCCTGGGTTTCAAAGGATTTTGTACCACCTTCCCCTGATGATTCAGAGGTTGCCAGCAAAATGGCTCGCTTTGTCCTTCTCTTCCTCTGACTTCTCCAATTCCTCCATTTGCAGCTGCTGAACATCCAGCCTACACCTCAACATATGCCAGTTTTTCCACCTCCCTAACTGGGCTGTACCCCCCCACAACTTTAGCCAAATAACCCCCAGTTTTCAATGCTTTACCATTATTATAAAGTAAATTAAGGTTGACAAGCTTAAGTAATAAAAATTGATGTCTTTGCCATTGAAATGGGCACTGTACTTGCGTTTACTGTCCTCCACTCACTGTAAACTTTTATTCCCCATAGACTTGCATTGGGGTCGGGTTTCGGTCGGAACTCCGACTTTTGCCGATAGTTGGCCGACTTCATTCAACTCGACTTTTGGAAAAGTCGGGTGGTCCGAAACCCGACTCGACCCTCCCGGAGGCAAAGTCGCTCATCTCTACTAAGCGTAGTTAGTTACTATGCCCAGGCAGCACCGGGCTCCTCAGCTAGTGTATATATATATATATATATATATATATATATATATATATACAGTATATATATATATATATACATACATACAGCTCTGGCAAAAATTAAGAGACCACTGCAAAATTTTCAGTTAGTCTGATTTTTCTCTTTATAGGTATATTTTGGAGTAAATTGCTCTTTTATTCTATAAACTACTGACGACATGTCTTCGAATTTCCGAGCACTAAATTTTGTATTTATTTTCAGAAAATGAGAAATGGTCAAAATAACAGAATAATGCAGTGCTTGCAGACCTCAAGTAATGCTAAGAAAACAAGTTCATAATCATTTAGAAACAATAATACTAATGTTTTAACTCAGGAAGAGTTCAGAAATCAAAATATTTTGTGGAATAACCATGATTTTTAATCACAGATTTCATCACAGTTTTCATGCGTCTTGGCTAGTGATGGGCGAGTCCTAAATTACTCGGAATCGCTTGACTCTAGCGAGTCCGAGCCCGGGACTCGCTACTCGTTTCGAGTCTAGCGAGTCCAATGTTAATGAATGGGGAAGCGAGTCTTAGCGAGTAATGTGCGATTTACAAATCGCAGATGTGTCTCGGAAAGCGCTTGCATTGGCGATTTGTAAACCCCACTCGCAACAGTTTGTTGCTGCTGTGTTCGAGTCCAAACTCGCATTTGTTTGTCTTATTTAGCGCCGATGAGGCGAGGGAAGCGATTTTCTCTAGCACACACCATGCTTTGAGCAAACAGGAAATAATCCGAGTCGAGTTGACATACGCACACACACACAGAGCAATACAGAGCAATCATGGCCGTGTCACTGTCAACACACTGCAGTTGATTGATCTGGTGGAGGCTCGGCCCCTGCTTTGGCTCCCCACTGACCCTGCCTATGGGCATAACATCCAGCGGACTACAGCCTGGAGGGAGATCGCTCAAGTGATGTTCCCTGCACTGCTACGACCCAGACAACCTCGTCCCTTTGCAACCTCTTTTTGGGAAATTGTGGTTTTTGTGACATTGTTGACAAATGCACAGTCACCGAGATGGAGTTAGGTGGTGCTGTAGGCGTCACTTGCTGGCGGGGTAAGTGTGTGTGCTGACACCTAGCAGTGAAGCTGCACACTAGTCCCTGCACTGTGCACTGCACTGTAAGGCTTGATCCTCCCTGCCTGCCTGCCTACAGTCTACACAGTACTCCTCTGTCCTCCTGGTAGCTCTCAGAAGAGCTGTTTGGGTTTAATATAAGGAATCTTGAAGTTTCCCTACACTAACTGACAATCCCTATGATCTGCTCAAGCATCTACCTCACCCTTCTCTATCTCAGATCTCTCAGGAATGTAGAGGAAATGGCGGTGGAAAAGGCTTATATACAGCCTCGCCTCTCATACATGACATAGGCATCACGATGGACAGAAGCCAATCATAGTCCTGCCACAACCAACATTACTGAATATGATTGGCTAACATGCTTGTCCATCTAAAAAAGTTTTCTGACCTAACACGCTAGGCTGTCTCGGAAGCTTTGTAGGAACATAACAGATTCTATATTTGCGAGTCCCGAATCCAGTATACAGGACTCGGGATTCGTAGACTCGCTCAGACTCGCTCACAATCGCTGTGTGTTGACATAGGCTGTCTTGGAAACTTGTAGGAACATAACAGATTCTGTATAAGCGAGTCCCGAATCCAGTATACAGGACTCGGAATCGTAGACTCGCTCAGACTCACTCAGACTCGCTCAGACTCGCTGTTGACAGCGATGTGATATAGCGAGTCTAGCGAGTGAGAAAAAAAAACTCTGACAAAACTAGGATTGCCATTGACTTGCATTGGACTCGTTACTGTGCGAGTAATCACTAGGAGACTCGCCAAGTAACGAGTCCAGCGAGTCCCTTACTATTCGCCGAGTAACGAGTCCTAGCGAGTAGACTCGCCCATCCCTAGTCTTGGCATGATTTGCATCAGTCTTTCACACTGCTTTTGGGTGACCATATGCCACTCCTGTAAAAAAAATTTAAGCAGTTCTTCTTTGTTTGATGGCTTGTGACTATCCATTTTCCTCTTGATTACATTCCAGAGGTTTTCAAAGGGGTTCAGGTCTGGAGAATGTGCTGGTCATGACAGGAATTTGATGTCATGGTCCTTCATCCACACACTGACCTAGCTGAGTGGCATGGCGCATTGTCCTGCTGGAAAAACCAGTGCTCAGAGTAGGGGAACATTGCTTGAGCAGAAGGAATCAGCTGTTTTTCCAGGATAACCTTGTATGCAGATTAATTGATACATCCTTTGCAAAGATTAACCTGCCCAATTGCAGCCTTGCTGAAGCATCCCCAGATCATCACCGATCCTCCACCAAATTTCACAGTGGGTGCAAGATACTGTGGCTTGTACGCCTCTCTAGGTCTCCGTCTAACCATTAGACAACCAGGTGTTGGGAAAAACTGAAAATTAGACTCACCAGAGATTACCTTACTCCAGTCCTCTATGGTCCAATTTTTTATGGTTTTTGGCAAACTTCAGCCTGGCTCTCCTTTGCTTTTCATTGATGAAAGGCTTTTTTTCTAGCTTTACATGACTTGAGCCCTGCCTCTAGGAGCCTGTTACAAACTGTTCTTGCCGTGCACTTCACCCCAGCTGCCATTCCTTTTGCAGGTCATTTGATTTCATCCTGTGGTTGCTGAGTGACATTCGAATAAGATGACTGTCATCCCGGTGAGTGGAGAGTCGTTTTCGCCCTCTGCCGATCTGTAGCTTTGTTGTCCCCAATGTCTGCTGCTTTACCTAGTTGGAATGGAATGCTGTCTTAGAAATTTTAAGGATGGAGGCAACATGACGCTCACTGTATCCCTCTGCATGTAAAGCCAGAATTGAGCCCTTCTTTTTCTCACCCAAGGCTTTTCTTTTCAACTCCTTTGGCATGGTTAAAGTTATTTTTTCATTCCTATTACTTTTGGGATATTACTAGCACTAGTTTTGCCATCCAGCTTGCCCTATTGCAAGAGGATTGTGAACACCACAGCATGGTTTTTTTTATATACTTTCCTTCATTAAATAAGATTTGGTTCAGGTGATCACCTAATCAGAAGCACATTAAGTAGAATGAGGTGTAGTCTGCTTGGAATTCAACTGACGCTGCAATGGAATGGCTGTCAGACATGTAGAGAAGCTGATTTTTATAAGACTGTGCAGTGGTCTCTTAATTTTTGAGGTGTTCAAAAGAAGCTGAGCTGTAATTGGTTGCTATTAGCAACAGTTTTCCTTGCAACCAATCACTAAGCATCTCTCATTTCACCAGAGCTAGTTAAAAGAATCTGAGCTGTGATTGGTTGCTATGAGCAAGTTTTCCCACTTGACAATACCTCAGCAGACACTGACATGGTGGGAGAAATCTAGCATCCCCGGGAACATAAGTTCCCAGCCATTGTCTGCCCCCCAGAAAGGAGCACAGAGCACATGACAGAAATGAATCCCAATTCCCGTGCCCATATACACATCACACATCTTCCATCGCATAGGCACATCTTCCCTCTTAACGGGATCTCCGGTATGGAAGTCAGGGCAAATCCATCCAGCGCTTTGGTTTTGACTTTAGGATTCTCTTAAAGGGATCCCCGGTATGAAAGTTTAGGACCATTCCACTCAGCTCTGTGGTTCTAACCCCAGGGTCTCTTAAAGGGATCATTGGTTTGCAAGTTAGGGCAAATCAACTCAGCATTTTGGTACTGACCCCAGGCCTTTCTTAAAGGGATCTCCGGTATGGAAGGCAGGGCAAATCCATCCAGTGCTTTGGTTCTGACCCCATGACTCTCTTAAAGGGATCCCCGGTATGGAAGTCACCGCAATTGCCTTCAAATGCTCTGGTACTGACCCCAGGCTCTCTTAAAGGGATCTCCTGTACAGAAGTTAGGGCAAATCCCTCAGCGCTCTGATTCTGACCCCAGGGTTCTATTAAAGAGATTATTGGTATGCAAGTCAGGGCAAATACATCCACCGCTCTGGTTCTGATCCCAGGCTTTCTTAAAGGGATCCCCGTTATGGAAGTTAGGGCAAATCCACTCAGCACTCTGGTTCTGACCCAAGGCCCCTCTTAAAGGGATCCCCGGTATGGAAGTCAGGGCAAATCCACTCTGCACTTTGGTACTGACCCCATGCCTCTCTTAAAGGGATCCTCGGTATGGAAGTCAGGGCAATTGGCTATATGGAAGTTAGAGCAAATCCCTCAGCGCTCTGATTCTGACCCCAGGGTTCTATTAAAGGGATCATTGGTATGCAAGTCAGGGCAAATCCACTCAGCGCTCTGGCTTTGATCTCATGCTTTCTTAAAGGGATCTCTTGTATGGAAGTTAGGGTAATCCCTCAGCGTTCTGATTCTTACCCCAGGCTTCTATAAAAGGGATCATTGGTATGGATGTCAGTGCAAATCAACTCAGCGCTCTGGTTCTGACACCAGGCCTGTCTTAAAGGGATCCCCGGTATGGAAGTTAGGGCCTTTCCACTCAGCACTCTGGTTCTGACCCCAGACTGACGGGATGATGTGGGATATTAGGGATAGTAGTCCGGTGGCTCTGGATGACAGGATGATGCAGAATATTAGGGGGAGTAGTCTGGTGGCCCTGGCTGATGGGATGATGTGCGATATTAAGGGTAGTAGTCTACACTCAGCTTTATATATATAGATATAATCATTATAATTTGTTATAACTAACCGTAGTTAGTTACTATGCCCGGGCAGTGCCGGGCTCTTCAGCTAGTATATATATAGTAGAAATTCACTCTTTTAGGTAGGTGTTAGGTAGGTGTTTATGTTAGCATTCATAAAGACAATGCAGTTTGATACAAACAGGTGGAGTTTTATTGCTTTCATAAGCAAGAGATTCAAACACAAAAACAGCCTATTCTCGGAACAAAGGTATAACCGCAAATAAAAAGTTAATTTAGCAGGGCACATATGTCAGTGAACACTCAGATTACAGACTACAGTCTTTTCTTCCAGAGCAAACTTCATCTACAGAAGAGGCCCGATTTCACCAGTCGCAGCATCTACTTTAGCCTGAGCTCCAGCAGCTTCCAGCGCCAAACAGAAATGTTCTATTCTGGGCACAGTTCACAGAGAACAAGCTGTAGCTTCCACACAGTTTCCTGCAGCTCCAACACTTAGACTGCTCAGCTTTCCTAGCTGATCCATGCATTCTCTATTTTGAGGGAGATAGAAATCCAGGCATGTTTCACTCCCAGCTGCAGCACACATTTTGGCAGGTCATTCACCAGCAGCACACCCGACTCTGCTTCATTCAGCAGACTGACACACACCTAATGAACACAGGCCCTGATTCTTGTTCAAAGGTCACTGGCACTGAGAAGCCACCTGCACTGCCTGTCAGATCACTGATGCAGATATGACACTATATAGTAATGTCCCCCCCCGGGGCAATGTAGTAAAGTAAAAAAAATGTGTAAAAAGTAATTTTTAAAAAAATCCTAAATAAATGTAAAAAAAATCCCTAATAAATTATTTTGTAAATAAAAAAACAATAAAAGTACACATATTTAGTATCGCTGCGTCCGTAACGACCCGCCCCATAAAACTGTCCAACTATTTAACCACTTTAGTGAACGAGGCAAAAAACAATGCTTTATCATCATACAATAGTCAGTCAAAGAAAAAAGAAACATCTGGCACTGTCCCTGAGGAAGAAATACCCGCAAAGTCACTTATAACCGCTATCAGTGTGACACCTGTAACCCATGCTGAACGGGTGCTCTATCCATGTGAAGAAAAAACATGAACTATCATAGTAGAAAAAGAAGGCAGGATGGCACTCACCGTTCTCTTGAAATGATTCACTTTATTTCATGTTAATAAAGCACAGGCAATGGCAAGGGAGAAATGCAAAAAGACGGACGACAGCCGTTTCGTGCACAATGCACTTCAACAGGTCCCATGGGACAAAGCGGCTGTCGTCCGTCTTTTTGAATTTCTCCCGTGCCATTGCCTGTGCTTTATTAACAAGAAATAAAGTGAATCATTTCAAGAGAACGGTGAGTGCCATCCTGCTGTCTTTTTCTACTATGATGATTTATCATCATACAGCCGACCAAAAAGTACAATAACACACAATCAAAAAGACAGGTATAAATAAGCATGGTACCGCTGAAAACGTCATCTTGTCCCACAAAAAACGAGCTGCCATACAGTGCCATCAGCAAAAAAATAAAACGTTTATAGGTCGCAGAATAAAACGATGTAAAAACAATTATTTTTTATATAAAATTGTTTTTATTGTATAAAAGCGGCAAAACTTAAAAAAATTATATAAATGAGGTATCGCTGTCATTGTACTGACCCGAACAATAAAACCGGATTATCTATTTTACCACACACGGGATGGTATAAACGCCACCCCCAAAAGAAATTCCTGAATTGCTGGCTTTTGTTCATTCTGCGTCCCAAAAATCGGAATAAAAAGCGATAAAAAAGTCATGTGCCCGAAAATGATTCCAATAAAATATCAACTCGTCCCGCCAAAAAATAAGACCTCACATGACTGTGGGTCAAAATATGGAAAAATTATAGCTCTCAAAAAAGCCTATTTTTTGCAATAAAGAGCATCTTTTAGCGTGTGACAGTTGCTAAACATAAAAACCCACTATAAATCAAATCCCCCGTTATCACCCCCTTAGTTAGGGAAAAATAATAAAATTAAAAAAATGTATTTATTTCCATTTTCACATTAGGGTTAGGGCTAGGCCTAGGGCTAGTGTTAGGGCTAGGGTTAAGCTTAGGGTTAGGGCTAGGGTTGGGATTAGGATTAGGGGTGTGTTGGAGTTAGAATTGGGGGGTTTCCACTCTTCAGGCACATCAGGGGCTCTCCAAACGCGACATGGCGTCTGATCTCAATTCCAGCCAATTCTGCGTTGAAAAAGTCAAGCGATGCTCCTTCCCTTCCAAGCTCTGCCTTGTGCCCAAACAGTGGTTTACCCCCACATATGGGGTATCAGCGTACTCAGGACAAATTGCACAATAACTTTTGTTGTCCTGTTTCCCTTGAGAAAATAAAATTGGGGGTGAAAAGATCATTTTTTGGGGGAAAATATGATTTTTTAATTTCACGGCTGTACATTATAAACTTATGTGAAGCCCAGGGGGTTCAAAGTTCTCACCACACATCTAGATAAGTTCCTTGGGGGGGTCTAGTTTCCAAAATGGTGTCATTTGTGGGGGTTTCCACTGCTTAGGCACATCAGGGGCTCTCCAAATGTAACATGGATTCCAACCTCAATTCCAGCCAAAAAAAGTAAAATGGCACTGCTTCCCTTCCGAGCTCTGCCATGCGCCTAATTAGTGGTTTACCCCCACATGTGGGGTATCAGCATACTCAGGGCAAATTGCACAATAACTTTTGGGGTCCTGTTTCCCTTGGGAAAATAAAAATTGGAGGTGAAAAGATCATTTTTGTGGAAAAAATATGATTTTTAATTTTATGGCTGTACGTTATAAACTTATATGAAGCCTATGGGGGTTTAAAGTTCTCACCACACATCTAGATAAGTTCCTTGGGGGGTCTAGTTTCCAAAATGGGGTCACTTGTGGGGGGTTTCCACTATTTAGGCACATCAGGGGCTCTCTAAACATGACATGGCGCCTGATCTCAATTTCAGCCAATTGTGAGTTGAAAAAGTCAAACGGCGCTTGTTCCCTTCTGAGCTCTGCCATGCGCCGAAACAGTGGTTCCTCCCACATCTCAGGTATCAGCGTACTCAGGACAAATTGCACAATAACTTTTGCAGTCCAATTTCTCCTGTTACCCTTGGTAAAATAAAAAAAAATTGGACCTGAAGTAATTTTTTTGTGAAAAAAAAGTTAAATGCTCATTTTTTTAAACATTCAAAAAATTCCTGTGAAGCACCTGAAAGGTTAATAAACTTCTTGCATGTGGTTTTGAGCACCTTGAGGGGTGCAGTTTTTAGAATGGTGTCACTTTTGGGTATTTTCTATCATATAGACCCCTCAAAGTGACTTCAAATGTGATGTGGTCCCTAAAAATAAAATGGTGTTGTAAAAATGAGACATCGCTGGTCAAATTTTAACCCTTATAACTTCCTAACAAAAAAATTTGATTCCAAAATTGTGCTGATGTAAAGTAAACATGTGAAAAATGTTACTTATTAAACTTTTTGGGTGCCATATCTCTGTGATTTAAGGGCATAAAAATTAAAAATTTGAAAATTGCTACATTTTCCAAATTTTTGCCAAATTTCCATTTTTTTCACAAATAAACACAAGTTATATGAATGAAATTTTACCACTAGCATGAATTACAATATGTAATGAGAAAACAGTGTCAGAATCAGTGGGATCCATGAAAGCGTCCCAGAGCTATTACCACATAAAGGGATAGTGGTCAGAATTGTAAAAATTGGCCCGGGCATTAACATGCAAACCACCCTTGGGAGTGGGAGTAAAGGGGTTAAGTGGCTTCACCACACAATTAGCAATCCTGATGTATATGCTAGAAGGTCAATTTGACTCAAGATCCTATCTATCTGAACATGCTGAGAATAAACTGCCTAGCTAATTATCTGACTTCTTCAAGCAGAAGCAGCCTCACTAAGGCTGGTTTCACATTTGCGTTTTTTAGCGCTGGAAAAAAACGCATATGTGCGCATGCGTTTTTTCCCCTATATTTAACATGGGTGCGCATACCTGCGCGCTTGTAAGCGCATGTATGCGATTTTCATGCGCTGCGTTTTTTTGGGGTGTGCGTTTGTATTTTCCAGACACAGCATGTTGCATTTTTTGGCCCTGCAAAAAAGCGCATGCGCACATATGCGCACGTTTTGCGCTAAAAATGGCCATTATAGCCTATGGATGCGCATATGTGGGCACTGGCATGCTCATGTATGCGTTTTTTTGCATATGCGTTTTTTTTTTTTAACCATGGAATTTAGGGGTTTGGGTTAGAGTTAGGGTTAGTTAAGGGGGTTTAGGGTTAGGGTTAGGGTCAGGGTCAGGGTTAGGGTTGGGGTTTGGGTCAGGGTTAGGGTTAAGTATGGTTTGGTTAAGGGTTAGGGTCAGGGTTAGGGTCAGGATTAGGGTTAAGTATGGTTTTGTTAAGGGTTAGGGTCAGGGTTAGGGTTAGGGTTAGGGTTAGGGTCAGGGTTAGGGTTAGGGTTAGGGTCAGGGTTAGGGTTAGGGTCAGGGTTAGGGTTAGGGTCAGGGTTAGGGTTAGTAAAGTCATGGTTTGGGTAGTGTGAGGGGCCACCTAAAAATGTTGGAAAAAAACGCAAACGCGGTAAAAACGCACTAAAAACGCATACAAACGCATAATGCTCATAAAAATGCTTGAAAAAAACGCAGCAGTTGTATGCTTTTGTATGCGTTTTTTCAATGCGTTTTTTTGCGGGAAAAACGCGCTGCAAAAAAAAGCAAGTGTGAAACTAGCCTAAGCTGTTACACTCACAAAATGGCACCAAAGCCACATGTCCGCTTTTTGTATGGAGAGGGACATGTGACTTTTGCAGCCAATGACACAAGCCCTTGTGTCTGGATGATGTGGATGGTTTGTGCATCCTGATTAGCTGCCGGAATTTCCATACATTAAGTTAATTTTAAAAAAAGAATAACAGTCCACCGCTCCTCTGACCTCTCTCCACCCCACTCCCTCATCAAACACATCCCCCCTGCTCATCATACAGCACCACTATTTTAGCCAAAATCCTAACAAAACCATTAGTGGAAACTCTCTTATTTACCGAACTTTGGCCAAGTTTTGAGGAAAATGCTTAGGCATCCAAACACGAATCCGAATGTGCAAGGTTTGTGTCAATTTTGAGATTGGCAAACATTTTCTGAACAAGTTCGCTCATCTCTTCTCATTACTAGAGTTGAGCGAATTTTTCAAACTTCAGTTTCTATTATGATCGGCGATGAATATTGTTTTTGCAATATTATAGCCGAACACAACCAAATGTTATTGGCGTCAATGGGGGTAGAAATCACAGAATAGGTCCGGAACTGATCATTGATCATAAATTCAGCACAAATAGGATAACAATGTGGCCAGAATATGGCAAATTCAGATTTGGCGACCAATTCCCAACATATTCGCTCAACTCTACTCATTACTAATTAAAATTATCATAATAGAGTTTCATAAAACCAAACAGCGCGCACTGGCCCACGATGCTTCTTTGGTAAACGTAGAATGTGGTTAAATATATAGCTTAACAAATGTGCTACTAAGTGAGCCCCTTTTTCATTGATTAGACGTTAAAAGGCAAAGGTTTGACTGTTTAATAGATACAATATATACGCATGCACTGAATTTTGCATTATGTTTATGTTTTGTATTATTCATTTCCTTATACAAATTCTGTTTCTGTCAGAATGAACACAGTGACTGAGTCGTTAATTCCTGACGCATCGGAGGGTTGTCACAGTGCTAGAATACACAGATTCAATATCATATTGTCAGATCATTTTTCATAACCCTTGTTTCCTTGTCAGTCTGTCATAGCTAACACTATGCAGCAGATTAGTACACATACATAAATCTTTTCTCAGCTTCACTTCGCTGCCGGTTAGTAGTGCTTTGCTAGACCACTGTGCTTACTAGCTTCAAACACCTTCAGTTTAGATTAATGCATATTTATTATCATGGGGCAGTTCCTTCGGAGATTTTTCTCAGCGTGTGCTGACAGCTTATGTACCGTTTTGCCATTCATCATTGTATACAATTTATGTCAACTCATTCACAAGTATTATAATGTTACGAAGTACATTGACTTTCTAGAGTAACATTCTCTTTTGCAGTCAAAGCCTATGCTTAAGAATGTAATATTGCTGCTTCCATTTTTTTTCCCTTTTTTGTAATTTTGGCTGTGAAAAGTACTTAATGTACCAAAAACAATTTGTACAGGCATTATTTTACCAATTTAAAGTGTGTACGCCTTGCTGAGGTCTCCCTTATCTAACTGTTGCTAATATATTCTCATGCTGTGCTCTGATAGCTTCATTTTACAGTTGAGGAGATCATCCGTTCCATGCTGTGCTGGAAATGGGGCCCTCATCACTCCGGTCCACAGAGTGCACTTAACTTGTGAACAACAAACAAGAAAAAAAAACAGTTGTTACTATAAAAATCGCTACACATTTTATTCTATTTTAATACTTTTGTCCTGAATACAGTCTGTATTCTTTTGAAAGTTTTTTTTCTTTTGTTTACAGCTTACCATTTAATCGTTTTTGCTTACAGACCAATGCTTAAAGAAAGGCATTCCTTCTACTGGTGTGACATACAGAACCCTGAGCCTACCCCACACCTCCAATTGTGTCCCAGTAACAAGATCAGACTCCAAGGCCCACGTGCACTGGAACCAGCTGGGACAGTAATTGCTGTGAAATTATGTTCTGGACATTTGAAAAGAAAGGATCAGCATCAGAGGCTCTTGTTTTCCACCCTGTCAGTTCTTTTCCCTGCTATGGATTTGTTGTCATTGGCTCTTGATGATCCTGTTGACACCCCTGACATAAAATGAATTTTTCACTTACCAGCTGTTTGACTCCATTCATACTATGAAGCAGTACAAAATAGTTCCGGGACTGGTGAGTTTCACTTTCAATGGTTAGGTTAGAGGTTATATAGCAAAATGAAATGCATAATATTGCACACATCCACACTTATTCTCAAACATGCACAAAAAAATAAAGATACACACACATATAGGTAATTACACACAAGCTAATAATGATACAGTATCTATATATATATATATATATATATATATATACTGCTCAAAAAAATAAAGGGAACACTTAAACAACACAATGTAACTCCAAATCAATCACACTTCATGGGATATTAATTTTAATTTACAATAATCATTTTTATGTTTTATAGCTCTCAATGCATTACATGTGTAATGAATAAAGATTTGCAACTGGAATTTGTCATTCAGTGATGTCTAGGATGTGTTTCCTTTATTTTTTTGAGCAGTATATATATGTATATATATATATACACACACTAGCTGAAGAGCCCGGCGTTGCCTGCGCATAGTAACCAACTGTGGTTAGTTATAACAAATTATAATGATTATATTGCATATAAAAACCGTGCATCTAATCCTATCCTGTGTGATACTGACTGCTGAGCCGTGTATCTAATACTATTCTGTGTGATACTGTGTGCTGAGATGCGTATCTAATACTATCCTGTGTGATACTGTCTGCTGAGCCACGTATCTCTTCCTATCCTGTGTGATACTGACTGCTGAGCTGTGTATCTAATCCTATCCTGTGTGATACTGACTGCTGAGCTGTGTATCTAATCCTATCCTTTGTGATACTGCCTGCTGAGCTGTGTATCTAATCCTATCCTGTGTGATACTGCCTGCTGAGCCATGTGTCTAATCCTCTCCTGTGTGATACTGACTGCTGAGCTGTGCATCTAATCCTCTCCTGTGTGATACTGCCTGCTGAGCCATATGTCTAATCATATCCTGTGTGATACTGACTGCTGAGCCATGTATCTAATCCTGTCCTGTGTGATACTGACTGCTGAGCCGTGTATCTAATCCTAACCTGTGTGATACTGACTGCTGAGCCGTGTATCTAATCCTATCCTGTGTGATACTGGGCTCCCCCTGCAGTCTGTGTCAGAGAGTGGTCTGTGTTGGCACGGTAATAAATTGTGCTATTTCCAGCTTTACAGAAGGACAATAACACCATAGAAATGATAAGAATAATAGGCCTCAGTTACCACAACTGTCTGCAAAGAAAACTGTTGCTGATAGCAACCAATCACAGCTCATTTTTCATCTTTTAAACAGCTCTGGGACAGCGTGGCGAGTTTTGAGTGGTGACTTTTGTGTTTTGACTTTTATGTGGCGAGGTTGATGTATGTGTGGTGAAATGTGTGCCGAGGGTGGTATATGTGTTGAAGCATTTGGTAGTGTGTGGCGCATTTTGTGTGTGTGTTCATATCCCCGTGTGTGGTGAGTATCCCATGTCAGGGCCCCACCTTAGCAACTGTACGGTATATACTGTTTGGCGCCATTGCTCTCATTCTTATGTCCCCCTTGTTCACATCTGGCAGCTGTCAATTTGCCGCCAACACTTTTCCTTTCACTTTTTCCCCATTATGTAGATAGAGGCAAAAGTGTTTGGTGAATTGGAATGTGCGGGGTTAAAATTTCACCTCACAACATAGCCTATGACACTCTCTGGGTCCTTACGTGTGACTGTGCAAAATTTTGTGGCTGTAGCTATGACGGTGCAGATGCTAATACATACACTATTTCCCCATTATGTAGATAGGGGCAAAATTGTTTGGTGAATTGGAACGCGTGGGGTTAAAATTTTGCCTCACAATATAGCCTATGACACTCTCGGGGTCCAGAAGTGTGACTGTGCCAAATTTTGTGGCTGTAGCTGCGATGGTGCGGATGCCAATCCTGAACATACATACTGTACATACACACACACAAAAAGCTTTATATATATATATATATATATATACTAGCTGAAGAGCCCGGCACTGCCCGGGCATAGTAACTAACTGTGGTAAGTTATAGAAAATTATAATTATCCTCCATCCCATAGTCCCGTGCCCATATACCCATCATACATATCCATGATTCCATAGGCCCGTGCCCATATAACCATCATACATATCCTCCATCCCATAGTCGAGTGCCCATATACCCATCACACATCCTCCATCCCATAGTCCCATGCCCATTTACCCATCATACATATTCTCCATCCCATAGTCCCATGCCCATATACCCATCATACATATTCTCCATCCTATAGTCCCATGCCCATATGCCCATCATACATATTCGCCATCCCATAATCGAGTGCCCATATACCCATCACACATCCTTCATCTCATAGTCCCATGCCCATATACTCATCATACATATCCTCCATCCCATAGTCCCGTGCCCATATACCCATCATACATATCCGCCATCTCATGGTCCCGTGCCCATATACCGTCATACATATCCTCCATCCTATAGTCCAGTGCCCATATACCCATCACACATCCTCCATCCCGTAGTCCTGTGCCCATATACATATCCGCCATCCCATAGTCCCGTGCCCATATACCCGTCAAACATATCCTCCATCCCATAGTCCAGTGCCCATATACCCATCACACATCCTCCATCCCATAGTCCCGTGCCCATATACATATCCGCCATGCCATAGTCCCGTGCCCATATACCCATCATACATATCCTCCATCCCATAGTCCGGTGCCCATATACTCATCACACATACTCCATCTCATAGTCAACCATTATGACATCATAATGAGCGGCGGCAGGGCTTGCAACCTATGATGACATCAGCGTCGCCATGGCAACCATTGTGACATCATAATGAGGGGCGGGGCTTGACGCGCACACACTTTTTCCCCCAGTATGTATACAGGGGCAAAATTGTTTGGTGAAATGGAACGCGCGGGGTTAAAATTTCACCTCACAACATAGCTTAGGATGCTCTCGGGGTCCAGACGTGTGACTGTGCCAAATTTTGTGGCTGTTGCTGCGACGGTGCGGATGCCTATCCCGGACATACACACATACACATACACACACACATACACACATACATACACACATATATACACACTTTGAGCTTTATATATTATATATACACTCACTGGCCACTTTATTAGGTACACCATGCTAGTAACGGGTTGGACCCCCTTTTGCCTTCAGAACTGCCTCAATTCTTCGTGGCAGAGATTCAACAAGGTGCTGGAAGCATTCCTCAGAGATTTTGGACCATATTGACATGATGGCATCACACAGTTGGCGCAGATTTGTCGGCTGCACATCCCTGATGCGAATCTCCCGTTCCACCACATCCCAAAGATGCTCTATTGGATTGAGATCTGGTGACTGAGGAGGCCATTTGAGTACAGTGAACTCATTGTCATGTTCAAGAAACCAATCTGAGATGATTCGAGCTTTATGACATGGCGCATTATCCTGCTGAAAGTAGCCATCAGATGTTGGGTACATTGTGGTCATAAAGGGATGGACATGGTCAGCAACAATACTCAGGTAGGCTGTGGCGTTGCAACGATGCTCAATTGGTACCAAGGGGCCCAAAGAGTGCCAAGAAAAAATTCCCCACACCATGACACCACCACCACCAGCCTGAACCGTTGATACAAGGCAGGATGGATCCATGCTTTCATGTTGTTTACGCCAAATTCTGACCCTACCATCCGAATGTCGCAGCAGAAATCGAGACTCATCAGACCAGGCAACATTTTTCCAATCTTCTACTGTCCAATTTCGATGAGCTTGTGCAAATTGTAGCCTCAGTTTCCTGTTCTTAGCTGAGAGGAGTGGTACCCAGTGTGGTCTTCTGCTGCTGTAGCCCATCTGCCTCAAAGTTCGACGCACTGTGCGTTCAGAGATGCTCTTCTGCCTACCTTGGTTGTAACGGGTGGCAATTTGAGTCACTGTTGCCTTTCTATCAGCTCGAACCAGTCTGCCCATTCTCCTCTGACCTCTGGCATCAACAAGGCATTTCCGGCCACAGAACTGCCGCTCACTGGATTTTTTTTCTTTTTCGGACCATTCTCTGTAAACCCTAGAGATGGTTGTGCGTGAAAATCCCAGTAGATCAGCAGTTTCTGAAATACTCAGACCAGCCCTTCTGGCACCAACAATCATGCCACGTTCAAAGGCACTCAAATCACCTTTCTTCCCCATACTGATGCTCGGTTTGAACTGCAGGAGATTGTCTTGACCATGTCTACATGCCTAAATGCACTGAGTTGCCGCCATGTGATTGGCTGATTAGAAATTAAGTCTTAACACACAGTTGGACAGGTGTACCTAATAAAGTGGCCAGTGAGTGTATATATATATATATATATATATATATATATATACACACACACACACAAACACACACACACACATGTAGTGACAAGCAAAAGGGTAACCATATTTTGAAATTTTGAATAGGGTAACCATGTTTTGAACTTTTGACTTTCAGGCTCCATCTCACGATACACTACTGCTTTGATGGTGAGACTAAGAGCAAAACAGTAGCAATGCGGTGATATGACAAGAATCTACATAACTAATCATATATAAAATGAATCCAAAATAAGAGGAAAACTACAAATAAATCATGGCAAACTTCAAAACAACCACAGAAAACCTACAAGGAAATGAAGTACTGAGCCCAATAAAAATTACATAATTTTATTTATAATATAATAACAAGTAAAAAACATAAAGAAAAAGGTGGATAAATGGATATGCCCAACAAGAGTATGCTGCCAATGTGATACTTTACAGGTATACAAAAAATATATATATTGTGGTGTAGTGACCACTGTGTCCACTAGGGGGCACTGTGTGGGTGTCCCAGGATGGACGGATAGCCATGTCCCAAGTGGTAACAGGAGCAGGGTGCTAAAGGATCGTTATGTATTCCAAGGTGGGTGGCCTTGGGATGAAGACTTGATTATGTGCTGATCAGCAGAGCTGATGTTCCGTTTCAATGTGCTAGGGAGAAGCCTTCAGGTGATTGGTGAGATGGGTGGGATCAATCACCTACGAACCCACCTAGGGGCAGGTGTATAGAACGCCATAGTAAAGTATATGTGTGTGAATGCTTGTAGGACCTGTGATGAGGTCATATACATGTGATCCGGTGGGCGTGGCTACTGACCATATAAGGTTGCCAGGGTAGGTCACATGAGTGAATGCTTGGACCCGGTTGGTCCGTATGGAAGGTCTCGTCTGGCTGACGTGTCTGCCTTCCTGAGTGTATCATGGCTGCACATGTCTGAGAGTTCCCAGGAGGGGGAATGAACATCTGCACTGAGAAGCAGCCATGAGGTAACCCAAACAGGGGATGTAACTGTGAGGCTAGAGAGCCTGTGTACTGGAGATAACAAAGCCTGTGTGACCACGTGGTTAACAGAGCAGAGCTCTGTCATGGACGCTATGCTAATTTGATATGAACTTTCTGTTGCGGTTGCTGGTTTATGCTGCATAATAAACCGAATGGACTGAGTTTATGTTGAGAAACCTGTGCCGTACCTGATTTATCGGCTGCCTAGTGAGTGTCCCCTACCTTAATGTCAAGCGCTACCTTACAATATATATAACAAAATCAATTGCAAAACTATGTAAAGCCAATCAAAAAGGCATGTGCAAACCTGCTATTCTGTTCGTTATCGCTATACGCTTGTTATGTTCCCGTCATTTTTGACCGGACCTAATAAAATCTTGATTTTTAGCTAATTTAAGTGTTTTAATTGAATAATTTTTGCAGTATTATATTGTATGTGAACCTGGTTGTTTATAAACAAATGAAAAATGGAAAGAAAAATTTACTTTTTATTTTTTTTGTGTCAAATCATTTAACATGGCTTTATTGGAATATTTATGCATATTGCATATTTAACGATGATCCTTCAGAACTCTGTTGTCTGTATATGTACTCTCTGCTTTCTCCAGCTATACTGAAAATGAAGCTGGATAGACTACTATGGCAATTGTCTACTGATAAGATAAAATAAAACACCCCCTACCCTTTAGGATAAGAGCTCAGAGTAAAGCAAACACACTTTTCAGACAGAATTTATTAGTACTCTTTCAGGTCAGCATTTCACAGAAATTAGATCAGGGAACACAAGTAAAAAAAGAGAATATGTTCATTTACAATATGAAATGTTGAGAACTGAATTGAACTATTTTACATGAACAGCAGGGTAAAAATATTTGGCACATAACTATACTGGAAGGTAATCCATCAGCAGTATTGTAATGAGAAAATGTATGTATGTGTAAATCTGCATGGACCAAAAGGACCTAAATAAATTGATAAATAGTAGTAGATGTAATATATAGTCCAAAATGAGATTATGGCTCCTTTATTTTACTCATAAAATGGCTGGAGATCACTATAAAAGGCTATCGGTCATTTTTGACTGAACAGTACAAGTGTATAAAAAATTGTGGAGCAAAAAGTAAACAAAAAAAAAAAGTACCCATAGTATTAACCCCTCAAATGAGGAAAAGTCAATCAACCACAAGTTTCAGAACTGCATCTTTAATATTTAAAAAAACATTAAAGTTCAAAATCGGTCGTTTTTGACCGAACATAACAGCAGTGTTAAATAATCACATGATCACTGAATATAGTGCTTAGCTAGGAAGCCACTATAATAACAATATCAATACATAAAGTGCATGTGCGATACCATAAGGCAAATTGATTTCATGATTAGAATGAAAAAAATATATAAATTTGTGCAATCCTAATGATGCAGACATAGGATTAGTGATGATGCTAGAAATGGCAGCAAAAATAAAAAAAAATCTAAAAAATATAATAAAGTGCAGTGCACATTCATTATAGCCTGCATAAGAGCATGAATACCTAACATGCGGAAAGATAAAAATGAACCACACAAAAAGTGCATGTGCTGTGAGGTAAAAATGAGTCCAATAAAGTTCCAATCTAATGATTCCTCATATTGCCTGCACAAAAGACAAATAAGATGCAAGTGCACACAAACTTGAAAAGTAGTCACCAAGGGACAGCCAGGGGCTCTGACGCGCATTTCGCGTTTAGCTTCTTCAAATGGGGGAACTGTGTGTCAGGGGTGAGACAGGGCTATTTAAATCTTAAGGCTATGTGCCCACGTAGCGTTTTAAACCGGACACTCAAAACCGGACTCCTTCCCAGAAAACGCACGTCTTTTCCCACGTGATTTTACCGCGATTATGTTTTTTGCCACGATTTTTGGGTGCAGAATTCAATCACTTTCCAAGCGATTTGAAGCATCGCTTGGAAAGTGATTGACAGGTTGGTCACACTCGTCAAACAGTGTTTGACAAGTGTGACCAGCTTTTTACTATTGAGGCCGCCTATGCGGCATCAATAGTAAAAGATAGAATGTTAAAAATTATTAAAAAAATTTAAAAATCGGGGTATATTTACCTTCCGACGTCCCACGCAGCCTCAGCGATGCTCCCGTTCCCAGCGATGCCTTGCGAGACCAGTGATGATGTTGGTCTCGCGTTGCTATAGCGATCTCACGAGACTGCTAGAGTAACGCGAGACTACGTCATCACAGGTCCTTGCCACAAGGCATTACAGGGAACGCTGAGTCCCGGGAAGGCTGCGCTTGACGCCGGAAGGTAAATATTAGAGTTGAGCGAAACGGGTCGAAAAATTTCAAATTTTGGCAAAGTCAGGTTTCATGAAACGAAACCTGACCCTAGGATGAGGTCGGCCACGAGGTCGGCGACTTAAGCGCCAAAGTCGCGTTTCAAAAGTTTGTTTTGCGCTCTTTTTCAGCCAATCAGGATCCACGGACACTGTGGGCAACGTGATGACATAGGCAGGGGTCACCACCTTCTTTCAGAAGGGCATGCAAGTGATTGGCTTGCTTTGGTGGGCGTCACAGGGGGTATAAAAGGGCGTGCACGCCGACCGCCATGTTACTCATGCTGATCTCAGAATAGGGAGAGCTGCTGCTGATGATGATTTTGTAGGGAGAGCGTTAGGCAGGGAAGAAGACACCAAAAACTGCTTCTGCTGCTAGCGATTTTGACTGTACAACACACCAGTCACTGTGTGTGCAGTGCACGTGGAGGCTATATTTTGCTGGATCAGTGGTGTTGGTTGTTAGGCTGCCTTCTAAGGCTTCCTGACGGCTGCATTGCTGTTTACCCACTGCTCTGCAAACTGCTTTTTTAAAAGCAATCCCAATATTTTTTTTGTCCTGGTGAGGTACTGAGCGTGCATTTTTTCACACCATACAGCGGTGCACACTCCTCACACAGTACTGTGTAACGGCAGTTATCACAGCCACAGTGAAGCTATCTGTGTGTCACTCTGTAAGAATAAGTCGAGGACATGTTCCGTTCTTACAGACCTGCACCTTCTAGTTTTGTCTAGCTTTCAAACAGTTAAATATATTTGCTGTTTGATCACATTCAAAACTATATAGAGACAGCGTGTGTCAGTCCGTATACTTAAAAAACACCGAGCTTGACAATTTTACGTACACAGGACAGCCATGTACGTGCACGCTCCTCTCTCAGTACCGTGTAACGGCTGTTATCACGTCCATAGTGAAGCTATCTGTGTGTCGCTCTGTAAGGATAAGTCGAGGACATGTTCCGTTCTTACAGACCTGCACCTTCTAGTTTTGTCTAGTTTTCAAACAGTTAAATATATTTGCTGTTTGATCACATTCAAAACTAAAGAGAGACAGCGTGTGTCAGTCCGTATACTTAAAAAACACGGAGCTTGACAATTTTACGTACACCGGACAGCCGTGTACGTGCATGCTCCTCTCTCAGTACCGTGTAACGGCTGTTATCATGGCCACAGTGAAGCTATCTGTGTGTCGCTCTGTAAGGATAAGTCGAGGACTTGTTCCGTTCTTACAGACCTACACTCTAGGGAGATTCCTATTCTACCCAATTCTATATACACCTTGTAGTTTGTCATACACTAGCCAATTTCTGCCTGTGACATAGCACTGTGATATTCAGTGGGCCTCATACAATCCAAAAGTGTCCAGTGTCCACAAGTGTCTGCAGAAATTCAAAATCTCCGCTATCCTCTAGTGACATTTTTCACACCTGCGACATCGAGCCTGTGACATAGCGCTGTGATATTCAGTGGGCCTCACACAATCAAAAAGTGTCCAGTGTCCACAAGTGTGTGCAGAAATTCAAAATCTCCATTATCCTCTAGTGACATTTTTCACACCTGCGACATCGAGCCTGTGACATAGCGCTGTGATATTCAGTGGGCCTCACACAATCCAAAAGTGTCCAGTGTCCACAAGTGTGTGCAGAAATTCAAAATCTCCGTTATCCTCTAGTGACATTTTTCACACCTGCGACATCGAGCCTGTGACATAGCGCTGTGATATTCAGTGGGCCTCACACAATCCAAAAGTGTCCAGTGTCCACAAGTATGTGCAGAAATTCAAAATCTCCGTTATCCTCTGGTGACATTTTTCACACCTGCGACATCGAGCCTGTGACATAGCGTTGTGATATTCAGTGGGCCTCACACAATCCAAAAGTGTCCAGTGTCCACAAGTGTGTGCAGAAATTCAAAATTTCCGTTATCCTCTAGTGACATTTTTCACACCTGCGACATCGAGCCTGTGACATAGCGCTGTGATATTCAGTGGGCCTCACACAATCCAAAAGTGTCCAGTGTCCACAAGTGTGTGCAGAAATTCAAAATCTCCCTTGTCCTATAGACACCTTGTACCTTGTTTTACATTACTATATAGTTTGTTGGATTTTGTCTACATTTCTACCAAAAATGAGGAAGGCTGGTGGAAGAGGCCGTGGAATTGGGCGGGGGTTGGCAGCTGGTAATGATGGTGTTGGTGGTGGATCTGATGGTTGTGGCAAAAGCAAAATAGGACCGAATGCAGGAGGTGTTGAGCCTGCGTCATGGTCTGGCTCCACAAGGCCTCGAAGGCTTAGTTTTCTAGGAGTTGGCAAACCGCTTTTAAAGCCAGAGCTTCAGGAAAAAGTTTTGGCTTACATTGCTGACTCAGCCTCCAGCTCTACCGCCTCCTCTTCTGAAGTTGTAAAAAATAAAAGCACTGAGTCATCATTGGAGGCTCATGTTCATGAACCACACCTTTCCTTGTGTCCTTCACCCCAACCAAGATTGAAGGATGACGCAGGCCATACTACTGATTACTCCATGGAGCTGTTTTCACATACCATGCCTGGATTATCAAGTGAAATGGTGAATTACCCGGGCCAAGATGAATCTGACATGGAGTGCACTGATAGATGATTCTGCTGGTACATTCACTCAGAGTACTACATTGTCCTTGCAGTGTACAGAGCCAGATTCTGACCCTGATGAGACTCAGGTGCCCCTTCCCGCACACTATACCACCATACACGGTGACACAGAGGAAGGTGCACATGACATTGAAGAGGAGGTGATGGATGACCCAGTTGTTGACCCAGATTGGCATCCATTGGGGGAAGAGGGTGCTGCTTCCAATAGCTCAGATGAGGAGGAGGAGCATCCACAGCAGACATCGACATCGCAACAGCTGTTATCTGGCAGGCCCGGAGCACTCCAAAGACAGGTTCCAAAAATCAAAAGAGTTGCTGGACAGCTTGTCCAGAGGGTCAAAATATCACAGCGTGCTAGGCCGCAAAATGTCTGCCAAAGTAGGAAGAGTGCAGTGTGGCACTTTTTTGAGCAAAATCCTCATGATCAGGCCAAGGATATCTTTAAGAAGTGCGCAAAGACCTTTAGCCGAGGGAAAAATCTGAAAAATTTGTATACCAGTTGCATGCTTAGACATTTAACCAGCATGCACTTGCAAGCGTGGACACAACACCAAACCTCAAGTACCACATGTGCAACTGATCACAAAGAAGGTAGTCAGCAACGCTACATTGTTTCCCCCACTGTAAACCCACCGGTTAGCACAGCAGCAAATGTTGAGGTGTCGTTGCAAAGCCACAGCAGTCAGGGAATCCCACTGTTATATCAACGAAAGACTGAATCTAGGCCATCAGAAAGAACTCCATCACCATCATCAACCCTCTCTCAGTCCGCCCTGTCCACCGCTACTCCACCATATGCAGCTCTCAAGTCCAGCTCACCCTCCCAGACACGATGAGTAGGTCAAGAAAGTACTCAGTCTCTCATCCGCGTACACTGGGTTTGAACGCCCACATTGCCAAACTAATCTCATTAGAGATGATGCCCTATCGGTTGGTGGAAAGCGCAGCTTTCCGCGAACTCATGGCCTATGCAGTACCACGCTATGACCTACCCAGTCGCCAGTTCTTCTCTCGCAAAGCCATCCCAGCCTTCCACCATCATGTGAAAGACCGCATTGTCCATGCACTCAAGCAGTCAGTGAGTGGAAAGGTGCACCTCACAACTGATGCATGGTCCAGTCGGCATGGCCAGGGCCGTTACGTGTCCATCACTGCGCACTGGGTTAATGTGGTGGATGCAGGGTCCACAGGGGACAGCGGTGGTGGGACAGTGCTGCCTAGCCCACGTTATAGGAAACAGTTGGCTGTAGGCGTTCGACCCTCCTCCTCCTCCTCCTCCAGAAGCGAAAGCTCGTCCACAGAGCGCAGTCGTACGAGCAGTCCATCTGCAGCTGCCACTGTTGCACATGAGGTGTCCCCCTATCGAGCAGCTAGTGGAAAGAGTCAGCAGGCTGTGTTGCAGATGATGTGTTTGGGCGACAGACACACCGCCAAGGTGCTGGCCGAGTACTTTCAGCGACAAACTGAGTCATGGCTGGGCAGTGTACATCTTGAGGCAGGCAAGGTAGTTAGTGATAACGGCCGTAATTTTGTGGCAGCCATAGCCCTTTCAAAACTCAGCCACATACCTTGCTTGGCTCACACCTTGAACCTGGTGGTGCAGTGCTTCCTCAATAATTATCCGGAGTTAACAGCCCTGCTCCAGAAGGTGCGAAGACTGTGCACGCACATACGCCGGTCGCCTGTACACTCCATTCGTATGCAGAAGCTGCAGTGATTGCTCCACCTTCCCAACCACTGCCTCATTATCGACATTGCAACAAGGTGGAACTCCACCCTGCACATGGTTGAGTGGCTGTGCGAGCAGAGGCAGGCCATAATGCATTTGTGGGAGGATACACGGCCAGGCACTTTGAGAGCAGACATGGAGTTGACAGGTGTGCAGTGGTCGAACCTGAAAGACCTCTGTAAAGTCCTTCAGTGTTTTGTGGAATGCCCAAGGCTGGTAAGCACAGACGGCGCCATCCTAAGCATGAGCATCCCACTCATGCGTCTGCTCATGCAAACTTTGACGCACCTTAAGGAGCAAGCGTCTGCAGCCAATGTTGATGAGGAGGAAGAGGTGGAGGGAATCCTTGATGACATTCAGCCATTGTCTGCTCAGGGACCTCTCCTGGATGAGGTGGAGGAAGAAGAGGAGGAGGAGGATGATGAAGGGGATGATTACTTAGGGGAGGAGGATGCATCTTGTGGGGCAAGTGAAAATGTTGGCGTTGCAAGGTCTGGTACAGGGTTTGTGCGTGACTGGAGGGATGTGGATTTGCCAGAAAGTGCTCCTCCACCCAGCACTCGCAGTGCATCATTGACACCGGGAACATTGGCCCACATGTCAGATTATGCCTTGCAGATCCTAAAAAGGGACCCCCGCATTGCCAAAATGATGAACGATGACGACTACTGGTTGGCCAGCATCCTGGATCCACGCTATAAAGGCAAATTACAAAACATCATGCCACAGGAGAACCTCGACCTAATATTGGCTACTAAACAAGCAACTCTGGTTAACCAGTTGGTTGAGGCATTCCAAGCACACAGCAGCGGTGATGGTTCTCACACGAGCTGTACGGGCCGGGGGCAGCTTGGCAGAGGTGTTCATGGTGCACACAGCAGAAGTGGCGTTGGAGACAGGGGTTTCATGACAATGTTGTGGACTGATTTTTTACGGACCGCTCACACAACTGTTAATACAGCATCGATGGAAAGTGACAGGAGACAGCAGTTGTCAACTATGGTTAACAACTACTTTTCCTCCCATATCGATGTTCTCCCGCACAGGTCATTCCCCTTTGACTATTGGGCTGCTAAACTGGACACCTGGCCTGAATTGGCACAATATGCCTTACAGGAGCTCGCTTGCCCAGCTGCAAGTGTGCTATCGGAAAGAGTCTTCAGTGCAGCTGGATCAATCCTGACAGAAAAAAGGACCCGTCTGTCAACCCAAAATGTGGATGATCTAACCTTCATTAAAATGAACCATGCATGGGTTTCCAAGGATTTTGTCCCACCTTCCCTTGATGACACATAGGTTGCCAGAAAAATGGCTTGCTTTGGTCCTCCTCCTATTCCGCGAACTTGACCTATTTCGCCTTTTGCAGCAGCTGAATGACCCACATCTACATATGCCACTTTGTAAACCTCCCTAAGTGGGCGGCCCCCCCATGGTCGGGGTCACCACCTAGCGCACAAAACCTTGAGAGTGCCGTTGCCCTGGACAGGTGGGTAGGCCGACTCTTGGACGCGGGCACTGGCATAGGGTCCCTCATAGTGCAATCAAGTGTCTCTGACAGTGGTGGTGCACACCCGCCGTCAGACACACCGCCGTACTATGAGGGGCCCAGTGCCAGTACCGATGCCCACGAGTGTGCCCCCCTTGCTTGGGCAGGACCCCAGCATTTGCAATGTTTACCTCTCCCTGCTCCTCTGCTGTGTAGTCTGTGCTGTCAAATCCTTCACTGGGACTGCCACTACAAATTGATTGAACTGAAAGATGATGGTTAAGATGTAGCTATGCCCTGTCCTGCTGGCCGGGCTCTAGCTTCAGATGA
Organism: Dendrobates tinctorius; assembly: GCF_039654945.1. Lineage (NCBI taxonomy): Eukaryota > Metazoa > Chordata > Amphibia > Anura > Dendrobatidae > Dendrobates > Dendrobates tinctorius. Next base: position 19,075,495 of record NW_027361672.1, read on the forward strand.
TCAGTGGCTTCCATTTCTTATGGACGTCGACTCACAATTACATGCAGTGGTGGTTTATCATCAGCTTTCATAGTTTTCCTACTCACAAACGTGTGACATTCCGGCGCACATTTCAAAATGTGCCCTCTCATGCCAATCAAATAGAATCGCCTACGGCCTGTGGCTTCTGTCTTTTGCACTCCAAAGTTACGTGACAGATCATGATAGCCAGTGAGCACCATGTTTACATCGCTCCCTGTGATAAAAATTGGATTGAGATGAGTAACAGTGATGGAATCAATGGAAGTACGATACAGCAAGACTTAATTCACAAAAAAATGTTTTCACTGTCTCAGCACACAAATTAATTGAGGGTCAGCATCGCCTATGAGAATTGTGACGGAAGTTTTCCCCATGAAGAATAATTCCTAGATTTCTGCAATCAATAGCCTTTATGTCACTAATGGTATGCATCTCATTTCCTATTGCGGAGAGGCTGGACTGTATTACTGAGACAGAAATATATATGAAGATTTAAAAATAACACCAAAAGTATATAGTTGTGTACGCCTCAAATGCATTTCCTTTTTTCCACTTTTTAGATTGCTGTGTAATCCATACTGAGAACACGGAGATGTTTACATGTTTAAACTCTGCTATATATACCTGATATCCAGTGATAAAGTACCCTTTCTCAACTTTGTACAATCTGGTCAAATCCATAGTGGGCCTGAGAACATCTGAGTTTGCCTCCTGATCTATAGACATATATTTTTAATGTGTAAACTAGGCTACATATATACGTGTTATCCGGTGAAACTGTACCCTTTATCAACTTTCTACAATGTTGTTGAATCCATACTGGGCCTGAGAACGGCTGCCGAGCTGTTAAGCAAGCTACAGCACCTGTGGTTTGGACACGTAATTTTTTCAGGAATGACGGTTAGGCCTAACTCCGGAATTGCGGTTGACCTGAGCTTACTGGGAAATCGTCGTTCGCGGGGAATAATCTGAATCCCAGATCCCCATCACTAACGGAGTTCAGCAGGTTATCTGGAATGTACTGGAATGCTAGACCTGTTATTGCTCGATCCCACGTGCCACAGCCTCGCGTATCCCTCTAGTAAGCTTGACGCGTACCGTGGGGCCATGCCGGAGTCTCGGTCGTTAATGGAATAAAGCTGAGAAATCGCTAGCACAACTACAAACGGACATACCACACCACACACAGAATCGACAAAGCTTGCAATCTGTCCATCTTTTCTGTAGCTTGTATGGTAGTGGTTTCCCATGTGCAGTCCAATTAAGCCACAGGCTCCACTCCTGGTGGTGCCTTTTTGGACATTCCTTTAAGGTTCAGCTGTGCAATCATACTGCCCCCGGAAACCAAAAACTTTGCCTTCAGGGACGCTGTTTGGAGGTTCGTGGGAATAACGCCGCCCGATCAGCATTCGGCATATGGGTCGCCCTCCCAGGGCTGTGGCGTACTCGGTACCAGGCCGGTGTCAGTGGGATGTGTCACAGCAGCGGTTACCCGGACGGTGGCCCTGGGCGCCCATGTAAATGGCGTGGTATAATGGTAAAGAGTTTATATAGATAGTTTGACGCCACCTGTGGTGTTCGGCAACATAGATGTTAGGCCAACGCTGCATGCAGATCCTCTTGGACTGATGGTGTTGTGCAGCAAAGATGGTGAAGCTCCCCACAGGTGGAGCTGGAGTCCCAGGGAAGTGTAGATGTAGTGATGGGGGAAAGGCAAAGGCGGTGTAGGTGCTGGTACCCAGATGTAGCTGTGCTGGAATAACTGTAGGACACCAGAGCGTGCAGTTCCAAAGCTTTACTCACAGTCTGCAGGTTACACAGATGTCTGCCTCCGTGCTGTGTCCTCCGGGTCAGGACCTCAGCCAACCTCTGGGACCAGAATGGAAAGCTCCCTTCCAACACTCCGCCAACATGTACCTTCCTGAACGTCTCCTTTCTAGCGCTTGTGGGGGAAGCACTCACAGGACCGTGGTTCACTGAAACGCCTCCTGTCTAACAGATGTTCCTCAGACTTTACTTGTATGGCAGACAGCTGTAGCCTTTTCCTTCTGCCTCGCACATGTTGATGCTGGGGACTCTGAGCCTTAGTTGGGTACAGAGCATTTATAGCTGCTACTTCCCCCGGTTTCTGCTGCAGGAACGTCAGTGTCCCTACAAACTCGGAGACCGGAATCCGGACCATGCGCTCCAGCTAGGAGTGAGCCTTAACTCTGCTCATCCTCCAGCTCCCCTTCTCACGTCCACACACTTCCCCTTCCCTGCACAGAGTGCCCTAACTTACCTCCTCCCGACCACAGAGAGCAGCTCCTCAGCAGTCAGGTTCAGAGGTCTCCCTGCTGGCCTGGAGTGGGAAATGTGTTGTGTGTTGTTTTCACTGCTAGAGAGATCCTTCGTTGCTCCCAAGCTTGACAACACACTCCCTAGGAGGAAGGCAATGCCACAGTGGCGACCATACTCTTGGGGACGCCACAAGTGCACTGAGGCCCAGCCACTGCTGGATGATGCTGCTGGTACATTGACCCAGACCACTACATTCCCCTCGCACTCTACACAGCCAGAATCTGACCCAGAGGAAACTCAGGTTCCCCTTCCCGCATTCTATACCACCTTACACGGTGACAAAGAGGAAGGTGCAGATGAAAGTGCAGGTTCCTTGAGCCGGTGGGGGGCATACTCATGGGCGATGGCACTGGCACAGGGTACCGCATAGTACGCAAAAGTGTCTCTGCCGGTGGGAGGGCCTAAACAGCCAAGTGCAGTGAGATGGAAGATGGGGACGACAAGGAGTTCAGAGTAGTGCAGGGATTCCCTAGCAAGGAGACTTATGTAATTGTTTTCAATGTTGGGACAGCAATTTTTGGGGAGCACTATACTCTGGTGAATGATATATGGGGCCCACCATACACTGGAGCATTCCAAAGGTGGACATCAGACACTGGAGCAGCATTTACAGGGCCCATTATACACTAGAGCAGTAGAAATGGGGCCCATTATATATGGAGCATTATTTGGGCCCATAAGACAGTGGAGCTTCATCCATTGGGACCAACATATACTGTAGCATTATGTGGAGCTCATCATATACGGTTTGAAACATTATATGGGAATAATGATTCCGTATGGAGAAATATATGGGCCTCATTACTCTGTATAGCGCACTAAGCGCTGGCCATAATACTGTATGTAGTTATATACTGTCCGTTTTTGGAGGTATTGGAGAATTTAAAATGGATATCAGTCATGAGATGTAAGAAGTGACGTATTTTTCATTGTACTATACTGCTATTTCTCTGCCATATCGGAGAATCATTAGTTGTGGTATGTGTTAAAGGGGCGCTCTTTGGCCCTGGGCCCACGAAAAGCTGGAGCCAGCCCTCCCTCCCCACAACTGTAGCCAAATAACCCCCATTTTTCAGTGCGTAACTAGTATTATTAAGTTAATTAAGGATGACAAGCTTCAGTAACAAGAATTTATGCTTTTGGCATTCAAATGGGCACTGTTGGTGTGTTTCTTGTCCTCCTCTCACTGCTGACTTTAATTCTCCATTGACTTACATTGGGTTTCGTGTTTTGGGACGACCCCGACTTTTCCCTATAGTCGGCCGATTTTGCTCGACCCGACTTTTGGAAAAGTCGGGTTTCATGAAACGAAACTCGACCCTAAAAAAACAAAAGTCGCTCAACACTAGTAAATATACCTTGATTTTTTTTTAATTCTTTTTTTACAGGGGTATGGTACCCAGGGCCTGGAGGACAGTCTCCTCTCCTCCACACCGTGGGTACCATCCGCACATGAGACGCTTAACTTTATATTTACAATGAAGGTCCAGCCATCTTGAGGGAGTGAAGGATGGATGGAGATAGTGAATGGGCTATACACGCACACTTACACATAGAATGACTTTGATTAGTGAACGTGATAAGCCGCTCTGAACAAATGTGTTTTGAGGGAGCACCTAAAACTATTCAAATTGTTAGTCCTAATTTCTTGGGGTAGAGCATTCTAGAGGATAGGAGCAGCACGGGAGAAGTCTTGGAGTCGGGAGTGGGAGGTGCGGATTAGTGCAGAGGTTAGTCGAAAGTCGTTTGCAGAGCGCAGCGATCGGCTAGGCCGATAGACAGAAATGAGGGAGGAGATGTAGGGGGGTGCCGCACCGTGGAGAGCTTTGTGGGTGAGAACAAGTACTTTGAATTGGATCCTATAATGAATGGGCAGCCAGTGTAATGACTGACGAAGAGCGGACACGTCCGAGTACCGATTAGCCAGATGGACGACCCTGGCTGCTGCATTAAGTATGGACTGGAGAGGGGCTAGTCGAGTGACGGGGAGGCCAATTAATAGAGCATTGCAGTAATCCAGATGGGAGTGGATCAATGCTACAGTGAGGGTTTTTGTTGTTTCCATAGTGAGAAAAGGGCGGATTCTAGAGATGTTCTTTAGGTGTAAGCGGCAAGAGTGGGCAAGAGATTGTATATGGGATGTGAAGGAGAGGTTAGTGTCAAACATAACACCCAGACAGCGCGCCTGCTGCCGGGGAGTTATTGTGGTACTACCCACAGAGAGGGAAATGTCAGATTTAGGGAGGTTAGCAGACAGCAGGAGCAGAAGAAGTTCAGCTTTGGAGAGGTTGAGTTTCAGATAGAGAGTGGACATGATATTGGAGACTGTGGACAGACAGTCACTGGCGTTCTGTATTATAGAGGGGGTAAGGTCGGGGGAAGACGTATATAGTTGTGTATCATCAGCATAAAGATGGTACCGAAAGCCAAATCTGCTGATGGTCTGTCCAGTTTGAGCTGTGTAGAGAGAGAAGAGAAGGGGGCCGAGGACTGAGCTCTGAGGTACCCTGACAGCAAGAGGAAGAGGAGATGAAGTGGAGCCAGAGAACAAAACACTGAAGGAGCGGTCAGAGAGATAGGAAGAGAACCAGGAGAGAGCAGTGTCCTTAATTCCTAGTGACTGGAGCCTAGAGAGTAGGAGATGGTGGTCAACAGTATCGAAAGCTGCAGATAGGTCAAGAAGAATGAGCAGAGAGTGGTCACCATTATGTTTTGCTGTCAGAAGGTCATTGGTCACTTTGATGAGTGCAGTTTCAGTCGAATGTAGGGGGCGGAAGCCGGACTGTGACGGGTCTAGAAGGGAGTGAGTGGAGAGGTAACGGGTAAGGCGGGAGTAAACTAGGCGCTCCAAAAGTTTAGAGATGAAGGGGAGATTGGAGACTGGTCTGTAGTTGATTGTGCAGGATGGGTCGAGAGCGGGTTTCTTTAGTAATGGAGTAATGATGGCATGTTTGAAGGAGGATGGGAAAATGCCCGAGGAGAGGGAGAAATTAAAGATTGTAGTTAGGTGGGTTGTGACGACTGGAGAGAGAGACTGGAGGAGATGTGAGGGAATGGGGTCGGTAGTGCATGTAGTCGGACGAGAAGAAGAGAGGAGTCTGGAGACTTCTTCTGTGATGGGATCAAATGTGGAAAGTGAGCCAGGGGAGATGCAGGAAGGGATGGGAGTCACAGCACTTGGTGGTTGGGAGCAGATTTCCTGACGGATATTATCTATTTTTTCTGTAAAGTGGGAGGCCAGGTCATCAGCACAAATGTCTGTGAGAGGGGCTTGTGCTTTTGGCCTGAGGAGGGAGTGAAAAGTGTCAAAAAGTTTCTTGGGGTTGTTGGCTAGTGAGGAGATCAGGGTGGTGAAGAAGGTCTGTTTGGCGAGGTGAAGGGCAGCGTTATAGGTTCTTAACATAAATTTGAAGTGGATGAAGTCTTCTGGTGTGCGGGTTTTTCTCCATAGGCGGTCAGCACTCCTGGAGCATCGCTGGAGAAGTTGTGTTTTTGTGATGTGAGCCAGGGCTCTTTTACTCTGTGCTCAGAATACTAATCAGACCACACAGGGTGAGAGAGTAAAACAGTGTGGCAATAATTTATTGAACCACCAACAGACAATAACATAAAACAGTCCCAGCAAATACTCAAAATGGTGCAAATTACAGAGTCTCACGCTTCTGCTAGCTCGCATAGATTAGAGCAGATGCGATTTTGGGGCTTCCAGAGCCGACTACTCCCACCATTGGTACCACACTTTTGGTGAGCACCCACAGAGAGGAGGTAATGACATGCTTAGGAAGCTGGCAGTCTATTGAGGTATGTGGCCAGGTGACCTGATTGTCCCAACCTGGATTCTCTGAATGTTTTTGAAGGTTCAATTATGGTATAAGGAGCTGTTCTATATTCTTCCATCCAGGGCCATGGTCCCTTAAGCTGGCATACTGTAGAAACAGCCTGGTAACTGATGCATATCCTCCTTTCATAGTTATCAACTACAGGCATCATGCACAGATCAATCAAGCTGCATAGTATGTCCTTCACTGTTTGCAGGTAAACAAACTACATGGATTTATACAATGGATAATCAACACATTATCAAATATTAGTTGTTCATTGACCCTGCATCTGTAACTTATAAAGATATCAACAATATCCTGTAGGAGCTGATATAAGAGGCATACTGCAGCCATTCATCAATTCAGAAGCAAAATGTTCAAACAATAGTCTATGATTCTTGACCCACCAAAGAAAGACAAGTCTGGCATAATTAACATGAAATGCTGTGTCGCCATCTTAATTAGCCCCGAAGACTGCTGGATTCTGTAGTTGGCCTGCTGTTGATGGGGTTGCCAGACATGATAGGCTTCTGATCATCCTTTTCCACTTGTTGGATCAGACCATCGACATTTCCACGATCTTTGCCCTTTTTATGGGAGACAGAAAACATATAAGACTGTAAGGCGAGACTCCATCTGAGTATTGTCTCCAGGAGTCCAATTTGGCCAACTAAAATTATTGTGGTGGGTGATTACCATGAAATCCTTGCTGTAGAAGTATGGCTGTAATTTGTTAAGGCCCAGACTATGGCCAAGCATTTTTTTATATTGTGGAATATGTCCTCTATGGATCCAACAGCTTCCAGGACACATAGGCTACCATCAGTTCCCACTTTACTGATTACAGCTCTCAATCCGGTATCTCATGAGTCTGTTTAGTCAATGAACCGGTGGTGGAAGTAAAGAGAAATCAGTACTGGGCTTTGTGATAACTGGCTTTCTTGGGCATCAATGTTACAGTGGATGCCCATGGTCTATGGGAAGGAACTATGACCCCCATATTCAACATGTCATCCACCTCAGCCTTCATCATTTCCAACACTGGACGTGTCACCCAGTAGGCGGGTTGTCTGAGTGAAGTGGCTACATCTGTGTCGACATGTTTACTTGATATTGAATAAAGGAAGTTTGACCAGGCCGCCTCATGAACAGGGAGCCATATGTTCCAAGCAGCTTTGTTAACTTCTGCTTCTGTGATGGATCAAGCTGGTCCCCAATGGGACATCTGTCACTCCTATTCCTATTTTGGATGCCAGCAATAAGTCCAGAATCTGGTCCATATATGGGTCATCAAAAGCAGGACAGCAAACTGCTAAGTTAGTGACCTCCCTTTCCTCATAAGCTTTTAGACTGTTGACATGATTGATCTAAGGCCACAGTGTGATCAGTCTCACCGCATTTCCTGGAAATGGTGAACAGACCCACCCACATGGCTTGCAGCTTGTTTTTACATACTGATGCTAGTGCTAGAACCTTCTGTCCACAGGTAAATTTTTGGAGTTTGGCACTTCAGTTGTAACACTGTTGTTACCTTTCCTGAGATACCTTGAAATTCCCATGGGCTAAGGCCATGAGGTGCCTCATCTTTTTCCTAAACTTTTGAACATAATCCAAAATGGCAACCTTTTCTGTGGGGAAAGTGCCCTCCCAACTCTCTCATACCAGAGCCAAAGGCCCTTGTACTTTTCAGCTGTACAGGAATTCGAAGAGCGAGAACCCAGTGGAATCCTGAAACACCACCCAGTAGGAAAAAAGGAGCTGCTACAGGTTTTTCTCCCAGTCTCCCTCCTACTCCCACAAACTGGCTAATGAGCTGCTTGAGCATTCTGTTGAAATGCTCACACAACTAATGGGAGCATTTAGGGATGGTAGGGGGTAGTATGCATGGGGCTTACCCCATGTTTCTCTTGGAGAGTCTGAATCAGCTTCCTTTGGAATTGGGTCCCATGTTTGGTCAATACTTTCTTGGAAGCCCTACTCAACTTAAAATTTCCAGTAGACCTTGAGCCATGTGCTGGGCATCTATGGATTTCAGGATAACAAACTCTGCGTAGCGGGTGGCAAAGTCAACCAGAGTGAGGATGAAACTCTTTCTCCTGTGGCTGGGGACAGCTAAGGGGCCCAACTAAATTGATGGCAATCCTCTGAAATGGTTCATCTATCAAGAGCATGGATTAAGCGGTGCACTACAGGGTACTCCCCCACCCACTGACAAACCGAACAAGAGTCTTGGTACCTCATGAGTGACCCTTGGTCAAAAGAAACTATGCAGCTGACAAGCCAGAGTCTTTTTGACCCCTATGTGCCCAGCTGCAGGGACACTATAGGCCAAGTGCAGGAGTTGGGGTCGGTACTGCTGGGGTACCATGAGCAGATGGACACGGGTCCAGGGTTTCTCTAGACACCATGTGGGCTTTTCCTGATATGAGTCCATTCTCCCATCTATACACCTCCCCCTGATTTCTTTCCTCAGGTCAAGTAGCTCTACTGTGGACAAGCTCTAGGTTGGGGTACGTGAATTGGGCTTCGCCAAACTCCTTGCAATATATCTCCCCCAGTCAATGGCTACAGTCTGGTCAGGTGTGCTCAACACCGCTGGCTCAGAGGAGGATGATTAGCGGCTTGGAGTATGGGTTATTCCCTGGAGTGGTAGCAGAAGGATACACATCAGAGTGTGGATTGGCTTGGTTGGTTGTGGGTGATGAAGATAACAAATTAGCTGGACAGTCCTTGTCCTCTGTCATTCCCCAAAAACATAGGAGGTCATCTATGAGCCCCACATCAACCTCTCCCTGGTCAGTACCCTAGTCCAACTACAACTTGCTAGAGTGATGTCTGAGTCCTGACCATGGGCCAGGGAGATGGTCACTTGGCGGCCTGGTAAATAGTGCTCTGGTGAGACATCTGGGCTGACCAGGGTGATGGAAGACTTAGTGTCGCAAAGTCCCTAAGCCTGGATATCACTGACCTTCACTGTCTGGATGTGGCAATGAAGGGTGGCTAGTGTTGGGTGTCCAACCCTCCATAGAGTATGGATGGGATATATCACTTCCTCCGCTGCTGGTGTATCCTAGGGGTAGTGTCCCCAGACCCTGCTGGATCGTTTTGGCACATGATGACAGGCTGGGCAGGAAGACATGCTCCAGACATGGGACCTCGGCCCTGTGGACTATCTTTGCCATATTCCCAGAGAGCCCACACATATAAGCGCTCCGTGGGCTGGACAAATCACAGGTACTGCTGGTAACCCTTTGTTTTGGTGAATTTTCTGCTGGGTAGCAGGCTAGTCCTGCTTGAGTGTCTGGTAGCTTGGCTAGAAACTCATCGGCCAATCGGGCTGCTTGTTCGGGGGTGTTGGGCATCCAGTTGGCTACCTACTCTAGTATTAATGAAGCTTTTTTAGCCATAAGTTGCTCAAGGATGATCACACAGCAGAGTGGGCAGCCCTACCGCTGAGCCAGCAGTTGCAGTGTTGTTGGAGTGGACTGCCAAATTCTACATAAGAGACCCCCTGGTGAGACAATGTAAGGAATTTGTTGCGACATCTCTTGGGGGTAATGGTAAAAAGGGCAAACAGGGTGTCCTTAATAGTTCCATAGTCCTGGCAGTTCCGAGGCACAAAGGGTAGCAAAGTTATGAATTTTTAATAGTGATGAGCAAGTATACTTGTTGCTTGAGTTTTCCCGAGCATGCTCGGGTGTCCTCCGAGTATTTTGGCGTGCTCGGAGATGTAGTTTTTGTCAGTGCAGCTGCATGATTAGCGGCTGCTAGACAGCCTGAATACATGTGGGGATTGACTGTTTGTTAGAGAATCCCCACATGTATTCAGACTGTCTAGCAGCCGCAAATTATGCAGCTGCGTCGACAAAAACTAAATTTCCGAGCACGCCAAAATACTCAGAGGACACACTAGCATGCTCGGGAAAACCCTAGCAACGAGAATACTCGCTCATCACTAACTTTTAACTTTCAGGCTCCAAATCACATGAACCACTACTGCTTCAAACGTAAGACTACCATCATTTTTTAGAGAATCATATTGGCTATCTCGTATAAAAAAAATATTTTACTTGCAACTATTTAATATATTATTAGTTATGCAGATTCTTGTCATATCACTGCATTGATACTGTTTTGTTTCTAGAAATCTAAATTCTAATATTGTATTAGTATTTTGTAAATCCACCTGTGGAGAAACAAGGGTCGGTGGGTGCTCTCTTCCGCTGGCCCAGCTGTCTTAATAAAGACCACAGGGACCAGAGCTCATCCCAATTAGGAGATGCTACCACAGTCTGGGGGACTTGAGCACCATTAGGTAAGTGTCCCCACCACCAGATGACCTCTTGCTATCATCGCATTATTAGCGGTTTTGGGATCGCTACTGTTTATACCATTTTTTCTGTTATATCCTACATGCCTCGGCTATGTGACATTTACTTTGTTACATATAGGTAGCAGTTGTTGGCCTGTACTTCGGTAGGGCTTACCCACTGTAGGTGGCCTTCGTGCGACAATGCCCTATATGTGACTTCCACATGGAAACTTTTTCACAGCTTGGGGCATTTGAGCTCCTCAGTTAACCGTTCCCATTGCTATTTACTATGGAACCGCTGGTCTTTCTGGACTACCATCATTCAATTTTTCCCTTTGTTATACTCAGTTTGCCCCTACCATTTTGATATTCAGTATGGTCATGACCCCTATATGCCTTTGTATGTAGGTAGTGGCATTCTGTTTGTACCTTTCTTAGGGTTCATTGATAATGGGTGGGCCTTGCGTGATGGTGCTCAATGGGTTACCTCCACATTTCCCTTTTCCTGGCTCTTGGTGTCATATTTTACATGCAATTATGTTATGATTATTGTATGTGTTTTTTTCTGTACCTTGGTGTTAATAAAATTTGATATTTTTTTACACAATTTTGGATCTAAGTACTCCGTTTCTCCTGGTTAATATAGTTACTTATGGAGTAGAACCATTTATGATTATGGCAGGCCCTTATGTGAGGCCATTGCCATCTGTTTTGTATAAAGTATTGGGCTATTTTGTCGTACTAATAGCTTATACCTGCAGTGTAGTTTTTGCTTCTTTTGTTGGATAGTAAAACAGTTTTGTCAGTGTTAGTGCGAGTGCATGCTCATCCCTCTCTCCTGTCTGCAGCGCTCTCTTGGTGTACACAGGATTACTGAGTAGCAAGTGGCTGCTGTGTGGATATTGCATGCACCTGCACTGATACAGTTTGTATGTGATCACTCGATTCCTGCAATGGCAGTGAGGATGTGGGCGAAACTGTGCATTACGCCGTTGGGCTTGCGAGCAGGGCCCTCATTCCTCTTGGTATCTGTTATGATCTATGTGATTATTGTTTTGCTGTAATGTCTATTGTCTGTAAAAATCCCCTCTGAAATGTAAAGTGCTGCGGAATATGTCGGCGCTATAGAAATAAAATTTATTATTATTATTGGGCGTTTCAAGGGTGCAAAGCGGAGCTTTCACTTGCTTATGAAGTAATCCATCCAAGTAAAGATATGTGTCTGATATAGAAGAGTATAAGTAGTTTTAAGTTTAAAAGTCGATGAACTCCCTTTAATTATTGTCATGACTCAGGTCAATAAATAAACAAATATATCAATGTAAAAATTTTTAAAAATGTAATCGATGCTGTGAATAAGATACAGTTTTTATGATAAGTATATGATTATGGATGAGTGACCATTATTGATGAGTGTTGATTATTGAGATTATTTTGCATATACTTGCAAACTTTTTAGTTGCATCCAAGTATCAAATTCTGAGGTCATTTGTCATGAACAGCATCACTTACTGGTTAATATTTGGCATCATTTCACCATACTGTAGAATGATCAAGCTAGATATAGAGTACTGTAGTTATTTTGGAGAACCTTTACCCCATCCTACCAATTAAGGTCATGTATGTAAGCTTTATGGTTTTCATTGTCTCAGTAGCTGTAACATGAGAAAGAAAATAACTTTGATACTGGTTTTATTTAAAAATATCCTACTATTTTGCTACTATAGTGGCAAAGTTTATCAAGACTGGAACGAACAATGTTGATTTTGGTATGTGTGCTTGTTAGAATCATAAGCTTCTTAATAAATCAGGTGCATCTGACAAATGGGGTGCACCTCACAACAAATCTTTAGTCAAGGACTGGAGTAACAGTTGTAGCATAAGAAATTTTACAGCTCGTCATGAATTAGATAAGCTGTGTTATCACTTCCCCCTTCAAGCCCCCCACACCGACCTATTCACCTCGTCCAGCCCAAATTATGTAATGCACAAAAAGCTTCAAACTAATTTAACCCCTTTCTGACCTTTGATGTGCTATTCCATCCATATGACCTGGGCCCCTATGACCATGGATGGAATAGTATGTCATACGCGATCAGCCGTGCTCACGGGGGAAGTGTGGCTGATCGCGGCCGGGTGTCAGCTGATTCTCACAGCTCACACCCGGCACTAAGTGCCAGGAGCGGTCTTGGACCACTCCCGGCACTTTAACCCCCAGAACACTGCAATCAAACATGATTGCAGCGTTCCGGGAGCAGACAAAGGGCCTGACAGCTCTGACAGCCCCTCTGCCTTTGGATCGGAGACCCCGGGGCATGACATGGGGTCCCGATCACTCCCATGGTAACCTGATGTCGCCATGATGACATCTGGGTTACTAGAGCTCAGAGACTTCCTGTCATGGGCAGTGAATGTCAGGAAGTCTCTGAGGATAGTGAGAAACTACATGCAGTTCTGACAGCTTATATGGTATGCAGATCTGCATGCCATATAAGCGAGCAGCCTGCACAAAATGAGTGTCCCATAGTGGGACACAGTGCAAAACATAGAATGAAATAAATAATTTGTGAAAAAAGTTAAATGTTCACTTTTTTAAAGCATTCCAAAAATTCCTGTGAAGCACCTGAAGGGGTAATAAACTTCTTGAATGTGGTTTTGAGCACCTTGAGGGGTGCAGTTTTTAGAATGGTGTCACTTTTGGATATTTTCTATCATATAGACCCCTCAAAGTGACTTCAAATGTGATGTGGTCCATATAAAAAAGTGGTGTTGTAAAAATGAGAAATCGCTGGTCAACTTTTAACCCTTATAACTTCCTAACAAAACAAATTTTGGTTCCAAAATTTTGCCGATGTAAAGAAGACATATGTGAAATGTTACTTATTAAGTTTTTTTGCGTGCCATATCTCTGTGATTTAAGGGCATAAAAATTCAAAGTTGGAAAACTGCGAAATTTCACAAATAAGCACAAGTCATATCAACGAAATTTTAACACTTTCATGAAGTACAATATGTCACAAGAAAACAGTGTCAGAATCAGTGGGATCCATGGAAGCATTCCAGAGTTATTAACTCATTAAGGGACAGTGGTCAGAATTGCAAAAATTGGCACGGTCATTAACATGCAAACCACCCTTGGGGGCAAAGGGGTTAAGCTAGAATTCAGGCTCAATTGCTTTGATGAGTCGAGGCCTTTGTGTCTCCATTGTCTTCCTCTTGTTAGTTGCTGAATTATGTGTTACTCTGTATTGTTTTATATTGTTTGATCATGTGTCCTCTTATTTTAAAGTGCTTCAGAATATGTTGCCATCATAGAAGTACAAATATTATTATTGTATGAGACATATTCTGTGTAGTGGTATCCTATAGTCTTATAGTCTCATGCTTTCTTCGTTTTGTCTCCTTTTTAACTTTGTTGTCTGTTACTATGGAAACACAAAGGTCTATTTGGAAACAAAATGGTAAGAAATAAAGTAGTTATTCAATGTTGTGGAAAAAAAAACCAGAAGCAGTCATGTTTGCCTTACAGAACCATCTCCAATAATTTTAGATCCATATTTATTTTTCCTTCTTTAGACACAAAAATGACATCCCTAACATGGACATCTGACCACTAGTGATTACCTGCAGTATCCCCATGTTTGTGTCTTGTATGTCACACAGTAGCTAGATTAGGAATTAGAAATGGGTAAGTCATGGAAGCATTGGCAATGGAGTAGCAGGGGATCATTGAAGTGAATATTAGAGTTGTGCAAATATATTTGGTCAAATTAAATTTTACATCCATATTTTCCAAAATGCGGATTTTTTGTAATTTACTTTACCTTGATTCAGATAAATGTCTGCTGGCTGGCTACTATTTTGCATAATGTTAAAGTGCCAGCAAAGGGTTAAAAAACAAGCTAAAAAATATTACTTCACCACTCACTCCTTCATGCTACCTCTGCTGTTTGCTCTTCGCCATACGGTCCTTGGCACACTGAAAACTCCGGACCTCTTCATGCAAGGACAAATCCTCTAACATGTGTGTGACCTTATGAAACACACTCAAGGGCAATATTTCCAGTTGCAAACAGGCCCAGGACGTGTTTGTGCATGTGCATTGTAAGATCATCACGTCATGCTCCACAACATTGCAACTCGTATTTCAGTTCAGGACTACCCCACGAAAAATGGATGCACCTGTTTGTATGGCATGAAGTCCTGGCCACGCCTAAAAATGCCTGGTATGTAAACTTCAATAAGAAATGCCGAAAATTATATGGTTGACAGTGAATAGTGAGAGTTGAGGTGAGTATTAGTTTTATCTAGCTTTTATCAACGGCTTACATTTATTATGCCCAGGGGTCTCTCCAGACTACAGAACATAATGAGGGACATTCAATTTGCAGAAAACAGATTTGATACAAATGGAATTTCACTGTAGAATCAAAGCAATTTGGTGAATTTGAACATTGTCTGATGCGTTCATCTCTAGTGAATATGGCTTCCTTAGATATTTTATAAAGAAAAATGTGCTAAAATTTGCCTTACTTTAACTTTGTTGGCACAAAAAAAAACTGCTCGAAAAAAGGTGTACATAGCTCCTTGCCCAGTGCTGTAATATCAAGTTGTTCCAGGGAAATGCCATGCTATTGCAACTAAGTGATGTGTAGGAAATTGTGGCCAATCCAATAATTGTCAAAATCTACCACCCACACCCCTGCAAAAAGAGCCAGGATCGAAATGACTTAGATCCTGAATATTTACCCCATTATGAAGATTCAACAGTTTATCCCAAGTAGTGACTGATGAACAAAAGTTAAAACTACTCATCTAACCCCTTACCACCAATGTGCTGCTTCAACCTCTGCAGCATGTAGAATGAGACACTGCACAACATGCACAATCTAGTGGTAACATTCTGCCTACTGTGCTGAGACTTAAGCCCCCATTACACACTGCGATGTCGCTAGCAATATCGCTGTAAAGTCACCGATTTTGTGACGTAGCAGCGATATTGCTAGCGATATCGCTACATGTGATACTTACCTCCAACCAGCTCCCCCGCTGATTATCGCTGGTCGCGCAAGAAAGTCCTGGATCATTTCTCGTCGGGCGCTTCCTGCTGGGTTTCCTGTGGCACCGACAAGCGACGCGTGGACGCGGGTGGGAGGACGTCAGGATCGCCGCGTCTGACAGGTAAGTAGCGACCCCCGACCCCAGCGATGTCGCTGGTGAGATCCGCCTGTGTGGCAGCTCATTAGCGACCACTTAGCAATGCACCAGCGATCCATATCGTTGTCGGGATCGCTGGTGCATCGCTAAGTGTAATGATACCCTTAGACATATATGCTAAATGGTGGCACATGGTGTTAGGGTTGGTGGATTGTACTGAATAAAAATAAATGGAAAAGTGCAATCACAACCCAGGGTCCATGGTGCAAAGATGAAAAACTGCTGCTAGTGAACAATGGCAGAATCAGCCAGCAAACAACTTAAACACGCTGTGTTAAATGTCACACAATGTGAACAGGACTCAGAGTAACCAACTCTGTTACTGCACGGAGTAGTACTGCGAGAAGTATATTGCATACTAAACCCTGTTAAACATCACAGGGGAAGTAGCACAAAGGTAGAAACTGCTCTACAAGTAAATTGTGGTAACTGCGCATGGGAAGCAGAAGAGGAGAAACAAAAATTAACTCAAGTGGTGCTAGGTGCAATATCCTATCGCTCTCTTAGAGAAGTCTAACCTGAGGGTTGGTTTTGCCCAGTAACTCAACTGTGCTAACCGCACACTTGAAGAAAACTGGTGCTAAGCCTAGGTGTAATTACCCAGTCCTAACCCTACCTGCCCACATAGTACTTCTCTGCGTATAGAAGAGGCAGAGGATAGAGCAAGCCCACGGGTCTTTGCCTGGAAGGCCGATTCCTGGCACACGAGACACAGGCTTGCATGTAATCCCTCACGTCTCGTGCCATCTAAGGCCACCAATAAGACCTCGCTAGTAGCTCAGTGTTTCTCTTGATGCCGAAATGACCTCCCAACTTGGAAGTGTGTGCCCACAAGAGAAACTCCGGCTGCATGTCACGTGGAACACAGGACTTGCCTGGAGGAACCTGCTCTAGCAACACTGGTGCCACCGTTCGAATACACTCCTAAGGGACTCTGAGACGTGGCTCATCCCCATCCTCGGAAGAGACTACAGAACGGGATAGGGCATCGGCATGTAAGCTCTTCTCCCCAGACAGAAAATGGATGGTTAAATTAAACTGGGAGAAGATTAAGGACCACCTGGCCTGGCGAGAATTAGCCATTGGGCAGTCTGCAGGTAAAAGATGTTTTTCTGATGCGTGAAGACCTTAAAAGGGATGCCAAGATCCCTCCAGAAGTTGTCTCCACTTCTAAAAGGCCAATTTTATGGCCTGCAACTCCCTGTTCCCAATGGAATAATTCACCTCCGCTGGTGAGAAGGTCTTGGAGAAGAAAAAACAAGGATGTTTCCTACCTTGAGCATCCTTCTGATATAGGACTGCTCCAGCACCAACGGAAAAAAGGCATCCACCTCCAGGATGAAAGGCTTATCCACATCGGGCCGATGTAGAACTGGGGCCCTAGCAAAATGGGACTTAAGGGAGTTTAGGCCTTGGAGACCTCTTCAGATCACTGTCTAGGATTAGCTCTCTTCTTGGTGAGAGCTACCAATGGAGCTGCTAGGGAGGGGAAGTGGGGAATTAACTGGCGGTAGTAAATGATAAATCCCATAAAGCGCTGCATCACTGTAATGAGGCTCCTGCCAGTTCATCACTGCCTCTAGCTTAGCCGGATCCATAGCCAAACCCTTGGTCAAAATAATGTACCCAAGAAATGGAAGGGATTCCTGCTCAAACATGCCCTTCTCCAGTTTGGCGTAGAGAGAATTGGCGCGCATTAGTTCAAAGACCATACCCCATCTCAACGGTGAGTATCAAGATCTGGAGAATAGATAAGTACATCATCCAGATATACTACTACAGATGTGGAAAACTCCCGAAAGATGTAATTTACAAAGTCCTTAAACACTGCGGGAGCATTACAGAGACCGAAAGGCATTACTAAGTACTCATAGGGACTGTCCTGGGTATTAAAGGTGGTTTTCCATTTGTCTCCTTCACGTATACGGATTAGGTTATAGGCCCCATGCAAGTCTAACTTGGTAAATATCCTAGCACAATGCAGCCTATCAAAGAGCTCAGAGATTAGCAGCAAAGGATATTTATTTTTAACTGTGATGGCGTTCAAACCCTCATATTCAATGCAAGGACGTAGTTCCACGTTCTTCTTCTGGACAAAGAAGAATCCAGCCCCTGCAGGAGACACAGACTTCCTGATAAACCCCCTTGCCAAATCCTCCCAGATGTATTCTGACATAGTCTCTGTCTCTGGGAGAGATAAAGGGTAAACACGCTCACAAAAAGGCTCTGTCCCCGGAATGAGGTCTATGGGGCAATCATAGGGGCGATAACGAGGAAGAGTCTCTGCGGCTTTTTGGAGAACATGTCGGCATATTGCCAATAGTGCTTAGATAGGACAGTTAGGTCTGTAGAAACCTCAAATGCTTCAATCTGAATTTGGGCCTTCAGGCACTGTACCTCACACAATCTACTCCATCCCTGTATGCTCCCAGTAGCCCAATCCATATGAGGGGAATGGCGGCACAACCAGGATATCCCCAGAAATACTTCATCCATGCCTTCAGAGATGTCTAAAATGGAAATGATCTCCTGATGTTTTGAAGACATCATGATGGTAAGAGGTATCGTTTGATTAGTGATTTGGTTAGGGAGAATTGACCAATTAACCACTCGAATGGTGACTGGCTTAGGGAGCATCACCAAGGGAATCGCGTTCCGTTTGGCGAAGGTGGAAGACAGAATATTCTGCTCAGCCCCAGAATCTACGCAAGCAATATGTAGTGTGAATTGTCGACCCATACAATAAGGACACCTTGAAGGTTAATTTGGAGGACACTTCTGCCATGTCTAGTGAACCTCCCTCGATAGCTACTAGACGCCGTCGTCCCAGTTGCCTGGGGCACTTATTGGTGTAATGCCCTGCCTGCCTACAGACAAAGCAGGTCGGTTCAGAATGTAAAGGACAGGATTTTGGTTCCGCCCGAGAGACCTCCATGGACTCCACCAGATTGCTTGTTTGAGCCTGAGATTCCAAAGGATTTTTAAAGTTTGGATCTAACCGAATCCTTTGCCTACACTGGACTCGCTCCAATCTTCATTCAGTGTACTGAAGATCAATGCAAGTGGACACAGATATTAGATCCTCCAGTGTAGTTGGGATCTCCCTAGTAGCCAAAGCATCCTAAACGTGGTCTGGTCTGCAAGGACCCTCCAGAAAACGGGAATCAGGACCTTGTCTAGCCACTCCAACTTGGAAGTTAATGTCTGGAATTGGATAGCAAACTGGCTGGTTGAGGAAGAGCCCTGGGTTAATGCCAAGAGTTGGAGTGCAGTGTCATGGTAACCCAGGATCCTAAAAAGACCTGCTTCAGAGTGTCCAAAAAGTGAGCGGTGCTCTGGACCACCTGATCATTACCCTCCCATAGCGACATAGCCCACTTCAATGCTCTGTCCATCAAAAGGGACACCACAAATCCCACCTTGACCCATTCAGATGAGAAAGGCGGTACCTCCAGCTGATTCAAGCACTGGTTCATGAATCCCCTGCAGGCCTTGCTGTTCCCCAAGAACTTATCGGGTAGTGGGAAGTGTGAGAAGGATGGAGCTGGAGTCGCAGCAGAAACTCTAGTGGCGACTTTGCAGGCTGCTTGTGCCGCTACTGTGGATATATCTGCAGCTAAAGTTGCGTCTCTGCATATAAAATGACACACTCAACCAGAGTGGTAGAATATCCACTCATATATACCACACATTAGTGATACTAGCACACCCACATGCACCGCTTGGAGCCTTTTATACATTAGGCTCCACTCTAAACACTCATGCCCAGTCGGCCGTGGCATCACCTGCAGGCCAATCCAGAGCTGCCACCTCGCCAGAGCAGCAAACATCCGACCACCAATGAACAGGTGCCACATCATGGACATGCTCAGTCAGGTGAATTCTAGACTTATACTCCCAAGCGTCAGGCTGCACCTGCACATCGCTGGTTATGACATCTGTGCTGAGCAGCACTCACAGTGGCCGAGTAACAATGGGAGACCACAGTACCAGGCAATGCTTGGGATCTACCCCTCGCAGTGGGAGAATCTGGATGCCTAGCACATGGATACTTGTTCTACCATCATATTTAACCCCTTCATGATATACTGTATGATGTATATTAAGATCACATATCATGTCCCTGCCTTTGATGTGGGCTTGAATATCAAGCATGCATCTTTCACAGCAGATGATGTCAGCCATAATGTACCTTTAACAGCCATGGGTGGAGCCGAGTTCCGCCCGCAGCTGTTCACGTTTTAAATACTGCTGTCAATTTCTGACAGTTGCATTTGACACGTGTCGGCAGTGAGCGTGTCACACCCACCCGAACTTCAACCAGCACCCAAAACCCATTGAAAATAAAGATTACCTGATCTGGGAAGGGAAAAATCAACTGACTTTCTCTCTCCTTATCCCAAAAAATCCTAACTTTGCTACTGACTTCTGGGGAAAGTCTGTGTTTGGCGTTTAGCATTGAACTCTAACTGTACGGTACAAACGCCAAACTCATAAGTTCTGGTTCACCCATCTCTACTTGTGATGCAGGGATCGGTGAAATTGAAACATACGTGAGTAAAAAGGAGGGTGGGAGGGAGGAGAGGAGTACTCACATGCAGTAACAGCTGTTAGCTTGTAAGATTAAATTATTGTGCAGAGAAACTGTAGACAGACTACAGTGGCACAGGGTTGCTGCAGTTAAAAACTACAGGATCATGTGAATAGTTTAGTTAGCTAACATGCACATGGTTTTAAGTGTTTATGTGGCTCACTACAACAACAGAGAGCACATTGGTATTTAATGCTAACACCAGCATAGTTTTGTTATCATCACTTGACTTGTATTTCTTGTGGTTAATTTTAGAAGCTATTTTTGCTTCATATCATTTATAACATAGCTGTCAGCTGTGTAATAAGAAGATCATCAGCTTTAGGGGTAATTCTGACTTTTTAATAAATGCATAATGGTAATGTGAATCACACTGTTGTGAAAATGTAATTAAATATTTTAATTCACATCTATTAGGTTACATTCCATAGAACCATATCTCTAATGGTTTATAAAATAATGTTTATTGTTGTTTTTTTCTTATAGCATTTTATTTATTTTCAGTTAAATATGTTTTCTTTTCTGATAATTTTGTACTATGCATTATTATAGATGCATATAAAAAATTTTGGAAAAATTAGATGACTCTACGCATATATATTAAAGAACTGCAGATTTTAAAACGTCATAATATACTGTATTCAAAATACCACCCTCTATAAAAAAGTTGCTTTGAATAACTTTCACTAAACACGTTTTAGAGCTACCTATCTCAGAGCACATTGGCTCCTTTTGGCTTTTGGAACCTCAATAATTCAATTCCATTCTAATCTGCAGTAATAATGTCTCATATGTACAGAAGAGCTTTTTACAGTTGCAAATTATTAGAAAGAGTTAAGGATATGATCTGAAAAGCATGTTCTATCTCATCTTAGAGATACTTTATAAGATTAAAGGGGGCTTTACACATAGCGATATCGCTAGCAATATCGCTAAAGCATCACCGATTTTGTGACGCAGCAGCGATATTGCTAGCGATATCATTATGTGTGATACTTACCTCCGTCCGGCTCCCCCGCTGTCTGACGCTGATCCCGCGAGATCGTGCAGCTCCATTTTGCATCGGGCACTTCCTGCTGGGCTTCCTGCTGGCGCCGATGAGCAACGTGTGGATGTGGGCGGGAGGACAGCAGGATCACCGCATCTGAAAGGTAAGTAACGACCGCTGCTGCGTCGCTACGTTGCTGTGAGATCCGCCTGTGATGCACCAGCGATCCTGACCGGGTCATATCATGGTCGGGATCGCTGGTGCATCGCTAAGTGTAAAGGGGCCTTAAGATTTGAGGTTTGTGAAGGTCATGAAAGCAAGGACAACTCACACTTGTACTCTTGAAATCAATCCATGAATATTGGACCCTTGTGGCTTGATGCATTGTTCCACTGAAATGGTCCTTCTGCCATGGGGTAAACAGCTTGCTTTCATGAAGGGATGAACTTTGTCTACTAGAGCTTAGCTGCCATAACCAAAGCACCAGCCACTGGTAATATTGGACTCAGAAGGTGCCAAGGAAAAAATCCCTAAAACACTACTACGACTACTACACCAGTGTGAACTGTTGACACCTGCTAGGAAGGTTTTGTCAATTCATGCTGCTTGTGTCAAACTTTGACATTACCTTCTGCATGGTGCTACAAAAATCTGGATTCACCTGATCAGACCATATTTTTTCAATGGGCATCCATATGTTTTAATATTTTTCTTATTTGTGCTATTATTTATTTTTAGAATACCATTGATTCCATGGTGATGTAAATGAGAAGGGGTTACATACAAAATACAAATATAAACATTGACAGACTGGTGCAGAAAATGGCCCTGCCCTTGTGAGCTTACATTCTACAGGATAGTGGGAAAGGAGACAGCAGGTTAGGGGATTTGCAGCAGCGCTGCTGGTGGTGAGATGACAGTGTGATCATTGCAGGCTGTAAGCTTTCTTGAAGAGATGGATTTCCAAATTCTATTTGAAAGTTATGAATGTGGTGGATAATCGGATGTGTTCGGGCACAGAATTCTAAATGGACGTTGATACTCTGGAGTCTTGGAAGCAATTGAGTGTGTTAAAGACAACCTGTCATCAGGCTTATGCATGTTAAGCTAAAGGCATGGGCATAAAGGCATAAAGGCACTGTTATAGTGATTTAATAAGTACCTTCAGTGTAGAAATCTGCAGCCTGGTTATTGTTTAATTATCATCACAAGTTTGGGTTTACTAAGCTCTTTGTGCATCAGGGCAGGACTGTGGGGCAAGACTGTGGGCATCTTTGGCTCTGCCATGGCTCCTCCATTACCGCTGGTATCTGTATGTACTTAATTTTTTTGTTGGTGCTGTCCTGACCACGGGCAGCACTTGTGTCTATTGATCTCATGGGAGGCTTCATGAAAATGGTGTCAGTGTATACACAGATTTATATCTTGAAGCTTGTGAGAATCAATGAAAAATCTGGAATGGGGCCCCCAACTAGCACAAATCTTTAATAGCTATGGTCTTTTCATATGGAGCAAAGAGACCATTAAGGTCCCCTTAGACTCCAGGGCCTGCCCCTATTATAGTTACGCCTCTGCATAGTAGCTACATTTTCATAACTTTTTTAACATCACCAATTGAAATACATTTTATCCTCCCCAAAAAACCCAACGTGTATTTAGGTAAAAAAATGCTCCAAAATGTTTCCATATACTTTAGTTTTACAAATTAAAGTGCAATTTTAATACACCTCTAATGTTTCCACTAATTGAATGGACAGTGGGTGAATAAAGTGCTGCTTACTGAAAAAAAGGAGAAAGCCATAAAATAGTAGTTGCAGAATTTCCTTGGAACATTTCAATGGTGCACAACAAAGTACAGCTAGTGTAATAAGCCGCAACACAGCTTGCCCTACCTTTTGAGAGGCATATATTATTACAGTTACTCCACTTTTCACAAAAATAATTGGAGAAGAAATGTAAAATCTCAGTAGAGTTGCTTGTGATAAGCAAGCACAAAACGTAAAACTAGTTTTAGATTTACAGAGAATTTGAAATTCAAACCATCCTTTCTAAAATTCATTCTTCACAAAAAGGATTGCACAAGAAATGGAAAAAAAAACTCAGTTTAGCTGATGATGGCAAGCAAGCACACAATTTCTGACTGACACTGATTTTAGATTTTTCTTTCTGTAAAAAAATATAGTGCTACCTTGCTGCTGCTTTCTAGTGCAAGTAGAGTGAAGAAAAGAGATGAATAATTATAATTAAAACGCAACAGGAGAGATGCCATCTACTTCTTATCACTGATCAATCACTGACTCTGACACTACTGATATCACCTCCACTTTCTCTTTCCCTCGATCAATTGAATCTCTGTGTTATTCACTACTCCAGTTGTACAACACATTACTCTCAGGAGCATTTGTCCAATGTTTTAGGGCTTTCTCTACCTATATTTTTTGCTGAGCTGTGAGCTCTGACATGCCTTCATTTTCCTAAAATCACCCCAAAATGTCTGATGTATTCTTTGTCTAGACTTTTATACAGACAATAATAGTCTGATTGTCTGTATGATTGTCATGATTGTCTGCTCTATACCATATGATGTGATAGCTGGAAGGCATTATTGGTAAAATCTCACAGGTTATGCTAGCCTTCTGTGATGCCTTCCATGCACAGCAGTGTGAGAGGCATCCACAAATTATTCCTATCTTCAAACTTGTTGGTTTTGCAACCCGTGCATCCACATCAGCTATACAATGACTAAAAAACATCTTTTAAGTTATAATGCAGGTTAGTAGAATCTGATAAATAACTACAATTGTATGTCAGATAAGACCCTATTTGCGCTACTTTCTCCCTAGTGTTTTATCTTAAAAAAAAGCAGCTGCCATTTGTTGCATGATTTTTTTAGGTTCCTGCCCCTTTTTGAGCGGAGGTCAGCGTCCATGGACCTATTTTGACCAATTTCTTATTATCCATGCTATGCGTTAAAATTTCTCATGTGAAACCTTCTCAAATGATTATAGCCTTTAAATTATTGCATCTGCATATTGGAATTTTTAACAATATTTAATTTATTGAGCAGTGTGTTAATATTATGAGACTGCTAAATCACTGCTATTTACATGATAATGCTTAACAGCAAAAAATTATAGAATTTGTTCTCTGTTGTTGGCTGCGTGGGTATGTCATTTTGCTTGCTATACAAAGTTTTTTTTTTTAATAGATTAGTATAGTTGCCAGTTCTTTTATAGTATACATAGCACAATCTTGTCCACAGTCCATTTGAAGCTTTGCTATTTCTCTACAATTTTCATAGGACAATCAAACCTTTTTGATTTCTGATTTTAAATAGGTTCTTGACTTTGAATGGGTGAATGCTGATCTCGCTTAATGTTTTATCTGCAAATAGTGAGCTCTCCTCTTCAACAACTATAATTTTCATCACTGCGATACAAGTTTAAGGATTTTTCCCGTGCACTATAATTAATGCATTCTGGTTTTAATATTTTACTTGACCCCTTTTTTCACCCCTTTATTTCACCTAATTAATTTTTCTCTATGTATAGTTTTTAACTTAGGTTAAAAGACAAGTGTCCGTATTTCAGATTTGTATGCCCACAAGAAGCTGCCTCAAGCTGCCAGCTGGCTTTAAGACTCTGGTTCAATGACAAATGATATGAATGCAACATCTTCCTATTGAGCAGCTGCAGTAGCAGTAGGATATCTGAAGAAGAAGCAGGCAATGAGTTGCAGCCACAGGCTCTCATATAGCATCTGTTTTGCATGATGCCATGTTGAGATTTGTTTCTATAAATGCAAACAAATAACGACCCTGTTCAGAAACCCAAATATAGATTGTCTTCTTAGAATTCCTGTGGTTATGGATAACACACTTAAATGTTTCTTGGATGCTGCTTAAAGAAATGAAACACGTGTCTGAAATACTTTTATATTCTTTCATGTAAATTGGACTCAATATTAGTGGAAAGAATTTTAGCCAATAACATTGGCATTTCAATCCATATAAAGAATATTGTATAAATAATAATAACAATCACAAATATATATTTACAGGTGACCGTAATTTCAGGACAAAATTGGTAGTTCTTTGGGTGTATCTGAGTATAGTGAGCTCATCAGGCATGCTCGATGAGTTGTCAGGGTGAATGCTACACATATATGTGTTAGAACAATCAAGATAAATCAGAAATCTTTACAACCTGAATATGCAAAGCATAAAGAATGTCAAGAAAATTACAGATCTTATTACACGGTGAAAACATATTTGGCACTGAAAGGGAGCCCATCACAAGATTTTCCCCATATAAAGTACGGCCAGCACCTGTCAATCCTCTTTTACAGCATTCTAGAGTGCTGTCTATATGTCCTCAATCTACTCTGCAAGTCACAAAATACAGGATTTGTTATACTTTCATCAGACAGGTGGGAGTCTCTGGTCTTGATCCATTGCCTCCTCTCTTCTTATGATCTCCATCCTCATTCTCTGATACGTGTGCATGAGACATCCTACATCATCCACACAGTGGCCTCTTTACATAGAGAAACCTGGTGACCGGTTTACTTTAAGCAAAATAGTTGAAATAGTTCCCACAGCTCTTCTCCCTTCTCCTGTTATACTTGTGTCTTGCTTCACCCTTTGTCCTAAACATTGCACCAATTTGTCAGTCATGTTTCATTAGTAAACTCAAAAGTAGCATGAGAGACTTTTCACAGGACCCAAAGGTCCAGCATTTTGCTGTTCCGAGACACCAAGTAATTCAACCTTCCGAGACCTATAGCTCACTCCTTTCCAAACATTTTAAAACTATGTAGAGTCACAATCTACACATTGTTTCAGGGAGCAGATTAGTTTGTATTACATTGCAGATCGTTAACAGTTTTACTTATTGTTGTTTATTGATAAGTTTGGTACTTGGTAGCAGTGTAAAAGGACTACTATATTCGGCCAGAAAGTAGGTGAAGGATTGCAGTTAAAAGCCTTTACAAAGAGCTTGAGAATGCATAGCTTCCGTAATATACTGTCATCTCTCAAAGAGTTATGGTAGTTCAAATTGTAAAATCAATTTGTCAGGTCAAAAAATCTAACACATCTCATATTTTGGAAACTCAATAGCAAATGTATTTTTTAACGGTTTTCTCATGATTATTTAGTAGTTAAGTGCAGTAAATAAGTAGGCAATAATTGCAATACAATGGGCAACACATCATGATATCCAAATAATAAATAACTTTTTATACTTATTTTAGTCCAACTTAAAAGTAAAAGGTCATGAAAGAGCCCTTATAAGTCTAAAAAGCTAGCAAGAAATTGTTTATATTAATATATGTGATTTAAATTTAGAATAAGGAGACCTAAAGCAGAAGCAGAAATCATTCCCCTTTCAGGAGCCACCTAATATCTTCACATTTCTAAGGCTGGTTTCACACTAGCGTTTTTAGCGCAGCGCATCGTGCGCATCCATATGCGCATGCGGCATGCTCCCCTATGTTTAACATGGGGGCGCATGGTCTAGCGTTTGCACACGTTTGTATGCATTTTCGTGTGCATGCGTTTTTTTGTAGTGTGCGCCTAGGCACACCCGTTGCATTTTTGGTACGTCCAACCTGTGTCAAAAAGCGCATGCTCATGGAATGCGCCCAAAAAAATCACATTACAGTCTATGGGAACACAGGCGTGCGCATGTCCATGCGCACGCCTGCGTTTAAAATCGCATGCGTTTTAAGAGTTAACATGGCTAGAAACTGGTTAAAATGCATGCGCCTAAAAAAAGCAAATGCATGCAAGACACATGATGCATTTTTTGCATGCGTTTCCATTGCGCACGAAGCGCTGCACTAAAAAATGCTGATATGAAACTAGCCTAAGCAGCTAGGATATTCTGATACTTCCATCATTTTTTCATGAACACTATACGATTACTATGCAGCAATTCTAGCGATCAAATCTTTAAGACTACATAAAAATTAAAATAAACTATCGTTTAATTGGTTATTATTTTCTTTCATGGGACCCCTTGCAGCCTCAATGTTACTTTAGGTACTCCTTTGGCCATATTACATTAAAGTTGGCTGAATTCAAACAGTCTATCAATTTGGCCTCCACCCTGAGAAGTCAATACCTGAAGGGTCTGATGGTGACTTTATCCTCTCTCCCAATAGAGAACAAACTGAGAGTTCATATGCATGGGGGAATTAGGAGGGAGATTTGGGGTGAGTGGAACACTCAGTTATTTGGGGTGTATGGCCACTGTAAGAACATGTAGTTATCTATGGAATGTGGGCACCATACTATTTACAATGTCCACATCCTGCAAAATAGTATCAGAGGAATAATTCTTGAAAAATAGTTTTTAATAAACGTTTAAAAATGTATCTTTATTATAATACATAAAATAGAATCAGCTAATAAAAATATACAATAATTCCCAGTTTTGTCATTATTCAAAGTAAGCTGGTAAAATTTTGAAAAATAAAATGAAATAAAGTCAAGAAAGTCGCTTGTCTATTTTTTGCAAGGTCTGCTTTGCAGGAAATAAATGGTGTAAATATTGAGAGATGGCAGAAATGACCTACTGTAATCACATTTCACCTGCTACGGAGAAACATTCCTCTCACTGACTGCGGCTCAGATATGACTGAAAGCTAAACTTTATCATATGGATTAATAGGCAGAAGCGTGACACCTTTATGCTACTTTAGACTCTTTTATCTGTCGGTGTGCCTGTCATGTTTTTCGCTTTTGCAGTTTTCTCATATATTTGTACACTTGCTTTGGTTCTGGTTTGATGACTTAACATTGTTTCATTTGAAATCACTCAGATCTATTACAGATGTATACAATGAAGCTTTGTATTCTTCATATAGATTATGTGTAATCCTACACAAATAGCAAAACCTAAAGGCTGTGAAAAGATAGTGATATAAAAATGTTATATCATGGGGAGTTCACTTTTGCATTTATTTAATTTAGTGTTTATATTACATTTTAAGATGTAAAGAACATTTAAAACAGGAATAAGAAAATGTACTAGATTAAAAGTATAAGAGGTCCTAGAGTGTACTCTAATCTGATGGTAAGATTCAATTATGTGTAGCTGCAAATCTAAATCCTGCAAACTTTATATACGACCATATACAAAGTATATCACTTTATGCATGTGTCTAAACTAAATTGTCAAAACTCAAGTCACTTATTGTGTTATTAATTAGGTGATCAGTAGACATAATCAAATCTTTTGAAATTCTACTTTGTCACGCTCAACATTTTTTCTTTAAATATATGATTTGTAGGGAATTGATTCACAGCTAATTACAATAATGCAAATCCTCCAAATGCCACAACAAGATATGTTTGCCAATCTGTGGTATCCTAGGACTTTATCCAACCCCTTTCAAGGAATCTGACACAAACACAGGCTTGAAACAAGAGGGGATTATAGGGAGAAAAATGGGAAGTGCAAGCTTCTAAGTGTAGTAGTTAGTTTCCAAAGGTATATACTCAGTGTGAATACACTCACCTATTTGGTGTCTTGAGGTACTGCATGTAGATCCAGTCCCTGGATCCCTCCATTCCTCTTTCCATTCAGTTTGCTGCAAAGATCTGGGAACTAGTGAGAGCACTGGACAGTGCTTTCATAGGCTATAACACTTGGTGAATGTTTTTCCCAGCAATATGCGCTCCTGAAGGATGATGATGGAACTTGATATTTAGATTCAAGGATGATTCAAGCATTCTAGTTTGAATTAAAAATAATCCTTGAATCTAAATATCAAGTTCCATCATCATCCTTCAGGAGCGCATATTGCTGGGAAAAACATTCACCAAACACAGGCTTAGTAATGTTAAATTGATCTCACCATACCAATGGATATTAAACTAGTTTTAACCAATGGCCCATTTAGTATCAGAGCGTACTGGCAAACTTTACAAGTTTTTTCAAATTAAAAAAAGTCTAAACATTAACCTCTTGTGATCAGGCACACTTTTCTGTGCAGAACACTGACTCAAACTGACAATGTCACTGTCAGAGGTAACATCATTCTGATGTTACTTACGTGAATGACATGCCACATACTAAATAGCACCTTCTGTTTCCTCCCCACAAATATGTTTGTCAAAGGCTTAGGGATATGCTCACAGTGCAGCACAGACATGTCTGGCTATGAATAGCTGTCACTCTAGAGAACTACGTTAAGTTTTTTCACCTCACTTAAGATCAAATATCATGTATGTATAATTTATTCAAAGTGGATGTTTTCCTCCCTTCCCTACCAGCAGTTCTAGCGATATACTGTAGCTTATGTTATAAAAGCACTTTATCTGTTTATATGGCCCCATTTTTATAATTGTTATGTACCTTACTGGCTAACTATATGTGACAGTTTTACCCTTCCCAGACATGTCTTTTTTATGCATATGCTCATTACTTTATTAATAGTTTATTCCCATTTGGGAAATATGTTTATCCTTTGATCCTAGAATATTAGATTTAAGCATCTGCATTTATTTACAACTAGCTGCTGGCCCAATTCTAAAGCATCGGGTACTCTAGAATATGGCCAGCGGGAGATTAAAATAAAAAGTAATATACTCACCATCCGACGGCCCCCGGACTGTGTCACTCCTCTCCACGGGCCCAGCATCTTCTGTTCCCAGTAATGCTTTGCGCCAGAGACCGCTGCTGACGTTACTCTCGCAAGAGCGTGACGTCATAAGCGGTCTTTGGTGCAAAGCCTTACTGGGAACAGAAGATGCCGGGATCGTGGAGAGGAGAGAAAAAGTCCGGAGGCCGTCGGAAGGTGAGTATATCACTCTTTATTTTAATTCTATTTTTTTACACGTTTATGGTACCCAGGGTCCAGAGGAGTCTCCTCTCCTCTGGACCCTGGGTACCACTAGCCGGTCATCTCCCGGCTGCGTCGCCACTGACGCCCATGCGCCCGGAGATGACCCGTGGCAACCGTCAGGAGATCAGCGGACTGCGCCTGTGCACTGTGCCTGTCGCTGATTGGTCCAGCAACGCAGGATTTCGGTTACAGACACCATAAGACGATTATATATATAGATTGCATTTTACCATTAACTGACTATTTAGCTGTACATGAGGACTTTCCATTCCTGAGACACTATCTCTTTATGTTTTTTGAGGATTGAGTTTGAGTCGAATTTCCATAAATTAAAACACTTTAAGATATGGTTCACAATTTATGGAAAAAAAATCTACTTGCTCAGCAACATTTTCCACTCTAACTGAAGCATTACATAGCAGACAAATGTCACTTTGTGGTGTTCTGCTAGCTTCCCCATAAACCTCTGCAGCTGTTATGTGTAGCATCTATCATATCTTGAACATTGATGGTCAGGCAAAGATCAGTGAGATCAGCCTTAAGTTTATATGGAAAACTGAGAACTCAGCCTTGAGTTCATGGCAAAGTCAGCTTCCATCTCCAGATTCCACTGGGTAAACTGAATATACATATCATGTTGAAATTCTACTTTTCTGTTTCGATTTGTCCACATCCTTTCCAGCTTTAAGAAAGATGCAAATCTATTTGTCGAAAATTAAATTTTTAGGGAAAATTTGAATTTTAAATAACCCACTCATCGATGATGCACATCCAGTTGAAGTTTGCACTGACATCAGTGGGCCCCTCACTTGCACAGGCCCGTCATGATCGAGGCGTCTGCGACTGCTCTTGTTATGCCATTATTCTGGCACAATATTATGAGCATGGAGAAGTTACTATGGCTTGGTAGTTAAACAATCAGAGCTGTGCAAAGTCATAGAAGGGCATCAACCCAGCAGCAAGATTAGTATCGTCTCCATTGTGTAAGAAGGAACAAGAGGAACACAGCCAAACCCCTTGAAAATTACCTTCAGGAAGCTACTGGTGTGCTTATTTCTGATAAACCTATCAAAAACAAACTCCAGGAGGGTGACAAAAACACCCTAGTTCCTGTAGTTGTACCTGTGATATAGGCCAGCACCATGCAGCTCAATTGGCATTCACAGAGAACACCAGTATTGTCAGGCTCACCATTATCACCCAGTTCTCTTTACATCTGAAATAAAGTTTATAATGAGTACAAGTAACAGACGTTAAAGAGTCTGCAGATGCTGTGGTGAATATTAATCTGCTGGTATGTCATCCAGCATGACCAGTTTGGCAATAGATCAGTGATTGCCTGTAAAGGGTTATCTTTGGATGGTCACATAAACCACCATGTGATAGCCAAATATACCTTGACTGCTGTTGGGTAGCAGATTGAAATTCTCAGATCCATAGTTAGATTTTATTTAGATACAGTAGTCCCTGAGTTTCTCTTGGTGCTGATAATGCATGGCTCCATGTGGACAGAGTATAGGCAGTTCTTGAATGATGAAATAATTGTTGCCACTAATTCACTCTTGTGTTCCCTGAATCCAGTTGAGAACCTCTGGAACGTGATGAATCAGTGCATCTGATGCTATAAGGCAGCACCACAGATTGTTCATGAACTATTTATACTGTGCTCCGTATCTCAGAGGAAATCCAAGAGGACAATATCAGTTGTTTTATCAGAATCATGCTCAGAATTTGTTGTGAGTGCCTAAAGGCACTTGTGAGTCATACATACTTCTAAGTCACAATAAGAGTTGCTACAACAAAATGCGTGCAAATTGGACTTACCTGTAATTTAATGTGTTGCTCTGATTGTTAGAGTGATTTGGAATACAGCCCTTCATCAGTTAAAGAATTTCAATTTATGATTGATAGATCATTTTGTTGTCAACCAATTATACAATTTATGTAAGTGAAATGAAGCACATTGGCTCAGTGATTAGCTGGGATCTTGGGTTCAAATCGCATCAAGGCAACATCTGAAGGAGTTTGTATGTTTACCCCAATGTTACGTGGGCTTCTTCTGTGGTACTCTAGTTTCCTCCCACACTCCAAAGACATACTGATAGGTAATTTACATTGGGAGCCCCTTTAGGGACAATGATCATGATGTCTGTAAAGCACTGTAGAATTAATGACACTGTATAAGTGAGTAAAATAAAGTAAAATAAGATTTTGAACTTGAATCTTTCATTTATTGAGTTCTGGATCAGGGAAATGTGGTAGATATAGTATATCTTGACTTTAGCAAAGCATTTTATAAAGTCTCTCATACTATCATTATTGAATAAATGACCAAGAATGGGACTGAGAAGGCTGCAGTTAGGTGGATTCATAACTGGCTCAATGATCATACTCAAAGAGTGGTAATAAATGGTTGCACATCCTAGGCTCTGTCCTTGCTCCAGTGTTGTTCAACATTTTTATAAATGATCTAGATAAGGGAACCAAAGGTAAACTAATCAAATTTGCAGATGATGCAGAGCAATGAGGGACAGTTAACACTAGAGAAGGCTGAGAAAGGATTCAAAAGAATCTAGATAAGCTTGAACAATGGGCAGCAACTAATAGAATGGAATTTAACAAGTAGAAATGTAAGATTCTACATCTGGGCAAGATAAATGAAAATTACGTCTATAGAATGGGAGGAATAGAGCTAAGCAACAGCATTTGTGGAGAAGACTTGGGCATACTAACAGATCACAGACTGCACATGAGTCAACAGTGGGATGAAGCTGCAAAAAAGGAAAACAGAGTTCTAGTTTGTATCCAGAGTAGTATAGAGTCTAGATCACATTAAGCAATTATCCCCCTCTACTCCTCCTTTGTCAGGTCTAATCTGGAATACTGTGTCCAGTTCTGGGCACCACATTTTAAAAAAGACATTGAAAAACTGGAACAAGTTCAGAGAAGAACTTCCAGGATGGTGAGCAGACTGCAAAGTATGTCCTATAAGGAATGGCTAAAGGATCTAGAAATGTTTAGCTTGCAAAAAACAAGGCTAAAGGGAGACGTAATAGCTGCCTACAAATATCTGAAAGGATGTCACAGTGTAGAGGGATCATCCTTATTATCATTTGCACATGGAAGCACAAGAAACAGTGGAATGAAACTGAAAAAGAGAGAGAAGATACAGATTAGATATTAGATATTACTTTTTGACAGTGAGTGTGATCAATGAGTGGTGATGAGTTCTTCTTCAATGGAAGTCTCTGTCTGAGATGGTTTAGTGAATCCTGTACTGCATTGAGCAGGGGGGTTGGACACAATGACCCTTGAGGTCCCTTCCAACTGTAGCATTCTACGATACTTTGATCTTATGTGTGATTTAAGTAATCTCTTATTTTTTTTAGCAGTGCATATTTGCTTATAATTAAAATAAATAATCATAAATCTGGGTTAACAATTTTACAAATAGCTCAGTTTCAAATCAAGAAAGAGGAACATGCAAAGTATCTAGTGAAATTTGGATCTTCAAAATAATACCGAAGCCAATGCCAACCATTCATGTTCTAATATATGTTTACTGGACTTTGATTAGAATAAATAACATAGCTTTTTTTCAACATTACATGGCCCTAAAAATAAAATCTGTTTTTTTTTTCCATCTGACTGTCCAAGAGAAATATTCATATATGACGTCCGAAATGGGATTCATTTGTGTTTGAGAATGAAGTAGGTACCGTACATCTGCAAAGATTTATAGTACTTAAGAGATGATTGTAGAAGACATATGGTTTAATCATGATGTTTTAAGCCTTTTTTAGCTGCTTAAGATTTCAATGTTTCTTTCTTCAATTTAAGTTTTCCATTACTAAAAAAACAAACATATGTAATATTCCTAAGGAATTAAGGTTAGAATCTGAAAGAAGACAACAATGTTGGGCTTTGGACTGTGTTAAAGACATATGTTAGCTGGCGTGGCATCTTAAGAGTTAATGCTTCTTTGCTACGTACAAGAAGAAATCGCTTCTCATTTTCAACAACGTATGTATGAATTAATTTTGATTCTACAAACGTATAATGACAGTCCTTGAAAGTCTCTTATGCTGGGATTATTTAGATAGCAGTTTCAGTAATCACTCCACCACTTGAACTCTACGCGTGCTCTTAAATTTAAAGCTTTTATTTATTTTCTATATCTTTAGACTCTCAGACCGACAGCTTGTTTGTTTTTGAGACATTCCCAGTAGAAATCGTAAATGTATACTTGTATAAATATGCCTGCCTGCTGTAATAATGTTTCTTTTTTAATGATGTGATGAATGTTTTAACAAAAACTTTCATGAAGAACAGGAGAGAAAAAAAAAATAACATTGTAACAGTTTGGGAGCTCCCCTTGACTAAATTGTGTTGAGTGCTTTGTGTTCTGTTTTTACCTTAGCACATAAAACACCCCTTTTTATTCACAATTTAACCACTGGCTATGCACATTAATACCCAATGGTTAATTAGATGTGCTATTATACTCCTTTTTCCCACACAGTAGCACAGTGGGCACATGTATATTTTAAGTGAATTCGCTGACAAGAAAATATTAGCTTATTGGTAAAGGAATTTTTAATTTGAAGATATCTGAAGGTTCTTTTCTTCACAGACGCTAGGTAGCTATTACACATTTGAAGTCTACCAGAGTCTGTAGCACAAAATTTTATTTACTGCCAAGCTATTAAGTCATAATTAAGTAGTGCTTTACCAGCACTTTAGTCAATCATATCAGCTAAATAATGCATGGGATCTACAGATGGAGTTGACGTGAATGGTGTCACGGTGACAAGTACATGATATATTGGGCCACTTTATATTACTTACTCATTTGTCCATGGGCATCATGAATTCAAAAGGGAGAAACAGCATCAGGAGTTATTAAAAAAAGTTACTCAAGTATCTACGTTTTGGTTATTTTAATGTGTTGCCCCTTTCACTGTAAAGTATTCAGTGCTTAAAGGGAATCTGTCACCAGATTTTTACTACCACAGCTGAGAGCAGCATTATGTAGGAAAAGAGACCCTGAATCCAACTATGTATGACTTAGTTTACTGGGTGCAGCATTTGTGACACAATCAGAGCTCTTAGATGTAGCAGAGCTCAGAAAGCTAACCCTGCCCATCCAGCTCTTTATGCACATTGTCTATTGACAGTGAGCTGCTTATTAGAGGCAGGGGCTTTGCGGATGACTAGTCTGGGAAACTATAATGTTCTAGTGATAAAACCTCCATTGCAAGTAAAAAACAGCAGCACACAGCCTAGAAAGTGACACATCCCTGAATTCAGTGATTTAACCCCTACCTCATGCTGTCCTCAGATTACATAGCAAAAACTTGATGACGGGTTTCCTTTAAAGGGATTGTATCATATACTTAAATGGGTAAAATTGTAAAACAAGTGACTGCAGTTTACCTATTATTAAAAATCTTCCCCAGTCTCAAGAATGGAGGGATTTTCAATTGAGTAATTTACTGTTCAGCACTTAAGTTATTGGCCACGGCTGCAGTGTATCACAAGTGGATGGTCTCCTAGAAATTGCTTACAAGCTCTTTACTGTACTGATTGTAAGCACTATTCTGAAGCTGTTTAACCCCCTTAGCGACAGAACCAGTTTGCAGCTTAATGACCAGGCCAATTTTTACAATTCTGACCACTGTCACTTTATGAGGTTATAACTCTGGAAAGCTTTAATGGATCCCGCTGATTCTGAGAATGTTTTTTCGTGACATATTGTACTTCATGTTAGTGGTAAAATTTCTTCGATAAGTGTTGTGTTTATTTATGAAAAAAACGAAAATAATGTTTGCAATTTTAAAACTTTAAATTTTTATGCTCTTAAATCAGAGAGATGTGTCACACAAATTTCTTAGTAAACAACATTTCCCACATGTCTGATTTACATCAGCACAATTTTGGAACCAAAAATTTGTTTTGTTAGGAAGTTATAAGGGTTAAAAGTTGACCAGCAATTTCTCATTTTTACAACACCATTTTATTTTTAGGGACCACATCACATTTGAAGTCATTTTGAGGGGTGTACATGACAGAAAATACCCAAAAGTGGCACCATTCTAAAAACTAAACCCCTCAAGGTGCTCAAAACCACATTCAAGAAGTTTATTAACCCTTTACGTGCTTCACAGGAACTAAAGCAATATGGAAGGAAAAAAATTAACATTTAACTTTTTTTGCAAAAAATGTATTTCAGAACCAATTTTTTTTATTTTCACAAGTGTTAAAAGAGAAAATCAACCACAAAATTTCTCCTGAATACGCCGATACTCCATATGTGGGGGTAAACCACTTTTTCAGCACACGGCAGAGCTCGCAAGGGATGGAGTGCTGTTTGACTTTTTCAATGCAAAATTGACTGGAATTGAGATCGGATGCCATGTTGTGTTCGGAGAGCCCTTAATGTGCCTGAACAGTGGAAGCCTCCAACAAGTGACCCCATTTTGGAAACTAGACCCCTTAAGGAACTTATCTAGATGTGTGGTGAGCACTTTGAACCTTCAAGTGCTTCACAGAAGTTTATAACGTAGAGCCGTGAAAATAAAAAATCATTTTTTTTTCCACAAAAATGATCTTTTCGCCCCCAAATTTTTATTTTTACAAGGGTAACAGGAGAAGTCATACCCCCACAATTGTTGTGCAATTTGTCCTGAGTATGCTGATACCCCATATGTGGGGGGGGACCACTGTTTGGGCACATGGGAGAGCTTGGAAGGGAAGGAGTGCCATTTTGGAATGCAAACTTTGATGGAATGGTCTATGGACATCATGTTGCATTTGCAGAGCCCCTGATGGGCCTAAACAGTGGAAATCCCCAACAAGTGACCCCATTTTGGAAACTAGACCCATTAAGAAACTTATGTAGATGTGTGGTGAGCACTTTGAACCTTCAAGTGCTTCACAGAAGTTTATAACGTAGAGCCGTGAAAATAAAGTCTTTATTTCCACAAAAGTGATATTTTAGACCGCAATTTTTAGACCCCCCAAGTTGGTAACTTGTGGAAACCCCTCAATTTTTGCTCCAACCCTAACGCCAACACACCCCTAACCCTAATCCCAACCGTAACCCTAATCCCAACCCTAATCTCTAATCATAATTCTAACCCTAATCCTAGTTCACCCTAACCCTAATTCTAAGCCTAACCCTAGCCCTAACCCTAATGGAAAACTGAAAAAAAATATTTTCATTATTTCGTCATCTTGGCCTAACTAAGGGGGTGATAAACGGGGGGGGTTATGTACTTTTTTTTAATTTTGATCACTATGATAGTTTCGATGATTGTACTTTGGGTTTTGGTTTTAAGAAGTTCATTTTGCCGTAAATTTAATTTGGAAACATGATTCTCAAGTTCAGCACTTGTACACTTAGACTATACACTGTATACAGAGCTTTTGTGCATAATGTTACTAGTGGTCATATAAGTGTTAGTACTATGTTTGCATGCAAGAAGACCTAGGAATCTCACAAAACTGGAAACATTTTTCAAAGAAGAATAAACCCCTCAAACATGAATTGAAAGACTCATGACTGGGTACAAAAAGCATTTACAAGCTGTGATGCCTTCAAACAAAGGTGCTACTAGGGGCTAACTATGCAGGATGCCCCTTTTACATTGGCCCATTTTCCCTTTTGTAATTTTTCAAATGCAAAAGATGAAATATATATATATATATATATATATATATATATATATATACACACACACTGCTCAAAAAATAAAGGGAGCACTTAAACAACAGAATATAACTCCAAGTAAATCAAACTTCTGTGAAATCAAACTGTCCACTTTGGAAGCAACACTGATTGACAATCAATTTCATGTGCTGTTGTGCAAATGGAGTAGACAACAGGTGGAAATTATTGGCAATTATCAAGACACCCTCAATACAGGAGTGGTTCTGCAGGTGGGGACCACAGACCACATCTCTGTACTAATGCTTTCTGGCTGATGTTTTGGCCACTTTTGTATGTTGGTTGTGCTTTCACACTTGTGTTAGCATGAGATGGACTATACAACCCACACAAGTGGCTCAGGTAGTGCAGCTCATCCAGGATGGCACATCAATGCGAGCTGTGGCAAGAAGGTTTGTTGTGTCTGTCCGCATAGTGTACAGAGGCTGGAGGCGCTACCAGGAGACAGGCCAGTACACCAGGAGATGTGGAGGGGGCCGTAGGAGGGCAACAACCCAGCAGCAGGACCACTACCTCAGCCTTTGTGCAAGGAGGAGCACAAGGAGTAATGCCAGAGCCCTGCAAAATCACCTCCAGCAGGCCAAAAATGTGCATGTGTCTGCACAAATGGTTAGAAACCGACTCCATGAGGATGGTCTGAGTGCCCCACTTCCACAGATGGTGGTTGTGCTCACAGCCCAACACAGTGCAGCCCTCCAAAGAAATGACACCCCACACCATTACTGACCCACTGCCAAACCGGTCATGCTGAAGGATGTTACAGGCAGCAGATTGCTCTCCAAGGCATCTCCAGACTCTGTCATGTCTGTCACATGTGCTCAGTGTGAACCTGTTTTCATCTGTGAAGCGCACAGGGCACCAGTGGCGAATTTGCCAATCCTGGTGTTCTGTGCCAAATGCCAAGCGTCCTGCACAGTGTTGGACTGTGAGCACAACCCCCATCTGTGGACGTCAGGCACTCAGTGTTAGGGATGGCGGAACGCACTAAATATAAAATAGAAAGTGCATTCGCCGCCCGGGTTCCACCGTGCAGAGGTGTTAAACTGCTGCTATGTAATGGCAGACGCACAATATGGTGGTATATCGCACACGGGTTGAACGTCACCCGGTGTGCACTGGGCATACGCTGCTATGTTCACAGTGGTGCCTTAAGGCATAAACATAAATGCCGAGCCTGTTGACCTCACAGGTCTCAGCGGTGAGCACGCACGGTATATTGTCACAGGACTCGGGCCGAAGACTTAGGGTCGGTGTCCATCTAGACCTACCGTGTGTGCGGCGTCGCTACCGCGGACGTCACAAGTGCTGCTGACTGCA
The DNA here is from genome assembly GCF_039654945.1 of Dendrobates tinctorius. NCBI lineage: Eukaryota > Metazoa > Chordata > Amphibia > Anura > Dendrobatidae > Dendrobates > Dendrobates tinctorius. Next base: position 19,114,684 of record NW_027361672.1, read on the forward strand.
GTGCGGCTACTGAACCAGCCGCTGTACGACAATACCCAAGAGGGGGCGCACTGTCGGATGCTAGCACTGTATAGATGTGCAATGTGGCCTGAAGCGTGCCACTGACTAGCGCTGACTCTAAGACTAAGTCCCTATCCACACATGTAATATCAGAGGGAGGGTATCTTAATGAGTCAATCGTAGGCACAGGCATCCATCATCATTCACACAGTAGCAAGTAAAGTCTATACTAGCGCATGGCTGAGCGGCCATGCGGACTTTTTATAGCCGTGCGGGACCTTCCAGATCTCTGGGATGGACCAATCAGATCAGGAGAAGGACCTGAGCATGTGACTCCCGATCTCCAATGGGAGATGGTCTCATGGGCATGCCCAGTAGCGTGACAAGAGGACTCAGCCACTGGAGTGGCTTGCTGCAGGGCAGCCTGCTCTGCTATTGCTGATCCAGAGGTGGCAGGAACAACCAGTCCTACAGAACTGGTCTGACCAGAGCATCTGAGACGCCGAGATAGCTGTGCGGGCTCCTGAGCGGTTGGAGGAGAATGGGAGACCGCTGGATGCAAGGCTCTGGATTCCCGCTCTGATGCCTAACACTCTGGTTACTTGGAGTTATATTCTGTTGTTTAAGTATTCCCTTTATTTTTTAGCTATATATATATATATATTTGCATAAAATACAAAGGGAATGTGTCATCTTTTATTTTAGGGCTTTTAGAGATCATTTCACCTTCATCTTGCTTAACTGTTCACAAGAACAGTAATTTTGATCAGGGGTGCCCAAACTTTTACATGCCATTGTATATGTGTTGTGCAATGTGCAGGGAACCCAATGCATGGAGCATGGGTTAGATTATCCTACCTTTAGTGGCTGTGCCTGACACCTGGCTTACTGCTACATTTAAAACATTGGACACATGGCTGTGGTGATGCCATTTTAATGCTTCCTCATATCTAGGTGGACTTATCCAGGATCTAGGAGGAAGTATTCTATGTGCCATCCCAAATCTCTGATTAGTCTGCTCCAACTGGTCTGCAGAAATAGGGAGTAAATCTACTACATGTTGCTGTGGCTTCTCTCTGCTATGTAACCCCAACACAATCGTAACCCCCAACACAACCCTAAACCTAGCCGCAACCCTAACCCTAGCTCTAACTCCAACCCCAGCACAACCCTAACCCTAAACGCAAGGAATGGAAAAAATAAAAAAGTTACTTTATTATTTTTACCTAAATAAGGGGGTGACAATGTGGGTTTGATTTACTTTTTATATTTTGATCACTGTGATAGGGACTATCACAGTGATCAAAATGAACCAATAGGAAAAATCTCCTCATGTTGCTGGGTAGCGGCCAGCCAATCTCGGCGGGCGCACTGCGCATGTGCCCGCCATTTTCTTCCAGGAAGATGACATGGAGGGCCGTGGGATGGAGCAGGAGGGTCTGCGGATGGCAGAGGTACTGGGAGGGGGGCTCAGGGGACTCCATTTCCCTTAAGGACAGAGTTTCCATTTTTCTTGTCTAATTATTTGTTAACCCCTTCCCGAAATTGGACGTATCGGTACATTCTATTTTGCATTGCGTTCCCACAAATGGATGTATCGGTACGTCTTGGAGATCAGCAAAGAAGCGATGCCTGTACAAACACCCCCAGGAACTCGGCTAAGTGATAGTGGAGTACCAGCTGTCACAGCCATTAGTGATGCCCAGCTATTTAGGCAAGCAGAAATATGGGAACTCCCTCTACCATCCGATGGTCAATTGTTCTTTTACAGAAATTTTGATGGAGTCAATCACTTTATTGAGTTTGGAAAGTTTTGTTTCCTCTTCCTTAACAATTAATTTAACTCCAATGAACAATTTAGGCTACTTTCACACATCAGGTTTTCGGCGTCAGGTGCGATCCGGCGTCGTGCCGGAATGCCGGAGCCGGCAAATGTTTTGTAAAACCTGAAGTGCCGGATCCGGTTTTCTGCCGGATCCGTCTTGTTCTTGACAGACAAAACCGGATCCGTCTCATCCGGTTCATCCGTTTTTCTATCCGTTTTTCTATCCGTTTTTCGACGGATTACGCCGGATCCGGTTTTTAAAATTGACCCTTCTGGCCTTCCGAACGGGATTGGCTACTGGAAAACTAGATATAGCATGTTCCTACAGCCCTTCTTTGACAGGTTGTAGAGAAGAAAGTGCAGGTTGGAGAGAAGAGCAAGTTACTGGCGAAGATGGATGTTGTCATTGGAAATATTACCACTAGAAGTTCTGTGACGGTTTCAGGGACAATTTTCCACTATACTTTATGTCACCTCAAGGCAGAGTACACTGGGATGACAGAGTGTGAATGATTTGTGCCCTAAACTTGTGTACCTTCTGGACCAACAGTATATACCTTTGCCAACCAAAGTTGGCTATCTTGTCATGGTCTTACTATTTTTACCTTTAGGCCACAGGTGTGTACCTGGTTGTGTTTTATGCAAAGTATTTCACCTTTTAACAAAAGTTGTGTACATTGGTAGGAAATCACCAACAATAAACACAACTTTTTAGGTGAAATACTTTGCTTCAAACACAACCAGGAACACAACTGTGGCACAAAGCTAAAATTTACCCACAGTTATATACCTGGTTTTGAATACCTTTTTACCTTTGAAATACCCTGTATTTAACCTTTTTTTAAAACATAGTTCGCCGCAGAAAGAAATGACAGACAACCATTGTGAAACGATAATTTAACTTTTATTTAAATTTTTTTTTTTTTTATGTTTTTAAAGTGCAAAAAACTTTTTTAATAAAGGTTTTAAACCCAATGGGCATTTTTATTACAAAAAAAAAACATTACAACTCTGTGTACTGTGGGGTGGAAATACTGCTGGAGGGGCTGCGGGACACTTCGACACTGGGTGTGTGGAGAGAGGACTGGGATCGTGGTGGGGAAGGAACAGTTAGAGGTGAAGGTGTGGAAAAAGCTACAGAATGGGTGGACATGTGGGATGCAGAAGAGGTGGTGGGCGGTGGAGTGGAGGGTTGGGCAGGGACTGTAGGAGCAGATGATGTTGATGGAAAGTTGTATGGGGAAGGAGTTTGGTACGGGGAAGGAGTTTGGTACGGGGAAGGAGTTTGGTACGGGGCAGGTTGCTGGAAGTGGGGAGATGTCTGGTACTGGGGAGGTTGCTGGTATGTAATAGGAGGGGGAGGATGGAAAGTGGCTGGAGGGGGTGCAGATGTAATAGGAGGGGGAGGATGGAAAGTGGCTGGAGGGGGTGCAGATGTAATAGGAGGGGGAGGATGGAAAGTGGCTGGAGGGGGTGCAGGTGGAGGAACTACAGTGGTGGGAGGTGGAGGTTGGGAGGTAACCTGCTGTAGAGCACCGTGGCACGAATGCATTACATGCATCTGCTGGGTAGGAGATAGTGTTGCCATGCGCTCCACAACAGACCTGAAAAAGGTGTGGTTTGGCGAAGATCTTGCTTCTGAATGCATGGTTTGCAGAAGTGTCTTCACCTCCAGAATGCTGGAGTTGATCTGCTGAAAGCCTGAGGAGATTTGCTCTGACAAGACTTTGAGACAGTTCTGGAAAGATGCATTCAGATGCAAGAACTCTTGCGCATAACTCTTTTCCTGACCCCTCTGCCGCTGCCGCCCAGTACCCGCAGGTGTACTAGAGGTGGCAGGGGCAGAAGGGTGGGGTAAAGGGAAATCGATCTCCTCACCAGCAGCTTCATGTAATGTAGGCGGCCACGATGCTCCTGTGCTGGTGGATGGGACAGATGGGTCGAATGTGTGGGAAGGCTGGGAAGGTGCAGATGTACCGGGGCGGTCGAAGTGTCCCTCGGTGCCGGTCTCCTCAGGGATCGCCTCAGAAGGGTCCAATCGTGCAGGCTCCCGAGTGCTGCTCACCGTGCTGTGGAATAAAGAGAAAAAAAAACAATTAAAATACTGACATGGTATGGCCCTGGCTGAAAAAAAAAAGTTACATCTAACATTTTTTTCACATGTGGTGTGTAATATTTACCTTCTGGTGAGCATTATTTCCCGGAGGAGCGACAGGGCTTCTGCGTACTTGTACTTGCTCCTGCGTCCTCCAGATCCACTCGGGGCCCGCATCTCTTTATTGAACTCCTTCTTGAAACGATCCCTCACAGACCGCCATCGATTCACAATTCTGTTCCCTGAAACGAGAAAGGAGTGGTTAGTAGACAACATCAGTGTTTCACAAACTCCAGTCCTCATGGTCCCCAGGGGTCATGTTTTCAGGATTTCCATAGTAAATAGAAATCCTGAACACATGATCCGTGGGGACCACGAGGACTGGAGTTCGGGAAACACTGGTTTACATCAAGCAACCGGTACTGTATATACTTACGCTCTTTAATCTGGGCCCGAGCTTCGAGGTCCTCCCAGCGGCCCACAAGGAGAGAACAGATTTCCTCCCAGAGTCGTCGGGTAACGATAAGGTCAGCGTGGCGGCGGTCAGCCATATTCCAGAGCGGCTCCCTTTCTCTGACGAGATCGATGAGGTGGTCCACATCGAGTCCTCCATCCTCACCGTCAGAGTCGGGAGCACGCTGTGAAGGCTGTTAAAGAAAAAGACAAAAATAACATAATTAGCCTCCACAAAAGAAATGAAATAAAAAGTGCAAAAAAAAAGCAAAAATATTTATACTTACACGCTGGTGACCGCCGCGTTGCTGTCGCCGACGACCCTGGGAGGCACTGCGAGGACCTCTTGGCCGAGCACCAGATTGGGAAGACTAGAGAAGAAAACAAAAAATGTTATGTCTTTGGATGTAGGCATTTGTTTGCTGTGTGTGGTCTGCAGAACATTGTTTTCTATGTGTTGTGTGTAGTGTGATGTTGTGTTTCTGCGTTTGATGCAAAAAACTTACCAATTGTGAGCCCACTCCAGGTGTCTGTCCACCCCTTCCTTCTTCTTCTGGGAGCTCCTCTTCATCTTGTGATTCCTGTTTTGAAATAAAAGGCAATGAATAGACATATATTACAGAGATGATGGATTTTGGAAATAAAAACTTACCGTCAAACGCTGACGATGCGAGGGAGGGCTCCCAGAAGAAGATGTGCTGTCCTGTTGATGGCCAGACTCCATGGCTGTGGGTATTGCTGCTGCCAGTGATGCCATTTCTGCTGCTGCTGCTGCTGCATCTCTTTGGCGGCTGTTGAATAAAGAGAAACAAAGGGCCAATGAATATCTTGATATTCCATGGCCCTAGTTTGGAGGAATGGGGGATTTGATAATTACCGTCTCTCATCTGCTGCTGGCCTCCCCTCCTCAGCATGTTCTATTTGCTGCTCCATTTGGGGTGGTGGTGGTGCTGATGGTGCTGCAGTGGTCTCCTGCCTTCTCCTGCTTCGCTTGGTTGCTTTCTTGGGTGGCATGTTGGGTGTGGCTGTGGGTCCCACTGTCTTGCTTTTATATATGTCTTGTGGGCAGAGCTACTGAGCATGCTCAGACCAAAAAAAACGGATCCGGCCACCGGATCCGGCTTTCGCCGGATCAGGCGCATTGCGGCGCTCATAGACTTTCATTGTGTGAAAAAGCCGGACGCGCCGGATCCGGCGTGTCCGGCTTTTTCGCCGGAGACAAAAAATGTTACAGTAGACGTTTTTTCCAGACGCCGGATCGCGACACATTGCGACACATTGCCGGATCCGGCGAAAACCGGATGAAACGCATGGCCATCCGGCGCGATCCGGTGCAAATGCAAGTCAATGGGGGGGAAACCGGATCTGGCATTGCATTTCGCAGGATCCGGTTTCTGTCAAAAGCGCCGGATCGCTCCTGACGGCGAAAACCTGATGTGTGAAAGAGGCCTTAAGGTAACTGGTCCCATTTTTTTTTAACAAAGGTGGATTATTAAATATTGGTCTGTACCTTTTTGAGGCAGAGATCCCTCGTTATCATATATTTACTTATATGATTTTCCAGGGTTAGATGACCCATCACACTTTGGTTTCCAAAATTAGTAGTTTCTCCAGTTTGTCAAAATCAACATGGATTCTATCAAGAGAAGAATCAGAATGGCTTACTCAGCGGTAACCTCAATGACGTCACTGCAAATCACTGAAGCTGCACTCTCAGGTTCAGCTTAGAGTCTCCTGGATTCACGGCTGAGAGGTCGCATCATGTCAAAACTCAGCCATGCAATCCAGATGTAGCAGAGATAGAGTACAGCGTGGAACATATGGATTATCGCTGGACAGGTGAGGAATATGGTGTTTTATTATTTTTAACTTTACAGTAATAAATGAGTAAAAGAGGGAGAGTAGTGTTTATTTCAAATGTGGTTTTCTGTGTGTTTATTTAAATTAAAGGACTTTTCTGTGTCTGTGTTGTTATTACATTTGACTAAAGGGTTAGTAATGGGGGTGTTTTATAGATGCCTTTCCATTATTACCTGTGGGCTTGATGCCAGCTGACATTACAAAGCTGACATCATCCCCACAATTACCCCACTTGCTACCACCCCAGGGAAAGTGGGAAGTGCTGGGCAAAGCGCCAGAATTGGTGGATGTAATTAAAGTACCTTTTCTGGGGTGGCTGTGGGCTGCTATTTTTAGGCTCGGGAGGGCCAATATCCATGGTCCCTTCACAGTCTGAGAATACCAGCCCACAGCTGTCTGCTTTAGCTTGGTTGTTTGTCAAAAATGAGGGGGACCACACGCAGTATTGTTAAATTATTTCTTTAAAAAAAATGACTTGGGACCCCTATATTTTTGATTACCAGCCAAAATAATGCTGAAAGCTGAGGGTTGTACTCTTATCAGCCAATGTTTGTGACTGGCGATAACTTTTTATTGCCAGTCACAGCTGCTGGTTCACACACTCATTTGTATGACAGAGTGGGAATCATAGTGCTCTTACTGCTGATCAGAGCCCGTGTTTCTCACGCTGTCACATAGATGACAGAGTGGGAAACACCGGATGTTCGGTCTACTGAACCCATACAGTAACACAGACTTCAAGAAGAAGTCCGTTTTCTGGGTCCATGCACGGTCACTATGTATTCGGTATAGACCCTGAGCTTCGGGTTCACATATGCCTATTGCCCTTTCCTCAGTTTGAAATGTAATTAAGAAATGGCAGTTGACAGGAACAGTATAGGTCTGGAAGTCGAAGCAAAATTTTAGCGAGAGTTGCTCATAGGATTGCTAGGGAGGCAAATCGGATCCCAGTAGACCATATCTATTCTCTGTCCTGGCCGAAACACAAGGGATGTTAGACATATTCTCCTTGATAAATTGTAAGTTATTTATCCAGAATTCATCCTCCCCAGCTGGAGCAGGATTCATCTTTGTTAGAGGATTCCAAGTCGTTACTAAGCTTAAGGGCGCATATACTTTATATCACAAAAGTGAGTACACCCCTCACATTTTTGTAAATAAGTTATTATAACTTTTCATGGGACAACACTGAAGATATGACTGTGATATCCATCTGAGAGTGTGGGCTGCAGTAAGACAGCACCCCGGGCAACCCCGATACCCATTCCCCTATACAGGGATCTGGATTTACAGCAGAGCCCAGGAGGTAGCTGTCTGAATAAGAGCAGCGGACAAGAGCAGGACGGTCACCAGAAAGGGGTTAAAAAATGGGACCAAAAGCGTAGTCAGGAATCCAAGTCTAATCCAGGCGGGCAGCAGAGGTACAAAAACGGCAGACAGTAGCAGAGTCAAATCCAAGCCAAGGTCAGAGTCATAAACCAGGAGGGTGGCAGAGGTACAAAATCGTCAGGAAGGAGCAGAGTCAGAAATCCAGGCAAAAGTCAGAATCAAAGATAGCAAATAACAAACTAGCACACTGGGGAAACCAAGATTATATCTGGTGGCCTGCAAGACAGGCCCCAAGATATTTGAAGGATCAGGCTATCCCTCACAGGTTCACAGTCTGATGATGTCATTTGGACCGCCCCCAGGACCAGGCCAGATGGTGATGCACCAACCCTTTCATGACTGACAGAGGAGCGGAGCCTGCGTCAACCAGATACCTGTGCAGGAGCCCCTTCTGTCACCACCACCAACGGGGAAAACCACGGCGCCTCCTAATGGCCAAGGCAGGAACAGCCATCCCCGAGTCTGATGGCGACGTGACCGCTCACCACCTCCCAGTGGTTGAGACCGGAAGAGCAGTCCCTGTATCTGACGGCGACGTGACAGTCCGGCGCCTCCCAGTGGCCGAGGCAAGAACAGCAGTCCCTGTGTCTGACGGCGACGTGACAATGACACTTTGATAAAATGTAAAGTAGGCAATGTACAGCTTGTATAACCATGTAAAAATGGTGATCCCTCTAAATAACTCATACACACAGTCATTAATGTCTAAACTAATGGCAACAACAGTGATTACATCCATATGTGAAAATGGCCAAATTGCTTCCAAACTATCAATATTTTGCATGACCACCATTATTTTAAAGCTTTTCCTTTACTCTCTTCCCTAGAGCTTCACAGGTTGCCACTGGAATCCTCTTCCACTCTTCCATGATGACATTACGGAGCTTATGGATGTTGGAGACCTTGCACTTCTCCACCTTCTGCTTGAGAATGACCAACAGACGCTCACTGTAAGTAAAACACTTGTCTTTGTACTTCTCACCTGGTTTCGCCACACATGCTTAAAAACATTTGAACCAAATAAGTTTCTTGGTCTCATCAGACCACAAGACATGGTTCCAGTAAGCCATGTCCTTAGGCTGCTTGTCTTCGGCAAACTTCTATACAGATCAAATTGATGCAGTGTGCGGTGGCGTATAGTCTGAGTGCAGACAAGATGACCCCCCACTTTTTAACCTCTACAGCAATGCTAGCAGCATTCATACATCTATTTTGCAAAGACAACCTCTAGATATCACACTGACCATGTGCACTCAACTTCTTTGGTCATCCATGGTGAGGCCTGTTCTGAGTGGAGCTTGTCTTGTTAAACCACTGTATGGTCTTGGCCATGGTTCTGCAGCGCAGTTTCAGAGTGTTGGCAATATTTTTATAGCACAGGTTATCTTTATGTACTGTAGTGCAACAATTCTTTTTTTTCAGAGTTCTTTGCCATGAGATGTTATGTTGAACTTCCAGTGACTAGTAAGAGAGACTGTGAGAGATACAACACCAAATTTTATACACTTGCTTTTTTTGGACTTGTGTGTTTTTTTAGTGGTCTGGGAAATAAACAAATGATTCTCATTGCCATTTCGAGGCAAAATAATTTTACTGTACCACTGTGTCTATGCAAGTAGTGTGTGTAAAAAATAATTGTACTGTGGCTTTTTTTGCTAGTAGTGTGTGTAAAAAATATGTGTACTTTGCATTTTTTTAAAGTTGTATGTGTAAAAAATTATTGTACTCTGCAGCAGTATTTTACGAGTAGGGTGTTTAAAAAATTACTGTACTTTGCTGTGTTTTTGTGTGAGTAATGTGGGTAAAAAAAAAAGTGTACTGGGGGAGCACGGCTGATTGCAGCCGAGTGTCAGCTGATTCTCACAGCTGACACTTGGCACTAAGTGCCAGGAGCAGTCACGGACCGCTCCTGGCCCTTTAACCCCCAAAACACTGCAATCAAACATGATTGCAGCGTTTCGGGAGCAGGCAGAGGGTCTGTCAGCTCTGACAGCCCCTCTCCCTTTGGATCAGGGACCCCGCGTCATGATGCAGGGTCTCAATCACTGCCATGGAGACCCGATGTCGTCATGAAGACATCCGGGTCTCCAGAGCTGAGAGACTTCCTGTAATAGGCAGTGCATGTCAGGAAGTCTCTTAGGTTAGTGTTACTGAAGCTGCTGCTCTGACAGCTTCTATAGCATGCAGATCTTCATGCTATAGAAACAAACAATCAGCCAGCACAAAATGAGTGTCCCAAAGTGGGACAGTGTAAAAGTAAGAATTAAATAAAAAAAATTAATAATTGTAAAAATATTTAAAATAATAATAAAAAAATCTATATTTATTCTATCAATAAATACATATTTAAATAAAAAATAAATCTAAACAATAAAAGTACACATATTTAGTATTGCCACATCCGTATCGACCTGACCTATAACACTGTCCCACTAATTAACCCCTTTAGTGAACACCTTTAAAAAAAGCCAAAAAAAATGCTCTATCATACCGCCAAAGAAAAATTGAAATAACATGCGATCAAAAAGACTGATATAAATAATCATGGTACCGCTGAAAACATCATCTTGTCCCGCAAAAAACAAGCTGCCATACAGTATCATCAGCAAAAAAATAAAAAAGTAATAGCTCTTAGAATAAAGGGATGCAAAAATAATTATTTTTTATATAAAATAGTTTTTATTGTATAAAAGCGCGAAAACATTAAAAAAATGATATAAAAGCGGTATTGCTGTCATCGCATTGACCCAGAGAATAAAACTGCTTTATCAATTTTACCACATGTGGAATGGTATAAACGCCCCCCAAAAGAAATTCATGAATTGCTGGTTTTTGTTCATTCTGCCTCCCAAAAATTGGAATTAAAAGAGATCAGAACATGTCATGTACCCGAAAATGGTACTAATAAAAATGTCAATTTGTCTTGCAAAAGACCAGACTTCACATGACTCTGTGGGCCAAAATATGGAAAAATTATAGGTCTCAAACTGTGGTGATGTAAAAACTATTTTTTGCAGTAAAAAGCGTCTTTTAGTGTGTGGCAGCTGCCAAACATAAAAACCCACTATAAAGACCCGCTATAAATAGTAAATCAAACCCCCCTTTATCACTCGCTTAGTTAGGGAAAAATAATAAAAACAAAATGGATTTATTTCCATTTTCCCATAAGGGTTAGGGCTAATGTTAGTGTTAGTGCTAGGGTTGGGCTTAAGCTTAGGGCTAGGGTTGGGGCTAAAGTTAGGATTACAGTTGGGATTAGTGTTAGGATTGTGTAAGGGTTAGGCTTGTGGTTAGGGTTATGGTTGGGATTAGGGTTAGGGGTGTGTTGGGGGTTATGGTTGAAGGATTGGGGGTTTCCATTGTTTAGGCACTTCAGGGGTTCTCCAAATGTGGCATGGCGTCTGATCTCAATTCCAGCCGATTTTGCATTGAAAAGTTAAACGGCGCTCCTTCCCTTCCGAGCTCTGCCATGCGCTCAAATAGTGGTTTACCCCCACATGTAGGGTATACTCAGAACAAATTGCACAACAACTTTTGGGTTCCAATTTCTCCTATTACCCTTGGGAAAATAAAAAATTGGAGGCAAAAATATATATTTTTTTAAAAATATGATTTTTTATTTTTACAGCTCTACATTATAAATGTCTGTGAAGCACTTGGGGGTTCAAAGTGCTCACCACACATCTAGATAAGTTCTTTAGGGGTCTACTTTCCAAAATGGTGTCACTTGTGGGAGGGTTTCCACTGTTTAGGCTCATCAGGGGCTCTCCAAATGCGACATGGCGTCTGATCTCAATTCTAGCCAATCTTGCATTGAAAAGTCAAGCAGCATTCCTTCTGTTCCGAGCTCTGCACCCAAACAGTTGTTTACCTGCATATATTGGGTATCAGCATACTCAGGACAATTTGTACAACAACTTTTGGGGTCCAATTTCTCCAGTTACCATTGGTAAAATAAAACAAATTGAATCTGAAGTAAATTTTTTGTGAAAAAAGTTAAATGTTCATTTTTTTAAACATTCCAAAGAGTCCTGTGAAGCACCTAAAGGGTTAATAAACTTCTTGAATGTGGCTTTGATCACCGTGAGGGGTGCAGTTTTTAGAAAGGTCTCACTTTTGGGTATCTATTATATAGACCCCATCAAAGTGACTTCAAATGTGATGTGGTCCCTAAAAAAAATGGTTTTCTAAATTTTGTTGCAAAAATGAGAAATCGCTGGTCAAATTTTAACCCTTATAACTTCCTAATAAAAAAAAATTTTGGTTCCAACAATGTGCTGATGTAAAGTAGACATATGGGAAATGTTACTTATTAAGTATTTTGTGTGACATCTCTGTGATTTAAGGGCATGAAAAATCAAAGTTGGAAAATTGCGAAATTGTCAAAATTTTTGCCAAATTTCTGTTTTTTTCACAAATAAATGCAAGTCATATAAAATAAATTTTACCACTATCATGAAGTACAATATGTCACAAGAAAATGTCAGAATTACCAGGATCCATTGAAGCGTTCCAGAGTTATAACCTCATAAATGGACAGTGGTCAGAATTGTAAAAATTGGCCTCGTCATTAACATGCAAACCACCCTTGGGGTTAAAGGGGTTAAAGTCCATGAAGTTATAGCTCTGGAATGATTCAACGCTTTGCACTGATTGAGAATGTTTTTTGTGACATATTGTACTTCATGTTAGTGGTAAAATATCTTTGATATAGCTTGCATTTATTTATGAAAAAAACAGAAATTTGGCAAAAGTTTACAATTTTCAAATTTTAATTTTTGTACCCTGAAATCAGAGAGTGGTGTCACACAAAATATTAAGTAAAAAACATTTACCACATGTCTACTTTGCATCAGCACAATTTTGGAAACATATTTTTTTTAGGATGTTATAAGGGTTCAAATTTGACCAGTGATTTCTCATTTTTCCAACAAAATTGACAAAACCAATTTTTTTAAGCGCCACTTCACATTTGAAGTGAGTTTGGGGGTGAATATAACAGAAAATACCCAAAAGTACCCCTTAAGGTATGCAAAACCACATTCAAGAAGTTTATTAACCTTTCAGGTGCTTCATGAGAACTAAAGCAATGTGGAAAGAAAAAAAATGAATATCTTACTTTTTTCACAAAATATTTAGTTTGGAAGCAACTTTTTTATTTTCACAAGTGGATCAGGAGAAAAGGAACAAAATTTGTTGTACTATTTCCCCGAGTATGCCGATACCCTGTATGTGGGGGAAAGCCACTGTTTGGGCGCACGGTAGGGCTGGGAAGGGAAGGAGTGCCGTTTGACTTTTTGAACGCAAAATTGGCTAGAATCTAGAGTGGACATCATGTCACATTTGAAGAGCCTCTGATGCGCCTAAACAGTGGATCCCCCAACAAATAACCTAATTTTGGAAACCACGCCTCTCAAGAATTTTATGAAGGGGTAAAGTGAGCATTTTGAACCCACAGATATGACACAAAATTTGATAACAGATCCCCATATTGAATATGTCGTCATTATTGTTGAGTACAAGTGCTTGCTACTCCAGTTTTCACTGGGTGCACATGTATGCAGCAAATATTGCTAATGCTAGAGATACATGCTCAAGTCCTTATCCCACATGTTTTGTGGCTGTAAGGCCAGTTTCACACTAGCGTTACCAAGCACAGCGCAGGGCCGCTGCTAAGCTCTGCCCCTGGCCACGCCCCCTCCGGTCAGCTCCTCTTCTGGGCGCATGACGCTGCATGCAGCCAGTGTACCCTATATTTAGCGTTGGGTATGCTATCTGTGCGCTGGTATGTTTTTGCCAGCGAAGACACCCATTTTGCGCTGCGCAGAGCGCACAAAAATGCAACAGAGTGTGTTTGGTGCACGTCGGCACAGCGCAAAAATGGCGCATGCGCTGGCAAAACATACCAGCGTATGGCCAGCGTACCCAACGCTAAATATAGGATACGCTGCGCGCATGCAGTGTCATGCGTACAGAGGAGCTAACCTGAGGGGGCGTGGCTGGGGGCAGAGCTTAGCGGCGGCCCTACACTGCGCTTGGTAACACTAGTGTGAAACTAGCCTCAGACACCAAAAAATGCAGGAATCTGCGATACTCCATGCATACCCAAGCACCTGATGCAAACTCGAACAGAGAGCACTTGTATTTAACACACATATCATCATCATTTTTTTACTTTTGAAAAACGCAACTCCAACCCTAACACAACATTAACTCTAACCTCAACCCTAGCACAATCCTAACCATAAACCCAACCACAACCCTAACTGCAAAGAATGGAAAAATATACATTATTTTATTTTATCATTTTTATCTAACTAAGAGGGTGACTTGATTTACTATTTTTATTTTGATCATTGTGATATGGTCTCCAGAAAGATGATGTGGCGTGCTAGGGGATGGAACAGCAGAGCCCAGAGGATGATGGTGGAGGTGTTTGGTGGGTGGCTCGGGGGACCCAATTTCTCTTTTCTCTGATATGTTTGATCAATTCAGAGGAGAGTGAAATCAATTATAAATCAGACTTATTTTGTGATCACCGTTATTTGGTGAATAACAGCGATCACGTGACAGGGGCCCTGAACATGTTCTCCAGGGTCTCAGAATTTCCAGTGCTGGGGGGAAATATGTTAAGCACCAGGATTTTCCTGCTGCTTGGGATGGATCCCGGGCCTTGTCGGATGCTGTGGTATCCTATTCAGTCTCAGCCTCTGGGACTGCTGCTCAGCATGGACGTCAGCCCCAGCATCTTGCTGAGGCTCGTGCCACATGTTTGGTTACTGCTGGCTCTCCAGTCAAGTCTATGGTAACCAGTGTATTGCACGTGCCGCATTACGCCCTAGAGTTTAAGTCCAGAGATCACCGTACTGAGCATGTCTGTGATGTGACGTCTCCCTATTGGTGGTCGGACATCAGCTGCTCTGGTGATGTGGCAGCTCCGGATTGGTCCACGGGCAAGTTCCTGTCTATCTGGACATGAGTCTGATGTATAAAAGGCTCTCAGAGGCACACACCAGTGCGCTAGTATCATTTATGGTTGGTGTGTGTGAGTGGATACTCTACCACTCTGTATGCACATGTGTGTGGTTAGTCACTTCCTGAGTTTTAGCAAGTTAAGGCTTTTTGTACCCGCTTGGCTTAGCATTTGTTTCCCATGTTTGCATATGTGTGTGCCGATAGCACAGTGGACGTACAGGGCAAGTTCCAACCAAAGAGCTGTGCTCTCCTGTGAAGTCAACAGGGTTTAAAGCTAGCATCAGTTTTTGTATTTTTCTTGTGTCTCAGTATCTGTTTTGGCCACGTGTGCAATTGGCACGGGTCAGTTACAGAGTGAGTGCAACCTATTAGCTCTACCTCTCTGTGAAGCTAACAAACCTGAGTGTTGTGTGTTCTGTTCAAACTGCATGGAGTTAACGCAGTCCTATTAAGGAATTCGCTAACTGTCTTTAGTTTGTTATTGTTCACATTAGCAGCAGTTTTACATCTCTGCACGGTGGTTCATTCACTTGGTGATGCTGAGCAGTCAGTGATAGCATGTCTTCTCTCATGAACTGTTGTATGCTCAACAGTTCATGAGTACTCTGGAAAGAAAAACAGTTATAGTTTTTATTATCAACCAATAACAGCATAGCTTCATTTCTGAATACCTTAAAAGCAAAACCCCAAAACAAACACAGAATTGCATTAATTCATTACAGGTTTAGTGTCATGAACTCATTTTCTGCTCCACCAGTTGAGAGTTCCCCTTGTGTTCTCCCTCTGGTGGTGACAGGAGGTAGTACTGTTGGTTTAAGTGGTCGTGATCTGCCACCTGTTGAGGAAGATAACAATTGGATCTCTGGAGTATCAGACTGGATATAAGACATCTGATGCCCTATCTGGGTGCTGGTGATTCAGTCTGCTTCTCAGATCCTGGACTTCAGCTCTCTTCCAGTCTTCTCAAGTTAAGTTTGTTTTTTGCTAATGTTCACACTTGCGCTTGTTGGTCAATTCATTTTTTTGTGTAATCAGCTTGCCCTTGCTGGGGCTATGCTGAATTTCCACACCTATTAATCAGTATTTGCCAATCTGCTTTTTGTTCCTTATTAGATCGGCCTCTTTTTTGCTCGGTCTCAGAATATTTCAGAGTGCTGATATAGGTTTAGAAGTCTAGTGACTTCAGGGTTAATTTTGCTATCAGAAGTGTTGGACAATATTTTTGTAGGTTTTTTTGGCAGATTGCAGACAGTGTCTTTCCTTTACTGTCCTTTTTAGTTAGCTGGGCCCCATCGTTTGCTCAGCCTATTTTCCTGCCTTTGCTTGTAATTTCATCTTGTTTCACCGTCAATACATGTGGGGGGCTGTCTTTCCTTTGGGGTCTGCTCTGGGGCAGTTAGTTTTCCTCTTTTCCTGCTTTAGGCTTATGTAGCTCTCCGGTTGTGATGAGGCATCTAGGACCATCGTAGGAACGCTCCACGACTGCTGCTAGTTGTGCGGTTAAGTTCAGGGATCTGCAATCTGTATAGTTACCAACTTCTCTGGTTTTCTGAGGCTTAGCTTGTTGTTTATTTTTTCCTCCTCGGTGAACCATTCATAACAGTTTAGATTCTACTGTAGGGAGGTGTCCCACTTCAGTTTTTGCCTCAGACAGCATAAAAATCTACAATTAGCCCTACCAAGATAACACAAATTCCAAAATATCAGAAAAAAGTAATTTGGCAAATTTCTTAAGTTACCACTTAGGGTGCAAAATATCTGCTAAATGATAATACTTCCATAATTTGCATGTAAAACCAACATATCGCCACTAACATGTATGATGCTAGATATTAAACAAAAGTAAAAATGGATATTTCTGATGGATGACTTGATTGAATCTGTCAGCTATCCATCTGCCATTAACTTTTTAAGGACCAGTGAGTTTGCATTTGTTTTTTCTTTTGTTTTATCCTCACCTTCCAAGACATAACTTTTTTTATTTTTCTATCAACATAGACATATGAGGGCTTGTTTTTTATGGGACTAACTGTCGTTTTGATTGACATCACTTATTTTTCCATATAATGTACTGAAAAAGGAAAAAAAAATGTACTAAAATGGTGAACAAATATGCAATTCTTCCATTATTTTTATGTTTTGCTTATATGCTGTTCGTTGCGTGGCAAAAATTATCTGGACACATGATTTTCCTGGTCAATGCAGTCTCAACACTAACAAATTAACAGTTTTTTTTCTATTTAAGTTCTGAAATAAAATTAAGCATTTTGCAAAAGAAAATAGTTTGCTGGGTGCTGGAGTTGTGACACAGAGTTTTTAGATGTAACAGTTCAGAAAGCTAACCTAAGACCACAGATTATCAGTTTTCTGTGTAAATTGCCTATTGACAGTAATCTACTCAGAGAAGGGGATGTGGTCAGACCAGGGCTCAAGTGAGCTGTAGTTCAGGAAGTAATAATCTCCTGGTGATAAAACATTCATTGTAGTGAAGCAACAGCACAGAGCCTAATGATTGACACATACCTGAAATCTGTCTCAGTCCTTACCCAATGTTGCCCTCAGATTACTTTGAAAAAAATAAACCTGTGGACAAATTTCCTTTCACCACATAGGGAGGACCTATGTGTATAATATAATTCTTGGTTCAGGCTGCCAGAATAGAACCTAAAAAAAAAAAAAAAATAATAACAGAATGTATAGTTTTTCATACTTAACTTTTTATTAAACCTTTAAAAACATACGTGATTAAAGTGCACCAAGCAGTACAGAATAAGACTGCGTTCACACGTGTTTTTTTCGCGGCGATTTTCCACTGCGAAAATGCTGCAAAAACGCATCCCATACAATCCTAGGGGAATCTGCATTGCTGTACTAATGCTGCGGATTTTACCACTGCGGAATCGCATCACGGTAAAATCCGCAGCATGCCCATTCTTTTTGTGGAATCGCGGCAATTCCGCACCCATAGGAATGCATTGATCTGCTTACTTTCCTCATGTGGCTATAACCACCATGCACAAAGTAAGCGGATCATGTGCGGATGGAACCCAGGGTCTGGAGGAGACTGTCCTCCAAGCCCTGGGTACCAAAATCCTGTAAAAATTAAAATAAAAAATTAGTGATATACTCACCCTCCAGCAGCCCCCGAAATCATTGCCACCTCTCACCACGCTCCCGTGAATGACCGCGATGACATTGCGCTCTCGTGAGCGTGACGTCATCTCAGGTCCTTTGCGCAAAGCATTACTGGGACCAGGAGATGCCGGGAGCACCGCAGAGCAGATCAGGGGCCGTCGGAAGGTGAGAATAACAATATTTTTTATTTATTATTTTAACATCCTACCTATCACATTCCAAGCGATGCTAATCGCTTGGAATGTGCAAGCATTCCACAAGCGAAAACAACTTGCAAAACGCTTGTTTTCCGCGGGAAAACGCATGCGAAATCGCATGCGTTTTACCTGCGGCAGGAGTGCGGAAATGTTGCGGAAATTTATGCACCATTTCTGCAACGTTGGTACATAGCCTAACAGTAAAACCTCAGAGGGTAAAGTTTGCATCAACTGAGGACAGCGAGCATTGCCCTTTTTATTCATCAGTTATCCATCACCCATACATGAAAATGTTTAAATAAACACAAGTTATCATACTTTTTTTTTACTTTACTTACTGTGAGCAATGCTTCTAACAGGCAACATCCTTTTTTTATAGATCGGGTGATTCTGAACGCGGCAATACCAAATATGTGTAGGTTTGATTTTTTTTTAATTGTTTTATTTTGATTGGGGCAAAAGGGGGGTGCTTTGAACTTTTATGTTTTTTTTAATTTTTTTTAAATTTTTAAACACTTTTTTTTACTTTTGGCATGCTTCAATAGCCTCCATTGGAGGCTAGAAGCTGCCATAGCACGATCGGCTCTGCTACAGAGAGGTGATGCATAGATCACCTCTATGCAGCAGAATTACAGCATTGCTATGAGCACTGACCACAGGGTGGCGTTCATAGCAATCGGCCATCAACAACCATAGAGGTCTCAAGGAGACCTCAGCTTGTTATGGCATCACATCGCTGACCCCCGATCACGTGACGGGGGTAGGCGATAATCGTATTTCCGGCCGCGCGCCGGAAGCTCTAGTTAAATGCCCACTGTCAGTGTTTGACAGCGAGATTTAACTAGTTAATAGGTTTCTGGCAGATCGCAATTCGACTCACGCCTATTGCGGGCACAGGTCAGCTGTTTAAAACAGCTGACATGTCGCAGCTTTGAGGTGGGCTCACCACCGGAGCCCACCTCAAATCGGGGGGATACTGCCAGCTGATGTACTATCCCGTCAGCTGGCAGTAAGGAGTTAATGGACATCAAAATATTGTCTTGACTTGGTATTATAACAATTTGTATAGCTATAATGCAATTAAAATGTAAAAATTCTGCATCAAAAAATAATTTGCTGTAAAATTGTAACTGAATACGGTTGTACGATACCATTAAATTTTTCTGTTTCCATTTTGCTTAAATGATTACTTTTTTGGAGATACACTTTTGCTAAAAGAATAAAAGAATAATCGTAAACTCTAAATTGGATATAAGGGTATTTCACGTTCCTACAGCTAAAGGGCATATGTATATGCAATAAATAGTGATATGATAATTAGTGTATTTATGATAAATAGTTAATGAGTCCCTTGTTGATGAGCATATGTTCCACGATTGTTGCCATAGACATGCTTGAACTAGCTTTTCAGTAAAAATCCTCTCAGTGGTAATGCCAGCATCACATGCTTCTATGCGCTTAAACACAGCTGTTAACACTTGTGCTCTCTTTAGCAGTGGAGAGTAAGCGAGATTTAAAATTAATGGGTATTTGTACATAGAACCATGTAGTGCTCAATCATCATTCACTGGTTGGCTTGTGGCAAATCACTAGAAGTCAAGCACTTGCTTTATTCAGCGTAAAGGCTTGGATGGGTGAGAAACAGAAATAACTTTACGAAAAAATGCTAAATCAGAAAGAATAGAAAAGGGAAAGCCATTTTTTACTGATTAATGAATTTTTAATATTTACAATCTTAAAGAACCACAATTTAATGTATTTGTATTTTGGATTTTTATGAGATTTTTGCATAGTTCGCATGGTTCGTCTACAGTGACAGCTATATGTATTTTATGCTACTGCTCACTTTCAGTTGACTGACCAGATATAATTATAAGATTAGCCAGCATTGCAGAAGCATAAAAACCCAGTATCAATACGTTTATTTTTTAGCTACTTTATCACGAGAAAATACTTAAAGTACCAAGGCTTTTTATTAACTCACTACAAGTAAAACTTGGTGCCGTAAATAATTTATTCTAATGCTGGCTTGTTGAGAATTCCTTCTGCAACCTCAGCATCTGTTTCTGTAAGCAGTAATTAAGAGAGATCCTTATTTAGCTGTTTCTTAATACCTGACATTGCAATGGTTTAACTCATGCTTTTATTGCTATTGTTGAAATGTACTTTTAGGCTTCAAGACCCGAGAGAAAAAATGAAAACTTAAGCTTAATAGCTGAATTTTTCCCACTAAATATTCACTGCCGCACAAACCATATGTTTCCTTCTGCAGCCCGTTAAATAATATTATCAGATATACACCAAGAGACTTATTTTTTATAAAAAGTAGGTTAACTAATGATATTGTTGCCTTTTTATAGGTGCTACAAAACAGAAAAAAAAAAGAAAAATAGGGCCCACACACCTTTAGTTTTAAATTAATGTACAGATGCACAAGTATGCTATGTGGCTAATATGCAGACCTATACACACACACAATGTATCATCACACTACTACTAATGAATGCATTAACTCTGCTATAAACATTGACAATAGAAGGTACTTGGCTGTTTTTGATCAAAGATTACAAAAGCCATCCATGGCTTTCCCTGTCACAAATGTCTCTATTACCTCTTCATCCTCACTTATCGACATGTCCTTCCTAGACAAGGTTTTAATTGTGAGCTACGCCTAATTTCTTTTCACTTCCACAATTCATAGAATCATAGAATGTTAGAGTTGGAAGGGACCTCCATAGTCATCATGTCCAACCCCCAACACAATGCAGGATTCACTAAACCATCTCAGACAGATGTTTGTCCAACCGCTTTTTGAAAACTTCCATTGAAGTACAGATGAGGCCTTGCTTTGCTCATGGAGTGGTGAGACTTCAGTGATAAGGACCATCCATATTAGATACTCCTTGATGTGGTTGGATGACTTTTGTGCTCTTTGATTATTATTTTTTTTTTCCAAAACTCAAAAATAGAAGGAATGAGTCAGGATCAAGTATAATCATTGAAACTTTCAAAAAGTGACATATACCGGACATAGCCCTGGTAAGTATGGTGTCTTGTATTTTATAGACTTAACTGTATGAATCACTTAAAGACAATTTTTAGTTCATAAAGAATAAGCACATCTTCCTTTGATTCTATATTAATTACCAGTTAAAGGCCAGGCCATTTACTTTCATTCCTTACAAGGTATATTTTTGTGGGTGGGGGGGTTGTATAAGCAGTTTAAAAAATTATAAAACAGTAACTTGCTTGAATAATCAAATAATTTTGCATGTTTTTTCCATAAGTGGGTCCTAATTTTTATCTGTTTTTTACATTTCACAATCTTTTATGACCAAAAATGACCTTTAGAATATATTTAAAATTTTGCTCTCCTTTCCCTAACAGTTTTTTTTCAGAAGTGGGTGGCGCTATTAACAGCAATTTGGATTGGCCTTGGTTTTTTTATCATTAATTTTTTTCCTGCTATTTATTTATTTCGCCACAAGGCCATGAAAGACCATTGTAGAGCATTTCAACAGTAACATAGGTAATTGGAATGAAAAACGGATGATCAGCACTGCTGCAATTTCTTAGAGGTTATACAATGTACCTTCCTGGGGATCTTGGATGCCAAACTAAGGGAAAACAGACAATATCCATATGCAGGACCTGTAGAAGTGCGAAACGGCCATCATCCGACATGTTTCAACTTAAAACTCTCCTGCCTGTTTTTTAATGTAAATCCATAATAAAGGACATTTTAATGGGACGGTGAGCGCCACCCATTTTTTTTTGCATATAAAAAATGAAATACATTTCTTTTTTAATCCAATTTATATCAGCTGCAGTTATAGAGAAAAATCAGCCTACCAGCTAAAGTAGAGCTGACTGTGTCTTAGAACCCAGCAGCTCCTGTGCTACACACAGCAATCAGATGACTGCTAAGTACACAGTAGTAAGTGTCGTCAGTGCTTCCTATTTTGCTTGCACATCGTTTATTCAGCCCTATGTAATATATGGTGATAGGAAAGGAGATGATAATAAACCATCTGACCAATCATCTCTGCTCCTGCATCTGCACAATGTTGTATAGCTACTCTACTATGCAGCATCATCTTAGATCTTCATTGTGCAGTAGAACTTGCACACATTGAATGTTTATCGTCTATGGTAAGTCTAGAAGTAGTTGAATCTTGATTTGATAACACACCTTGCTTTTTGTAAAATAAAAAAAAATCCATTTACATCATGAATGAAAAATAAATAATGTTTTTAATTGGCCCTTCTAACCACTAATGCTGTGCACCAATAATGAGTTTTCAGTGCGTCTTGACACTGCATATATTCACTGCATCAAAAATGCAGCAGCTTCCAGTTCTAAAAACGGGATGGGATTTATAGAAATCTCATGCCCTCTGTGCTTCTTTTTAACACATTGTAAACTGACCTGTGGTGCGGCTTTCAAATCCGCAATATGCACTCGAAAAGGCAATTAACTTAATTTTGATAATAGGTGCAGCAATGGTGCAGAAAATCTTCATCAAAAATGCACCAAAAGCTCATCATGGGAACAAGACCTTAGTTAGGCACTCAGAAGTGAAAAATTAATATGTAGACTCACCATATTTAATTAATGTCATAAAATATTAATTCCCATACAGCTCTGGCAAAAATTAAGGAGACCACCACATCAAAACCGTGTCATGGGCAGCCCATTCTTCAGACCTGAACCCCATTGAAAACCTCTGGAATGTAATCAAGAGGATGATGGATAGTCACAAACCATCAACCAAAGAAGAACTGCTTAAATTTTTGCGCCAGAAGCAGTGTGAAAGACTGGTGGCAAGCATGCCAAGAAGCATGAAAGCTGTTTATAAAAATCATGGTTATTCCACAAAATATTGATTTCAGAACTCTTGAGTTAAAACATTAGTATTGTTGTTTCTAGATGGTTATGAACTTGTTTTGTTAGCATTATTTGAGGTCTGAAAGCACTGTTTGTTTTTTTGTTTTTTAATTTTGACCATTTCACCTTTCAAAAAAAAAAAATTATTGCTTGGAAATTTGGAGACATGTTGTCAGACGTTTGTAGACTAAAAGAATTACATTTTACTTAAAAATATACCTATAAAGAGAAAAATCAGACAAACTGAATATTTGAAAGTGGTCTCTTAATTTTT
Organism: Dendrobates tinctorius; assembly: GCF_039654945.1. Classification (NCBI taxonomy): domain Eukaryota; kingdom Metazoa; phylum Chordata; class Amphibia; order Anura; family Dendrobatidae; genus Dendrobates; species Dendrobates tinctorius. The sequence goes on from NW_027361672.1 coordinate 19,137,775, forward strand.
GCCAGAGCTGTATATAGCAACTTCATTTTCAGAGCATTTTTATTGAGACAAATGATAGTAGAATTTACAGGAAACTAGCTAGTGAAGATGTCAGAAAAACAAAACAAATAGATAAATCAAAAGTAGGAATCATCTTGGACTAAAGTTTAGCCCTTGCTTTTGAAGTAATAATTGAGGCTATTGTGGTCATGAAGATGTTGAGCAAGTTTGTTTTTTTTATTTTTTTCATGGTGACCACATGATCTTTGGGTGGCCACAAAACATAGGAAATTATGCTGTCCTAGATCAGCTTCATTAGTTAGTTATGCCATGGACAGGGACTTATTTTTTCACATGTAAGTGGGTCTCCTAAGGATGCCCAGGTTGCAGTGAAAATTACATAAAAGAAAATGTTTTCCTGAGGTGTTCTGTCAAACATTATGTAAAATTGTAAATCAATATAAAATACTGTATAACAAAAAATTGTCAGAAAAAAAATATAAGGTACAATACAAATGAAGTGCTAAAAATAGATTATTGGTAAACTTGTATTCAAAATGCATTACATTAAATGAAAAAAAAAGAATCTGATTAAAGGAAATGGTGCATGAATGGCTGGACGTTTGAATACCCAAATCTGATATGCAAAATGCATAGGCTATGCATTAACTTTTTATTAGAATGGATAAGTAGGAAGAAAATTGGTGAGTATGGCAAAAGTGTGTGTGTATTCTCTGTTCTTAAAAACAACAGCACATGGATGAGAAAAATTATTGTGAAAAATAAAATCTTAACATTTTTGGCAGTGAAAAAGGAAAGTCTTTATATTTTTGTATGTTAATGGCCATTATTTTCCCTGCTTTGCATGCCCAGCACACTTTTCTTCAGTCAGTGAGAAGGGGGAAAGAGGTACAGGAGCCCACTAGGTAAGCTAAAGCCTGTTTCACACATCCGTTTTTTGGCGTCCGCCAAAGTGTGAAAAAATGGGTCCGTTTCCGTTTTGCACACAAACGGATGCTAACGGATCAGTTTTTTTGGACGGATCCGCTTTAGCCACTAATGCAAGTCTATGGGGGAAAAAACGGATCCGCCAAAAAAAATGTCGGATCCGTTTTTTTTGAAAAACGGCGGATTTTGATGGACGTCTAAAGACGGATGTGTGATACAGGCCTAAGACTTTCAGCAGTCTGCTAGGGATGAAGCAAACTTTCAAAGTTGACCCACGTAACATTTGAAATAAATGTTAGGTGCGTAGTTCTGCCCTGGCCAAGAGCTCCTATCAGATAGAAATGCACAGTCATCTCTGGAAGTGCAACAAAGCCAGTAAAGAAACAACTTCTGACACCTCCAATGAAGGCAAAATGACTCGCATGCAAGAGAAAAAGTCCACTAAACCACTCCTCACAGAAACAAGCTCTCAACTGAAGCTGAGGGGGCAGCTAGATGTTATTTTCTGACTAAAACCAGTCAAACCACATTTTATTACTCAAGGTTGTACACTCACACCTGTTCAAAGCAGTTAAAACTGGTTTGAATCACTGACTGGTAACCAACTTACGATTTTACTTAAAAAAAAATGCTTTGTCCCTATTAATTTGCACAGCACTGTATTTGTCAAACTACAACCCTATTGGATTGATAGATGAACAATGTCAATTCCCAGTAAAATAGGAGCTAAACAAAGTAACGAGAGCAATAAATTGAAGACTGGAATATAACTAAGATGAAAATGGCAGCCCACACCAACTATTTTATAAATGTTTATTACTAATTTATTAAAACTGTTTCACTTGTGGAGATCTGGCACCAAGTGCTTTCCTTCACTTCCCAGTGATATTCAATGGAAGAAAACTTTCCAAACAGCAGGGATCCTGGGTGCCATGAAAAAAATAGGCAAAATGCATAATTGGTTAGACAAAAAAAGTGGCACTCACTGTCCCTTTAAATGTCCTTTTATTTAAAAAAAAAAAAAGTTAACATAGTGGAAGGAATGAATTGAACTCAATGTGGATGATGGCCGTTTCTCACTACATTGCTCTCCAACTGGTCCTGTATCAGGATTTTACTAAAACTGTCTAAAAAAATCCACTGCCTTTGCTGTCCATTGAAAGCAGGGTAACTTTCAGTTTACAAGACCAGTTTAGGAAATGAAATTTGAGCTCTGATTGGTAGCTTTAAAGCAAGACAGTTTTTCTTTTATATAATTTTAATAAATGAAACCCAAGTGGTTTTGTCAAGGTATATGTTCATTTACTAATTTTTCAGTGTAGATTTGTTGCAGAACAATTTACGTTGTGGGTTTTATTCTGGATTTCACCCAATACACATACATGTTGAAATTCACATTTTAAAAGGTAAAAGCAATGAAAAGCTGCAGATAATTTTCCATAACAGATTATTTTGTGCTGCAAAATACTGAGATTTGGTAAATCTCATCCACTTTATTGCAAATCTACGTGAAAAATCTGCAACATGTCCACCACCAGGGGTGGACACTGACAGTTTAGGGCCCCTGTGCAAGAAATATATCTGGCCCCCCTACTTTTATGATGACACACATATGTGCTTATACAGTTTATTACACAGTCTCCTTTACTGTGTAATTTGCCATCCCTTATTACCCAGTTCCCTCTCTTGCTATGTACAGCTCCGTCCCTTACATATTGGATTATATAGAGCCCTGTTCTTTATTACATACCATCCTTTCTTGTTAGATATATAATGCAATGATGGCTGATGGAGCATGGGAACACTTCTTTTCTAATGGAGGAGCTGATCGAATGGTCGTCTGATCACCAGCTGCTCCATCAGCAGTCATTTTATATTTAACAAGAGACGGGACTTTGTAATAAAAGCAGGTGCTGTGGATAACAAAAACAACAAGAATAAACTATGCAAGAGACAGCACTGTACATAACAGCAGGGGAAGTTATATTATAAGGGACAGCACCATATATAACTAAAGAAGATGGTATGCAATAAGGAACAGTGTTCTACATAATAAAAGAGAAAATTATTTAACTAAGGGTGGTGTTATACATAAGTGTGTACACTATATACTAAGGGACTGTGCAATACAAAATAAGTGAGTACACTATATACTAAGGGACTGTGCTATATATAATAAGTATTACACACTATATTGCCCACTACCAATGCGCAGCTATCATTTGGACCGAGAACTCTGCAAAGGCTCAGATTTAAACCAAAATCAGACAAGAGTATTGTTAGGTGATGGGATTCTCCCATTGCACAGGGTAGATCCCAAGCCTTGTCTGTCTCTGCTGTCTCCCATTCTGCTCCGACCACAGTGGAGGCTGCTCAGCAAAGACATTGGTCTCAGCATCTTGTTCAGTCTCATGCTGTTCATTTGGTTACTGCTGGCCTTCCAGCCAAGCCTATTGTAGCCAGCAATAGGCAGTGGCAAACAGACACTCTGGAGGAAAAGTCCTGAAATCACCCTACTGAGCATGCTCGTGTGGGAACCTCTCATTGGTGGTCAGTCGTCAGCTGCTCTGGTGATGCAGCAGCTCCGGATTGGTCCACGGGCAAGGTCCTGTCCGACTGGACATGAGGGGAACATATAAAAGGTTCTCTTAGGGGCATGCTAGTATCAAGTGTGTTGTGTGTGAGAGTGGACATGCTACACTCCATGTGCAATTGTGCCGCTACTATAATGGCGATTGTGTGTCTAGGTAGGCAGTGTAGGGTGGGAATTCCAGCTTGGCTTAGCATCTAATTCCAAGTCGTGTGTGCGGTTATCACAGCTGAGTGTCAGAGCAAGCACAACCACCAGTTTAGACTGCCCTGGGGGGTTAAGCTATAGTGCCCCCAACTAGCATCATCATTGCTCTACTCCTGTGTCATTTAACAGGATACAGCTCTTAGAGTTCTGTTGTGCACTACTGCTCTGTTGAGTAACAGAGATAGTTACTCTGCGCTCTGTTTACACTGAATGACACTTACCTCTGTGTGATTAAAGTGGTTTCTCGCAGCTTCGCTCTGCCATTGTTCTCTAGCTGCAGCTTAACATCATTACACGGTCGACCCTGGGATGTGATCGTACTGGATCATAATTTATATTTAGTGCGATCCGCAAACCCTAACAGTATACTAATGCCAGGGTCTGGCTAGTAATGGCAGATGAGCAGCTTCTACAGTGGTACATCCAGCAGCTGGAGGGCAGGTTGTCCGCGCTTGAGCTCCCGACTTCAATAGTGGATGTTACCACAGTAGCGGCTCATGCAGCCAGTGAAGCTGTAACCAGAGTGCCCGCTGCAACCCCTTTTCCATGTCTCATGCATTTCCCCCTACCTGATAAGTTCTCGGGTGACAGCAAGGCTTGTAGGGGATTCGTGAACCAGTGCACTGCTCATTTGGAGCTCTTGGCATCACGTTTCCCATCAAAGTGGGCCAATGTGGGATTTGTGGTCTCTTTATTGATGGACAGAGCATTGGAGTGGGCTACGCCGCTCTGGGAGGATATTGACAAGGTGATTCAGAGCATCTCCCATTTTCTGAGTGCTCTGAAACAGGTCTTTTTGGGACCTCGAGTTACTCATGATGCCGCTCTTCAACTCCTGGCATAAACCCAGGGCTCTTCCATGGTCAGCCAGTTTGCCATACAATTTCGGACTCTAGCTACCGAGTTGGAGTGGCTGGAAAAGGTCCTGATCCGCGTATTCTGGAGGGGTCTGGTAAATCAAGTAACGGATACTCTGACCACTAGGGAGATTCTTACTACACTGGAGGACTTAATGTCATTGTTCACCCGCATCAACCTTTGGCATGCCGAGTGAAGGTTGAAGCAAGCCCAGTGTAGGCAGAGGTTTTGGTTGGTCCCAAATTTTGACAAACCTCTGGAATCTTTAGCTCAGACTAGCGAGCCTGTGGAGGCCATGGAGGTATCTCGAGTAGAAGCTAAGTCCCGTGTATTGGTCGCTCACATCCGACTTGCCATCATACTGATGTTTGCATGGATTGTGGGGCTGAAGATAATTTCATGTCTTCTGCCTTCGCTCAATGGCACACAATACCTCTAGTGATGCTCTCTAAGCCGATCATCATCTGGGTGGTAAATGGGTCCACACTATCCTCTCAAAGCACTCATCAGACCATTCCGCTTACTCTCGTAATTTCTCCAAAACATCAGGAGATATTTCTTTACTGGTTATTCCCTAGGGTATTGACGAGGTACTGATAGGTATGCCGCCATTCACCTCACATTGACTGCACTATTGGGAGCATACTGGGATGAGTATTTTGCTTAAGGGATCAAGTTCGAGTCGGGGTATATGATATCACTACAGATCTAACTCCTCCCCTAAACATTATTGGCAATATGCGGACATGTTTTCTAAAAGAGTCGCGGAGACTCTACACCTCATCGCCCCTATGATTATCCTATAGACCTCATCCCGGGGACAGAGCCTCCTCGTGGGCAAGTTTACCCTTTGTCTCTCCCAGAGACTGAGGCCATGTCCAAATATATCATGGAGACTCTGGCGAGAGGGTTTATTAGTAATTCAATGTCTCCTGCTGAGGCAGGGTTCTTCTTTGTTCAGAAGAACAGGGAACTTCATCCATGCATAGACCATAAGGGATTGAATGCCAACACCATCAAAAATATATTTACCCTTTGCCACTCATCTCGGAGCTCTTTGATAGACTGCAGAGTGCTAGGGTATTTTCCAAGTTGGATCTGCATGGCACTTATAACTTAATACGCATTCGAGATGGAGATGAATGGAGGATCGCGCTTAACACTAGAACTACCGGAGGGGTCATTTGACCCATTTGCTATTTCTTTTTCCTATAATTTCTAAAATTTTAACAAATGAGTTCTGGCTTTTTGTGACTTTTATTTATTCATGATAGTGTATATTTTAGGACACAAAAATGAATTGTAACTTTTTCAGGGGCCCGGATTTTACAATTCATACCTATAAGTACTGAAGGGGTCAATTTGACCCCATACATAAAAGTAGTAGTAGGCAAGTCACCTAATATTACAGAGTACAGAAAATCACAGTGCTTCTCCCTAGTTGTAGAGTGTAATTGTATCTTTGCATATCAGGGATGATTCAGCATTTTGTTTTGTCTAAACATGTTTGATCCATGTCTCTTGTAGCAATTTCTGTCTGCACTTCAGTAGCAAACATTACAGTTGAAGCTACAACTCTGCATGTTTGTACAGTGTCATTTTATTACTTTTGCGATCTTACAAGTTCCTTTTTGCAACGTATACTTGAAGCATGAGTAAGCAGAGGGGTCTGACAAGTGATGAAATTTTGAAATGTCTTCAGAATTTATCTGAAAATGGGTCAGAAGAAGTGGCCCATCATCCGCAATGTCTGAACCACAAACAAAAGGGCAAGAAATCCGCAAGCGTCGAAAATGTGGAGTTGGAAGATGCAACGAAAACAAAACAACTAAAACTTGCACAAGCTGCAACAAACCAGTTTGTGGAAAATGCACTGGGAAAGTGGAAGAAAGTACTGTTTATGTTAACTGTTGGACACCGCATGCTATGACCATGTAAAAGGAAAATGCGTGCTGTACTTGATCTTAACACTGTTCCTACTAAGTTAAAATAAATGTTCTTTAATTTGTTGGCAACAAAAAAGTTATTTTTACTCCAGAGTCAGTACTTTTGAATGGGGGGGTAAAAATAACTCCTAATGGTAGTTATACGTATTATGAAACATGCGTAAGTTCTAGTGTTAATACTCGGAATGGTCACTATCAGTATCTGGTAATGCTGTTCGGTCTCTGCAGTGCTCCCACCATTTTCCAAGACTTTGTTAATGACATCTTTCGGGAGTTGTTATCCACCTCGGTAGTAGAATATCTGGATGGTATACTTATTAACTCTCCAGATATTGATACTCACCGAAGAGATGTTTGTAGAGTCTTCGAACTTCTAAACTCCTATTCCCATAGAGAAGGGTGTGTTTGAGCAGGAATCTTTGCCTTTCCTGGGGTATATTATCTCGGCCCAGGGGTTGGCCATGGATTCTGCCAAACTAGTGTCTGTGATGAACTGGCAAGAGCCGCATTCCCTTAAAGTGGTGAAGCATTTTATGGGGTTTATCAACTATTATCTCCAGTTCATACCTCACTTCTCTACCTTAGCAGCTCCTCTTGTGGCCTGCACCAAAAAGGAGCTAACCCCAAGCAGTGGTCTGAGGAGGTCTCCAAGGCTTTTACATCATTGAAGTCCCACTTTGCAAGGGCTCCTGTGCTACATTGGCCCTATGTGGATAAGCCCTTCATCATGGAGGTGGATGCCTCTTCCATCGTTGCAGGAGCAGTCCTATATCAGAAGGATGCTCACGGTCAGAAACACCCGTGTTTCTTCTTCTCTAAGACCTTCACATCGGCGGAGAGGAATTATTCCATCGGGGACAGGGAGTTACTGGCCACGAAGTTAGCCTTCTCTGAGTGGAGACATCTCTTAGAGGGATCCCGGTATCCCTTCCAAGTATTTACCGATCACAAAAATCTGCTCTATTTGCAGATGGCCCAGCGGCTGAATTCTCACCAGGCCAGGTGGTCCTTATTCTTCTCCCAGTTTAATTTCACTCTTCCTTTTCTCTCTGGGGAGAATAATTTATGTGCAAATGCCATATCCCATTCCGTAGTCTCATCTGACGAGGGGGACGAGCCATGGCTTATTGTCCCATCGGAGAGTCTTCGAACAGTGGCTCTGGAGTCTCTGTAGCAGGTGCCTCCGGTCAAATCTTATGTACCACCTAGCCTGTGCCCGGAGGTTCTTTCTTGGGCTCACACTTCCATGTTAGGAGAGCATTTCGGTATAATGAAGACCACTGAGCTGTAGGCGAGAACATATTGGTGGACTCGGATGGCGCATGACTTGAGGGACTACGTTCAGGCTTGTGTCTCGTGTGCCACGAATCCGTCTTCCCAGCAGAGACCCGCGGGTTTGCTACATTCTTTGCCAGTGGCAGATAGGCCCTGGGAGATGGTCATGATGGATTTTATTGTGGACTTGCCCAAGTCCCATAACAGCAGGGTTATTGGAGTAGTCAAGCCTGCATCCCACTAGCTTGAGCAAGTTCTTCATTATCCATTCATGCCTCAAATGTTAATATGTATTTTAATAATTAGCCAGTGAGTCATCTTCATCATTGCCCTCTGCACATGTGATATGTCTGCCCCGTCCACAACGTGGGAACATAACCTGCATTTTAACCCCTTAAGCCCCAAGGGTGGTTTGCACGTTAATGACCAGGCCAATTTTTGCAATTCTGACCACTGTCCCTTTATGAGGTAATAACTCTGAAACGCTTCCATGGATACTGGTGATTCTGACATTGTTTTCTCGTGACATATTGTACTTCATGTTAGTGGTAAAATTTCATTCAAATAACTTGCATTTATTTGTGAAAAAAACAGAAATTTGGCGAAAATTTTGAAAATTTCGCAATTTTCCAAATTTGAATTTTTATGCCCTTAAATCACAGAGATATAGCACACAAAAAACTGAATAAGTAACATTTTCCACATGTTTACTTTACATCAGCACAATTTTGAAACCAAAATTTTTTTTTGTTAGGAAGTTATAAGGGTTAAAAGTTGACCAGCGATTTCTCATTTTTGCAACACCATTTTATTTTTACGGACCACATCACATTTGAAGCCATTTTGAGGGGTCTATATGATAGAAAATACCCAAAAGTGACACCATTCTAAAAACTGCACCCCTTAAGGTGCTCAAAACCACATTCAAGAAGTTTATTAACCCTTTAGGTGCGTCACAGGAATTTTTTGAATATTTAAAAAAAAATGAACATTTAACTTTTTTTCACTAAAAAAATATTTCAGGTTCAATTTTTTTAATTTACCAAGGGTAACAGGAGAAATTGGACTGCAAAAGTTATTGTGCAATTTGTCCTGAGTACGCCGATACCTGATATGTGGGGGGAACCACTGTTTCGGCGCATGGCAGACCTCAGCAGGGAAAGAGCGCCATTTGACTTTTTCAATGCAAAATAGGCTGGAATTCAGATCGGATGCCATGTCACGTTTGGAGAGCCCCTGATGTACCTAAACAGTGGAACCCCCCCCCAAGTGACCCCATTTTGGAAACTAGACCCCCCAAGGAACTTATCTAGATATGTGGTGAGAACTTTGAACCCACAAGGGCTTCACAGAAGTTTATAACGTACAGCGGTACAATTAAAAAATCATATTTTTTCCACAAAAATGATCTTTTCACCCCCAATTTTTACTTTTCCAAGGGTAATAGGTCCCTAAAAGTTATTGTGCAATTTGTCCTGAGTACACTGATACCCCATATGTGGGTGTAAACCACTATTTGGGCGCATGGCAGAGCTCGGAAGGGAAGCAGCGCCATTTGACGTTTTTGGCTGGAATTGAGATCAGACACCATGTCGCGTTTGGAAAGCCCCTGATGTACCAAAATAGTAGAAACCCCCCATAATTGACACCATTTTGGAAACTAGACCCCCCAAGGAACTTACCTAGATGTGTGGTGAGCACTTTGAACCCCCCAGTGCTTCACAGAAGTTTATAACGCCCGTGCGTGAAAATACAAAAATCATATTTTTTCCACAAACATGATATTTAGTCACCAATTTTTTCATTTTCCCAAGGGTACAAGGAGAAATTGGACCCCAAAAGTTGTTGTCCAATTTGTCCTGAGTATGCTGATACCTCATATGTGGGAGAAAACTACTGTATGGGCACACGTCGGGGCTCGGAAGGGAAGTAGTGACGTTTTGGAATGCAGACTTTGATGGATTGGTCTGCGGGTGTCATGTGCGTTTGGAGAGCCCCTGATGTACCTAAACTATTGAAACTCCCCACAAATGACCCCATTTTGGAAACTAGACCCCCCACGGAACTTATCTAGATGTGTGGTGAGCACGTTGAACCCCCAAGTGCTTCACAGAAGTTTATAACGCCTGGGCGTGAAAATAAAAAAATCATTTTTTTCCACAAAAATGATATTTTTGCCCCCAATTTTTTATTTTCCTAAGGGTAACAGGAGAAATTGGACCCCAAAAGTTGTTTTGCAATTTGTCCTGAGTATGCTGATACCCTATATGTGGGGGTAAAACACTGTTTGGGCGCATGGCAGATCTTGGAAGGGAAGGAGCACCATTTGACTTTTTCAATGCAGAATTGGCTGGAATTGAGATCAGACACCATGTTACATTTGGAGAGCACCTGATGTGCCCAAACAGTGGAAACCCCCCAACTATAACTCCAACCCTAACCCCAACACACCTCTAACCCTAATCTGAGCCCTAACCCTAGCCCTAACCCTAGCCCTAACCCTAACCCTAACCCCAACCCTAATGGGAAAATGGAAATAAATACTTTTTTTTAATTTTATTATTTTTCCCTAACTAAGGGGGTGATAACGGGGGGTTTGATTTACTATTTATGGCGGTTTTTATGTTTGGCGGCTGTCGCACGCTAAAAGACGCTTTTCATTGTAAAAATAGTTTTTGCATCAGCACATATTGAGAGCTATAATTTTTCCGTATTTTGACCCACCGAGTCATGTGAGGTCTTATTCTTTGCGGCACGAGTTGACGTTTTTATCAGTACCATTTTTGGGCACGTGACGTTTTTGATCGCTTTTTATTCCGATTTTTGGGACGCAGAATGAACAAAAACCAGCGTTTCATGAATTTCTTTTGGGGGGTGCGTTTACACCGTTCCGCGTGCGGTAAAATTGATAAAGCGCTTTTATTCTTCGCGTCGGTACGGTTACAGCAATACCTCATTTAGGTCTTTTTTTATGTTTTGTCGGTTTTTTGCAATGAAAACAATTTTATATAAAAAATAATTATTTTTGCATCGCTTTATTCTGCGAGCTATAACTTTTTTATTTTTTTGCGGATGATGCTGTATGGCAGCTCGTTTTTTGCGGGACAAGATGACGTTTTCAGTGGTAACATGGATATTTATATGCGTCTTTTTGATCGCGTGTTATTGCACTTTTTGTTCGGTGGTATGATAATAAATCATTATTTTTTGCTTTGTTTTTTAATTTTTATTTTTTAAGGGGTTCGCTAAAGAGGTTAACTAATGGGACAGTTTTATAGGGCGGGTCGCTACGGACGCGGCGATACCAAATATGTGTACTTTTATTGTTTTTTTTTTATTTTCAAAAAATGAATTTATTGGGGAATATTTTTATTTTTTTTTTACTAATTTATTTAGCGATTTTTTTAAAATTATTTTAACACTTTTTTTTTTTTTTTACTTTATTACATAGTCCCAGGTGGGACATCACTGTCTTGTGACAGATCGCTGATCTGTCACATCACAGATCACTGTGACAGATCAGCAATCTGTCACAGGCAGTTCTGCAGACTTCCTCATGCCTGCGCTTTGCAGGCAGTGAGGAAGTCAGCTCCCTACAGGCCCCCAAAGGCCCCCGTCGCCATCTTGGATCCGGGGGCCTGTAGGGAAAGAGCCCCCCGCAGCAGCGCTGTACATTGCGCTGCCCTGGGGGGCTCAGGGAAGCATGGAGGGAGCCCCCTCCCTGCCAAAGCTTCCCTTTAACTCCCGGTACACCGTGATCGTGTTTGATCGCGGTGTACAAGGGATTAATGTGTCGGGGCGGTCCGTGACCGCCCCTGACACATTGTGCCGGGTGTCAGCTGTGATAATCAGCTGACACCCGGCCGCGATCAGCGGCGTTCACCACGTGGGCGCCGCTGATCGCATTAGACGTACTATCCCGTCCTTGGGGATTAAGTCCCAGGGCACATGGACGGGATAGTACGTCTAATGGCAGAAAGGGGTTAAAATACTTTAACATACAACAGTGTTACAGGATTAGTTTTAAATATGCCATTATTTGCCTTACCTAATACATGTAGTATGGCTCACTGAAATCAATGTATAAAGAGAATAGGTTATACTGTCTTGTACTATCTAAATGGCATTAATACTACTTAGGATCCCCTAATAACCTCTTCACTGTAAACCATACCTTACAGTATATGCTAAGGAATTTTGAAAACCACCTTTGTTAGCCGTTTCCGTGCATGACCAAACAACAAGAGCATTTATGATTTTTTTTAACAGCATATAACCATCATGATGCCTACAGACTGAGAATTCAATTGAAAAACCTATAAGAACCAAAATATCGTATTAATTCATTAAGTCAAACTGCTTGTATCTACACTTGTATGACTAGAATTATGGTTCATTAACTTCATTTCTTTATATGAGTTAATTAGCTCAGAGGAGGCCACAAATTAATTACTAGCTTATATAGTTTGTGCAGAAAAGCGTTGTTTATTTAGTTTCTCCTATTAACGTTTAATCTCGTCAAACAATAAAATAAGTAATTAGTATTTAATACACAAAACTGAAAGCATCATTGACATATCATTGGCCAAAATCTTTTTTTGTTTCGTTTTAACACTAGAACCATTTTTTACACAAAGGATTCTTCAAAAAGTTCACAGAAATAGACATTTCTGTAAATTAAAAAGTAATGCAATAGCTGATAATAGCAAAATGGCGTTCTCACAGATGTCTAAACAGATGTATGACTTTAAAATATTTTTCTCAATCAACTGCAATCTATACTGTGTAAAAAAATCTAAAGGTACTGTCACACTAAGCGATATCGCTAGCAATATCGCTATAACTAGTGACGTTATAGCGATATTGCTAGCGATATCGCTGTGTGTGATACTTACCTACAACCCGCTCCCCCGCTGCTTATCGCTGATCGCGCGTGAACGTCCAGGACTGTTTCTCGTCGTCAGCTTCCTGCTGCGCTTCCTGCTGTGAGGACGAGCGACGCGTGGAGCTGGGCGGGAGGACGCAGGATCGCCTGGTGTGACAGGTAAGTAGCGACCCCCGTCCCCAGAGATGCCGCTGGTGAGATCTGCCTGTTTGGCAGCTCACTATCGACCACTTAGCGATGCACCAGCGATCCTGACCGCGTCATATCGCTGGTCGGGATCGCTGGTACATCGCTAAGTGTGACAGTACCTTTAGAAACATGATGTCTATGAAGTTGAACTCCTAAAATGCCTAAAAGATCTAAATACAATCATAGGATCATATAAACATGATTGATACTCATGTTTTCTCTATTTTATTCTATTTACATTTTATTTACATCTCCTCCGTGATGTTGTCATGGAAGAATGGAGAAGGATTCCAATGGCAACATATGAAGCGCTAGTGAACTCCATACCCAAGAGAGTTTATGCTGTTCTTGAAAATAATGGTGGCCACACAAAATAGTGATGTTTTGGGCATAATTTGGTCATTTTCACTTAGGGGTGTACTCAATTTTGTTGACAGCAATTTAGACATTAACCCCTTACTGTCATTGGATGCAATAGTACGTCCAATGGCAGTACCCCCGCTTTGATGAGGGCTTTGGCTGTGAGCCCGCATCAAAGCCGGGACATATCAGCTGTTTTAAACAGCTGACATGCTCCCACAATTAGCGCAGGTGGAATTGCGATCCACCCGCGCCTATTAACTAGTTAAATCCCACTGTCAAACGCTGACAGCGGGCTTTAAATAGAGCTTCCAGCCCTGCGGCAAGAAATACGCACATTGCTGACCCCCGTCACGTGATCGATGCCATAAAAATCGGAGGTCTCCTAGAGACCTCTATGGTTATTGATGAGGCATTACTATGAGTGACACCCAGTGGTCGGCACTCAAAGCAGTGCAGTAAATTTGCTACATATAAGCGATCTGCTCATTGCCTATATGTAGCAGTGCCAATCGAGTTGTGGATGCTTCTAGTCTCCCATGGAGGTTATGAAGCATGCCAAAATAAAAAAAAAATGTTTTAAAAAATATGAAAAAAATAAAAACATATAAAAGTTTTAATCACCCCCTTTTGCCCCATTCAAAATAAAACACTAAAAAATATCACACATACACATATTAGGTATCGCCGTGTTCAGAATTGCCCGATCTATCAATAAAAAAGAATTAACCCAATCGCTAAATGGCATAGCGGGAAATAAAATCAAAACACCGGAATTACTTTTTTTGGTCATCATGACATTGCATTAAAATGCAATAATGGGCGATCAAAAGATCGTATCTGCACGTAAATGGTATCATTAAAAATGTCAGCTCAACACGCAAATAATAACCCCTCACCCAACCCAAGATCATGAAAAATGGAGACTCTACAGGTATCAAAAAATGTTGGAATTTTTTTTTTTTTTAATAAACTTTCAAATTTTTTTTCACCACTTAGGTAAAAAGAACCTAGACATGTTTGGTGTGTATGAACTCATAATGATCTGGAGAATAATAATGGCAGGTCAGGTTTAGCATTTAGTAAACCTAGCAAAAAAGGCAAGCAAAAAACAAGTGTGGGATTGCACTTTTTTTGCAGTTTCACCGCACTTGGAATTTTTTCCCCCTTTTTTGAGTACACTATATGCTAAAACCAATGATGTCATTGAAAAGTAAAACTTGTCCCACAAAAAATAAGCCCACACATGGCCATATTGACAGAAAAATATGGCTCTGGGAAGAAGGCGAGCAAAAAACTAAAACGTAAAAACGAAAATACCTCTGGGGCTTAAGGGGTTAATGACTCTGTGAGATATTTAGAGGGCACACCAAATTTACACTGCTCTACAAGCTGTACACTGACTACATTACATTGTATGAAATTGTCATATCTTCAGAGTTGAGCCATGAAAATAAATATTAAAATATTTACAAAAATGTGAGGGTTGCACTCACTGTTGTGACATACTGTATGTTTTATTCTGTTTTTCCATCTTTCCAACAAAATGTGTTTATCTGTCTAATTATCTATCTATCTATCTATCTATCCATCTATCCACACATGAAACCTATTTTAATAGGATTCATGTATGAATAAATAGATAGATAGATAGATAGATACATAGATAGATACTGTAGGGGTTTCAGTTGCAGTTGAGGCATAGGAAGAGGTTTCATTCATTAGACAGCTTAATTACAACTTCTTAAACCATTCAGCATAAGCAAATAAAAAGACAGCCTTTTCCAGCACAGAGTGTAAAAAACAGAAAGTAAATAGTCCATATAGTATTGTGGGCACCTCTGCTATTTCTCTCTCCCCTATCAATGAAATATCTGTATTATTCAGACTGCTACACTACAACCTTCTTAGCTACCACAGTTGTACAACATATTACTGTCTGAATTATGAAATAAAACATGCTACCATGCAATCTATATACTGTGAAATCTATATGCCATCTTTCATTAGAGGGGCTGTCCCATGAACAAAGTACGTTTCAATTAATAGATCTTGGAACTTTAATAAGTTCCAGAACTGAATGTGTGAAAAAATAAGTTCCTGTGCTGTGTTAATCTTACATATGTGCCCCTGCTATATACTGTGTAATAGCTGGAGTCCAACTATGCAGAGCCTCTCTAGTTCATGGTCAACACAAATTACACCTCTGGCCATCTTAGTGGGGAGCATAAGTATATATGATAAGTGAGTATACAGAAGAAAGGAGGGGCTTGCAGCTGCTGCTTTTCTGTTTGTTTTATCATAGGAGTGAGTGTTCATGCTACGTCACCAGTCATGTAAGCTCAAAATAAATGAAATCAGTGACATAGAAGCTCAGTGGCCACTGAAGTACTTACATCACTGACTTTATTTATGCTGAGCTTAAAGGACTGGAGGCGTAGCAAAACACTCACTCCTATGTTACCTTGGGCAGTGAAATGTATTACCTTAGATAGGAAAATGTATTAAGAAAAAGCAGATGCTGCAAGTGGCTTTTATTTCGACTGTATATTCACTCATCATAAGTAATTTCTGCTTCACCCTCTAGCCAGGAATTATGGTATGTGCCAAACATTAATTGGAGCAGCACTGCATGGTCAAACACAACATATTACAGTCATATTCATAAAATTATCTCAGCACAGGAACTTTTTTTTCCAAGATCTGTTGATTAAAATGTAATTTGGTCATTGGGCAATTCATTTAACAAAACAAACAAGAATCAATCCTTATTTGATTTTTGAAATCTTGTTTCTTCTATCTCTAACCCCATCAGGCCATTTTCTAAATTTAGTGCAAAATTAAAGGAAACTATAGGGCCCCTTTAAATGTTTTAGAATCAAATTTCTTGACTGAGACTAGTTGGTCTCCCTTACAATTATGTTCCTTATTTTCATGTAGTATAGGTCAAAAACAAGATTTATTAGTATCACTAACAATTGTGTTTGGGTTTTTCAAGTGCAAACACTTGGAAGAACTGTGAAGAAATTGACTAGATTACCTCTACAAATAAGTTTAAAACGGTAATGCAGTACTTTAGCCACACTTGACACATTCTCTGAACACTTGAAAGAGTACTCCACCATAAAGAGCTCAAATCCTAACACAGTATGAGCTGTAATATTCACCAAGATGTCTCTGAAAATTGATGTTGGAGGAACTTTAATATGTTTGTACACTGAATATTGCATTGCAGTGAGTTGTGTAGCTACAAGGGTCTCAGAGGTAGGGATCACATGGTAACTTACAGCCCTGTTACAGATTTTGCATTGGTGCCCAGGAATTTTATGTTATCCTTCTTAATGTGATAGTTTATATTCTCTTTGTGGCAAAGTGCTGCTGCTGTAAAGTTGCACCTCTTGCAGATCTCTCCTATACCCAATGCTCTATCAGGCCCATACATGGTTTCCCAGCAACATTTTACACAAGTTTGCATTAACTTCAAAACCCCTGCCACTGATGTTAGGACTATACTTACTACATACATACTACATATATACAACATTCATACAACATGCATACATACTACATACTTCATATACAGTCATATGTTAAAGTTTGGGCACCCCTATTAATGTTAACCTTTTTTCTTTATAACAATTTTGGTTTTTGCAACAGCTATTTCAGTTTCATATATCTAATAACTGATGGACTCAGTTATATTTCTGGATTCAAATGAGGTTTATTGTACTAACAGAAAATGTGCAATCTGCATTTAAACAAAATTTGACCGGTGCAAAAGTATGGGCACCTCAACATAAAAGTGACATTAATATTTCGTAGATCCTCCTTTTGCAAAAATAACAGCCTCTAGTCGCTTCCTGTAGCTATTAATGAGTTCCTGGATCCTGGATGAAGGTATTTGTGACCATTCCTGTTAACAAAACAATTCCAGTTCAGTTAAGTTTGATGGTCGCCGAGCATGGACAGCCCGCTTCAAATCATCCCACAGATGTTCAATGATATTCAGGTCTGGGGACTGGGATGGCCATTCCAGAACATTGTAATTGTTCCTCTGCATGAATGCTTGAGTAGATTTGGAGCGGAGTTTTGAATCATTGTCTTGCTGAAATATCCATCCCCTGCGTAACTTCAACTTCGTCACTGATTCTTGCACATTATTGTCAAGAATCTGCTGATACTGAGTTGAATCCATGCGACCCTCAACTTTAACAAGATTCCCGGTGCTGGCATTGGCCACACAGCCCCAAAGCATGATGGAACCTCCATCAAATTTTACTGTGGGTAGCAAGTCTTTTTCTTGGAATGCTGTGTTTTTTAGCCTCTATGCATAACGCCTTTTTGTATGACCAAACAACTCCATCTTTGTTTCATCAGTCCACAGGACCTTCTTCCAAAATGTAACTGGCTGGTCCAAATGTGCTTTTGCATACCTCAGGCGACTCTGTTTGTGGCGTGCTTGCAGAAACGGCTTCTTTCACATCACTCTCCCATACAGCTTCTCCTTGTGCAAAGTGCGCTGTATTGTTGACCGATGCACAGTGACACCATCTGCAGTAAGATGATGCTGCAGGTCTTTGGAGGTGGTCTGTGGATTGTCCTTGACTGTTCTCACCATTCTTCTTCTCTGCCTTTCTGATATTTTTCTTGGCCTGCCTCTTCTGGGCGTAACAAGAACTGTACCTGTGTTCTTCCATTTCCTTACTATGTTCCTCACAGTGGAAACTGACAGGTTTAATCTCTGAGACAACTTTTTGTATCCTTCCCCTGAAAAGCTATGTTGAATAATCTTTGTTTTCAGATCATTTGAGAGTTGTTTTGAGGAGCCCATGATGCCACTCTTCATAGGAGAATCAAATAGGAGAACTACTTGCAAGTGGCCACCTTAAATACCTTTTCTCATGATTTGATACACCTGGCTATAAAGTTCAAAGCTCAATGAGGTTACAAAACCAATTTAGTGCTTCAGGAAGTCAGTAAATAGTAGTTAGGAGTGTTCAAATCAAGAAAATGATAAGGGTGCCCATACTTTTGCACCGGTCAAATTTTGTTTAAATGTAGATTGCACATTTTCTGTTAGTACAATAAACCTCATTTGAATCCAGAAATATAACTGAGTCCATCAGTTATTAGATATATGAAACTGAAATAGCTGTTGCAAAAACCAAAATTGTTATAAAGAAAAAAGGTTAACATTAATAGGGGTGCCCAAACTTTAACATATGACTGTATACTACATTCATACTACATACAGTGGGGAAAAAAAGTATTTAGTCAGTCAGCAATAGTGCAAGTTCCACCACTTAAAAAGATGAGAGGCGTCTGTAATTTACATCATAGGTAGACCTCAACTATGGGAGACAAACTGAGAAAAAAAAATCCAGAAAATCACATTGTCTGGTTTTTTTTTCATTTTATTTGCATATTATGGTGGAAAATAAGTATTTGGTCAGAAACAAGCAATCAAGATTTCTGGCTCTCACAGACCTGTAACTTCTTCTTTAAGAGTCTCCTCTTTCCTCCACTCATTACCTGTAGTAATGGCACCTGTTTAAACTTGTTATCAGTATAAAAAGACACCTGTGCACACCCTCAAACAGTCTGACTCCAAACTCCACTATGGTGAAGACCAAAGAGCTGTCAAAGGACACCAGAAACAAAATTGTAGCCCTGCACCAGGCTGGGAAGACTGAATCTGCAATAGCCAACCAGCTTGGAGTGAAGAAATCAACTGTGGGAGCAATAATTAGAAAATGGAAGACATACAAGACCACTGATAATCTCCCTCGATCTGGTGCTCCACGCAAAATCCCACCCCGTGGGGTCAGAATGATCACAAGAACGGTGAGCAAAAATCCCAGAACCACGCGGGGGGACCTAGTGAATGAACTGCAGAGAGCTGGGACCAATGTAACAAGGCCTACCATAAGTAACACACTACGCCACCATGGACTCAGATCCTGCAGTGCCAGACGTGTCCCACTGCTTAAGCCTGTACATGTCCGGGCCCGTCTGAAGTTTGCTAGAGAGCATTTGGATGATCCAGAGGAGTTTTGGGAGAATGTCCTATGGTCTGATGAAACCAAACTGGAACTGTTTGGTAGAAACACAACTTGTCGTGTTTGGAGGAAAAAGAATACTGAGTTGCATCCATCAAACACCATACCTACTGTAAAGCATGGTGGTGGAAACATCATGCTTTGGGGCTGTTTCTCTGCAAAGGGGCCAGGACGACTGATCCGGGTACATGAAAGAATGAATGGGGCCATGTATCGTGAGATTTTGAGTGCAAACCTCCTTCCATCAGCAAGGGCATTGAAGATGAAACGTGGCTGGGTCTTTCAACATGACAATGATCCAAAGCACACCACCAGGGCAACGAAGGAGTGGCTTCGTAAGAAGCATTTCAAGGTCCTGGAGTGGCCTAGCCAGTCTCCAGATCTCAACCCTATAGAAAACCTTTGGAGGGAGTTGAAAGTCCGTGTTGCCAAGCGAAAAGCCAAAAACATCACTGCTCTAGAGGAGATCTGCATGGAGGAATGGGCCAACATACCAACAACAGTGTGTGGCAACCTTGTGAAGACTTACAGAAAACGTTTGACCTCTGTCATTGCCAACAAAGGATATATCACAAAGTATTGAGATGAAATTTTGTTTCTGACCAAATACTTATTTTCCACCATAATATGCAAATAAAATGAAAACAAAACAGACAATGTGATTTTCTAGATTTTTTTTTCTCAGTTTGTCTCCCATAGTTGAGGTCTACCTATGATGTAAATTACAGACGCCTCTCATCTTTTTAAGTGGTGGAACTTGCACTATTGCTGACTGACTAAATACTTTTTTTCCCCACTGTACATACATACTACATATATACTACATTCATACAATATACATACATACTACATATATACAACATTCATACAACATACATACATGCTACATACTATATACATACTTCATATATACTACATTCATACAACATACATACATACTACATATATACTACATTCATACAGCATACGTACTACATACATACTACATATATACAACATTCATACAACATACATACACACTACATACTTCATATATACTACATTCATACAACATACATACATACTACATATATACAACATTCATACAACATACATACAATATACATACATACTACATATATACAACAGTCATACAACATGCATACATACTACATACTACATACATACTACATATATACTACATTCATACAGCATACATACATACATACTGCATAATACATACATACTACATATACACAAAATTCATACAACATACATACATACTACATACATACTTCATATATACTACATTCATACAACATACATACATACTACTTATATACTACATTCATACAACATACATACATGCATACTACATACTACATACATACAACATGCTACAGACATACAACATACATACTACATACATACTACAAACAATACATTCATACAATACATACATATAGACATACAGTACATATAACATAGAGTACATACTCACCATTACTTGTCACTTTGATCCCCGAAGCCAGTGTCAATTGTGAGAAAAATATGAAAATAACAAACAAACAATATACTCCTTGATCCGCAGAAATCCACGAGTGTCCCACGACGATCTCCTGCGGAGAACAGCAGCATCAGCTGATGCGACCGCTCTCTAGGGGGCTCCAGGAATACAATGACGGGAAGTAGGTATCCTTCCGCACTGTATTCCTCCGCCACTGTAAAAAAAATAGTCCCTAGTCTCACTTTTGGCATTGCTGTGTAAGAAAGTTCCCACGCAGCTTTTGCCATAAAGTGAGACCAGTGAACGATAGTAACCTCCCAGTGATGCAGTGCAGGAAATCATCGTGGGACACTCATGGATTTCTGTGGATCAGGGAGTATATCGCTTGTTTGTTATTTTCTAATTTCTTTCATAGATGACACTGGCTTCGGGAAACAAAGTGACAAGTGATGGTGAGTATGTACTTTATGTTATATACTGTATGTCTATATGTATTGTATGAATGTATTGTATGCAGTATATATGTAGTATGTAGTATGTATGTATGTTTTATGTATGTAGTATATATCTTGTATGTATGTAGTATGTATGTTGCATGCAGTATGTATGTATGTATGTTGTATGAATGTAGTATATATGTAGTATGTATGTTGTATGTATGTATGTGGTATGAATGTAGTATATATGTAGTATGTATGTAGTATGTATGTATGTTGTATGAATGTAGTATATATGTTGTATGTATGTAGTATGTATGTATTATATATAAAGTATGTATGTATTATGTAGTATGTTTGAATGTTGTATGAATGTAGTATATATGTAGTATGTATGTTGTATGTATGTTGTATGTCTGTAGCATGTTGTATGCATGTTGTATGTATGTAGTATATATGAAGTATGTATGTAGTATGTATGTATGTTGTATGAATTTTGTATATATGTAGTATGTATGTAGTATGTATGTATGTATGCTGTATGAATGTAGTATATATGTAGTATGTATGTATGTTGTATGAATGTAGTATATATGAAGTATGTATGTAGTATGTAGTATGTACTGTATGTATGCTGTATGAATGTTGTATATATGTAGCATGTATGTAGTATATATGTAGTATGTATATATATATTTTTTTTTTTACATTCAACACATTAGCAGGATGATGGGACTCCTACTGTCCCATCATTGGCTAATGTGTCCATCACTGTCATTGTAGCAGGCATAGCCCGATGGGACTTGTAGTCCCATCGGACAATGCCTGCACACACACAAGACCCCCGGCAGGCCCGCATAGACCCCTGGCAGCTGGCACAGGCCCCCAGCAGGCCCTTACAGACCCCCGGCAGCCGGCACAGACCCCAGGCAGGCCCGTACAGACCCCCGGCAGCTGGCACTTGCCCCCGGCAGGCCCTTACAGACCCCCGGCAGCTGGCACAGGCCCCCGACAGGCCCGTACAGATCCCCCGCAGCCAGCACAGGCCCCCGGCAGGCCCGTACAGACCCCCGACAGTCGGCACAGGCCCCCGGCAGGCCCGTACAGACCCCCCGCAGTCGGCACAGACCGCGCATCATGATGCGCACAGACCACGCATCATGATGACATCATTTCAGCAGCCAATCACAGCCACAACAGTGGCTCATTGCATTATGGGAACTTCCGATTCCGGTTTACGATATTGAAAAAATATAGGTACTCGGTATCGGAATTCTGATACAGCGAATATTGGCCGATACCCGATATTTGCAGTATCGGAATGCTCAACACTAGCCAGCACACACAGATCCCGGGCACTCGCAGCACCTGCTCTTAGCTGCAGCAGGCAAACACCACAGGGTGCTAGTGCTCTACTGGTATAATCACAGTTCACCCCCTTACATTTTCATATCTATTATATGGGCATATCTGTACAGTCATGGCCAAAAGTTTAGAGAATGACACAAATATTATATTTTCACATGATCTGCTGCCCTCCAGTTTTTATGTGTTTGTCAGATTTTTTTATCACATACAGAAATATAATTGCAATCATATTATGAGTAACAAAAGGTTATATTGACAGTTAAAATGAGTTAATGCAGCAAGTCAATATTTGCAGTGTTGACCCTTTTTCTTCAGGACCTCAGCAATTCTCCCTGGCATGCTCTCAATCAACTTCTGGATCAAATCCTGACTGATAGCAGTCCATTCTTGCAAAATCAATGCTTTTATTTTGTCTAAATTTAAAGGTTTTTGTTTGTCCACCCGTCTCTTGATGATTGACCACAAGTTCTCAATGGGATTAAGAGCTGGGGAGTTTCCAGGCCATGGTCCCAAAATCTCTATGTTTTGTTCCCTGAGCCATTTAGTTATCATCTTTGCTTTATGGCAAGGTGCTCCATCATGTTGAAAAAGGCATTGTTGATCGCAAAACTGCTCTTGGACGGTTGGGAGAAGTTGCTCTTGGAGGACATTCTGGTACCATTCTTTATTCATGCCTGTGTTTTTAGGCAAGACTGAGAGAGAGCCCATTCCCTTGGCTGAGAAGCAACCCCACACATGAATGGTTTCAGGAAGCTTGACAGTTGGCATGAGACAAGACTGGTGGTAGCGCTCACCTGGTCTTCTCCGAATAAGCCGTTTTCCAGATGTCCCAAACAATCGAAAAGGGGATTCATCAGAGAAAATGACTTTACCCCAGTCCTCAGCAGTCCACTCCCTGTACCTCTTGCAGAATATCAGTCTGTCCATGATGTTTGGAGAGAAGTGGCTTCTTTGCTGCCCTCCTTGAGACCAGGCCTTGCTCCAAGAGTCTCCGCCTCACAGTGCGTGCAGATGCACTCACACCTGCCTGCTGCCATTCCTGAGCAAGCTCTGCACTGCTGGTAGCCCGATCCCGCAGCTGAAACACTTTTAAGAGACGGTCCTGGCACTTGCTGGTCTTTCTTGGGCACCCTGGAGCCTTTTTGGCAGCAAGGGAACCTCTCCTTGAAGTTCTTGATGATGCGATAGATTGTTGACTGAGGTGCAATCTTTCTAGCTGCAATACTCTTCCCTGTTAGGCCATTTTTGTGCAGTGCAATGATGACTGCACGTGTTTCTTTAGAGATAACCATGGTTAACAGAAGAGAAACAATGATGCCAAGCACCAGCCTCCTTTTAAAGTGTCCAGTGGTGTCAGTCTTACTTAATCATGAAAGATTGATCTCCAGCCCTGTCCTCATCAACACCCACACCTGTGTTAATGGAGCAATCACTGAAACGATGTTAGCTGGTCCTTTTAAGGCAGGGCTACAATGATGTTGAAATGTGTTTTGGGGGATAAAGTTAATTTTCTAGGCAAATACTGACTTTGCAAGTAATTGCTGTTAAGCTGATCACTCTTTAAAACATTCTGGAGTATATGCAAATTGCCATTAGAAAAAATGAAGCAGTAGACTTTGTAAAAATTAATATTTGTGTCATTCTCTAAACTTTTGGCCATGACTGTATCTTTCCCTTTTCTAAATATTTTGTGTATATTTATTTATATTTCTGTATATGAGATTTTTGATACTTATCATGCCACTGTTACTATGTTTTGTTTTGTTTTTCGAATAGAAGGTGTTTGTGTGCATTTCTCTTGACCTTCTCCTAGCTGAATGAGATGTAAATCAGGTGGATAAAATCAAGGGCAACATATGAGTCATCTAAAATATAACATTTTAATGACCATGGTTTAAGTGTTTTGTTACTGAGGAGCCAAACCATGATATTAATAAATAGTTTATAATAGGACATTTTCCTTGGTGGTAGGAAATTTGATATCTACAGAGATATGAGTGATCTCACATTAGCTATATAGTAAATTTTGAATATGCATTCCACTTACCATCCGCCGCATAAATACAATATAAATATAATGGATAGGTTAAAGATTTTTAATAATGGTTATGCTTTTGCTGCTGATTGTCAGTAATTACATAGGTTGCTTATTTCTTCAAGAACAGAACTTGAAACATTGTTCTTTCTAATGCTGCAAATGACTTCAGCACTTCATTCTTTTTTTGTATATCGCGATGAATGGATTCCTTAATCTTCAGAATAATACTGCACTTACATATTATATTTACAGTGGATTGCCCAAGATAATGGTTTATTTTATTAATTTAACTGGTCTCCTGTGTGTGACTGTGCTTTAGCTGCTGCTACTGTAGCCGTTACTGCAGTACTTTTAGGCCAGGGTCACACTAACCAACGCAAAATACGGTCCGTAGTTTATAGGCGTATTACGGATGAATGACCCCTAAATAGTGCTCTGTATGTCATTCGTAAGCAAGGTGCGGTCGCGTATTTTGCGCATGTAAGCATCCGTATGTACAGTAATCCGTATGGCATCCGTATTGAATCCGTATGCCGAGATTTTCTCGCTGCCTTCCAAAATGGACATTTAACGGTTTTGAGGCCTGTTAACTATTTAAATCATTAACCTGCACTCTATTTATTGGCTCAGGAACAGGTGGCAGCCTCCATTCTGTCCATTTGTCACCTTGCCTTCACTAGGTGTGTTGGTGTTGTATGTGCAACATGGCAAACAGTCTGACTTTCAACACAACTGAGCAGGTTCTCTTCAACTGGCTTTTGTCACGCCGCTTTGGCCAACCATACCCAGTGATAGTGGATCCGCGGAGGAGGAGACGCATGTGGGTACATTCACTTTTGAGGCAACGACTCACAAGAGTTAATTTTCACGGCCTCTATTCTTCTCTGCGGGAGCATCATATCAAATTCTACCAATACTGTCGAATGAGCCTTGCAACATTTGATCCACTCTTGGAGACAGTATGCCCTGGGATAACCTTTCAGGACACAAGGATGTTCAAAGCTATATCTGCAGAGGAGCGACTTCTTCTCACAATACGGTATGTACTACACAACCATATTCTCTATGTTCATAATGTGTTGGGCAAAGTTTGAATTTTTGCCTTCTTGTAGTAAGTTTTAGGCCCTCATCTTAGTCCACATATGTTTCAACTTACCGACCCAAATGTTATGTGGAATATGTACTGAATATCACTTACTTATTGTGCAAAGCAAGATGTGTGTGTTATTTGCTCTGAAATCTTACCAAGTTTGGTATATATGGACCTGTTTGTTTTGTAAAAGTGTGCATTCGACAATCATCATTTTCTGTTGTTCTTCAGCTTCCTGGCCACTGGCCTGTCTTATGCTGCCCTCCACCATGAGTTTCTGATTGGAAGATCAACCATATCAGGCATAGTCAGGTCAACATGTAGTGAAATATGGACAAGACTATATCAAGTCGTCATGCCCGAGGCCAGGATGGAAGACTGGTTGAGGATATCAAGGGACTTTGATGAAGAATGCCAGTTTCCAAATTGGATTGCGGCCCTTGATGGCAAACATATCCGGGTGTGTAAGCCGCCGGACTCTAGCTCGCAATTCTTCAATTACAAACAATACTTTTCTGTCGTATTGTTGGCTGTGGCCGACCCTCAATACAAGTTTATAATTGTTGACATTGGGGCCTATGGAAGGACGGGAGACTCTAGAGTATTCAATACTTCCATTAATATTCCATGTAATATGTCTCAGAAACGCATAAGGTAGCCTTGCCTGTCATGGTGTCTTAATCATATGATTTGAAAACCATCATAAGAAATGTTAGTATTATCTGCTTTAGCTCATTTTGATGATGGAGAAAACCTATTTTTTACTTTGGATTGGGATTTTGAGCACCAGCTCAAACACACTGGACATCTCCTCCCATCAGACCGCTTAAGAACACTCATGTACAGTATGGGTTTACAATTTCCATGTTTTTAGCCACTTATAAATTGTGGAATGTTGGGAAAGGAGAAGGCGGAGGAGCAGCCTGTGGTTGCTGCTGACTACTTTGAGCAACATCGCCCTTTGTGGGTGCATACTGTTACCCATGGTGTTGGTACTGACCTTCCTCCTGTGCTTGTTGGGGGTAGTGGCCATAGTAATACTGCTGAGGGGCATCTTGTTGGGGCGGGTAGGCCCGTGTCTCATACCCACCAATATAGCCATGTCGTCCCCAACCAGGTCGGGACCAGCCTCCAACACTGGGTAGGAACAAGTGGCCATATTGGTGGGGTTGGCTAGAGCCAGAAATCTGTTGCTGCTGTTGGGAAGGTCGGGTAGGGGGAGGAAGGGGGTGAGGTGTAGGCCCACGTATTTGAGGATGTTCAGACCCTGCTTGACCAAGCATCTGTGTGGGTGGTCTCATGCGCATTAGATTTCTGGGGAAAAGCTGCCACCTCTCCAGATATTCGAAAAGCTCATATGGGGTATTGGGGGGGTGCTTGCATCAAGCAGGATCTGAAAACATCCCCGAATACGGAGCCTGACCTCACGGGAAAGGGCACGGAGATAAAGGGCCAGGCTATGTGAGTAGGCCTCCTCCCCATCATCTGGAGTGACTCGAGATAAATAATTTAGGACCCCTGTGTCCACATTGGTCCTGCTATCTTGAACAGCGACCTGGCACCTTCTTCGGCCTCACCGGGATGTAACAGCAGCCAGTGGGGAGCCCCGGATCTGGGCAGTTGGGCTGCTGCTCAAGTTGCCCTGCTCCTCCAGGATGGGTGATGGGGCAGCAGCAGACGGTCCTGGTGGTGTGGTTTGTTGGGCAGCCAATGGGTTCTCCTGTGATGACTCATCTTCACCCATGCTTCTTGTAGGGGGAGAAGATGGGCCAGCCACCTCATCCTCTACAGGATCAATTATGGGCTCTGTCTCTGAGCCCGTTCCTCGATCTGTAAGGTTGGATTGAGTTCTGTTATGAAATAGAACAGAGGCAAAAATACATCAATATTTTTGGCCCTGTAAAGTATTGGTGTAATGTGGTGTGAGGTATGTACTTACGGTCTCAGATCCAGAATTGGGGCGAGGAAGGAGAGGCGATAATAATACACATATTTGCATTTCACGTAGCCCGCATCCCCACTACTGGACCACTGCTGACGTTCCCGGCGGTATTGGTCCCGGATGCTTCACCAGCATTTCGTCACATCTTCCACTGCACTGTGACAGGAAATATTCTCAATTTCACATATTTGATCGGTCACATTTGCTACCAGTAGTCAAGGCATGTGGCCTTCTGGGGTGTGCTTTCTAGCCAGGCTGGCATATCTAATTGGCCCATCCAGGCCAGATACACAGGGTCAGAATAGTTTATGTATCAATTAACTACACTTAATAACTTGGTTGGCTAAGAGGAAGAGGAGCTTGTGGCCTGGGCAAAATTATGGCAGTGTGAAACTATGTGTCACATCAAAATCTACCCGCCTCATGAGGCAAAAAGGAGAAGGACAGGAAGGGGAGGGGGGCAGAATCTGTAATCATTTTTGTTTGTGAGGTAATTTAAATCATTTTTGGGCCTTGTACTTACTCAGTTTCTGCTGCTCCTCATGTGGCCGATCACCAAAGTCATGGAACATCTGGCGACATATGCGCCTCCATGACGCCTCCTTTCTTGCCCGGTTGGCATAATTGTCATCCCTTTGGTCCCAAAGTTCTGGCCGCTCCTGCACTAATACTATAAGCATCTCGACCTTAAGGAAATATGGCGCCTTGACGCTGCATGACTCCGTGGAGGATGACTTCCTGGATGTCTGGAGCGCTTTTTGAGCTCAATTGCCTGTCTAGGCTTCCTGATGATGGATTGGGGCATTTCCTGTCACCAGTCAAAAGACCTGCGTATTTCTCGCAAGTCACACGTGTGGTCCAT
The DNA here is from genome assembly GCF_039654945.1 of Dendrobates tinctorius. NCBI lineage: Eukaryota > Metazoa > Chordata > Amphibia > Anura > Dendrobatidae > Dendrobates > Dendrobates tinctorius. The sequence goes on from NW_027361672.1 coordinate 19,166,294, forward strand.
GTGTAATCCGTATTTTTTGCGCACCCATAGACTTGCATTGGCATATTACGGGCGTAGTACGCTGACAATCGCAGCATGCTGTGATTGGCACGGACCGTAGAATACGGACGAGAAATATACGGCTGTTGGGAGCAAACCCATAGAGAATCATTTGTCCGTGTGTAATGCGTGCTTTTCGCGCCTCTCATTCGTCCGTATTCCTCGCCAGTGTGACCCCGGCCTTTGGGAAAGCATGTGAGATCACACTGACCTTTTCCTTGACACTTTAATCCCCACATTATACATACACCATTCTCACACAGGTACAGCCAATCCACCTATCTATCGCAAGGCACCCAGACTTGTATGCTTTATAATATTTCCTGGAAATGTCACCCCCAAAGTAGGTTCTGAATCCAGCCACCCTGTTGCCTGTGAATTCATAAAATAATAAATTGGTGATAGTGTTAGCATGTAAAGGTGATTATTATACATGATGCATGAACATAGCTGCATAGAACTGATGAGCTAAGAGACAGCAGTTTTTTTCAAATGTTCAAATAAACCTGTTCTTAAAGCAGATTTTGAGCTTTTTGTGGATGGCTCCAGATAACACCTGGATGGTCAATTCTGCACTGGACATGTGATATTATCCTCACATAAAGTAATAACATTTGAACCACTCTCTGCTCACATGTCAGTCAGAAGGCAGTCATGAAAGCGGGAAGACTGGCAAAGGGTAAAACAGCCAGTGTTTACATAGACGAGTTACGCATTACGTTTTGTCCATGACTATGGTCTTACCTGGAGAAGAACTTACCTTACATCACTTATTAAGTCCATTAAACATGCAGAACTGATAAAGCAATTAATGGAGACACAATCAAAGTGAAAACACACAAAAAGTGACTCCCTGGTGGTATAGGGCAACAGAAAGAGGGATAAGGCTGCTCAAGCAGCACAGTTGCTTGGGAAACAGAGGATGGTAGCACGGAATCAGAAATGCCTCAGCAAATCCTTGAGGGAATCCTCAAATGCCTCAAACAGCAGACAGATAAGGAAAACTCACAGAAACTTGGAGCTGAGATTAATTCAAATTGAGTATGAGACAGGAGGCATAAGGTTGTGATTACTAAGGTCCAGGTTCCTCATGATAGCCCAAAACTTGTGTTGAGCAAGCGTTCTTGCCAATACTCGATCATCGCCATAACATCTCACTGCTCGACATGCTGGGAGCTCGTTGAGTATTTCCAGTGATTGACTGGCCGCACAGGGTCAACAGGTCTATATCAGACCTGGTGCCACCATGCTTGTCACAGTCTGCTCTGGAATTAGTCAGTGTAAGGAGAGTTGCTGCTGATCTAGGGACAGTGTTGTGAATTCGCTTCCTAGCCTACCTCTGGTTACTAGTGAAGGTAGTGGAGCTGGTTGCATTGACAGAGGGGTAGCAAGTTCTCTTTCTGGGCTCCCTCTGGTGGTGACTGGAGGTAAGGGAGCTGATCATATTAACAGAGGCTAGCCAGCTGATAATGAGGAGGACAATTGGAGATCTGGAGTTTCTGACTGGATTTAAGACAGCCGACTCCCTCTATCCCTGCTGGTGATTTTTTCCTTCCTCCTGAGATCTTAGTTTCCAGCTCAGTCCCTGCATGCTCACATTTGATCTGGTTTTGTCTATTTCAGTTTTGTGTGGTCAGCCAGCACCTGCTGGGGCTGTGCTGAATCTCCATCCATATGTTACTGCTTGTGCCAGTTTGTTTTTGTCCCTTATTAGATTGGCCTCTTTTTTGCTCTGCTTTCAGAATATACCAGAGTGCTGATATAGTGCGCGAAGTCATGCGACTTCAGTATTTTTCTATCAGACGTGTTGGACATTTTTTGCAGGGTTTTTTGCGTGATTGCAGATAATGTCTTTCCTTTCCTGTCCTGTCTAGTTAGTGTGGGCCCCATCATTTGCTCAGTCTATTTTCCTATCTGCGTTTGTGTTTTCATCTTGTCTCACCGACAATATATGTTTGAGGGCTATCTATTCCTTTGGTGTCCGCTCTGGGGCAGTTTAGATTTCCCCTTTCTTGCTTTAGGCTTATTTAGCTCTCTGGCTGTGTCGAGGCGTACGTAGGTACGCTCCATGGCTACTGCTAGTTGTGTGGATAGGATCAGGGGTCTGCAATCCACTTAGTTACCAACCTCTCTGGTTTTCTGTGGCTTAGCTTGGTCTTGCTCACCTCTTCGGTGACCCAATCATAACAGGACAGATTTTTTGCTTCGTTCTTAGTGTGGGTATACCATACCTAATACACTTATCCATCTCAACTAACAGTCCTTATAAGGACTAATAAAGCTGCATAGATATCAGTGCTAGGCAGGCAGTGTATGTGGCAGAATTCAGTGCATATAGCAAGAGGGTCCATTCCAGTTCTGTCTGCTGTTGCTGCTATCTATTACAGATATTTGTAGACATTTTTTTTAGGATCTTACTCCTGATTATTTGTTTTAAAAGCAATCCAGAGAACACCGTTTTTCTGCTCCATTTGCTTGTTGGCTCTACAGAATACAGCCAGATCCATTCAATATTACGACCGGGGCAAATTTTACAATTCTGACCACTGTCCCTTTATGAGGTTATAACTCTGAAACGCTTCCATGGATCCCGGTGATTCTGACAAGGTTTTCTCGTGACATATTTTACTTCATGTTAGTGGTAAAATTTCATTCATATAACTTGCGTTTATTTGTGAAAAAAATGGAAATTTGGTGAAAATTTTGAAAATTTCGCAATTTTCCAAATTTGAATTTTTATGCCCTTAAATCACAGAGATACGGCACACAAAAAACTTAATAAATAACATTTCCCACATGTTTACTTTACATCAGCACAATTTTGGAACCAAAAATTTTTTGTTAGGAAGTTATAAGGGTTAAAAATTGACCAGCGATTTCTCATTTTTGCAACACCATTTTATTTTTACGGACCACATCACATTTGAAGCCACTTTGAGGGGTCTATATGATAGAAAATACCCAAAAGTGACACCATTCTAAAAACTGCACCCCTTAAGGTGCTCAAAACCACATTCAAGAAGTTTATTAACCCTTTAGGTGCATCACAGGAATTTTTTGAATATTTAAAAAAAAATGAACATTTAACTTTTTTTCACAAAAAAAATACTTCAGGTTCAATTTTTTTATTTTACCAAGGGTAACAGGAGAAATTGGACTGCAAAAGTTATTGTGCAATTTGTCCTGAGTACGCTAATACCTGATATGTGGGTGGAAACCACTTTTTTGGCGCATGGCAGACCTCAGAAGGGAAGGAGCGCCGTTTGACTTTTTCAATGCAAAATTGGCTGGAATTCAGATCGGACGCCATGTCGCGTTTGGAGAGCCCCTGATGTACCTAAACAGTGGAAACCCCCCACAAGTGACCCCATTTTGGAAACTAGACCCCCCAAGGAACTTATCTAGATATGTGGTGAGAACTTTGAACCCACAAGGGCTTCACAGAAGTTTATAACGTACAGCGGTACAATTAAAAAATCATATTTTTTCCACAAAAATGATCTTTTCACCCTCAATTCTTATTTTTCCAAGGGTAACAGGACCCTAAAAGATATTGTGCAATTTGTCCTGAGTGCACTGATACCCCACATGTGGGGGTAAACCACTATTTGGTCACATGGCAGAGCTCAGAAGGGAAGCAGCGCCATTTGAAGTTTTTGGCTGGAATTGAGATCGGACACCAAGTCCCGTTTGGAAAGCCCCTGATGTACCAAAAAAGTAGAAACCCCCCACATATGACACCATTTTGGAAACTAGACCCCCCAAGGAACTTATCTAGATGTGTGGTGAGCACTTTGAACCCCCCAGTGCTTCACAGAAGTTTATAATGCCCGGGCGTGAAAATAAAAAAATCGTATTTTTTCCACAAGCATGATCTTTTAGTCACCAATTTATTTTCCCAAGGGTACAAGGAGAAATTGGACCCCAAAAGTTGTTGTCCAATTTGTCCTGAGCACGCTGACACCCCATATGTGGGAGAAAGCTACTGTATGGGCACAAGTCGTGGCTCGGAAGGGAAGTAGTGACGTTTTGGAATCCAACTTTGATGGAATGGTCTGCAGGTGTCATGTTGCCTTTGGAGAGCCCCTAATGTACCTAAACAGTGGAAACCCCCCACAAGAGACCCCATTTTGTAAACTAGTCCCCGTAAGGAACTTATCTTGATGTGTGGTGAGCACTTTGAACCCCCAAGGGCTTCACAGAAGTTTATAATGCCAAAGGCATGAAAATAAAAAAATCGTATTTTTTCCACAAACATGATCAATTAGTCTCCAATTTTTTTATTTTCCCAAGGGTAACAGGAGAAATTGGACCCTAAAATTTGTTGTCCAATTTGTCCTGAGTACCCTGATACCTCATATGTGGGAGAAAACTACTGTATGGGGACACGTCGGGGCTCGGAAGGGAAGCAGTGATGTTTTGGAATGCAGACTTTGATGGATTGGTCTGCGGGTGTCATGTGCGTTTGGAGAGCCCCTGATGTACCTAAACTATTGAAACTCCCCACAAGTGACCTCATTTTGGAAACTAGACCACCCACGGAACTTATCTAGATATGTGGTGAGCACTTTGAACCCCCAAGTGCTTCACAGAAGTTTATAATGCCTGGGCGTGAAAATAAAAAAATCATTTTTTTCCGCAAAAATGATATTTTTGCCCCCAATTTTTATTTTCCCAAGGGTAACAGGAGAAATTGGACCCCAAAAGTTGTTTTGCAATTTGTCCTGAGTATGCTGATACCCTATATGTGGGGGTAAAACACTGTTTGGGCGCATGGCAGAGCTTGGAAGGGATGGAGCACCATTTGACTTTTTCAACGCAGAATTGGCTGGAATTGAGATCAGACGCCATGTTGCATTTGGAGAGCCCCTGATGTGCCCAAACAGTGGAAGCCCCCAATTATAACTCCAATCCTAACCCCAACACACCCCTAACCCTAATCTCAGCCCTAACCCTAGCCCTAACCCTAACCCTAGTCCTAACCCTAGTCCTAACCCTACCCCTAACCCTAGTCCTAACCCTACCCCTAACCCTAGCCCTAACCCTAGCCCTAACCCTAGCCCTTACCCTAACCCTTACCCTAACCCTAGCCCTAACCCTAACCCTAATGGGAAAATGGAAATAAATACATTTTTTTAATTTTATTATTTTTCCCTAACTAAGGGGGTGATAGCGGGGGGTTTGATTTACTATTTATGGCGGTTTTTATGTTTGGCAGCTGTTACACGCTAAAAGACGCTTTTTATTGTAAAAATAGTATTTGCATCACCACATACTGAGAGCTATAATTTTTCCGTATTTTGACCCGAGTCATGTGAGGTCTTATCTTTTGCGGGACGAGTTGATGTTTTTATTGGTACCATTTTCGGGCACGTGACATTTTTTTATCGCTTTTTATTCCGATTTTTGGGACGCAGAATGAACACAAACCAGTGTTTCATGAATTTCTTTTGGGGGGGTGCGCTTACACCGTTCCGCGTGCGGTAAAATTGATAAAGCGGTTTTATACTTTGGGTCAGTACGGTTACAGCGATACCTCATTTAGGTCTATTTTTTATGTTTTGGCGGTTTTATGCAATGAAAACTATTTTATATAAAAAATAATTATTTTTGCATCGCTTTATTCTGCGAGCTATAACTTTTTAATTTTTTTTTGCGGATGACGCTATATGGCGGCTCGTTTTTTGCCGGACAAGCTGACATTTTCAGCAGTACCATGGATATTTATATGCGTCTTTTTGATCGCGCTATGGCACTTTTTGTTCGGTGGTATGATAATAATCATTATTTTTTGCTTCGTTTCTATTTTATTATTTAAGGGGTTCACTAAAGGGGTTAACTAATGGGACAGTTTTAAAGGGTGGGTTGTTACGGACGCGGCGATACCAAATATGTGTACTTTTATTGTTTGTTTTTTTATTTTCAAAAAATGAATTTATTGGGGAATATTTTTTTTTTTTTACTAATTTATTTAGCGATTTTTTTAAAAATTATTTTTCCACTTTTTTTTAACTTTATTACATTGTCCCAGGAGGGACATCACTGTCCTGTGACAGATCGCTGATCTGTCACATCACAGATCAGAGATCTGTCACAGGCACTGCTGCAGACATCCTCATGACTGTGCTTTGCAGGCAGTGAGGAAGTCAGCTCCCTACAGGCCCCCGAAGGTCCCCGCCGCCATCTTGGATACGGGGGCCTGTAGGGAAAGAGCCCCCCGCAGCAGCGCTGCCGTGGGGGGCTCAGGGAAGCACGGAGGGAGCCCCCGCCCTGACGATGCTTCCCTTTAACCCCCGGTACACCGCGATCGTGTTTGATCGCGGTGTACAAGGGGTTAACGTGTCGGGGGCGGTCCTGACCGCTCCTGACACATTGTGCCAGGTGTCAACTGTGATAATCAGCTGACACCCAGCCGCGATCAGCGGCGCTCACCACATGAGCGCCGCTGATCGCTATGATGTACTATCCCGTCCCAGGGAATTAAGTCCCAGGGCACATGGACGGGATAGTAAGTCTCATGGCAGAAAGGGGTTAAACTGGGGTATGTCCATTCCACGGATCGCATATCAGTGCACTCAAAATTGTGCCATTTCAGGCCTCCATTTAAAGTTTTTTGCAGTGTCTTACCCAACTTATTGACACCAGTTTGCTGAAAAAAAATAGTTACCTACTGGCCAGATATTTCAAACTGTGGTTTGTCCGTTCCATGGATCACATATCAATGTGCTCAAAATTGTTCCATTTCAGGACTCCATTTAATGTTTTTTGCAGTGTCCTACCCAAGTATTGACACCAGTTTCCTGAAAAATAATAGTTACCTGCAGGCCAGATATTTTTAACTGGTGCTTGTCTGTCACATGGATCACATATGAGTGCGCTCAAAATTGTGCCATTTGTAATGAACATGGAAAATATTGCCCTCAATTTAAAATGGACAAGGTGCCTGGCAAGTGATGGGGAACTGGACATGATGGTGATGATGATCGTGCATGCAGAGGCCGAGGCTGTGGCCGTGGGCAAGCTGAAATTGTGTCACAACAACCACCCACATCTTCTCACCCAACCTTCCTTTCCCAATTACTAGGGGACCACAGAAGAACACTACTATTGAACCCAGAGCAGTGTCAAAAGGTTGTTGGTTGGATAGCGGATAATGCTCCCAGTCACTTTTCCACCACCACTACCACCCTGTCTTCCACACGGTCAAGTCTCAGTAGCTGTGAGTCTGGATCACATATTCCACACCCTCATCCTCTTTCCTCCCGCCATGCCGTGTGCACGGAGACAACTGATACCACACTTGGACACTCCAAAGAAGCTGTTCACATTTGCATTTATAGATTCTGGCCTCTCACCCAGTCCACGTGAAGTGGGCAAGAGGAGATTGCATGTAGCGATGCCAAATACTTGAGCAGCCACAGTCACACAAAGGCAACGGTGGGAAAGTGTCACAAGAGGTGGACGATGATGAAACATAATTGCCAGAAAGTCAGGAGGAGGACCAGGGTGTGTAAGTGGAAGACTAGGTGGTGGATGATATAGTAACTGACCCAAGCTGGCAGGAGGAATTGCAGAGCAATGACAGCAGCACACAGGGGGAGGGAGGCGTAGCACCCCAACAGGCAGGAAGAAGCAGTGTAGTTGCCACAGGCAGAAGGTGGACAACTGTTCTGCATTACACCAACACAAAAGAAGTTTCCAGTCCTACTGTTAGGTCCTCCCAGGCCTGGTTGTTTTTTAAAGACTCTGCCGATAACCCCAAAAAGGCCATTTGCACCACCTGCCAGGCCAGCATCAACAGGGGTAACAAAACTTCCAGTCTGACCACCACCAGCATGATCAAGCACATGGCAGCAATGCACCTGACTTTGTGGGCCAAACCCCAGGGCCCAGGAACAGTGTCTGTGGGTGACACCACTTCTTCTTCCACTGTTGTGGATGTAAGCTAATCCCCTGTCCATAGTGCATTCGAAGATGCCTCCTGCCCTGCACCTGTCATTGCACACACTCATTTAGCACCATCATCAAGCATGTCCACATCCTTGTCCCACTGCAGCGTTCAGTTGTCCATACCCCAGTCCATGTAATGCAAGCGCAAATACGCAGCCAACGCCCCACAGGCCACACTACTAAATTCACACATTTCTCGACTACTTGCACTTGGAATGTTGCCTTTTAGGCTCGAGGAGACTGAAGCGTTTCGCAACATTATGGCTACGGCCATCTCTCAGTACTCGGTCCCCAGCCACCACTATTTCTCTGGGTGTGCCATCCCCGCATTACATAAGCACGTGTCCCACAACATTAGCAGTGCCCTCAATAATGCAGTTACTGGGAAAGTCCACCTAACCACAGACATGTGGACAAGTGCTTGTGGGCAGGGACAATACATCTTGCTGACTGCACACTGGGTTAACATAGTGGAAGCCGGGACCTAGTCAGACCTTGGGATGGAACACGTCCTCCCGATGTCAAGGATTGCGGGCCCTACGTCAATCAGGGTTGCCACCACATTCTACAGCTCCTGCACCTCATCCTCCTCCTTTTCTTCAGCCTCCATCTTCGAAATAACCACATCAGTCACAAGCTGGAAGCACTGCAGCACCGCCTCAGCCAAGTGGCAACAGTCTATGCTGAAGCTAATGTGCTTACGTTAAAAAAACTCACAATGCTGAAGAGTTGAGGACAGCTCTGAAAGAGCAGGCAGATCTGTGGCTGACACCGCTGAACCAACAGCCAGGAATGGTTGTGTGTGACAATGGCTGGAACTTGGTGGCAGCTCTGAGGTGAGGCGAGCTCATACACATGTACCATACCTGGCCCATGTGTGTGGTTCAGCGGTTTCTCAAAACCTACCCAGAGTTGCCGGATCTGCTTGTCAAAGTATGCCACCTGTGTTCCCATTTTAGAAAGTCTGCTACAGCTTTCACCGTGCTTGCCGTGCTTCAGCAGTGTTCGCAGCTTCCGGCTCACTGACTGGTGTGTGATGTCCCCACGCATTGGAACTCTACACTGCAGATGTTGGAAAGATTTTGTAAGCAGAAGAGGGCAGTTGTTGACTACCAGCATCAACAAGGCCATTGGTATTCAGTTCAGACTCCACACATAAGACCTCAGGAGTGGACATGGATGTCAGACATACGTATCATCCTCCAAAACTTTGAGGACTCCACCAAAATTAGAGTCACCATCCCGCTTCTCTGTGTTCTGAAACGCTCTCTGCTCACAATACAAAGAGGATGCATTTCAGGCGCAGCATGAAGAGATGAAGCAAGGAACCATACAGGGTGATTGCACACAGCCCAGCCACATCTCAACGTGGATTGGGTGACAATGAGAAAGAGGAGGAGGAAGAAGAACAGAAGCTAGTTTCATGTGCTATACACTGTGCTATGTGCACAACTGTCATACCGTCTGTTCAGCTTGGATGGCCTGAGGACAGGGAGGAGCAGGAGGGGGAGGAGAGCATGGTCAGTCATCTTCTTTGTGAGGTCAAAGAAGTTTTGCCTGTTAGCAGTCTGGCACACATGGCTGAGTTTATGTAATGCTGCCTTTCTCATCACCCTCGCATTCTCCAAATTTTGGGTGACAGTCATTAATGGTTAGTGACACTTCTAGACCCATGCTACAAGGAGAACTTTCTATCTCTTATTCCTGAGGTGAACAGGTCTACTAAAATTGGGCAGCACCAAAGGGCCCTTGTTGAGGAATTATTAAAAAAATTCCCATCTGAAAATGCTGGCAGCAGAGGTCACAGTTCATTGGGCAACCAAAGAGTACAAGGGAGACAGACACAAATCCAATCCAGCAGAGGCAGGGGAACACTGGCAAAATTCTGGGAGAGTTTTCTCAGACCCCCTATGCACAGGCCCTGAGGCACGAAGTACTCTCACAAGGAGTGCAAAATTTTGGAAGATGCTGAAGAAGTACCTTGCTGACCATACCAACATACTCCGTGATTCCCCTGTGTCTTATAATTATTGGGTATCCAAGCTGGATACGTGGCATGAACTGGCTCTCTAAGCCTTGGAGGTCCTGCCCTGCCCTGCCGGTAGCATCTTATTAGAGCGAGTTTTTAGTGCCGCTGGTGGAAATATAACTGATAAACACATCTGCCTGTCAACTGAAAATGCTGACAGGCTGACACTTGTAAAAATGAACAAGGGCTGGATTAGGCCAGACTTCTCAACACTCAATTATAGCAGCGTAGCCTAAACTCAAATCCAGTGTCTTTTCTTAGGAGGTCTATTCCCATGCACTTCTTCACACCCACACATGGGTGTTATGATTTGGTGACCGAGGAGGATTACCGGGGAATTAGCTAAGCAACCAGGAAACCAGAATGGTTGGCAACTTAGCGGATTGCAGACCCCTAAACCTAACAACACAACTAGCATTAGCCGTAGCAAGCATTAGCAAGAAAGGAGAAAGCTAAACTGCCCGGATTAGAACCCCAAAGGATTAGATAGCCCCCAAACATTTATTGTTGGTGAGACAAGATGAGGCAAAAATGAAGGCAGAAAATAGAGTGAGCAAATGATGGGGCCCAGACTGTCTAGATAGGACAGGACAGAAAAGATACTGTCTGCAATCATGCAAAAACCCTAAAAAATCCAACACATCTGATATACAAAAACACTGAAGCCACACGACCTCTCCCCTGCTAGATCAGCATTCTGGTGTGAACTGGAAGCAAAGCAAAAGATACTAATATAGCAGGGGATTAGCAATACTGAACAGAATGACATAAGCTGTGACATATGAGCGGGGTCCAGCATAAATCCCAGCAGGGAATAATGCTGAACCCACAAAGCAAAGCAGAAAGCAAAGAAAGGCAAAAACTATATCAAATGCAAAAGATTTGGCAAACAAATAGCTTATCTGAATGATGCAAGACCAGGGAGGGGCAAAAGCAGACTTCACAATGCACAGGAAGACAAACAAATCACCAGCAGCAACTGAAGGAAGCTTGCTCACTTAAATCCTCCCAGTCAGTAACCCCTGACTTCCTATCATCGTCCTCAGGTGACAGACTTCTGTCAATATGACCAGCTCCACTACCCGCGTCAACCACCAGAGGGCGCCCCAACTCAGAAGTCAGATCAAGAGAGTACACAACACATGGTATATGCTTCCTGATTTTTGATCTTTGCTGTTGTCCTCCTCCTCATCCTTATCCTCCACCACCGTATCACCAGGGTGACTGTGGTCTGTGATACAACACCCATATAATTTTTTTAAAAGGGTGCTTATTATGCACATAAAAAAATGGTTATACAGTATGTTCATGCATACCCCCCAGGGCTAAATATTTGTCAGCCCATACACTTCATGCATGGGCATTACAAATATAGGAGACCAGCTCCTTTCTAATGGGAACATTTCTTTATGAGGCCCACCTCCATTTCTTTTCAAAGGGGCATTGGAATGCCTCCAATTTTTTTGCATCCCTTGCATTCACTGCATAGGAAAACATTATGGGACACCCACATCCTAATAATGTGAACATTGTTTTCAGGAGGCACTCTTGTACGTCTCTTCAAAGGGGAAATAGAGTGCCACCAACTATTTGGCAGCCCTTGCATTCACTGCATAGGCAAATACTATGGGAGACCCACTTCCTAATAATGGGAACATTTTTCATGAGGCCCTCTTCTTCGTCTCTTCCAAGAGGCATTGGAGTGCCTCCAAATTTTGGTAGCCCTTGCATTCACTGCATAGGCAAACACTAAGGGAGAACCACTTCATAATGGGAACATTGTTTTCAGGAGGCCCTCCTGTATATCTCTTCAAAACGGTATTGGGTGCGTCTAAATTTTGGGCACGCCTTGAATTCACTGCATAGGCAAAACGTTTGGGAGAATCACTTCCTAATAATAGTAACATTGTTTTCAGGAGGCCCTCCTGTATGTTTCTTCAAAGAGGTATTATGGTATGTCCAAATTTTTGGCAGCTCTTGCATTCACTGCATAGATAAACAGTATGGGAGAACCACTTCCTAATAATGGGAACATTGTTTTCCGGAGGCCCTGCTGTACGTCTCTTCAAAGGGGTGTTATTGTGCGTCCAAATTTTTGGCAGCTCTTGCGTTCACTGCATAGGCAAATACTATGGGAGAACCACTTAATAATATTGGTAAAATTGTTTTCAGGAGGCCCTCTTTTACTTCAAAAGGGTATTGGGGTGCATCTAAATTTTGGGCAGCCATTGCATTCAGTGCATAGGCAAACAGTATGGGAGAATCACTTAATAATAATGGGAACATTATTTTCAGGAGGCCCACCTGTACATCTCTTCAAAGGGGTATTTTGGTGCGTCTAAATTTGGGCAGGCCTTGCATTCACTGCATAGATAAACAGTATGGGAACATTGTTTTCAGGACGCCCTGCTGTACGTCCCTTCAAAGGGGTACTATGGTGCATACAAATTTTTGGCTGCTCTTGTATTCACTGCTTTGGCAAACACTATGGGAGGCCCACTTTGTAATAATGGGAACAGTGTTTTCAGGAGGCCCTCCTGTACGTCTCTTCAAAGGGGTATTGGGGTGCGCCTAAATTTTGGGCAGGCCTTGCATTCACTGCATATGCAAACAGTATGGGAGACCCACTTCCTAATAATGGAACATTGCTTTCAGGATGCCCTCTTGTACGTCTCTTCAAAGGGGTATTGGGGTACACCTAATTTTGGGCAGGCCTTGCATTCACTGCATAGGCAAACCGTATGGAAGACCCACTTCCTAATAATGGGAACATTGTTTTCAGGAGGCCCTCTTGTAAGTCTCTTCAAAGGGTTATTGGGGTGCATCTAAATTTTGGGCAGCACTTGCATTCACTGCATAGGCAAATAGTATTGGAGACCTACTTCCTATTAATCAAAGAGGAGATCCCAAGAGGGAAAAAAACACCAAATTCCCTCGCTGCTATATTTCAACCATCAAATAGAGGAAATCCAGTAGATTGTAGAAATTGGTTCCAATATCAGTACTTTATTTATGGTACATACAGAGACAACATGTTTCGAGGTCCATTCAGTGACTTCTTCAGGTCGAATGTACATAATTTTCTGTACATTCGACCTGAAGAAGAGGTCACTGAATGGACCTCGAAACGTATGTACCATAAATAAAGTACTGATATTGGAACCAATTTCTACAATCTACTGGATTTCCTCTATTTGATGGTTGAAATATAGCAGCGCGGGAATCTGGTGTTTTTTTCCCTCTTGGGATCTCCTCTTTGAGCAATGGAAGCAGACACTGTCTGTCTACACCATCCTGCTGCAGCTTCATTGCATGTGACTGAGCGCATACAGTAGTTGTGGCTTTACACAACTATTGAGGGTGAGTACCCTGCACTATTTAATTTATATTCATTATATCTGCACTGGTAAGGCCCTATGGACGCGCTTTTGTGGTTTCTTTTATCTTTACTTCCTATTAATGGGAACATTGTTTTTACTAGGTCCTCTTGTACGTCTCTTGAAAGGGCTATTGGGGTTCATCTAAATTTTGGGCAAGCCTTGCATTCACTGCATAGACAATCAGTATGGGATAAGTGAAGAGTCTCTGCCAACTCAAAGCACTGGATTTTGGCCATTGCAGCTTAAAGGAGGGCACGATTTTCTCGGCTTTGATATCTCTTTAACAGTAAGAAAATGGGAAAGGCCATGAGTAGTGTTGAGCATTCCGATACTGCAAATATCGGGTATCGGCCGATATTCGCTGTATCAGAATTCCGATACCGAGTACCGATATTTTTTCAATATCGGATATCGGAATCGGAAGTTCACATAATGCAAAGAGCAACTGCTGTGGCTCTGATTGGCTGCCGAAATGACGTCATCATGTGCCCGGGTGTCTGTGCCGACCTGCCCGGGTGTCTGTGCCGGCCTGCCCAGGGGTCTGTACCGGCCTGCCCGGGGGTCTGTGCCGGCCTGCCCGGGGGTCTGTGCCGACTGCCCGGGGGTCTGTACCGGCCTGCTGGGGGGCTGTGCCGGCCTGCCGGTGGTCTGTGCCGACTTTCCGGGGGTCTGTGCAGGCTGCGGGGGTCTGTGCAAGCATCGTCTGATGGGACTACAAGTCCCATCGGGCGATGCCTGCTACCATGACGGTGATTGACACATTAGCCAATGATGGGACAGTAGTAGTCCCATCATCCGGCCTATGTGTTGAATGTAAAAAAAAAAAAAATACTTACTACATGCTACATAATGCTACATACATACTACATACATGCTACATACATACTACATGCATGCAACATACATACATACTACATATATACCACATGCATGCAACATGCATACTACATATATACTACATGCATGCAACATACATACATACTACATATATACCACATGCATGCAATATGCATACTACATATATACCACATATATACTACATGCATGCAACATACATACAACATATATACTACATGCATGCAACATGCATACAACATATATACTACGTGCATGCAACATACATATATAGTACATGCAACATGCATACTACATATATACTACATGCATGCAACATACATACATACATCATATATACCACATATATACTACATGCATACTACATATATACCACATGCATGCAACATACATATATACAACATATATACTACATGCAACATACATACTACTAGTGTTGAGCATTCCGATACTGCAAATAACGGGTATCGGCCGATATTCGCTGTATCGGAATTCCGATACTGAGTACCGATATTTTTTCAATATCGGATATCGGAATCGGAAGTTCCCATAATGCAAAGAGCCACTGCTGTGGCTCTGATTGGCTGCCGAAATGGCGTTATCATGATGCGCGGTCTGTGCGCATCATGATGCCCTGTCAGTTCGGGCCTTCCGGGGGGTCTGTACCGGCCTGCCCGGGGGTCTGTGCCGGCCTGCCCGGGGGTCTGTACCGGCCTGCCCGGGGGTCTGTGCCGGCCTGCCCGGGGGTCTGTACCGGCCTGCCCGGGGGTCTGTGCCGGCCTGCCTGGGGGTCTGTGCCGGCCTGCCCGGGGGTCTGTCCAGCCTGCACGGGGGTCTGTGCCGGCCTGCCCGGGGGCCTGTGCCGACTGCCGGGGGGCTGTGCCGGCCTGCTGGTGGTCTGTGCCGGCCTGCCGGTGGTCTGTGCCGACTGTCCGGGGGTCTGTGCGGACTTCCGGGGGTCTGTACCGGCCTGCCAGGGAGCTGTGCTGGCCTCCGGGTGGTCTGTGCCGACTGTCTGGGGGTCTGTGCAGGCTGCGGGGGTCTGTGCAAGCAGCGTCCGATGGGACTACAAGTCCCATCGGACGATGCCTGCTACCATGACGGTGATTGACACATTAGCCAATGATGGGACAGTAGTAGTCCCATCATCCGGCCTATGTGTTGAATGTAAAAAAAAAAAAAAAAAATACATACTACATGCTACATACATACTACATACATGCTACATACATACTACATGCATGCAACATACATACATACTACATATATACCACATGCATGCAACATGCATACTACATATATACTACATGCATGCAACATACATACATACTACATATATACCACATGCATGCAACATGCATACTACATATATACCACATATATACTACATGCATGCAACATACATATATACTACATGCATGCAACATACATACATACTACAAATATACCACATGCATGCAACATGCATGCTACATATATACTACATGCATGCAACATACATACATACTACATACAATACATTCATACAATACATACATATAGACATACAGTACATATAACATAGAGTACATACTCACCATCACTTGTCACTTTGATCCCCAAAGCCATTGTCATCTTTGGAATAAATATTAAAATAACAAACAAACAATATACTCCCTGATCCGCAGAAATCCACGAGTGTCCCACGACGATCTTGTGTGGAGAACAGCAGCATCAGCTGATGCTACCGTTCTCTACGGACTCCAGGAAACCAGTGTCGGGAGGTAGGTATCCTTCTGGCTTGTATTCCTCCGCCACTGGTAAAAAAAAAAAAAAAAGTCCCTAGTCTCATTTTATGGCATTGATGTGTGAGAAATTTCACATGCAGCTTTTGCCATAAAGTGAGACTAGGGACTTTTTTTTTTTTACAGTGGCGGAGGAATACAGGGCGGAAGGATGCCTACCTCCCGACACTGGTTTCCTGGAGCCCATAGAGAACGGTAGCATCAGCTGATGCTGCTGTTGTCCATGCAAGATCGTCGTGGGACACTCGTGGATTTCTGTGGATCAGGGAGTACCGTATATACTCGAATATAAGCCGAGATTTTCAGCCCGCTTTTTTGGGCTGAAAGTCCCCCTCTCGGCTTATATTCGAGTCATATACACCGGGGGGTCAGAGGGGGAGGGGGGGCGGGGGTGTCAGGTCATACTTACCTGTCCTGATGCTGTGTCTTGAGCCCCCAGCTTCTCCCCGTGCTCTCTTTTCCTGCCTTCAGCGGTCACGTGGTGCCGCTCATTAAAACTCATGAATATGCGCATATCATGAGTTTTAATGAGCGGCACCAGGTGACCGCTGAAGGCAGGAAGAGAGAGCGCGGAGAAGCTGGGGGCTCTAGACACAGCGTCAGGACGGGTAAGTATAGCGATACTCACCTGTCCTGCGTCCATGGCTGCTTGCTGCTGTCTGTGTCTGTCATCGGTCAGTGACTTCAGACAGCAGAGGGCGCGGTGACGTGGTTAGTGCGCGCCGCGCCCCCTGCAGTCTGAACGTCACTGACTGATGACGTAGCAGATAGCGGTGAGCAGCCATGGACGCAGGACAGGTGAGTATCTGACACCCAGCGACGGAGAGGTGAGTATGTCATTTTTTTTATTTTTACATGCTGCAGCAGCGGCAGCACATGGGGAAATAATCTTAAGGAGCTTCTAATGGGGGCAGTATATGGGGGAACAATATGGAGCTTCTAATGGGGGCAGTATATGGGGGAACAATATGGAGCTTCTAATGGGGGCAGCATATGGGGGAACAATATGGAGCTTCTAATGGGGGCAGCATATGGGGGAACAATATGGAGCTTCTAATGGGGGCAGCATATGGGGGCACAATATGGAGCTTCTAATGGGGGCAGTATATGGGGGAACAATATGGAGCTTCTAATGGGGGCAGCATATGGGGGAACAATATGGAGCTTCTAATGGGGGCAGCATATGGGGGCACAATATGGAGCTTCTAATGAGGGCAGTATATGGGGGAACAATATGGAGCTTCTAATGGGGGCAGCATATGGGGGCACAATATGGAGCTTCTAATGGGGGCAGTATATGGGGGAACAATATGGAGGTTCTAATGGGGGCAGCATATGGGGGAACAATATGGAGCTTCTAATGGGGGCAGCATATGGGGGAACAATATGGAGCTTCTAATGGGGGCAGTATATGGGGGAACAATATGGAGCTTCTAATGGGGGCAGTATATGGGGGAACAATATGGAGCTTCTAATGGGGGCAGCATATGGGGGAACAATATGGAGCTTCTAATGGGGGCAGTATATGGGGGAACAATATGGAGCTTCTAATGGGTGCAGCATATGGGGGAACAATATGGAGCTTCTAATGGGGGCAGTATATGGGGGAATAATCTATGGAGCATTTCCCACCCTAGGCTTATACTCGAGTCAATAAGTTTTCCCAGTTTTTTGTGGCAAAATTATGGGGGTCGGCTTATACTCGGGTCGGCTTATACTCGAGTATATACGGTATATTGTTTGTTTGTTATTTTAATATTTATTCCAAAGATGACAATGGCTTCGGTTATCAAAGTGACAAGTGATGGTGAGTATGTACTCTATGTTATATGTACTGTATGTCTATATGTATGTATTGTATGAATGTATTGTATGTAGTATATATGTATGTTGCATGCATGTAGTATATATGTAGTATATATGTAGTATGCATGTTGCATGCATGTGGTATATATGTAGTATGTATGTTGCATGCATTTTTCATCGTTTTTAAGAAATCTCAAGATGGAAGAGGCCAGGAGCCATTTGGTGAGCTGCATTTCTTGCTACATGTTCACAGACTTACCAGTGGAAAAGCCAAACTTCACATGCCACAAATGCAAGCTTGTGTCCCTGTTGGAGGAAAAGTTGCAAAATCTCGAAGAGAGGTTAGCTACGTTAAAGATCATTAAGGAAGGTGAAGAGTTCTTGGACAGAGCAGAATTATCTCTTCATGTTACAGAAAGAGAAGAAATTCGAAGTGCACCTGAAGAAACAGAGGAATGGAGACATGTGACCCAGAGAAGCAGGAGGATCAGGAGGCAGTCAGCACCCATACTGCTCAGAAACCAGTACCAGGCTCTCATGCAGGAAAACGAAGAAATACATCAGGATAAGACTTTGCCAACAAACAGCAACCTTGTACACCCTCAGAGTCCTCCTGGATGGAGAAAGAAAAATGTTGTGAAGAAGAAACGGAGAGTGGTGGTCATGGGGGATTCCCTGTTGAGAGGAACAGAGGCCGCTATCTGCAGACCGGATATAACTTCAAGAGAAATGTGCTGTCTTCCAGGTGCAAAAATTAAAGATGTGTCTGACAGGATATCAGGACTCTTCAGACCTACAGATGACTACCCATTCCTGCTACTACATGTGGGGACAAATGACACCGCAAGAAATGACCTGGAAACCATCTGCAGAGACTTTGAAGACTTAGGCAAGAAAGTGAAAGAACTGGGAGCGCAGGTGGTCTTCTCTTCCATCCTCCCAGTGGATGGCCATGGAACAAGGAGGTGGAATAAGATTCTGCAGGTGAACAACTGGCTACGTCGATGGTGCCGTCAGCAACGATTTGGATTTCTGGATCACGGAGTGAATTACTTATACGATGGACTACTTGCTAGAGATGGGGTGCACCTTACGAAGACTGGAAAGCATGTATTTGGAAGTCGCCTTGCTACACTTGTAAGGAGAGCTTTAAACTAGAACAACATGGGAAGGGAAGCAAAAGACCAGAAAAAGCCATTCACCTGACAAATGCTATTGAGAACTCTGCTATTAGAAGTGGAAGGCAAGAACAAAGACAAAAGAATCTAATTAATAAAAATATTGGAGAAAGAGAAACCAATCACAATCTAAAATGTTTCTATACTAATGCACAAAGCATGGGCAACAAACAAGGAGAATTGGAACTACTAACACAGGAAAAGAAATATGATGTCATTGGAATCACTGAAACTTGGTGGGACAATACACATGATTGGAATACAAGACTAGAAGGATACAACTTATTTGCAAAAAACAGACTTGATAAACGAGGAGGAGGTGTCGCATTGTATGTTAGAAACGCGTATATCTGCACAGAGATTGAAGCTTCAGAGACTGGAAGTTCTGTGGAAACTGTTTGGGTAAGAATACAAGGACAGAACAATGGAAAGGACACCATTGTAGGCATTTACTACAGGCCGCCTGTGCAAGCTGAAGATATGGATGAACTCTTTATGCATCAAATGGCCAAGTTCTCCAAAAAATATGACATAGTTGTCATGGGAGATTTCAACTATCCAGACATTTGTTGGAAATCTCTCTCAGGCAAAACTAACAGGTCAAGGAAATTCTTATCCTCTCTTGCTGACAACTTTATCTTCCAAAAGGTAGGGGAGAAAACAAGGGGAACTGCTACCTTGGATCTAATCCTTATAAACAGGGAGGAAATGGTTGAGGAGGTAAAAGTGGCTGGGACCCTAGGAGGTAGCGACCATGCTATTTTAGAATTTTGGATAACTAGAGGCGGAAGACCTGTGAAGACTCAGACGTCAAGGTTAGATTTCAGAAAGGCAGATTTTAAGGGTTTCAGAAAGAGAATTGGAGGGATCCAATGGCTGGATATCCTTAAAGACAAAAATGTCCAGGAAGGATGGGAAATCTTGAAAAATGAAATTCTCAAAGTACAGTTGTTAACAATTCCAAAAAGAGGGAAGAATAGGAAGCATTTAAGGAAACCAGGATGGATGAACACAGAACTTAAGCACATGCTAAAAAGGAAGAAAAAAATGTTTATAAAATGGAAAGAGGGAGGCATATCTAAAGAAGAATATAATGCTGTTTGCAGAACTTGCAGGGCACAAATCAGATTTTCTAAAGCTGAAAATGAATTGAGGCTTGCAAGAGATGTCAAAAGCAATAATAAAGGATTTTGGGGATATGTCAAAAGTAAAAGAAAAGTCAAAGATGCTATAGGATTTTTACAGGATGAAAATGATGAAATGGTAAGACAGGATGTTGAGAAGGCTGAACTTTTAAATTCCTATTTTGCATCTGTTTTCTCTGAGAAAGGAAATGTAGCATCAACTGTTATTCACTGTCCTATTAAGGGAATAGAAGAATCCAGGATATCTATAAACAGAAAGATAGTAAGGAAACACTTAGCTAACCTAAATGAATTCAAGTCTCCAGGACCAGATGAATTACACCCCAGAGTACTGAAGGAGATAGCAGAAGAAATTTTTGAACCCCTCTCCATAATCTTTGAAAATTCTTGGATAACAGGAGAAGTGCCAGAAGACTGGAGAAGAGCAAATGTTGTTCCTATCTTCAAAAAGGGGAAGAAGGTGGACCCAGGCAACTATAGGCCGGTGAGTCTGACTTCTATACCAGGAAAGATCTTTGAACAAATTATTAAACAACATGTACTGTATGTCAATACCTGGATAAGAATGAAGTGATTAAACAGAGTCAGCATGGGTTTGTAACTAATAAGTCATGTCAGACTAACTTAATTTCCTTCTATGACGGTATCACTGATTGGGTGGATCAAGGAAATGCTGTAGATATAGTATATCTTGACTTCAGCAAAGCATTTGACAAAGTCTCTCATAAAATCCTTATTGAAAAAATGACTAAGTATGGAATGGACAAGGCAACTGTTAGGTGGATTCATAACTGGCTTAGTGATCGGACCCAAAGAGTGGTCGTAAATGGCTGCACATCCAGTTGGAAGAATGTCTCAAGTGGGGTACCACAGGGCTCTGTCCTGGGCCCTGTATTGTTCAACATCTTTATCAACGATTTAGATGAAGGAATTGAGGGTAATCTGATTAAATTTGCTGATGACACAAAGCTAGGAGGGATAGCTAATACTAGAGAAGAGAGAAAGAGGATTCAAAAAGATTTAAATAAACTGGAGAAGTGGGCAGCTACTAACAGAATGATTTTTAACAGGGAGAAATGCAAAGTACTACATCTGGGCAATAAAAATGAAAAAAGCATATACAGAATGGGAGGAATAGGGCTAAGTGACAGCACATGTGAAAAAGACTTGGGTATACTAATAGATCACAGACTGAATATGAGTCAACAGTGTGATGCAGCAGCAAAAAAGGCAAATGCAATTCTAGGATGTATTAACAGAAGCATACAGTCTAGATCACGTGAAGTCATTATTTCCCTCTACTCCTCTTTGGTCAGACCTTATCTGGAATATTGTGTCCAGTTTTGGGCACCACATTTTAAAAAAGACATCAACAAACTGGAGCAAGTTCAGAAAAGAGCGACCAGAATGGTGACCGGTCTGCAAACCCTGTCTTATGAGGAAAGGTTGCAGGATTTGGGAATGTTTAGTTTGCAAAAGAGAAGACTGAGAGGAGACTTAATAGCTGTCTACAAATATCTAAAGGGCTGTCACATTGTAGAAGGATCAACTTTATTCTCATTTGCACAAGGAAAGACTAGAAGCAATGGGATGAAACTGAAGGGGAGGAGACACAGATTAGATATTAGAAAAAACTTTTTGACAGTTAGAGTGATCAATGAGTGGAACAGGCTGCCACGAGAATTGGTGAGTTCTCCTTCAATGGAAGTCTTCAAACAGAGGCTGGACAGACATCTGACTGGGATGATTTAGCGAATCCTGCTTTGAGCAGGGGGTTGGACCAGATGGCCCAGGAGGTCCCTTCCAACTCTACGATTCTATGATTCTATGATTCTATGATTCTATGATTCTAGTATATATGTATGTTGCATGCATGTAGTATATATGTAGCATGCATGTGGTATATATGTTGCATGTAGTATATATGTAAGTTGCATGCATGTAGTATATATGCTGTATATATGTAGTATGCATGTTGCATGCATGTAGTATATATGTTGTATGTTGCATGCATGTAGTATATATGTGGTATATATGTAGTATGCATGTTGCATGCATGTAGTATATATGTTGTATGTATGTATGTATGTTGCATGCATGTAGTATATATGTTTTATATATGTAGTATGCATGTTGCATGCATGTGGTATATATGTAGTATGCATGTTGCATGTAGTATATATGTAGTATATATGTATGTTGCATGCATGTAGTATATATGTGGTATATATGTAGTATGCATGTTGCATGCATGTAGTATACATGTTGTATATATGTATGTTGCATGCATGTGGTATATATGTAGTATGCATGTTGCATGTAGTATATATGTAGTATATATGTTGTATATATGTATGTTGCATGCATGTGTTATATATGTAGTATGTATGTTGCATGTAGTATATATGTTATATGCATGTTGCATGTAGTATATATGTAGTATGCATGTTGCATGCATGTGGTATATATGTAGTATGTATGTAGCATGTATGTAGTACGTATGTAGCATGTAGTATGTATGTAGTATGTATTTTTTTTTTGTACATTCAACACATTAGCTGGATGATGGGACTACTACTTTCCCATCATTGGCTAATGTGTCAATCACCGCCATGGTAGCAGGCATCGCCCGATGGGACTTGTAGTCCCATCGGACGATCCTGCACAGACCCCCGCAGCCTGCACAGACCCCCAGACAGTCGGCACAGACCACCGGCAGGCCGGCACAGCCCCCCGGCAGGCCGGTACAGACCTCCGCAGCCTGCACAGACCCCCAGACAGTCGGCACAGACCACCGGCAGGCCGGCACAACCCCCCGGCAGGCCGGTACAGACCCCCGCAGCCTGCACAGACCCCCGGACAGTCGGTACAGACCACCGGCAGGCCGGCACAGCCCACCGCAGCCTGCACAGACCCCCTGACAGTCGGTACAGACCACCGGCAGGCCGGCACAGCCCCCCGGCAGGCCGGTACAGACCCCCGGCAGTCCGCACAGACCCCCGGGCAGTCGGCACAGACCCCCGGAAGGTCCGTACACCCCCCGGAGAGGCTGAACAAGGACAGAAAAGGGTTTTTCTTATTCCAATACCGGAAGTCCCATAGACTTGAATGGGACTTTCGGTGTCGGAATCAGTGATACCCGATACTTTTTTCGTATCGGGCCGATACCTCCGATCCGATATTTTAGGGTATCGGATGGTATCGCTCAACACTAGCCATGAGCCATTTGTTGAGCTGCATTTCTTGCTACATTTTCACTGACTTTCCAGTGGAAAAGCCAATCTTCACATGCCAGAAATGCAAGCTTTTGTCCCTTTTGGAGGAAAAGTTGCAAAATCTAGAAGAGAGGTTAGCGACGTTCAAGATCATTAAGGATGGTGAAGAATTCTTAGACAGAGCATAATTATCTCTCCATGTTACAGAAAGAGAAGAAATTTGAAGTGCACCTGAAGAAACGGAGAAATGAAAGCATCTGACACAGAGAAACAGGAGGATCGGGAGGCTGTCAGCACCAATACTGCTCAGGAACCAGTACCAGGCTTTCACGCAGGAGAACGATGAAAAAATACATCAATATAAGACTTTACCCACAAAGAACAACCTTGCACACCCTCAGAGTCCTCCTGGATGGAGAAAGAAAAATGTTGTGAAGTTGTGGTCATGGGGGATTGCCTGTTGAGAGGAACAGAGGCCGCTATCTGCAGACTGGATATAACCTCAAGAGAAATGTGCTGTCTTCCAGGTAACATAGTAACATAGTAACATAGTAATTAAGGTTGAAGGGAGACTTTAAGTCCATCTAGTTCAACCCATATCCTATCCTAACTTGCCCCAACATGTTGATCCAGAGGAAGGCAAAAAAAACCCCATGTGGCAAACAGTAAGCTTCACATTGGGGAAAAAAATTCCTTCCCGACTCCACATACGGCAATCAGACTAGCTCCCTGGATCAACGCAACACTAAGGAAACTAGTGTATATACCCTGTAAATTAAAGATGTGTCTGACAGGATATCAGGACTTTTCAGACCTACAGATGACATCCATTCCTGCTAATACATGTGGGGACAAATGACACCACAAGAAAGGACTTGGAAACCATCTGCAGTGACTTTTAACACTTAGATAAGAAAGTGAAAGAACTGGGAGCGCAGGTGGTCTTCTCTTCCATCATCCCAATTGATGGCCATGGAACAAGGAGGTGGAATAAGATTCTGCAGGTAAACAACTGGCTACGTCGATGGTGCCGTCAGCAAGGATTTGGATTTCTGGATCATGGAGTGAATTACCTATAGGATGGACTGCTTGCTAGGGATGGGGTGCACCTTACGAAGACTGGAAAACATGTGTTTGTAAGTCGCCTTGCTACACTCATCAGGAGAGATTTAAACTAGAACAATGTGGGAAGGGAAGCAAAAGGCCAGAAAAAGCCATACACCTGACAAATACTATTGAGAACTCTGCTATTAGAAGTGGAAAGGAAGAAACTAGACAAAAAAAATCTAAATAATAAAAATATTGGATGAAGAGAAACCAATGACAAACTAGAATGTTTCTATACAAATGCACAAAGCATGGGCAACAAAACAAGGATAATTGGAACTACTAACACAGGAGAAGAAATATCATGTCATTGGAATCACTGAAACTTGTGGGAAAATACACATGATTGGAACAACGGAAAGGATACCATTGTAGGCATTTACTTCAGGTTGCCTGTGCAAGCTGAAGATATGGATGAACTCTTTATGCATCAAATAGCCAAGTTCTCCAAAAATATGACAGAGTGGTCAAGGGAGATTTTAACTATCCAGACATTTGTTGGGAATCTCTCTCAGGCAAAACTAACAGGTCAAGCAAATTTTTATCCTGTCTTGCTGACAACTTTATCTTCCAATAAGGGGATCTGCTACCTTGGATCTAATCCTTATAAACAGAGAGGAAATGGTTGAGGAGGTAAGAGTGACTGGAACCCTAGGAGGTAGCGACCATGCTATTTAAGAATTTTCTCTAACTAGAGGAGGAAGACCTGTGAAGACTGAGACTTCAAGGTTAGATTTCAGAAAGGCAGATTTTAAGGGACTCAGAAAGAGAATCAGAGGGATTCAATGATTGGATATCCTTAAGGATAAAAATGTCCAGAAAGGATGGGAAAAATGAGATTCTTAAAGCACAATCATTAACAATTCCAAAAAGAGGGAAGAATATGAAGCTTTTAAGGAAACCAGGATGGATGAAGATAGAACTTAAACACATGCTAAAAAGGAAGAAAGAAATGTTTTTTCAAATGGAAAGAGGGATGCATATCTAAAGAAGAACATAATGCTGTCTGCAGGACTTGCAGGGTACAAATCAACTTATCTAAAGCTGACAATGAATTAAGGCTTGCAAGAGACATCAAAAAATAAAGAAGGATTTTGGGGATATGTCAAAAGTAAAAGAAAATTCAAAGATGCTATAGGATTTTTACAGGATGAAAATGATGAAATGGTAAGAATAGATATTGAGAAGGCCAAACTTTTAAATTCCTATTTTGCTTCTGTTTTCTCTCAGAAAGGAAATATAACATCAACTGATCTTCACTGTCCTATTAAAGGAATAGAAGAATCCAGGATATCTGAAAACAGAAAAATAGTGAGGGAATACTTAGCTAACATAAATGAATTCAAGTCGCCAGGTCCAGACGAATTACACCCCAGAATAGTGAAGGAGATAGCAGAAGAATTTTTTTGAGCCACTCTCCATAATCTTTAAAAATTCAGACCAGAATAGTAGTCGTAAATGGCTGCACTTCCAGTTGGAAGAATGTCTCAAGTGGTGTAACACAGAGCTCTGTCCTGGGCCCTGTAGTGTTCAGCATCTTTATCAATGATTTAGATGAAGGAATTGAGGGTACACTGATTAAATTTGCTGATGAGACAAAGCTAGGAGGGATCGGGATCGCCAATACTAGAGAAGAGAGTGAGGATAAAAAACATATAAATAAACTGGAGCAGTGAGCAGCAACTAACAGAATAGTTTTTAACAGGGAAAATGCAAAGTACTACATCTGGGCAATAAAAATGAAATAAGCTTATGCAGAATGGAAGGAATAGGGCTAAGCAACAGTACATGTGAAAAAGACTGGGGTATACTAATAGATCATAAACTGAACATGAGTCAACAGTGTGATGCAGCAGCAAAAAAGGCAAATGCAATTCTGTGATATATTAGCAGAAGCACACAATCTAAATAACGTTAAGTCATTCTTGCCCTTTATTTTTGTCAGACCTCATCTGGAATACTGTGTCCAGTTTTGGGCACCACATGTTATAAAAGACAGCAACAAAATGGAGCAAGTTCAGGATATTACCCTGAAAAGGATGTCCCTTAACATATTTCCCAGGAAAATCCATTTTAGTTTAGTTTTTGTATGTTTTATTGTGAGCCTGTAAAAAGTGGCGTAAGACTCTGACAACATTGTTCACAGCAGTGACTTGTGAGTCAGAAATGCTTCCAGGGGTCTTCCCCATGCTGTTCCCATGTCACTTGGGCACTGTTTCCATCATTTCCCACAATTTCTAGTCCCTCTGCAGACCGCTGGGGGGGCACCTGAAAAATGCTTGAGTTTCCTATTGACTTACATTGGGCTCGTTGCTCGGGTTGAGCACCCGAGCATTCCAATTTGCTCGGCCCGAGCAACGAGCACCTAAGCATTTTAGTGCTCGCCCATCACTAGTTACCACCAAACAGGTGAGAGCGTTCCTTGGAATCATTGGTTATTACTGAATGTTTATACCTAATTTTTTGGGGACAACAAAACCCCTTATCAATCTCCTCAAGGAAAGAAGTTGGTCATGGTTCAGTGGAACCCCCAGACAGAGGAAGCATACCAATCCATGAAGGTGGCGTAGTGCGGACAGCCTGTACTCATAGCCTCAACTTCCAGAAACGCTTCATTGTGCAGACAGATGCCTCTAATGTGGGCCTAGGAGCGGTCCTGTCGCAGGAGGTGGACGGAGAGGAGCATCCAGTCACCTACCTAAGTAGGAAACTCACTCCGGCAGTGCAAAATTGTAGCGTAGTGGAGAAGGACTGCATTGCCATTAAGTGCGCCTTGGAGTCCCTATGCTATTATTTGCTGAGTCGACCATTTTGTTTGGGGACAGATCATTCACCATTGATCTGGATGAAGAATGCCAAGGAGGGTCAGCAGATGATTCCTGTCTTTGCAAAACTTAAATTTTACCGTGGAACATCTGGCAGGGAAGTCAGAGGGAAATGAGGATTCCCTGTCACGGGTCCCCTGTATGTTGACAAATGTTCAACCTCACGAGTTTGAACAAGGGGGTATGTGAGGCAGCGACTGATGTTATTTGCGAGGGTCGCTATGTGTCCCTGAAGATGCACTCAGAAGCCTTATTGAGGTCGAGGGAGTGCATTGCAGTCACAGGCATAGATGTGATTGCAATACAGAATAAAAGTAAGTGTAGTCTTGGGCAAGCTATTTGTCCAGGGCAGATTTAAGAAAACCTGCCATGGACTTTTATTTTTTAAATGGGCTACAGGATGGTAGTGGGGCCATCCATTTCCTTCCCCAGCCCCAGGTTTTCCATGTGGCCTATGGCCACAGGTTGATTTTAAAACCCATGCAGCAGGGGGGTTGGGTGTGTCAGTTTGGAGTTTGGCAACTTGCAGAGCAGACGGCTCTTCAGAAGCTCAGCCTGTGTGAGTTAACACAGAGCCAGCAAAACAAACTCCTGGCACCCCACCGTGAGATACGGTGGTGCCATTGCCTTTGGAAACCGGACCCTCACAAACTGTTTTTTTTCCCGGCTGCAATCCGGAGGATACTGTATGCTGTACACTGTGTGAGAGTGAACGTTAAACATGTTTGCTGTGAACTTTTAAAGTGGTCACTGAACCAAACACGCTGCACTGCAGAATTTAGCATGATGTATTACTTTGTAAGTGGTATAAGGTGCCTGCTTACCTTCATCAGTATTTCTCTGGGTTCGCATTGAAAAAAAGCCAACCTTCCTGAATTAGGTCTTAACTGGTGATCCCATAGTCTGACTCTTAATCAGAACAGGACCACTACAACATATGGTTTATACTGTACACCACCTACATATTGTTATTATAATAATAGTGGGCTGTCTAAGAGACCATTTTATAGCTGCTTTACATCCCAATTGTTTGCATTTTTGCAATATAATTTATTAACCGTATCATCACAGATCTGATGTTCTAACTATTGGCCATGCTAACTTTGGTCCCCTCTTCCAGTATGTCCAGTGATGTGCCATTCATTATACACATAATTTATTTTTTTAACCCAATGTATATGTAGGTAAAAGTGACATCACGTAGGGTGGGCTGAAGTGCGCTTTTTCACAGCTAATGTGCAATTTGTGAACCACATGCACTGTAAGCAACATGTATACCACACAATTCTGTATTGCTGTACTTTGTTATGGACCTAAATACCAAGCAAGGATAATCTTGTCAATCTGACATTTGCAAAACACAATTTTCTATAATTTCTGGTCAATGAAATGTTTCCCATTTTTAAGAACATGACACTTTAATGATCTTGTAACAGCTTACGTTACTTACATGTTGCTTATACATTTATATACATTTGTTTAACCCTTTTAGGGTATGTTGCTCTGCAATGCTGATTGCTATTGTCATTGATTTTGTATTGCTGAGTAGTCATGACAGACAAGCATATGGTGCACCTTTACATACATATTCACTATGGAGAGATATGTAAAAAGGTAGATAATAAAAAGCTGTTTCTATCAGCCTGCCAACTAGTCTTCATGTCAAAGTGGACAGCCCCATCTAATACTCTGATTTTATGCAGCTGTATCCTATGAATATTGGCCTGCACACTGGAGATTAAAGCACAGCAGATGTTTCTCTGCAGGCTAACAAATATATCACCCCTGATAACGAATGACAAATGTTGTTCCATATTGTGTCAGACAAAAACAGTGCTCTTGTAAAACAAGTGTTACAGCTGGAATAGGATATTTTAACACAGTTACCTAAAGGAGCAGACAAACGCCAGCTCAAAAGGTAGCAAAATTCCAGTTTGCATTACTACTAGAAAAAATTAGACTAACGGATATATTGGATGGTTTAAATGAGTACTATATATTGTACTATTACTGCAAAATGATAATCTAAGAATTGAGGGATTTTACCATTATAGTTAAAATTGAAAATTTTCGCCTCTGCAAATCTTGTTAATATAAAATGGTTGTGGCTATATTTTATATAGTAATTAAAATAAATAGAAATTAGTCATTTAAATTGTTTTAAGTTAATCCTCAAAAAATTCAATGCTGAACAATCAACATGACCATTTTGACCCCCTCTTAGTGAGGCTCGTTATTCTATTTATACCGAGTTTTTTGATACTAGGAATTTTGTCCAAAAACAACATAAAATACTATTTAATTTATAATATAAATACAACATTTTCATTTATAGATCACTGACACATTCCGCACCACTTTACAATTGAGCAAGGACATGTACAGACAATAAAAACAATACAATAAAACAAATGTCAACAGTTAAGGGCCTGTCACACTAAGCGATATTGCTAGCAATATCGCTATAACTTGTGACGTTATAGCGATATTGCTAGCGATATCGCTATGTCTGATACTTACCTCCGACCGGCTCCCCCGCTGGTTATCGCTGATCGCGCGATCGCGATCGCACGTCCAGCTGTTTCTCGTCGTCAGCTTCCTGCGGCACTTCCTGTGGAGAGACTAGCGACGAGCGTGGAGCCGGGCGGGAGGACGTCAGGATTGCCTCGTCTGACAGGTAAGTAGCGACCCCCGACCCCAGCGATGTCGCTGGTGAGATCTGCCTGTGTGGCAGCTCACTAGCGACCACTTAGCGATGTACCAGCGATCCTGACCGCGTCATATCGCTGGTCGGGATTGCTGGGACATCGCTAAGTGTGACAGTACCTTTACAGGAGGAGTGAGGGTCCTGCTCGCAAGCTTACCATCTCTAAGGAAATAGGTGAACTCAAAAGGTAGATCGTGCATGGTGCAGACATCATTATTATAATAAGGGTTTTTATATCAAGCTGCATGATCTGGACATTAAGGATGAGAGGGCATTACAATGTTCTGATGCTTGTCACTCAAACTGAGCGATTCCTAATTTGCAGATGTTCGTTTCGAATAATGATTATTTTTGGGAGTTAATGGGAAATCCAATCATTTTTCCGTCAAAATGTACAAGTAGGTCTGGAGACAATGAAAATATTGAAATTTATGGAAAAAGTACTCAATAGAAGGAGAAAAGCAAGGGGAAGACCCTTGGAAGCATCTCTGACTATCAGATCACTTCTAAGAGCAATGGTGTCACACTTTTACTCTACTTTAAGGACTGACAATAAAACATTCAAAATCGAAGAGAAATTAGAGTTTACTGGAAAAAAATTTTAAGAAACAATCCTTCCTCTATAATGACTTGTATATAAGGCAAAATTAGAAAAGGATTTTTTAAAAAAATAATTTAAGTAAACTAAAATTGAAATCTTTGTAAAAGAAATTGAAAATTTCAGTTTTATTTATGAAGGAGCAAAAAACTGCTGAAAATATGA
The DNA here is from genome assembly GCF_039654945.1 of Dendrobates tinctorius. Taxonomy (NCBI): domain Eukaryota; kingdom Metazoa; phylum Chordata; class Amphibia; order Anura; family Dendrobatidae; genus Dendrobates; species Dendrobates tinctorius. The sequence continues at coordinate 19,197,077 of NW_027361672.1, forward strand.
TGTAAGTGGGACTCGGATACACGCTGTATTAGACATAAAGGAGAGTCTAATACCCATTCTGTGCTGTTCCAATGATCATGTACCACTCCTAAACTCATGAAGGCTATGCACCAAGTTTAAAGCCTGCCAAAAATTACAAGCAGGGTCATCCATACACTCTTGAAGGCATCAACTGTAGTATCTCATTCAGATGGTGTGAACAAAATGTCATTTTTGTACTCCTACACTCATAAAAGCTCTGCAGACAGTGCAAAGCCTACCATAAACCACAAGCAGGGTCTTCCATACATCTTCCATACACCCTCCAAGGCATCAACTGTAGTATCTCATTCAATTATTGTGAACAAAGTTTAGTTTTAGTTCTCCCACACTCATTAAAAGTTTGTGCTATGTGCATAGCCTGCAAAAATTACAAGCCGGGCCATCCATACACCCTTCAAGGCACCAACTTTAGCATCTCATTCAAATATTGTGCACAAAGTGTATCTGTTGTACTCCCCTACTCATAAACGGTCTGCACTGAGCGCAAAGTTTGCCAAAAATTGCAAGTGTGGTCAACCATCCACTCTTGAAGGCACCAACTGTAGTATCGCATTTAAATATTGTGAATACAGTGTACTTTTGGTACTCCAGCACTGAAATGTTCTGCAGACAGTGCAAAACCTGAAAAAATTACAAGCAGAGTCATCTATACACCCTTCAAGGCACCTACTATAGAATCTCAATCAAATGATGTGAATAAAATGTAGTTGTGGTACTTCCACACTCATAAAAGTTCTGCATTAAGTATAAAGCCTGCCAAAAATTACAACCAGGATCATCCATATGCCATTCAAAGCAGGAACAGGAGGATCTCATTCAAATATTGTAAACAAAGTGTATTTATGGTACTCCCACACTCATAAAAGCTCTGCAGACCATGCAAATCCTGCCAAAAATACAAGCAGGGTCATCTATACACCCTTTGTGGTACCAACTGTAGTATCTCATTCAAATATTGCGAACAATGTGTAGTTTTGGTAATCCCACACTCATAAAAGTGCTGCACACAGTGCAAAGCCTTCCAAAATTTACAAGCATGGTCATCCATACACCCCTAAAAGTATGAACAGGAGTATCTCATTCAAATATTGTGAGCAAAATGTGTAGTAGTACTCCCACACTCACAAAAGCTGTGCAGACAGTGCAAAACCTGCCAAAAATTATTACAAGCAGGGTCTTCCATGCACTTTTCAAGGCACAAACTACAGTATCTCGTTCAAATATTCCAAACAAAGTGTAGTTATGGTACTGCTGCACTCATGAAAGGTCAGAACTAAGTGCAAAAACTGACAAAAATTACAATCTGGGTAATACATGCACCATTAAAGGCACCAAATGGTCTGCCTCATTCAAATATTGTGAATAAAGTGTGGTACTCCTGCACTCATAAAAGCTGTCCACACAGTGCAACGTCAGTCAAAAGCAGAGTTATATATATATGCCCTTGAAGGCACCAAATGTAGTGTCTTATTCAAATATTAAGAAAGTGACGTTGTGGTATTTCTACTGTAACAAATGGAAGCGGAGGCAGAGATGGTGAAGTTCACATTCGTTTTTATTTTTAAAGTGGAACCTCGGGACCACGGTTCGGGGGGCTCCGAAGGGGCCGTGACTAGTGAGCTCCGGGCACCCGTAGTAAAGCCCCTCAGACAGGGCCAGAATGGAATACCCGGAGGACACAGGTGCTACCTCCAGTTAGACGCCGAACACGTGGCAGCTGTCCCAGCGGGACCAAAAGGGATAACTGTAGTTACAGCAGAGTCCGTAATGAGCCAGGTCCTGGATCCGGTAGATGGTAAGAAGTCGGTTCCAGTGACCTTCTCACAGTCCTCAGACACGAATGGCTGTTGGCGGAACGGGATGGCTTTCGCCCAGATGGTTGCAGATATAACCAGGAAGCACAGGATACAGATATGCTGTGCAGACCGAGAGCATTAGGAAATGCACAGAGACTGCAGATGCAGCACAGACAGGTTAGCACGAGAACCGGATGTAGCAATGATAGATACTCGTTGCTCCGGCGCTCTCCCTATGGAAGAGAGGCCAGAAATAGCAGCCAGTGCACTGCCATTGGTTAATTGCATTTTTTGAATAATGCACACCGCCCCTTTAAGAAGGCAGGAGAGCGTGCGGGCGTGCCCTAATAGCCTTTGCTACAGATCTCCCCACAAGACGCCAGGAGGTGGAGGCAGGAGGGAGACCTGAACGCTGAGCAGCAGCATGAGATCAAGAGGAGGCCGGCTGCCGCCCAAGGACAGCATGTAAGGCTTGAGGTGAGTGCCCAGAACGAAGGGCAACAGCAGACCTGGATGCAGCACCAGGACGGGGACCAGGTGTAACAGTGGCAGACCTGGGCGCCGCGCCAGGACAGGGACCGAGTGTAACAGTATCCCCCTCTTTACACCCCCTCTTCTTAAAGCCTGCGTAGAACCATTTAAGGAGAAGAGGAGCCTGGATGTTCTCCCTAGGCTCCCAAGATCTCTCCTCAGGACCAAAACCCTTCCAGTCCACCAGGTAGTTGGTCTTACCCCTTACTCTTTTTATGGCCAGGATATGTTTTACCTCAAAAACATCATCCTCTATCCTCTGAGACAGGGTAAGGAGTGGTACCCGAATCCTTAAAGAAGGGGCTCAAGACTACTGGTTTGAGGAAAGACATGAAAGGAGTTAGGCACATGCAGGGAAGTAGGCAACTTCAGCTTGTACGAGACTGGATTGATCTGTCACAAGATCTCAAATGGTCTGATGAACCGGGGACCCAATTTGTAGGATGGCATCTTTAAACGGATATACTTCGAAGAGAGCCATACCTTGTCTCTGGGGCGAAAGATAGGCGCCTCCAAACGTCTCTTGTCCGCATGCCTTTTCATACGCTGGGAGGCTTTCTCCAGAGCTGTTTTGGTGTCTCTCCAGACCTTAGAAAAATCTTTGGAGAAAGTATCAGCATGATCTCAATGATGTTGAGAGGGAAACCATGGAGACGAAAGATGAGCCGGATGAACAGATGTGCCAACTCAGGAGCAGTTGGAAGACCGGTTAGCAGAACCAAGTGGGCCATTTTAGAGAAGCGGTCCACCACTACCCACACCACAGAACAATCATATGAGATCGGAAGATCTGTGATGAAGTCCATCGCGATGTGTTGCCAGGGAGCAGACGGAATTGGTATGGGCTGGAGCTTACCTGCGGGTAGATGCTTGGCCGTCTTGTTACGGGCACAAGAAGGGCAGGCTGTGACATACTCCTGAATGTCCTTAGCCATAGCAGGCCACCAATAGTACCGGGAGATGAGTTGCAGAGTCTTTCTCTGACCGGCGTGACCAGCCAACTTGGATGAGTGACCCCACCGAAGGACAAGAGTACGTTCAGAAGCTGACACGAAAGTCTTCCCAGGGGGAAGCCGGGTAAGGTCAGAAGAAGTGACAGCGACTAACCTTGAGGGTTCAATGATGAGCTGCAGTTCTTCCTCCTGATCAGGAGGTAAAAGGCTCTGGAAAGTGCGTCTGCTTTGACATTTTTGTCAGCTGGGTGAAAATGAAGAACAAAATTAAAGCGAGCAAAAAACAGAGCCCAGCGAGCTTGACGAGGATTCAGCCTTTGTGCAGTTTGGAGGTAAGCAAGGTTTTTGTGATCGGTGTATATGTCTACCTGATGAAGAGCTCCTTCTAGAAGATGCCTCCACTCCTGCAGAGCCAACTTGATAGCCAACAATTCCCGATCTCCAATGGAATAATTTCTCTCTGCGGAAGAAAAAACCTAGGAAAAAAAACCACAGGAGTGCATTCGCCCGGTGGACGATTTCTGGGTTAGTACGGCTCCCACACCTACTGAAGAGGCATCGACTTCAAGAAAAAAATGTTCATTAGAGTCAGAATGATGAAGAACAGGTGCGACAGCAAAGGCCTTTTTTAGAGTAACAAAAGCCTCCTCCGCATCAGGGGGCCAATCCTTGGGATTTGTACCTTTCCAGGTCAGAGCCGAGATGGGCGCTACTCAGGTGGAGAAGTTAAGAATGAATTGTCTGTAGTAGTTGGCAAAGGCCAGAAATCACTGTATGGCCTTCAGCCCAGACGGACGAGGCCACTTGACTACTGCCGACAACTTCTCTGGATCCATTTTTAATCCTGTGGAGGAAGCAATGTAACCGAGGAAAGGCAAAGAGAATTGCTCAAAAAGGCACTTTTCAAACTTGGCATACAGTCTGTTCACCCTGAGCCTCTGTAAGACTAGGCGTACTTGCCGCCGGTCCGAGACAAAGTCAGTGGAAAAAATCAGAATGTCATCCAGGAAGACAATAACACAGGTGTAAATCAGATCCCTGAAAATATCATTGACAAACTCTTGGAAAACAGCGGGTGCATTGCTTAGACCAAACAGCATTACCAGGTACTCGTAGAGACCATCACAGGTGTTGAAGGCTGTTTTCTATTCGTCACCATCCCTGATTCGGATCAAGTTGTAGGCACCTCTGAGATGCAGCTTGGTGAACATCTTGGCCCCTCGGAGACAGTCAAACAGTTCTGAAATTAGAGGCAAAGGGTACCTGTTTTTTACCGCGATCTGATTCAGTCCCCGGTAGTCGATACAGAGCCGCAAGGATCCGTCCTTTTTCTAAACGAAGAAGAAGCCTGCTCCTGCCGGTGATGATGATGTTTGGATAAACCCTCTGGCCAAATTCTCCTGGATGTAGTCCGACATAGCCTGAGTCTCTGCCTGGGAAAGAGGGTAAACTCTCCCACGGGGAGGAGATGTTCCAGGAAGAAGATCTATCGGACAGTCATACGACCTCTGAGGGGGAAGTTTTTCAGCTTCCTTTTTCCCAAAGACATCCGAGAAGGACCAGTAAGCGGATGGTAATCCAGGGAGGTTGGACTGGGGGTGAAACTGGTTCAATCCGAGTTAAGCAGCGGTCCGAGCAGGAATCTCCCCAACGTAGAATTTCGCCTGTTCTCCAATTAAGAACTGGTTTGTGTTTCTGAAAACAAGGCAAACCTAGAAGCAAGGGGTGAGACAAACCAGGGCACACATAAAAACGGATTCTTTCAGAATGCATAAGACCTACCCGGGGTTCTACTGGCACAGTCTGGAACTGGACAGGTTCAGTCAGTGGCTGGCCATCAACAGCGGTCACCCGCAGCGGATTAGGTAGAGCCTGAACTGGTAAGTGGTAGCGATTCACAAGGGTCTGCTGGATAAAACTCCCGGAGGCTCCGGAATCCAACAGACAGAGTCCAGAAAATTTTACTGCTCCGCAGGTCACGGAGACTGAGATCTGCAATGAAGGAGAGGAATCTTCTCTGCATAGGGTGGCCTCTCCTACCGAACCAAGGCACAGGAGTTTCCAGACTTCTTTGGACAGGAGCGGATCAGGTGTTCGGAACTACAACAATATAGACAGCTTCAGTCTTTGCGACGCACCTCCTGGCAGCGGATGGCCAGACTTACTCGATCTACCTCCATAGCTTCAGGAGAAGAAGATGAGGCAGCCATCTTGAAAGAACTAGAGTCCAGGTGGTAGAACCTCTTGTCTCGCTTTATCTCCATGGAACGCTCCTGAAAACGCAGGTCAATCCGGGTTGCCAAGGAAATCAGGTCATCCAAGATGGTAGGCCTGTCCCGTCCTGCCAGGTCATCCTTAATTTTTCCAGATAGGCCCTCCCAGAAGGTAGCCTGCAAGGCCTCATTGTTCCAGGACAGCTCAGACGAGAGGTGCGGAACTGAACAGCATACTGAGCCACTGTGAGGGTTTCTTGGTGTAAACAAATCAGGGCAGAAGCGGTCAACGTGACCCGGCGAGGTTCATCAAAGGTCCTGCGAAAAGTCTCTAGGAAAGCTTGAAGATCATTAGCCAGCGGGTCTCCTCTCTCCCATAACGAGTTTAGCCAGGCAAGAGCCTCTCCGGCTATATGTGAAATAATGAAGCCCACTTTGGCACGGTCAGAAGCAAACATGCTCCCCAAGATCTCGAAGTGTAGGGTACACAGATTGAGAAAACCCTGACACTGAGTGGGGTTCCCATGGAAGCGGGAAGGAGCTGCCAGGCAAGGACCCTTGCTTGCCATGACAGCAGGTACCTGGGTGTTGCTAGGTGAATCAGGAGCAGCCGGGTTCAGCAGAGAATCCATGCGGGTGGACAGGTTACGTAGGTAAGACGTGATCTTGTCCTGTTGATCTTTTAAGCGGGTCACCTCTTGGCACAGTTCCATAGTCGGAGGCCTCTGGGGTCCAGCAGATTTCATGGCCGGACCAATCAGTAACGAATGGAAGCGGAGGCAGAGATGGTGAAGTTCACATTCGTTTTTATTTTTAAAGTGGAACCTCGGGACCACAGTTCGAGGGGCTCCAAAGGAGGTGTGGGTAGTGAGCCCCGGGCACCCATAGTAAAGCCCCTCAGACAGGGCCAGAAAGGAATACCTGGAGAACACAGGTGCTACTTCCAGTTAGACCGCGAACACGTGGCAGCTGTCCCAGCGGGACCAAAAGGGATAACAGTAGCTACAGCAGAGTCCGTAATAATCCGGGTCCTGGATCCGGGTAGATGGTAAGGAGTCAGTTCCAGTGATCTTCTCACAGTCACGGATGGCTGTTGGCGGAACGGGATGGCTTTCGCCCAGATGGTTGCAGATTTAACCAGGAAGCACAGGATACAGATATGCTGTGGAGACAGAGAGCATTAGGAAATGCACAGAGACTGCAGGTGCAGCACAGACAGGTTAGCACGAGAACCGGATGTAGCATTGATAGATACTCATTGCTCCGGCGCTCTCCCTATGGAAGAGAGGCCAGAAATAGCAGCCAGTGCGCTGCCATTGGTTAATTGCATTTTTTGAATAATGCACGCCATCCCTTTAAGAAGGCAGGAGAGCGGGCGGGCATGCCCTAATAGCCTTAGCTAGAGATCTTCCCACAGGACGCTAGGAGGTGGAGGCAGGAGGGAGACCTGAACGCTGAGCAGCAGCATGAGATCCAGAGGAGGCCAGCTGCCGCCCAAGGACAGCATGTAAGGCTCGAGGTGAGTGCCCAGAACGAGGGGCAGGGGCAGACCTGGGCGCCGCACCAGGACAGGGACCGAGTGTAACACCTACACTCATAAAGGCTCTGCTGCACACAGTGAAAAGCCAGAAAAAAATTATAAGGAAGGTCACCCATACACCATTGTAGGCACCAACTGGAGTGACTCATGAAAATAATTAAGATAGTGTATTTGTGGAACTTTTACACTCAGAAAAGCTTTTCACACACAGTGCAAAACCCGGAGAAAATTGTGAGGGTCATCCAGTCATCCATAGATACTTGAAGGCAACAAATGGCCAGCTTCATTCACATATTTGAAAGTGAAATTGATGTGTTCCTACACTCACAAAGGCTCTGTAAGTAGAGTCATCCAATCATCCATAGACCCTAGAAGGCAACAAATGATGGGCCTCATTCAATTATTGAAGAATAAAAACACTTTATGTGCTGTCATCTGGTGGTATTGAAAAGTGGGGGCTAATTCAGGCTTTGTTCATTTTTATCAGAGTGAGCATGTCAGCATTTTTTGTTGACAGACGAAAGTGCCTGTTTGCTATGACCCCTCGGCAGCACTAAAAGCCTGCTCAGGCAAGAAACTAGCGGCAGTGCAGGACAACACCTCCACGGTATTAAAGGACAGCTTTAGTGATGGGTGAGCACTAAAATGCTCGGTTGCTCAATTGCTCGGGTCGAGCAAATTGGAATGTTCGGGTGCTCGACCCGAGCAACGAGTCCAATGTAAGTCTATGGGAAACCAGAACATTTTTGCCACGACCCCCCCATGGGTCTTTTTAGGGTCTAAAAACATTGGAAATCAATGGGAACAGTGCTTAAATGACGTGGAAACATCATGGGGAAGACTGCTGGAAGCTTTTCTGACTCCAAAGTCACTGCTGTGAACAATGTTGTCAGAGTTTTACACCATTTTTCCGGGTGCACAATAAAACATATCAAAAACGAAACCAAAATTGATTTTCCTGGGAAATTTGTTAAGGAACATCCTTTCCAGGGTAATTATTTGTATGTAAGGCAACATTAACAACCCAAAACAAAAATGTTCCTCCACCACTTGGGCTAAGTTCACACGTAGCGTTTTTGATGCTTTTTTCAACTTTAGCATTGCTTTCAACCATGACAAATGCATTCACTGGGAAATGTCATTTTAACATTTTACAGCCTTATCTGGCCATGTGGTGTGTGACAAATCATTAGACACATCCTGTTTCAGTTATGAAGCAGGAGGGCCATCAGGCAGACTTTAATATTCTTAAAGGGACAGCAGTTGGTCCTCACTATTCTTAGAGAGCCATCAGCCAGCTATGCTGTGTTGTTCCCATTATTAAACAGTGAGTATCCTATACTGCTATTGCCTATGCATTAAATGCAAGGCCTGCCCCAAATTTGGATGCACCCCAATAACCCCTTGATCAGACGTCCTGGATGGCCGCATGAAACCAAAGTTCCCATTCATATTTATTTGGTAATTCCATACTGTTAGCCTATGCATTGAATGCAAGGCCAGCCCTGCCCTAACGTTACACGCACCCCCATAACCCTTTGAACCAATGTACTGGATGGCCACATGAAACCAAAGTTCCCATTATTGTGATTTTTTTACTCCCAGAAAGTTTGTCCATGAAGTAAATGCAAGGCCTGCCCCATAGTTTAACAAACCCCCAAAACCCTTTTGAATCAATGTACTGGATGGCCACATGAAACCAAAGTACGCATTATTATTAATTTGCTACTGCCATACTGTTAGCCTATGCATTGAATGAAAGGCCTGCCCTTCCCCAAAGTTACATGCACCACAATAACCTTTGAACCAACGTCCTGTATGTTCACTTGAAACCAAAGTTTCCATTATTATGGGTTTTTTTTTTACTCCCAGAAAGTTTGCCCATGAAGTGAATGCAAGGACTGCCCCATATTTTAACGCACCCCTATAACAGACATGCTGTATGCCCACATGAAACAAAAGTTCCCATTATTATGTTTTTTTTTACTACCATTAAGTTTGGCCATGAAGTGAAGGCAAGGCCTGCCCCATAGTTTAACACACTCCAAAAACCCTTTGAACCAACGTACTGGATGGCCACATGAAACCAAAGTTCCCATTATTATTAATTTGATACTGCCATACTGTTAGCCTATGCATTGAATGCAAGGCCTGCCCTGCCCCAAAGTTACACACACCCCAATATCCCTTTGAACCAACAAACTGGATGACCACATGAAACCAAAGTTCCCATTATTATGGGTTTTTTTTTACTCCCAGAAAGTTTGCCAATGAAGTGAATGCAAGGCCTTCTCCAAATTTGGATGCACCCCAATATCTCTTGGAAGAGACGTGCAGGAGCGCCTCCTTGAAGACAACGTGGCTGTTGTATGACGGAACACGTTCCCCCTTGAGATCTAGTGGTGGTGTTAGAAGAGACGTGGAGGATGGCCTCCTAAAAAATCTTTTCCCAATTTAAAGAATCAGGTTTCCTATACTTGTAATGCCCATACACTAAGTGTATGGGCTGACAAACATTTCCCCCAGGGGGATGCACATCAACATACTGTGTAAACATTTTTTTAATGGGCATCATAAACACTCTTGAAAACAATAACGTGGTTTCCTACACAGTTGCTTCTGGGAAGGTGCACGTTTGTAGCAGAAATATGGCAGACGTGTAGTTGGATGAAGTAATTGGGAAAAGGGGCATGGTGGCGATGGGAATGGGAATGTACAGGATTAATAACAGGGGGCTATGGGAGGTATGAGATCCAGGATCCAGCCTACAATGATTAGTCATTTACCCACCATCAATTACCAGAATGCGTTTGATGCCCTTTAGAAGATAGGTATAGCGTCTGAAGCTAGTCATGAGAAATTGTTTGCCAAAGACGCACGTTTCTGTATAAAGGGTAAAGTGCAAGATGCTCGTGAGATGCTGAATTCTAGAAAGCAGCAGATCGTGTTGGAGGAAAACCAACCAAACTAGTAGATGCTTGCGAAAAAAAAGTTTAAAGAGGAATGCATCTGCTATAACTATCAACTCACCCATGGCACAAGCTTTTCAACTTCACCCATAAATATTACCTAGACCATTCAAATTTCACAGCCGAAAACTATCTCTTCAGGTTTAACAATTACGAACACTGCTAAAGGAATGTGAATAAACATAGTTAACCATAAACCTGGGAAACCACAGATTTCCTCTTTACAAGTTATGGACGATGATGGTATTGATGATGACGTGGAACTTTCCCACATCCCTACCAAGAAGATGAAGATCACAGCTGCAAACTCTGTGCAAAAAAGGCCAGGAATGTCTGGAAATTCATTTTCTCTTAGGCAAACTTTACCTCTTACTAAAATGGTACAGAATGATGTATACACAGCTCCCATGTCTACTCATCATGAGACTTCGCCACCTTTATTGCACACAAACCCTCCAACCAAAGTGTTACGGATAGAGTTGAGCAAAACGGGTCGGTAAATTTCAAAGTCGCTTACTTTCGCAAAAGTCGGGTTTCATGAAACGAAACCCATAGCGTGAGGTCGGCGACCATGGCGCCAAAGTCACGTTTCAAATGATGCTTCAGTGCCCTTTTTCAGCCAATGATGGAGGATGCACACTGTGGGCAACGCGATGACATAGGCAGCGGTCACCACCATCTTTGAGAAGGGCATGTAAGTGATTGGCTTGCTTTGTGTGGCGTCACAGGGGCTATAAAAGTGCGTGCATGCCGACCCCCATCTTACTTCTGCTGATCTCAGAATCGGGAGAGCTGCTGCTGCTGCTGATTCTGTAGGGAGAGCGTTAGGCAGGGAAGAAGATACAAAAAACTGCTTCTGCTGCTAGCGATTTTGCCTGTACAAGACAAGAGTTAGTGTGCAGTGCAAGGGGAGGCTATATTTTGGTGCATTCAGCTCTGTTGGTTATTAGGCTGCCTTATAAGGCTCCCTGATAGCTGCATTGCTGTTTTCACACTGCTGTGCAAACTGCTTTTTTAAAAGCAAAAATACTTTTCATCTTCTTTTTTGCCCAGTTACCAAGCGTTCATTTTTCCACACTTTTGTGTGCAGCAGTCCTGCTTATTAGGCTGCCTGCTGCCATACTTGGGACTGAGAGCATCATAGTCAGCTTGCTAAAATCTCTAGGGAGATTCCAATTCTACCCAGTCCTATATAGACATTTTATACACCATCCAATTTCAGCCTGTCATATTGAGGTGTAATCTACACTGGGCCTGAGATAATAGTTCAGTGTCCTCAAGTCTGTAGGGAGATTCAAATTCTCACCAATACTATATACACCTTGTACCTTGTTTTACAGTACCATATTGCTGGTGGTATTTTGGGTACATTTTCACAAAAATGAGGAAGTGTGTTGGAAGAGGTCGTGGAAGTGGGCGGGGTTGCCAGCTGGTAATGATGGTGTTGGTGGTGGTGGTGGATCTGCTGGTAGTGGCAAAAGCACAATAGCACCTAATGCAGGAGGTGTTGAGCCTGCGTCATCGTCTGGCTCCACAAGGCCTCGAAGGCTCCCTTTTCTGGGAGTAGGTAAACCGCTTTTAAAGCCGGAGCTTCAGGAACAAGCTTTGGCTTACATTGCTTACACAGCCTCCAGCTCTATCGCCTCCTCTTCTGAACTTTCAAAAAATAAAAGCACTGAGTCGTCATTGGAGGCTCATGGTCAGGAACCACACCTTTCCTTGTGTCCTTCTCCCCTACCAAAAGTAAAGGATGCGGCAGGCCACACTACAGATTACTGCATGGAGCTCTTTTCACATACCATGCCTGGGTTATCAAGTCAAATTGTGAATTACCCAGTCCTATAAGAATCTGACATGGAGTGCACTGATGCACAGCCACTGCTAGATTCATCTGCTGGTACATTCACTCAGAGCACTACATTGTCCTCGCAGTGTACTGAACAGGAATCTGACCCTGATGAAACTCAGGTGCCCCTTCCCGCATACTATACCACATTACATGGTGACACAGAGGAAGGTGCACATGACATTGAAGAGGAGGTGATGGATGACCCAGTTGTTGACCCAGATTGGCATCCATTGGGGAAGAGGGTGCCACTGCCAATAGCTGAGAAGAGGAGGAGGAGCATCTGCAGCAGGCAACGACATCGCAACAGCTGTAATCTGGCAGGCCCGGAGCTGTCCAAAAACGGGTTACAAAAACCAAATGAGTTGCAGGACAGCTAGGCCAGACGGTCAAATTAGCACAGCGTGCAAGGCCTCAAAATGTCTTCCAAAGTAGGAAGAGTGCAGTGTGGCACTATTTTGAACAAAATCCTAATGATCAGGGAAAAGTTACCTGCAAGAATTGCGCAAAGACCTTTAGCCGAGGGAAAAATCTGAGAAATTTGAATACCAGTTGCATGCTTAGATATTTAACCACCATGCACTTGCAAGCGTGGACAGACTACCAAACCTCACGTAGCACATGTGCAACTGCTCCCAATGAAGGTTGTCAGCAATCCTACATCGTTTCCCCCACTGTAAGCCCACCGGTTAGCACACCACCAGCAGCAAATGTTGAGGTGTCGTCGCAAGGCCAAAGCAGTCTGGGAATCACAATGTTATTGCTACGAAAGACTAAATCTAGGCCATCAGAAAGAACACCAATTCCATCACCATCATCAACCCTCTCTCTGTCCGCCATGTCCACCGCTAGTTCCACCATATGCAGCTCTCAAGTCCAGCTCACCCTACCAGAGACTATGAGTAGGACAAGAAAGTACTCATCCTCTCATCCACGCACACTGGGTTTGAATGCCCACATTGCCAAACTAATCTCGTTAGAGATGATGCCCTACCGGTTGGTTGAAAGCTAAGCTTTCTGCGAACTCATGGCCTACGCAGTACCACGCTATGACCTACCCAGTCGGCACTTCTTTTCTCGTAAAGCCATCCCAGCCCTCCGCCTTCATGTGAAAGACCGCATTGTCCATGCACTCAAGCAATCAGTGAGTGGAAAGGTGCACCTCACAACAGATGCATGGTCCAGTAGGCATGACCAAGGCCGTTACATGTCCATCACTGCGCACTGGGTTAATGTGGTGGATGCAGGGTCTACAGGGGACAGTGGCGGTGGGACAGTGCTGCCTAGCCCACGGTATAGGAAACAGTTGGGTGTAGGCGTTCGACCCTTCTCCTCCTCCTCCTCCTCCTCCAGAAGAGAAAGCTCATCCACAGAGCGCAGTCGCACGAGCACTCCATCCGCAGCTGCCAGTGTTGCACACTCGGTGTCCCACTATCGAACAGCTAGTGGTAAGCGTCAGCAGGCTGTGTTGAAGATGATGTGTTTGGGTGACAACAGACACACCGAGGAGGTACTGGCCGACTACTTGCAGCGATAAACTGAGTTATGGCTGGGCAGTCTACATCTTGAGGCAGGCAAGGTAGTTAGTGATAATGGCCGGAATTTTGGGGCAGCCATAGTCCTTTCAAAACTTCGACACATACCTTGCCTGGCTCACACCTTGAACCTGGTGGTGCAGTGCTTCCTCAGTAATTATCCGTAGTTAACAGGCCTGCTCCAGAAGGTCCGAAGACTGTGCTCGCACATCCGCCGGTCACCCGTACACAGTCGTATGAAGCAGCTGCAGCGATTGCTCCACCTTCCCAAGCACCGCCTAATTATCGACGTTGCAACAAGGTGGAACTCCACCCTGCAAATGGTTGAGAGGCTGTGCGAACAGAGGCAGGCTGTAATGCATTTGTGGGAGGATACACGGCCAGGCACTTTGAGGGCAGACATGGAGTTGTCGGCTGTGCAGTGGTCGAAGCTGAAAGACCTCTGTAAAGTCCTTCAGTGTTTTGAGGAATGCACATGACTGGTAAGCGCAGACGACGCCATCATAAGCATGAGCATCCCACTTATACGTCTGCTCATGCAAACTTTGATGCACATTTAGGAGCAGGTGTCTGCAGCCAAGGAGGATGAGGAAGAGGAGGAGGGAAGCCTTGTTGACAGTCAGTCATTGTCTGCTCCGGGACCTCTCCTGGACGAGGTGGAGGAAGAAGAGGAAGAGGAGGAAGAGGATGATGATGGGGATGATTATTTAGGGGGGAGGATGCTTCTCGTGGGGCAAGAGAAAATGTTGTCGTGGCAAAGTCAGGAACAGGGTTTGTGCATGACTGCAGGGATGTGGATTTGCCAGAGAGTGCTCCTCCACCCAGCACTCGCAGTGCATCATTGACACCTGGAACATTGGCTCACATGTCAGACTATGCCTTGCAGATCCTAAAAAGGGACCCCCGCATTGCCAAAATGATGAACGATGACAACTACTGGTTGGCCAGCATCCTGGATCCGCGCTATAAAGGCAAATTCCAAAACATCATGCCACAGGAGAACCTTGACCTAATATTGGCTAACAAACAAGCAACTCTGGTAAACCGTTTGTTTGAGGCATTCCCAGCACACAGTAGCAGTGATGGTTCTCCAATGAGCAGTAGGGGGCAACATGGAAGAGGTGTTCGTGGTGCACACATCAGAAGTGTCGTTGGAGACAGGGGTTTCATGACCATGTTGTGAACTGATTTTTCAAGTCCCGCTCACATGACTGGTAACACCACATCAATTGAAAGTGACAGGAGACAGTAGTTGTCAACTATGGTTACAAACTACTTCTCGTCCCATATCGATGTTCTCCCTCACAGGTCATTCCCCTTTGACTATTGGGCCTCTAAACTGGATGCCTGGCCTGAATTGGCACAATATGCCATACAGGAGCTCGCTTGCCCTGCTGCAAGTGTGCTATCGCAAAGAGTCTTCAGTGCTGCTGGCTCAATCCTGACAGAAAAAAGGACCCGTCTGTCGACCAAAAATGTTGATGAACTAACCTTCATTAAAATGAACCATGCAGGGGTTTCAAAGGATTTTGTCCCACCTTCCCCTGATGACACATAGGTTGCCAGAAAAATGGCTCACTTTTGTCCTTCTCTTCCTCGGACTTCTCCAATTCCTCCATTTGCAGCTGCTGAATGTCCAACGTCAGCATATGCCATTTTTTGAACCCACCTAACTGGGCTGCCTCCCTCCCCATGGCCGCAGTCACCACCTAGCGCACCCAACCGCGTGAGTGCCATTGACCTGGGCAGGTGGGTGGGCCGACTCTTGGGTGCTGGCACTGACACAGGGTCCATCATAGTGCAATCAAGTGTCTCTGACGGTGGGGGTGCACACCCGCCGTCAAACACACCGGCGTACTATGAGGGGCCCAGTGCCAATACCGACACCCACGAGTGGGCCCCCCTTGCTTGGGCAGGGCCCCAGCATTTGTAATATTTACCTCTCCCTGCTCCTCCGCTGTGTAGTCTGGGCTGTCAAATCCTTCCCTGGGACTGCCACTACAAATTTGGTGAACTGATAGATGATGGTTAAGACGTAGCTATGCCCTGTCCTGCTGGCCGGGTTCGAGCTTCAGATGATCAATGGCTTCCATTTCTTATGGACATCGACTCACAATGAGATGCAGTGGTGGTTTATCATCAGCTTTCACAGTTTTTCTACTCACAGACATGTGACATTCCTGCCCACATTTTTAAATGTGCCCGTTCATGCCAATCCAATAGAATCACCTACAGCCTGTGACTTCTGTCTTTTGCACTCCAAAGTTACCTGACAGATCATGATAGGCAGTGAGGACCATGTCTACATCTCTCCCTGTGATCAAAATTTGATGGAGATGAGTAACGGTAATGGGGTCAACGGTACTGCAATGCAGCAACCCTTTCTTCACAAAGAACTGTTTTCGCTGTCTCCACACACAAAGTAATTGAGGGTCAGCATCACCTCTGAGAATTCTCCAGGGAGTTTTCCCCGTGATCAGTAATTCCTAAATTTCTGCAATCACTCGACTTTATGTCTGTACTTTTATCCATCTCGTTTCCTCTTGCGGAGAGTCTGGACTGTCTTACTGAGACAGAAATATATATGAAGATTTAAAAATACCCCAACAGTATATACTGGTGTACGCTTCAAAAACATTTCCTTTTTTCTACTTTTTAGATTGTTGTCTAATCCATACTGAGGCAGTGAGTGTCTTTGTTGGACTCCGGAAATAAACACGGAGAATTTAAATGTTTAAACTATGCTATATATACCTGTTATCCGGTGATACTGTACCCTTTCTAAACTTTCTGCAATCTTGTCGAATCCATACTATGCCTGAGACCATCTGAGTCTGCCTCCTGATTACAGATGAGTGGTGTTTGAGTGGAACTGTTGGCCAAGTTCAAATTCTAGCTGTTTTGGGCGGTGTTAGATCCGTTCGTCGAACTACAACACTTTGATTAAAATTCGGCTGTTCGAGTTTACGTTCGAGAACATTTCATTAAACAAAAGCGTATCTTTTTTCACATTAATAATGGTTTTCAATGATAATAGACAGTTTTAGGGCATAGTAGCGGTGTCTGGTAGCCAGCGGTGTAGTACACCTGTGAAGGAGCTACACCGTGTGTGTTTCTAATAATTTTTTACCGCATATTGTCCTGAAAATCATTTTGGGCCTAGTAACTGTGTCTGCTACTCAGAAGAGGAGCCCACTCGTGAACCGAGCTATGCCGCCTGTTTATGAAAGAACCAGTTTTTGACTGCATTTACACCACTTAATACTTTAGGCCTAGTAACTGTGTATGCTACTCGGCAGAGTTGGCCACCCGTGAACAAAGCTATGCCGCCTGTTTATGTAAGAACTGTGTGATACTCAGAAGAGGAGCCCAGCTGTTAAGCAAGCTACAGCACCTGTGGTTTGGACACTTCATTTTTTCACATTCTTTCTGGAATGCCATTTAGGCCTAATTCCGGAATTACGGTTGACCTGCACTTACTGGGAAATGCTTGTTCGTGGGGAAGAATTGTAATCCCAGATCCCCATCACTAACGGGGTTCAGCGTGTTATCCACACCTGTAAGCGATACACGCTGGTCCTTTCATTGTAGCACGTGTGCAGCCCCGGACATGTAAGGGCATGACAGACCTGTTATTGGCCTATCTCGTGTGCCAGAGCCTCGTTCGTTAATGGAATTAAGCTTTCAATCTGTGCAGCTTTTTTGTGGATGGCATGGTTGAGGTTGCCCGTGTTAAGTCCAAATAAGCCGCAGGCTCCACTCCTGGTGGTGCCCTTCTGGACATTCCTTTAAAGTTCAGCTTTACAACCATTCTGCCCCCGGAAACCAAACACTTTTCCTGACACTGACATGCTGGTCAAAGAGCGCGATGACATCATGTCTGTGATGTCCACAGACCACAGATGTCCACAGATGTCCACAGATGTCTCTGCTTAAACAGTCCAAGTGCAGAGAGATGGAAGATGGGGACGACGAGGAGTCCAGAGTACAGGGATTCCTTAGCGAGGAGACTTATTTAATTGTTTTAAAGGTTGGGAGCAATTTTTGGGGAGCACGATACTCTAGAGAATAATATCTAGGGGCCCACCATACACTGGAGCATTCCAAAGGTGGACATCAGTCACTGGAGCAGCATTTACAGGGCCCATTATACACTGGAGCATTAGAAATGGGGCCCATTATATATGGAGCATTATTTGGGCCCATAAGACACTGGAGCTTCATCCATGGTGAACAACATATACTGTAGCATTATGTGGAGCTCATCATTTACTGTATCGAACATTATATGGGACCAGTGATTCTGTATGGAGAAATATATGGGCCTCATTACTCTGTATGGTGCACTATGCGGTGGCCATAATACTGTATGATGGAATATACTGTCTGTTTTTGGAGCTATTGGAGAACTTAAAATGGATATCAGTCATGTGATGTAAGAATTGAAGTATTTTTCATTGTACTGTACCGCTATTTCTCTGCCGTATCAAAGGATCATGAATTGTGTCATGTGTTAAAGGAGCCCAATGACACTCTTTGGCCCTAGGCCCACGAAAATCTGGAGCCAGCACTACCCCCCCACAACTTTAGCCAAATAACCCCCAGTTTTCAATGCCTAACTACTATTATAAAGTAAATTAAGGTTGACAAGCTTAAGGAATAATAATTTATATTTTTTGCATTAAAATGGGCACTCTAGGTGTGTTTCCTGTCCTCCACTCACTGCCGACTTTTCTTCCCCATTGACTTACATTGGGTTTCGTGTTTCAGTCGGACTTCGACTTTTCACAATAATTTCGTTCGACCCGACTGTTGTGAAAGTCAGGCTTCGTGAAACCTGACTCGACCCGAAAAAAGGCAAAGTCGCTCATCTCTAGTTACGGACACTTGTCACAAAGGAGGACAGTTCTTCAGTAGGGCCGACTACAAAAAAGTCTGTCTTTAGACCTTTAGAAGGCACAAAAATGACCGTTAAAAATTTTCATCCAAGAGTCACAGAGGAAGATATCATATAGCCTTTCTGTGTATGCAGTGCTTTGAAGCGCACCCACTTGTTGAGTTCCGGATTTGCAGAGGTTGTGTTTGTAAGAAAGGAAGATGCAGTTGTGCCTACAAAAAATACAACTAGTAGAGAACCGTGTGCACTACTAAGGATGGTGCCATAGTAGGATCCCACACTATAAAGTAATAAAAATAAACTAGGCACTCAACTCAGTGGATGCTGTGTCTTTCTCCAGGCACGTGCACACATCCAGGTCCCCTGGCTTATTTACCATTGGGGATTTTCCTCTTTTAACGCCCCATACTCTTGTGAAAGTGACCATACTGAGACGTGCCTCACTAAATATCCACAGGATTCCCACGAATTCCTGACACGCCTGTATAGTGTGTAATTGATAAAGGCCAAATGCGACCAAAACGTTTTGCCTTGACTACATTAACCCCTTAGCGACAGAGCCAGTTTGCAGCTTAATGACCAGGACAATTTTTACAATTCTGACCACAGTCCCTTTATGAGGTTATAACTCTGGAACGCTTTAATTGATCCCGCTGATTCTGAGAATGTTTTTTCGTGACATATTGTACTTCATGTTAGTGGTAACATTTCTTCGATAAGTCTTGTGTTTATTTATGAAAAAAAACGGAAATATGGCAAAAATTTTGAAAATGTTGCAATTTTAAAGCTTTAAATTTTTATGCCCTTATATGAGAGAGATGTGTCACAAAAATTTCTTAATAAATAACATTTCCCACATGTCTACTTTACATCACCACAATTTTGGAAGCAAATTTTTTTTTGTTAGGAAGTTATAAGGGTTAAAAGTTGACCAGCGATTTCTCATTTTTACAACAAAATTTACAAAACCATTTTTTTTAGGACCCACATCATATTTAAAGTCATTTTGAGGGGTGTACATGACAGAAAATACCCAAAAGTGGCACCATTCTAAAAACTAGACCCCTCAAGGTGCTCAAAACCACATTCAAGAAGTTTATTAACCCTTTAAGTGCTTCACAGGAACTAAAGCAATGTTGAAGTAAAAAAAAAATAACATTTAACTTTTTTTGCAAAAAATTTATTTCAGAACCAATTTTTTTTATTTTCACAAGTGTTAAAAGAGAAAATCAACCACAAAATTTGTTGTACAATTTCTCCTGAATACGCTGATACCCCATATGTGGGGCTAAACCACTTTTTTAGCACACGGCAGAGCTCGCAAGGGATGGAGCGCCGTTTGACTTTTTCAACGCAGAATTGGCTGGAATTGAGATCGGATGCCATGTTGCGTTAGGAGAGCCCTTAATGTGCCTAAACAGTGGAAACCTCCAACAAATGACCCAATTTTGGAAACTAGACCCATTAAGGAACTTTTCTAGATGTGAGGTGAGCACTTTGAACCTTCAAGTGCTTCACAGAAGTTTATAACGTAGAGCCGTGAAAATAAGAAATCCATTTTTTTCCACAAAAATGATCTTTTCGCCCCTAAATTTTTATTTTTACAAGGGTAACAGGAGAAATCATACACCCACAGTAGGGTGATGACAATTTTAAAAATTTGGCAAAACGAAAATGAAACCCCTTACATTGGAGGAACAATTGCATTCAAATGACATTAGTATCATCAAATTTGTAAAATATTCAAAAAAGTTCCCCCTCTTTTTCAAAAGATTTTTCGTCTTTTAATTTTAATCTTTAAAGAAAATATCTTTCTAAGTTGTAACAAAAAGTGGTATTTTATTCACATCTAGAACATTCTGGAATATTTTAAAATATTTTGGAACTTAGTATTATCTTTTCATTTTCAGTGCAAAGCTTCAAGTTTTACGATCAAGAAGTGCATTCAGAAAATGTCTTCTAGAAATTCCAGCAACAGTGTAAAAGCAAACAGGTCTATCTGGACGAGGAATCTGCCCTCCTATTGTCAACATAAATGATAATAATGCAAAATTGCATGTCCTTTTTTGGCGGAAAAATGCCATTTTTGCCTTATTTCATTTGAATGAAAGGGGGAACTTTTTTTAAAAAACAAAAAAAAGCATTACTTATTCTTAAATAACCCATAAAAGTTCCTCCATTGCACATGGTTTCATAAAAAAATTTTTTTTGTCATTACACTAACCCACAGTTATTTTGCGATTTGTCCTGAGTACGCCGATACCCTATATGTGGGGGGGAACCACTGTTTGGGCGCATGGGAGAGCTTGGAAGGGAAGGAGTGCCATTTTAGAATGCAGACTTTGATGGAATGGTCTGCGGGCATCATGTTGCATTTGCAGAGCCCCTGATGGGCCTAAACAGTGGAAACCTCCAACAAGTGACCCCATTTTGGAAACTAGACCTATTAAGTAACTTATCTAGATGTGTGGTGAGCACTTTGAACCTTCAAGTGCTTCACAGAAGTTTATAACGTAGAGCCGTGAAAATAAAAAATCCATTTTTTTCCACAAAATGATCTTTTCACCCCAACATTTTTATTTTTACAAGGGTAACAAGAGAAATCATACCCCCACAGTTGTTGGGCGATTTGTACTGAGTATGCCAATACCCCATATGAGGGGGGAACCACTGTTTGGGTGCATGGGAGAGCTCGGAAGGGAAGGAGTGCCATTTTAAAATGCAGACTTTGATGGAATGGTCTGTGGGCGTCATGTTGCGTTTGCAGAGCCCGTGGTGGGTCTAAACAATGAAAACCTCCAACATGTGACCCCATTTTGGAAACTAGACCCATTAAGGAACTTATCTAGATGTGTGGTGAGCACTTTGAACCTTCAAGTGCTTCACAGAAGTTTATAAACGCAGAACAGTGAAAATAAAAAGTATTTTTTATTTCCACAAAAGTGATTTTTTAGACCCAATTTTTAGACCCCCAAAGTTGGTAAATAGTGGAAACCCCTCAATTCTTGCTCCAACCCTAACCCCAACACACCCCTAACCCGAATCCCAACCCTAACCTTAATCCCAACCCTAGTCCCTAATCCTAATTCTAACCTTAATCCTAGTTCGCCCTAACCCTAATTCTAACCCTAGCCCGAACCCGAGCCCTAACCCTAGTCCAACCCTAACCCTAACCCTAGTCAAACCCTAACCCAAACCCTAGCCCTAACCCTAACCCTAGTCCAACCCTAACCCTAGCCCTAGCCCAACCCTAACACTAAACCTATCCTAACCCTAACCCTAGCCCTAACCCTAGCCCTAGCCTTAGCCCTAACCCTAACCCTAATGGAAAACTGAAAAAAAAAATATTTTCTTTATTTCGTTATGTTGGGCTAACTAAGGGGATGATAAACGGGGGGATTATGTACTATTTTGTTTATTTTGATCATGATGATAGTTTATCATCGTGATCAAAATGAATGAATGGAATCTGCCAGCCGGAGTCGGCTGATTCCCGGCGGGCGCACTGCGCACGCGCCCGCCATTTTCCCCGGATCCAAGATGGCAGCGCCCACCGGAGGATGTTGGCGGGATGCAGGACCACCGGGAGGGGACAGAGGACCACGGAGAGGTACCGGGGGGATCGGGGACCCTCTTTCTCTCTCTTTTGATGTGCGATCACATCAGAGGAAAGAGAAATTAAATGTAAAATCACTGCTTTTTTTGCGGTCGTCGTTATAGGGTTAATAACGGCGATTGCAAAAGCGGGGTCGTTAAAAATCGACCGATTCTGACACTGGGGGGCGCTATTCACTTTTTCCACAGCGCCGTGAATTAGCGCTGCTGTGGTTTTAATACCCTTAATTACCGCCGTTAAAAGGCATATTGGCGGTCGCTAAGAGGTTAAAAGACAAAAAATACATCTTTAAGTTGAGTGCCTAGTTTATTTTTATTATAAAAAATAAAACAACAGATACCTAGATGGACAACCAATGAAATGCAATCTTCATTTGAATGGTAGTGTGATAACATCAGACCAGCCCATCCTTCTAAGTTTAAAGGAAACCCCCATAAAGAAGGAAGGTGAATCTAAAGAAACACAATCTCCTTCTCCTCCAGTGTTGCTTCAAACCCTCCAGCTGAAGTTGATCCTGATACTATCTTAAAAGCACTCTTTAAATCCTCATGGACATCAGCAGTCATCCATTTAAGATTAAGCTCCGATGAGACCACCATAAATTGGAGACTGTAAGATATTCCCAATTCACATATGGGACCAGACACTTCTTAAAAAAACCCTTCATTTTGCTTCTTGGGTTTTGTTTAGCACTGATCACCAGCAGGTAGTTGATGTTTGAAGGAGTTTGGCATCAGACATTGGACAATCAGTCCTGTTCCTAGCATTGTAGTACAGTTTACCTTCATTGTGGGGCAGTTGCATTATGGCATCAAGAATTTCCATTTTCCCCTGGCTCTAGTATTCTGATACAGCATGATTATGGCTCGACTGTTATGTCAAGGTAGGCTAAATGTTGAATAACTTGTTTAAATTTGTTTAATAATCTGTTTCTACTTAAAAGATAATCTTTGTTGTTTTGTAGTTTTAATATTTGGATTCCTACAAATGGATATGAAGGCCTGCGTATTCCAGTAAATGGGGGGATTACTAAGTGTCAACCGACTGTGTACTAGGCAAATGAAGTTTTTATGCCTAATTATTGTTTCACACTATGAAAATGTCATCCAGAACTCTACAATCGTAGGGAATACTTATTGCCCTGCAAGTGAAGCATATTGTGCTATATGTAATCATACTGCAGAAAAATTCTGAAGGCAATTAAATCACACTAATAGTGATTTAAATACTGAGGTGTGTACAGAGGAATGCTGGGAGGACACAGGTTGTGGTTTTCAATCAACTTCATCTGTATTTACAAATTTTTATTTAATGCTGGTAATAAAAAAAATTCTCGAGTGTATGCAGAGCGCAGTGCCATATCACGACTATCTATTTGCTTTTCCTGTTCAACTCTCTATTTTTTTAATTTATATTTATTTGGACTACTCATTAGGAGGGGGTCCACAAAAAACAATAGGTGAACTCATCTGACACTAAAAACAACCCTTTGAAAGCAATAACATGGCTGTTGCTTCATGGAACAAGTTCACCCTGGTGAGCTAGTGGTGATATCTGAAGAGACATGAGGATTGCCTCCTAAAAATCTTTTCCCAATTTAAAGGAGCTGGTTTCCTATACTTGTAGTGCCCATGCACTAAGTGTATGAGCTGACAAACATTTCCCCCTGGGGGTGCACATCAACATAATGAGTAAACATTTTTTATGTGCATCAAAAACACCCTTTAACACAATAACTTTTGAGAAACCGTTCAACAACGAGGTTCAGCATATGGGCCAGGCATGGTACATGTGTGAGCTCGCCTCAACTCAGAGCCTCCACCAGGTTCTGGACATTGTCACACATGACCATGCCTGGCTATAGGCTCAGCAGTGTCAGCCACATATCTGCCTGCTCTTTCAGACCTCTCCACAACTCTTCAGCATTGTGCAGTTTGTCACGTAGGCATATTAGCTTCAACACAGCCTATTGATGCTTGGCTGAGGCAGTGTTGCAGTACTTTCAGCTTGTGACTGATATGATCATTTTGGAGATGGAGGCTGAAGAGGAGGAGGAGGAGAAATAGGAGTTGCAGGAGCTGTAGACTGTGGAGGAAACCCTGATTGATGTAGGGCCCGCAATCCTCAGCATCAGGAGGACGTGTTCCATACCAAGGTCCAACTGGGTCCCGGTTTCCACTATGCTAACCCAGTGTGCCATCAGCGAGATATACTGTCCCTGCCACAAGCACTTATCCACGTGTCCGTGGTTAGGTGGACTTTCCCAGTAACAGCAGTGCTGAGGGCACGGCTAATGTTGTGAGACACGTGCTTGTGTAATGTGGGGCCGGCACTCTGGGAGAAATAGTGGTGGCTTGGGACAGAGTACCTTGGGACAGCTGCCGCCATCAGGTTGTGGAAAGCTTCCATCTCCACGAGCCTAAAACGCCATATTTCAAGTGCAAGCAGATAAGAAATGTGTGAATTTAGTAGTAAGGCCTGTGGGGCGTTGGCAGCGTATATTCTCTTGCGCTTCAAAGATTGTGGTATGGACAACTAAATGCTGTGCTGTTACAAGTACGTGGATGTGCTTGATGATGGTGCTAGTTAATTGTGTTCAACAACAGGCACAGTGTAGGAGGCATCTTCACAGGCACCATGGACAGGGGATTGGCTTCCATGCACAACAGTGGAAGAAGCAGTGGTGTCACCCGCAGACAGTGTTCCTGGACCCTGGGTTCCGGCCCACAAAGTTAGGTGCTTTGCTGCCATATGCCTGATCATGCTGGTGGTGGTCAGGCTGGTAGTTTTCCTATCCCTGCTGATGTGGGTATGGCAGGTGGTGCAAATGGCCTGTTTGGGGTTATCGGCAGTCTAGACTTAACACTTGTACTGGCAACTTCTGTCGTGTTGGTGTTAGGGGGAACGGTTGTCTGTCTTCTGTCTGCGGCAACCACACTGCTTCTTCCTGCCTCTTGGGGTGCTATGCCTCTCTCTCCCTGTGTGCTGCTATCCTCGCTCTGCATGTCCTCCTGCCAGGTTGAGTCAGTTACTATATCATCCACCACCTCCTCTTCCACTTCCGCACCCAGGTCTTCCTCCTGACTTTCGGGCAATTGTGTCTCATCATTGTCCAACTCTTGTGACACGTTCCCACCGTCGCCTTCTAGTGAATGTGGCTGCTCAAATATTTGGGCATCGATACATGTAATTTCCTCTTGGCCCACTTCAAGTGCAGTGGGGGTGAGACCCGAATCTCTAAATGGAAAAGTGAACAGCTCTTTGGAGTATCAAAGCATGAGATCAGTTGTCTTCGGGTGGGCTGCATGGTGGGAGGAAGGAGAATCAAGGTGAGGAATATGCGGTCCTGACTCACGGCTACTGAGACTTGATCTTGTGGAAGACAGGGTAGTGGTGGCAAAGTGACTGAAAGCATTATCCGCTATCCAACCAACAACCTTTCCACTCTGCTCTGGGTTCAATAGTGGTGTGATGCTGAGGTCCCCTTGTAATTGTGACAAGAAGATTAAGTGAGAAGATGTGGGTGTTTGTTGTGGTCCAATTTCAGCTTGCCCACGTCCTCGGCCTTGGCCTCTGCATGCATCATCCCCCTCACGTCCACTTCCCAATCCCTTGGCATGTGCCTTGCCCATTTTAAATGGACTACAATAGTTTGCACGATCACTAAAAATGACTGACTTTGGAGTGAACTTATATGTGATCGGTGTGCGGGAAAACTACAGTTTAAAATATCTGGCCTTTAGGTAACAACTTTTTTGTAAGCAAACTGGTGTCAATAACTAGACTAAGACACAGCAAAAACAGTTCAATTGAGCCCAAAAAAATGCCCCAAATTTTAGCCCACAGATAGGTGAGGCCTGTGATGGAGATCCCCCACTTCTAATTATCTGGCCTGGATTATTTTTTTTAACATCAAAATTGTGTCAATAACTAGGCTTATACACAGCAACAACAGTTCAGTTGAGCCTAAAAAAATGCCCCAATTTTTAGCCCACGGATAGGTGAGGCCTGTGACAGAGATCCTTCACTTTGAATTATCTGGCCCGGATGCTTTTTTTTAACTGCAAAATTGTGCTAATAACTAGGCTAAGACACAACAACAACAGTTTAATTAGGCCCAAAAAATACCCCAATTTTAGCCCACAGACAGGTGAGGCCTGTGAGGGAGATTCTCCACTTTTAATTATCTGGCCAGGATTTTTTTAAGAGCAAAATTGTGTCAATAACTAGGTTAAGACACAACAACAACATTTCAACCGGAGGTACGTCCATGGAAGTGCCCTGAGTTAACGCCAAAAGTTGGAGTGCTGTGTCATAGATGACCTGAGGTCCTAAGAAGACCTGTCTTAGAGCACTCAATAAGCAAGAGAGGCTCTGCACCATCTGGTCACTGCACTCCCACAGCGGTGTAGCCTACTCCAGCACCCTGCCCATTAATACGGAGATCATAAATCCCACCTTGGCCTGTTCAGAGGGGAAATGTTACACCAGTAGCTCCAGCTGAATAGCACACTGGTTCACAAAACCCCTACAGGCTTTACTGTCGCCCGTGAACTTACCGGCTAGAGGGAGATGAGTGAGAGACGTAATAGGGATGGCAGTGGAAAGTCGAGACGCAGCTTCACTGGCTGCATGAGCCGCTACTGCGGTTATATCCACTCCCGTAGTCGTGCGCTCAAGAGCAGACAACCTGCCCTCCAGCTGCTGGATGTACATGCTGCTCATCCACCATTGCTAGCCCGACCCTGGTGCTAAGATACTGTTACAGTTTGCGGATCACACTATTGTAGATTGTAAGCTCTCACGAGCAGGGTCGCCTTATTTCGTCTTATTTTGCTTTAATTATTGTATTGTTAATGTTGTTACTTATGACTTGTGTTTTGAAACTGTTAAACTGTAAAGCGCTGCGGAATATGTTAGCACTATATAAATAAAGATTATTATTATTATTATTATTATTAAATGTAAATTATGAGAACTTACAATCACAACCCGGGGTCCACTGTGCAGTGATGGAAAAACAGCAGCTAGAGGACAATGGCAGAACGTAGCTGCGAGCAAGCACCGTAAACACACCGAGTTAAATGTCACTCCGTGTGAACAGAGTGCAACATGCCTGACTATGTTACTCCACAGAGTAGTACCAAGACAGAGAGCACTCTAAGCTACTTTTGCTAGATGTCACAGGAGTATAGAGGAATTGATGCTAGTGGGGTTATTTAACTCACCCCCTACTATGCTGGTGATTGAACCTGCTCTGACACATGGTGGCTTTTGAGTCCGCAGCTGAGTGTGCCTGGTGCAAATGCTAAGTTCAAGCAGGAGTTCTCACCCTACACTGCTTGTCTAGAAACACAACATAGTGCTATTAGGGGCACACGTGCATACAGGTTGGTAACTGACCCACTAACACACATAGCAAATATGAATGATCTTAGCGCACTGATGGGAGCACCAAAGATCCTTTTATAGAAATTGCCAATCAGACAGGACCTTGCTAGTGGACCCGTCCGGACCGGCACAGGACCTGAGCATCTGACAGCCGACCACCAATGAAAGGTCGCCACCTCACGAGCATGTTTAGTAGAGGGAATCCTGGACGACTGCTCTCCGCTGTCTATTGCAAGTGACCATAGCTGGACCTGGAGAGGCAGAAGTAACAAGCACAAAGCCTGAGTCTGAGCAAGATACTGTAAGGCCTGTTTCACACTTCAGTTTTTTACATCAGTCTAAATCCGCCAGAGTGTGAAAAAACGGATCCATTTCCGTTTTGCCACAAATGGATGTCACAGGATCCGTTTTTTGACGGATCCATTTTTGGAGGCAAGGTGATGAAATTTAAAGGGAAATGACCCTGGAAAAGGAGAGAGAGAGAGAGAGACAAGGAAATTATTCTGGGCATGCTCAGTGTCAAAAAGCGGATCCGTTGCCGGATTCCGTCAATAAACGGTTGGCAACAGATCCGCCGCCCACAGGCGACCATTATAACAAATGGCGGATAGAGGCTGATCTGTTGCTAGCCGCTATTTTGACACAGACAAAAAACGTTTCATTGTCCATCCACTGAAGTCAGCGGACGCCAAAATAATGGCGGATCAGTCAAAAAAATGGATCCAACGGATGACCATCCATCAAAATCCGCCGCTAATGCAAGTCAATGGGAAAAAAACGGATACGCCAAAAAAATGGCAGATCCTTTTTTTGCAAAACGGCGGATTTTGACTGATGGCAACAAACGGAAATGTGAAACAGGCCTAACCGACATCTTTGCTGAGCAGCATCTACTGAAGTCGAAACTGAATGGGAGACCACAGGAGAAGATAAGGTTCGGGATCCACCCTGTGCAGATGGAGATTCCAGGTGCCTAACTATTTCTATTAACCAACCCACTTTTCAAAAGAAGCCAAAGGGTGTATAATCGCAAAACATCAAAATTTTTATGCAAACTAACATGTGAATTATGTGTCGTTTGAGATCAAATATGTGGTGCACAAGCCTTAACATATTCTACAAGCTGTTTTTAAAATAATAAGTAGAGATGAGCAGCTCTTTTGGCATTCAATTTTACTGAATTTTGTCCCAAAAGCTTTATTTGAGGCAAATACATTTGCGCAAATCTCAAAACTGGAAAGCTTGTAATTACGTGGAACATACACTTTGATGAGAAACAATCCAGCGGACCATAAGGCTATGTGCACACGTAGCGGAACTCTCGCGGAAGTTACCGCGAGAATTCCGGATTCCATTCCACGGGAAAATTGCATATTAAATTCCCCGCCATTTTCCCATGGAAAAACTATCGTTTTGTAAGTGTAACTAGCTTGCAGAATGCTAGCGTCTTCCAAGCGATCTGTAGCATCGCTTGGAGAGCTGATTGATAGGTTGGTCACACTCATCAAACATAGTGTTTGACGAGTGTGACCAACTTTTTACTACTGAGGCTGCCTATGCAGCATCAGTAGTAAAAGATAGGATGTAAAAAATAATAAAAAAAATAAAAAATATTGTCATTCTTACCTTCCGGCGTCCCGCGCAGCCTTTCCGCCGTTCTCCGCGCTCCCGGTCCCAGTAATCCCTTGTGAGAATGACCGTGATGGCGTCCGTTCTCGCGGGATCGCGACGTCTCACGGTCATTCGCGATGACGTCGCCCTCCGACATCATAGAACGGATGCCATTGCAGTCATTCTCGCAAAGGTTTACTGGGATCGGGAGCGTGGAGAATGGCGGGAAGGCTGCGTGGGACGTCGGAAGGTAAGAATAACAATATTTTTTATTTTAAATTCTATTTTTTACAGGGATATGGTACCCAAAGCCCGGAGGACAGTCTCCTCTCCTCCGGACCGTGGGTACCATCCGCAAATGTTCTGCTTACTTTTTGCAAGGTGTGCACAGCCACATTCGGAAAGTAAGCAGAACAATGCATTCCTATGGGTGCAGGATCGCCGTGATTCCCTAAATTAATGAGCATGCTGAGTTTTTTACCGCGAAGCGATTCCGCTGCGGAAAAAAACGCAGCATTAGCACAGCATGGCGGAATCCCATAGCAATGCATGGGATGCTTATATTTCGCATTTTCGCAGCAAAATTGCACGTTTAAAACCGTTGCGGAAACGTGAAGAAAACGCTACGTGTGAACTCAGCCTTAAGAGTTTACAATTTACAGAAGACAGGAAGAGAGAGAGGATCCCGAAGACCATAAGTGCTTACACTCTACAAAAGAGAGAGAGGAGACTACTGTCCATGAATTTGAACAAAAATCTTACACTTTTCCCCAGGAGAAACATAGACTTTACCAGTGACTCTAGAGATGAAAAAAATAATAATCTGTAAAATATCATAGCTGCATAACATTAACCCACTCCTCAACAGTGTGAGAAATAGTACCAGACAAGTTTTTTTTTTTTTTTTTTTGGCAAACCTCAAATCAAATCTCAAAATGTTCAAATTCATGTGGAACCACACATTTCAGAAAGGTCAACTAAAACTTGATTCTTTGTGTTTCGATTTGCTCATCTCTATTAATAAGTGAAAATGATAAGTTTGCTCAAGTTTTGCCAGGAAATTCAATTTTAATGAAAGTTATTTAGTGCAAATCAAAAGTTCTTTATTTTCTCTACAGACCCCAGAGCATAATAAATATTTGGAAAATACAGCGCTCAGTAGGCCTCACACATCATTTAACACCGCGATATTACAAGGTGCTCACTAGGCTGCAGGCATGATGCTATCACGCAAATCATTAAGTTGAAGGTTTGCTTGGTGCCAGAATCCTCTGTGGGAAGAAGCAATGATGGAAGAGTAGAAAAGGGCATGTAGAGGTTGGGATAAGCAGAGGATGTGGCTGAGGAGGTGGGACAGGGGAGTGTTGAGGTGAGTATTTTTTTTCTTTTCAAATAATTTTATTGGTTTTTGGTAATTAAACAGGGTAAGGGAAGGAAGGTAGGAAGGGAGGAAAGGGAATAGGAAGTAAAGAACCTTGTATAGGTACAGAAAAAATTTGAAACTAGAGAACCCACAAATAGGCATTAAATAGCATATAGCAAATAACAACATAAAAGGAAAAGAAAATCGCCAATCCTTATTATGGGGTAACATTCTTGGAAGGAGATACAACATCCCGGTACTACAACGGCCATGTTTAGGCCTCAAAATATAATACCTCTTAATAGGTCTATTTGATATGGAATTTGTTGTTCCAAGTCTTCCATTTTTTGTATATTTGTGGATGTGATTGCTGTTAATCGCAAATCTGAGTTCTAAATCACTATGTTGGCCTATCTTATCAAGTATGTCCGAAAACGTAGGAACCTCAACTTTCATCCACCATTGTGCTAACATGGTCTTAGTCACTAAGAGGATGTGGATTATTTTTTTTTTTCAAATCCTTTATAATTCACCAAAATGCCAGTCAGGCGTCTGCCATTTTCCTGAATTCACAAGAAGAAAATTACAAAAAAGTCATATGCAGGAGAACAGATTTGCACATATCTACTTTACAACAGATATTATTTATGTCATTTAGTGTCATTTCATGTCTTCCCCTTACACTCCACATCATTTTTGCAGTGTATGCTAGAAGTAATTATTTTGTATTTTATTATATTTGTTAAAATAATAAAGGAGTATTAATAATGTAACAAAGTTAGGAATAAAATATTCAAAACATTCTGCAGTCATTTTTCAACTTAAAGGTAGCATGCAACTGATTTTATGACTGCACAAAACACAGTAACGTGACCATGTGCTTTAGAAAATACATTTATTGAACAATATTTACTATACTGAACAAAAACAGCCTGGCAGAATTCTTTGCTTCCTTTAATTTCTGGAGGTTTTCTGATCCTGTATTTTCCCCAAGCAATTTTGCCCAATAAGATGGTAACAGTTGTTTGTCTGATAAAGCACGTACTATTTAGAACACAGATGTTTGATAATTATTTATTTCTCTCAGAAGCCCACTAACTCAATCCCAAAGGTTTTTTTTTTCTAAAATTAAATTTGGAATGTATGTTGTTGGTAAGTGACAGATATTTTCATTATTAATAGGATTCTGAATTGTACAACACCATGGCAAGAATCAGTACTGAGGCCAAAGCAATGTTTTGTTAAACTAAGGCGATTATTGGATAAAAAGATGCAATTGTAAGAGGTTACTAAGAATTATTGATGAATAAAGTATGTTATTGTCTGCAAACTTTTTTTTTTTAAATGACTTTATTGTAAAATTGAACACAAATCCATTATTTTCTAAACCCTTATTATTTTAACTTCATTTTTCTTTTCTTTTTGTTTGAAATAAAAAAAAATTGGCTTTATTTTCCATAAGTATTTCTGAAATGTGCAATACATTCTGCAAAATTAAATATTAAATAAAGCACATTTTATCTGCAGTATTAAAAAAAAGAAGTTGTAGCAATCACATTAATCTCAATATTCATTGATTATTAAATTCTTTACAGGTTTTTTAAATTTGTAGAATGTCAGTTTTTGATGGTAGATTTTTACACTGGATTTTACAGCTATGAATACATTAAAATGCACATGTAATTCATACTACTTTGCTGTGCATTTCTTATGGATAATCCATGAAGGTTTGTTGCCTGGAGAGTTTGCCACGTATGATCTTACCCTAAGTCAAACATTAGTCATTTATTTTGTCCATTTTTCAACTCTAATTTCTCTGGTAGACTTAATATGTCTCATAGCTATTGGGGGCCCGAGCTCATTAGATTTTTAGAACAAGGTTCAAATCTCACTTAAATATTTGGAGATATTATGAGCTGCTGACATGGTGTCTGTCGGCTGCTTGTTAGTCATATCTGCCTGTATCTGACAAACAACAACTAGATGCCAATTGGCAGTGTCTCTTTTAAGTTTAACTCTCTTTTAAGCTTAAGCAAAATTTAAAGGGAATTTGTCAGTAAAATCAACACTCCCAAGCCATCTATATAGGCATACAGGTCATAGGAAGCTGAATAAAATAATTCCTTGATATTTGCCATCCAATGTCTTATTCCAGTGAAATCCATGTTTTTATATGCAAATGAGCTGTTAAGCTCTATGGGCCAGACACTAATCTACATGATAATTTGCCACCAGAGCTTATTTTAAATGAAAAGGGGAAATTACCAGTATGAGACTTGTAACTAACACTGAACAGTAGAGCTGACATACATCTCCTTACAAACAAATTTACTGCAGCTCACACAGCTCTGCTGTACTGTAACAATGATATTTGTCCTTCGTAGTCGAAGATGACCATTGTTGTGAATTCTCTTGATCTGACTTCTGAGTCGGGGCTCCCTCTGGTGGTTACTGTGGTTAGTGGAACTGGCCGGGTTGACAGAAGTCTGCCACCTGACGACAATTGGAAATCAGGGGTTACTGACTGGGAGGATATAAGTGAGCAGGTTTCACTCAGTTGCTGCTAGTGATTTGTTTCTTCTTGTGCATTTTTGAGGTTTGTTGTCTCCTGCCTGATCCTGCATTTTTCAGTTAAGTTGTTCATTTGCTAATCCTTTGCATCTGATCTGGTTTTTGCCTCTTTCTGCTTTGTTGAGAGGGTTCAGCATGCTCCCTGCTGGGGCAGTGCTGGACCCCGCTCCATATGTTACAGCTTGTGTCAGTTTATTCAGTCCCCTGTTATATTAGTTGCTTTTGCTTTGCTGCCAGTTCACAACAGAATGCTGATGTAGTGGGGGAGAGGTTGTGAGACCTCAGTGGTTTTTGTACATCAGACATGTTGGATTTTTTAGTGTTTTTGCATGATTGCAGACGGTGTCTTACCTTTCCTATCCTATCTAGACAGTTTGGGCCCCATCCTTTGCTCAGTCTATTTTCTGCCTGTGTTTATGCCTCATCTTGTCTCACTGACAATATATGTTTGGGGGCTATCTATTTCGTTGGGGGTTCCACTCTGGGGCAGTTTAGATTTTACCTTTCTTGATTTAAGCTTAGTTAGTTCTCCGGCTGTGCTGAGGTGTCTAGGGCATCGTAGATACGCCCAACGGATACTGCTAGTTGTGTTGTTATGACCAGAAACCACAGAAAAATGAAAAGGATCAAAAAGAAAACACAAAAAAACCAAGATAGCAACAAAAATGACCCCTTAAAAATTAACTTTTAATTAAATAATTAAAATCTTGGACAATCCCATCTCAAAGGGTACAAAACAATCAATAACCAAAAGGTCACCAGGCAGAAAATTTTTCAAAATATTCAGGTCAACTGCACTCGTCCTAATGGGCCCTATCAAGTCCCTTCCTGGCCGTGGAGGTTGGAGTTGTTGACGATGTGGCGCCCCCGCTCAACATCGGTGACCCTATAACACCCTACAAATCCCTAGTCCACGACGAGGATACACAGAAAAAACACACAAACACACATAAATACCCGAAAAAAAAACCCTAGTGGAGAGATTGGATAGCGTCTCTTATATGTGCAAACTTATCTCGTAGTAGAGCCGTGAGCACTAGGCCCACAACTAATAAACCTATATCGTAGTAAAAAATGCTTACTATTGCAGCTTATTAAATAGCTTATCTCGTAGTAAAAAGGGCTTATGCTGCATGCAATGACAGACTGTATATATGAAAACCCCCCCTAGACAGAAAAAACATCTACAGAGGAAAAACTGAGAGGAAACAATGTTCCAAGCAATAGTAGTAAATATTTAAGCACTGCAAATAGATCATCATAAACAAATCCACCAGGTGGAAATAAGTGGCATACAAACGCTGATTAATCATATGACATGGACATAATAGTCCCAAATATAGGCAAAAGCGGCAGCGAAGGCACTCCCTACAATCAAGAATGCCATAATAACTGCATGTAGTCAATATTTACATTGCCATCCATCAGTCTGTCAGCGCAAAAAAACTCAATACTTATCAGCCATAAGAAGATGTGAGGCCCAGCTCGACGCGGATACTCCAGGATACTGAGGGTTCATCAGGGGCAGAGAAGAAGGGGTCTCATCACCCCAGCCGAGAGATCAGAGCAATGTGCGGCGTGCTTACTGTGTCTCCGATTCTCATATTTACCGTGTCATAGTCGCGACGTCACTTCCGGTGACAGGCAGTGATCACATGTGGTGAAAGCCGCAATCTCGATGGACGGCGTTCTGCCTCCTATCCACCATGTCACAGTCACGCCGTCACTTCCGGTCGCCTGTAGTGGGGAGCGCACTCATGATGCGGCATGCCCTATGTCCCAAACACCGGAAGTATGTCAGTTAAAGGGGAGGAACATCCAAAAGGCATATTACTGACATTGCAACTTGCTACTAACCTGTATCAAGGTTACGTATGTTAATAGAGTGACGTCACGGGAACGCAGCCAATATTAAAGTGACAAAATATCACAATTGGGAACAAAACATAAAAACCCAAGCGGCATATTCATGGTATTACACGTAGCTGCTACACACAAAAAACCTCCTCAGAGTTCTATCTAGTAGTAAAATGACATCACAAAAAGTAGCAAAGATATCACATGAGGGCGCAAAAAATGGAAAAATCCCTCATTGAAGGTCAAAATGGAAGCACAATGGAACATTAATCATATAAAATTCTATAACAATATAAGAATGCCTTTTTAACCCCTTCAGAAGACACATCCATGTATCCACAAACAAAAACAGATTTAATGCCATATTATGAATCATGAAACAATGTCACAGCTCATAGTAGTGAGCAAAAGTACAGCATGCTGGATCCATCAGGTGCCATCTATAGAAAACTCGTGAAATTCAATTGCTCATTTAGTCCATTAGGGCTCTGTGATTCGAGCCAGAAAATCCAACCCGTCACCCGTTGTAGGATTTTCTTATCCCAGTCCCCCTGTCTCACTCTGGGCTCAATTCTCTCAATCACACGGAATCCAATCTGCTTTTCATCTCCACCATGGACAAGGTTGACGTGACACGCTAATGGGGTGTCCCTCTTATGCCTAATGTCACCCAAATGTTCACCAATGCGCATACGGAGCTCACGTTTAGTTTTACCCACACAGTCCAGAGGGCAGGAACATGTGCATAAATAAGCGACACCTACAGTTTTACAATTCGCAAAGGAATTCATCTTGTAAGTTCTATTCGTGTGGGCACTGGTGAATATTTTAGAAGGTGTAATAAATTTACAGAAATTACAATGTCCACATCTGAAGGTTCCTATGTGGTTCAAGATGGCTTTTTACCACTTTGTCCCTAATAGATTTACCCCTCCTATAGGTCACTGAGGGTCTAGGTGAAATCATCCCACAGATATCCTGGTCAGTCTTAAGCATAGCCCAGTACTTCTTTAGAATCTCCATTACTTTCCCTGACTGATCATCAAACGTACCTATTAATCTAGTCAGGTTGTCAGGATCTTTCCTATCTCTAGGGATCAACAATGAGGATCTCCCAGTCTGTCTGGCCAGTTTATACGCGGGTTGCATGACATTAGTGGGGTAGCCCCTGTCCCTAAATCTGTCCCATAAATCGCCTGATTGTACCTCAAAGTCACCCCAGTCCGAGCAGTTTCTCCTCAACCTGGGAAACTGCCCCCTGGGAATACCACGTTTCAGGGGAGGGGGATGATGACTCTCCCATCTCAAGAGGCTAATAGTTGATGTAGATTTTTGATAAAGGGACATTTTCAGGGATCCATCTTCAGCAATTGATATCGTAGTATCCAAAAAAGTAATATTCTCTCCCCCAATCTCATGTGTAAAGAACAGGCCCATCTCATTTTTATTCAAAATGTCCACAAAAGACCTGAAGGCTTCTCTATCACCTGCCCATAGGATGAGGACGTCGTCGATGTAACGTCCTCCAAAACAAAATGTTAGGGGACCAGACAACATCCTCATCACTAAAGACCACGGTATCCTCCCACCAGCCCAGGAGCAAGTTTGCATAAGTGGGGGCACAAGGGCTCCCCATCACAGTGCCCCTGAGCTGGTGGAAGCATTTGCCATTAAATAAGAAATAATTATGGCAAAGTACAAACTCCAACAGTTGTAGCAAAAATTTACTGTGTGCACCCAAATGAATCTCCCTCCCTTTGAGGAAATAGTTGACTGCCTTCAGGCCTTCCACATGTCTAATTCTACTGTACAATGCTTCTACATCAATTGATGCTAGAATAGTGCCTGGGTCAACCGTAATTCCATCTAGTTTATTCAGAACATCCATAGTATCCCTCAGGTAGGAGGGCAGGGCCAACAAAAATGGTCTCAACAATTTGTCATGATAAACGCTGGAGTTCTGACAAAGGGCATCGATCCCCGAGACTATCGGTCTCCTTTTTAAAGGATCAATACCCTTATGTATTTTTGGTAATGCATAGAATGTTGCAATCACCGGCCATTTTGGTAATAGGAAGTCAAATTCGCTCTTTGAAATCAACTTGGCTTCCAAAGCTTCCTTCAAAATTTTGGACAGTCCAAAGCTAAAATCCTTTGTTGGGTCCATTTTCAATACCTCATATGTCAATTGGTCAGATAGAATAGACATGCACATCTCAATATACTTATCCCTTTCCAGGATAACTGTATTGCCCCCCTTATCTAAGAGCTTCAGTATAATCTGCTTGTTATTCATCAAACCCTCCAGGGCCTTTCTTTCACAATAAGAGAGACTAGTTAGAGTCTGTTCAACTTTGGGGTTAATATTTCGAATTTCATCCGAGACCAGCTGCAGAAAAATGTCAATACTACCCACTTCCCCACCGGGGGTGCTCTTTTGCTTTTTGGTTTCAGATCCGAAAATGGTCCTACCCCAACTTCCCGCTGTCCTTCCTCTGCCATATTGGTTAGAAGAAGCACATCAGGGAGTTCATCCAGTGTTATACCAAGTTGTGTTGTTATGATTAGGGGTCTGCAACCCACTAAGTCACCAACCTTTCTGGTTTGCTGGTGGCCTAGCCTATTCCTGCCATCCTCCTCGGTGACCTATTCATAACAGACCATGGCTTCAGGGTTATAAGAGAATTAGTTATTTGTCTGGAGGTGGCGGATGAGACCAGTCCGGGCCCTGAAGGTTTGCCCACATACTTAACATAAGGAATTAGATGTGGTCAGTACATCAGATTTGGCTTGTGCTTTGCGGACAGCACGCTTTCTTTTTGCATCCAAGATTTTCCTTTCTTCAGCTGTACGTGCTCCTGAGGTGATCCTGCACCGTCAACCTGGATAATCCAGGGAAAGCTCTTCCCATTTATTGATGTTGACTTCCAGGTTTTTGAGAGATGCCTTAAGGGAGCCTTTATAGTGCTTCTTCAGCCCTCCAACTGCTCACTTTCCTTGGCGCAGTTCTCGGTACAGCAGTTGTTTTGGTAGTCGGCTGTCAGGCATTCTGACCACATGTCCATCCCACCTGGCTTGGACTTTCAGCAGGAGAGTGTAAATGCTGGAGAGCCCAGTTTGTTCCATTGTCTTGTCACTTGATGTGGAGAAGTCTGCGGAGGCAACTCATGTGAAAATGATTAAGCTGTTTAGCATGCCGGCTGTACAATAGTCTATCCAGGTCTCGCTAGCATAGAGAAGTGTGGTGAGGACCACCGCGCAGTAGACCTTCAGCTTGGTTGTACGGCTGAGTCCCCTTCATTCCCAGACATTTTTTCGCAGTCTCCAAAAGGCGGCACTGGCCTCTGCAATTCTGTTATTAACCTCAGCGTCAATGGTTATTTCACGGGAAAGAGTGCTGCCTAAGTAGGTGAAGTTATCGACTGCTTTGAGGTTTTGCTCCTTCACCGTGATACGTGGCTATTTGTAAGTTTTCCTGGAACAGATTGATACATGACTTTGGTTTTTCTAGTGTTGATCTCGAGACCAAAATTGTCACAAGCTTGAGGAAAACAGTCCATTTCATGCTGCATCTGCTGTTCCGTGCTAGTGTTAGGTGCACAGTCATCAGCAAATAATAATTCACAGATAACAGTTTCATGCACCTTCGTAACTGCCTTCAGGTGTTTTGGGTTGAATAGCTTGCCATCAGTCTTGTACTTAAACTGGATTCCATCTTCACAGTTGTTAAAGGCATCACTCAACATTGGAGAGAATAGCATATTGAACAGGGTTGGAGCAAGCACACAGACTTGTTTTATGCCGTTTGTTACTGTGAAAGCCTCAGATTCGTCTCCATCATTCAGAACCTTCACCATCATGTCATCATGGAACTGCCGGTCGTTTAAGATGAACTTGCTCGGGCAGCCGAATTCTACCATGATTTTCTATAGGCCATCTCTACTGACTGTGTCGAAAGCCATGGTCAAATCAACAAAAGTCACATAAAGTTCACTGTGTTGCTCCTGGCACTTTTTCTGGACTTGATGTGCTGCAAAGACCTTATCTACTTTTCCACATTTAGCACAGAAACCACACTGGCTTTCAGGTAATAGGCCTTGCTCAAGGTGATGTACGTAGAAGGTGGTTGTTTTACTGCTTTCCTGACTTCATCTCCACTTGGAAGAACATCAAGGTCCTTGTTGATTTCTACCTGGGAAAGGCAAGCAATAGCCTCGCCATTGATATTGGCAGGGAAATTGAGACTATTAAAGTGCTCAGCCCACCGTTCCAGAATTTGTTTCTTTTCTGTTAGCATGTTAGTTCCATGTGCATGAACCAGAGATGAAGAGCTTGATGACTGGGGTCCATATACAGCTTTGAGCGAATCGTAGAAGCGTTTATGGTCATGGGTATCTGCATAGCCTTGAATTTCTTCAGCCTTCTTGCTAAACCAGTTATCCTGCATCTCGTGTAGCTTGATTTGTACATTTCTTTTTATGTTGATAAAGGCATCTTTCTTAGCTAGCGGGTCATTTTGATACACCTTGTACCGCTGATGTTTCTCTTCTAGGAGTGTCTTTATTTCCTCGTATTTTTCATCCAACCAATCTTGATTATTTCTGGCTACTGATCCAAGATGATCCAGGGAAGTATTGTAAACAGCATCTCTGAGAATCGTCCACTGTTCCTCAGCGCGGGTCTCCTCT
Source organism: Dendrobates tinctorius (assembly GCF_039654945.1). Taxonomy (NCBI): domain Eukaryota; kingdom Metazoa; phylum Chordata; class Amphibia; order Anura; family Dendrobatidae; genus Dendrobates; species Dendrobates tinctorius. The sequence goes on from NW_027361672.1 coordinate 19,236,496, forward strand.
GCCTGCAGTATGTATAACAGTCTGCCATCAAGATCATTGGTAAATTCCTCTGCAATTCTTTTATTTTGCAGCTTATAGACATTCAGCCTCTTTGCAGTTTTCTGCCCTTGGGGTCTCCTCGCTGGCAGGATGCGGAGCCTGCACTTAGACAAAATGAGGCCAAGGTCAGTCCAGCAGTTTGCACCGCACATGACCTTCATCACTCTAAAGTCCATCCCATCACTTTTCCTGGCAATGATGTAATTAATGAGATGCTAATGCCTCAAGCGTCGGTGCATCCATGATGTCTTCTTGCGTGTGGATAAATGGAATAGGATGTTGGTGATGACAAGGTCATGTGTGGCACACATCTTGAGGAGCAGCTGGCCATTACTGTTACACTTGCCAGTGCTGTGTCGCCCAATGACCCCTTCCCAGTTTTTATGGTCTGTTCCCACTCTGGCATTAAAGTCTCCAAGTATAATGAGCTTGTCCGCCTGTGGGATTGCTGAAATAAGTGTGTCAAGTTCATCATAGAACTTATCTTTAATGTCATCCGGGTTAGTCATAGTGGGAGCATAGGCACTGATCAGAGCTGCATGTTTCTTGTTTGTTAGTGGGAGCTGACATATCATCAAACGGTCGGTGATGCCCTCCGGAAGCCTGATAAGTTTACGAACAAGATGAGTTTTGATAGCAAATCTCATGCCTGCCTCTCGCTTTTCAGTACTGCTTTGACCACTCCAGAAGAGCGTATATCCACCACTATGCTCTGTCAATTGACCCTCGTCTGCCAGACGTGTTTCGCTGAGAGCTGCTATATCAAAATTGTAACGAGCTAGCTCCCTAGCAACCGATTCTGTTCTTATCTCTGGTCTGTCTGCCTTAGTATTATCCAGCAGAGATCTCACATTCCATGTGCCAAGGTTGAGTACCATCATTTTCTTTTTCTTTATTGCTTGTCGACTGCTGTATGGGAAACCCTACAGCTGCGGTAGGCTGGCCATATGAAATGAAGCAGACTATGTTTGATGCACCTTTTCTAGCCCCGTCCTCGATTGAGGTGAGCAGAGTGATCCTGAACAGGACTGCTCAGACACCCAGGAGGCTGTCGAACTCCATTGCTGCTTCGGTCAAGTGGCCTGGGCCGCCTGCATGCAGGTTCGTGACTACAGCATCCAGAGATTCCACACCTGCTGCCTTGCCACTCTCCCATTGCCACAAAACTTTAGATACACAGTGGTTGAAATCATGACTTGCGCTTAACTTGGATTAAAGTGAGGAAGAGTTGCGCAAGTCATCAACCTCACTCTCTCCCCCGTTCCTATTGAGCCCCAGTGGCAAGAACTAGACGAGATAACTGGAGATAGGTCAGGGTGCAGTGGATGGCCAGCAGTATCCTATATGTGCCTCTCTGTACCCTCTCAGCGCTCCACAACGCTGTGCTGGGAATCTGTCCATTGAATCTTGAATGATTTCTTCCGCACAGTCTGCCATATCCAGTCTTCGCACGCATGGGTAGGCAAACCCTTGATAACCACCATAGGTCTCAAAGAAACCCGACAGCTACCCTCACCTGGTTTAACCCGCCTGCCAAGGCAGTGTTATGGGGTGTACCCACTGCCTCATGTCAGCAGCTACTTGGAGATACAGGTGAGAGTTGAGCATCAGATGAGGACCAAAGATGGAAGACCTGTCCAGAATGGACATGACAAGCCCTCCACCAGAGGTGCTCCTTCCCTTCCGAGCTCTGCCATGCACGCAAACAGTGGTTTGCTCTCACATATGAGGTATCAGCATACTCAGGACAAATTGCACAACAACTTTTGTGGTCCAATTTCTCCTGTTGCCCTTGGGAAAATAAAAAATTGGGGGCAAAAATGTCATTTTTGTGAAAAAAAAATAAGATTTTTTTATTTTTACATCTCTACATTATAAACTTCTGTGAAGCACATGGGGGTTCAAAGTGCTCACCACACATCTAGATAAGTTCCTTAGGGGGTCTACTTTCCAAAATTTTGTCACTTGTGGGGGGTTTCCACTGTTTAGGCACATCAGGGACTCTCCAAATGTGACATGGCGTCCAATCTCAATTCCAGCCAATTTTGCATTGAGAAGTCAAATGACGCTCCTTCCCTTCTGAGCTCTGCAGTGCACCCAAACAGTGGTTTACCTGCATATATGGGGTATCAACATACTCAGGACAAATAGTACAACAACTTTGGTGGTCCAATTTCTCCTGTTACCCTTGGTAAAATAAACATATTAGATCTGAAGTAAATTTTTTGTGAAAAAAGTTAAATGTCCATTTTTTAAATCATTCCAAAATTTCCATAAACTTCTTGAATGTGATTTTGAGCACCTTCAGGGGTTCAGGTTTTAGAATGGTGTCACTTTTGGGTATTTTCTATCATGTAGAGCTCTCAAAGTGACTTCAAATGTGATATGGTCCCTAAAAAAATGGTGCTGTAAAAATGAGAACTCACTTGTCAACTCTTAACCCTTATAACTTCCTAACAAAAAAAAATTTGGTTCCAAAATTGTGCTGATGTAAAGTAGACATGTGGGAAATGTTATTTATTGACTATTTTCTGTGACATTTTTCTCTGTTTTAAGGGCATAAAGTTGGAAAATTGCAAAATTTTCAAAATTTTTGCCAAATTTCCATTTTTTTCCACAAATAAACGCAAATCATATCAAAGAAATTTTACCTCTATCATGATGTACAATATGTCACAAGAAAACGTTGTCAGAATCACTGGTATCCATGGAAGTGTTCCAGAGTTATTGCCAAATAAATGGACAGTGGTCAGAATTGTAAAAATTGGCCTGGTCATTAACATGCAAACCACCCTTGGGGTTAAAGGGGTTAATTTATGCTAAAGTTCAAATACTATTACCATATCTAAATATTTTTAGTTTTTCCATATATATATATATATATACAGTATATACATATACATGTGCATATATATATAGATATATATATCTATATATAGTCATTAAAAACTGCTAAAAATCAGTTAAAACATAAAAGCAAACTACAATCACCACTTAACTTACATCACTAAAATCCTTAACATTATGAAGAAATAAACTTTTTTGATTTGATCCCATCTAAAATTTATAACACATCTAATATTATTATTTTACTATTGCTGTGAACATTAAATACATTACATAGACTTTTCTACATGATATTCATTTTATTCATGTCACATTTCTGTACACATATAGCAGAGTGATCATAAAGGACACAAACTATTAACAAGTAAAAGAAACAATAATAATAGTAATAGAGACTAAATACACTGCATCGCCACTTTGTCTCCCCACAATTTGTCAGAGGGCTCATTATGCTTTGGCTAATACACTTGAAAAATGTTATTACAAAAAATTTGTGAAATAAAGCTGGTTTCTTTGAGTGCTGAATGCTCATTATAATTTTTCATCCCAATTATGGGAGCAATTAAAAGTCTACACACCATTTCTCAATGTTAGCAATTTCGGTACTATGTTATTGTCTTTTTCATTTTCCAAAAGAATCCTGCTAATTTCCTTTTAGTCAATTTCTATAGCACCCTCCTTTGCTTAATTGTATCCACATTTACTGCTGCCCCATTATAAACTCCTCTGGCGAAACCAACATCAACCAAAAAGCTCTTACTGTTTGATACATGTTATTTCCCTTTTCATCAGAGTGAATCATACATTTTGAATCATTTTGACCTATATAATTTACAGCTAATTATTCTTGAAGCTTGACTTTCACTAATATTTTGCCAAAAGTCTTCAGCGCCAGTAGCCCTTAATCATTCGAATAGCCCTTAGCCTTTCCTAAAAAAAAATACTTTATGAATGCAATACATAACAATCATGGTATACATTGGTCTAATACATCAAATGAATTGCAAATACTGCAGAAATGTAAAGGTGATACCAAAGAGAGTACATGGAAAATCAGGTACAATATTTGATATTATAGTTTTAGTTTTATAGCCATCTTTAACTCTTTTTTGTAGATTTGATGGACTTCTTTGGAAAGATGCTACACTTTTTATATTTTGTTATAATGAAATGAAGGACAGCACAGAGTGAACAATAAACTGGATGACAACCAGAACTGCCCTAAAATCACTCACTTTATGTATCAAAATATCAACTGTAGAAAATTAAGAATTGCTTTTCAACTTACTTATTGTAGTTTTATTACTATTAAAAATGATGATCAGTTTTAAATAATGTATTGGAAATCTGTTCTAAACTAATATATGTAGAATTTCAGTGACTTTATAAGAGAAGGTTGAGCCTAATGTATGAAATGTCTGATATTAAACAATAAACATGACTGTATTCAAGACTAGGTACCAGTGGGTATGTACCTTCGGAGTGGCATTTTAAATGGAACCTGACAGGTGATACATGCTGCCCTAATCATGGGTAGCATGTATCAGCCGCGCAAGCACATGTACATGTAGGCTTTACCCTGAAGTACTGCATCATTCCAGCAAAAATATAATTTAGATAGCTGCCGGAGACTGAGATGCTCAGGTGATTAGTTATCTAGTCGTACAGATGGGTCATCGGCAGCTTTTCCCTGAGTGCTAACTGTGACTAGCTAGCCTCTGCCTATATGACTACACCGAGTCTTTCAATTGCTCTTTTTTATTTGTAGATGCTACATCATAATATTGATGAATTAACTACAGTAGTATTGGGGTGGGGCGCAAGTCTGGTCTGCTGGATCCAAGCAGGTCACACACAGGAGAAATTCACACAGTTCTATATTCTGGACTTTAGATAAGCGAATATTTCAATGTTCGGTTCGGATCAAGATCGCCGAATTTGCAATATTCGCAGATTAATTCATTAAATATTTGCCGAACATAACCGAATTTCATTCAGGTCAATGGGAGGCAAAAGCAAATGCATGCACAATACCTTAAGGATTTCATCTTGGGTTCCAGAATTCTCCATGTCAACAATATCAAATGCTTTAAGGCCAAAATGTTCATTAAAGCTGGTAGATTCCTGGAGGAATAAAGTCATTTTCCCCCTGTAGCTGCTCTTTCAATAAGGTGACCAGACAGGTTTGCAATAATTATTTATCTGCTGAATAACCCTATATCTGTACATAAAAGCATTGTCACAAACCAATACGGTTAAGTCCAGTGGATTGCACAACACGTACATCAAACAAGGGGATGGAATGGGAGAGGAAGGTCCTCACCGTAGGGAGCAAGGAATGGGGCACCTCCTGAACTTCAACCTGTGTCTGTCCTTAAACTACCCTAATGCACTAAGCGGGTCCTTCCCCCCACTGCCGTATCGTGCAAAACCCTGTTTGTCTCCTCGCTATTCCCTGGCTAGTGCGCTGGCTGGCAAGGATGCTAGCCTCACCACTGCATATTATGAACAATGCAGGGAGAGGAACAACAACAAGAAGGACAGTAAAAAGGGAACTTAACTACTGTCTCTAATGCAAAGCACCGCACAGCAGGGAAAGGCACTAGGAGCAAGAACTCCATGAAACCAGCAGATTCACCACTGCAACATGAGAGCTCCTTACTCCAGGCATGGTCAATATAGATTGCTCTGTCACCAACAGTAAGCTGATGTGTCAGATGACTATATATGGATAGTGGGAGTGATCAGCTGACCAGCAATGCAGCAGCTGCCAGCAAGGAAATAGACATTAACTCCTCCTGGCCTGAAAGGAAAAAAGCTACATTTAAATTATAGTAGAACCAGAGCTGCCACGAATCCAAATCTCAATCGTGACAAGTACAGTATATAGTGACATGACAGATTCTATTAAATTAATATACTATTCCTGTTTGTGATACATATTGAGTGCGTTGTACCTGGCATGGAGACGTGCAGAGTTTCTACAGGCTAAAGTCACTTTCCCACATTAGTTTTTTTATATGCATGCTCTCTGTTTTTTTTGTGGATAGATCACAGACCCATTACAATGAATTTGTCAATTCACATTTCCTTTTATTTGCATACTGATTGCTCTAAACAAATGTTTAACTTTTATCAAACTCACCAATCTAAGTCAATGGCAATGTGAAAGAAACAAAAGCAAAATAGCAAATGGGTGTCATCTGTGTGCTCTCTACATTACTGTTTAATTGGTGAGACATTTTGGTTTTGCGGTTTTTCATATAAGAAAATTGGATGCAACAAGGTTTATAAAGACTGATACATAGAGAAAAATTGGCAACAAAAACATGTACCATTTTTCATGTCTGAAAAAAAAAGATTTGTCACACCGGCTTAAAAGTATGCCTCAAAGCATAAAATTTTTATGGAAACTTCCACTACTAAAAACCTATTATATACCCCTGTAGACTGTGAGCCCTCGTGGGCAGGGTCCCCTCTCCTTATGTACTTGTGTGTGTGTCCCTTGTCTTACACATGTTTATTATACTTGTTTATATTTCCACTTTTCACATGTAAAGCGCCATGGAATAAATGGCGCTATATAAATGCATAATATTAATAATAATATACATCGAAATGGTTTGTTTCTGTAGCCTGTGCACGAGCTTATTTCTGCAACCTCTACTTAGATAACATAGACATTAATTTACAAAATTTGGGCAAAGTGTGAACGTATTTTAGAATGTTCTGAAGAATGCATTAACATATAAGATAAATATCACTTGTGTTCCCAAATATTTGTATCCAGTAACTCTATTACAATGACTATTATCAATTCCACCTATAACAGATGCACAAGTAGATCCTCAAATGGAAAAAACTATATAAAAAAGACTAAAGCTATAATTTTGTGAATAGGGGTAAAATGACTTCAACTAGTAGATACAGTAAATCCTGATAGCAACATAGTAACATAGTTATTAAGGTTGAAGGGAGACTTTAAGTCCATCTAGTTCAACCCATATCCTATCCTAACTTGCCCTAACATGTTGATCCAGAGGAAGGCAAAAAAAACCCATGTGGCAAACAGTAAGCTTCACATTGGGGAAAAAAATTCCTTCCTGACTCCACATACGGTAATCAGACTAGCTCCCTGGATCAACGCAATATTAAGGAAACTAGTGTATATACCCTGTAATATTATACTTTTCAAGAAAGGCATCCAGTCCCTTCTTAAATTTTAGTAGGGAAGCACTCATTACAACATCATATGGCAGAGAGTTCCATAGTCGCACTGCTCTTACAGTAAAGAATCCACATCTGTGAGTATGCTTAAACCTTCTTTCCTCCAGACGTAGAGGATGCCCCCTTGTCCCTGTCACAGGTCTAAGAGTAAAAAGATCATTAGAAAGGTCTTGGTATTGTCCCCGCATATATTTATACATTGTAATAAGATCACCCCTAAGCCTTCGATTCTCCAAACTAAATAACCCCAAGTGTAATAACCTGTCTTGGTATTGCAGACCCCCTAGTTCACTAATAACCTTGGTCGCTCTTCTCTGCACCCGCTCCAGTTCAGCTATGTCTCTCTTATACACTGGAGACAAGAACTGTACACAGTATTCTAAGTGTGGTCGCACTAGTGACTTATATAGGGGTAAAATTATGTTCTCCTCATGAGCATCTATGCCTCTTTTAATGCATCCCATTATTTTATTTGCCTTTGCAGCAGCTGCCTGACACTGGCCGCTAAATGTGAGTTTGTCGTCCACCCATACACCCAGGTCTTTTTCAGTGACTGTTTTGCCCAGTGTTTTACAATTAAGCACATAATTATACATCTTGTTCGTTCTACCCAAGTGCATGACCTTACATTTATCCCCATTAAAGCTCATTTGTAGAGTTGAGCAACTTTTGGTTTTTTAGGGTCGCGTTTCGTTTCGTGAAACCCGACTTTTCCAAAAGTCGGGTCGAGCAAGATCGTCCGATTATAGGGAAAAGTCGGGGTCGTCCCGAAACACGAAACCGAATGTAAGTCAATGGGGAATAAAAGTCGGCAGTGAGAGGAGGACAGGAAACACACCAACAGTGCCCATTTGAATGCCAAAAGCATCAATTCTTCTTACTTAAGCTTGTCAACCTTAATTAACTTCATAATACAAGTTACGCACTGAAAAATGGGGGTTATTTGGCTACAGACTGTGGGGGGGGGGGCTGGCTCCAGGTTTTCATGTGCCCTGGGCGAAAGAGCGCCCCTTTAACACATACCACAACTCATCATGCTCCGATGCGGCAGAGAAATAGCGGTATAGTACAATGAAAAATACCTCACTTTTTACATCTCATGACGAGGCCCATCTATTTCTCCATACAGAATCATTGGTCCCATATAATGTTTGAAACAGTATATGATGAGCTCCACATAATGCTACAGTATATGTTGGTCCCCATGGATGAAGCTCTACTGTCTTATGGGCCCAAATAATGCTCCAAACATAATGGGCCCCATTTCTAATGCTCTAGTGTATAATGGGCCCTGTAAATGCTGCTCCAGTGTCTGATGTCCACCTTTGGAATGTTCCAGTGTATGGTGGGCCCCATCTATCATTCTCAGATGGTGTTAGGCCCAGTATGGATTGCACGTGATTGCACAAAGGTTAGAAAGGGTACCGTATCCCCAGATAACATGTATGGATAGCGTACACATTCAAAATATATGTCTCAGGAGGCAGGCTCAGACGGTGTTAGGCCCAGTATGGATTGCACGTGATTGCACAAAGGTTAGAAAGAGTACCGTATCCCCAGATAACATGTATGGATAGCGTACACATTCAAAATATATGTCTCAGTAGGCAGGCTCAGACGGTGTTAGGCCCAGTATGGATTGCACGTGATTGCACAAAGGTTAGAAAGGGTACCGTATCCCCAGATAACATGTATGGATAGCGTACACATTCAAAATATATGTCTCAGGAGGCAGGCTCAGACGGTGTTAGGCCCAGTATGGATTGCACGTGATTGCACAAAGGTTAGAAAGGGTACCGTATCCCCGGATAACATGTATGGATAGCGTACACATTCAAAATATATGTCTCAGGAGGCAGGCTCAGACGGTGTTAGGCCCAGTATGGATTGCACGTGATTGCACAAAGGTTAGAAAGGGTACCGTATCCCCGGATAACATGTATGGATAGCGTACACATTCAAAATATATGTCTCAGGAGGCAGGCTCAGACGGTGTTAGGCTCAGTATGGATTGCACGTGATTGCACAAAGGTTAGAAAGGGTACCGTATCCCCAGATAACATGTATGGATAGCGTACACATTCAAAATATATGTCTCAGGAGGCAGGCTCAGACGGTGTTAGGCCCAGTATGGATTGCACGTGATTGCACAAAGGTTAGAAAGGGTACCGTATCCCCTGATAACATGTATGGATAGCGTACACATTCAAAATATATGTCTCAGGAGGCAGGCTCAGACGGTGTTAGGCCCAGTATGGATTGCACGTGATTGCACAAAGGTTAGAAAGGGTACCGTATCCCCAGATAACATGTATGGATAGCGTACACATTCAAAATATATGTCTCAGGAGGCAGGCTCAGACGGTGTTAGGCCCAGTATGGATTGCACGTGATTGCACAAAGGTTAGAAAGGGTACCGTATCCCCAGATAACATGTATGGATAGCGTACACATTCAAAATATATGTCTCAGGAGGCAGGCTCAGACGGTGTTAGGCCCAGTATGGATTGCACGTGATTGCACAAAGGTTAGAAAGGGTACCGTATCCCCGGATAACATGTATGGATAGCGTACACATTCAAAATATATGTCTCAGGAGGCAGGCTCAGACGGTGTTAGGCCCAGTATGAATTGCACGTGATTGCACAAAGGTTAGAAAGGGTACCGTATCCCCGGATAACATGTATGGATAGCGTACACATTCAAAATATATGTCTATACATCAGGAGGCAGGCTCAGACGGTGTCAGGCACAGTATGGATTTGACGGCCCAGATTACACAGCGGAGGAGCAGGGAGAGGTAAAGATTGCAAATGCTGGGGCCCTGCCCAAGCAAGGGGGGCCCACTCGTGGGTGTCGGTACTGGCACTGGGCCCCTCATAGTACAGCGGTGTGTCTGACGGCGGGTGTGCACCACCACCGTCAGAGACACTTGATTGCACTATGAGGGACCCTGTGCCAGTGCCCGCGCCCAAGAGTCGGCCTACCCACCTGTCCAGGGCAACGGCACTCGCACGGTGTCGTGCGCTAGGTGGTGACCCCGGCCATGGGGGGGAGGCAGCACAGTTAGGGAGTTTTAGAAAGTGGCATATGTTGATGTTGGACATTCAGCTGATGCAAAAGGCGAAATAGGTGAAGTACCAGGAAGAGGTGGACCAAAGCAAGCCATTTTTCTGTCACCCTATGTGTCATCAGGGGAAGGTGGGACAAAATCCTTGGAAACCCATGCGTGGTTCATTTTAATGAAGGTTAGATCATCCACATTTTGGGTTGACAGACGGGTCCTTTTTTCTGTCAGGATTGATCCAGCTGCACTGAAGACTCTTTCCGATAGCACACTTGCAGCTGGGCAAGCGAGCTCCTGTAAGGCATATTGGGCCAATTCAGGCCAGGTGTCCAGTTTAGCGGCCCAATAGTCAAAGGGGAATGACCTGTGTGGGAGAACATCGATATGGGAGGAAAAGTAGTTTGTAACCATAGTTGACAACTGCTGTCTCCTGTCACTTTCCATCGATGCAGTATTACCAGTTGTGTGAGCGGTATTTGAAAAATCAGTCCACAACATTGTCATGAAACCCCTGTCTCCAACGCCACTTCTGCTGTGTGCACCACGAACACCACTGCCAAGCTGCCCCCGGCCCTTACGGCTCGTGTGAGAACCATCACCGCTGCTGTGTGCTGGGAATGCCTCAAGCAACCGATTTACCAGAGTTGCTTGTTTATTAGCCAATATTAGGTCAAGGTTCTAGTGTGGCATGATGTTTTGTAATTTGCCTTTATAGCGTGGATCCAGGATGCTGGCCAACCAGTAGTCGTCATCGTTCATCATTTTGTCAATGCGGGCGTCCCTTTTTAGGATCCGCAAGGCATAATCTGACATGTGGGCCAATGTTCCCGGTGTCAATGATGCACTGCGAGTGCTGGGTGGAGGAGCACTTTCTGGCAAATCCACATCCCTCCAGTCACGCACAAACCCTGTACCAGACCTTGCCACGCCAACATTTTCACTTGCCCCACGAGATGCATCCTCCTCCCCTAAGTAATCATCCCCATCATCATCCTCCTCCTCCTCTTCTTCCTCCACCTCGTCCAGGAGAGGTCCCTGAGCAGACAATGGCTGAATGTCATCAAGGATTCCCTCCTCCTCTTCCTCCTCATCAACATTGGCTGCAGACGCCTGCTCCTTAAGGTGCGTCAAAGTTTGCATGAGCAGACGCATAAGTGGGATGCTCATGCTTAGGATGGCGTCGTCTGCGCTTACCAGCCGTGTGCATTCCTCAAAACACTGAAGGACTTTACAAAGGTCTTTCAGCTTCGACCACTGCACACCTGTCAACTCCATGTCTGCTCTCAAAGTGCCTGGCCGTGTATCCTCCCACAAATGCATTATGGCCTGCCTCTGCTCGCACAGCTGCTCCACCATGTGCAGGGTGGAGTTCCACCTTGTTGCAATGTCGATAATGAGGCGGTGGTTGGGAAGGTGGAGCAATCGCTGCAGCTTCTGCATACGAACGGAGTGTACAGGCGACCGGCGGATGTGCGCGCACAGTCTTCGCATCTTCTTGAGCAGGGCTGTTAACTCCGGATAATTTTTGAGGAAGCACTGCACCACCAGGTTCAAGGTGTGAGCCAAGCAAGGTATGTGGCTGAGTTTTGAAAGGGCTATGGCTGCCACAAAATTACGGCCGTTATCACTAACTACCTTGCCTGCCTCAAGATGTACACTGCCCAGCCATGACTCAGTTTGTCGCTTCAAGTACTCGGCCAGCACCTCGGCGGTGTGTCTGTCGCCCAAACACATCATCTGCAACACAGCCTGCTGACGCTTTCCACTAGCTGCTCGATAGGGGGATACATCGTGTGCAACAGTGGCAGCTGCAGATGGAGTGCTCGTACGACTGCGCTCTGTGGACGAGCTTTCGCTTCTGGAGGAGGAGGAGGAGGAGGAGGGTGGAACGCCTACAGCCAACTGTTTCCTACACCGTGGGCTAGGCAGCACTGTCCCACCACCGCTGTCCCCTGTGGACCCTACATCCACCACATTAACCCAGTGAGCAGTGATGGACACGTAACGGCCCTGGCCATGCCGACTGGACCATGCATCGGTTGTGAGGTGCACCTTTCCGCTCACTGACTGCTTGAGTGCATGGACAATGCGGTCTTTCACATGATGGTGGAGGGCTGGGATGGCTTTGCGAGAGAAGAAGTGGTGACTGGGTAGGTCATAGCGTGGTACTGCATAGGCCATGAGTTCGCGGAAAGCTGTGCTTTCCACCAACCGAAAGGGCATCATCTCAAACGAGATTAGTTTGGCAATGTGGGCGTTCAAACCCAGTGTACGCGGATGAGAGACTGAGTACTTTCCTGACCTACTCATAGTGTCTGGGAGGGTGAGCTGGACTTGAGAGCTGCATATGGTGGAAGTAGCGGTGGACAGGGCGGACTGAGAGAGGGTTGATGATGGTGATGGAGTTGGTGTTCTTTCTGATGGCCTAGAATCAGTCTTTCGTTGATATAACAGTGGGATTCCCTGACTGCTGTGGTCTTGCAATGACACCTCAACATTTGCTGCTGTGCTAACCGGTGGGCTTACAGTGGGGGAAACAATGTAGCGTTGCTGACTACCTTCGTTGTGATCAGTTGCACATGTGGCACTTGAGGTTTGGTGTTGTGTCCACGCTTGCAAGTGCATGCTGGTTAAATGTCTAAGCATGCAACTGGTATTCAAATTTTTCAGATTTTTCCCTCGGCTAAAGGTCTTTGCGCACTTCTTACAGATAACCTTGGCCTGATCATGAGGATTTTGTTCAAAAAAGTGCCACACTGCACTCTTCCTACTTTGGCAGACATTTTGCGGCCTAGCACGCTGTGATCTTTTGACCCTCTGGACAAGCTGTCCAGCAACTCTTTTGATGTTTGGAACCTGTCTTTGGAGTGCTCCGGGCCTGCCAGATAACAGCTGTTGCGATGTCGATGTCTGCTGTGGATGCTCCTCATCTGAGCTATTGGAAGCAGCACCCTCTTCCCCCAATGGATGCCAATCTGGGTCAACAACTGGGTCATCCATCACCTCCTCTTCTATGTCATGTGCACCTTCCTCTGTGTCACCATGTATGGTGGTATAGTGTGCGGGAAGGGGCACCTGAGTCTCATCAGGGTCAGAATCTGGCTCTGTACACTGCGAGGACAATGTAGTGCTCTGAGTGAATGTACCAGCAGAATCATCCATCAGTGGCTGTGCATCAGTGCACTCCATGTCAGATTCATCTTGGCCTGGGTAATTCACCATTTCACTTGATAATCCAGGCATGGTATGTGAAAACAGCTCCATGGAGTAATCAGTAGGATGGCCTGCGTCATCCTTCAATCTTGGTTGGGGTGAAGGACACAAGGAAAGGTGTGGTTCATGAACATGAGCCTCCAATGACGACTCAGTGCTTTTACTTTTTACAACTGAAGAAGAGGAGGCGATAGAGCTGGAGGCTGAGTCAGCAATGTAAGACAAAACTTTTTCCTGATGCTCTGGCTTTAAAAGCGGTTTGCCAACTCCTAGAAAACTAAGCGTTCGAGGCCTTATGTAGCCAGACGATGTCGCAGGGTCAGCACCTCCTGCATTCGGTCCTATTTTGCTCTTGCCACTACCATCAGATCCACCACCAACACCATCATTACCAGCTGCCAACCCCCGCCCAATTCCACGGCCTCTTCCACCAGCCTTCCTCATTTTTGGTAGAAATGTAGACAAAATCCAACAAACTATATAGTAATGTAAAACAAGGTGTCTATAGGACAGGGGAGATTTTGAATTTCTGCAGACACTTGTGGACACTGGACACTATTGGATTGTGTGAGGCCCACTGATATCTGAGCGCTATGTGACAGGCTCGATGGCACAGCTGTGACCAAATTGACTAGAGGATAAGGGAGATTTTGAATCTCTGCACACACTTTTGGACACTGGATGGACACTTTTGGATTGTGTGAGGCCCACTGATATATGAGCGCTAAGTGACAGGCTCGATGGCACAGCTGTGACAAAAGTGACTAGAGGATAAGGGAGATTTTGAATCTCTGCACACACTTTTGGACACTGGATGGACACTTTTGGATTGTGTGAGGCCCACTGATATCTGAGCGCTATGTGACAGGCTCGATGGCACAGCTGTGACCAAAGTGACTAGAGGATAAGGGAGATTTTGAATCTCTGCACACACTTTTGGACACTGGATGGACACTTTTGGATTGTGTGAGGCCCACTGATATCTGAGCGCTATGTGACAGGCTCGATGGCACAGCTGTGACCAAAGTGACTAGAGGATAAGGGAGATTTTGATTCTCTGCACACACTTTTGGACACTGGACACTTTTGGATTGTCTGAGGCCCAATGAATACCTGAGCGCTATGTGACAGGCTCGATGGCACAGCTGTGACAAAAGTGACTAGAGGATAAGGGAGATTTTGAATCTCTGCACACACTTTTGGACACTGGATGGACACTTTTGGATTGTGTGAGGCCCACTGATATCTGAGCGCTATGTGACAGGCTCGATGGCACAGCTGTGACCAAAGTGACTAGAGGATAAGGGAGATTTTGAATCTCTGCACACACTTTTGGACACTGGATGGACACTTTTGGATTGTGTGAGGCCCACTGATATCTGAGCGCTATGTGACAGGCTCGATGGCACAGCTGTGACCAAAGTGACTAGAGGATAAGGGAGATTTTGAATCTCTGCACACACTTTTGGACACTGGACACTTTTGGATTGTGTGAGGCCCAATGAATACCTGAGCGCTATGTGACAGGCTCGATGGCACAGCTGTGACAAAAGTGACTAGAGGATAAGGGAGATTTTGAATCTCTGCACACACTTTTGGACACTGGATGGACAATTTTGGATTGTGTGAGGCCCACTGATATCTGAGCGCTATGTGACAGGCTCGATGGCACAGCTGTGACCAAAGTGACTAGAGGATAAGGGAGATTTTGAATCTCTGCACACACTTTTGGACACTGGATGGACACTTTTGGATTGTGTGAGGCCCACTGATATCTGAGCGCTATGTGACAGGCTCGATGGCACAGCTGTGACCAAAGTGACTAGAGGATAAGGGAGATTTTGAATCTCTGCACACACTTTTGGACACTGGACACTTTTGGATTGTGTGAGGCCCAATGAATATCTGAGCGCTATGTGACAGGCTCGATGGCACAGCTGTGACAAAAGTGACTAGAGGATAAGGGAGATTTTGAATCTCTGCACACACTTTTGGACACTGGATGGACACTTTTGGATTGTGTGAGGCCCACTGATATCTGAGCGCTATGTGACAGGCTCGATGGCACAGCTGTGACCAAAGTGACTAGAGGATAAGGGAGATATTGAATCTCTGCACACACTTTTGGACACTGGATGGACACTTTTGGATTGTGTGAGGCCCACTGATATCTGAGCGCTATGTGACAGGCTCGATGGCACAGCTGTGACCAAAGTGACTAGAGGATAAGGGAGATTTTGAATCTCTGCACACACTTTTGGACACTGGACACTTTTGGATTGTGTGAGGCCCACTGATATCTGAGCGCTATGTGACAGGCTCGATGGCACAGCTGTGACCAAAATGACTAGAGGATAAGGGAGATTTTGAATCTCTGCACACACTTTTGGACACTGGATGGACACTTTTGGATTGTGTGAGGCCCACTGATATCTGAGCGCTATGTGACAGGCTCGATGGCACAGCTGTGACCAAAGTGACTAGAGGATAAGGGAGATTTTGAAGCTCTGCACACACTTTTGGACACTGGACACTTTTGGATTGTGTGAGGCCCAATGAATATCTGAGCGCTATGTGACAGGCTCGATGGCACAGCTGTGACAAAAGTGACTAGAGGATAAGGGAGATTGGATTGCTTTTAAAAAAGCAGTTTGCGGAGCAGTGGGTAAACAGCAATGCAGGAATGTCAGGAAGCCTTAGAAGGCAGCCCAACAACCAACACCACTGATACACCACTATATAGCCTCCCCTTGCACTGCACACACAGTGACTGGTGTGTTGTGCAGGCCAAATTGCTAGCAGCAGATGCAGTTTTTTTTTCTTCTCAGCAGGACAAAAAAAAAAAAATTGGGATTGCTTTTAAAAAAGCAGTTTGCGGAGCAGTGGGTAAACAGCAATGCCAGCCTGTCAGGAAGCCTTAAAAGGCAGCCCAACAACCAACACCACTGATACACCACTATATAGCCTCCCCTTGCACTGCACACACAGTGACTGGTGTGTTGTGCAGGCCAAATCGCTAGCAGCAGAAGCAGTTTTTTGTCTTCTTCCCTGCCTAACGCTCTCCCTACAGAATCAGCAGCAACCTCTCCCTATACTAAGATCGGCAGAAGTAAGATGGCGGTCGGCGTGCACGCCCTTTTATACCCCCTGTGACACCCACCAAAGCAAGCTAATCACTTGCATGCCCTTCTGAAAGATGGTGGTGACCCGTGCCTATGTCATCACGTTGCCCACAGTGTCCGTGGATCCTGATTTGCTGAAAAAGAGCGCAAAACAAACTTTTGAAACGCGACTTTGGCGCGTAAGTCGCCGACCTCGTGGCCGACCTCATCCTAGGGTCGGGTTTCGTTTCATGAAACCCGACTTTGCCAAAAGTCGGCGACTTTTGAATTTTTTCGACCCGTTTCGCTCAACTCTACTCATTTGCCATTTATCAGTCCAAGCTTCTAGTTTACATAAATCCTCCTGTAATATAAAATTGTCCTCCTCTGTATTGATTACCGTGCAGAGTTTAGTGTCATCTGCAAATATTGAAATTCTACTCTCTATGCCCCCTACAAGGTCATTAATAAATATGTTAAAATGAAGCGGGCCCAAAACTGACCCCTGTGGTACCCCACTGCTAACCGTGACCCAGTCCGAGCGTGCTCCATTAATAACCATCCTTTGTTTCCTATCCCTGAGCCAGCTCTTAGCCCACCTACAGTACAAATATTTTCCCCTATCCCCATTGCTCTCATTTTATGTATCAACCTTTTGTGTGGCACCATTTCAAAAACTTTTGAAAAGTCCATGTACACCACGTCAACTGCATTCCCTTGGTCCAGTCCGGAACTTACCTCTTCATAAAAGCTTATGAGATTAGTCTGACAGGAATGGTCCCTTGTAAACCCATGTTGATATTGGGTCATAAGTAGAGTTGAGCGAAACGGGTCGAAAAAATTCAAAAGTCGCTGACTTTTGGCAAAGTCGGGTTTCATGAAACGAAACCCGACCCTAGGATGAGGTCGGCCACGAGGTCGGCGACTTACGCGCCAAAGTCGCGTATCAAAAGTTTGTTTTGCGCTCTTTTTCAGCCAATCAGGATCCACGGACACTGTGGGCAACGTGATGACATAGGCACGGGTCACCACCATCTTTCAGAAGGGCATGCAAGTGATTGGCTTGCTTTGGTGGGCGTCACAGGGGGTATAAAAGGGCGTGCACGCCGACCGCCATCTTACTTCTGCCGATCTTAGTATAGGGAGAGGTTGCTGCTGATTCTGTAGGGAGAGCGTTAGGCAGGGAAGAAGACAAAAGAACTGCTTCTGCTGCTAGCGATTTGGCCTGCACAACACACAAGTCACTGTGTGTGCAGTGCAAGGGGAGGCTATATTGTGGTGTATCAGTGGTGATGGTTGTTGGGCTGCCTTCTAAGGCTTCCTGACACGCTGGCATTGCTGTTTACCCACTGCTCTGCAAACTGCTTTTTTAAAAGCAATCCAATCTCCCTTATCCTCTAGTCACTTTTGTCACAGCTGTGCCATCGAGCGTGTCACATAGCGCTCAGATATCAGTGGGCCTCACACAATCTACAAGTGTCCAGTGTCCAAAAGTGTACGCAGAGAATCAAAATCTCCATTATCCTCTCGTCACTTTGGTCACAGGCAGCTGTGCCATCGAGCGTGTCACATAGCGCTCAGATATCAGTGGGCCTCACACAATCTACAAGTGTCCAGTGTCCAAAAGTGTACGCAGAGAATCAAAATCTCCATTATCCTCTCGTCACTTTGGTCACAGGCAGCTGTGCCATCGAGCGTGTCACATAGCGCTCAGATATCAGTAGGCCTCACACAATCTACAAGTGTCCAGTGTCCAAAAGTGTACGCAGAGATTCAAAATCTCCATTATCCTCTCGTCACTTTGGTCACAGGCAGCTGTGCCATCGAGCGTGTCACATAGCGCTCAGATATCAGTGGGCCTCACACAATCTACAAGTGTCCAGTGTCCAAAAGTGTACGCAGAGAATCAAAATCTCCATTATCCTCTCGTCACTTTGGTCACAGGCAGCTGTGCCATCGAGCGTGTCACATAGCGCTCAGATATCAGTAGGCCTCACACAATCTACAAGTGTCCAGTGTCCAAAAGTGTACGCAGAGATTCAAAATCTCCATTATCCTCTCGTCACTTTGGTCACAGGCAGCTGTGCCATCGAGCGTGTCACATAGCGCTCAGATATCAGTGGGCCTCACACAATCTACAAGTGTCCAGTGTCCAAAAGTGTACGCAGAGAATCAAAATCTCCATTATCCTCTCGTCACTTTGGTCACAGGCAGCTGTGCCATCGAGCGTGTCACATAGCGCTCAGATATCAGTAGGCCTCACACAATCTACAAGTGTCCAGTGTCCAAAAGTGTACGCAGAGATTCAAAATCTCCATTATCCTCTCGTCACTTTGGTCACAGGCAGCTGTGCCATCGAACGTGTCACATAGCGCTCAGATATCAGTGGGCCTCACACAATCTACAAGTGTCCAGTGTCCAAAAGTGTACGCATAGAATCAAAATCTCCATTATCCTCTCGTCACTTTGGTCACAGGCAGCTGTGCCATCGAGCGTGTCACATAGCGCTCAGATATCAGTGGGCCTCACACAATCCAATAGTGTCCACTGTCCACAAGTGTGTGCAGAAATTCTAAATCTCCCCTGTCCTATAGACACCTTTTACCTTGTTTTACATTACTATATAGTTTGTTGGATTTTGTCTACATTTCTACCAAAAATGAGGAAGGCTGGTGGAAGAGGCCGTGGAATTGGGCGGGGGTTGGCAGCTGGTAATGATGGTGTTGGTGGTGGATCTGATGGTAGTAGCAAGAGCAAAATAGGACCGAATGCAGGAGGTGCTAACCCTGCGTCATCGTCTGGCTACATAAGGCCTCGAACGCTTAGTTTTCTAGGAGTTGGCAAACCGCTTTTAAAGGCAGAGCATCAGGAAAAAGTTTTGTCTTACATTGCTGACTCAGCCTCCAGCTCTATCGCCTCCTCTTCTTCAGTTGTAAAAAGTAAAAGCACTGAGTCGTCATTGGAGGCTCATGTTCATGAACCACACCTTTCCTTGTGTCCTTCACCCCAACCAAGATTGAAGGATGACGCAGGCCATCCTACTGATTACTCCATGGAGCTGTTTTCACATACCATGCCTGGATTATCAAGTCAAATGGTGAATTACCCAGGCCAAGATGAATCTGACATGGAGTGCACTGATGCACAGCCGCTGATGGATGATTCTGCTGGTACATTCACTCAGAGCACTACATTGTCCTCGCAGTGTACAGAGCCAGATTTTGACCCTGATGAGACTCAGGTGCCCCTTCCCGCACACTATACCACCATACACGGTGACACAGAGGAAGGTGCACATGACATAGAAGAGGAGGTGGTGGATGACCCAGTTGTTGACCTAGATTGGCATCCATTGGGGGAAGAGGGTGCTGCTTCCAATAGCTCAGATGAGGAGCATCCACAGCAGACATCGACATCGCAACAGCTGTTATCTGGCAGGCCCGGAGCACTCCAAAGACAGGTTCCAAACATCAAAAGAGTTGCTGGACAGCTTGTCCAGAGGGTCAAAAGATCACAGCGTGCTAGGCCACAAAATGTCTGCCAAAGTAGGAAGAGTGCAGTGTGGCACTTTTTTGAACAAAATCCTCATGATCAGGCCAAGGTTATCTGTAAGAAGTGCGCAAAGACCTTTAGCCGAGGGAAAAATCTGAAAAATTTGAATACCAGTTGCATGCTTAGACATTTAACCAGCATGCACTTGCAAGCGTGGACACAACACCAAACCTCAAGTGCCACATGTGCAACTGATCACAACGAAGGTAGTCAGCAACGCTACATTGTTTCCCCCACTGTAAGCCCACCGGTTAGCACAGCAGCAAATGTTGAGGTGTCGTTGCAAGGCCACAGCAGTCAGGGAATCCCACTGTTATATCAACGAAAGACTGATTCTAGGCCATCAGAAAGAACACCAACTCCATCACCATCATCAACCCTCTCTCAGTCCGCCCTGTCCACCGCTACTTCCACCATATGCAGCTCTCAAGTCCAGCTCACCCTCCCAGACACTATGAGTAGGTCAAGAAAGTACTCAGTCTCTCATCCGCGTACACTGGGTTTGAACGCCCACATTGCCAAACTAATCTCGTTTGAGATGATGCCCTTTCGGTTGGTGGAAAGCACAGCTTTCCGCGAACTCATGGCCTATGCAGTACCACGCTATGACCTACCCAGTCACCACTTCTTCTCTCGCAAAGCCATCCCAGCCCTCCACCATCATGTGAAAGACCGCATTGTCCATGCACTCAAGCAGTCAGTGAGCGGAAAGGTGCACCTCACAACTGATGCATGGTCCAGTCGGCATGGCCAGGGCCGTTACGTGTCCATCACTGCTCACTGGGTTAATGTGGTGGATTCAGGGTCCACAGGGGACAGCGGTGGTGGGACAGTGCTGCCTAGCCCACGGTATAGGAAACAGTTGGCTGTAGGCGTTCGACCCTCCTCCTCCTCCTCCTCCAGAAGCGAAAGCTCATCCACAGAGCGCAGTCGTACGAGCACTCCATCTGTAGCTGCCACTGTTGCACACGAGGTGTCCCCCTATCGAGCAGCTAGTGGAAAGCGTCAGCAGGCTGTGTTGCAGATGAAGTGTTTGGGCGACAGACACACCGCCGAGGTGCTGGCCGAGTACTTTCAGCGACAAACTGAGTCATGGCTGGGCACACTGCTTGAGGCAGGCAAGGTAGTTAGTGATAACGGCCGTAATTTTGTGGCAGCCATAGCCCTTTCAAAACTCAGCCACATACCTTGCTTGGCTCACACATTGAACCTGGTGGTGCAGTGCTTCCTCAAAAATTATCTGGAGTTAACAGCCCTGCTCCAGAAGGTGCGAAGACTGTGCGCGCACATCCGCCGGTCGCCTGTACACTCCGTTCGTATGCAGAAGCTGCAGCGATTGCTCCACCTTCCCAACCACCGCCTCATTATCGACATTGCAACAAGATGGAACTCCACCCTGCACATGGTGGAGCGGCTGTGCGAGCAGAGGCAGGCCATAATGCATTTGTGGAAGGATACACGGCCAGGCACTTTGAGAGCAGACATGGAGTTGACAGGCGTGCAGTGGTCGAAGCTGAAAGACCTTTGTAAAGTCCTTCAGTGTTTTGAGGAATGCACATGGCTGGTAAGCGCAGACGACGCCATCCTAAGCATGAGCATCCCACTTATGCGTCTGCTCATGCAAACTTTGACGCACCTTAAGGAGCAGGCGTCTGCAGCCAATGTTGATGAGGAGGAAGAGGAGGAGGGAATCCTTGATGACATTCAGCCATTGTCTGCTCAGGGACCTCTCCTGGACGAAGTGGAGGAAGAAGAGGAGGAGGAGGATGATGGGGATGATTACTTAGGGGAGGAGGATGCATCTCGTGGGGCAAGTGAAAATGTTGGCGTGGCAAGGTCTGGTACAGGGTTTGTGCGTGACTGGAGGGATGTGGATTTGCCAGAAAGTGCTCCTTCACCCAGCACTCGCAGTGCATCATTGACACCGGGAACATTGGCCCACATGTCAGATTATGCCTTGCGGATCCTAAAAAGGGACCCCCGCATTGCCAAAATGATGAACGATGACGACTACTGGTTGGCCAGCATCCTGGATCCACGCTATAAAGGCAAATTACAAAACATCATGCCACAGGAGAACCTTGACCTAATATTGGCTAATAAACAAGCAACTCTGGTAAATCGGTTGCTTGAGGCATTCCCAGCACACATCAGCGGTGATGGTTCTCACACGAGCCGTACGGGCCGGGGGCAGCTTGGCAGAGGTGTTCGTGGTGCACACAGCAGAAGTGGCGTTGGAGACAGGGGTTTCATGACAATGTTGTGGACTGATTTTTCAAATACCGCTCACACAACTGGTAATACTGCATCGATGGAAAGTGACAGGAGACAGCAGTTGTCAACTATGGTTACAAACTACTTTTCCTCCCATATCGATGTTCTCCCACACAGGTCATTCCCCTTTGACTATTGGGCCGCTAAACTGGACACCTGGCCTGAATTGGCCCAATATGCCTTACAGGAGCTCGCTTGCCCAGCTGCAAGTGTGCTATCGGAAAGAGTCTTCAGTGCAGCTGGATCAATCCTGACAGAAAAAAGGACCCGTCTGTCAACCCAAAATGTGGATGATCTAACCTTCATTAAAATGAACCACGCATGGGTTTCCAAGGATTTTGTCCCACCTTCCCCTGATGACACATAGGGTGACAGAAAAATGGCTTGCTTTGGTCCACCTCTTCCTGGTACTTCACCTATTTCGCCTTTTGCATCAGCTGAATGTCCAACATCAACATATGCCACTTTCTAAAACTCCCTAACTGTGCTGCCTCCCCCCTCCATGGCCGGGGTCACCACCTACCGCACGACACCGTGCGAGTGCCGTTGCCCTGGACAGGTGGGTAGGCCGACTCTTGGGCGCGGGCACTGGCACAGGGTCCCTCATAGTGTAATCAAGTGTCTCTGATGGCGGTGGTGCACACCCGCCGTCAGACACACCGCTGTACTATGAGGGGCCCAGTGCCAGTACCGACGCCCACGAGTGGGCCCCCCTTGCTTGGGCAGGGCCCCAGCATTTGCAATCTTTACCTCTCCCTGCTCCTCCTCTGTGTAATCTGGGCCGTCAAATCCATACTGTGCCTGACACCGTCTGAGCCTGCCTCCTGAGACATATATTTTGAATGTGTACGCTATCCATACATGTTATCCGGGGATACGGTACCCTTTCTAACCTTTGTGCAATGACGTGCAATCCATACTGGGCCTAACACCGTCTGAGCCTGCCTCATGCTGTATAGACATATATTTTGAATGTGTACGCTATCCATACATGTTATCCGGGGATACGGTACCCTTTCTAACCTTTGTGCAATGACGTGCAATCCATACTGGGCCTAACACCGTCTGAGCCTGCCTCATGCTGTATAGACATATATTTTGAATGTGTACGCTATCCATACATGTTATCCGGGGATACGGTACCCTTTCTAACCTTTGTGCAATGACGTGCAATCCATACTGGGCCTAACACCGTCTGAGCCTGCCTCCTGAGACATATATTTTGAATGTGTACGCTATCCATACATGTTATCCAGGGATACGGTACCCTTTCTAACCTTTGTGCAATCACGTGCAATCCATACTGGGCCTGACACCGTCTGAGCCTGCCTCCTGAGACATATATTTTGAATGTGTACGCTATCCATACATGTTATCCAGGGATACGGTACCCTTTCTAACCTTTGTGCAATCACGTGCAATCCATACTGGGCGTGAGAACGGCTGGCGAGCTGTTAAGCAAGCTACAGCACCTGTCCAGACAAGTACAGGGATTCCCTAGCGAGGAGACTTATTTGATTGTTTTCAATGTTGGGACAGCAATTTTTGGGGAGCACTATACTCTGGAGAATGATAGATGGGGCCCACCATACACTGGAACATTCCAAAGGTGGACATCAGACACTGGAGCAGCATTTACAGGGCCCATTATACACTAGAGCATTAGAAATGGGGCCCATTATGTTTGGAGCATTATTTGGGCCCATAAGACAGTGGAGCTTCATCCATGGGGACCAACATATACTGTAGCATTATGTGGAGCTCATCATATACTGTTTCAAACATTATATGGGACCAATGATTCTGTATGGAGAAATAGATGGGCCTCGTCATGAGATGTAAAAAGTGAGGTATTTTTCATTGGACTATACCGCTATTTCTCTGCCGTATCGGAGCATGATGAGTTGTGGTATGTGTTAAAGGGGCGCTCTTTCGCCCAGGGCACATGAAAACCTGCAGCCAGCCCTCCCCCCCCACAGTTTGTAGCCAAATAACCCCCATTTTTTATGAAGTTAATTAAGGTTGACAAGCTTAAGAAAGAAGAATTGATGCTTTTGGCATTCAAATGGGCACTGTAGGTGTGTTTCCTGTCCTCCTCTCACTGCCGACTTTTATTCCCCATTGACTTACATTGGGTTTCGTGTTTCGGGACGACCCCGACTTTTCCCTATAATCGGACGATCTTGCTCGACCCGACTTTTGGAAAAGTCGGGTTTCACGAAACGAAACGCGACCCTAAAAAAACAAAAGTCGCTCAACTCTAGTCATAAGGTTATTTTTCTCCAGATACTCCAGTATAGTATCTCTTAGAAAACCCTCCAGGATTTTACCCACAGTTGAGGTTAAACTTACTGGCCTATAATTTCCAAGTTCAGTTTTTGTCCCTTTTTTTGAATATTGGCACCACATTTGCTATACGCCTGTCCTGTGGTACAGACCATGTTATTATGGAATCTTTACAAGATTAAAAATAATGGTCTATGACTGTGCTTAATTCCTGCAGTACTCTGCGGTGTATCCCATCCGGGCCCGGGGATTTGTCAATTTTAGTGATTTTTAGACGCCGCCATACTTCCTGCTGGGTTAAGCAGGTGACATTTAACGGAGAATTTTTATCCCTGATCATGTTATCCGTCATGGGATTTTCTTGTGTAAATACTGTTGAAAAAAAGTAATTTAGCATATTGGCTTTTTCCTCATCCTCATCCACCAATTCACCCAGACTATTTTTAAGGGGGCCAACACTATCATTTTTTAGCTTCTTACTATTTATGTAGTTAAAGAATATTTTGGGATTATTTTTACTTTCTCTGGCAATGAGTCTCTCTGTCTCAATCTTTGCTGTCTTGATTTGCTTTTTACACAATTTATTTAATCTTCTGTATTTAGTTAATGCCTCATCACTACCTACTTGCTTTAATTCTCTAAATGCTTTATTTTTATCTCTTATTGCGCCCCTTACAGCTCTATTTAGCCATAGTGGTTTCCTCCTATTTCGGGCATGTTTATTCCCATATGGTATATATTGTGCACAGGTCCTATTCAGGATGCTAATAAACGTCTCCCATTTTCTTTGTGTATTTTTATGTCTCAGGATATCGTCCCAGTTAATTGCACCAAGATCATCTCTCATCCGTTGGAAATTTGCCTTCCTGAAGTTTAGTGTCCTTGTAACCCCTCTACTACACATCTTATTAAAGGATACATGAAAACTTATTAATTTGCGATCACTATTACCCAAGTGACCCTCAACCCTTACATTTGATATGCGGTCTGGCCTTTTGGTTACTATTAGGTCTAGCAGTGCCCCCCCTCTTGTTGGGTCCTGAACCAGTTGTGAAAGGTAATTATCTCTCATAGTAGTCAAAAACCTATTACCTTTGCTGGAACTGCAGGTTTCGGTTCCCCAATGTATTTCAGGTTAGTTGAAGTCCCCCATAATAATGACTTCTCCTTGAGTCGCAGCTTCATCTATTTGCTTTATGAGGATATTCTCTGTTGCTTCCATTATTTTTGGAGACTTATAACAAACCCCTGTCAATAATTTATTATTTTTCCCCCTCCCCTTATCTCTACCCACAGGGACTCTACATTTTCATTAGATTCATATATATTATCACGAAGGATGGGTTTTAAGGATGATTTTACATATAAACACACACCTCCCCCTTGCTTATTTGTTCGGTCATTTCTGAACAGACTATAGCCCTGTAAATTAACCGCCCAGTCATGGCTCTCATCCAGCCATGTCTCAGATATCCCCACCATGTCATAATTATGTTCCAACAACATTAACTCCAATTCCTCCATTTTGTTGGCAAGGCTTCTGGCATTAGTATACATGCACTTTATGTATCTCTCTGTACCTCTATTCTTTCTTAAATTATTAACTGTTCTAACCCCACCCCCCATGCCACCCCCACCCCCAATGTCATTATTTGTGCCCAGGTCTCTATCTGCACTGTCTTCCCCTCCTATAAAAGGAATACCCTCCCCCCATCCCTAGTTTAAACACTCCTCCAACCTTCTAGCCATTTTCTCCCCCAGCACAGATGCACCCTCCCCATTGAGGTGCAGCCCATCCCTAGCGTAGAACCTGTAGCCAACTGAGAAGTCGGCCCAGTTCTGCAGAAACCCAAACCCCTCCTTCCTACACCAATTCCTGAGCCACTTATTAACCTCCCTAATCTCCCGTTGCCTCTCTGGTGTGGCACGTGGTACAGGAAGTATTTCCGAAAATACCGCCTTGGAGGTCCTTGCTTTAAGCTTACAGCCTAATTCCCTGAAATCATCTTTAAGGACCTTCCACCTACCTCTAACTTTTTCATTTGTGCCAATGTGCACCATGACCGCTGGATCCTCACCAGCCCCTCCCAGGAATCTGTCAACCCGATCAGCGATGTGTCGGACTCAAGCGCCAGGTAGGCAGCACACAGTTCGATGATCCCTGTCTTTGTGACAGATTGCCCTATCTGTTCCCCTAATAATTGAGCCTCCCACAACCAGAACCTGTCTGGCCTGCCCTGCTCTCCTATTTCCCCCCTTACTGGAGCAGACACTCCTCCGGCTTTCAGAGGACATGCCTTGCTGCAGCAGTGCTACTCCTGCACTAACACTCCCCTCATCTGCCAACTTAACAAACTTATTGGGGTGTGCCAGATCAGGACTAGCCTCCCTGGTGCTCTTCCCTCTACCCCACCTTCTAACTGTCACCCAGCTAGCTGCTTCATTGTCCTGCAGCTCCAACCTAGCATCCCCCTCCTCATCTATCCCATTGAGCGTCTGCTCAGTGAGCAGAAGACTCCTTTCCATATTGTCTATGGATCTCAGTGTTGCCAGCTGCACATTTAGATCCAGTATCTGGGCTTCCAAATGCACAACATGCTCACATCTTGCACAGCAGTATGCACCCTCGACCGGCTGTTCAAGGATTTCATACATGCGGCAAGATGTGCACTGGATGGCATTGGCAATAGTGGAGCACATTCTAATGGGGATTGCACCAGACAATAAGATAAGCAAAAATAAATTAAAAAAAAAAAGTATTCATATAATATAACAGCAATTCAGTAAGACCTCCCTTGGAAACTCCCTGAATGCAAAGTCACTGAATCTCAAGTCACACACTTACCACAGTTCGCACTTACGCTCAGGTCACACTCAGCTCGTTCACACTCGCTCAGGCAGAAGATTTAAAAGAGTTTTTTTTTCCCCCTTTTACCAGCATACCACCTTGCTGCTCAATGCACTTCCAAAAGGAGTTGAGCCCCAACCAGCTGCCCCTTATAAACCCTTAATTACTGTATGAACTCGAACCCTTAATTAACCCCTTGTGAATATAGTTACACCTCAAGATTTAAATGCAATATAGTTAACCCTTAAAAACACAGATAGTAAAATAAGAGATTAACCCTGTAGAGAGAAAAAATAGGTTAAACAAGCCCCCAAGCCCCCAAAAAAATTGAACAGGTAGAAAGCACTCAGCAACCTACAATTCAGCAACTAACACAGGTATTTGTTATAGGTTTTTCCAAATACCTCTTCACTGAATCTCAAGTCACACACTTACCACAGTTCGCACTCAGCTCGTTCACACTCGCTCAGGCAGAAGATTTAAAAGAGTTTTTTTTTTTTTTCCCCTTTTACCTGCACACCACCTTGCTGCTCAATGCACTTCGTCTTAGAATTATTTATTTCTTTTCTTTTTGCACTGGTATACCAAAGCTGTTATTCGTGACAAAATCTAGTAAATGGCTATTATTTATTAAAACCTACAAAATGGAGCAAACATTTTAGCATCAAAGAGCTTGAAGATATAAATATAGAAGCTCAAAATATGCAACTTTTCCCTATAACACAAATTAAACAAAAATAACTCCTATGTACTATATAGACCTGAGAGATATTAAAGAAGCAATGAGCCATCTCATGATGTAGTAGAACATTTGTAAGGGAACTTAATTTCACTTTTGTATAATTTTCCTAGTAATAATAATAATATTGTGCAATATCATTAATAAAGATAATAAAAAAACAATTAATTATTTTAATACATTAATTAATGGTTGTTAACATAATTATTGTGGTTTAGAATATGTTTTATTTAAAATTCTACATTTTTAAAAGCATTATCACTGATATAAGCTTATTCTCCTTTTTGGTTTAGCATTTTTTTTTTGCAAAATAAAACTGACTATAATTCCAGTTATTCTTTTTTTCTACCCTCCCTCTCATCATGTAACATAACTCTAACTTCTATAATCTCAATATACAATGCTTTTGCCAAATATCATTTAACTATAGTATTTTTGCTTAAAGTCTTCTATAAACCTTTCATATAATATTTGCATGCATGTTAAACACAAAATTTTGGCATCAAAAAAGCTCTATATGACCAAAGTATTTCTTTGCCAGTTGTCATTATGAAGAGAGCAGATGGAGGATGCAATTTTTCCTATCATTGTATAAATGCATTAATCTATCCCATTTGTCCTCATAAGCTGGAACACCCAAAAGCACCATCAATAGAACATTTATCTGATCTGTGCCATACCTAAAGGTTATACATTAAAACTTTTATTTTTGTGCGTGCGAATACTTGTGAAACATTTAAATCAGTTTTCTGCCAATAAAAGGCAAAGTTTGGTGGTCCAAATTTCAATATGTTTCTGTTCTTTTTACTTCTGTTAGAATTCTTCACTGTATATTCTTGTTAGGAATTTGCATCTGTGTCTTTGTTCACACCATTACTTGATGACAGAGAAAACATGCATGCGAGCAGGCCAGCTACTCATAATCTACTTTAGTGATATATATATGATTGACACATCAACGGTTCGACCGGTTATTGACTAGTCCTGTAGTTTGACATGTCAGCAAACAGTGTGGAAGGTGAACAATGGTTGTGAGTAAAGTAAATGGGAAAGAATAATTAAAGTAAATGTGTTATTAACAATTGCTATAACCTCAGATAACCCGCATTTAAAATATGCTACACATTTATGGCAAAAGCTAGGTTTACTTTCTGCATCATAATTCTAATATAGAGCACAAAGCCCATTTTATAACCCCCAAGAATCAGTTCAAAAATACATATGACATTCCTCTTTAACAGCTAGGATTGTTGATAACTCATCCTGAGCATTCAACCTCTTAGATGTTGCAGTCAATGAGACTGTTCAACATACATTCAAACATTCAACATTCGTAGACTATGTAAATGCTATGATGTCTGGATCGGTGAAATGTTTCCAAACCTGAACTTGACAGCCTCATATATACCTATGAGACTGTTGAGTTTAGCTTGGGAGACCAGTGGATGATCCAGACAGTGTGGTCCAAACTCAACTCATTGAGCGACAGACATGAAACCAGCGCAAGACTGTAATAAAAAAGAGAGGAATATATATATACTACAGAGTAACAGCACAAAGGCTGCAACTCCACCAATAATAGAGACTAAACAATACTGGAGGAACATATGGGAGAAGGAAAAAACACACAACACCAGTGCAATGTGGCTGCAAGATCTGAGAATAAAACACTGCAACCACCTAGCACAAGAACCAGTCACCATTACAGAAGCTGACATCCAACAGTGGGTCAAGAAAATGAAGAGCTGGACAGTACCTGTCCCAGACATGATCCACGCCTACTGGCTAAAGAAATTAACAATTTACATGAAAGCAGAGCAAAGCAGATGAACCAACTGCTAGAAGCAGGCCTCCACCCAGCCTGGCTAACACAAGGAAGAAGAGTGCTGATCATGAAGGATCCTCACAACAGAACAGTTCCATCCATCTGCCACACAATAACCTGCCTTACAACAACGTTGAAACTCCTTTCAGGCATCATAGCCACCAAACTGCAGAACCATATGAAAGAGTATGTGAATCCAGCTCAGAAAGACATTGGGACCGACACCAGAGGCTCTAAGCACCAGCTCCTATTAGATAGAGCAGTCGATCATGACTCAAGA
Organism: Dendrobates tinctorius; assembly: GCF_039654945.1. NCBI lineage: Eukaryota > Metazoa > Chordata > Amphibia > Anura > Dendrobatidae > Dendrobates > Dendrobates tinctorius. The sequence continues at coordinate 19,266,794 of NW_027361672.1, forward strand.
TCCAGATAGACAGACTTCAACACAGCCTGGGTTGACACATGGATCTGTGAATGCTTGGCTCTCTATAATTTCAACAGAAAATTAAAAACCTTCCTCAGAAACTTAATAGAGCAATGGAGAGCAATACTGGAAGTCAACTCAAGACAACTAGCAAAAATTATCATCAAATGCAGCATATACCAAGGTGCTGCACTGTCCCCATTGCTGTTCGGCTTGAACTCCCTCAGTCAGATAATTACAGAGTCTGCTCAATGGGAAGAATAAAATCTGTGCCATCAACACATATGCCCTGCCAGTTAGCAGATACCCTGCTGGCATAGTGTGCTGGCCAAAAGAAGAAATGGAAGCTGCAGATGTGAAGACACAAAAGCTCCTCACAATGCATGGAGGTCTCGTCCCTAAATCTAGTGCCGAAAGATTGTATACCAACTGAAAGGAAGGTGGTCTAGGCTTGATAAAAATCCAAGCCACCTTCACGGATGAAACAACGAGTATCCAAGAATACATCAGAAAAAAGGCACCAAAAGATGAGATGCAGAGAGAAAGCATAAGGCAACAACAGATCTGGAGGGAAGAACAGGAGCATGAAGCGCCATGGCAAGACAAGCCGCTGCATGGGATGTACCACTAATAGGTAATGGAGGTGGTTGACATGGAGAAATCCTACCAATGACTGGAAAAAGCTGAACTCCAAGACCGCACAGAGGCACAAAAGCAAGCACTAAGTTCCAGATCCAAAGAAGCAGGAAGCTACCACATAAGACAAGCCCCAAGGTGCAGACTATGCAAATAAACCTCAGAAACCATCCATCACATAGTCGCAGGATGCAAAATGCAAGCAAGAACAGTGTATACCGAATGCCACAACCAAGTAGCTGGAATTGTATACAGGAACATCTGCACAGCATATGGGCTAAGTCCCCCTAAGTCCAGGTAGGAGATCCCAGAAAAAGTGGTGGAAAATGAAAGGGCTAAAATCCTGTGGGACTTCAAGATCCAGACGGATAAGCAGGTGTTGGCTAACCAACCAGACATTGTGATAGTAGACAAGGATCAGAAGACAGCAAGGATAGTAGATGTGGAAGTGCCAAGTGACAGCAACATCAGAAAGAAGGAATATGAGAAGCTGGAGAAATACCAGGGCCTCAATGGAGAACTGGAGAAGATGTTTACGGTGAAGGCAACAGTGATTCCAGTGGTGATATGAGCAGTGACCATAAATTGGAAGAGTGGCTACAACAGATCCCAGGAGCAACATCTGAGCTCTCGGTCCAGAAAAGCTCAATGCTGGGAACAGCTAAGAACTTGCGCAGAACCCTCAGAGAACCCTAGAATGAGAAAGGACAGCAAAGGCCACCCCCAGTGAGGGGTGAGAAGGATATATATATATATATATATATATACATATTAATAAATATCAAAGAATCAATATACAGTATTACAGTATCTATAAATGTTATTTTAACATTATCCATAATTCAATATAATAATTATGCAAATTGTCTCTTCAGAGAGGAAGAGGACTAGAACTCTAGTGCCACATATTGGAGGTAGCAATCCTAAAAGTCAATGTTGACCCTTTAACGAGCCTAGTTACATGACTTAGGATAAAAGCCAAGCCAGAATCTCCATTTGCAGACACTGTGTTTCGGGGTACTGCCCCTCATCAGTGCAAAGTGGGAGAAGATCTGGTTTGGCTGTGAGAGAGGCGTCTGACCGATATCCAAGAAGTATCATTTCTCCTTGCGGAGAATAACATGCTAAGCATGTCGAGGTGAGGAGACTTAAAGCCGCAATGCTCCTCTGGGAAATATGCTAATTATGCAAATTGTCTCTTCAGAGAGGAAGAGGACTAGAAAACTAGTATATAATATAATATAATAAATTAATATAATATATAAATTAATATAATAATTAATAATAAATAATAAATAATAAATTAATATAAATAAATATATAAATCAATATAATAAATTACATACGTTAACATTATAAATTGTGTGTGTGTGAATGTGTGTAAATAATTTGTGTAAATATTATCATATGTTCATATTTACGATATGTCCCTATTAAAGTTATTTAATATTTATGTAATATTTATGTAAAATTGTTCATCATACATAATGTGAAAGCTTTTAATACATTATTTGCTTTTTTAATGTTATTTTTAATTCTCAAGTTAAAACCCACAGTACAATATTTGTTACCTTGACCTCTTCAGTGATGAATTAGCTAAACACACTGTATACGTAGATCAGGTCAAACAATCTTGGCACTGTGAACACAAACTTTACTAACAGCTTTAAACTTGGAAGGCCCGCTTTTTAAATATTTGCCGCTACATAATTGAAACAGCTGTTTTAATGAGATACCTACTGTCATCATTTTACCCTGGCTGAGCTGAGTGACAACAAAGCAGTAATAACGAATTCAATAATAATTAACTCGGGTCATCTGCTCATCTGTCATGGCTCATCAGCTTTAGGAAGAAAAATCCCAGAGAACTTCTCTCTTTTGTGAGCTTTCCAAAACTCTGCAATAAAATGCTTAGAGAGGACTCTAGGTAGCCCTTCAAAAGTTCTAAGCAAACTGGTAAGTAGGTTAATTAAATTTTATGCATGTTTAAATGCTAATGATTACATTCTCAACATTACAGTGTAATCTGTTATGGAATGATGTCATGCAAACAGTGGTTTTAGTACTAAGTACATTTTCTTCTCCGACGCTGAGCTGATGCACATAATATTTATTGGAGTGCAGAATGTAGATGGCATACTGTATATGAGAGAGGAAAAGTGGCTGTCGTAAAAATAGCAAATGTCTGCAATATACATTGTACACACATACAGTATATATAAATATGAATATGACATATATACCTATATATCGCTCTATATAAATATATACATGGTGTGTGTATATATATATATATATACACATATATTGTTCATTATATATACATATATATATATATACTGTATATACACTGCGTTCCAAATTATTATGCAAATTAGATTTAAGTGTCTTAAAGATGAATTTTTTGTTTTTCAAATAAACTCATAGATGGTATTGTGTATCAGGGCTCTTTGGATCACTGAAATCAAACTCAAACGCCTGTGATAATTAGTTTACCAGGTGAGCCCTATTAAAGGAAAACTACTTAAGAATGATGTTCCACATTATTAAGCAGGGCACAGGTTTCAAGGAATTTAGGAAAGAAAACAGATCTCTCTGCTGCTGAAAAGCATCAAATAGTGCAATGACTTGGTCAAGAGATGAAAACATTAGATATTTCCCAAAAACTTAGGCTGGTTTCACATTTGCGTTTTTTTGCGCTGGATTTTAGCGCTAAAAAACGCATGCATTTTTTTTTTATTGTGCATGGGATGCACTTATGTGCACATACACATGCGTTTGTATGCGTTTTTCCGCGCATGCGTTTTTTTGCGGTATGCGCTCGGGCGCACAAAATGCATCCTGTTGCATTTTTTTGGCGTCCGACTTGCCTCAAAAAAACGCATGCGCGCAATGCGTTTTTTTACAGCAAGACACCCATTAAAGTCTATGGGTGTGCATATGTGCACATTGGCATGCTTATGTATGCGTTTTTTTCACATGCGTTTTTTTTTACCATTAGTTAGACAATGGAATTTAGGGGTTTGGGTTAGAGTTAGGGTTAGTTAAGGGGGTTTAGGGTTAGGATTAGCTAGGGTTTAGGGTTAGGGTTAGGGTTTGGGTTAGGGTTGGTAGGGTTTGGTTAAGGGTTAGGGTTAGGGTTAGTATGGTTTGGTTAAGGGTTAGGGTCAGGGTTAGGGTTAGGGTCAGGGTTAGGGTTAGGGTCAGGGTTAGGGTTAGGGTCAGGGTTAGGGTCAGGGTTAGGGTTAGGGTTAGGGTCAGGTTTAGGGTTAGGGTTAGGATCAGGGCATGGTTTGGTTAAGGGTTAGGGTCAGGGTTAGGGTTAGTAAAGTCATGGTTTGGATTAGTGTGAGGGGCCACCTAATGTTGGAAAAAAACGCCAACGCGGTAAAAACGCACTAAAAAAGCATACAAATGCATAAAAACGCTGCGTTTTTTTCATGCATGCTCATAAAAATGCTTGAAAAATCGCAGCATTTGTATGCGTTTGTATGCGTTTTTTCAATGCGTTTTTTTGCGGTAAAAACGCGTTGCAAAAAAAAGCAAGTGTGAAAGAAGCCTCAAACGTGATCATCGTACTGTTAAGAGATTTGTGGTTGATTCTGAGCACAAACTTGTTTGTGCTGATAAAGGCAGAATGAGGAAGGTTTCTGCCAGGCAAGTTCATCGGATTAAGAGAGCAGCTGCTAAAAAGCCATTACAAACCAGCAAACAGATATTTAAAGCTGCTGGTGCCTCTGGAGTCCCTCGAACCTCAAGGTGTAGGATCCTTCAAAGGCTTGCTGTGGTGCATAAACCTACTATTCGGCCACTCCTAAACAGTGTTCACAAGCAGAAATGGTTGCAGTGGGCCCAGACATACATGAAGACTAATTTTCAAACAGTCTTGTTTACTGATGAGTGTCGAGCAACCCTGGATGGTCCAGATGGATGGAGTAGTGGATGGTTGGTGGATGGCCACTATGTCCCAACAAGGCTGTGACGTCAGCAAGGAGGTGGAGGAGTCATGTTATGGGCCGGAATCATGGGGAAACAGCTGGTAGGGCTCTTTAAGGTTCCTGAAGGTGTGAAAATGACCTCTGCAAAGTATATAGAGTTTCTGACTGACCGCTGTCTTCCATGGTATAAAAAGTAGAAATGTGCCTTCAGGAGCAAAATCCTCTTCAAGCATGACACTGCACCATGTCATGCTGCAAAGAATACCTCTGAGTCACTGACTGCTATGGGCATAAAAGGAGATAAACTCATGGTGTGGCCACCATCTTTCCCTGACCTCAACCCTATAGAGAACCTTTGGAGTATCATCAAGCGAAAGATCTATGAGGGTGGAAGGCAGTTCACATCAAAACAGCAGCTCTGGAAGGCTATTCTGACTTCATGCAAAGAAATACAAGCAGAAACTCTCCAAAAAATTCACAAGTTCAATGGATGCAAGAATTGTGAAGGTGATATCAAAGAAGGGTTCCTATGTTAACATGTCACTAGGCCTGTTAGGATGTTTTGGAGTTAAATAGCTTTTTTGTTCGGTGAATGTGACCTCCTAATGCTGCAAATTCCACAAATGAGCATTTTCAGTTCTTTAAAACATATCAAATGTTTAGAAATTCTACTGTGCATAATAATTTGGAACAGTGCAATTTGAGTTTTTATTCATTTTAGAGATTATACTGTTATCATTGGGAGGTTTCTTCAATAAAATTTGATGTATACTCTAATGGGTGATGACTTTTATTAGACTGACTGTCATTTGTACCGACTATTTAGGAAAATCAGAGAAAAATATCATTTGCATAATAATTTGGAACACAGTGTATATATATATGTATATATATAAAATGTGTCCATATCTATTTATATTTATGTATTCTGTATATATATAAATATATATATATATATATATTGTGGTGTAGTAACCACTGTGTCCGCTAGGTGGCGCTGTGTGGATGTCCCAGGAGAAAGGATGAATGGCAGAATACTGAATGGCCGTTATGTATCTCAAAGTGGGTGGTTTTGAGATGGAGACTTATATGTTGATCAGCAGTGATACTGCTGAGGTGCTGCTTTAACCCCTTAGCGACAGAGCCAGTTTGCAGCTTAATGACCAGGCCAATTTTTACAATTCTGACCACAGTCCCTTTATGAGGTTATAACTCTGGAATGCTTTAATCGATCCCGCTGATTCTAAGACTGTTTTTTCGTGACATATTGTACTTCATGTTAGTGGTAAAATTTCTTCGATAAGTCTTGTGTTTATTTATGAAAAAAACGGAAATATGGCGAAAATTTAGAAAATTTTGCAATTTTAAAACTTTAAATGTTTATGCCCTTAAATCAGAGAGATGTGTCACACAAATTTCTTAATAAATAACATTTCCCACATGTCTACTTTACATCAGCACAATTTTGGAAGCAAAATTTTTTTTTGTTAGGAAGTTATAAGGGTTAAAAGTTGACCAGCGATTTCTCATTTTTACAACAAAATTTACAAAACCATTTTTTTTAGGGACCACATCATATTTAAAGTCATTTTGAGGGGTGTACATGACAGAAAATACCCAAAAGTGGCACCATTCTAAACACTAGACCCCTCAAGGTGCTCAAAACCACATTCAAGAAGTTTATTAACCCTTTAAGTGCTTCACAGGAACAAAAGCAATGTGGAAGGAAAAAATTAACATTTAACTTTTTTTGCAAAAAATTTACTTCAGAACCAATTTTTTTTATTTTCACAAGTGTTAAAAGAGAAAGTCAACCACAAAATGTGTTGTACAATTTCTCCTGAGTACGCCGATACCCCATATGTGGGGGTAAACCACTTTTTCAGCACATGGCAGAGCTCGCAAGGGATGGAGCGCCGTTTGACATTTTCAAAGCAGAATTGGCTGGAATTGAGATCGGATGCCATGTTGCGTTCGGAGAGCCCTTAATGTGCCTAAACAGTGGAAAACTCCAACAAGTGACCCCATTTTGGAAACTAGACCCATTAAGGAACTTATCTAGATGTGTGGTGAGCACTTTGAACCTTCAAGTGCTTCACAGAAGTTTATAACGTAGAGCCGTGAAAATAAGAAATCTATTTTTTTCCACAAAAATGATCTTTTCGCCCCCAAATTTTTTTTTTTCAAGGGTAAAAGGAGAAATCATACCTGCACAGTTGTTGTGCGATTTGTCCTGAGTACGCTGATACCCCATATGTGGGGGGAACCACTGTTTGGGCGCATGGGAAGGGAAGGCGTGCCATTTTGGAATGCAGACTTTGATGGAATGGTCTGCGGGCATCATGTTGCGTTTGCAGAGTCCCTGATGGGCCTAAACAGTGGAAACCCCCCACAAGTGACCCCATTTTGGAAATTAGACCCCCTAAGGAACTTATCTATATGTGTGGTGAGCACTTTGAACCCCCAAGCGCTTCACAAAAGTTTACAAACGCAGAGCCGTGAAAATAAAAAGTCTTTTTTATTTCCACAAAAGTGATTTTTTTAGACCCCAATTTTTAGACCCCCAAAGTTGGTAAATAGTGGAAACCCTTCAATTCTTGCTCCAACCCTAACCCCAACACACCCTTAACCCTAATCCCAACCCTAACCCTAATCCCAACCCTAATCCCTAATCCTAATTCCAACTCTAATCCTAGTTTGCCCTAACCCTAGTTCTAACCCTAGCTGTGACCCGAGCCCTAACCCTAGCCCTAACCCTAGCCTAACCCTAACCCTAGCCCTAACCCTAACCCTAGCCCAACCCTAACCCTAGCCCAACCCTAACCCTAGCCCAACCCTAACCCTAACCCTAGCCCAATCCTAACCCAACCCTAACCCTAACCCTAGCCCTAACCCTAACCCTAACCCTACCCAAACCCTAGCCCTAACCCTACCCAAACCCTAGCCCTAACCCTAGCCCAACCCTAACCCTAACCCTAATGGAAAACTGAAAAAAAAAATATTTTCTTTATTTCATTATATTTGCCTATATAAGGGGGTGATAAACGGGGGGGTTATGTACTATTTTTTTTATTTTGATCGCTATGATCATTTATCATAGTGATCAAAATAATGAATGGAATCTGCCAGCTGGAGCCGGAAGATTCCCGGTGGGCGCACTGCGCATGCGCCCACCATTTTCAAGATGGCGGGGCCCATCGGAGGATGCCGGCGGGACGTGGGACCACCGGGAGGGGACGGAGGGCCACGGAGAGGTACCGGGGGGGATCGGGGACCCTATTTCTCTCTCCTCTGATGTGTGATCACATCAGAGGAGAGAGAACTTAAATGTGAAATCGCGGCTTTTTTTTGCGGTCGCCGTTATAGGGTTAATAACGGCGATCGCAAAAGCGGGGTTGGTAAAATCTGACCGATTCATGTTCTCTGGGGTCTCGGCTACCCCTGGCAGCCGAGACCCCGGAGAAAATCCGACACTAGGGAGCGCTATTCACTTAAATCACAGCGCCGTGAATTAACGGAGCTGTGGTTTTAGTTCCCTTAACTACCACCGTTAAAAGGCGTATCGGCGGTCGTTAAGGGGTTAATGTGATAGGGAGAAGTCTCCAGGTAACTAGGGAGATGGGCGGACCAGTTACCTACAAACCCACCCAGGGGGTGTGTTTAAAGAACACTGTTGTAAGGAATGTGTAAGTGCTTGAAGGACCTGTGATGAGGTCAGAGTCATGTGACCCGGTGGGCATGGCTATGAACCATATAATGTGGCCAGGGTAGGTCACATGTGGTGAATGCTGGGACCCGATTGGTCCAGTGTGGAAGATCCCGCTGAAATGGAGCTTCCTGGCTAACAGCCTGTGAAGTGGCTGTGGTGAATGACTGCACGTGTCTGAGAGTTCCCAGGGGAGGGAATGAACGTCTGCAGTAAGCTGAAGCAGCCATGAGGAAACCCATATGTGGGTGAGATAAGTGAGGCTAAGAGAGCCTGTATGCTGGACATTGTACAACCTGTGTGAACACAGGGTTTACAGAATGAAACTCTGCCATGGACGCTCTGCTGTTTATATGAAGTTTTGTTGAACTATGCTTGCTTTATGGAAAATCTGTGCTGGATCTGATTTTGTGGCTGCTGAGTGAGTATCCCCTACCCGAACAACAGCGCTACCTCACAATATATATATAAAATTATTTCTTACTGCAACACAATGAAAATAATGTATATATATATATATATATATATATATATACAGTATATATATATATATATACTGTATATATATAGATAGATAGATAGATAGACATAGATAGATATTGAATTATCTATATATTATTATTATCTATTTTTAGAGCAACATTGATTCCATAGTGCGGTTCATGAGGAGGGGTCAAATACAAACTGCAAATAGAAATTACAATATGCAAACTAATAGTGACAGACAGGTACAGAAGGGAGAAGATGCTTCCCTTGCGGGCTTACTCTGACTGCTGCTGATTGACTCTGAGAACCCAGGCACTGAAGATCCTTCTGTGACTGGAGCAGTGATTGATCTTGCACACTGCTGCACCATTCATCCTTATAGGAGTGCCATGGACCAGCAGAGAGTAGCACTAGGCTATCTCCTGTGGTCCTATAAACAATGAATGGAGTTGTAGTTAGTTACGCATTATTGTTCACTACTCCATACAGTTCCTACAGAACTCTTAAAATCCCAGTTTACAGGATCTTTCTGTGATTCACTTTGTACAATTTGAACAATTCTGCTGTAATTTTGATGAAGTGTAAGGAGTAGAGAAGAGGCAAAAAATATGATAAATGTTACTTTGCCACTCACCTGTCCCATTGCCACCAACCTATGTTCGGTCCTCTGCACAAACTAATAAATGGAATGCGATGGTGACAGAACAGGTGAGTGGTAAGGAAGGTATTTTTTCCCTCAGTTATTTTCCTCTCTAGTCCATATATATGGCAGCGGTATAGTGTGGAAAGCCAACTTATTAACTGATTGCGTGTGTGTCTCCAAAAGAACAAGATGGCTACAATTTATAGACAGCAGGCGCACTGTCTGGGTGTTATGTTTGACTCCGATCTCTCCTTCACCTCCCATATACAATCTCTTGCCCGCTCGTGCCGCTTACACCTAAAGAACATCTCTAGAATCCGCCCTTTTCTCACCATGGAAATAACAAAAACTCTCACTGTCGCCCTGATCCACTCCCGCCTGAACTACTGTAATGCTCTATTAATTGGCCTCCCTCTCACTCGACTCTCCCCTCTCCAGTCTATCCTTAATGCAGCAGCCAGGGTTGTCCATCTGGCTAATCGTTACTCAGACGCGTCCGCTCTTCGCCAGTCGTTACACTGGCTGCCAATTCATTACAGGGTACAATTCAAAGTACTTGTTCTCACCCACAAAGCTCTCCACAGTGCGGCACCCCTTTACATCTCCTCCCTCATTTCTGTCTATCGGCCTAACCGACCGCTGCGCTCTGCAAATGACTTTCGACTAACCTCTGCCCTAATCCGTACCTCCCACTCCCGACTCCAAGACTTCTCCCGTGCTGCGCCAATTCTCTGGAATGCTCTACCCCAAAATATTAGGACCATCCACAATTTGCATAGTTTTAGGCGCTCGCTCAAAACACATTTGTTCAGAGCGGCCTATCACATTCAGTAATCAAAGTCATGTTATGTTTGTGTGTGTGTAGCCCATTCACTATCTCCATCTAACCCCCACCCCCTGAAGATGACTGGACCATCATTGTAAATACATCATTGTAAATACAAACCTGTGCTTTGTATCTCCCCCACCTCATTGTAGATTGTAAGCTCCCACGAGCAGGGTCGTCTTATTTCGCTTTAATTATTGTATTGTTAACGTTGTTACTTATGACTGTTGTGTTTGAAACTGTTCAACTGTAAAGCGCTGCGGAATATGTTGGCGCTATATAAATAAAGATTATTATTATTATTATAGACACTACATTATCATATTTGCAATTTTCCCTCTACAGCATCTATTTTTTGGCATATTTTGGGGGAAAAACATTTGTGGGGCACAAATAATCACAGGATTCATGAATTGAACATGGGGTTTTCAAAAAGGGGGTTCAATTTGAGGGTCTTCCTGCTGTCCTGGTACCATAGAGGCTCTGCTAATGATGCTCACAAACTATTTCAGTAAAATCTGCATTCCAAAAGCTCCTTTCTTTGGAGTTCTTTGTGTTACCAAACTGTAGTTTTTGATATCATATAGGGTATGACTGCATTTGGGAAGACCTGCATAATAAATTCTCTCCTATTAACCTTTGTGAAATTGAAAAATTGCAGCTAATATAAAGTTTTCTTGGCAAGACTGAATTTTGTATTTTTTCATTGTCACTGCTCAATGTTATAATTCTGCGAGGCACCTATGGGATCAAAATATTAACTACACAACTAAATTCATTTCTTGATTAGTGTAGTTTTCAAAATAAGGTTGTTTATTTTATTTTTTTGCTGATCTGAAATCTCAGGGGATCTGCTAATGGCACCCACAATGTATTCAAGCAAAATCTGTGATTGAAAAAACAATTGGTTGCTTCTCTCTTTTACAAGCCCAGCCATGTGCTCAAACAGTAGTAAACAGTAGTAATTAGTCACATATAGAATATTAATGCTTCATCGGAAAGTATATATATCATTGTGGGGTCCATTTTCTACTATTATACAATGTGAAAATAAAAACATATGATGCTAAATTATCATTTTAGCAAAAAAAAAATATTATTTTGTTTTCACAGTTCAATCAGATAACATTCTATGGAACATATGTGGTTTAAGAATGTCCACTACATCCCTAGATCAATTCTTTGAGGGGTTAGTTTTTCAAAAATGGGGTCACTTGTTGGGGATTCTGTTGATTTGATACCTCTGGCACTTTGCAAATGTCATTTGGATTTCACAAACGATTCCAGACAAATTAGCAAAAAATTCAATAGCACTTTTTCCTGCCTGAGCCCCCAAAATTAGTTTTTATCTACATATGGGTATAACAACATTTGTGAAAAATTAAACAGCAATTGTGTTTCTTATGAAAATGGAAAATTTGGGGCTGAGACCACATTTTACTGAAAAATAAAACAACGTCACCACTGGTCACTGACGCTGAGCTTGCATCAGCTCATTCTCCCAGTGGTTCTCAGCCTGGACAGTCACATCTTTGCACTGTCAAGATTGAAATCTATTTATCCCCAGACATGGATTGTGGCATGGGACAGAATGACGGTCAGGTGACATGGGTGTGTCAGAGGCTGCAGACTGTCACTCTGAATCTGACTGCCGAAAGTGTCAGCAGTTTGCTTTGCAAACTTCTTCCTGATTCTTCTGACTCTAGGACTCAGAGGCAACCTACCCCCGGTTCTAGTTTACATACTTGGAACAGGGTGTTTATAACTTCCAGCTTGCTGCTGGAAGTGGTGGGTAACATAGTAACATAGTAACATAGTAATTAAGGTTGAAGGGAGACTTTAAGCCCATCTAGTTCAACCCATATCCTATCCTAACTTGCCCTAACATGTTGATCCAGAGGAAGGCAAAAAAAACCCATGTGGCAACAGTAAGCTTCACATTGGGGAAAAAAATTCCTTCCCGACTCCACATACGGCAATCAGACTAGCTCCCTGGATCAACGCAATATTAAGGAGACTAGTGTATATACCCTGTAATATTATACTTTTCAAGAAAGGCATCCAGTCCCTTCTTAAATTTTAGTAGTGAATCACTCATTACAACATCACATGGCAGAGAGTTCCATAGTCTCACTGCTCTTACAGTAAAGAATCCGCGTCTGTGAGTATGCTTAAACCTTCTTTCCTCCAGACGTAGAGGATGCCCCCTTGTCCCCGTCACAGGTCTAAGAGTAAAAAGATCATTAGAAAGGTCTTTGTATTGTCCCCACATATATTTATACATTGTAATAAGATCACCCCTAAGCCTTCGATTCTCCAAACTAAATAACCCCAAGTGTAATAACCTGTCTTGCAGACCCCCTAGTTCCCTAATAACCTTGGTCGCTCTTCTCTGCACCCGCTCCAGTTCAGCTATGTCTTTCTTATACACCGGAGACCAGAACTGTACACAGTATTCTAAGTGTGGTGATATTGCTATTTCCATTTCCCTGCTGAGGCTTGGAGCTATAGTAGTTGGCTATCTTCCTTTCTGGTATTTGGTATTTAGTGTTTCTCTGTGTCTATTCAAGCTAAGTGTTCCCATTGTTTGTTTACCCCATCTGTCTTTAGTGGTTGTGGGGATAGACTATCACATTCATCCTATCCTTCCTGGTGCAGGGCTTATAGCCAGGGTCAGACAGGGATTATCCTGTTTGGCGATAGGTGCGAAACCTATATTGGGACGATGGGGCAGAAAGGGTGGCGTTAGATCTGCCTAGAGTCTCCATTTCCCTTGTGTTTGATTTCCTTTCCCTTATCCCTTTGTGTTACACTTATCCTTTCTTACACATTGTGTCACATTATCACCAGCCTTTCACGTTTGCAAAAGAAAAAAAGACACTTGTTTTTTTGTGCTTTTTTTCTTTTTCTGTGTTCATGGATCCCGTTGCTGTGCTAGCTGTGCAGCTGCAGATGTTGTCACTGGAGGTCACTGAGGTCCAGTAGCAATGGCAGTGGCTGCAGGCATCTATTGTCTTTGATGCCTCAGGTTGGCCAGTCCAGCTTGAACCCAAAATTGCCCTCCCAGACAGGTTTTATGGGGGTAGGTGTTAGGCACCAGGATGCATAACCCTAAGTTTTGGTCTCTGAGATTTCTGAGGCCTTTGTCTCCTTAAAGTCCTACTTCGCTAGGACTCCTGTGTTACATTGGCCAGACGTGGATAAGCCCTTTATTCGGGAGGTGGATGTCTCTTCTGTCAGTGCTGGAGCTGTATTGTATCAGAAGGATGCTCATGGTTATAAATGGCCCTGCTTCTTCTTCTCTAAGTCTTTCTCACCAGTGTAGAACTTTGGTTCCAAGAGGACTACTGAGCTACTGGCGAGGTTGTATTGGTGACCGCGGATGGCGCATGGCGCATAACATTAGGGACTATGTCCAAGCATGTGTCTCTTGTGCCCTCAGGTTTGCTTCATCCCCTGCCATTGGCAGATAGGCCCTGAGAGATAGTCAGGATGGACTTCATTGTGGGCTTGCCCAAGTCATGTAGCAACACTGTCATTTTGGTAGTCACCGACCATTCTTGAGGCTAAGTCTGGGAATTGCCCTACTGGGCATGCTTGTAAGGTAGCGACCTCTCATTGGTAGTCAGTTATCAGCTGCTCTGGTGATGTGGCAGTCCCAGATTGGTCCACAATCAAGGTCTTGTCCGACACATGGTAAGGTTTTGATATGAGACAGTGTAGGACTGCCCTGATCAGAGTTACCGTGTCATGGTGGGATGGCTTTTATGCTATTTTTTAATTTCAGAATGGAGATTCCTTCATCAGGAGTTGTGCGTTGGGGCTGCGCTGTTTAATACTGGCGTCATTTAAAGGTACAGTCTCCCTTTTCGCAAACTTTGTGACTTTTTAATATTGTGTGATTCCCGGATGTTTCATCATACTTGGGCTTTATGCAGCTATACTTATATCTTGTTATATGTATGCACATGGTCACTTTTTTCTCCTTTATATTAATATTATTTATTAATAGTGATCCTTTTATGTATCACAGTTTGGGCATCATGCAGCTATGTTTGCATTCTATTTAATTTGTGCACATTCTCACTTTACTTATTAAAATATATTTTTGCACATAGCATTTGCACTTTTTTGTATAGCCACCTATTGTACTAATATCACCTTGAATGGTTGTATATATTTTTATATGCCTTATTACCCCTTCCTGACATTTGACGTACTATCCCGTCCAAGGGACCCGGGCCCCTATCATCGGGGACGGGATAGTACGTCATCACGATCAGCTGCGCTCACGGGGGGAGCGCCACTGATCGTGGCAGGCTGTCAGCTGATTATCACAGCTGACACCTGGCACTATGTGTCAGGGGTGGTCACGGACTGCCCACGGCACGTTAACCCCTGGCACACTGCAATCAAACACGATCGCAGTGTACCGGGGGTTTAGGGAAGCATCGGCAGGGAGGGGGCTCCCTCCGTGCTTCCCTGAGACCCCCGACCCCCGCAGCAGCGTGATGTGCAGCGCTGCTGTGGGGGCCTCCTTCCCTGCAGGTTCCCATATCCAATATGGCAGCGGGAACCTTCGGGGGCCTGCAGGGAGGAGTCTTTCTCAGTGTCTGCTGAGAGCAGGCTCTGAGAAAGCCTGCAGCACCGCCGGTCACATCGCTGATCTGACAGAGTGCTGTGTAACCTGTAAGATCAGCGATCTGACATACTACAGTGATGTCCCCCCCTGGGACAATGTAATAAAGTTAAAAAAAAGTGTAAAAGTAATTTATAAAAAACCGCTAAATAAATAAAAAAAAAAAAAATTCCCTAATAAATTCATTTTTTAAAAATAAAAAAATAATAAAAGTACACATATTTAGTATTGCCGCGTCCATAATGACCCGCCCTATAAAACTGTCACACTAGCTAACTCCTTTAGCAAACCCCTTAAAAAATAAAAAACAGCAAAAAATAAAGCTTTATTATCATACTGCCAAACAAAAAGTGCAATAATGCGCGATCAAAAAGACGGATATAAATAACCATGGTACGGCTTAAAATGGCATCTTGTCCTGCAAATAACTAGCTACCATACAGCATCATCAGCGAAAAAATAAAAAAGTTATAGCTCGCAGAATAAAGTGATGCAAAAATAATTATTTTTTATATAAAATTGTTTTCATTGCATAAAAGCACCAAAACATAAAAAAAGACATAAATGCGGTATAGCTGAAATCGTACTGACCCGAAGAATAAAACCACTTTATCAATTTTACCGCACGTGGAATGGTGTAAATGCACGCCCCAAAAGAAATTCATGAAATGCTGGCTTTTGTTCATTCTGCGTCCCAAAAATTGCAATAAAAAGCGATCAAAAAAGTCCCATACCCGTAAATGGTACCAGTAAAAACGTCAACTCGTCCTGCAAAAAATAAGACCTCACATGACTCTGTGGGTCAAAATATGTAAAAATTATAGCTCTCAAAATGTGGTGATGCAAAAACTATTTTTACAATAAAAAGCGTCTCTTAGCGTGTGACAGCTGCCAAACATAAAAACCCACCATAAATAGTAAATCAAACCCCCCTTTATCACCCCCTTAGTTAGGGAAAAATAATAAAATTTAAAAAATGTATTTTTTTCCATTTTCCCATTAGGGTTAGGGCTAGCGTTAGAGTTAGGGCTAGGGTTAGGGCTAGGGTTAGGGCTGAGATTAGGGTTAGGGGTGTGTTGGGATTAGGGTTGGAGTTAGAATTGGGGGGTTTCCACTGTTTGGGCAGATCAGGTGCTCTCCAAACGCAATATGGCATCTGATCTCAATTCCAGCCAATTCTGCGTTGAAAAAGTCAAATGTTGCTCCTTCCCTTCCAAGCTTTGCCATGTGCCCAGTGTTTTACTCCCACATATGGGGTATCAGCCTACTCAGGATGAATTGAAAAAACAACTTTTGGGGTCCAATTTCTCCTGTTACCCTTAGGAAAATAAAAAATTGGGGGCAAAAATATCATTTTTGTGGAAAAAAAATATGATTTTTTTATTTTCACGCCCGGGCGTTATAAACTTCTGTGAAGCACTTGGTGGTTCAAAGTGCTCACCACACATCTAGATAAGTTCCTTAAGGGGTCTAGTTTCCAAAATGGGGTCACTTGTGGGGAGTGTCAACAGTTTAGGCACATCAGAGGCTCTCCAAACACGACATGACACCCGCAGACCATTCCATCAAAATATGCATTCTAAAACGTCACTACTTCCCTTCCAAGTCCTGACGTGTGCCCATACAGTAGTTTTCTGCCACATTTGGGGTATCAGCGTACTCAGGACAAATTGGACAACAACTTTTGTGGTCCAATTTCTCCTGTTACCCATGGGAAAATAAAAAAATTGGGGACTAAAAGATAATGTTTGTGGAAAAAATATGATTTTTTTATTTTCAAACTCGGGCGTTATAAACATCTGTGAAGCCCTTGGGGGTTCAAATTGCTCACCACACATCTAGATAAGTTCCTTGGGGGTCTAGTTTCCAAAATAGTATCATTTGTGGGGGTTTCCACTGTTTAGGCACATCAGGGGCTTTCCAAACGAGGCATGGCGTCCGATCCCAATTCCAGCCAAAAAAGTCAAATGGCGCTGATTCCCTTCCGAGCTCTGCCATGCGCCCAAATAGTGGTTTACTCCCACATGTGGGGCATCAGCGTACTCAGTCAAATTGCACAATATCTTTTGTGGTCCTGTTACCCTTGGGAAAATAAAAATTGGAAGTGAAAAGATCATTTTTGTGGAAAAAATGTGATTTTTTAATTTTACGGCTGTACGTTATAAACTTCTGTGAAGCCCTTGTGGGTTCAAAGATCTCACCACACATCTAGATAAGTTCCTTGGGGGGTCTAGTTTCCAAAATGGTGTCATTTGTGGGGGGTTTCCACTGTTTTGGCTCATCAGGGGCTTTCCAAGCGCTACATGGCATCCGATCTGAATTCCAGACAATTTTGCATTGAAAAAGTTAAACGAGCTCTGAGCTCTGCCATGCGCAGAAAACAATGGTTCCCCCCACATATCAGGTATCAGCGTATGCAGGACAAATTGCACAATAACTTTTGTGGTCCAATTTCTCCTGTTACCCTTGGTAAAATAAAAAAAATTGGACCTGAATTAATTTTTTTGTGAAAAAAAGTTAAATGTTCATTTTTTTTAAACATTCAAAAAATTCCTGTGAAGCACCTGAAGGGTTAATAAACTTCTTGAATGTGGTTTTGAGCATCTTGAGGGGTGCATTTTTTAGAATGGTGTCACTTTTGGGTATTTTCTATCATATAGACTCCTCAAAGTGACTTCAAATGTGATGTGATCCATAAAAATAAAATGGTGTTGCAAAAATGAGAAATCGCTGGTCAACTTTTAACCCTTATAACTTCCTAACAAAAAAAATTTTGGTTCCAAAATTGTGCTGATGTAAAGTAAACATATGTGAATTGTTTTTTATTAAGTTTTTTGTGTGCCATATCTCTATGATTTAAGGGCATGAAAATTCAAA
The DNA here is from genome assembly GCF_039654945.1 of Dendrobates tinctorius. Lineage (NCBI taxonomy): Eukaryota > Metazoa > Chordata > Amphibia > Anura > Dendrobatidae > Dendrobates > Dendrobates tinctorius. Next base: position 19,284,545 of record NW_027361672.1, read on the forward strand.
GTTGGAAAATTGCAAAATTTTCAAAATTTTTGCCAAATTTCTGTTTTTTTCACAAATAAACGCAAGTTATATCAATGAAATTTTACCACTAACTTGAAGTACAATATGTCAGAAGAAAACAGTGTCAGAATCACTGGGATCCATGGAAGAATTTTAGAGTTATTACCTCATAAAGGGACAGTGGTCAGAATTGTAAAAATTGGCCCGGTCATGAACGTGCAAACCACCCTTGGGGGTAAAGGGGTTAAATTGTGTAAAGTGTATTTTTCTTCTTTCTTCTTAATATGTTTTTTTACACTGTATGGGATGGTGTTTTAAGGAATCTTTTAGCTACATAGTGATTGGGGCTGTAAATTTAATGGATTTATTTGAGAGAGATTAATTTTCTACCTTTTATGCCTGTCTATTTTTTTATATAGATATTTGAGAATTTAATGTATTTATAAATTGCTATACAGCAATACAGGCACTGTGTGTTGGGTATTTTCCCATTGCCATTGTCATTGTTCATATTACTTGCACAATAAAAATACTTTGTATCATATACCGACTTTGTATGTCTATATGGGTACCTTTGGTGTTTTTTGGTCTTTTTAGGTGGTTTCCACCCCTTTGAGCACTGGTGATAAGATAAAATCTACTATATCACTATAATTGATATATACAGTGGGGCAAAAAAGTATTTAGTCAGTCAGCAATAGTGCAAGTTCCACCACTTAAAAAGATGAGAGGCGTCTGTAATTTACATCATAGGTAGACCTCAACTATGGGAGACAAACTGAGAAAAAAAAATCCAGAAAATCACATTGTCTGTTTTTTTTTTCATTTTATTTGCATATTATGGTGGAAAATAAGTATTTGGTCAGAAACAAAATTTCATCTCAATACTTTGTGATATATCCTTTGTTGGCAATGACAGAGGTCAAACGTTTTCTGTAAGTCTTCACAAGGTTGCCACACACTGTTGCTGGTATGTTGGCCCATTCCTCCATGCAGATCTCCTCTAGAGCAGTGATGTTTTTGGCTTTTCGCTTGGCAACACGGACTTTCAACTCCCTCCAAAGGTTTTCTATAGGGTTGAGATCTGGAGACTGGCTAGGCCACTCCAGGACCTTGAAATGCTTCTTACGAAGCCACTCCTTCGTTGCCCTGGCGGTGTGCTTTGGATCATTGTCATGTTGAAAGACCCAGCCACGTTTCATATTCAATGCCCTTGCTGATGGAAGGAGGTTTGCACTCAAAATCTCACGATACATGGCCCCATTCATTCTTTCATGTACCCGGATCAGTCGTCCTGGCCCCTTTGCAGAGAAACAGCCCCAAAGCATGATGCTTCCACCACCATGCTTTACAGTAGGTATGGTGTTTGATGGATGCAACTCAGTATTCTTTTTCCTCCAAACACGACAAGTTGTGTTTCTACCAAACAGTTCCAGTTTGGTTTCATCAGACCATAGGACATTCTCCCAAAACTCCTCTGGATCATCCAAATGCTCTCTAGCAAACTTCAGACGGGCCCGGACATGTACAGGCTTAAGCAGTGGGACACGTCTGGCACTGCAGGATCTGAGTCCATGGTGGCGTAGTGTGTTACTTATGGTAGGCCTTGTTACATTGGTCCCAGCTCTCTGCAGTTCATTCTCTAGTTCCCCCCGCGTGGTTCTGGGATTTTTGCTCACCGTTCTTGTGATCATTCTGACCCCACGGGGTGGGATTTTGCGTGGAGCACCAGATTGAGGGAGATTATCAGTGGTCTTGTATGTCTTCCATTTTCTAATTATTGCTCCCACAGTTGATTTCTTCACTCCAAGCTGGTTGGCTATTGCAGATTCAGTCTTCCCAGCCTGGTGCAGGGCTACAATTTTGTTTCTGGTGTCCTTTGACAGCTCTTTGGTCTTCACCATAGTGGAGTTTGGAGTCAGACTGTTTGAGGGTGTGCACAGGTGTCTTTTTATACTGATAACAAGTTTAAACAGGTGCCATTACTACAGGTAATGAGTGGAGGAAAGAGGAGACTCTTAAAAAAGAAGTTACAGGTCTGTGAGAGCCAGAAATCTTGATTGCTTGTTTCTGACCAAATACTTATTTTCCACCATAATATGCAAATAAAAGGAAAAAAAAACATACAATGTGATTTTCTGGATTTTTTTTTCTCAGTTTGTCTCCCATAGTTGAGGTCTACCTATGATGTAAATTACAGACGCCTCTCATCTTTTTAAGTGGTGGAACTTGCACTATTACTGACTGACTAAATACTTTTTTGCCCCACTGTAGATATATATATATTATATATATAATATAATATATATATATAATATATATAATATATATAATATGTGAATCCTCGCGGGCAGGGTCCTCTCTCCTTCTGTACTTGTGTGTCCCTTGTCTTACACATTTATTGTACTTGTCTATATTTCCCCTTTTCACATGTAAAGCGCCATGGAATAAATGGCGCTATATTAATGTATAATATAATAATAATAATAATAATATAGTCTTTATTTTCATTTAGTGCTTGTATATTTGTTGACATGCTGGTGAAGCACAGATACTGCTTTCTAAGGCTGGTTTCACATTTGCGTTAAAACAACGCTGCGCCCTGCGTCGTTAAGCCCCGTTGGTGGAATTCAACCTCTTAGCTTTGTCATGCGTAGGAGGAAACAATCTTTTATGTGACCACAACTACAGTACTGTGGGCTTCCTGCCAACCTGAGAGAGGGCGGGGTACTGTGAACCAGACTGTACTGGGTGAGATGTTGAGGTGGAGTAAAAGGAGGAGAGGCAACTTGAAGCTGCGCTTGCCATCCACTCGAGCACATGGTCTTTCTGGGCCTCATCAACAAGGCATTCCGCTTTGTATCTGCCAAAGAAAGGTAGTGCACATGAGAGACTGGGAACAAAAGAAAGCGCAATAGGGTCTTAACTGATAAAAAAATAGAGCTGAAAGGAATAAAAATCCATGTACCTGGTTTGGTTGCTAAAAGGACTGGGAAACTGATACTGGGGGAATCCGTCGGCCATCTGCTTTTGGAAACCATCTGTATCTACCAGGTGGAAAGGCAGCACTGCGGGACAGTGGGCTGGCTGCATTCCTGAGAGAGGGCAGAGTATGGGGAAATAGACCAACTACTGGACCATGAAGGATGTGCAGGCGAAGATGTTATGGAGGATTGATAAAGTTGTGGTGTGCTCGTTCTCTCAGATTGGTCAAAAACAGAAGGCATGTCCTATACCATTACGATTCCTTTGCGTCACAATACTTGGCACGGTAACAGAGGAGGAGGAGGAAGCAGCAGATGTGATTGATGGGATGACTAATGGCTGTTGAGGTTCTCTGGCCTGCATTTTAGCACAGTGGGATTCCCAGAGTAACGCAAGTTGATTGCGCAAATGAAGGTTCAGGCATGTAGTAGTCAAATTATTGCACTTTTTGCCTCTTTTCAGTTTTTTTGCAAAGTTGACAAGTTACTTGAGTTGGCTCATTCTTTGCAATGTCAGAAAACACCCAAGCTAGGTAAACCCGGCTGCCCTTGCGAGCTGCAGACTCGAGAACGCTGCTGGCCACAGCCACAGTAGTGGCTGAGAATGTATTACTCATCGTGGCTGCCTCACTACGTGTCAGCATAGCCTCCTCATCTTCTTCCTCCTTCTCCTCAGATGACCTATTCAGCTGCATGCCTCTGTGTTCATGCCAACTGGGATCTGCAGCCTCTTCATCATCCTCTGTGTTATCACATTCCTCACCCTGAGAGGCACTCTCCTCCTCTTCCTGCCCTGACAGCACAGTACTGTCCGCATGAGCCTCAGATATCTGAGCCTAATCAGGATCACCTCCCCCCTGGGATTAACGTCTGGTGATGAGGGTCAGGCTTCTTCTCGGACCCGACTTTGTCCTGTGCAGGATCTAAGCTAAAAAAATTTGGGGCATCTCTGCAGATGATTTCCTCCTCTTGACTCTGTGAAGCTTTTGAGTACACATCTGATGCCTATGGCATAGAAAGTGTGAACATCTCTGCAGACTCACCCATCTGTGGTTCCCTACAGTCTGTTTGGATGTTAGAGCGTTGTGATGCAAGGAGAACCAAGGGTAATTGGGGTGCCACCTCTGTGGACTGTATTCGGTGTTATGATGAAGTGGAGGAAGAGGAGGAGAGGCCACTTGAAGCTGCGCTTGCCATCTACTCAAGCACATGCTCTTTAAGGGCCTCATCCACAAGGCGCACCGCTGTGCGTCTGACAAAGAAGGGTAGTGGAGTAGCCCGTCCAGTAACAGAAGTTTCCATTTGTCTTTGTATAGGACATGACGCTGTTGGTTCACTAGTGCTTTCACAAACATTACCCCCCACCCCATGGACACCTTGAATACCAAGCCTATTCCCCCTTCCACCACAACTTCACTTTTTCCCAGTCATGTTGCTCAGATTGTGTGGTAGGAGCACAATATTAGAAACAAGAAATTGGATTTTTTACTCTGCACCAGCTTTGCACACAGCTGAATTACAGCGGCACTAAATGACAATGTGAAATATGGCGTGCTGAATCACATTAGTCACAGAAAAAAGAAGGCTTATATGGCAAGTAAGATATGCTCCAAACAATAGCAAAATGAGATCTCCCTTATTGTATGATTATTAACAACAGAATAAATTTAGGGGGGCTGTGGATGATGAATGTTTAACATAGACATGATGCTCCAAACATCAATATTGATGCTTCATTTGCAATGAGAAATATACTTGGATAAGTAAACAAAGTCTAAACAAATTAAATTAATTTTGAATTTCTCAGATTTTAGCAAATTTTAGTTTCTGGGAGTTAAATTTGTTCAAATATAGCAAATGATTAATCATCTGGCTTACACCTTTCTGGATTCATATGGGCCCACCTAGCTCCTCACCTGTCCTAGCTTCAGCAGCTTTCTGCCAGTCCTCTGCTGGTTTCCTAAAGAACTCTCTTCGTTCCAGTACTGGTCTCTACTTCAGTCTTCACTGGCACTTCGTGTAATCGTTAGAATTTGCCAAATGTTCTGACGCCATGATATAATGACATGCATTGCTCCAAGTAGTCATCCAGCAAGGAGTTAGGAGGAGATCAGTGCCAAAACTAAGCAGGTGCCTTAGGAAGCCAGCAGAGAGCTAGCATGAAAGTGCAGAGGCTAGGGCAGGTGAGGACTAGAGAGTGTGATAGTTTATCGCTTTTCAGTCCCTTCCCGGTCTAATTATTTATTATGCATTGGATTCAGGAGACCTTAGAAAAAAATAAACAGTTTTTTAAAAGCAAGATTTGGATTTTTTTAAAATAAATTTGATGTAAAATGTATTTAGTTGCCGATTTTGAGCGGATCTACACAACTTGAATTTTGACAGATTCACTCATCTCATAAAATAATAACCAAAGTTTAATGTTACCATTAATAAACATTAGTAGAGAAACACAAAACTGTATTTGGAAGTGAAAAACATCATTCTAATAATTGCAGGGATTCTTTTTATCGATTAAACGTGAAAGTTATAGAGAACAACATAATATGCTGCTTTAAGTTTTACAGTTTGCACTTCTTCTGCACAAGAACATCTTAAAACAGCTTTTTTTTCTGTATGCAATTGTGAAAGTAAATAACTACAAAAGAAAAACGCAGTGATTTTGTTCCTAATGTGTTTCAGAAAGTCAGTCATTTCATTTGTTAATTAGTATTATGCCAGCAACAACCTATTCAATATGAAGCAAATATGTTTACAATCTATTCTCCATCTGTTTAATAGATGGAGAATACTTAAAGAAGGGTTCTGAAAAAAAAGCAGTTTAAAATTTGTTTCACAATTACTAAAGAAGATATTTTGATAGTAGAAGAATTTTGCATGTGTGCTGAATACGCCTGAAATTAAACCGTACTTTAGAATGACAATTAGTTATTGTCTCAATTTGCAGATGCTATCTTTTTATACAGGTACTTAAAGCAAGGCATATAAAATAAAAGAAGCACAAAATCTGCATTAAAGATCTCCGCATTTTCTTACATGCCTGTGGAAAACAGTAGTAGTACAAACTTATATGAAGAAAGTTTATCATAGTATTAGGATATATAATTATTTTTTATATTTTCATTTTGCAATAATAATTATAATAACTATAATATTTCATATCATTCAAGCGATCACATTTTACACAAATCATGATTAAAGGTTTGCATGCACAAAAATTATCCAAACTTGCTTATATTGATGGGATCTGCCAGCAAGTCTTGTTTGTTGAATCCTTCTGACACTTCTACAACAGATACAGTAGTATTATGGGAGAGAAATATCCAGTTTGTCCCTGTTAAATTTCATTGGCTGATTATTTTATTCTCCCTGTAGATAAGAAACTTCTTCAAGAGTTTGTCAGTGGCTTTCTCATAAAGAATACCTAAGGGCTTGGCTCTGTCAAGCAAATTTAGGAATGTTAATCATTTGGCAGAAAGCCAATTATTGTTGGGGTCATAAAAAGAACCTATTAACAGGATTTTATACCTCTACTAATTGCATGTGTATATAGATACATGTAATGAGAGCACTGGCATCTCCGCACAATCCCTCTCCTTCCTCCCGGTAGGGACGCCAACGTGCAGATACCCTTTTTATTCCAGTCCCTGCCACGTCGGCTTCCTTCTATGACCTACACATGATGCATAGGTCTCCTGGAAGTTTACTTAGGGCACATGCGCACTCTCCGTTTCTTAGATGGGCAACCTGCATGATTATAAAATATCCCCAACCAAGAGACATCTGATATTTAAGACTCCCCCACAGGGAGGAGGGTGCCTTAGCAACATTAGTGATCAGTGCGTTTTCCTGCTACTTAGTTTTAAGGTCCCTCTACTTGTGGTTGCTGAATCTGTTCCTATCTGTCCAGTCTGTATCCAACCCTTTCCATCCATCCTGAACTTGATCCTGCCTGTTCTTGTGATCCTGTCCATCCTGTCTAAACCTGCTCCTGATTGCATCTAGCCTATCCAACCTGTGTTTCTGTTTCCCACCCTGTTTGTTCCTGTGTTCTAGTTTCTCTCCTGTCTACCAGTGTTACAATATCCATTATCCTGCTATCCAATTCCTGGCCATTCTGACTTTCCGAGTCCTTACAAAGACATACTGATAGGGAATTTAGATTGTGAGCCCCATCAGGAACAGCAGTTGGGTCGCCCTCCCAGGGCTGTGGGGTACTCGGTACCGGGCCGGTGCCAGCGGGATGTGTTACAGCAGCGGTGACCCGGTCCGTGGCCCTGGGCGCCCAAGCAATGGGGGAATGGAAATGGTGGATTATAGTTAATGGAATAGTTCATGACGCCACCTGTGGTGTTTGGCAAGTGAGATGTTAAGCCGATGCTGCATGCAGATCCACTGGGACTGATAGTATGGTGCAGCAAAGATGTAAAAGCTCCCCACAGGTGAAGCTGTAGTCCCAGGGCAGTGTAGATGTGGTTGGCACAGGGATGTAACAGTGCCGGAAGGGTAGGAAGCAGACACAGAGACACAGCGGGGTGCAGTTTCTGTACCTTTACTTGATAAATGCATTCCAGGGTCCTGATTACAGATGGTACCAGAGCAGGCTAGCCTGGAAGCAGCGCAGGGTTCTCTCTCAGCAGAAGGGCTGTGTAGTCTCCTTCCTAGTGCTTATTTGAATGAAGTACTCCTAGAACAGAGTTACACTGAAGTTCCTCCTAATTCTCTTCTACTAGCACTCCTCGTATGGCAGACAGCTGTAGCCATATTCCTCTCTTGGCTCACTCCATGCTGTTGTGCGTCTGAGTCTTAGATGAGAGTAGGGCATTTACAGCCTCCTACTCCTCTGGTTCCTGGTGCAGGACCGTCAGTATCCATACACCCATGGAGATCAGGCTCCAGTTCATGTGCTCTCACTGGGAGGGAGCTCTCTTTCCTCAGCTCAGCCTCCAGCTTCTCTCCACACGTCTGCACACTTCACCCTCCGCAGACTAACTGACCACTCCTTCCTCTTGGCCCTCAGAGAGCACTCCTCTCCTCAATTCCGTTTCAGAGTCCCCCTGCTGGCCTGGAGTGGAACTGTGTTTCATGTATAGGTTAACTGTGAGAGAGACCCTTCACTGCTTCCAAGCCTGGCATTACCCTCCCTGGAGGAAGGCAAAGTCACTGTGGCGGCCAGACTCCTGGGGGCGCCACATTCCCCCCTATTGCAAGTCAGCACTCCTGGGCTGAACAAAACATATGAAAAACATATAAACATGTAAACAGTATGAAGGTTACAAGATTTGAAAAATGAAAAATGTACAAAAACCAAGAGCTCAAAAATAGTCTTATGATGACAATTCCAAGCATCAATGTCCATGGTCCATTCCTGGGCAAATGGTGAACTATATACAAATTGGTGACCACACAAGTCCTGTGGTACAATGTCCTAAAACAAAACTGGCAAATTCAAAGGAAACTCTTACAGGTTACCTGTAGGCACAAAACTTGAAAACAGTTATATATACATACCATTTCAACATTCACATTAACTTAGCTATATACGATATCTGATGGGTGGTATACCTTGTGTAATATGGGTAGACCTGAGTAATACTGGTGTAGTGTGTAATGCACTGGATACACTACTGGTGGTTCTGTGTAGCACGGGGATACTAGATTGTCTAGGAACTCTTAGACTCACCATGGGCATAACCGGTTCACCATGGGCAGGGCAAGGGTTCTCTGGCTCCACTGCTGGTGTGGCATCTGCTGCCTGATTTTCCTGATCTTCAGGATTTTCTTGAGTCACTTCTTCCTGTGCTACCAATTGGGGAAATGTCAACACTGGCACCACTATAGCATCATTTACTTTAGTCCAATTTGCAGGGAATTCTCCAAGTATGGTGCTGACCTTTTCTTCTATGGGTTGGATGTTATCTTGTTCTTCCATTCTTTCTTTTAGCTGATCAGGGCATAATTTCAAATGATCTCTTGATATTGCTGTTGAGGTTTTTCCTCCATCTTTACTAGTAAGGCACACCTTGGTATTGTCAAAGTTTCAGGGTAGAATGGTGTAGGGTTCAGCTTCCCATTGGTCATCCAATTTATGCAGTCTTCTTTTCCTCTTGAGAACTTGTTCTCCTGGTGACAAGGGAACTGCAGGTGCATGCTGATTGTAGTGCCTTTCTTGCTTTTGTCTTGCCTGGGCTAAACTCTTCTCCACACACTCTTGTACTCTAATGTACTGTTGCTGCCTTTCTGTGTCCCAGTCAGCATCTGGTGATGTTACTTAAGGTGTCAGGACTCCCATGTCCAAATCAATAGGCTGCTTTCCAGGCCTTGCTCTCATTAGGTAGGCTGGAGTGCAATTTGTGGAATTCCCAGGGATGTGGTTGTAGAGGTCTACCAGATCTAGCAACTTTTCTGGCCACAGATTCTTCTCCTCCAAAGGCAAGGTCTTCAGTAGGTCAATCACTACCTGGTTCCTCTTCTCACACATGCCATTGATCTGTGGGTGATACGGTGTTGTCCGGATCTTCTTACAACCATACAAGTTACAGAATTTCTGGAACACTTCTGCCTCAAAGGTGGGACTTTGATCTGTAAGCACTTGCTCAGGATATCCATGTGGTCTACAGAAGTGCTGTTGGAATGCTCTGGCTGCTATCCTGGAGGTTTGATCTTTGACAGGCACAACTACCATGAATCTTGAGTAATGGTCCACAATGGTAAGAGCATAGATGTAGCCTGACCGGCTTGGAACCAGCTTCACATGGTCCAGGGCTACCAACTCAAGTGGCTGTTTGGTGATGATTGGCTGTAGAGGAGCTCTCTGGCCGTTTCGATCCTTTCTGTGCAGGTTACATTGTCCACACTCCCGGCACCACCTCTCAATGGCTTTCCTCATACCAGCCCAGTAGAACCTCTCCCGGAGCAACGCTTCCAACTTCTTCCATCCGAAGTGTCCAGCTCCATTGTGGTATGCTTCCAGGACCATTGATGCCTCTCTCTTTGGGACTATCACCTGCCAAACCAGCTCATGAGTGCCGGCATTGATACTCCTCCGACACAGCTTTCCTTCATAAATGAACAGCCGACCACTTGCCTTCCACAACTGCTGGGTTTCTTCAGGAGCATTCGACTATGGGCGTGACAGTAGTTCCTTCACCAGGCAGACTGCAGGGTCATTATCCTGAGTTTCTGCCCAGTCATGATGGGGCAATGGATTTAGGGTGACTTCTTTCAAGCCAGACCGTCTGTTTCTCACTCCTTGAGCATGCTTGGCCGCAAGTGGCCGGTGGAAGGGAGGCAACTCTATTTCTTCAAGAGCCTCAGGGTCTTCTCCTGCATCTGGCAGATTAGGCATCCGGGACAGCGCATCAGCATTGGCATTCTTATGACCTGCCCGGTACTTGATGGTAAACTCGTTAGACAGCCGAGCCATCCATCGCTGCTCCAGTGCACCTAGTTTTGCAGTGTCAAAGTGAGTCAACGGGTTGTTGTCCGTGAAGATGGTAATCTTGGCTGAAGCCAGGTAATGTTTGAATCTTTCAGTCACAGCCCGGACTATGGCGAGGAACTCCAGCTTGAAGGAACTGTAGTTGTCAGGGTTCCTTTCAGTGGGACGAAGCTTCCTGCTGGCGTAGGAGATCACTCTTTCTCTGCCATTCTGTACCTGTGACAGTACTGCTCCAAGTCCCACGTTGCTGGCATCAGTATACAACACAAAGGGTTTGTCATAATCTGGGTAGGCCAGAACTTCATCTCCTGTGAGAACCATCTTCAGTTTGGTGAAAGATCTCTCCAACTCCTCAGTCCATTCAAAGGTGGAACTTTTCTGTTTGGCTTTCTTGGACTGCCCCACCAGAAGATTTTGCATAGGAGTGGCTATTTCAGTGAAGCCTTTGATGAAACTTCGGTAGTAGCCTACCAACCCGGAGGAATTGGCGTACTTCATGGAGGTTGCTGGGCTTTGGCCAGTCCCACATGACTGTGACTTTGTCAGGATCTGTTGCCACACCTTCTGCACTCACTACATGACCGAGGTACTGTACCTTGGGCTTCAGGAGGTGGTATTTGGAAGGCTTCACCTTCTGGCCAAAATTGGACAAGGCTTCAAACACTTCAGCCAGGTGCTCCAGATGGTCTTCATAAGTCTTGGAGAAAACAATGACATCATCAAGGTACAACAGGATTGTCTCAAAGTTCATGTGTCCCAGGCAGCACTCCATCAGCCGCTGAAATATTCCGAGGACGGTGCAGAGCCCGAATGGCATATAGTTGAACTCACAGAGACCCATTGGAGTGGTAAATGCCGTTTTCTCCTTGTCTGCCTCTGCCACCCGAACCTGCCAATACCCACTAGTGAGATCCAAGGTCGGAAAGTAGTTAGCAGTTTTAAGTGCAGCTAATGACTCTTCAATTCTGGGTAATGGGTAGGCATCTTTATGTGTAATACGGTTAATTTTTCTGTAATCAACACACATTCTCATGGTACCATCCTTTTTCTTTACAAAAACTATTGGAGCTGCCCAGGGGCTACAACTGTCTCTGATAAACCCAGTTTCCTTCATCTCTCTCAACATACCTTTAGCACATTGGTATTGTGTTGGGGGTATAGGCCGGTACCTTTCTTTAATGGGTGGATGATCTCCAGTGGGGATATGATGTTGAACCCCTTTTGCCTGCCCAAAATCTAGTGGGTGTTTACTGAATACCCGCTCATATTCTTGTGTCACTCTGTAAACAGCATTTTTTTGGTATGAAGGTGTAGTGTCAGTCCCCACCTGCAGTTGCTGGCACCACTCCTCCATCTGCTTCACAGAGCCATTGTCCTCCACCTGATCGGATGAGACCAAGGGCTCTGCTGCCTGCAAAGAGTTGTTATTAACAGTGAGCAGCTTAGCAACTGTGGAGTACCGAGGTATTGTGGCCTCCTCCTCCCCACAATTCAAAAGGCGTACAGGTACTCTCCCTTTACGTACATCAACTACCCCTCTGGCTGTCAGGATAGTGGGCCTGCTATCAGAATATACTGGTTCTACCAATGCCTGGTAATCCTTCCCTCTGAGGCTTATGGCTGCCCAACACCAAATCAACATTTCACATCTGGGGGGTATTGCAATGGGGAAAGCATCACTCACTCTGACACTACCAATTTCTCCACCAGAGAGTTCTACCTGTTGTCTTTGCATCAGGGTCTTTATCTCCTTCTGCAGGACTCATTGTTCACTGGAACCAGCAGTCTCAGCCACCTGTTGCAACAAGACAATTACCTCGGAAAGACAATTTTCAATTACATTTGTACCAAGAGTCATCATGGGATTACATTCACGTCGATCAATATCCACAACTATCAGACCTTGTGATTTCAACTCCACCCTCCCCACTTTAACAGTAATTTCCTTACATCCTATCTGCGGCAAGGACTGGCCATTACTGGCAACTACTGTTAGTTCATCAGTTGGGCCACGGGTGAGTTCAGAATCAGCCCAATACCGCTTGTAGAGGATATAGAGCATGGTGGTCACCTAGGAGCCAGTGTCCAGCAAAGCGTTCATGGGGATGCCGTCAACCACAAGGATCGGTCTCCCTCCCACATACTTGGCTCGCCAGTTCCTTGGGCCTTGTGGTCCTACTTCTGGGGGTTGGCCCTCTGCCCCAGGGGTTGCTCATTTAAAGGACAAAATCTTGCGAGATGACCTGCCTTGTAGCAGCGACGACAGATGGGACGTCCATCCTGGTCATAGCAGTCATTGTTCCTTCCTAGGAGTGGCGGGGCTCTCCTCCTCTGGAGCCACGGGACATCCTCTGGACTGGAAGCAAGCTGGATCTTCTCCTTGGAGGACACCTGCAGGGACTGCACAGTTTTAGTAAGTGCAGCCATACCTTTAGTCAACTCCTGGACTTGAAGACGCAGTTCTTCTGGTGGATCTTTATCCAGAGTCTGTGCATCAGCCTCCACAGGGATGGAAGGGAAAGATGTTGCTTCCTGGTGGTAGGTGATCGCTGGGCGCCTAGGGGGCGCTGGACAGCTGTCAGTTGATTCCTGCAGGACCTGAATAGCCCTGTCCTTAAAATCAGCAAAGTCCAGATCAGGGTTTTGCAGGGTTATGATGCGCAACTGTCCCCTGTGGGTACTGGATAGGAGTCCTTCAATGAACTGCTCCTTTAACAGTTTATCTTCCTCCTTCACACTGTCAGGATCAACTTGCTTAACTGCCCGCAGCGCCTCCTGCAGGTTAAGAGCATGGTCCCTGATACTGTCCTGCACTCTCTGCTTCCATCCAAAGAAACGCACCTTAATTTCAGCTGCAGGCGGGTGTCAAAGGTGCTTCTCAGCTTGGCTAGAATTTTTTTAACAGTCTCTTTGTCAGTGTCCTGCCTGGCTTTCACCTCTCTCTGTGCTGCACCCATTAGCTGTCCAATAAGGATATTCACTTTATGGCTTTCGGACAGAGGGTACACTTTAAACAAACTGCACAGTCTCTCTTTAAATTCACTCAGGGTATGTGACTGACCTGAGTACTGCGATAGCCAGGCCGCTCCCGGTATATAGGGCATAGACAGTGGCATTATGGGGATCGCTGCGGCGGGCGCTACTCCTTGCGGCGCTGCAGGGTTGGCGATGGCGTCCGCCGCTGCATTATTGCTCGGCACAGACATTCTCTTCCCCCCAGTTAACGTTAGCCAGGGCTGGGGGTTGTGTGAGCTCACCGACAGCCGCTTAACAGGCCCAGCGCTCCGGGCTGTAGGCCTCAGCTCCTCCAACTTCCCGCGTGCTGTCCTCTCTTCCCGCATGGCACTTCACTTCTTTGTGCCCTGTGGCAGGCTCCGCCCATGAAGGCCTGCCCATTTTCTTCCCACACACGCCAAGCAGTGCGGCAATGGCGTCAATTGGCGCCAATTTCACACACAGTCTTTTACACAAACACAGTCTATGGCACACAGGACCCGGGGGGTACCGGGCTCCATAATCCTGTTCGAGACGCCAAGTTGGGTCGCCCTCCCAGGGCTGTGGGGTACTCGGTACCGGGCCGGTGTCAGCGGGATGTGTCACAGCAGCGGTGACCCAGTCCATGGCCCTGGGCGCCCAAGTAATGGGGGAATGGAAATGGTGGATTATAGTTAATGGAATAGTTCGTGACGCCACCTGTGGTGTTCGGCAAGTGAGATGTTAAGCCGACGCTGCATGCAGATCCACTGGGACTGATAGTATGGTGCAGCAAAGATGTAAAAGCTCCCCACAGGTGAAGCTGTAGTCCCAGGGCAGTGTAGATGTGGTTGGCACAGGGATGTAACAGTGCCGGAAGGGTAGGAAGCAGACAAAGACACAGCGGGGTGCAGTTTCTGTACCTTTACTTGATAAATGCAGTCCAGGGTCCTGATTACAGATGGTACCAGAGCAGGCTAGCCTGGAAGCAGCTCAGGGTTCTCTCTCAGCAGAAGGGCTGTGTAGTCTCCTTCCTAGCGCTTATTTGAATGAAGTACTCCTAGTACAGAGTTACACTGAAGTTCCTCCTAATTCTCTTCTACTAGCACTCCTCGTATGGCAGACAGCTGTGGCCGTATTCCTCTCTTGGCTCACTCCGAGCTGTTGTGCCTCCGAGTCTTAGATGAGAGTAGGGCATTTACAGCCTCCTACTCCTCTGGTTTCTGGTGCAGGACCGTCAGTATCCATACACCCGTGGAGACCAGGCTCCAGTTCATGTGCTCTCACTGGGAGGGCGCTCTCTTTCTTCAGCTCAACCTCCAGTTCTCTCCACACGTCTGCACACTTCACCCTCCGTAGACTAACTGATCACTCCTTCCTCTTGGCCCTCAGAGAGCACTCCTCCACCTCAATTCCGTTTCAGAATCCCCCCTGCTGGCCTGGAGTGGATCTGTGTTGCATGTATAGGTTAACTGCGAGAGAGACCCTTCACTGCTTCCAAGCCTGGCATTACCCTCCCTGGAGGAAGGCAAAGCCACTGTGGCGGCCAGACTCCTGGGGGCGCCACACATTGATAATGTGTGCAAACTGTAAAGCGCTGCAGAATATGTTAGCGCTGTATAAAAATAGAGATTATTTTTATCCCTACATTCCTACACCTCTTAGCTGCGTCTGCTCCAGGGTCTGTCCTGGAGTGGTACCTGGAATCAACCTGGGATGATGTCTAACAACACCCTCAGGCACTTTCTTGAAGAACTAGGTGGTCACTTAGTTATGCCTCTCCAGGCTCTCTCCGGACCGTGGCACAGTGGTTCCATAACCAAGTGTGTAACAGTACATTAATGCTGATTAAATACTATTGTTGCTTGCAGAAATCTGTTTTGCTGTTTTAGAGAAAGTTATAGTTGAAATTTTATGCTAATACAGTAAATTTCAGTTGGGTGAGAACTGCACTTGCAGTTCTCCTGCCCCTCTCCCTATATCCCATCCATTGCCTGCCTCCTGTGTTTGACTGACAGGTCAGTCATAGACAGAAGGCAGGAAATAAAGAGAGTGTATTGGAAGTAAGGAGAGAGGCAGGAGTGCAGTAAATACAGAGCCCACCCACTGCACTTGCAACTCATTAGCATCCAATTTCAGCTATGGACTTTTCTAAAACAGCAAAACATTAAAGCATTTTTACATACCTGCCCTTTATATGGGATCTAAAATCCAAACAGGTGCTCATTAAGAATTATATAATGAAAAGTGTTGCATGTTTTTATTTTCATGATTAGTATGATAATTCATTACAGTTTTCTTTTTTAAAAAAAAAAAAACAACAACTTTTATTTGTTTTAGAAAGCAGAATAAAATGTAACAGCTTATTATTAACTGATACAAATAGCAACATGCAGCCTTTATACTAAATCATGAATAAAGTTCTTTAAAATTGTAAATATTAATTACTGAAAAGTTTAGCGAGTATCTAGGTTAATTTAAAGGGAGAAGCTGGGTATAAAGGCTTATTGGCAAAGCTCCATGGGAAAAACAGGCAAATCAGCTTTTTCCTTGAAGGAATGAAAACTATTTTGCAAGGGCAGCATAATAGGGGTAGATACTAGTGATGAACAAGTATGCTCGTTGCTCAGGTTTCCCCGAGCATGCTCGGGTGATCTCCGAGTATTTGAAAGTGCTCGGAGATTTAGGTTCTGTTGACGCAGCTGCATGATTTTCGGCTACTTGATAGTCTGAATACATGTGGGAATTCCCTAACAAACAGGCAATCCCCACATGTATTCAGGCTGTCAAGTAGCTGCATATCATGCAGCTGTGGCAACAGAAACTAAATCTCCGGGCACTTCCAAATACTCGGAGACTACCCAAGCATGCTCGGGGAAACCCGAGCAACGAGCATACTCGCTCATCACTAGTATCTACCCTGTAAGTCAATACCTGATTTTGGTATTTGGTACTCGGAGAGTAATGCGATACTTGCAGTACTCGAATCCTGGTGAGTAAATTTCACTACTCGCCTCGCAATATTCGGCACAGCCTGCACAGTCCCCGTACAGCCCAGTCTCACACAGCCCGGCACACTCCCGCACAGCCCTGCACAGTCCCTGCACAGCCCAGCACAGTCCCGCATAGCCCGGAACAGTCCCGCACAGCCCTACAGAGTCCCCTCATAGCCCAGCACAGTCCCAGCACACTACCTGCACAACCCAGCACAGTCCCGCACAGCCCAGCACAGTCCCGCACAGCCTGGCACAGTCCCCGCACAGTACAGCACAGTCCCACACAGCCCAGCACAGTCCAGCACAGCCCTGCACAGTTCCCGCACAGCCCAGCACAGTTCCGCACAGCCCAGCACAGTCCCGCACAGCCCAGCACACACAACCAGCCCATTACTCGCATTTCCCATAGAATTATATTGGATTCGCTACTCATTACGAGTACTCAAGTATTAGGAGCTACTCGTAACGAGTACAGTGAGTCCGAGTATTTCACTACTCGCTCATCCCTAACTGCCATCTAAAATTGTGTACTTCATTTAGAAAGGGCCAAGGGATGCCATGATAATACCTCAGAGCACATGCCTCAGTCAAGCTCACTAGATTGTGCTGCAAATAAAAGTCAGGACCTAGTATATGGCATTAGAGATGAGCGACTTTGCCTTTTTTCGGGTCGAGTCGGGTTTCATGAAACTCGACTTTCTCAAAAGTCGAGTCAAACGAAATCGGCCGATTATCGTGAAAAGTCGAAGGCCGACTGAAACACGAAACCCAATACAAGTCAACGGGGAAGAAAAGTTGGCAGTGAGTGGAGGACAAGAAACACACCTACAGTGCCCATTTTAATGCCCAAAACATCATTACTTAAGCTTGCCAACATTAATTTGCTTTATAATAATAGTTAGGCATTGAAAACTGGGGGTTATTTGGCTAAAGTAGTGGGGGGGTAGGGCTGGCTCCAGATTTTCATGGGCCCTGGGCCAAAGAGTGTCACTGGGCTCCTTTAACACATGCCGCAATTCATGATCCTCTTATACGGCAGAGAAATAGCGGTATAGTACAATGAAAAATACTTCACTTCTTACATCTCATGACTAATATCCATTTTAAATTCTCCAATAGCTCCAAAAATGGACAGTATATTACTCCATACAGTATTATGGCCACCGCATAGTGCGCTATACAGAGTAATGAGGCCCATATATTTCTTCATACAGAATCAGTGGTCCCATACAGTATATAATGAGCTCCACATAATGCTACAGTATATGTTGGTCCCCAAGGATGAAGCTCCACTGTGTTATGGGCCCAAATAATGCTCCATATATAATGGGTCCCATTTCTAATGCTCCAGTGCATAATGGGCCCTGTAAATGCTGCTCCAGTGTCTGATGTCCACCTTTGGAATGCTCCAGTGTATGGTTGGCCTCATATATCATTCTCCAGAGTACAGTGCTCCCCAAAAATAGCTGTCCCAACATTGAAAACAATTAAATAAGTCTCCTCGCTAGGGAATCCCTGTACTAGTCTGGACTCCTCGTTGTCCCCATCCTCCATCTCACTGCACTTGGACTGTTTAGGCAGAAGGCGTACAGACGTGATGTCATCGCGCTCTCTGACCAGAATGTCACTGTCAGGAAATGCGGAAGACATCACGGCGGTGGAGCAGGGAGAGGTAAGTATTTTAACTTTGCAAGTGCTGTGATCCTGAGCAAGCGGGGGGGCCCACTTGTTGGCGACAGAACTGGCACAGGGCCACTCATAGTATGGCGGTGTGTCTGACGGCGGGTGGGCCCTCCGGGTGGGCCCCCACCGGCAGAGACACTTTTGCGTACTATGAGGGGCCCTGTGCCAGTGCTGTTGCCCATGAGTATGCCCCCACCTGCTCAAGGAACCTGCACTTTCATCTGCACCTTCCTCTTTCTCACCGTGTAAGGTGGTATAGTATGTGTGAAGGGGAACCTGAGTTTCATCAGGGTGAGATTCTGGCTATGTAGAGGACAAGGGGAATGTAGTGGTCTGGGTCAATGTACCAGCAGAATCATCTAGCAGTGGCTGGGCATCAGTGCACTTGTGGCGCCCCCAGGAATACGGTCGCCACAGTGGCATTACCTTCCTCCTAGGGAGTGTGATGCCATGCTTGGGAGCAACAAAGGATCTCTATAGCAGTTAAACCAACACACAAAACAGTTCCCTCTCCAGGCCAACAGGGAGACCTCTGAACCTGACTGCTGAAGAGTTGCTCTCTGTGGTCAGGAGGAGGTAAGTTAGGGCGGTCTGTGAAGGGAAGAGGAAGTGTGTGGACGTGAGAAGGAGAGCTGGAGGATGAGCAGAGTTAAGGCTCACTCCTAGCTGGAGCGCATGGTCGGGATTCCGGTCTCTGAGTTTGTAGGGACACTGACGGTCCTGCAGCAGAAACCGGAGGAAGTAGCAGCTGTAAATGCTCTGTTCCCAACTAAGGCTCGGAGGCCCCAGCAGCGACGTGTGTGAACCAGAAGGAAAAGGCTATGGCTGCATGCCATATGAGAAAGTTCCAAAAGAGAGTCAACAGGGGGAACTTCAGTGAACTCAGTACTGCAAGTACCTCAGATAAGTGCTAGAACGGAGGCCACACTACCTATCTGCAGAGCGAGAATTCCAAATTTGCTTCCAGGGTGACCTACTCCTTCTCCATCTGTACTATGGATACTGGATGGCACTTACCAAGTACAGGTAAAGGAACTGCACGACTGTGTCTGTCATCTTTCTCCTGCGCCTGGCGCACGGCTCTGCTACATCCTGCACTGCACACCATCTACCAACTCTTTCATCTGCCCTGCAACTACGGCCCTACCTGTGCAGGGCTTCTACATCTTAGCTACACCACAACATCTGTCCCAGAGAAGCGACACTGCAGCGCGGGTCAATCTGATCTGAAACCACAGGTGGCATCACGTATTATACACCTATAAACGTTATTCACCCCTTTGCATGGACGCCCAGGCCCACGGAATGGGTCATCATCACCACCAATGTGACACATCCCTCTGAGACACCGGCCCAGTACCGATTAACCCCACTGCCCTGGCTGGCCACCCACACTCCATGTCAGATTCATCTTGGACTGGGGAATTCACGATTTGACTTGATAGCCCAGGCATGGTATGATAGAAACAGCTACATGGACTAATGTGAAGTGTGGCCTGCTGCATCAATCACTTTTGGTAGGGGTGAAGGACACAAGGAAAGGCGTTCTTCCTGACCAGTAGCCAGCACTTGACGACTCAGTGCTTGCATTTTTTGAAACTTCAGAAGAGGAGGGCATATTTGCTGGAGTCTGTTTCGGCAATGTAAGCCAAAACCAGTTCCTCATGCTCCGCCTTTAAAAGCGGTTAACCTACTCCCAGAAAAGGTAGCCTTCCAGGCGTTCCACAGCCAGACCATGACACAGGCTCAACACCTCCTGCCTTAGCTGCTATTGTGCTTTTGCCACTACCAGCAGATGCACCACCACCATCAGCACCAGCTGGCCCCCCCCCAACGCCCACGTCCGTGGCCTCTTCCACCAAACTTCAAAATGTTGCAGAACATGAACCCAAAATAACATCAGATATATGGTACTGTATCAGAAGCGTACAGCTCTATACAGTCAAAGGATGATTGTCAATCTCCCTATATACACCATCAGTCACACAGAGACGCTCACAGGCTCAGTATGGATTAGACAAGAATATAAAAAGTAGAAAAAGTGTACAGTATCATCAGATAGCAGGTATATATAGTATAGTTTAAACATTCTAAATCTCTGTAGATATTTCAGGAGGCAGACACAGACGCTCTCAGGCTCTCATGGATTACAACACAATATGAAAAGCTGTTAAACGGAAATGGATCTGAAGAGTACAGCTGTACACAGTGTAGGGGTCATTGTTGTCAATCTCAGAATTTATTTCCACAGTCAGAAAATAACTCTCACTTGGTCAGTTTGGATTAGACCAGAATATAAAAAGCAGTAAATGGGTAATGTATCACAAGCGTAGAGCTGTATACACTAGTGTTGGGGTAATTTTTAAATGTACATCTAAATTGCAGGAGTAACCCACAGACTGTCACACGCTCAGGATGGATCACACCACAATATAACAAGAAGATCTGCAAGAAATAATCACACATGTGGGACTATGTTCCAGGTGTCAATGATACACTTAGAGTGGTGGGTGGAGGAGGACTTCCTGGCAGAAAGGGTACAGTATCACCAGATACCAGGTATATATAGCATAGTTTAAACATTAAAAATGTACGCCTATATATTCAGGAGTAGTGTTGATCCACCCCGCTAGTGTTCCAGTTCGTTTTGTTTCATCGAACACGAGGCAAGTTCGTCGAATGTTTGTCGAACGTTCGATGAACAACGTCGAACACCATTGAAAACAATGGCAGGCAAACACAAACACATACAAACATATAGAAAACAATTACAAAGCTCCTTAAAAGGTGTCCCAAAGCAGACAAAATGCTTAGAATACAAAAATAACATATGGAAAACGGCAACTACATATAGAAAAGAGGTGGAGGAGTAAAAGGACGAGGAGGAGACACAGATATAGGCACGAACCTCCGAACAGCGTCCATGAAGGCAAAGTGTTTGGTTTCCAGGGGCAGTATGGTTGCAAAGCTGAACCTTAAAGGAATGTCTAGAAGGGCACCACCAGGAGTGGAGCCTGCGGCTTAATTCGACTCCACCCGGGAAACCTCAACCATGCCAGCTACAGAAAAGATTGACAGATTGCAAGCTTTGTTGATTCAGTGGGTGGTGATGGATGTCCGCTTTTAGTTGTGCTAGCGATTTGTCAGCTTAATTCCGTTAACGAATGAGACTCCGGCATGCCCCCACGGTATGCGTCAAGCTTACTAGAGGGACACGCGAGGCTCTGGCACGCGAGTTCGAGCAATAACAGGTCTGTCATGCCATTACATGTCCGGGGCTGCATGCACGCTACACTGAAGGCTCCAGTGTGTGTCGCATACAGGTGCAGATAACCCGCTGAACCCCGTTAGTGATGGGGATCTGGGATTACAAGTCTTCCCCGCGAACAGGGATTTCCCAGTAAGTGCAGGTCAACCGGAATTCCTGAATTAGGCCTAACCGGCATTCCAGAAAAAATGAAAAAATTAAGTGTCCAAACCACAGGTGCTGTAGCTTGCTTAACAGCTGGGCTCCTATGCTGAGTAGCACGCAGTTCTTACATAAACAGGCGGCATAGCTTGGTTCACTGGTGGGCTCCTCTGCTGAGTAGCAGACAGTGCTACAAGGCCCAAAAGGATTTTCTGGACAAGATGTGGTAAAAAATAATTAGAAACAGACACGGTGTAGCTCCTTGATAGGTGTACTTCACCGCTTGCTGCCACACACTGCTTCTATGCAATGAAACAGTCTATTAACATTGAAAACCATTATTAATGTGAAAATGAAGTTACGCTTTTGGTGAACGAACCGTTCTCGAATGGAACCTCGAACAGCCGAATTTTAAGCAAAGTGTTCGAGTTCGACGAACGGCTTGAACACCGACCAAAACAGCTGGAATTTTAACTTGACGAACAGGCCGACTCAACACCGCTCATCTCTAATGAGGAGGCAGACTCAGACGTTCTCAGGCCCAGTAAGGATTCAACAAGATTGTAGAAAGTTGAGAAAGGGTCAAGTATCATCCGATAACAGGTACAGTTGTGGTCAAAAGTATTGACACCCCTGCAATTCTGTCAGATAGTACTCAGTTTCTTCCTGAAAATGATTGCAAACACAAATTCTTTGGTATTATTATTTTCATTTAATTTGTCTTAAATGAAAAAACACAAAAGAGAATGAAGCAAAAAGCAAAACATTGATCATTTCACACAAAACTCCAAAAATGGGCCAGAAAAAAGTATTGGCACCCTCAGCCTAATACTTGGTTGCACAACCTTTAGCCAAAATAACTGTGACCAACCGCTTCCGGTAACCATCATTGAGTTTCTTACAATGCTCTGCTGGAATTTTAGACCATTCTTCTTTGGCAAACTGCTCCAGGTCCCTGATATTTGAAGGGTGCCTTCTCCAAACTGCCATTTTTAGATCTCTCCATAGGTGTTCTATGGGATTCAGGTCTGGAGTCATTGCTGGCCACCTTAGAAGTCTCCAGTGCTTTCACTCAAACAATTTTCTAGTGCTTTTTGGGTCATTGTCCAGCTGGAAGACCCATGACCTCTGAGGGAGACCCATCTTTCTCACACTGGGCCCTACAATATGATGCAAAATTTGTTGGTAGTCTTCTGACTTCATAATGCCATGCACACGGTGAAGCAGTCCAGTGCCAGAGGCAGCAAAGCAACCCCAGAACATCAGGGAACCTCCGCCAGGTTTGACTGTAGGGACAGTGCTCTTTTCTGTGAATGCCTCTTTTTTTTCTCCTGTAAACTCTATGTTGATGCCTTTGCCCAAAAAGCTCTACTTTTGTCTCATCTGACCAGAGAACATTCTTCCAAAACGTTTTAGGCTTTTTCAGGTAAGTTTTGGCAAACTCCAGCCTGGCTTTTTTATGTCTCGGGGTAAGAAGTGGGGTCTTCCTGGGTCTCCTACCATACAGTCCCTTTTCATTCAGACGCCGACGGATAGTACGGGTTGACACTTTTGTACCCTCGGACTGCAGGGCAGCTTGAACTTGTTTGGATGTTAGTCGAGGTTCTTTATCCAACATCTGCACAATCTTGCGTTGAAATCTCTTGTCAATTTTTCATTTCCGTCCACATCTAGGGAGGTTAGCCACAGTGCCATGGGCTTTAAACTTCTTGATGACACTGCGCACGGTAGACACAGGAACATTCAGATCTTTGGAGATGGACTTGTAGCCTTGAGATTGCTCATGATTCCTCACAATTTGGTTTCTCAAGTCCTCAGACAGTTCTTTGGTCTTCTTTCTTTTCTCCATGCTCAATGTGGTACACACAAGGACACAGGACAGAGGTTGAGTCAACTTTAATCCATGTCAACTGGCTGCAAGTGTGATTTAGTTATTGCCAACACCTGTTAGGTGCCACAGGTAAGTTACAGGTGCTGTTAATTACACAAATTAGAGAAGCATCACATGATTTTTCGAACAGTGCCAATCCTTTTGTCCACCCTCTTTTTTATGTTTGGTGTGGAATTATATCCAATTTGGCTTTAGGACAATTCTTTTTGTGTTTTTTCATTTAAGACAAATTAAATGAAGATAATAATACCAAAGAATTTGTGTTTGCAATCATTTTCAGGAAGAAACAGTATTATCTGACAGAATTGCAGAGGTGTCAATACTTTTGGCCACAACTGTATATATGTAGCATTGTTTACACATGAAAAACCTATGTCTAAAATATCAGGAGGCAGACTCAGAGGGTCTCAGGCCCAGTATGGATTTGACGTGATTGTACAAAGTTGAGAAAGGGTACAGTATCACCGGATAACAGGTGTATATAGCATAGTTTAAACATTAAAAACCTATGTCTATATATCAGGAGGCAGACTCAGAGGGTCTCAGGCCCAGCATGGATTTGATGTGATTGTACAAAGTTGAGAAAGGGTACAGTATCACCGGATAACAGGTATATATAGCACAGTGAACACCTGAAAAACCTGTTTATATATCAGGAGGCAGACTCAGAGGGTCTCAGGCCCAGTATGAATTTGACGTGATTGTACAAAGTTGAGAAAGGGTACAGTATCACCGAATAACAGGTATATATAGCATAGTTTAAACATTAAAAACCTATGTCTATATATCAGGAGGCAGACTCAGAGGGTCTCAGGCCCAGCATGGATTTGACGTGATTGTAGAAAGTTGAGAAAGGGTACAGTATCACTGGATAGCAGGTATATATAGCATAGTATAAACATTAAAAATCTGCGTGTATATTTCCGGAGTCCGACAAAGACACTCACAGCCTCAGTATGGATTAGACAAGAATCTAAAAAGTAGAAAAAGGGTTATGTATTCGAAGCGTACACCAGTACACACTGCTGGGGTATTTTTCAATCTTCATATATATTTAAGTCTCAGTAAGACAGTCCAGACTCTCCGCAAGAGGAAACGAGATGGATACAAAAATGTGGGCAGGAATGTCACATGTCTGTGAGTCGGAAAACCGTGAAAGCTGATGATAAACCACCACTGCACCTCATTGTGAGTCGACGTCCATAACAAATGGAAGCCATTGATAATCTGAAGTTACAGCCCAGCAGGACAGGGCATAGCTACGTCTTAACCATCATCTATCATTTCACCAAATTTGTATTGGCAGTTCCAGTGAAGTATTTAACAGGCCAGACTACACAGTGGTGGAGCAGGGAGAGGTAAGCATTGCAAGTGCTGGTGCCCTGATCAAGCAGGGGGGGCCCACTTGTGGGCGGCGGTACTGGCACAGGGCCCCTCATAGTACGCTGGTGTGTCTGACGGCGAGTGTGCACCCCCACCATCAGAGACACTTGATTCTACTATGAGGGACCTTGTGCCAGTGCCGTTGCCAAAGAGTGTGCCCACCCACCTGTCCAGGGCAACGGCACTCGCACGGGTGCGTGCGCCAGGTGGTGACCCCGGCCCTGTGGGGGGAGGCAGCCCAGTTAGGGAGGTGGAAAAAATGGCATATGTTGATGTTGGACATTCAGCAGCTGCAAATGGAAAAATTGTAGAAGTCCGTGGAAGAGGAGGATAAAAGCAAGCCATTTTTCTGGCAACCTACGAGTCAGCAGGGGAGGGTGGGACAAAATCCTTTGAAACCCATGCATTAGTGATGGGCGAGTCCTAAATTACTCGGAATCGCTTGACTCTAGCGAGTCCGAGCCCGGGACTTGCTACTCGTTGCGAGTCTAGCGAGTCCAATGTTAATGAATGGGGAAGCGAGTCTTAGCGAGTAATGTGCGATTTATAAATCGCAGATGTGTCTCGGAAAGCGCTTGCATTGGCGATTTGTAAACCCCACTTGCAACAGTTTGTTGCTGCTGTGTCCGAGTCCAAACTCGCATTTGTTTGTCTTATTTAGCGCCGATGAGGCGAGGGAAGCGATTTTCTCTAGCACACACCATGCTTTGAGCAAACAGGAAATAATCCGAGTCGAGTTGACATACACACACACACAGAGCAATACAGAGCAATCATGGCCCGTGTCACTGTCAACACACTGCAGTTGATTGATCTGGTGGAGGCTCGGCCCCTGCTTTGGCTCCCCACTGACCCTGCCTATGGGCATAACATCCAGCGGACTACAGCCTGGAGGGAGATCGCTCAAGTGATGTTCCCTGCACTGCTACGGCCACGACCTCGTCCCTTTGCAACCTCTTTTTTGGGAAATTGTGGTTTTTGTGACATTGTTGACAAATGCACAGTCACCGAGATGGAGTTAGGTGGTGCTGTAGGCGTCACTTGCTGGCGGGGTAAGTGTGTGTGCTGACACCTAGCAGTGAAGCTGCACACTAGTCCCTGCACTGTGCACTGCACTGTAAGGCTTGATCCTCCCTGCCTGCCTGCCTACAGTCTACACAGTACTCCTCTGTCCTCCTGGTAGCTCTCAGAAGAGCTGTTTGGGTTTAATATAAGGAATCTTGAAGTTTCCCTACACTAACTGACAATCCCTATGATCTGCTCAAGCATCTACCTCACCCTGCTCTATCTCAGATCTCTCAGGAATGTAGAGGAAATGGTGGTGGAAAAGGCTTATATACAGCCTCGCCTCTCATACATGACATAGGCATCACGATGGACAGAAGCCAATCATAGTCCTGCCACAACCAACATTACTGAATATGATTGGCTAACATGCTTGTCCATCTAAAAAAGTTTTCTGACCTAACACGCTAGGCTGTCTCGGAAGCTTTGTAGGAACATAACAGATTCTATATTTGCGAGTCCCGAATCCAGTATACAGGACTCGGGATTCGTAGACTCGCACAGACTCGCTCACAATCGCTGTGTGTTGACATAGGCTGTCTTGGAAACTTGTAGGAACATAACAGATTCTGTATAAGCGAGTCCCGAATCCAGTATACAGGACTCGGAATCGTAGACTCGCTCAGACTCGCTCAGACTCGCTGTTGACAGCGATGTGATATAGCGAGTCTAGCGAGTGAGAAAAAAAAACTCTGACAAAACTAGGATTGCCATTGACTTGCATTGGACTCGTTACTGTGCGAGTAATCACTGGGAGACTCGCCGAGTAACTAGTCCAGCGAGTCCCTTACTATTCGCTGAGTAACGAGTCCTAGCGAGTAGACTCGCCCATCCCTACCATGCATGGATCATTTTAATGAAGGTTAGATCATCAACATTTTGGGTCAACAGACGGGTCCTTTTTTCTGTCAGGATTGATCCAGCAGCACTGAAGACTCTTTCAGGTAACATACTAGCAGCAGGGCAAGCGAGCTCCTGTAAGGCATATTGTGCCAATTCAGGCCAGTTGTCAAGTTTGCTGGCCCAATAGTTAAAGGGGAATTACCGGTGAGGGAGAACATCGACATGGGAGGAGAAGTAGTTTGCTACCATAGTTGACAACTGCTGTCTCCTGTCACTTTCTATCGATGAATTATTACCAGTCGTGTGAGCGGTGCTTGAAAAATCAGTCCACAACATAGTCATGAAACCCCTGTGTCCAACGCCACTTCGGCTGTGTGCACCACGAACACCTCTTCCTTGTTGCCCCCTACGGCTCGTTGGAAAAACATCACCGCCGGTGTGTGCTGGGAATGCCTCAAACAAACGGTTTACCAGAGTTGCTTGTTTGTTAGCCAATATTAGCTCTAGGTTCTCCTGTGGCATGATGTTATTGAATTTGCCTTTACAGTGAGGACCCAGGATGCTGGCCAACCAGTAGTCATCATCGTTCATCATTTTGGCAATGCGGGGGTCCCTTTT
This sequence comes from Dendrobates tinctorius, assembly GCF_039654945.1. Taxonomy (NCBI): domain Eukaryota; kingdom Metazoa; phylum Chordata; class Amphibia; order Anura; family Dendrobatidae; genus Dendrobates; species Dendrobates tinctorius. The sequence continues at coordinate 19,311,831 of NW_027361672.1, forward strand.
TAGGATCTGCAAGGCATTATCAGACATGTGGGCCGATTTTCCAGGTGTCAATGATACACTGCGAGTGCTGGGTGGAGGAGCACTTTCTGGCAAATCAACATCCCTCCAGTCACGCACAAACCCTGTACCTGACCTTGCCACGCTAACATTTTTTCTTGCCCCCTGAGAAGCATCCTCCTCCCCAAAATAATCATCCCTATCATCCTCCTCTTCCTCCTCTTCCTCTTCTTCCTCCACCTCGTCCAGGAGACTTCCCTGTGCAGACAATGGCTGACTGTCATCAAGGCTGCCCTCCTCCTCTTCCTCCTCGGCTGCAGATGCCTGCTCATTAATGTGCATCAAAGTTTGCATGAGCAGATGCATAAGTGGGATGCTCATGCTTATGATGGCGTCATCTGCGCTTACCAGCCGTGTGCATTCCTCAACACACTGAAGGACTTTACAGAGGTCTTTCAGCTTTCAAATACATCATCTTCAACACAGCCTGCTGACGCTTACCACTACCTGTTCGATAGTGGGACAACTCGTGTGCAACATTGGCAGCTGCGAATGGAGTGCTCATGCGTCTGCGCTCTGTGGACGAGCTTTCGCTTCTGGAGGAGGAGGGTCGAACGCCTACAGCCAACTGTTTCCTATACTGTGGGCTAGGCAGCACTGTCCCACCGCCGCTGTCCCCTGTGGACCCTGCATCCACCACATTAACCCAGTGTGCAGTGATGGACACATAACGGCCCTGGTCATGCCTACTGGACCATGCATCTGTTGTGAGGTGCACCTTTCCACTCACTGATTGCTTGAGTGCATGGACAATGTGGTCTTTCACATGCACGTGGAGGGCTGGGATGGCTTTTCGCAAAAACAAGTGCCAACTGTGTAGTTCATAGCCTGGTACTGCGTAGGCCATGAGCTTGCAGAAAGCTTTGCTTTCTACCAACCGGTAGGGCATCATCTCTAACGAGATTAGTATGGCAATGTGGGCGTTCAAAGCCAGTATACGTGGATGAGAGGATGAGTACTTTCTTGTCCTACTCAGAGTCTCTGGTAGGGTGAGCTGGACTTGAGAGCTGCATATGGTGGAACTAGCGGTGGACATGGCGGACTGAGAGAGGGTTGGTGATGGTGATGGTGTTGGTGGTGTTGCTGATGGCCAAGATTCAGTCTTTCATAGCAATAACATTGTGATTCCATGATTGCTTTGCCCTTGCGACGACACCTCGACATTTGCAGCTGGTGGTGTGCTAACCGGTGGGCTTACAGTGGGGGAAGCGATGTAGCATTGCTGACTACCTTCATTCGGAGCAGGTGCACATGTGGTACGTGAGGATTGGTAGTCCGTCCACGCTTGCAAGTGCATGGTGGTTAAATGTCTAAGCATGCAACTGGTATTCAAATTTCTCAGATTTTTCCCTCGGCTAAAGGTCTTTGTGCACTTAGATAACTTTTCCCTGATCATTAGGATTTTGTTCAAAAAAGTGCCACACTGCACTCTTCCTACTATGGAAGACATTTTGAGACCTTGCAAGCTGTGCTAATTTGACCGTCTGGCCAATCTGTCCTGCAACTCTTTTGGTTTTTGTAACACATTTTTGGACTGCTACGGTCATGCCAGATAACAGCTGTTGCAATGTTGTTGCCTGCTGCGGATCCTCCTCCTCCTCTTCTGAGCTATTGGCAGTGGCACCCTCTTCCCCCAATGGATGCCAATCTCGGTCAACAACTGGGTCATCTATCACCTCCTCTTCAAATTCATGTGCACCTTCCTCTGTGTCACTGTGTAAGGTGGTATAGTATGCGGGAAGGGGCACCTGAGTTTCATCAGGGTCTGATTCTGCCTCAGTACACTGCGAGGACAATGTAGTGCTCTGAGTGAATGTACCAGCAGAAAAATCTAGCAGTGGCTGTGCATCAGTGCACTCCATGTCAGATTCATCTTGGAATGGGGAATTCACGATTTGACTTGCTAACCCAGGCATGGTATGTGAAATCGGTAGTGTGGTGTGCGACATCCTTCACTTTTGGTAGGGGTGAAGGACATAAGGAAAGGAGTTGTTCCTGACCAGGAGCCTCCACTGATGACTCAGTGCTTTTATTTTTTGAAACTTCAGAAGAGGAGGCGAGAGAGCTGGAGGCTGTGTCAGCAATGTAAGCCAAAACTTGTTCCTGAAGCTCCGGCTTTAAAAGTGGTTTACCTACTTCCAGAAAAGAGAGCCTCCGAGGCCTTGTGGAGCCAGACAATGACTCAGGCTCAACACCTCCTACCTTAGGTGCTATTGTGCTTTTGCCACTACCAACAGATGCAACACCACCACCACCACAATCGGGACCAGCTGACAACACCCGACCACTTCCATGGCGTCTTCCACCATACTTCCTCATTTTTGTGAAAATGTACCCAAAATACCACAAGCTATATGGTACTGTAAAAGAAGGTAGAAGGTGTATCTACTATTGGTGAGAATGTGAATCTCACTATTGATTTGAGGACGCAGAACTATTGTCTCAGGCCCAGTAGAGATTACACCTCAATGTAACAGGCTGAAATTGGATGGTGAATTGCAAGGTGGAGGGTGACTATAGGAATGGTGAGAATTGAATCTCACTATAGATTTGAGGACGCAGAACTTTTGTCTCAGGCCCAGGAGAGATTACACCTCAATGTAACAGGCTGAAATTGGATGGTGTATGACAAGATTGAGGGTGTCTATAGGATTGGTGAGAATTTGAATCTCACTATAGATTTGAGGACGCTGAACTATTGTCTCAGGCCCAGGAGAGATTACACCTCAATGTAACAGGCTGAAATTGGATGGTGTATGACAAAGTGGAGGGTGTCTATAGGATTGGTGAGAATTTGAATTTCACTATAGATTTGAGGATGCTGAACTATTGTCTCAGGCCCAGGAGAGATTACACCTCAATGTAACAGGCTGAAATTGGATGGTGTATGACAAAGTGGAGGGTGTCTATAGGATTGGTGAGAATTTTAATTTCACTATAGATTTGAGGATGCTGAACTATTGTCTCAGGCCCAGGAGAGATTACACCTCAATGTAACAGGCTGAAATTGGATGGTGTATGACAAGGTGGGGGATGCCTATAGGATTGGTGAGAATTTGAATCTCACTATAGATTTGAGGATGCTGAACTATTTTCTCAGGCCCAGGAGAGATTACACCTCAATGTAACAGGCTGAAATTAGATGGTGTATGACTAGGTGGAGGGTGTCTATAGGATTGGTGAGAATTTTAATCTCACTATAGATTTGAGGGTGCTGAACTATTGTCTCAGGTCCAGGAGAGATTACACCTCAATGTAACAGGCTGAAATTGGATGGTGTATGACAAGGTGAAGGGTGTCTATAGGATTGGTGAGAATTTGAATCTCACTATAGATTTGAGGATGCTGAACTATTGTCTCAGGTCCAGGAGAGATTACACCTCAATGTAACAGGCTGAAATTGGATGGTGTATGACAAGGTGGAGGGTGTCTATAGGATTGGTGAGAATTTTGATCTCACAAGAGATTTGAGGATGCTGACAATGATGCTCTCAGTCCAAGTATGGATGCAGGCAGCCTAATAAGCAGGACTGCTGCACACACAAAAGGGTGGAAAAATGAACGCTTGGTAACTGTGCAGAAAAGAGGAAAAAAAGTATTTTTGCTTTTAAAAAAGCAGTTTGCACAGCAGTGTGCAAACAGCAATGCAACTATCAGGGAGCCTTATAAGGCAGCCTAATAACCAACAGAGCTGATGCACAAAAATAGAGCCTCCCCTGTCACTGCACACAAAGTGTTGTGTTGTAAGTGGAAATCGCTAACAGCAGAAGCAGTTTTTTGGTTCTTCTTCCCTGCCTAACGCTGTCCCTTATTCTGAATCAGCAGCTGCAACTTCTCCCTAGTGCTAAGATCAGCTGAAGTAAGAAGGCGGTCGGTGTGCACACCCTTTTATAGCCCCTGTGACGCCACACAAAGCCAGCCAATCACTTGCATGCCCTTCTCAAAGATGGTGGTGACCGATGCCTATGTCATTGCGTTGCCCACAGTGTGCGTCCTCCATCATTGGCTGAAAAAGGGCGCTGGAAGCATCTTTTGAAGCGTGACTTTGGCGCTCTGGTCGCCGACATCGTGGCCAACCTCACGCTTGGTCGGGTTTCGTTTCATGAAACCCGACTTCAGCGAAAGTCGCCAACTTTTGAATATGACCGACCCGTTTCGCTCAACTCTATATGGCATCTGCAAAATGCTAAAAAAATCAGATGCCATTAGCATACAGACCCTATGGTTTCTGTTGGTCAACAAGTCTTGGATCCACTCCTCTATCTCTGTCTTAAAGATCTTGGTATTCCTGTACTTTGCCTGACTTCTCAAGGTCAATCCTTGGTGTCCACCCCTGCTTCGTTTGTCAAAGTGTCACTCTTCCATGTTCTTTATTTATGTGTATAAGTAAATATGTTTGTGTATGTGTAGAAACATGCTTTATGTAATGGATAAAAAAGTCAATACACACCTGTTAAAATTCCAGATTTTTTGTCATGTAATAAAATCATATAAAAAATAATCAGTTCATTACTTTTACACCTTTAATGTTACCCATAATCTGTGCACATTAATTGAGAAGCAAATCATTTAGCAAGAAAAATAACAATATTAAAATAAAATGGTTGCATAAGTGTGAAAACCCTTTTTTACTTGGATATGCCATTGTGTTCAGAATTAGTCAATCACATTTAAACACATGTTAAATATTAGGCAGTACACAGCTGCCATCATTTATAGTGTTACTGATAAACTTCATATAAAATTTAGTTGTTCTAGAATGATTTTGCTGACATCTTCATAGTTGCATTTTACAGCAAATGGATCTCATTATTGAAAATTAATTATCAATCAGGAGACAGGTCCAAAAAAAATCTCCAAGGCATCAAGTGGAACACTGTAAAAATGGTCATCAATAAATGGCTTAAATTTGGCAAAATACTGACATTACATATAACTGGATATCCTTTAAAAAATGATGAAAAGGCAAGAAGAAAAATTATTAAGGAGGCGCCAAGAGGCTTACAACAACATTAAAAGAGCTGCAGTAATTCTGGCAAGTACTGGTGAAGTACTGGTTGTTTATTGCATGGGAGAACAATTTCTCATATTTTTATGTCTGGCCAGTGGACTAGGGTGGCAATGTGGAAGCCTTTTTTTTACAAAGAAAAACATCCAAGCTCACCTATGTTTTACAAAAACCTACATGAAATCTGATGAAAAATGTGGGAAGACATGTTATGGTCTGTTGAGACAAAGGTTGAACTTTTTGGCCATAATTCTAAGACGTATGTTTGATGCAAAGTCAATACTGCACATCACCAAATATCACCATATGTAAAGTGAAGCATGGTTGAGACTGCATTATGTTTTAAGAATGTTTTGAATTATAGAGCTTGGATATTAAATTTAGAAATAGTTGTGAAATGATTCTTCTTGGTATTGTTTTTTTACAAGCCAAAAACATGGCATTTTAACAAGGGTGTGTGGACTGTTAATGACCGCCGATACGCCTTTTAATGGCGGTAGTTAAGGGTACTTAAACCACAGAGCCGTTAATTAACGGCGCTGTGGAGAAAGTGTATAGCGCCCCCAGAGTCGTATTTTCTCTGGGGTCTCAGCTGCCAGGGGTAGCCGAGACCCCAGAGAACATGATTCGGGTCAGTTTTTACTGACAACGGTTTTTCGATTGCCGTTATTAATCGTATAACAGAGACCGCAAAAAAAGTCTGTTGTGCCATTTAATTTCTCTCTCCTCTGATGTGATCGCACATCAGAGGAGAGAGAAATAGGGTCCCCGATCCCCCCGGTGCTCCTTGGCCATCGTGCTTCCCCCCATGGGCACAGTCATCTTCTTCCAGGAAGAAAATGGTGGGCGCATGCACAGTGTGTCCGCAGAGATCTGCCAGCTGGCACCTGGCAACAATAGGAAGATTTTTCCTATTGGTTCATTATGGTCAGTGAGCAAAATAAAAAAAATAAATATCCCCCCCTTTATCATCCCCATAGTTAGGGAAAAAAATGAAATAAAGAAAATATATTTCTTTTCATTTTCCCATTAGGGTTAGAGTTAGGCTAAAGTTAGGGTTAGGGTTGGAATTAGGATTAGGGTTGGATTTAGGGTTTGGGTTGGAATTAGAGTTAGGGTTGGAATTGGATCCCATTATCTACCAATGTCCTTTTTTTGGGACGCCTAATCTTTTGCTTCTAGCAACTAAGATTTTATAATTAGGTCCAATTTTTTGTGTTGTGTTTGTAAAATGAATGTTTTCAAAACAGGAAATCATGTCATTGTCATTTTTAATTGAATATTCTTCCACCCAGCTTTCAAAGCACCTATTTTTGAGATTTTTCAAAATTAGGATCATAAATTGAAATTATTATTTAAAATCAAAGTTCTGTGATCACAAAGTTATTAAAACTATTGTTTATACTTGAAGGAAGGTATATAATGCAATGGCATTGATGTAGATTTACCATGGCCAGAGTTATATTCAAGTGAAATTGCCATCCCATTTTTGGGACATTGGCAGAATGCACTATCTATTTTCGATGTTTTTTTTTACATGGAAATTTTTGTTTGAGTCACTATTTTTTATACATAACCCCATATGATATGGCAGGCAGAGGTCTTTTAGTTTCATTTCTTCCTTCTTACCAGATAGTCTGGAAATCCCTCACCCCTCCACCCCCCTTCCCCAGTACCTTTCTGACTATATATGTTTTGTGAAACCTGATATCTCAGCTGTACTGGAGACACTCAGGAGAACAGACCCTATAACTTGCTGGCTTGTCAGACATTGTTAATATATATTTTTATCTATAGTTTTCTAAATGTTACTATACTAATTTTTGTTTTTGTTGTATCAGCAGTAAGAGCATGGCATATCAATATAAAAAAGGACTTACTGTTGATGAAATACTAGGTTATCTTGAGGAATTAGATGACCAAGAAGAGGAAGTTTCTGATGTTGAAGTAGTGATTGTGCCCCCTGACCCTGATGAGGCAACTGATGAGGAAGATTTTCAGGAAAATGAGCTTCTTGCTCATGAATTGAATGATGTAGCAGGAACTTTGGAAGTATTGCACACTTCAACAGAAATTGAAGAGGCTCCTGAGGTGGCATCAACTGAGAGTTTACCATCCACCTCAGCAGGAACTTCAAGTGCCAGTAGCAGAAAACGACCAAGGAATCAAACTTCAAAACCAGTTGTGAGCAAGAAAAAAAAATGCAACAGAAATATTACAATGTGCAGCAACTCCAAAATGGAAAAAAATGTCAACCAACATATGAAGCAGTGCGGACCAGGATACGTCCGAAATAAGCAACATTTATGACCTTTTAGAAAATAAAAATGAAGTTGAAGTATTTGAAGAGTTTTTTTCCCATGATGTTATGGATATTATTTTGACCCAAAGCATGCTATATGCAAACCAAAAAAATAAACCCTCCTTTTCCATCAGGGAGGAACAATTACAAGTTTTCTTAGGCATATTATTACTGTCTGGATATCATTCTCTCCCCCAAGAGGACATGTACTGGGAACAAGCTCAAGATGTGGAAGTTCCATTGGTGTACAAAGCAATGTCAAAGAACCATTTAAGGGAAATTAAAAAATATACACACCAAAATGACAATTCTAAAATTGACAAGTCTGACAAGATGTACAAAGTTAGTTTATTCTTTGAAGTACTGGGGAAAGAATTCTTGAAATTTGGTGTATTCCACCAGGAACTTTCCTTAGATGAAATGATGATCTGCTACTATGGCAAACACCCTACAAAAATGTACATGCGAGGTAAGCCAATAAAATTTGGCTACAAAATTTGGTGTCTGTGCAGTTCCAACGGCTACCTCTACAAATTTGTGCCATACTGAAGTAAGTCTGACAAAGAGGAAGGACCGTTAGGCTTGAGAGTAATTTCACAACTTACAAATGTAATTCCTAATTCCCAGTCATTCAGTTACAAGTTATTTTCTGACAATTTCTTTACAAGTATTGATGCTCTGGTGATGCTGAAAAGCAAAAACATCCAAGCTACTGGCACTATGAGAGAAAATCGCACAAAATAGTGTCCTCTTAGGCCAAGCAAGGAGATTGAAAAACAAAAGGAAAGAGGATTTTGTGATTACCGGTTTGATAAAGCAAATAACATTCTTGTGGTGAAATGGAAGGATAATAAGGTTGTCACGTTTGGCATGAACTTCAGCACAATAGAGCCTTTGTCAACAGCTCGTAGGTACTCTCAAAAACAGAAAAAACATGTCCAAATCTCAATGCCGCTGATGGTTCAGGAATATAATTCCCACATGGGGGGAGTTGATTTATGGGAGTTGATTTATTGGACAACCAAATCTCACTGTACCATGTCAGAATCCGTTCCAAAAAGTGGTGGTGGCCACTTTTCACTCAAAAGATAGACATTGCCGTTGTCAACACCTGGAGGGCATATCAAAAGGCAAATCCAGAAGAAAGTGTGCCACTGCTAAGTGTAAGGAGGAGGATTGCATTGGCCTATCTAAGCAAAAGAACATAATCAACCCCAAAGCGATATGGACCTCAACGAAGTAAACTATTAGGTGGCCAAGTTAGTGATGATGTCAGATTTGATCCTGGTAATCATTTGATAGAGCCAATTGCTGCACAAAGAAGGTGTGCTTTATGTAAGAAAAAAACAACCAGAATTTGCAAACGGTGTGATGTTCCCCTTCATGCTAAGTGTTTTGCTGTATTTCATTCCCCTAACTGAGTTATTTGGAGAATTTTGTAATATAATATTTTGAAAAAAAAGTGCATAAACATATTGTTTGCATAATAGTTTGTAAGCAAAAAATGCAAAAAAATAAAGTTGAATAAGTTCTATCTTTTCTGAGTTTTTGCTATCACTTTCTGCCAATGTCCCAAAATTGGGACGCCCTTTTCTGAAAAATCCGTACTTGTAAAAATTTGACAAATTATGTTTCTGATTCATTAGGACCCAAATCATTAAAAATCTGGAATTAAAAAAAAAATGAAAATATCTAATTTGGCAAGTAATGGGTTAAGGAGAGGGGAGATTTTTTAAGCTGACCACGCCATATCATCCGATATTGGAGGCTGAAATCTGTGTGTTGGGTGCCGGTCCTGCTCGTGAAACTCAGCCAAAGGTTCAAAGAAATGAAATAGGCGGCAAATCTGTCCACAATATATAAAAAAAATTAGTTCATGCTTTATTCAGAGCATGAATAACTAAGGGCGCTTAGACACCAGAAATGCGTCAGGTTTTTATCTATATTTTTTGGATTCCATGTTTTTAATGAACTCTGAATAAAGCATGAACTAAATTTTTATATATTGTGGATGGATGTGCCGCCTATTTCCTTTCTTTGAACGGTTAGAATTAGGATTAGGGTTGGAATTAGGGTTAGCATTGGAATTAGGGTTGGGATAAGGGTTAGGGTGAGGATTAGGGTTAGGGTTAGGATTGGGGTTAGGATTAGGGTTAGGGATTAGGGATAGGGTTGGGATTAGGGATAGGGGTGTGTTGGGGTTAGGTTTATGGTTAGGGTTATGGTTAGGGTTGAGATTAGGGTTAGGGTTGTGGTTAGGGTTAGGGTTGTAGTTAGGGTTATGGATGGGATTAAGGTTAGGGGTGTGTTGGGGTTAGGGTTATGGTTAGGGTTGGGATTAGGGTTAGAGATATGTTGTCATTAGTTTTATGGTTAGAGTTATGGTTAGGTTTGGGATTATGGTTAAGGGTGTGCTGGGGTTAGGGTTGGAGTTAGAATTGAGGGGTTTCCACTGTTTAGGCATATCAGGGGGTCTCCAAACGCGACATGGCGCGACCAATAATTCCAGCCAATTTTGTTTCAAAAAGTCAAACGGTGCACCCTCCCTTCTGAGCCCCGATGTGTGCCCAAACAGTGGTTTACCCCAATATCTGAGACATCAGCTTATTCAGGACAAATTGCACACCAACTTTGGGGGTCTAATTTCTCCTGTTACCCCTGTGAAAATAAAAAATTGGAGGCTAAAAATTCATTTTTGTGGAAAAAAAAGATTTTTTATTTTCACGGCTCTGCATTATAAACTTTAGTGAAATACTTGGGGGTTTAAAGTTCTCAAAACACATCTAGATAAGTTCCTTTGGGGGTCTAGTTTCCAAAATGGTGTCACTTCTGAGGGTTTCTACTGTTTAGGCATATCAGGGGCTCTGCAAATGCAAAATGACACCCGCGGACCATTCCATCAAAGTCTGCATTCCAAAGCGGCGCTCCTACACTTCCCACCTCTGCCATGCACCCAAACAGTGGTTTCCTCACATATGGGGTATCAGTGTTCTCAGGAAAAATTGCACAGCAGCTTTTGTTGTGCAATTTTTCCTGTTACCCTTGTGAAAGTAAAAATTTGAGGGTAAAAACATCATTTTTGTTGAAAAAATATGATTTTTTATTTTCACTGCTCTACATTATAAACTTCTGTGAAGCACTTGGGGGTTCAAAGAGCTCACCACACATCTAGATAAGCTCCTTGGGGTGTCTAGTTTCCAAAATGGGGTTACTTGTGGGGGATTTCTATTGTTTAGGCACAATAAGGGGCTCTGCAAATGCAACATGATGCCCGCAGACCTGTCCATCAAAATCTGCATTTCAAAACAGCGCTCCTATCCTTCAGAGGTCTGCCATGCACCCAAACAGTGGTTCCCCCCTCATATTGGCTATCAGCGTACTCAGGACAAATTTCACAAGTTTTGTGGTCCAATTTCTCCTGTCACTCTTGTGAAAATAAAAAAATACCAGGCTAAAAAATCATTTTTGAGGAAATAAAAATGATTTTTTATTTTCACGGCTCTGCGTTATAAACTTCTGTGAAGCACCTGGGGGTTCAAAGAGCTCAGCACACATCTAGATAAGTTCGTTAAGAGGTCTAGTTTCCAAAATGGTGTCACTTGTGGGGGGTTTCACTGTTTAAGCACATCAGGGACTCTCCAAACGCGACATGGCATCCGATCTCAATTCCAGCCAGTTCTGCATTGAAAAAGTCAAAACAGTGCTCTTTCCCTTCCAAGCTCTACCATGCGCCCAAACAGTGGTTTACCCCCACATATGGGGTATCGGCGTACTCAGGACAAATTGCACAACACCTTTGGGGATCTAATTTCTCCTGTTACCCTTGTGAAAATAAAAAATTGGGGGCGAAAAAATCATTTTTATGGAAAAAATATGATTTTGTATTTTCACAGCTCTACGTTATAAACTTCTATGAAGCACTTGGAGGTTCAAAGTGCTCACCACACATCTAGACAAGTTCCTTAAGGGGTCATCTAAATTCCAAAATGTTGTCACTTGTTGGGGTTTCCACTGTTTAGGCACATCAGGGGCTCTCCAAATGCGACATGACATCCAATCTCAATTCCAGACAGTTCTGCATTGAAAAAGTCAAATGGCACTCCGTCCTTTCTGAAGCCTGCCATGCGCCCAAACAGTGGTTTACCCCCACATATGGGGTATCGATGTGTTCAGGAGAAATTGCACAACAAACTTTGTGGTTCATTTTCTCTTTTTACATTTATGAAAATGCAAAAAATTGGTTTTGAAATAAAATGTTTGTAAAAAAAGTTAAATGATAATTTTTTCCTTCCACATTGCTTCAGTTCCTGTGAAGCACATAAAAAACTTGAGGGGTGCAGTTTTTAGAATGGTGTCAATTTGGGTATTTTCTGTCATATTGAACCCCCAAATTGACTTCAAATGTGATGTGGTCCCTAAAAAAATGATTTTGTAAATTTTATTGTGCAAATGAGAAATCACTGGTCAACTTTTAACCCTTACAAGTTCCTAACAAAAAAAAAATTTGTTTCCAAAATTTTGCTGATGTAAAGTAGACATGTGTGAAATGTTATTTATTAAGTATTTTGTGTGACACATCTCTCTGATTTAAGGGCATAAAAATTAAAAGTTTGAAAATTGCAAAATTTATTTATGTTCGTCATATTTCCATTTTTTTCATAAATAAACACAAGTCATATCGAAGAAATTTTACCGCTATCATGAAGTAAAATATGTCATGAAAAAACATTCTCAGAATGAGCAGCATCCATTCCAGAATGCCAGAGTTATAACCTCAGAAATGACAGTGATCAGAATTGTAAATCTTGGCCTGGCCTTTAAGCTGCAATTGGCTCCATCCTTAAGGGGTTTAAATATGCTGTATATGCACAATATGTGTAAATGTGTATCTGTGTATGTGTAAGTGTTAGAGATAAGCAGATCTTTTGAAATTCAATTTCGCTAGCTTAGCCAAGTTATTCCAAATAATTCTATTTGCGTCAGATCTGAACACTACAAAATCTCTAACTACCCAGAGAAGAAATGTGTAACACTCTAAGATCTCCGAGGAGTGTATTAAATGCCTTATGACTTATGAGCACTTTAATGCAATCATTTAATGCAATCAATTATTGTTCTAGTAACCTCAACCTATCTGGCTAAGGAAAAACAGATGGTAACCAATGGCAACCAACAGACTAGTTAATAACACACTGCAGCATTTGACTTTTAAGGCAACTTAAATTGTAAACATTGTTAAAAAAAACTATAATTTTTGTGGTGCAAATGTTTATCTCACTGATGTTTGTTTTATACATCTGCAACAGATTTGTTATTGTGAAAACAATTTAACTATTACAAAGCCATCCAAAAATTATCCATTTTAACCCCTTTCTGCCATCCGACGTACTATCCCGTCCATGGGACCTGGGCCCCTATGCCCATGGATGGGATAGTACGTCGGCGCGATCAGCGGCGCCCACGTGATGAGAGCCGCTGATCGCGGCCGGGTGTCAGCTGATTATCACAGCTGACACCCGGCACAATGTGTCAGGGGCGGTCACGGACCACCCCCGACACGTTAACCCCTTGCACACCGCGATCAAACACGATCGCGGTGTACCGGGGGTTAAAGGGAAGCATCGGCAGGGAGGGGGCTCCCTCCTGTCAGGAACACCGCACTGCACTTGCTCACTGTGGCAGTGCGGGTGTCCTGAGTACAAAGACAGTACTCACAGATACCTGTGGAGCAGGGCAGCAGCGGTGACGATGCGTGCTTCAGAGTATCAGGACCTGAAGCACATGACTGCTGGGGGCGTGGCCTAAGCTCCACAGATCTAGGAGCTGCAGGGAAACTCCTAGAAAGGTAACTACGGGGCAATGTTACCAAGGGGCATAGACAGAGACAGAAACCAGACAAAGCCAGGGTCAAAGCACCAGATAGCAATACAGTACCACGGGGTTTAGACAGAAAGGATAGTCAGGACGTAGCAATAGGTCAGAAAACCAGAACGGGCAATAGACGGTACAATAGGGACAAACTGTAACGGAGTAACGATAGCCAAGCCAGGAGGTCAGAACCGGAGAAGACAGTAGTACCAAAGCGAGAGACGGAGTACAGAGTGAGGGAACAGGCCGGGTCATACACGGGAATCAAACAAGCAACGCAGAATACACACACACCAGGGGTCAGATACACCAGAACAACAGTATAGCTGACAGAGAACCCTGGTAAAGAGTGAGTATAAATACCCCTCCCAGATCCAGAAAGAGGCCACGAACACTTAACCCTGTGAGTGCAGGGCAAGAACCCTGTTCAAGCCATGACAGTACCCCCCTCTTAATGGGGGGCCACTGGACCCCCAGGCTTGTCTGGGTATCTGGCATGGAAAGCCCGCACCAGACGATCGGCATGCACCGAACTGGCCGGAACCCATGACCGATCCTCCAGAGAGTACCCCTTCCAGTGTATCAGATACTGGAGTCTCCGGCGCACCCACCGGGAGTCAACAATGCGCCCTACTTCATACTCCAGCTGCCCCTCTACCAGCACTGGCGGAGCATTTGATGAGGGATCCTCTCTCACCGTCCCCACAGGCTTTAACAGGGACCTGTGGAAGACATTAGAAATTTTAAAGGAGGTGGGCAGCTGCAGTCGGTAGGCTACTGGGTTAACAACCTCCACAACTTTGTATGGGCCAATAAACTTGGGGCCCAGCTTTATAGAAGGTATCTTAAGCTTGATATTGCGGGTGGATAGCCACACCTTCTCCCCTACTGCAAATGCTGGACCTGGCCCCCTCCTCCTGTCAGCAAACCGCTTATAGTTTTCCTGGGCCTTGGAAATATTCCTCTGAACCTCCCTCCAAAGAATTCGAAGACGTTGTGTCACATCCTCAGCACCAGGACAACCTGAATCCATACAGGAAAACTCTCCAAAATGTGGGTTAAAGCCATAGTTGACCTGAAAAGGAGACTTCCCAGTAGACTGACTCACACGACCGTTGAATGCAAACTCTGCCATGGGCAATACCTCACACCAGTCCTCCTGCCTGGAAGAGGCCAAGCATCTCAGAATCTGCTCCAACGATTGGTTCGTGCGCTCCGTCTGTCCATTAGACTCTGGGTGGTAGGCAGAGGAGAAGGACAACGAAATCCCCAGCTTTTTGCAAAAAGCCCTCCAGAACCTGGCTACAAACTGTACCCCTCTGTCTGACACCACATTCATAGGCACTCCATGTAACCTAATTATATGCTGCATAAATAAGCGGGCCAGGGTTTCAGCAGATGGTAACGCGGGGAGAGGTACAAAGTGAGCTTGTTTTGAAAACCTATCCACCACCACCCAAATCACCGAGTTGCCCCTGGAAGGGGGAAGATTTGTGATAAAATCCATGGACAAATGTGTCCATGGTCTATCCGGAATTGGCAAAGGCACCAATTCCCCGGCCGGCCGGACCTGAGAACTTTTAGAACGAGGGCACACCCCACATGCAGTCACAAACTTTTTAATATCTGTTACCATAGAGGGCCACCAGAAATCCCTCGCAATTGCCCCCCGGGTAGCTGCAATCCCAGGATGAGCACTCAACACAGAATCATGAAATTCCTGCTTAAGTCCGAGACGGAAACGTTCCGGTACAAACAATTTACCCGGGGGTTTACCACCAGGAGCCCGAGCCTGGGCCTCCAAAATCCCTCTCTGTAACTCAGATGAGATTTCGGCCACCACTACTCCTGGCTGAAGAACGGAGGAGGGAGGTTCTGGAGGGGACACCGAATCAAAGCTTCGGGATAAGGCATCAGCCTTGATGTTTTTAGATCCCGGGCGGAATGTGATGGTAAACTGAAAACGAGAAAAAAAAAGTGCCCACCGAGCCTGTCTAGGGGTCAGTCTCTTGGCAGACTCGATATAGGCCAAATTTTTGTGATCAGTGATGACTGTAATGGGATGAACAGACCCCTCCAGGAAATGCCTCCATTCTTCAAAAGCCAACTTTACCGCCAACAACTCTCTATTGCCGACATCGTAATTTCTCTCAGCAGAGGAAAATTTTTTAGAGAAGAAGGCACAAGGCCTCAGGTTAGTAAGAGTAGGAGGGCCCTGAGACAAAACTGCCCCCACCCCCACTTCCGAGGCGTCAACCTCCACGACAAAAGGTCTTGATGGGTCGGGTTGTACCAATACAGGGGCTGAAGAAAAGCACTTTTTTAATGTCATGAAAGAGTTTTTTGCAGCTACAGACCAATTTTTTACATCAGCTCCCTTGAGAGTGAGGACCGTTAGAGGCTTTACCACCTGCAAAAAGCCCTTAATAAATTTCCTATAAAAGTTGGCAAAGCCCAAAAATCGTTGCAACCCTTTCAAGTCATGAGGTTGCACCCACTCCGTAACAGCCTGGACTTTCTTAGGATCCATGCGGAACCCCTCTCCTGACACAATAAACCCCAGAAAGGATACTTCTTGCATGAAAAATGAGCATTTTTCCAGCTTGGCATACAAATGATTCTCCCTCAGTCTCATGAGAACCATCCGCAAATGGTGCAAGTGAGATTGACTGTCCACCGAGTACACCAGAATGTCATCCAAATAGATAACCACAAAACGACCGATTAAATCAGAGAAAATTACATTAATAAAATTCTGAAAAACAGCAGGAGAGTTGGTGAGACCAAAGGGCATAACCAAGTTTTCGAACAGCCCTTCAGTCTTCAGGAATGCTGTTTTCCATTCGTCCCCTTCACGGACTCTTATAAGGTTATATGCCCCACGTAAATCCAGTTTAGAGAACCACTTGGCCCCGGTGAGTTGGTTACATAAATCAGGAATTAGGGGGAGAGGGTATGTATTTTTCACAGTAATTTTGTTTAATTCCCGAAAGTCGAGGCACGGCCGCAAACCACCATCTTTTTTCTTAACAAAAAAGAAGCCCGCTGCCACAGGTGAAACAGAAGGCCTAATATGCCCTTTGCGGAGACTCTCAGTAATGTACTCCTTCATGGCTAGACGTTCGGGCCCGGACAAATTGAACAGGTGAGCCTTGGGTAACTTGGCTCCAGGGACTAGATTAATGGCACAATCAAAGGGTCTATGTGGTGGTAGCACCTCAGCCTCGCTTTCAGAAAATACGTCTTGAAAATCTTTCAGGCACTCCGGAATACCTTCCAGATCGACAGACGACACTGACACAGATTTTACTGGGGTGACAAGGGTTGTCAAGTTACAACATAGACCATTAGCCATACAACCCCACTGAATGATCTCCCCTGTGACCCAGTCAATAGTAGGATTGTGACGTTGAAGCCAAGGCATACCCAGTATCAGTCCAGCCGGCAGATTATTTATGACAAAACATCTTAATTTTTCCACGTGAGTGGAACCCACTTTCAGAGAAAAGGTATCAGTCATGAAACAAATTCCCTCCTGGGTGATAGGAGAAGAATCAATTGCCACGATTTTAACAGGATCTTTTAACCTGACTGTCCCTATCTTATGAAAAGTCACAACTTTGGCATCGATCAGATTAATAGAAGAACCACAGTCAACAAAGACGGTAGTCCCAACCGGGCCGCCTGTAAGTTCCAGTTCCACCGGAAGCAGAATTTTAGTAAGCGAGTAAAAGGGTACCTGGGAGTCTGGGCAACCTCCTCGATTGTTACCCAGACTCAGTCGATTTTCTGACGGCTTCACTGAAGAAGGGCAAGAAGGACAGTTCCTTCTCCAATGTCCAGCGGATCCACAGTAAAAGCACAATTGGTTGTTTCTTCGGTGTCTCCTCTCTTTTTCCTCCAATGACGTGGCACCAACCTCCATGGGCTCAGTACTAGATGCAGAATCTCTCAGATTGGAGAATAAAGGGGTCTCCTGCAGCATGACCCCTCTTGCCCGCAGCCTACGGTCCATGCGAACAGCCTGGATCATAGCGTCCTCCAAAGAATCCGGTGGAGGATGAAGGGCTAGGGCATCTTTCAAACGTTCGGACAGGCCTCTACAGAACAAACCCCGGAGGGCAGCGTCATCCCAGGAGACCTCCGCTGCCCTGCGTCTGAACTCAGAGCAGAACCATTCAGCAGAGTTCCTTCCCTGTGTCACACTCATCACCATATCCTCTGCCAGACGCACTCTATCAGGCTCATCATAAATGTGCCCCAGAGCCTCAAAGAACAAATTCACAGACATGCGTTCAGGAGCAGAGGAAGCGAGAGAGAAAGCCCATGCCTGTGGAGCCCCCCGAAGTAGGGAAATGACGACCCCCACCCTCTGGAACTCATCCCCGGAAGAGCGGGGCCTCAGAGAAAAAAAAAGCTTGCATCCTTCTCTGAAAGACCTGAACTCCTTTTTATCCCCTGAGAAAAGGTCTGGCAATTTGACCGGAGATTCTGGGAATGCCAATGACACATCTCTTTCCCCAGCACAAGAATCCCCTGTAGAGGCAGCCCCCTGTACCGTATCCACCAACTGTTGCTGGGTCTGGGCCATCATGCGCTGTTCCACATTAAGTTTGTGGAACATTTGGGTCAGGTGCTTGACCTGATCAGCCAAGGCTTGTATGGGATCCATGAGGATAACACACTTTTTTTTTTTTTCTCAGAGGGGAAAAAAAACAAACTGAAATGGTCAGCTATAATGTCAGGAACACCGCACTGCACTTGCTCACTGTGCCAGTGTGGGTGTCCTGAGTACAAAGACAGTACTCACAGATACCTGTGGAGCAGGGCAGCAGCGGTGATGATGCGTGCTTCAGAGTATCAGGACCTGAAGCACATGACTGCTGGGGGCGTGGCCTAAGCTCCACAGATCTAGGAGCTGCAGTGAAACTCCTAGAAAGGTAACTACGGGGCAATGTTACCAAGGGGCATAGACAGAGACAGAAACCAGACAAAGCCAGGGTCAAAGCACCAGATAGCAATACAGTACCACGGGGTTTAGACAGAAAGGATAGTCAGGACGCAGCAATAGGTCAGAAAACCAGAACGGGCAATAGACGGTACAATAGGGACAAACTGTAACGGAGTAACGATAGCCAAGCCAGGAGGTCAGAACCGGAGAAGACAGTAGTACCAAAGCGAGAGATGGAGTACAGAGTGAGGGAACAGGCTGGGTCATACACGGGAATCAAACAAGCAACGCAGAATACATGCACACCAGGGGTCAGACACACCAGAACAACAGTATAGCTGACAGAGAACCCTGGTAAAGAGTGAGTATAAATACCCCTCCCAGATCCAGAAAGAGGCCATGAACACTTAACCCTGTGAGTGCAGGGCAAGAACCCTGTTCAAGCCATGACACCTCCGTGCTTCCCTGAGCCCCCCACGGCAGCGCAATGTGCAGCGCTGCTGCGGGGGACTCCTTTCCTCCAGGCCCCCGAATCCAAGATGGCGACGGGGGCCTTCGGGGGCCTGCAGGAAGCTAGCTTCCTCAGTGCCTGCAAAGCGCAGGCATGAGGAAGCCTTCTGCAGTGCCTGTGTCAGATCGCTGATCTGTCACAGTGATCTGTGATGTGACAGATCAGCGATATGTCACAGGACAGTGATATCCCACCTGGGACTATTTAATAAAGTAAAAAAAAATAAAAAAAAGTGTAAAAATAATTAAAAAAAAATCGCCAAATATATTAGAAAAAAAAAAATATTCCCCCAATAAATCCATTTTTTGGAAATAAAAAAAAAAACAATAAAAGTACACATATTAGGTATCGCCGCGTCCATAACGACCCGCCCTATAAAACTGTCCCATTAGTTAACCCCTTTAGCGAACCCCTTAAAAAATAAAAATAAAAAACGAAGCAAAAAATAATGATTTATTATCATACCGCCAAACAAAAAGTGCAATAACGCGCGATCAAAAAGATGCATATAAATATCCATGGTACCGCTGAAAATGTCATCTTGTCCCGCAAAAAACGAGCCGCCACACAGCATCATCAGCGAAAAAATAAAAAGTTATAGCTCGCTGAATAAAGCGATGCAAAAATAATTATTTTTTATATAAAATAGTTTTCATTGCATAAAACCGACAAAAACATAAAAAAACGACCTAAATGAGGTATCTATGTAACCGTACTGACCCGAAGAATAAAACCGCTTTATCAATTTTACCGGACGCGGAACGGTGTAAACGCACTCCCCCAAAAGAAATTCATGAAACGCTGGTTTTTGTTCATTCTGCGTCCCAAAAATCGGAATAAAAAGCGATCAAAAAATTTCACGTGCAAGACAATGGTACCAATAAAAACATCAACTCGTCCCGCAAAAAATAAGACCTCACATGACTCGGTGGGTCAAAATACGGAAAAATTATAGCTCTCAATATGTGGTGATGCAAAAACTATTTTTACAATAAAAAGCGTCTTTTAGCGCGCGACAGCCGCCAAACACAAAAACCGCCATAAATAGTAAATCAAACCCCCGTTATCACCCCCTTAGTTAGGGAAAAATAATAAAATAAAAAAAATGTATTTATTTCCATTTTTCCATTAGGGTTAGGGCTAGGGTTAGGGCTAGGGGTGTGTTGGGGTAGGGTTAGGGCTAGGGTTAGGGTTAGGGTAGGGTTAGGGTTAGGGCTAGAGCTAGGGCTAGGATTAGGGTTAGGGGCGTGTTGGGGTTCGGGTTGGAGTTAGAATTGGGGGTTTCCACTGTTTGGGCACATCAGGGGCTCTCCAAATGCAACATGGCGTCTGATCTCAATTCCAGCCAATTCTGAGTTGAAAAAGTCAAATGGTGCTCCTTCCCTTCCAAGCTCTGCTATGCGCCCAAACAGTGTTTTACCCCCACATGTAGGGTATTAGCCTACTCAGGACAAATTGCAAAACAATTTTTGGGGTCCAATTTCTCCTGTTACCCTTAGGAAAATAAAAAATTGGGGGCAAAAATATCATTTTTGTGGAAAAAAATGATTTTTTTATTTTCATGTCCGAGTGTTATAAACTTCTGTGAAGCACTTGGGGGTTCAAAGTGCTCACCACACATCTAGATAAGTTCCGTGGGGGGTCTAGTGTCCAAAATGGGGTCACTTGTGGGGAGTTTCAATAGTTTAGGTACATCAGGGGCTCTCCAAACGCACATGATACCCGCAGACCATTCCATCAAAGTCTGCATTCCAAAACGTCACTGCTTCCCTTCCGAGCCCCGACGTGTGTCCATACAGTAGTTTTCTCCCACATATGGGGTGTCAGCGTACTCAGGACAAATTGAACAACAACTTTTGGGGGTCCAATTTCTCCTGTTACCCTTGGGAAAATGAAAAAATTGGGGACTAATTGATCATGTTTCTGGAAAAAATACGATTTTTTTATTTTCATGCCCGGGCATTATAAACTTCTGTGAAGCCCTTGGGGGTTCAAAGCGCTCACCACACATCTAGATAAGTTCCTTAGGGGGTCTCGTTTCCAAAATGGGTTCACTTGTTGGGGTTTCCACTGTTTAGGTACATTAGGGGCTCTCCAAAGGCAACATGACACCCGCAGACCATTCCATCAAAGTCTGCATTCCAAAACGTCACTACTTCCCTTCCGAGCCCTGACGTGTGTCCATACAGTAGTTTTATCCCACATATGGGGTGTCAGCATACTCAGGACAAATTGGACAACAACTTTTGGGGTTCAATTTCTCCTGTTACCCTTGGGAAAATAAAAAAATTGGGGACTAATTGATCATGTTTGTGGAAAAAATACGATTTTTTTATTTTCATGCCCTGGCATTATAAACTTCTGTGAAGCCCTTGGGGGTTCAAAGTGCTCACCACACATCTAGATAAGTTCCTTGGGGGGTCTAGTTTACAAAATGGTGTCATTTGTGGGGGGTTTCCACTGTTTAGGTACATTAGGGGCTCTCCAAAGGCAACATGACACCCGCAGACCATTGCATCAAAGTCTGCATTCCAAAACGTCACTACTTCCCTTCCGAGCCCCGACGTGTGCCCATACAGTAGTTTTCTCCCACATATGGGGTATCAGCATACTCAGGACAAATTGGACAACAACTTTTGGGGTCCAATTTCTCCTGTTACCCTTGGGAAAATAAAAAATGGTGACTAAAAGATCATGTTTGTGGAAAAAATATGAATTTTTTATTTTCACACCCGGGCGTTGTAAACTTCTGTGAAGAACTGTGGGGGTCAAAGTGCTCACCACACATCTAGATAAGTTCCTTAGGGGGTCTAGTTTCCAAAATGGTGTCACTTGTGGGGGGTTCCACTGTTTTGGTACATCAGGAGTTTTCCAAACGCGACATGGTGTCCGATCTCAATTCCAGCCAAAAACGTCAAATGGCGCTGCTTCCCTTCCGAGCTCTGCCATGCGCCCAAATAGTGGTTTACCCCCACATGTGGGGTATCAGCGTACTCAGGACAAGTTGCACAATAACTTTTAGGGTCCTGTTGCCCTTGGAAAAATAAGAATTGAGGGTGAAAAGATCATTTTTGTGGAAAAAAAATGATTTTTTAATTGTATGGCTTTATGTTATAAACTTCTGTGAAGCCCATGGGGGTTCAAAGTTCTCACCACACATCTAGATAAGTTCCTTAGGGGGTCTAGTTTCCAAAATGGTGTCATTTGTGGGAGGTTTCCACTGTTTTGGTACATCAGGGGTTTTCCAAACGCGACATGGTGTCCGATCTCAATTCCAGCCAAAAATGTCAAATGGCGCTGCTTCCCTTCCGAGCTCTGCCATGCGCCCAAATAGTGGTTTACCCCCACATGTGGGGTATCAGCGTACTCAGGACAAATTGCACAATAACTTTTAGGGTCCTGTTACCCTTGGGAAAATAAAAATTGGGGTGAAAAGATCATTTTTGTGGAAAAAATATGATTTTTTAATTGTACCGCTGTACGTTATAAACTTCTGTAAAGCCCTTGTGGGTTCAAAGTTCTCACCACATATCTAGATAAGTTCCATGGGGGGTCTAGTTTCCAAAATGGGGTCACTTGTAGGGGGTTTCCACTGTTTAGGTACATCAGGGACTCTCCAAACGTGACATGGCGTCCAATCTGAATTCCAGCCAATTTTGCATTGAAAAAGTCAAACGGCGCTCCTTCCATTCTGAGCTCTGCCATGCACCGAAACAGTCGTTCCCCCCCACATATCAGGTATCTGCGTACTCAGGACAAATTGCACAATAACTTTTGCAGTTCAATTTCTCCTGTTACCCTTGGTAAAATAAAAAAAATTGAACCTGAATTATTTTTTTTATGAAAAAAAGTTAGATGTTCATTTTTTTTTAAATATTCAAAAAAATTCCTGTGATGCACCTAAAGGGTTAATAAACTTCTTGAATGTGGTTTTGAGCATCTTAAGGGGTGCAGTTTTTAGAATGGTGTCACTTTTGGGTATTTTCTATCATATAGACCCCTCAAAGTGGCTTCAAATGTGATGTGGTCCTAAAAATAAAATGGTGTTGTAAAAATGAGAAATTGCTGGTCAAATTTAACCCTTATAACTTCCTAACAAAAAAAAATTTTGGTTCCAAAATTGTGCTGATGTAAAGTAAACATGTGGGAAATGTTAGTTATCAAGTTTTTTGTGTGCCGTATCTCTGTGATTTAAGGGCAAAAAAATTCAAAGTTGGAAAATTGCGAAATTTTCAAAATTTTCGCCAAATTTCCGTTTTTCTCACAAATAAACGCAAGTTATTTGAATGAAATTTTACCACTAACATGAAGTACAATATGTCACGAGAAAACATTGTCAGAATCACCGGGATCCATGGAAGCGTTCCAGAGTTATTACCTCATAAAGGTACAGTGGTCAGAATTGTAAAAATTGGCCCGGTCATGAACGTGCAAACCACCCTTGGGGGTGAAGGGGTTAAGAGAGCTTTCAAAGGCTAGCTGTTTTCAAAATAAGGAAGCATTGCTTAGTCAACAAACCATTCAAAAATCTAAGTTTTTTTAAAGCTATTTCTTGATTGTTTACCCTTAAAAGACTACATTTCCCAACAGCAGTACAGTATAGATATAAAACTCTGTGGACAGACTGGAAATGTGTTATTAGCATGGCTGTGCTGTGGCAGCAGCAAAAACTGCACTGTAGCATATTATGATGGAGCAGGCAAGGACATGCGTGACAGAGTAGGACCAGCAATGGCAGCCCTGCAGCAGCAGTATAGTCTAGTATCATAACACATATTGGGCAGCAATGAGATATGTGACTGGCATGGCTGTGCAGTGGCAATGCAGAAGCCACATAGTAGATAATTATTGTCACAATAGCAGGTAAAACATTTGTTGTATCAAATCAATTATATTGTAACTGCTGTTGCTGCTGCCTATGATACTTGTTGAAGACCTAATAATGGCACAAGTGGGGGAGCCGTGGGTCTGCGAGGATTGCAGAGGGGTCTTTTGGCCAATCATAGGGTTGGCAAGTGTCTGCTCAGCAAAGGCTTCACAGAGCAGGTAACACAGCTTATCCTGAATATAAGCCAATTTGGACTCAGTTTTGAAAGCTGAAAAAATTCCCCCACTTTGCTTTCATAGCGTGGGTCTAAAAGCATGGCTATCCAATTGTCATCCCTTTACTCAATGGTAACAATACACCTGTCATGCCACAAGCATTTCAGAATATTGTTTGCCATACTGACTAGCATGATCAATGGCCCATTTTGTTCATTTTTATCACCCCTCTAAGACGGTTGATTGTCAGGGCCAGCATTGTCATCATCGTCATTTTCATTCTGTCAGCTTTGTTGTCTGCTTGGGCTAACTCTATATCCCTTTCCACATCTACCTGCTTCTCCTCCTCTTCCACCTAATTTTACTCCTCCTCAATATCATGCAATATATAAAGTAGACCTTCAAAGTCCCCTACAGACACAAGGTTTCAATTAACTTGTCAAGTTGCTGTTCTTCCTTCATCCCATCTTGCATCCTGGTTAGTTTTTTTATAGGATAAATATTATGAGGATGACAACATTGATTGCATAGTCATCCCTATTGGCTAATAGGATGAAAAGGAGGCACACTCAAAGAACAACAAGCAGTAGGGGTAGATGATAAAGTTGGCTATGATGGCAGTGATTAAGAACTATTGGAGGGTGCAGTTTTTCTGAGAAAAAGACAAGCATGAGGAGTGGAAGGATGGCGATTTGAGGCTTGCTATAGTTGCTGGCCTGCTTACTTTTTCCAAATGAGTAAATGATGGTTTCTTCATATGCTGATGGAGAGCTTAGTCTATACAAGCCGGGACATACAGTATGTGGATTATTATTTTCCTGCTGTATATTGTGAAAGAATCATCTGGTGGCAATATGCAAAAAAACTCAAACACATGAGAGGCCCCCTTATGACTCACTAACCCTGTGACCAGACCTTTCAGGTGCTGTTAAGTCTCTTCCAACTGCACATGCATCATCACCAACTCCTGAGCTGACTGCAGAATGAGCAGATTTTGCCCCACAGGATATTTTAGCCACATATTACCTATCATGGAGACAAACACCCTCTTTCTCTGATAACATTACTTCAAGAGGACAAAATCG
The DNA here is from genome assembly GCF_039654945.1 of Dendrobates tinctorius. Lineage (NCBI taxonomy): Eukaryota > Metazoa > Chordata > Amphibia > Anura > Dendrobatidae > Dendrobates > Dendrobates tinctorius. The sequence continues at coordinate 19,336,656 of NW_027361672.1, forward strand.
AGAAATAGCCTAAGTTCCTTGCTCCCACCTGCTTTGATAATTGCCCTGATTTAGAGTGCTATTAGCACTACTAGCGATCTACTACCACAAGTTCGTGTTAGAATACAAATGATAACTTTCATTTCTTTCGATAAATCAACTAGAATATGTTCTGGTGTAGCATTATCCTTATCCCATGGGGTGCAATAGAATAGGGGACCAAGGGAAGCTCAGAAACAGGACTGGTGTCATTGATAGAACTGAAATTCTTCTATGTACAACATTAAATGTTATAACGATGGAGAAGGTTGAAGGAGCAGAATATTGAGTCTGTTGTTCTCACTCTCAGAGGCAGCAACTGCCTGCTGTGACTGGGAAAAGTAATGAATACATTCTATCACTCCCTCCCCTCCTTTCCACTGATATGCTGGCAAGAGACAAAGGAGGCCAAGTGTAACTTACATTCAGTACAACTACTGCCGGTATGGATGCTGCTAACACTGCTAGTGGTGCTGCTGCTAATGGCTTCCACATTTTTTGCCATGGCATGTTTTTTTTTCTTTTATGCTAGCATGTCTGGTGCTAGTGCCAAGTTTTGGTTTAACATACATCTTAGACACAATATAACGTTTAAGACTTTCACCACCCTTTTTTACAACACTTAGCCAAACAGTAAATTATGGAGTCAACCAGTAGCGCTAGGCAGAGTTCATATAACGGCTAAAAATTATATTGCAACACCATCCAGCCTACAATATTGCTGTGGCAAATATTCCACAATTTAAAGAGGTGTGCCAAAAAGACCTGCACTGTTCAATGTTTTGATTTAGTATAATATTGTATATACTCGTGTATAAGCCGAGTTTTTCAGCACATTTTGTGCAGAAAATGCCCCCCTAGTCTTATACACGAGGCATTGTGACAGAAGACTGTGGAGGAGGGGGAGTGGCGGAACAATGGGTCACAAGAGGCAGGAGGCGGTGGCTGTGCCCACTGCTATAGAGAAATGAATATTCACTGCACTGGCAATGAATATTAATTTCTCTTATAACGCACACAGTTACAGCCGCAGCTGCCGTCTTGCAGCAGCTGATGGGCTATCATGGGTGCCCACTCATTAAGGTAATGAATATTCACCTCTCTCCACTCCCATAGGTGTGGAGAGAGGTGAATATGCATTCCCTTAATGAGCGGAGACACTTGATCACCCAGCCGCAGAAGCTGCTGGCACTGGAACAAGATGCTGCAAGAGCGAGCAGGGAAGGTAAGTATTTTTTTTAATGCTATTCTCATGGGGGCAACGCATACAATGATGTGGATGAGGAACCATGCATGCAAGGATAGGGATGAGGAGCCATGCATGCAAGGATAGGTATGAGGAGCCATGCTTGCAATGATAGGAATAAGGAGCCATGCAGGCAAGGATAGGAATGAGGGGACAATGCATACCCGGCTTATACTTGAGTCAATATGTTTTCCCAGTTTTCCCTGGCAAAATTAAGTGCCTCGGTTTATACTCGAGTTGACTTATACACAAGTATATATGATAATTTGTTTGCAGATTTTTGCAGAAGTAAGCTGCTGCAACAGCCAGCAGCATTATTGTGCTGTGTATAGTTGTTAAATTTAACTAGTAAAATATCTGCAAAGCCATAACCCCTAATTATATATTTTTTTGATTATTTATTTATTTTTTAAATAAAATTGGGAAGTAGGGTATGATTTGTGCTAATGGTTATTAGGCAACTGCATAATGTTCTCTTAAAGTTATTGCACCTTGCTATTATCAATAAAAAAAATCTGTTTTAAAAAAAATAGGGCTGTAGGTAAACGTAGAGGCCACTTCCAGAAATGAACATGCTTGCAAAATCAAAAACTGTCTTTCTTTAAAATTAAAAAATAAACTCATAAATAGAGAAGGGCGAATGCCTGGATGTTCGTGTCTAGCGGGTTCGGCTGAATAGTTACAAAAAGTTTGGGTTTGGGTGCCAGAACAGTACCCAGACCTGAACCTGAATCTGGACCCAATTCATTTGAATGGGGGGGACCCGAGTATCCAGTGTTTACTGCACTGTAATGTTTCATGACAGCACGGCAAACACCGCTTCTGATCGGCAGGGAAATCATCCCCACCGGTCAGAAATACACAGTTCCCAGACTGTCAAAAGACAGCGGGAGCGCTCAGCTGTGATCGGAGGTATAAATTTTACCTCCTGTCACTGGTGTCAGCTGATGGGACTACTGAGCCCATCATCCTACACCTGCTACCACTAACTACAGTGAGAGCAGGAGTGGCGGATAGGAGTATTTATTAGCTGCTACCGCGCTGCAAATAAATACTTAAAAAAATGTCGTGGGTTCCCTGTATTTTTGCTAACCAGTCAGACAAAACTCAAAGCTGGGAACTGCAACCCTCAGCTGTCAGCTTCAGCAAGGCTAGTTATCAACAATAGAGGGGTCCCAATGCTGGTCATTTAATTATTTAAATAATTTAAAAAATGTGTGGTGTCTCCCCCATTTTTGCAATCAACCTTGCGAAAGCTGACAGTTGGGGGCTGGTATTCTCAGGCTGGTAAGGGGCCATGGATATTGGCCCCCCCAGTCTAAAAATAGCAGCCCGCAGCTGCCCAGAAAAGACACATCTATTAATTCTGGCACTTTGCCTGACTCTTCCCACTTGCCCTGTAGAGGTAGCAAGTGGGGTTCATATTTGTGGGGTTTATGTCACCTTTGTATTGTCAGGTGACATCAAGCCCATGGCGTAGTAATGGAGAGGCATCTATAAGACACCTATCCATTACTAATCCTATAGTTGTATGGGAAATAAAGACACAGCCAGAATAAAGTCCTTTATAAGAAATAAGGCTAAACACAGTTTTCCATTTTTATTTAAACACCTAAATCCACTGAAGCCCTCGATCTCCTGTAATAAAAGTAAAATAAAAAAAATATATATACTATACATGTCCGTCGTTCAGTCCCACCCTGTAATTCATGTCTGGGGGACAAACAGTTTTCAGCCTGGATGGTGCCAAGATGCATCCATCCAGGATGACAACCACTGGTGACTGAACTGCTACGAGCTCAGCCTCAGAGACCGGTGGTGACATCATAGAGGTTACGTCCAGTCACTGAGGCTTTGTTCCCAGCCGGGCTGAACTGCAGTGACCGCAGTGATATGACCTCTAACACTGTGAGGTAAAACTCTCTAGCAAAGAGGAAGCTTGCTACCTGCTGCTAGCGTTGTCTGATGGTATTTTTTCAACATATTTTCAACAATGGCCTTCTGGTATAGAAATCTATTAGAAGACCTCTCACCTAAGGAAGGAGATGCATAGTTTTCTTTATTGATTGGGTCTAAGTATTGTGAACCAACCAGTACTCTTTTTTTGGCTAAAATAAATAAAATGTGAGGGTCACATGAATGGCAGCAGTACATAAAGTCAGCTATATGTGGCAAGCTCCCTACAGCCAACATTTCCCTTTCTCCACCATGATGACATCTTTCAATCTCCTCCTCCTCATTTCCCTCATCACCATATTACATAGAAGGCACGGAATGAAGGTTGTGTGGGTACAAGACTCTGTTGTGCTAGCCAACAGCTCCAGTTACTCCTCCTCCTCATCCTACACCTCCTCATTTTTACCCAATCTATGCTGAACAGATGACATGAGTCTGGGCTGGGTAGTATCTCCCTGTCTCAAGTCTTCCTCCATCTCTACATGGTCTGCATGTGTAGCTTCATGTTTATTTGTGAGCAGCGGCTGCTTAAGTCAGTACAAAAGTGGAATTGTTGCACTGAATATGGGATCATTGTCACTGACCATCATTGTGGAGAACGAATGTCAGATATCCATGCCTATTTTTAAGTTGTTATGTGCGGAGGCTGACCAGAAAAATGAGAATATGTGCCAAGCATGAGCATGCCAAACTTCAAACTTCCCAATCGCCACCACATTATGGACATTATCACTCCATGCCTGGTTGGCAGGTTCAGCAGCAAAAGCCACAGATCTGTCTAGTCTGTGATTCCTTTAAGTAACTCTACCACGGTGTATGGTTTGCCTCCTAGACAAATCAGCTTCAGCATAGACTGTTGCCTTTTCACTAAGGAAGTAATGCAAAGCTTCCAGGTTCTGGCTGATGTGGATGACGTGTTCTGAGATAACCCATTAGAGATTGAGAATGAGGAGGAGCAGGAGTGGGTGCAGGAACTAATGTATGAGGTGGGAGAAACCCTGATAGGACTAGGGCCAGTGTCAGTAGCACAGTGCCATGCCAGGGTGGGACTCAGCCCCAGCCTCCACAATATTCACTCAGTGTGCCATGAGTGAAATGTAGCATCTCTGGCCAAAAGCACTTGTCCATGTGTTGGTTGTTAATCCCAGTAACAGCATTGGTAATGGCATGGATGATGTTCCTAGATACGTGCTTGTATAAGTTGGGGATGCCACCCCAGGAGAAAAAGTGTCAGCTGGGGACCGAGTACCAAGGGACTGCAACCACGATAAGTCAGTAGAAATCCTGTGCCAAGAAGCTGAAACAGCAACATTTCCATATCAAGATACCTGGAAATATGCTGTTTAGCCTTTGGACCTATGGGTGGGTAGCTGTAAGCTTTCTCTTTCTTTTCAAGGCCTGGGGTAGTGACAACTGAACGCTGTGCTAGGACAAGGATTTTGAAGTGCCTGATGATGGTAAGTCAGAATGTGCAAGGACAGGTGGAGAGTGGGGGACTTCTGTACCAGTGTTATGGACAGGAGATTGGGAAACACCAGTGGCTAGAGGCAATGATGTCACCCAATGGCACCAATCGTAGACCCAGGCGTTTGGCCAGCCAAGTCAGGTGCTTAGATGACGTGTACCTGATCATACTGGTGGTGGTTAGGTTCTTAGTGGTCTCGCCCCTTTTGATCTTTGCATGGCACAGGTTGCAAATGACCATTTCTCTTGTCTCAGAACAAGCCCAGATTGAGGAACACCTAACCCTTTGATGTAGAAATTCATGAGTGTCGATGCTCAGTGGAACAGTTGCCACCTCATCCCTATAATCATATCAGTGCCTTTTCCTGCCTATTTGGGGGCTGCCAATCCCTCCTCCTAAGAGCTGATGCTGGCCTCGCTCTGCATGCAGGTTCCCAGGATGGGTCAGTTACGCCATCATCCACCACCTCATCTTCCATCGCTGCACTCTGGTCCTCCTGGCTTGGTGACTTGTCAACATCAAGCTAACTTATTGGCAACTGTGTCTCATCATCACCTTCCTCCGTAGACAAAATTTTAATTTCCCAACCGTCATCTTCTAGTGGCCGTGGTTGCTCTACATTTTGTGCATCACTAAACAGCAAGTCTACTGTCGCTCTTCGAAAATGCAGGGTGCAGGGCCACAATCAAGAAGTGATGTTCTAAAAAACTCCTTGGAATGTCCTAATGTGAGATCACTAGTCTCCTTGACTCAACATTATGGGATCGAGGAGGATAAAGGCGAGGATGAAGTGATCCATCCTGTTGGCTGGTGAGACTGCACTGTGTAGAAGACATGGTGGTGCTCCCAAGCTTGCTGAAAGCATTATCTGCTATTCAATCAACCATCTGTTAGCACTGCTCTGGATTCAGTAGTGGTGTATCGTGCCTCCCTGCAAAATGGGACAGGAAACTATATGTTGCGGATGTGAGTGTTTCTTGTGCTCCAGCATCAGATGTAGTTGCACCATCATTATTTCCTTGGTGTCTGCATGCACCATCATCAGCACTTCCACTTCCCCATCACTCACCAGGTAAATTTTTCAAAGCTTTTTGGAAGTGTTATATATCACAGAAATGTACCACAGACCATGTAATGCTGTATGGGTTAGGAATTGAAGAAAGAAAACTTTTTAAATGCTTTTTCTGTAGTGTTAGATATCCCAGAAGTGTAAGCCACATGGAATGCTGTATGGATGAGGAATTGAAGCCAGCAAAATATTGCAACACTTTTGGAATTGTTTTATAGCACGGAAATGAACAACAGACCATGTAATACTGTATGGATGAGGAATGGAAGCCAGAAATTTTTTAAATGCTTTTTGGAAGTGTTTTATTACATGGAAATATACAACACATCACGTAATGCTGCATGGATGAGGAATTAAAACCAGAAAAAATAGGATCACCTTTTGGAATTGTTTTATAGCAGGGATGAATATTTGAAATCAGAAATTTTTTTACATGCTTTTTTATAGTGTTAGATATCACAGAAATATACACAACACTACGGAATACTGTATGGGTGAGTAAATGAACCCAGAAAAATGTTTAAACATTTTTTGTAGTGTTAGATATGACACAAATGTACCCAACACCACTGAACACTGAACGGGTGAGTAACTGAACCCTGAGAAAATTTTAAACACTTTTTGGAAGTTTTTTTTGTAGCACGAAAATGTACAATAGACCATGGAATACTATGTGGATGAAGAAATGAAGACAGAAAATATTAAATATTTTAAACGCTTTTTGGAATTGTTTTGCTACACAGAAATGTGAGACCACGCAATACTGCATGAATGAGAAATTGAAGCCATAGAACAATGTAAACACTTTTTTTGTCGTGTTAGATATCACAAAAATGTACCCCACACCATGGAATACTGTATTGGTCAGTAATTCATCCCAGAAATTTTTTAACGCATTTTGAAAGGTTTTTGTAACACTGAAATATACCACAGTGCATTTGATAGTGTAAGGGTGAGCAATTGAATCCTGAAATTTTTTGGATGATTTTATAACACTGAAATGTACCACATAACATGTAATACTATATCGGTGAATAATTGAATCCAGAAACATTTCTTTATGCTTTTTGGGATTGTTATATATTACAGAAATGTAGCACAATGCATGTAATACTCTATTGATTACAATATAGTAAATTTTTGCATCCAAAAGGGAAAAAATGTAGTCACATGCCCACCTATGTATTTAGTAATGGACAGTCAAGCCTTTAGGGCTACCTGGAACCTTTATTCTACCACACTCCCTTCTCCTGCAACTGTACCAAGATTAAATGCACAATGTATCTGATACAAACAGCAAAGCACAATAATAACCCTTAGAATGGCTGTTAGTATGATGGTTCAGCATCAGCACCAGTATAAACACTAGAGGACTCAGATTAGTTGAATTGTGCATACTCAAGCCTGGACAAGCACTCTCTCCCTACAATATGAACTGTCCCTGAGCTGTGCATTGATGCCAGTGAGGCAAGCATGGTGGCACCTCTCCTTTTATACCCCTAATGATATAATACGGCGAGAGAATCCCAATAATGCCACTACCAAGATGGCTACGGCATTACAGTTATGAGCAGGCAATCCTCACATGTTAAGTGGCTGTGCAACAGGCACCAAATATGCAGGAGGGGATTCAAGTTTTTAATTGAGCAGCACTCAATTCTCGCTGAGTAACAAGCACATCTGAGCACCCAGAAACTTGAGTGATATCCAAGTATCACTGTGCATGTTGGTTCATCCCTAAATATAAGGTAAATTAATAACAATATTAAAAACATATTTCCAATGTCATGTCAATAATACCAGTATAAAATCGATGGATCAATATAAAATAGAAGAATCAGTATGAAATAGATAGATACTCTATAGAGATGATGGATAGTTAGATAGATAATTCATTTAATACACTGCTGTAAATATTTGATATGAAAAGTTGAAATGTGTGTAATTATTCCATGCTATGACTGTACCTCGTGAATAACAAATGCTGACTAATTATTTGGAACAAAAAAAAAACGTAAGAGCAAGAAAAACTACTTGAAGACAGACAATGTGGCTCAGCTTGGTCATGTTTTAATTATGGGAGATCTTAACTATTCAGATATTAATTGAAGTAATGAGGCTTATGGTACAAACAAGGGTAACAGGTTTTTGAGCATGCTTAGGGACATCTGCATGGCACAGATGGTAAAGGAACCAACAAGGAATTAAGCTTTATTGGACCTAGTGAAAACAAATGCATATAAGGTGTCCAGTAATACAAATAACTTGTTTTGTGGTGTGATTCCCCCATTTAATAATGATTTTAACGGATTTCCAAATGTCTATGTATATTTTATGTATGGTGAGAATATAATTGGGTAATATAAAGGTAAGTGAAGATTGGAAATAAAAAAAAGTAAATACCAATACAAATAAAAAACGTGTAGAAACTTAGTTATTGAATTTTCTATGCAGATATAGACAGTTATTATTCATAAAGTAATTGATGTTCTTTATTTTACTATGGTTTTTCTTTCAAACATATATGGTCTTTAACATATATGGTCCTTATTTCACAGAAAAAAGCAGAATACTAGCTATCACACATAAAAAATTTAACTTTTGATGACAAGCTTAAAGTAAAATAGCTAGGTAGATGTAGAGTGATGGAAAATTCAGACAATAAATTATAAATATGATGTTGCAGATGTCTGTAAAGGAACATAAGATATCAGACATACCTAACAATGCAGGATTGAATGGCGATAAAACCTTCAAAGTCTCTAGGGAAAGATGTCCATTACTTGGTAACTGAACAAATACAACTGAGCACTTTTCATTTTAATTCTTTCACCCCAAAAGCCTGTTTTCAACCTTCTGACCAGGCCAAATTTTACAATTCTGACCAGTGTCAATTTATGTGGATATAACTCTGGAACACTTCAATGGATTCCACTAATTATGATATTATGTTCTTGAGAGAAATGGTACTTCATGATTGTGGTAAAATTTGTTTGATATGGCTTGCATTTATTTGTGAAAATATCAGAAATTTGGTCAAAATTTTGAAAGTTTTGCAATTTTCAAACTTTTCATTTTAATGCCCTTAAATCAGAGAGTTATAGCACACAAAATAGTTAATAATTACCATTTTCAAATTTCTACTTTACATTGGCCCAATTTTTGAAATATAATTTTTTTGTTAGGAAGTTATAAGGGTTAAAATTGACCAGCGATTTCTCATTTTTCCAACAAAATTTATAAAACCATTTTTAAGTGACCACATCACATTTGAAGTGACTTTGAGGGGCCTATATGACAGAAAATACCCAAAAGTGACACCATTCTAAAAACTGCACCCCTCAACATGTTCAAAAACACATTAAAGAAGTTTGTTAACGCTTCAGTTGCTTCACAGAAATTAATGCAATGTGGAGGGAAATCAAGACGTTTTTATTTTTTCACAGAAAAACTGAATTTCAGACACAAATTTTATTTTTACAAGAGTAACAGGAGAAAATGCATCATAAAGTTTGTTTTCCAATTTCTCATGAGTATGCCAATACCCAAAATGTGGTGGAAAACTACTGGCTGTGCACATGGCAGGGCTCGGAAGGGAAAGAGCAAGGAGTGCCATTTGACTTTTATTTGCAAAATTTGCTGGAATCATTAGCAGACACCATGTCAAGTTTGGAGAGTCCCTGATGTGCCTAAAGAATGGAAACCCCCGTAAGTGACCCCATGTTAGAACTATACTAGACCCCTCAAGAAGTTATCTAGATGTGTGGTGAGTACCTTGAACCCACAGGTGCTTCATAGAAGTTTATAATGTTGAATGGTGAAAATGAAAAAAAAATCACATTTTACCCATAAAAATGTTTTAAGCCCCACATTTTTTATTTTAAAAGGGAAAAATGAACCCCAAAATCTGTTGTGAATTTTCTCCTGAGTATGCAGATACCCAATATGTAGGGGGAAAGTACTTTTTAGGTGCACTGCAGGGCTCAGAAAGGATGGAGTGACGTTTTGGAATGCAGATTTTGATAGATTTTGATCTGCAGGTGTCATATCACATTTGGAGAGCCCCTGATGTGCCTAAACAGTAGAAAATCCCCACAAGTGACTCCATTTTGTAAGCTAGACCCATTAAGGAATTTATTTAGATGTGTGGTAATCTCCTTGAGTCATGAAAATAATAAAATCACATTTTTTCACACTAAAATGTTATTTTTGCCCCATTTTTTTATTTTCACGAGCTTTTCAGGGGAAAATATACCCCAAGATTTGTTGTGCAATTTCTTCTCAGTACACCAATACCCCATATGTGACTGAAAACTACTTTTGAGGCACAGTGCAAAGCTCAGAATGGATGAAGAGTCATATTGGAGTTCAGATTTTGCTGTACTGGTTTGAGGGTGCCATGTTACATTGGTAGAGCCCTTGAGGTGCCACAATAACAGAAAACCCAATAAGTGACTCCATTTTACAAACTACACCTCTCAATTAATTAATCTACTGATGCAGTGATCATATTGACTCCACATATGGGTCACAGAATTTTATACCATTTTGCTAGAATAGTTTGCGGACTCCATATACAGAGCCCCTCTGTGCTACAAGATATTCAGCAAGTAATTAGCTATTCGCCTCAGTATATTAGAGTGACCCACCTTGCTTGCCAATCACTGTAATGCTGTAGCCATCTTTACTGTGGCATTACTGTGATTGGTTGGTCTTACAGCATCATAGGGGATATTTAAGCCCTTCCGGCACAATCTTGCGCATGTTGCATGCAAAATCAGCGTAGTAAGCGATTAGTGTCAGGCTGTGTACCCACGTAAGCATTTTTTTGCATTTTTAAAGCATTTTTACCGGTAAAAATGCTTAAAAAACACTTACATGAATCATCCCATTCATTTTAATGAATTCCGCACTTTTTGTGCACATTGATGCATTTTTTCCATGAAAAAATGCATCGCGGTAAAAACGCAGCGTGCTCATTAATTTCACAGAAAAATCCGCATTTTTAACTATATTCTATGAGCAGGAGGAATCTCCTGTAAAAAACGCATAAAAAACCTTGCAAAAATCACACAAAAAAAGCGTGATTTTCCTGGGAAGGAGTCCGTTATTTTCTGCATACATGGGTACATAGCCTCAGCATAAGGAGATCGAAAGCAGCATACAGGGAGAGCTTCTGAATCCAGAAAACTCTTTTAAGAAATACTTAGAGTGAAGATTAGTTCTCTGTTAGGTTTAGGTAGCATAGGGAGAGATTTTATACCAGGGAGTGGGAAAGGCAGGCAGGGTGTTAGTATTGCAAGTACATGCTGCAGATCTAGGCTAGATTGCATTGAGTATAGTGTAGGAATAAATTCTGGAGTAGGGAGAAAGAGGCAGGGTTTGACATCCAGTATCTGCATATGCTAAACAGCTGTTTTTAGAGCTAAATAATATTCCTCAGTACCAGCATATACTAAACAGCTTTTTTTTAGAGCTTAATAATATTACTCGCCTATTGCTGATATAGCATATATATATATATATATATATATATATCCAGCAGTTGTACGACTGGCGTACGTAAAGCATGCTCACATGTGCAAATGTCACCATTTACCAATAATTTACCTGAGTCTGCTGTTGGCATGTGTAATAAAGCCGATAGCAAAAAAATGACTTTGCTATTAGTGAAATAGCGTACATTTATCTAGCAGTTGTGTGCCTGATGTAGTCTGCTGACATATGCAAACGTCACTGTTTTCCAGTAATTTTATTGAGTCTGCTGTTGGAGTGTGTAAAAAAAGCTGATATAACAAAAAACTCTGCTATTCGTGAAATAGCATTTGTTTATCCAGCAGGTGTGCGACTGGCATAAAGCCTGCTAACATGCAAACATCACTATTTACCAGTAATTTACCTTAGTCTGATAATGCCTTGTGTATTAAAGCTGATAGCTACAAAAAAAATTACCTACACATTTCAAGATACAGGGAATTTTTACATAACACCTCTGTGAGGGTACTTGTGACAAATGAACCCAGGGAAAATTTTTTCATAATGCATTCAATATGGGAAAGGGTGATGTTAAGGGATGAGGATGTGGATGTGGTGGTGCCCACCAAGGCCGTTTGACAGATCAGAAAGTGACTTTAGTTCTTGCTTCCTGTCAAATTTCGGTCTGCGCACTACACCAGTGTTGAAGCCAGAAAAGAGTGAGAATGTCGTGGTTTGGATGGCAGGCAAAGGCTCCAGTGGGGACCTCTGTGCATCCTCCCCCCCCCAATACACGGCAACCATGTCTCAAGGTGATATGCAGTCTGGCAGCTCTATGTTGTGTACTATCCTTGATTAAACTTTCATGCACTTTATATTTATTTATCACCTTCCTTAGATATTTGGCAAACTATGTTTAAGGATAATACTCAGTTAACCAGCCGGTTATTTTGTGTGCTACACTGATTGTTATTTATATGCACCCGGCACTGGTATTTATACCCCTTATTACCCTTTGGCTGCTAACCTATTAATCAATATAGACTATAGCCGATGACCATTTCTGTATTACGAGTGAGGGGGCGTTTGTATCTTTAGTATTGCATTTTTACATCATCTGCTATGCTTAATCATTTGTGCTGATTTCTCCAATTTCCATCTTTTGAATTCCTTGTCCATTGTTTACTGTGTGCTTTAATAAAATTTGATATTTTTCATTAAAGCCCCTATTTTCTTCTCTTTTTGACCTTTTTATTATATCATTAACTATATATTTATTATTTATATTGGGACTTAAAAAATAAATTTTCTGGTTCTTTTTTTCTTTGGTAGTGATATATAGCCTAGAGGCTTTTTTCTGTCCCGTTGGCTACGGTGACTTTCCGTAGGTTGAAAAACAAAAAGGCTCCAGTGTGTTGACAAGCAGCACCACCAAGTCTTTCACACGGTCCCACCTCAGTAGCCAATGGGATGGGCCTCACAATCTTTAACCTGGTCCTCCTTCCTCCCCCCATCAACAGTCCCAGAAGACATATGACCCTGAAGCTGGCCAATCTGAGCAACTGTTTACATTCCCTTGTAATTATTCTGGCCTCTCACCGTGCACCATTAAAGAGGGTCATGAGGAGGTGGAATGCAGTGATACACAAACATTTGAGCACACACAACCAGAGGTGGCGGATAATGATGATGCACAGTTGCCATCAGGTCACCCTAAAATTGCAACTCAGAAGGAGGATTTGAATAATTAATTGGAAGACGATGTGGTCGACGATGAGGCCTCTGATCCAACCAGTGACGGTGGCACGCATAATGAGCACAGCAGTGCAGAGAGGAATGGATCTGTAGCAAGAAAACAGGCAAGAATAGATAGTGGTTTGACCCCACTCGGCTAGATAACAGGCAAAGGGTATGCTGTTCCCCTGTATGACAGTTTTTTTCTGCATACCAAGCTGGGAAGAAGCAAGAACACTGCCAACCTGAGCACCACCAGCATGCAGTATCACATTGCACATTGCAGCCAAACATGCCAGTAGGTGGGTGGAACGCCTGGGTACAAAATCTGTGTCTGAGGGTGTAATTATTGTCATTTCCCCCGTGCCGTAACACGCGTTGGGGAGGGTGCATATACAGGTTGTCATGGTTAGGACATGGTTAATGTCCTGTTCTGACAGGGTTAACATTGCCGGCCTCTCTTTGGATCTGGGAGGGGTATTTATGCTCACTCCATACTGGCATTCTCTGTCAGTTATACTGCTATTCTGGTGTGTCTGACCCCTGGTGTGTGTGTACTCTGCATTGTTTGTTTGCTTCCCGTGTATGACCCGGCTTGTTCCTTCACTCTATACTCCGTCTCTCGTTTTTGGTACCATTGTCTTTTCTGGTTCTGACCTCCTGGCTTGGCTATCGTTACTCCGTTACAGTTTACCCCTTTTGTACCGTCTAATACCTGTTCTGGTTTTCTGATCTATTGCTACGTCCTGACTATTCTTTCTGTCTAAGCCCTTTGGTACTGCCCTGCTATCTCGTGCTTTGACCCGGCTTGATCTGGTGTCTGTCTCTGTCTATGCTGCTTGGTAACATTGTCCTGTAGTTACCCTTCTAGGAGTTTCCCTGCAGCTCCTAGCTCTGTGGAGCTTAGGCCACGCCCCCAGCAGTCACGTGATTCAGGTCCTGGAGCATGCATTGTCACCACTGCTGCTCGCTCCGCAGGTATCTTTGTGCACCGTCTTTGTACTCAGGACACGCGCCCTGGCTCAGTGAGCAAGTGCAGTGCGGTGTTCCTGACACAGGTGACCAGGAGCATATCAAATTGTATGTAATTACTTTACTTTGGACACTCACAATTAAATATCTTTTACTCTTACTATATGCTCTCTTGCTCTGGTCTAGATGTGAATGTTGCATACTTACTGACACCCACTGGTGTCTCTTGTTCAGATGTGCATGTTATATACTTACTGACACCTACTGGTGTCTTTTGCACTTGCACTTTACTTTTTTCACATGGTTAGTGATTACATTGCAATTTTGGCTTATATATGCACATTTAATTATTTAATTATTTATCTATTGTTTACACTATATGTGCAATCTGTATAGAGTGGGGCAAAAAAGTATTTAGTCAGTCAGCAATAGTGCAAGTTCCACCACTTAAAAAGATGATAGGCGTCTGTAATTTACATCATAGGTAGACCTCAACTATGGGAGACAAACTGAGAAAAAAAAATCCAGAAAATCACATTGTCTGTTTTTTTTTCATTTTATTTGCATATTATGGTGGAAAATAAGTATTTGGTCAGAAACAAAATTTCATCTCAATACTTTGTGATATATCCTTTGTTGGCAATGACAGAGGTCAAACGTTTTCTGTAAGTCTTCACAAGGTTGCCACACACTGTTGTTGGTATGTTGGCCCATTCCTCCATGCAGATCTCCTCTAGAGCAGTGATGTTTTTGGCTTTTCGCTTGGCAACACGGACTTTCAACTCCCTCCAAAGGTTTTCTATAGGGTTGAGATCTGGAGACTGGCTAGGCCACTCCAGGACCTTGAAATGCTTCTTACGAAGCCACTCCTTCGTTGCCCTGGCGGTGTGCTTTGGATCATTGTCATGTTGAAAGACCCAGCCATGTTTCATCATCAATGCCCTTGCTGATGGAAGGAGGTTTGCACTCAAAATCTCACGATACATGGCCCCATTCATTCTTTCATGTACCCGGATCAGTCGTCCTGGCCCCTTTGCAGAGAAACAGCCCCAAAGCATGATGTTTCCACCACCATGCTTTACAGTAGGTATGGTGTTTGATGGATGCAACTCAGTATTCTTTTTCCTCCAAACACGACAAGTTGTGTTTCTACCAAACAGTTCCAGCTTGGTTTCATCAGACCATAGGACATTCTCCCAAAACTCCTCTGGATCATCCAAATGCTCTCTAGCAAACTTCAGATGGGCCCGGATATGTACAGGCTTAAGCAGTGGGACACGTCTGGCACTGCAGGATCTGAGTCCATGGTGGCGTAGTGTGTTACTTATGGTAGGCCTTGTTACATTGGTCCCAGCTTTCTGCAGTTCATTCACTAGGTCCCCCCGCATGGTTCTGGGATTTTTGCTCACCGTTCTTGTGATCATTCTGACCCCACGGGGTGGGATTTTGCGTGGAGCACCAGATCGAGGGAGATTATCAGTGGTCTTGTATGTCTTCCATTTTCTAATTATTGCTCCCACAGTTGATTTCTTCACTCCAAGCTGGTTGGCTATTGCAGATTCAGTCTTCCCAGCCTGGTGCAGGGCTACAATTTTGTTTCTGGTGTCCTTTGACAGCTCTTTGGTCTTCACCATAGTGGAGTTTGGAGTCAGACTGTTTGAGGGTGTGCACAGGTGTCTTTTTATACTGATAACAAGTTTAAACAGGTGCCATTACTACAGGTAATGAGTGGAGAAAAGAGGAGACTCTTAAAGAAGAAGTTACAGTTCTGTGAGAGCCAGAAATCTTGATTGCTTGTTTCTGACCAAATACTTATTTTCCACCATAATATGCAAATAAAATGAAAAAAAAAACAGACAATGTGATTTTCTGGATTTTTTTTTCTCAGTTTGTCTCCCATAGTTGAGGTCTACCTATGATGTAAATTACAGACGCCTCTCATCTTTTTAAGTGGTGGAACTTGCACTATTGCTGACTGACTAAATACTTTTTTGCCCCACTGTATGTGGTTTTTTGTCATATAGCACTGTGATTTGAAGCTTTTTTCAGCACATCTTTGTACAGTGATTGTATATTCTGGATAGCAGTGCCCTTTAATCCTTTTTACTCTGTACATCGATTCTTTTTTAATTGTTAATCTCCTGCAATACTAATAAATTTTGTCATCAGCATGGACTTATGGTCGGTTCTGGTTTTTGCTTGTTTTGTTGGTTCCAACTGTCCAGTTGTCCGCTACTTGTCCTTTCAGTCAGCCAGCGTATATACCACTTGGTCTTTTGACTTATTGTGATTGTGATACATAATTGACCTGCTGTTTTCTGACTTTATCCCCTTTGGTGTTTTGTTTATCATAAATCTTTAAAGGGCCTTGCTACATCACTTAAGATCTTGGGGGGAAGAAGCCAAAAAAGGAACTCCATTTGTAGACATAATGTTTCAGTTTGCCCATTGTCAGTGCAAAGCAGTAGGCCGTTGACAGAAAATCTAAGGGACAATGTTTCTCATTCTGGAGAGTGCTAAGTTAGCATATGGAGATGTACAGTGGGTACAGAAAGTATTCAGACCCCTTTAAATTTTTCACTCATTGTTTCATTGCAGCCATTTGGTAAATTCAAAAAAGTTCAGTTTTTCTCATTAATGTACACTCTGCACCCCATCTTGACTGAAAAAAACAGAAATGTAGAAATTTTTGCAAATTTATTAAAAAAGGAAAACTGAAATATCACATGGTCATAAGCATTTACACCCTTTGCTCAGTATTGAGTAGAAGCACCCTTTTGAGCTAGTACAGCCATGAGTCTTCTTGGGAATGATGCAACAAGTTTTTCACACATGGATTAGGGTATCTTCTGCCATTTTTCCTTGCAGAGACTCTCCAGTTCCATCACGTTCATGGTGAATATTGGTGGACAGCCATTATCAGGTTTCTACAGAGATGCTCTATTGGGTTAGGTCAGGGCTCTGGCTGGTCACAAAGTTGTTCTGAAGCCATTCCTTTGTTATTTTAGCTGTGTTCTTAGGGTCATTGTCTTGTTGGAAGGTGAACCTTCGGCCAAGTCTGAAGTCCAGAGCACTCTGGTGGAGGTTTTAATCTAGGATATCGCTGTATTTGGCCAAATTCATGTTTCCTTCAATTGCATCCAGTCGTCCTGTCCCTGCAGCTAAAACTGTTGGGATTGTATAGAGCAGGTGATGAGCAGTGCCTGGTTTTCTCCACACATACCACTTAGAATTATCACCAAAAACTTCTATCTTTATCTCACCAGAAGAGAGAATCTTATTTCTCATAGTTTGGGAGTCCTTCATGTGTTTTTTCGCAAACTGTATGTGGGCTTTCATATGTCTTGCACTGAGGAGAGGTTTCCATCGAACCACTCTGCCATAAAGGTCCGACTGGTGGCGGACTGCATTGATAGATGACTTTGTGGAACTTTCTTCCATCTCCCTACTGCATCTGTGGAGCTTAGCTACAGTGATCTTGGAGTTCTCCTTTACCTCTCTCACCAACGTTCTTCTCCCACGATTTCTTATTTGGGCTGGATGGCCTGGTCTAGGAAAACTTCTGGTGGTCCCAAACTTCTTCCACTTAAGATTATGGAGACCATTGTGCTCTTAGGAACCTTGAGCACTGCAGAAATTATTTTGTAACCGAGGCCAGATCTTTGCCTTGCCACAATTCTGTCTCTGAGCTCCTTGACCAGTTCCTTTGACCTCATGATTCTCAATTGGTCTGACATGCACTGTGAGCTGTGGGGGAGGAGTCTTCAAGAGATAATTTGCATATTCCCAGTGCATCCTGGGGTAAGTGAAGAGTCTCCACGAGCTCAAAGAACACTGGATTTTGGCCATTGCAGCTGAATAGAGCACATCTGTAAACCAGGAGAGGACTCCCGAATAGAGAATTTGCATATTTGGCACATTTTTCACCACTTTCACATATCATTAACAATAAGAACATGGAAGAGCTCAGGAGCCATTTGGTGAGCTGAATTTCTTGCTACATGTTCACAGACTTACCAGTGGAAAAAACAAACTTCACATGCCAGAAATGCAAGTTTGTGTCCCTATTGGAGGAAAAGTTGCAAAATCTAGAAGAGAGGTTAGCACAATTGAAGATCCTTAAGGAAGGTGAAGCGTTCTTAGACAGAGCAGAATTATCTCTTCATGTTACAGAAAGAGAAGAAATTCGAAGTGCACCTGAAGAAACAGAGGGATGGAAACATGTGACCCAGAGAAACAGGAGGATCGGGAGGCAGTAAGCACCCATACTGCTCAGGAATCAGTACCAGACTCTCATGCAGGAGAATGATGAATGCATCAAGAAAAGACTTTGGCCACAAAGAGCAACCTTGTATGCCCTCAGTGTCCTCCTGGGTGGAGAAAGAAAAATGTTGTGAAGAAGAAGCGGAGAGTTGTGGTCATGGGGGATTCCCTGTTGAGAGCAATAGAGGCCGCTATCTGCAGACCAGAGATAATCTCAAGAGAAATGTGCTGTCTTCCAGGTGCAAAAATTAAAGATGTGTCTGACAGGATATCAGGACTCTTCAGACCTACAGATGACTACCCATTCCTGCTAATACATGTGGGGACAAATGACACCGCAAGAAAGGACCTGGAAGCAATCTGCAGTGACTTTGAAAACTTAGGTAAGAAAGTGAAAGAACTGGGAGCGCAGATGGTCTTCTCATCCATCCTCCTAGTGGATGGTCATGGAACAAGGAGGTGGAATAAAATTCTGCAGTTGAACAACTGGCTACGTCGATGGTGCCATCAGCAAGGATTTGGATTTCTGGATCACGGAGTGAATTACCTATATGAAGAACTACTTGCTAGAGATGGGGTGCACCTTACGGAGACTGGAAAACATGTATTTGGAAGTCGCCTTGCTCATCAGGGGAGCTTTAAACGAGAACAATGTGGGAAGGGAAGCAAAAGGCCAGAAAAAGCCATACATTTGACAAATACTATTGACAACTCTTCTATTAGAAGTGGAAAGGAAGAACAAAGACAAAAAATCTAAAGAATAAAAATATTGTAGAAAGAGAAACCATCACAAACTAAAATGTTTCAATACAAATGCACAAAGCATGGACAACAAACAAGGAGAACTGGAACTGCTACTGCAGGAAAAGAAATATGATGTCATTGGAATCATTGAAACTTGGTCACATTGTATGTTAGAAAAGCATATATCTGCACAGAGATCCAAGCTTCAGAGACTGGAAGTTCTGTGTAAACTCTTTGCGTAAGAATATAAGAAGAGAAGAACGGAAAGGACACCATTGTAGGCAATTACTACAGGCCACCTGTACAAGCAGAAGATAACTCTTTATGCTTCAAATGTCCAAGTTCTCCAAAAAATATGAGTGGTCATGGGAAATTTCAACTATCCAGACATTTGTTGGGATTCTCGGTCAGGCAAAACTAACAGGTCAAGCAAATTGTTATCCTCTCATGCTGACAACTTTATCTTCCAAAAGGTAGGGGAGAAAAGAAGTGGATCTGCTACCATGGATCTAATCCTTATAAACAGGGAGAAAATAGTTGAGGAGGTAAGAGTGGCTGGGACCCTAGGAGGTAGCGATCATGCTATTTTAGAATTTTGGATAACTAGAGGAGGAAGACCTGTGAAGACTCAGACTTCAAATTTAGATTTCAGAAAGGCAGATTTTAAGGGACTCAGAAAGCAAATCAGAGGGGTCCAAAGTCTGAATATCCTTAAGGACACAAATGTCCAGGAAGGATGGGAAATTTTGAAAAATGAGATTCTCAAAGCACAATCATTAACAATTCTGAAAAGAGGGAAGAATAGCAAGCATTTAAGGAAACCAGGATGGATGAACACAGAAGGTGCTAAAAAGGAAGAAAAATGTTTAGCAAATGGAAAGAGGGAGGCATATCTAAAGAAGAATATAATGCTGTCTGCAGAATCTGCAGGGGACACATCACATGAACTAAAGCTGACAATGAATTAAGGCTTGCAAGAGACGTCAAAAGCAAAAAAAAAGATTTTTGGGATATGGCTAAAGTAAAAGAAAAGTCAAAGATGCTACAGGATTTTTACAAGATGAAAATGATGAAATGATAAGAAAGGATGTTGAGAGGGCCGAACTTTTAAATTCCTATTTTGCATCTGTTTTCTCTCAGAAAGGAAATGTAACATCAACTGATCTTCACTGTCCTATTGAAAGAATACAAGAATCCAGGATATCGATAAACAGAAAGATAGTGAGGGAATACCTAGCTAACCTAATTTAATTCAAGTCTCCAGGTCCAGATGAATTACACCCCAGAGTACTTAAGGAGATAGCAGAAGAAATTTTTGAACCACTCTCTATAATCTTTGAAAATTCTTGGACATCAGGGAATGTCCCAGAAGACTGGAGAAGAACAAATGTTGTTCCTATCTTCAAAAATGGGAAGAAGGTGGACCCAGGGAATTATAGGCTGGTGAGTCTGACTTCTATACCAGGAAAGATCTTTGAATAAATATCTTTGAAATTTTTTGGGGTCCCCCATTTTAATAGCCAGTAAATGCTTAGTATACAGTTGTGATCTAATATTAATAGCCTGGGAAGATCCAAGGGTATTACCCTATTACCCCATTCCCAGGTTATAAACATCTGCTCCCAGTTGTCAGCTTTCCCTCTGCTGGTTATGAAAATTGCACTGCTTTTTTTTCAAAAAATAATCTTTTATTAATTAAATACATGTCCAGTAATTTGCACACACACTGTACTAATTGTATTTGTCACTGACATCTATATATCTACCTATTGTATTTTCCACCACCGCGGCTGCTGAATTATCAGCTTGTCTTCTATCTATCTATCTATCTATCTATCTATCTTTCTATCTATCTAATATAATTACATACATATATGTGTGTGTCACTGACATCTACTGTATATATATATACACTCACTGGCCACTTTATTAGGTACACCATGCTAGTAACGGGTTGGACCCCCTTTTGCCTTCAGAACTGCCTCAATTCTTCGTGGCAGAGATTCAACAAGGTGCTGGAAGCATTCCTCAGAGATTTTGGACCATATTGACATGATGGCATCACACAGTTGGCGCAGATTTGTCGGCTGCACATCCCTGATGCGAATCTCCCGTTCCACCACATCCCAAAGATGCTCTATTGGATTGAGATCTGGTGACTGAGGAGGCCATTTGAGTACAGTGAACTCATTGTCATGTTCAAGAAACCAATCTGAGATGATTCGAGCTTTATGACATGGCGCATTATCCTGCTGAAAGTAGCCATCAGATGTTGGGTACATTGTGGTCATAAAGGGATGGACATGGTCAGCAACAATACTCAGGTAGGCTGTGGCGTTGCAACGATGCTCAATTGGTACCAAGGGGCCCAAAGAGTGCCAAGAAAAAATTCCCCACACCATGACACCACCACCACCAGCCTGAACCGTTGATACAAGGCTGGATGGATCCATGCTTTCATGTTGTTTACGCCAAATTCTGACCCTACCATCCGAATGTCGCAGCAGAAATCGAGACTCATCAGACCAGGCAACGTTTTTCCAATCTTCTACTGTCCAATTTCGATGAGCTTGTGCAAATTGTAGCCTCAGTTTCCTGTTCTTAGCTGAGAGGAGTGGTACCCAGTGTGGTCTTCTGCTGCTGTAGCCCATCTGCCTCAAAGTTCGACGCACTGTGCGTTCAGAGATGCTCTTCTGCCTACCTTGGTTGTAACGGGTGGCAATTTGAGTCACTGTTGCCTTTCTATCAGCTCGAAACAGTATGCCCATTCTCCTCTGACCTCTGGCATCAACAAGGCATTTCCGGCCACAGAACTGCCGCTCACTGGATTTTTTTTCTTTTTCGGACCATTCTCTGTAAACCCTAGAGATGGTTGTGCGTGAAAATCCCAGTAGATCAGCAGTTTCTGAAATACTCAGACCAGCCCTTCTGGCACCAACAATCATGCCACGTTCAAAGGCACTCAAATCACCTTTCTTCCCCATACTGATGCTCGGTTTGAACTGCAGGAGATTGTCTTGACCATGTCTACATGCCTAAATGCACTGAGTTGCCGCCATGTGATTGGCTGATTAGAAATTAAGTCTTAACACACAGTTGGACAGGTGTACCTAATAAAGTGGCCAGTGAGTGTATATATATACTGTATATGTATTCTATGCATATATACCTATTCTATCTATTCTATTATAACCTGACAGTGTGATTTTGCTGTGGCCGCATATGAATTGCCAGCTTTTTAAATGGAATCGGTATGTAAAAATCGGACAGCACTCTCATGGTCTGAGTGCGGTTTGATTTTTTTCTCATACCCCTTGACTTCTATTTGGGATGCAATCTGATTTCCGATTTCAATCGCAAAAATGCTGCAATTTTTTTCCAGTCCAATCGTGATTCGATCTGCAAACAAAACGCAGACGAACACACAATCATAGAATAACATTGGTCCGAATTCAATCCGATTTTTTATCGGATTGCATTCGTCCAATTTTATCGCAAGTGGGAATGAGCCCTAAGTATGGGGTCACACTTGTGAGAAACTCACACGAGTCTCACATCTCAATACCCGGCACTGCCACTAGCATTTGGGACCGGAGCGCTCAGCTGCATAGAAATACATGCAGCCTCACACTCCGGTCCCGAGTGCCCGTAACAGTGCCAGGTATTGAGAGGTGATACTCGTGTTAGTTTCTCGCAAGTGTGACCCCAGCCTAAGAATGATATCCCATAGTGGGACAATGTAAAAAAAGTTATTATGAAGTGTAAAAATATAAAAAACAAACCCCCAAATAAAGAAGAAAAAATAAAAATATTATTTCAATAAATACATTTATTTATTTAAAAAAATAAACAAAAAAAGTACATATATTTTGTATTGCCACGTTCGGAACGGCCCACTCTATAAAACAGTCCCACTAGTTAACCCTTTCAATGAACACTGTAAAAAAATAAATGCAAAATGAGGCAAAACTTATGCTTCATCATCATACCACCGAAGAAATAGTGCATTTAAATGTGATCAAAAAGATTAATGTAAATAAAAATGGTATTGAATCTATAATTAAATATTTGTATGAAAAGAAAAAACAAAAGCAATAAGTACACATATTTGGTATCGCTGCGTCCACAATGACCTGACCTATAAAACTGTCTCACTAGTTAACACCATAAAAAAATGAATAAAAAAACAAGGAAAAAGCATTGCTTTATCATCATACTGCCAAAGCAAACCAGAGTTTCCATGTAAATCTCTGGGATTGTGTTGCTCTTTGCAGAGAGTGACAAGTCAAGCATGCTGAGATGAGGAGACTTTTAAGCCAACATTTTGACGCTAGTCACTACTCAAGAACAGGCTGTGAGGCAGATGTTCTGGGATCAATATCAAGAGAGTACATAGATAACCAAGGGAAAAGATGAAGGTGTAAGTCAGGTCACAGTTCAGGGTCATTAACTAGAGATAGCAGATAGTCAGAACACGAACCAAAGGGTCAGGCATCAGCAGACCAGAACTCAGAGCAACAGAATCAGACTGACACTCACCGAGACACACAAACTACTTCTGGAAGGGATCGGGGCAGACAGCTCAGTTAAGTAGCTGTGTGATCACCAGAACACTGAACACCTGCAGAAAGTCCTGCACATCCCAGTCAATCAAGGCACTGACAGCCCAGCAAGCCCACCACAGTATTGAACAGCTAAGTTGTCAATCAAAGCACACACAGCTCAGCAAGACAGTTTTCATAGAGCAGCATAGCAATCATTCACTAAGCGGAGGAATCGTGACAATACCCCCTCTTCTAGGGGGGCCACCAGACCACCCTGTTTCCCAGGATATCTGCAAAGGAAGACCCTGACCAGATGATAGACATTGACAGACCAAGCAGGGACCCACGATCTCTCTTCCAGTCCCTATCCTCTCCATTGAATGAGGTTCTAGAGGGAATTACGGACTTTCTGGGAATCAACAATCTTTTGAACTTCAAACTCAAAACTTTCCTTGACAGAAATCGATGTAGGTGGAAATGAAGGAGCCAAAATGGAAGGTACAAACTCCTTTAGTAGTGATTTATTAAATACATTTGGAATGCGAAAAGTTGAGGGAGTTTTAATCTGAAAGCCACTGATTTAACTACTTCCAAACTCTAATAAGGGCCAATAAACTTAGGACCCAACTTGGCACTTTCAATTTAATAGTTTTGGAAAAAAGTCAGACTTTATCAACAACCTTGAATATGGGACCCCTTGAACATTTCCTATCTGCTTTCCTTTTCTGGCGACACTGAGCCACCTCAATATTCCTCTGAACCTCTCTCCAAACATCTCCCAGTTTTTGTATAGCAACTTCTACTCCTGAAAAATCAGAACTCATCATCAAGAATTCACCAAAATGTGGATGAAAGCCATAATTACATAAAAAGGCAAGGTTCCAGTAGACTGGTTAGCCAAACTGTTAAAGGCGACTTCAGCAAGAGGTAAGAATGAGGACCAGTCCTTCTGTTGAGCCATAGCAAAACACCTTAGAATTTGCTCCAACGACTGATTTGTCCTCTCCGGCTGACCAATGGTTTCAGGATGATAAGCAGCGGAAAATGATAGGTCCATTCCCAATCTCTTACAAAACGTTCTCCAGAATTTAGAGACAAACTGCACCCCCTATCAGGTACAATGTTCAAAGGAATACCATGAAATCTCACCACATGATTGATGAATAACCTGGAAAGCATCTCAGCATTAGTTAACCCTGATAACGGGACAAAGTAAGATTGTTTACCCAATTGGTCAACCACCACCCACATAAGTTTTCCCTCAAGACAAAAGCAAACTAGTGATGAAATCCATGTACAAATGAGTCCACGGTCTTTCTGGAATAGGCAATATAGCCAATTCTCCTGCCGGCTGATTATGAGAAACTTAAGTGCATGCGCAAACCTCACAATCGGATACAAAACTTTAATGTCATTAAGCACGGATGGCCAACAAAAAAAGTCTACATATACTGTAGCTTTCTGTGTAGCAGTGACTCTGGGGTGACCATTCAAGGTAGAGTCATGAAACTCTTGCAACAGACGTAATATGAGATACATGGGCACAAATAATATAGATCCAGGAGTAGCAGAATAAGCCAAAGACCGGACTTGGCGAATCTCAGTTTCCAATTCTGAGGATACCATAGAAATTACTATACTCTGAGGAAGAATGGAGGATGGCTTTTCAGGAGGAGAAACTAAATCAAGGCTGCATGACAAAGTATCAGCCCTAATATTCTTAGACTCTGGCCTGAACATGATGGAAAAATTGAACTTAGAAAAAAATAAGGACCATCTGGCCTGTCTAGGGGGTTAAATGTTTAGCAAATTCAATATAAGCTAAATTTTTATGATCAGTCACAACCGTGACCTCATGGCTCCCTCCAAAAAGTGCCTCCTTTCCTCAAATGCTAAATTGACAGCAAGCAGTTCACAATTTCCAACATCATAATTTCTCTCAGCAGTTGAACATTTCCTAGAAAAAAAGCACATGGCCTTAAGTTCATCAGGGTCTTAGGACCTTGAGACAAAACAGCCCCCATCCCAACCTCTGAGGCATCCACCTCTACGATAAACAGTTTCTGATGATCAGGTTGAATCAAAACTGGAGCAGACATGAAGCATTCTTTTTGTCTACTAAAGGCCTCAGTGGCATCTGATGACCAAACCTTTAGATTTACCCCCTTCCATGTGAGATCGGTAAGAGGTTTAACAATCTCTGAA
Organism: Dendrobates tinctorius; assembly: GCF_039654945.1. NCBI lineage: Eukaryota > Metazoa > Chordata > Amphibia > Anura > Dendrobatidae > Dendrobates > Dendrobates tinctorius. The sequence continues at coordinate 19,362,347 of NW_027361672.1, forward strand.
GAGCCCCTAATACATTTTCTATAATAAGTGGCAAATCCTAAAAAAATGCTGTAGTGTTTTAAGGTTGTGAGGTTGAACCCAATCAATTATGGTTTGCACTTTCCCAGAATCCATCTTATATCCTTCAGCAGATATGATGAACCCCAAAGATGATATTTCCTGAACAGAGAAAGTACAATTTTTTTAATTTGGCAAATAATTTTCCCTGAGTCTTTGTAAAACATAACGAACATGTTCATGGTGCGAATCCAGATCAGATGAAAAAATTTGAATATCATCAAGGTATACCACAATAAATCTTCCAATGATATCAGAAAAATGTCATTCATAAAGTTCTGAAAGACAGCAGATGCATTGGTTAAAACTAAAGGCATGTTAGGTTTTCAAATAAACCCTCAGATGTTAAAAGCGCTGTCTTCCACTCATCACCCTCCTGGATCTGTATCAGATTATATACCCTATAAGGTCAAGCTTAGAGAACCATTTGGGCCCAGTAAGCTGATTATATAGATCGGGTATGAGTGGAAGTGGGTAAGTATTTCAAACAGTAATTTTGTTTAGTCTATGGAAATCAAGGCAAGGGCGGAGCCCCATCTCCCTTTTTCTGAAAAAAGAAACCAGCCACTATAGGCGAGGAGGAGGGATGGACATAACCCTTCCATAAACTTTCATTGACATATCCTTTCATAGCGGTCTGTTCCGGTTCTGACAAGTTGTACAGGCAAGCTTTAGGCAATTTGGCAATAGGAATAAGGTCAATAATACAATTATAAGGACTATGGAGAGTTAGTATCTCTGCCTCTTTTTTCTGAGAATACATCTCCAAAGTCCTACAGGTATGCCGGCAGATCTTCCAGACAAGCAGAAAAAATTTGCACAGAATGAAGACACTTGTTGGAGCCCCAATTAACAATATCCTTTTGTCACCAATCAATTACAGGATTATGAACATGATGTCAAAGAAACCCTAACACCAACCCAGCAGGTAAATTATTCAAGACGACATTACAGGAGATGGACTCAGGGTGGAGTGTTACCACTTTTAGTGTGAATTCCACCATTACCAACTAGACAAAGTTCTGGAGTAATGGTGTTTTGTCAATAGCAACAATCTGAATAGGTCTTTCCAACCTAGTGGGGATAACAAGAATGCCAAAGTCTGAGGACCTCCACGCAATAGGGATATAATTATACCCACCCACTGGGACTCATCCCCAGAAGACTGGGATCGTAGAGTAAAACATAATTTACAGCTCTCTTTAAATACCCTAAATTGATCCTACCCCCCGAAAATCTGTCAAAAAGTGCCACAATTGGTTCGGGGGAGGTCAACTGTACGTCAGTGAGTCCAGTAGACATGACCACTGTCAATAGCAGAGTGCTTTGGGGAACACCCAGCTGGAACTGTGATGATTCTAGTCTCTGGTGATCCCTGGCCAGATCCTGAACCATCTGGGTCAGATTCATCACCTCATCACAGAGTGCACAAACTGGGTCCATTGTTCAGGGGAAAAAAGTTTAGGGCCAGATGTAATGTGACGCTAGTTACTACTCATGACAGGCCGTGAGGCAGAAGAGTCAGATGTTCCGGGGTCAATATCAAAAGACCATGGGAAAAGACAAAGGCGTAAGTCAGGTCAGAGTCCAGGGTCAATAACAAAAGGTAGCATATCAAAAGCTGAAGGATCAGGCAGCAGATCAGAACTCAGAGCAACAGAATCAGGCTAACACTCATCAAGAAGCACAAACTACGTCTGGCAGGGATCAGGGGCAGAGAGCTCAGTTAAGTAGCTATGCGATCACCAGAACACTGACCACCTGCAGAAAGTCCCGCACGTCCCATTCAAAGAATGGACAGCAGAGCTATCAATCAAGGCACTGACAGCCCAGCAAGCCCACCAGAGTACTGGACAGCCAAGCTGTCAATCAAGACACAGCTCAGCAAGACAGTTTCCATAGAACAGCATAGCAATTATTCACTAAGCGGAGGAATCGTGACAGCAATGCTCTTCTGGGAAATATGCAAATTGTCTCTTCAGAGGAAGAGGACTAGAACTCTAGTACAACCTATAGGAAGTAGCAATCTTACTGTCTGCAAATTGAGATTCTGGTTTTCGCTTTTAATATAAGTCATGAGACAGAGCTCGTTGAAGGGTCAACATTGACTTCTAGGATTGTTACTTTCTATCGGTTGGACTATAGTTCTAGTCCTCTTCCGCTCTGAAAATACAGTTTGCATATTTCCAAGAGGAGCATTGGAGCTTAAAAGCCTCTTCATCTCGGCATGCTTGACATGTCACTTTCTGCAAGGAGAAACGATACCCTTTGGATCCGGTTCAGAGGCATCTCACACATCCAAACCAGATCTCACACTTTGCACTGATGAGGGGCAGCACCCCAAAGCACAGTATCTGTAAATTGAGATTCTGGTTTTGGCTTTTATCCTAAGTCATGTGACAAGTCTTGTTAAAGGGGTGATGTTGACATCTAGGATTGCTACTTCCTATAAGTGGCACTAGAGTTCTAGTCCTTTTTCTCTCTGAAGAGACAATTTGCACATAAATCTCTGAAATATGTGATTCAGATGGAACCCTCAGCGGAAGATTCCTTATAATGAGGCAGATAGAGTCACTGTTGTTGCCATAGGACCTATAATCTGGTGGTGTCTATCTTTTTAGGTGAGCATAAAAGAGCGGTCAAGCACAGTTTTGTGCACTTCTGAAAAGAAGAACACTGATCAACAGAGGCCATACAGAGTCCAGATTAACTCTGCTGCCTCATTATAGTGAATGGATCACTCTGTGGTTTCATCTGTCATGTCACTCGGAGATTTAGATGGAAACCCCAAAGTAAGTGCTCAACATAGAGTGCCAGATAAATGTGATCCTAAATGTTATGCAAAATGTTCCCAAAAAAAGCTTCAGCTACATCCACAAAAAAAGCAAGTCCCCTCTCAGAACTGTCATCTGTTAACAGAAATATAGGGGGCTTTAATAAAGGCTCTGAAAAAGCGAAATGGCTCCTTGCCCCACAAAAGAAATTCAAAACAAATTTTGTGCTCCCAAATCCAAATGTTCTCCCTCTCTTCTGAGCCACAGTGTTTCTAAACCACATTTAATGCTCAAATGTTTGGTATTTCTGTAGTGATGAGAGCCCACCAAATTTATGGGTGCCTGTCTCCAGAAGCATGAGCTGTAGGGATGGTCGAATCCTGAAATACTCGGAATCGCTAGACTCTAACGAGTCCGACTTGGAAACTCGCTACTCGTTGCGAGTCTAGCGAGTCCAATGTTAATGAATGGGGATGCGAGTATTGCTGTGCTGCCATTTTTTTTGTTCTGCTTACTTCCCGCATGTGGCTGTGCACACCATGCGGAAAGTAAGCAGAACAATTGCGGATGGTACCTACGGTCCGGAGGAGAGGAGACTGTCCTCCGGGCTTTGGGCACCATATCCCTGTAAAAAATAGAATTTAAAAATAAAAAATATTGTTATTCTTACCCTCCGACGTCCCGCGCAGCCTTCCCGCCTCTCCACGCATCCGTTCCCAGTAGTCCTTTGCGAAAATGCCCGCGATGGCGTCCGTTCTCGCGGGATCGCGAAGTCTCGCGGTAATTCACGCGACGTCATCGCGAATTACCGCGAGACATCGCGATCCCGCGAGAACGAACGTCATCGCGGGCATTTTCGCAAAGGACTACTGGGAACGGATGCGTGGAGAGGCGGGAAGGCTGCGCGGGACGTCGGAGGGTCTGTACGGGAAATTCCCACGCAGCAATGGCATAAAGTGAGACTAGGGACTTTTTTTTTTTTTATTTAAAGTGGTGGAGGAATACAGTGCGGAAGGATACCTACCTTCCGTCATTGTATTCCTGGAGCTGGTAGAGAACGGTAGCATCAGCTGATGCTGCTGTTCTCCACGCAAGATGGACATGGGACCCTCGTGGACTTCTGCAGATCGGGGTAAGTATATTGGTGTTTTTTTATTTTGATATTTATCCCTCAGGTGACAATGGCTTCGGGGATCAAAGTGACAAGTGACGGTAAGTATGTACTCTATGTTATATGTACTGTATGTCTATATGTATGTATTGTATGTAGTATATATGTATGTTGCATGCATGTAGTATATATGCAGTATATATGTAGTATGCATGTTGCATGCATGTGGTATGTATGTAGTATGTATGTTGCATGTATGTAGCATGTATGTAGTATGTATGTTACATGTAGTATATATGTAGTATGTATGTTACATGTGGTATATATGTAGTATGTATGTTGCATGCATGTAGTATATATGTAGTATGTATGTAGCATGTATGTAGTATGTAGCATGTATGTAGTATGTAGCATGTATGTAGCATGCATGTAGTATGTAGCATGTATGTAGTATGCATGTTGCATGTAGTATATATGAAGTATGCATGTTGTATGTATGTAGCATGTAAAATTTTTTTTTTTTTTTTACATTCAACACATTAGCCGGATGATGGGACTACTACTGTCCCATCATTGGCTAATGTGTCAATCACTGTCATGGTAGCAGGCATCGCCCGATGGGACTTGTAGTCCCATCGGACAATGCCTGCACAGACCCCCGGAGCCTGCACAGACCACCGGCAGGCCGGCACAGCCCCCCGGCAGGCCGGCACAGACCACCGGAGCCTGCACAGACCACCGGCAGGCCGGCACAGCCCCCCGGCAGGCCGGCACAGACCACCGGAGCCTGCACAGACCACCGGCAGGCCGGCACAGCCCCCCGGCAGGCCGGCACAGACCACCGGAGCCTGCACAGACCACCGGCAGGCCGGCACAGCCCCCCGGCAGGCCGGCACAGACTACCGGAGCCTGCACAGTCCACCGGCAGGCCGGTACAGACCCCCGGACAGTCGGCACAGCCCCCCCGAAGGCCCGAACTGACGGCGCATCATGATGCGAACAGACAGCGCATCATGATGACGTCATTTCAGCAGCCAATCAGAGCCACAAAAGTGGCTCATTGCATTTTGGACTTCCGATTCCGGTATCCGATACGAAAAAAGTATCGGTACTCGGTATCGGAATTCTGATACGGCAAATATCGGCCGATACCCGATACTTGCGGTATCGGAAAGCTCAACACTACTTATAACTAAAAAATTAAGTTTCAAAAAATTGTGCTGTAAAGTAGACATTTGGAAAATGCTTTTTATAAATTATTTTGACTCTGATTTAAGGGCATAAAAATTAAATCTTTAAAAATTGCAACATATTCAAAAATTTCCCAAAATTTCAGATTTTTTCACAAATAAACGTAAGTCATATCAATTAAATGTTACCACAATCATAAAGTACAGTATGTCACCAAAAAAAATTCTCAGAATCAGTAGAATCCATTGATATGCAAATTGCCTCTTCAGAAAGAAAGAGGACTTTTACTCTACAGCGCAACCTATTGGTAGTAGCGATCCTACAAGTCACAATCAACCCTTTAACGAGTCTTGTAAAATGACTTAGGATAAAAGCCAAATCAGAATCTCAATTTGGATCCATTGAAGCATTCCAGAGCTATGACCTCATAAATTGACAGTGGTTAGAATTGAAAAAAAATGGCCTGGTCAGGAAGGGTAAACAGGCTTCGGGGTGAAGGGGTCAAAATTCACTATTCTGACCAAGATTGTTTTTTTCTATTTTGTTTTTAACTGTTGCAAGAGTCATCACTCTGAATTGTGTTTGCTACCTTTTAAATACACATTATCTTTGGACGAAAAAAGTGGGGTGTTGGTTGCAAAAGATTAAGCTATTCCATGCTATAAAAAAACTTTACTTATTTGGTTTTGGTGTAATCATTCCAACAGTATATATCTATATATTTTACATTTCTATACTTTTACATTATAGAAAAATCTTATTTTTGTGATACTGCATTCCAAGGTCCATCTTTTTAATTTCATGTTTTCTTTACTTATTGATGACTTGCTTTTTGTAGGATGTAGTTTATTTTTTTTAATAGTATATTTTTGGTGAAAATTAAAATGATCTGATTTAACTTTTGCAATTTTTTTACTGAAGGAAGCATAAAACAAGCAATGTACATTTTTTTGCATTTTTTACTGTTTTTTCAACCGAATTAAAGATGTACACTATCGTTCAACAGTTTAGGGTCACTTAGAAATTTCAGTATTTTTGAAAAAAGCAGTTTTTTCCAATGAAGCTGACATTAAATGATTCAGAAATACACTCTATACATTGTTAATGTGGTAAATGACTATTCTAGCTGCAAACGTCTGGCTTGTAATTCAATATATTCATAGGTGTATAGAGGCTCATTTCCAACAACCATCACTCCAGTGTTCTTATGGTACTTTGTGTTTGCTAACTGTGTAAGAAGGCTAATGGATGGTTAAAATACCCTTGAAAACTCTTGTGCAAGTATGATAGCACATCTGAAAACAGTTTGGCTGATTATAGAAGCTATAAACCTGACCATCCGTTGAGCTAGTTGAGAATCTGGAACAATACATTTGTTTGTTCCATTACACTCTCAAAATGGCAAGAAAAAAAGAATTTTCAATTGAAACTCAACAGTCTATTCTTGTTCTTAAAAATGAAGGCTATTCCATGCGAGAAATTGCCAAGAAACTGAAGATTTCCTACAATGGTGTGTACTACTCCCTTTAGAGGAGAGCACAAGCAGGCTCTAACCAGAGTAGAAAGAGAAGTGGGAGGCCCCGCTGCACAACTGAGCACAAGACAAGTACATTAGAATCTGTAGTTTGAGAAATTGATGCTTCACAGGTCCTCAACTGGCAGCTTCATTAAATAGTACATGCAAAACGCCAATGTCAACTTCTACAGTGAAGAGGTGACTCCGGGATTCTGGCCTTCAGGGCAGAGTGGCAAAGAAAAATCCATATCTGAGACTGGCTAATAAAAGGAAAAGATTAATATGGACAAAAGAACACAGACATTGGACAGAGGAAGATTGGTAAAAAGTGTTATCGACAGACAAATCCAAGTTTGAGGTGTTTGGATCACACAGAAGAACATTTGTGAGACGCAGAACAACTGAAAAGATGCTGGAAAAGTGCCTGATGCCATCTGTCAAGCATGGTGGAAGTAATGTGATGGTTCAGGATTTGCTTTGGTGCTTGTAAAGTGGGAGATTTGTACAAGGTAAATGTGATTTTGAAAAAGGAAGGCTATCACTCTATTTTGCAACGCCATGCCATACCCTGTGGGCAGTGCTTGATTGGAGACAATTTCATTCTACAACAGGACAATGACCCAAAGCACACCTACAAATTATGCAAGAGCAATATAGGGAAGAAGCAGGCAGCTGGTATTCCATCTGTAATGGAGTGGCCAATGCAGTCACCAGATCTCAACCCCATTGAGCTGTTGTGGGAGCAACTTGACCGTATAGTATGCAAAAAGGGCCCATCAAGCCAAACCAACTTGTGGGAGGGGCTTCTGGAAGCATGGGATGAAATTTCTGCAGATTACCTCAACAAATTAACTGCTAGAATGCCAAAGGTCTGCAATGCTGTAATTCCTGCAAAGGGAGCATTCTTTGACAAAAGCAAAGTTTGAAGGAGAAAATTATTATTTCAAATAAAAATCTTTTTTTCGAACCTTGTCAATGTCTGGACTAGATTTTAAATTCATTTGGCAACTCATTTGATTAATAAAAGTATGAGTTTTCATGGAAAACACAAAGTTGTCTGGGTGAACCCAAACTTTTGAACGGTAGTGTAACTATATAACTATGTAAGTACAATCACTCCTTTCCAAAATTTTAGAATACAAAGTCACTAAATCTCAAGTCACACGATTAAAGGCAACCTGTCATGTAAAATAACATTAATCACCTGCAGATATGGGGCTTATCTGCAGGTTATCCACTTTCTGCCAGTGGATGTACTATCCCATCCATGTGCCCTGGGACTTACTGCCCATGGACAGGATAGTATGTCATTAGCGATCGGCCATGCTCACGGGGAGAGCGCGGCCGATCGCGGCCCATGTCATCTGATTCTCACAGCTGATTCCTGGCACTAAGTACCAGGATCGCTCTCGGCACTTTAACCCCCAGAACACTGTGATCAAACAGGATTGCAGAATTCCGGAGCCGGCACAGGGGCTGACAGGACCACTAATTTTCGATCCGAGAGCCGCAGCGTGACGCGAGGTCCCGGACGCTGCTATGGTAACTCAATGTTGACATATGGGTTACCAGAGCTGAGAAACTTCCTGTCATGCACAGTGCATGTCAGGAAGTCTCTCAGATCAGTGTGCATAAAGTTCAGCAATGACAGCTTCTATAGCATGCAAATGCTGCTTTATCTGCATGCTATAGAAGCAATCAGCCTGTGCAAAATGATTGTCTCATACTGGGACAAAGTGTAAAAGTTAAAATTAAATTTAACATTTTTAAAAAATAATTGTAAAAATAATTAAAAAGTAATAAAAAATAGTAATAAAAAAATCAATATTTATTCCATCAATAAATAAATATTTGAATTAATTAAATCTAAACAATAAAAGTACACATATTTAGTATCGCCGCATCCATAATGACCCGACCTATAAAACTGTCCCATTAGTGAATCCCTTTAGTGAACAACATAAAAAAACAATGCTTTATCATCATACCGCCAAACAAAAAGTGGAATAACACGCGATCAAAAAACAGATATAAATTAACGTGGTACCGCTGAAAATGTTATCTTGTCCCACAAGAAACAAGCTGCCATATAGCTCCATCACCCTAAAAATAAAAAAGTTATAGCTCTCAGAATAAAGTGGTGCAAAAATCATTATTTTTTATATAAAAAAGTTTTTAATGTATGAAAGTGCCAAAACATAAAAAAAATAAATGAGGTATCGTTGTAATCATACTAACCTGAAGAATGAAACTGCTTAATCAATTTTACCACACATGGAACAGTATAAACGCCCCCCAAAAGAAATTCATGAATTGCTGGTTTTTGTTCATTCTGCCTCACAAAAATCGGAATAAAAAGCAATCACAAAATGTCCTGTGCCCGAAAATGGTACCAATAAAAACGTCAGCTCGTCCTGCAAAAAAGAAGACCTCACATGACTCTGTGGGCCAAAATATGGAAAAATTATAGCTCTCAAAATATGGTGATGCAAAAACTATTTTTTGCAATAAAAAGCGTCCCCACATACTGTATGTGGTATTGGCGTACTCAGGACAAATTGCACAATAACTTTTGGGGCCCAATTTCTCCTGCTACCCTGGGGAAAATAAAAAGTTGGGGGCAAAAAATCATTTTTGGTGAAAAAGTGTAATTTTTTATTTTTATGGTTCTACTTTATAAACTTCTGTGAAGCACTTGGAGGCTCAAAGTGCTCACCACACATCTCGTTAAGTTCCTTAGGGGTCTACTTTCAAAATTGGTGTTACTTGCAGGGGGGTTTCTACTGTTAGGCACATCAGGGGCTCTCCAAACACAACATTGCGTTCAATCTCAATTCCAGCCAATTTTGCATTGAAAAGTCAAACGGCGCTCCTTCAGTTCCAAGCTCTGCCTTGTGCCCAAAACAGTGGTTTGATATATGGGGTATCAGCGTACTCAGGACAAATTGCACAACAACTTTTGGGGTCCAATTTCTCCTGTTACCCTTGAAAAAAATAAAAATTGGGGGTGAAATGATCATTTTTGGGTAAGAAATATGATAGTTAATTTTTATGGCTCTACTTTATAAACTTCTGTGAAGCACTTGGGGGGTTCAAAGTGCTCACCACACATCTAGATAAGTTTCTTAGGGGTCTACTTTCAAACATCATGTCACTTGTGGGGGATTTCCACTGTTTAGGCACTTTAGGGGCTCTCCAAATGCAACAAGGTGTCTGATCTCAATTCCAGCCAATTTTGCATTGAAAAGTCAAACGGCGCTTCTCCTTTCTGAGCTCTGCCATGCGCCCAAAAAGTGGTGTGACGTATGGGGTATCAGTGTACTCAGGGCAAATTTCATAACAACTTTTGGGGTCCAATTTCTCCTGTTACCCTTGGTAAAATAAAAAAATTGGATCTGAAGTAAATTTTTTGTGAAAAAAAGTTAAATGTTCATTTTTTTAAACATTCCAGAAATTCCTGTGAAGCACCTGAAGTCTTAATAAAACCTCTTAAATATGGTTTTAATCACCTTGATGGGTGCAGTTTTTAGAATGGTGTCACTTTTGGGTATTTTCTATCATATAGACCCCTCAAAATGACTTCAAATGTGATGTGGTTCCTAAAAAAAATGGAAAAAAAATGGTGTTGTAAAAATTAGAAATTGCTGTTTAACTGTTAATCCTTATAACTTCCTAACAAAAGAATAATTTGGTTCCAAAATTGTGCTGATGTAAAGTAGACATGTGGGAAATGTTACTTATTAAGTATTTTTTGTGACATATCTATGTGATTTAAGGACATGAAAATTCAAAGTTGGAAAATTGCAAAATTTTCAAAATTTTCGCCAAATTTCCATTTTTCTCACAAATAAACGCAAGTTATATCAAAGAAATTTTAACATTATCAGGAAATACAATATATCACGAGAAAATATTGTCAGAATCAATGGGATCCATGGAAGCATTCCAGAGTTATTACCTCATAAAGGGACAGTGGTCAGAATTGTAAAAATTGGCACGGTCATTAACAAGCAAACCACCCTAGGGGGGTAAAAGGGTTAATATCATTCTGACACTGTGTGGGGCCCCCACTGAGAGCTCTGCTGCCTGGAGGAAATGAACTTAATTCCTCCCAACAGGCTTGCTCTTTCAGTAGCAGGGGTGGCACTGACACATTTTCAGTCACCACTCTGTAGATAGAGAGCAGTGGCTGTAAATGCACCCTTGGAACTGACTAGAAGCCAGCTCAATTTTAAGACTGTCAGTGCAGCACCTCTGTTTAGGAAATGTCTAAGGACCTAGGACATATAATACCTTTGTTTGATCTTGATCACTTTAGCTTAAGGACTTGTAACAAAAATAGATAGATACGATAGATAGATAGACAGACAGACAGACAGACAGACAGATAGATAGATAGATAGATAGATAGATAGATAGATAGATAAAAAATAGTATCTCAATGTTCTGAAGATCAAAAGATTCTCCTTGTGGCCAAATTTTCAAATAAAAAAGGCAGTTGTTACCATGCAATATAATGAGAATTTATTTCAGATTTTTTTCCTCTGGTTCATAGATCAGCAAGAAGGATTTTTATCTCCATACTGGAGGAATTTTTGGAGATAATTATGCTGTGTTTCTTTTATGGACAGCGTTTCTTGTAGCAGACTTTGAAAAGAGACCTGAAATCCCTTCTTTAGCACAAAAACATTTACCATGGATCTACAGTATCACTATTTATCACCATTGAAGCATACAGGAGTAACAGAAACAGCCACTTGGATACATTAGGACCAACAGTCTTTGTTATACCAAGCAGACTGTCCTGTTGTTATCAAGTGGGAATAAAAAGGAGATGGTATCAGTCCGGCACTCTCTGCTTCTCTCATAATCAAAGTCATTAAACAAAAACTAACAAATATAAAAATGAAAAAAAGGAAATTACTTGCAGATTACTGCAAATGTGGAGGTTATTACCGTTTTAAACATGAGCATCATTCTAACTGGAATTGTGGCTGCAGGGAGAAAATTAAGTGATGTTCTTCCTCTTCCTGCAGCAGCTTGCTTCTCATCATCGGAGGGGGCACCAAGACTATGAACAATCAATAAACAAGAAGGACACAGTAACAACTTCCCCTTCCTTTGCTCACCGTGTAGTGAGCGCTGACTGGTCACAGCCCCAGCGCTGCCCTGTGTGGGGAATATACATCTTCATTTTCTCCCTGCAGCCAAACATCCAACTGGACTGGCAATTTTTAAAAAAAATGATATTTACCTGCAGGTCACCGGTTTGGCTTCATTAGGTTCATGTAAAAAACATATTTTTTTTTACTGACAGGTTCACTTTAAAAGCAATATATTCAGGTAGCAAATGACCTGAATGTATCTAGCGGAAAATTGTTAGGGTCAATTCCTCCATTACTAATGGCACGTCAATAGTATCCTTAGAACCTCTTCACGAAGGTTAGTATGTTCCGCATTTGCTAAACACTATAAAAAAAATCCTGATTGGAAAAAAACAGCTTATGTTAAATCTTTTTACAAAACAGAGAGGTGCAGAATGTGGGCAAGTGTATTTGCCAACATGCCATATGGGAGCCATGGTTGTTTTTTTTTTCTTTTTCGAATAATTAAATGTTGATGGCAGAGTTCAAATGGATCATTAAAATTCAAAAGTGTAAGAAACAGATTTTTTCTTATGTTGCTGAACGCTCCAGAGGGCTGAATAGCTAGCAGAAGTGAGCCAGGCTGCAGCAGCGATCAGCGTGTGCTGTGATGGTGCTAATTTGATCATAATATAGTCATCTCTGAAGATTACAGCTATTCAATTAAATATTCTAATTAACCTGAAGTATTAGGCAAATGATACTAATTACAAATATTCTCCTGAGATTCAGAGCAATGAAAATCCCACTTGCAACTGATACTTCGAGCCAATGTTTCGTAACACAATGTCCTATATCATAGGCTTTTAGAATATTAAAATGCAGTTAATTTGCCTAAACCTCATTTGTTTAATGGCATTA